>NC_059373.1:21517780-22990280 GCF_019703515.2 Myxocyprinus asiaticus
AGGTGGGCATTATCACATTGGCAGGGTAATCAGCCAATCATAGCACTATGGAGGAACTGCCTCCTCTCACATGATTTTTCACCAACCTGGTCTCATAGACGTTGCCATTGAAATGACTGTGGAGGTGAGGGCATGGTTGAATGCATGGTCACCATTCTATTTCGGGGTCAAAAGCATAATTTTGAGGCTGTGATTAGTCCCCGCCTCACCTATCCACTAATTTTGGGTACCAGTTGACCAGCTTTTTCAGCATTGTTAAAGGAGTTGTGTGTGGATGAGTCCTGTAATATAGTGAGATGATGTGGGGTGTGCAATGCGCTAACTGGGGAGGCATAGCCGGGGCCATCTACATCAGCTCTGCATCAGGATGACGTAAGGGAGGGGGAAGCCTCAGCTTCCCCAGCCCTTAGGGGACTTCCCACTGGGGATTTCCCTCTGGAGCAGACACAAGACGAAACCCTTAAGCACGCGTTTGAGCAAGTGAAAGTAATTTATGTTCAATGCCTTCAGCCACGCATTGCACTTACAAATCCGTATTTTTCAATTATAAACGATCGGTTGAATCGAGTGACGCAGGACGCTCGGACAAAGGAAGATACAACCCGGTTGTTAGTACCAAAGAGCTGTCGGGAAATGTTGTTCCAGGTGGCTCATCATAGTCCAGTGGCAGGTCACTTGGGACAGGGGAAAACACTAAGATGTCTCATTGGCCCATTTCTATTGGCCGGGCATTCACGGGGATGTTAGCCGGTTATATGTGACATGCCGCTAATTTCAGCTGGTGAATCTGCCGGCCACTCCAAAAGCACCATTCCAAGCCCTCTTCTGTTGATTGAGGTTCCCTTTGACAGAGTTGGCATGGACCTTATTGGGCCATTAGAAAGATCAGCACACGGGCACCGCTTTGTGCTAGTTTTGGTGGACTACGCAATGCGATACCCGGAAGCAGTGCCGTTGCGCAACACCTCAGCACATAATGTTGCAGAGGCACTCTTCAGAATAATCTCCCGAGTGGGGATTCCATAAGAAATCCTCACTGATCAAGGCACTACTTTAATGTCATGTACACTATGCAAGCTGTACAAATTATTGGGTATTAAATCAATTTGGACAAGCATGTACCATCCACAAAGGGACGGCTTGGTTGAACAATTTAATAAGGCCTTAAAAATATGATTCGCAAGTTCGTGCACGAAGATGCTCAGAATTGGGATAATTCGCCCGAACCCTTGTTATTTGCAGTGCAAGAGGTCCCGCATGCCTCCACTGGGTTTTCCCAGTTTTAATTGTTATATGGCGTAAGCCCCATGGATTGTTAGATGTCACGAAGGAAAATTGGGAGGAGGGACCTTCACAGAGGAAAAATTAAATTCAATATGTTCTGGACCTGAAAGCAAAACTCCACACACTGGGGCATCTATCACAGGAGAATTTTCCACAGAAGCAAGAATGTCAGTCCCGGCTGTATAACAGGGGAGCTCAGCTATGGGAATTTGCACCGGAAGATAGAGTACTTGTATTACCGCCCACATCGAGCTCGAAATTACTCACGAAGTGGCAAAGCCCTTTGAGGTCACACAGCGAGTTGGGGAAGTCGACTATGAAGTAGTGTGTATGGATAGGGGCGGGGCTCATCAAATTTACTACCTCAACCTACTAAAACCATGGAGAGAGGCGGTCCCCATATCCTTGGCGACGGTAGTTCTGAAGAGGGAAGAGCTTGGTCCAGATGTGAGTCTAAAAGCCAAACAGTTCACCCCAGTCCCTTGTTGAGACCACCTCTCATTGTCACAATGTATGGAGGTTGCCAGATTGTAAAAAAAAAAAAATTCTCTGATGTGTTCTCACCTCTCCCGGCCACATTATTCTCATAGAACACCACATCGAGACAACCCCAAGGTTAGTGGTACGTAATCAGCCCTACCAGTTACCTGAACACAAAAAACAGGTAGTATGGGAAGAATTAAAGGCCATGCTCGATATGGGGGTAATAGAAAAATCCCACAGTGATTGGGGCAGCCCAGTGGTTCTGGTGCCTAAGAGTGATAGTTCGGTATGTGTGGAATGTAGGAAAGTCAAAATTTGATGTGTATCCAATGCCTCGTATTGATGAACTGCTCGATCGTTTGGGCATGACTCGCTTTTATTCTACCCTGGATTTAACAAAGAGTTATTGGCAGATCCCCTTAACGCCGATGTCCCATGATAAAACGGCCTTCTCCACACCATTTGGGTTACACCAATTTGTGACCCTTCTGTTCGGCTTGTTTGGGGCCCTGGCTACATTTCAGCAACTTATGGACAGAGTCCTCAGACCGCATGCTGCATATGCTGCTGCTTATTTGGATGATATCATTATTTACAGTAATGATTTGCAGTGGCACATGCAGCATCTAGGGGCTGTTCTGAGGTCGCTGCGACAAGTGGGGCTCACAGCAAACCCGAAGAAGTGGGCAATTGGGCGGGTGGAGGTACATTATTTGGGGTTCCACTTGGGGCACGGGCAGGTGCGACCCCAAATTTATAAAATCGCAGCGATTGCAACCTGCCCGAGACCCAAGACCAAAAAGGAGGTGAGAAAGTTCAAGGGGCTGGCTGGCTATTATCGAAGGTTTGTGCCTAATTATTTGGACGTCACCAGCCCGCTGACTGATCTCACTAAAAAGGGAGCTCCAGACCCGGTCCAGTGGACGGAGCTGTGCCAACAGACTTTCATGCAGATAAAAGCTGCACTTTGTGCCGAGCCACTTCTGCACTCCACTGATTTCACTCTCCTTTTTGTTTTACAGATGGATGCATCAGACAGGGGACTGGGTGCTGTAATGTCCCAGGTGATGGAGAGGAAGGAGCGCCCGGTGCTGTACATTAGTCGCAAGCTCTCGCTGAGGGAGACTAAGTACAGCACCGTTGAAAAGGAGTGTCTTGCCATCAAATGGGTGGTCCTCACTCTCCGGTACTACCTGCTGGGCCGGGCCTTCACTCTCTGTTCAGACCACGCCACGCTCCAATGGCTCCACCGCATGAAGGATACCAATGCGTGGATCACCCGTTGGTATCTGGCAGATTTTCTTTTCAGAAACAACAAGCTCTGTTCCTCACACAAAGCTATCTTAGGACACTTGACTACTGTAGCGCATGACTTGTAAGGTTAAACATTTTGACATTTGCATCACAGAACCAATTATATTTGTAAACCTATTCAGCCATAATAAAATTGTGCAGTAGCTTAAAGCTGTTTGTTGCTGATCCCTTACCAAAAAAGATAAACTAGCTGCAAATTTGCCACAAATTTTTCGCTCGTTATTTTCATATGCAAATGAGCTTGTGATTTGCCGCAATGTTTGCCAGAAGTTTGCAGCTTTTCACCGATAGTAGTGAACCTTGCAAAACATTGGCAACAATGGACAATTTGCCGCAAGTTTGCCACAAAGCTCATTTGCATGTGAAAATTATTAGTGGCAAATTTTCAGCAAGTCTGTGGCAAATTTGCCATGAACTCTTAATTTTTGTAAGGGATATTTCCCTCCTAGTCAGTGAGCCTGTCTCACTTACAGATTAAAATGAAGGGAAGGTGTCACACTTAACAACTGCCTTTGACTTTTCTCAAAAATGCACTGTCATGCCCCATTTTCACAGCCAATCAACATTAATCTTTTGAATACACAGGTATTTTTCAATATTACTCCAAGAGTCTGCAGCAGCTGCTATGTTTGGTTGCTTGTTAAAGACATGTCCTATTGAGAACACATAGCAAAAATAAATTGCATAATTTTCTTTCACACATTTATTGTCACATTGTCAAGTCATGTCGTCATTTTTATTTGTATAGCGCTTTTCACATCACACATCGTTTCAAAGCAGCTTTACAGAAAATCATGCAGTAACAGAAAATGAAAACTGTCATATCTATAAAGTCTTAGAGTCATAATTGTGTAGTTTGATTAAATATGATTGTAAAGTGTGTATAAAAATATATAAATAAATCATAATTGAAGTTAGAATCCCAGTAAGCAAGCCGAAGGCGACTGTGGCAAGAAACACAAATCTCCGTAAGATGTTGGTTAATGGAGAAAAATAACCTTGGGAGAAACCAGGCTCACTGTGGGGGCCAGTTCCCCTCTGGCTAAACAGCATGAATATAATGCTGTTTAGCCAGAGCATTATTAGTTATTTATGTGCAGTGCAGGTCATGGTTTAAAATTAGTAACCTAAGTAAGTGTTAAGGGCCAGTGTTTATGCAAAGATTTTGTATGAACTGTAAGATTAATGACTAATGTTTTTGAAGTTTAGCCTGGATTAACTGCAGAAGTTCACATTGATGCATTGTCCTTTGTTAATTGGCCAATGAAGGCTTTTATTGGCAAATAATTGAAAGTCAGTGTATTCCATTTTAAGAGTGTAGTCCATCATTAGACTAAGGTGATGCAGGCAGAGATCAGTGAGGTGCATCGCAGTTCAACAAGCAGGTCATTTCAGTGAGGTCTATTCCAAGTCCAAAGTTCAGATAGTGGCATATAAAGTATCCCATGTCTTATGGTTGGTGTTGGCATCAATTCATCCCCTGAAGTCCATCAAAATAGACTGAAGTGATGTCTGGCTGGCACCGGCTGAGTTTAGTTGTCATCACTCAGAGACACATAGCAGTGGAGTCTGATACCAAGCAGCAGCGGATTTGGATCTGGCCGGCTCTGGTAACCTCGGGATTCATATTCATATTCAGGTTACCAGAGCCGGGGATAGGGAAACAAATAGAATAATATTAGTGTGGATGCCATACATTTTTTTTTTTTTTTTTGCAGAGTTATACAGCATGATTAATGTTTCTGGCTCCAGCAGACCTAACTAATGCAGCCTAATTGTTAATTGATTGAAAAATTAGGTGTATGCCTGGCTAAAAATAGATGAGTCTTTAGTCTAGACTTAAACTGAGTGAGTATGTCTGCATCCTGAACAGTGTTAGGGAGAATATTCCATAGTTTAAGAGCCAAATAGAAAAATGATCTACCTTCTTTTGTGGATTTTGATATTCTAGGAACTATTAACAGGCCAGAATTTTGCAATTGTAATGAACGTGATGGAATGTAGCATGGTAGAAAGTCACTTAAGTACTGCAGAGCTAGACCATTCAAAGCTTTGTATGTAGTTAACTAAAATTTTTAATTAATACGAAATGTAACAGGTAGCCAATGTGACAGTGATTGTGCTGCATTTCGAAACAATTGAAGTTTATTTACTGAACTTGCAGGACATCCTCCCAGTAATGCATTACAATAATCTAGTCTTGAGGTCATGAACGCATGAATTATTTTTTCGGCATCAGCAACAGAAAGCATGTGTCATAACTTAGCAATATTTCAGAGGTGGAAGAATGCTGTCCTACAAACATTGGAAATTTGATTTTCAAAGGACAGATTGGTATAAAATATAAGACCTAAGTTCTTCGCTGATGTACATCCATCGAGAGTCTAATTATATTTTAACGGCTTATTTTTAGAGGTTTTTTTGTCCAATAATTAGTACCTCTGTTTTGTCTGAATTGAGTAGATGGAAATTTCAGGCCATCCAATCTTTGATTTCATTGATACACTCTGCTAATTTGGAGAATTGTGAAATTTTGTTGAATAATAGGGTTCAAAACAGTGCTACTATGATTGCAAACTTTAATACAGTGAAAAAAACACTCTATTAGCATAACATACATATATATAAATAAATAAAAATTTCCAACATTCTTTTGAATGTCCATGTACTAAAATAAAATGTTTGATGCCATGAGTGTACCTTCATTTACTATTACTATTATTTTGAATGGCCATTGAAAATGAAACAATGTGATAACAATTTTACCTGGTTGCAAAAAGTAGTCAGTTAATTTACCTGATGAACTTTCACCTTTTGCTGACCCTTTATGCTGGCAGAGCTAATGTGTGCTTCTAAATCACTTGCACCTTTATTAGCAACTGACACATAAGTGCCAGCTTTACATGTCATACATTCTGCTTCCCATGGATCTCGACCTGGACGAAAGCATGGGAATTTTTTGTGCAAATCTTCTGTAAATTTGCACTTTCGTATGGGCATTGTTTCCACTCAGCTGTCATTTGCTGCTACTGTCAAGCAACTGTTTGATGCCACACACAACAGCGCTTTGTGTGTTCACGGAGAGATTGACATTAGGAATTTGGCCAAGAGTTGTTGCAAGCCTCTTATAAGAAAGAGGGGTTAAAGCAATGCAAATATGCGCACACACATTTTGAAGTATCAGACCAGATGCACATCATAATGCAACTAAAGCCGAATCCCGGACATGTTCGCAAATTTAGAAATCCCGGCTGGACGCTTTAAGGTAAAAAAAGATGACATGTCCAGGAAAAAGAGGACATATGGTCACCCTACCTGTGTATATATTGCCCTGATTTCTGTTTTACCTTTGTCAGTTGTGTTCTCTCCAGTTCGTGTTCTGGTTTCTATCCTGTTTGTTTACATTTGTTTTTGCTTCCTGGTTCCCAGTCTTGCCCTGTTCAGGCATTTATCCTGTTTTGTATTCCTGTTTTGTATTGTTTTATTTTTTCATTAAAGTTAAGCTGCTTCTAGATCCCGCTCTTGTGACCTTCTTTAAACATTACAGTCGGCATAACAGTGGAAACGTTTTCCACGATACCTGATAATATCTCCCAGGGGAAGCATATATAAAGAGAAAAGCAGAGGCCCGAAAACTGATCCCCGTGGCACTCCATACTTAATTTTTATTTGATTTGTCAATTCCTCATTTACACAGACAAAGTGGTAGCGGTCTGCTAAATAGGACCTAAACCATGCTAATGCAAGTCCACAAATGCCAACATAATTCTCAAGCCTATTCAAGAGAATGTCATGATATTGACAGCACTAAGATCTAAAAGCACTACAAGTGAAATGCAGCCGTGATCAGATGATAAGAGCAAGTCATTTGTAACTCTGATAAGTGCAGTCTCTGTACTGTGATGGGGCCTAAATCCATACTGAAATTGTTCATATATACTATTTCTCTCTAGAAATTAACATAGTTGTGAGGACACTACCTTTTCTAGTATTTTCGACATAAACGGGAGCTTTTGTGCAAAGAGCTGGACAACAAAATTGTGTCATTTAGTAGAAAGGGAACTACTCAAAAGTATATTAAAGTACCATGAACTTAAATAAAACAAAAAGTACAAACTTGTAAAGTATGCATATTTATATATAATGTTATATAAATGTAGACTACAATAGATTTATATAATCTAAAGCTGTATACAAATATAAAGCATATGTTTACGTTATAAAAATAAGACCCAAGTACTAAATGTAAAAGGTTTTACGCATTTATTATCACGCTGTGCAAAGATCTGGGCAGCAGAAATGTTTTTCTTTTAATAGTGTGTCATGATATGACATATTAGATATGTCATACAAACATACTTATTGACTCCAAAGAGCAATAAGCTTCTCATCCAAATGCAGGTTCGGTTGGCTTTCGCAGGGTTATGTTTTAAAACTGACCAAAACTGGAAAATTTGCGTTGTGGTTATTTTTATCTGTTCTCATGCTCACAGAGCTCTCTTTCTCTCCCTGAGTCTGATCTGCCACAATATGAAAGACAGAAGTGATTGTGAAGATGGAATAACTTTACCATGTGAAAGTGCGTAATTGTTTATTTATTCAATTGTTATACAGCTTTCAGTGTTTCAGTCTTTGAAGCCATTAACTCAGCAGGGAGTCCCGACAGTCAAGTGATTAACACCTCCCGCTGAGAGACGCTAATGCACACTCTGTCTCCTTATGCCTGGCCGGTGATTATGTTAATGAAGCTAACACCTGAAAATAATTGGAAAAATCATCTAGTGAGACGCCGCCTTAACTGACAGAGCACGCACACTGATATGAGCTAATAATGTCTTAGAAACATCGCAAAATTATGTGGCTGCTTCAGCAATTGCGTTTTTTTTTTTTTTTTTATCTCACATTTGCTTTCTATGACACTATCAGTTAGGTTTAGGTTTAAGGTTTGAGATTTAGGGTAGTGATTTACTGTAGGTTCTGTTGATTTAAAACTTAAAAGCAATAACCATAAAAGCCTCATCTGCTAGGTGGAACATTTAACTCTAAGCGCCACACAGTGAACATTTCACCTTGGAACTGCCATGAAATGTTTAAAAAAAACCACAGAATATAATTCTGATAATTCTGATATTCCATAGTCATATAAGTTTCATAAGATCAGGCTGCTTTTCACCCTTACCCCCCTCACATTCACATTACTTTCTCTGCTGCCTTCCTCTGAAACTTTTTCAACTGGTATCATTATTGGACAGTGTTATTTTAGTAAAAATAAAATTTTACACACTATTTGATAGCATTTTTCATATATATATATAAAATATAAGAATTTTCGTTGTGTCAGTTTTTTTATCATACAATTTTTTGTTTTGTTTTGGAGAAGGTATGTTTAAAGCTGATTCACAGTCATTTGTGCATATTCTTTTGATGCTGAAACATCAAAATCTTTTTTGTGATACGTTTTGGTTTGGTTCATGCTGAGTTTCCTCAGGGTTATTTTACTGAAGCTTTGCTGATGATCAGGTTTAAAGAAGAAAGAAAGGGACTTTCTCAACAGGAGATATCCCTCCGGACAGCTTGATTTAATTCTGCTTTAGGAAATTAATTTATCTGTGCTGCTGGCATATCCCCAGTTACACATGCTGTGCTGTAGGGACTGGAGGGGAAAGGAGTTGGGTATCACTGCCTTGTCAGTATTGCATTGCTCTGCAAAGCAAATGTGTATATATATATATATATATATATATATATATATATATATATATATAATGTTTCGGATGGACATTGGTACTTTAATTCACCAAAGTGACATTCAGCTAATCACAAAATATAGTCAGGACATTACTAATGTAAAAAAACAGTCATTCATAAAAAAAACAGACATAAAACGTCATTTTTGTTCAAATCTAGACAGGCCCCTTTTCCAGCAGCCATCACTGCAACACCTTATCCTTGAGTAATCATGCTAAATTGCTAATTTGTTACTATAAATTCACTTGCCATTATATCAAACACAGCTGAAAGATATTTGGTTCGTTAAATGAAGCTTAACATTGTCTTTGTTTTTGAATTGCCACAGTATGCAATAGACTGTCATGTCTTAAGGTCAATATTAGGTCAAAAATGCAACAAAAAAAAAAAGAAAAAAGAAAAAAAAAACGAATAACTCATCAGTCAGTCATTGTTTTGAGGAATGAATGCTATACAATGCTTGAAATTGCCAAAAAACTGAAGATTTCATACAAAGGTGTACACTACAGTCTTCAAAGACAAAGGTCAACTGGCTCTAACAAGGACAGAAAGAGATGTGGAAAGCCAGATGTACAACTAAACAAGAGGATAAGTACATCAGAGTCTCTAGTTTGAGAAACAGACACCTCACATGTCCTCATCTGACAGCTTCATTGAATTCTACCCACTCAACACAAGTTTCATGTACAACAGTAAAGAGAAGACTCAGGGTTGCAGGCCTTATGGGAAGAATTGCAAAGAAAAAGCCACTTTTGAAACAGAAAAACAAAAAGAAAAGGTTAGAGTGGGCAATGAATCAGACATTGGACCACAGATAATTGGAAAAGAGTGTTATGGATCTTAACCCCATTGAACTATTTTTTCTATCTTCTTACCTGAGATGACTATGTGATCACATCACTTACATCATACTGTAAGGATTCATATGTGAAGTGTGGTTCTTTTGTATTTTTGTATAGACACTCCAAAATACAAAATGAATATGACAACCTCTAAATTAAAATGAAAAAGAATTAAAAATCAAATCATATCCTACTCATCATAACTGATGAGTCTGACTAAACATTTGATCTTCTGACAAAATATTACATAAAATGGGAAAAAACTCCAAATCAAATCAAAATCAAATCACTTTTATTGTCACACAACCATATGCACAAGTGCAACAGTGGGTGAAATTCCTGGGTGCAGTTCCGAGCAACATAGCAGTCCTGACAGTGATGAGACATACCAATTTACAATAAACATCACATTTACACAACACAATTTACATATCTAATATACACATAATTACACAACACAATAATAATATACAATGTACAGTATACAATACACACAATATAGAATACACATACACATAATATAGAATACACATACAATAAAAATAGTATATAAAGTGTATATAAATATACAGTAGGTTGTATTGTACTGTATTGACATTCAGGCTGTCATTTGATAGTTGCCAGTGTGTTGTTAAGAGAGAATATAATTTATGACGGTTCAGTGTGAGATAATAAGATTAATAAAGTGCAGTGCTGATGTATATTGATTGTGAGAGATCAAGAATTCAAAAGTCTGATTGCTTTGGGGGAAGAAGCTGTCATGGAGTCGGCTGGTGCGGGTCCTGATGCTGCGACACCACCTGCCTGATGGTAGCAGTGAGAGCAGCCCATGGCTCGGGTGGCTGGAGTCTCTGATGATCCTCCGAGCTTTTTTCACACACCGCCTGGTATATATGTTCTGAAGGGAAGGAAGATCACCTCCGATGATGTGTCTGGCAGTTCACACCACCTTTTGCAGGGCTTTGCGGTTGTGGGTGGTGCTATTGCCGTACCAGGCAGTGATGCAGCCAGTCAGGATGCTCTCTACAGTGCTGGTGTAGAACCGTGTGAGGATGTGGTGGTTCATTCCAAATTTCCTCAGCCGTATCAGGAAGAAGAGGCACTGATGAGCCTTCTTCACAATGGCCTCAGCGTAGACGGACCATGTGAGTTCCTCTGTGATGTGGACACCGAGGAACTTGAAGTAGCTGACTCTCTCCACCGGTGCTCCATTGATGGTGATGGGGCTGTGTTCTCTCTCTTGTGGTGGTCTTTCTCCTGAAGTCCACCACAAGCTCCTTGGTCTTGCTGACATTGAGGGAGAGGTTGTGCTCCTGACACCAGCATGTCAGAGTGTGCACCTCCTCTCTGTAGGCTGTTTCATCATTGTCAGTGATCAGACCTACCACCGTTGTATCATCAGCAAACTTAATGATGGCATTGGAGCTGTGTGTTGCCACACAGTCATGTGTGTACAAGGAATACAAGAGTGGGCTGAGAACACAGCCCTACGGGGCTCCAGTGTTGAGGGTCAGTGATGTGGAGGTGTTGCTGCCCATTCTAACCACCTGGCGTCTGCTTGACAGGAAGTCTAGGATCCAACTGCACAGCGAGCTGTTTAAGCCCAGAGCCCGGAGATTCACATAAAGCTTGGAGGGCACTATGGTGTTGAATGCTGAGCTGTAGTCTACAAACAGCATTCTCACATAAGTGTTCCTTTTTTCCAATTGGGAGAGAGCAGTGTGTAGTGTAGATGCAATGGCATCATCAGTGGAGCGGTTGTTGTGGTAAGCAAACTGCAGTGAGTCCAGTGAGGCAGGCAGCACAGAGCAGATGTTATCTCTGATTAGCCTCTCAAAGCATTTGCTGATGATGGGGGTCAGAGCAATAAGACAGCAGTCATTTAAGCAAGTGATTTTGGATTGCTTTGGTACAGGCACAATGGTGGACATTTTGAAGCGTGTGGGGACAACAGACAAGGAGAGGGAAAGGTTGAAAATGTCCATAAAAACACCAGCCAGTTGATGATGCGCCCGGAATGCCGTCTGGACCCGCGGCTTTAGGGATATTCACCCGTTGGAAGGATCGGGTTACATCCGCTACAGAGACGGAGAGTGAACTAACCTCTGTAGCTTCGGCCGTGAGAGCTCTCTCCGCGAGGGCGGTGTTATTTCCCTTGAAATGAGCATAAAAAGTATTTAGCTCATCCAGGAGAGAGGCAATGGTGTTCATGGCAGAGTTTTTATTCCTTTTGTAGTCTGTGATGATATTAATTCCCTGTCACATGCTTCTAGAGTCGGTGGTGTTGAACTGTCCTTCAATCTTGTCCCTGTACCGGCATTTGGCTGCTCTGATAGTTTTGCAGAGGGCTTAACTGGCTTGTTTATGCTCCTCCACATTCCCGGAATTAAAAGTGGAGGTCCACACATTAAGTGCCGTGCGAACATCGCTATTAACCCATGGTTTCTGGTTGGGGTAGATCCATATTGTTTTGGTTGGAACAACGTCCTCTACGCACTTTCTGATGAAACACATTACGCTATCAGCGTAACCTCGATGTCGTCATCAGAGGCGGACCGGAACATCTCCCAGTCCGTGCGATCAAAACAGTCTTGTAGTGTAGAATCTGATTGGTCTGACCAGCACTGGATCATTCTGAAGGTGGGTGCTTCCTGTTTCAGTTTCTGCCTGTAAGTGGGCAGAAGGGGAACGGAAGAGTGGTCTGATTTGCCAAATTGTGGGCGGGGGAGGGATTTGTAGCCATCCCGGAAGGGAGAGTAGCAATGGTCTAAAACCCGGTCCCCTCGTGTGTTGAAACTGATATGTTGGTGGTATTTTGGTGTGACTGATTTGAAATTGGCTTTGTTAAAGTCCCCGGTCACAATGAATGTGGCCTCAGGGTGCGCGGTTTCCTGCTCACTTATACTCCCATACAGTTCCTTGAGTGCCCGGTCTGTGTCGGCTTGTGGGGGAATGTACACAGCTGTGATGTTGACCGCTGTGAATTCCCACGGTAGTCAGAATGATCGACACAGAAGCAAAAGCAATTTTTACAATAACATTCAGTCAAGACATTAAACAATCATATTTTCACTACTGTTTGAATCCAACTTGTTATTTTTCACTACATTGAAACAGCAAGCCAGTAAGTTACATAACTCTGTGTTACAAATGAACTAGTTCATGAAAAGTAGCTTTCACCGACTGTGCATCATCACACAGCCTGATTGATCCCCTTACTGTTTATCAGCATCTAGCCAATGAGTGCAGAAGAACACATCTCTACTGAAAGCTAAATAAAGCTATATCTGGGGTCAGGCAGAGTTCTGGAGCATCCTTGGCTCTGTGGGCTTTTTCACTCCATAATATTGGCAGTACCAGCACCCAGGTTACTACACTCCTGCAGTTATTTTTAGTTGTGCTGTTGCATTGGACTAGAGTTGGCCCTCTTTTATGTTACAATTAAGCCTGCACTCCCCTCAGGGAAGTGCAGGGTAAGGGAGCAGGTCACTCTCCCCACCGTGTGTCTGTCCATTTTCTTTCAGTGTACGGCACCCAGAGTCTAGTCTGTAATAGAAGGAAGGCACCCTTATCTGAGAGTACAGAGTGCCTGTCTAAAACATCAACTCACCAAAGCACTGTTAATAAAATGGACACTACAATGGCAAACATACAACAGCAGGCACATTCCACAAATACAGTTCAGTTTGGTGTCCCATTCATTTTTTCTTTTTTTTTAAGCATTAGCGCTAAAAATTTATTTATTTATTTAGCGTTTGTGAAAACATTATAACACAGATAATTAGCAACATAAGCAAGGTTAATTAGCAAAAACCAAATTTTTAATATTGTATCCCTCATTTTTGCATACACTATTTTTTTTAAATATTTTTTTTTTACACAAATTGTAGTGTTGACTGAATTCGTCAAGTTTAAAACTGTTTATTTTTCAACAGCTTTGTGTTGTATGGACTACTTTTATGGTATATAATTTGTTTTCTTTGGACCTTGATAGTAGTGCTCAACATGAACTGTTTTTGTATGGAAAAGAGCAGTGTTAGGATTCTCAAAGAAAAGGTTGTGTTAAGATTCTTCTGGGGAAAAAAAGCCTACATGATCACATGGGAAGTAGGCATGCTGTTTCCAAAAGTTCCGGTACCCTAGGATCGGTACATTATGCCGACTCACTGACATGCCCTATCTATCTCCCATCGGACATATTTGGAACAGCTCAACAACAATTACTTTCCCTTGTGGCATGACTGGTAGAGCGTTGCATTAATTGCATGAGAGACCACAGTTCAATCCCCATTCAAACGAGGAAGTAATCATGTTTGTATAAACAATCACGAGCATGATAAGGAGGTTGCATTTTTATCCCTAACATTGCATTTTGTCTCTACTAATGGTTAGGGTTAGATTTGGGTTTTGGTTGGGGGTAGATTAAATAAAATAAGCATTTATCTTCACTGTTCACCCTGTTCAGCTGAAAACAATTCTTTTTACAACTGGCTTCTGGCGACCTCTCCTGGATATAAATGGATGTCACACTTGTTTATATGCTTTGAAACACTTACTGCTTTAGCCTCTGGGGGCAGTGTTTTCAAATTTGGTCAACGTATACCGATTTCGGCTAAAGAAAAATTGGCACACACTTGCTGATTTTTATGTGAGATCTTGCTAAAAAGAACACAATGAGGGACCACTTGATGGCAGTAAATAATTCTGTGTATTTTGTTTTTGCTAGCCAGCTGACACAGTCATGTCATTTTACAGATACATCAGTGATAAAAAGAAATTCTAATTATATTCATCTTTTCTTTGATACAGCACAAAAAAGAAAGAAAACATGACTAAAACAGGAAACATGCTAGCAGTTGTAGACTGTGTGAAAAAAAAATGTATCTTTTAAAACCAAAAATTATAAAATTTTGGGCCTTTATCGCATTTAAAGCCTTTATTCAGAAAATGACTGCATTGAGCCTTTACTATTTTAAAGGACCAAAGAGCCACCCTCAGAACGATCCAGTGCTGGTCGGACCAATCAGATTCTACGCTACAAGACTGTTTTGATCACACGGACTGGGAGATGTTCCGGTCTGCCTCTGATGACGACATCGAGCTTTACGCTGATAGCGTAATGTGTTTCATCAGAACGTGCGTAGAGACGTCGTTCCGACCAGAACTGTACGAATCTATCCGAATCAGAAACCTTGGATCAATAGCGATGTTTGCGCGGCACTTAATGTGCGGACCTCCGCTTTTAATTCCGGGAACGTGGAGGAGCATAAACAAGCCAGAACAGCAAAACATCAGTACAGGAACAAGATTGAAGGACAGTTCAACACTACCAACTCTAGAAGCATGTGGCAGGGAAATAATATCATCACGGACTTTAAAGGGAATAAAATCTCTGCCGCGAACACCACTATCTCTCTCCCGGATGAGCTAAATACTTTTTATGCTCGTTTCGAGGGAAATAACACCGCCCTCATGGAGAGAGCTCTCGCGACTGAAGCTACAGAGGTTAGTTCACTCTCCGTCTCTGTAGTGGATGTAACCCGATCCTTCCAACGGGTGAATATCTGCAAAGCCGTGGGTCCAGACGGCATTCCGAGCGCATCATCAGAGCGTGTGCGAACCAACTGGCTGGTGTTTTTATGGACATTTTCAACCTTTCCCTCTCTTTGTCTGTAGTCCCCACATGCTTTAAAACGTCCACCGTTGTGCCTGTTCCAAAGCAATCCAAAATCACTTGCTTAAATGACTGGTGTCCTGTTGCTCTGACCCCCATCATCAGCAAATGCTTTGAGACTAATCAGAGATTACATCTGCTCTGTGCTGCCTCCATCACTAGACCCATTGCAGTTTGCTTACCGCAACAACCGCTCCACTGATGATGCCATTGCATCTACAATACACACTGCTCTCTCCCACCTGGAAAAAAGGAACACTTATGTGAGAATGCTGTTTGTAGACTACAGCTCAGCATTCAACACCATAGTGCCCTCCAAGCTAGATGAGAAACTCTGGGCTCTGGGCTTAAACAGCTCGCTGAGCAGCTGGATCCTGGACTTCCTGTCAAGCAGACGCCAGGTGGTTAGAATAGGCAGCAACATCTCCTCATCACTGACCCTCAACACTGGAGCCCCGCAGGGCTGTGTTCTCAGCCCACTACTGTATTCCTTGTACACACATGACTGTGTGGCAACACACAGCTCCAATGCCATCATTAAGTTTGCTGATGACACGACGGTGGTAGGTCTGATCACTGACAATGATGAAACAGCCTACAGAGAGGAGGTACACACTCTGACACACTGGTGTCAGGAGCACAACCTCTCCCTCAACGTCAGTAAGACAAAGGAGCTTGTGGTGGACTTCAGAAGAAAAGACAGAGAACACTGTCCCATCACCATCAATGGAGCACCAGTGGAGAGAGTCAGCAGCTTCAAGTTCCTGGGTGTCCACATCACTGAGGAACTCACATGGTCCATCCACACTGAAGTCGTTGTGAAGAAGGCTCATCAGCGCCTCTTCTTCCTGAGACGGCTGAGGAAGTTTGGAATGAACTGCCACATCCTCACACGGTTCTACACCTGCACTGTAGAGAGCATCCTGACTGGCTGCATCTCCGCCTGGTACGGCAATAGCACCGTCCACAACCGCAAAGCACTGCAAAGGGTGGTGCGAACTGCCAGACACATCATCGGAGGTGAGCTTCCCTCCCTCCAGGAAATATATACAAGGCGGTGTGTGAAAAAAGCTCAGAGGATCATCAGAGACTCCAGCCACCCGAGCCATGGGCTGTTCTCACTGCTACCATCAGGTAGGCGGTATCGCAGCATCAGGACCCGCACCAGCCGACTCCACGATAGCTTCTTCCCCCAAGCAATCAGACTTTTGAACTCTTGATCTCCCACAATCAAAATACATCAGCACTGCACTTTATTACCCTTACTCTTATATCTCACACCGGACTGTCATAAATTATATTATTATTATTATATTATGTTCTATCTTAACAACTGACTATCAACCGACAGCCTGAATGTCAATACAGTACAATACTGTACATTCTCTCTCTCTCTCTCTCTCTCTCTCTATATATATATATACACTTTTTTATATATTTTTATTTTTTATTTTTATTGAATAATGTGTATATATATATATATAGTGCGTATTGTATACTGTACAGTGTATGTTATTATTTGTATACTGTTGAGTGTAATTATGTGTATAACAGATGTTTAAATTGTGTTGTGTTAATTTGATGTTATTGTAAATGGTATATGTCTCATCACTGTCATGACTGCTATGTTGATCGGAACTGCACCCAAGAATTTCACACACCATTGCACTTGTGTATATGGCTGCGTGACAATAAAGTGATTTTATTTGATTTGATTGATTTGAGAGGACCATTATATTTGTGACCTCAACACCCGCAACCCCCCACCTCCAAAATGGTTTGAGCCCCCCCCCCAAATGTTCAAGACATGGTTACAGCCTTGGTTGTTAGTGGTAATTCTCATTTTGTTAAAAGCATGCTCAAACATATGGGAACTCTGCGAACTGTTGTGTTGGTTGTTCATTTTGCTGAGATGAAAGCAATGAATGTAGAATTTCCTGCTGGGCAACTGATGCCCCTTCAGTGACATGTTTAGAAAGGAGGTTCACTATGTGGCAGGTTTATTTTTATTTCAAGTTTAATTTTCCATCCTACCTAATTTGGTGGTCATGTAGTGTAAGTGCTTTCACAATTGCAAGGAGATGAAAAATTGGTATTGTGTCCTTTAAGTGCTTTGGTTTTGCCACACCTTAGACTGCCATTAGTCTCTGCACTGCTTTTCAGGGCAGTTACCCTCTCACTTAAGTGCTGTCAGTAAGCATAGAGGAACAAAAGAGGAGACAACTGATGATCAGTCTGGCAATACACTGTCCATCTACCCTCTATCTCTTTTTTATTTTTATCATGCTCTTTCTCTCTCACGCTTTTTTCTGTCACAAACATGCACACTTTTGTGCACCTGTCCATACTGTGGGCAAGTTATTCATATAGATAATACTGAATTTTTTAATCAATATAATACAAGCAAGAATGATGTTGCACTGAATATCAGGGCAGAGGAGATTCAACCACAGCTTATATTTAGTACAACAGCAGGATTGAGTCTGATGTTGCTTTCATATAACAGTCCTATAAACAAAAAGTTAATATTAAGTAACATATTTTAGATGCTGCTTGCACATTTTGAAGGGGACCAGAGGTGGACAACTGTACCTTTGATAGCATTCATATGTCGCCTAGATGTCTTTTCAATGTATTTTCATCTAAGATATCATTTTTAGGGTAGATGAGCTGCAAAGCATCTCTAAAATATCATGTCGGATATTAAAATGACATTCAGCAGATATTTGTGATGTTCATGATTTATAATATATGCAAACCTGCTCTTTTATGATATTTATCAGATGTTTTGTACAAAAAAAAGACACTTAGAACAGAATGTGATGTTTTCCATATAATGCACTCCTTAACAGATGTCTTGACAATATATGTGTAGTGATTGGGACATGACAAATCATATGTGCTAACCCTAAATGCATATGCTTTGGCTGACACCCATGTTTTGTTGGCTTCAATGTAGTGTATCTAACTATAATAATATAATCAAAACTTTACATTAACAATACACAAGCTTGCTCAACAAACATATTAAAACAAGTGCACACACTTATTTTGGAGCCAGGCAAAGGACTTCAGCTATTCTGAACATTACCAAGCAACAGATGAAGCATGCTCTGGCACATGCTGACATTAATTTAGTTCTTCTTTGGTGTATGAATATTACATTAAAAACTAAGCCCTACCGTTATCTTATTGAAAGTAAAAGTCAAATTCAAGACCTGGCATGGCCTGGCATTAAACTCAGTAAAACTCTGAATAAGCATAATTAACTTAGACTGAAATAAAGCCTTTTGTTTTATTCGTTATATACTGAATTTAACAGTTACTGTTCCTTAAGTATAAACAAGCTGTGCAATCATTGTGTACTGTATAGAGTGAAGTAGTAGCAACAGCCATGATTATACTTTTAAACATACAATTTAAACCCCCTTAGTCACCCCAAAGCAACAGTGAAGTCTGGCAAAAAATACATTTGTTATAAACGTGACTGTAAAGTACAAATATAGAATGCATAATCACTGTAACTTTTCCAATTTTGAGTACTGAAAAATAATTAGATATTGGCAAAATATAGTACCACTATGTGGCAGTGGGGGCATGGTCGAGCGTCCACCAGGAGAGAGAGAAAGTGGTAAGGGTGCATACGCCTGAGCCAGATTATGATTAACACCTGTTCCTAGTTGCAGTGAGCTTGGGGAGAGTGATATAAAAGGACCACGTCACTGACAAGAAGGGGAGAGAGAGCCAGAGATCTAGAGTCCCGTTGAGTAGTTGATGTGTTATTGTGAAGCTAATGAGTTATTGTGAAGAAATACCTCTTACCTGAGACTGAAGAAACCCGGTTCCCTGTGTCCTCCTTCCCTTCCTGTGTGAAGTTTTGCTACACTGGTGCCGAAACCCGGGAACATGGAACCGAAGGAAGTACGCCCCATGGAGTCCTCACCACTGGCTGAAGTCCTCAAGTTCCTCGCCGGCCTGCACCACTCCCACCAACAGGCCCTGCTCGAGCTCCGTCAGGACCAGGATCACCGCTTCTATGAGTTCCTCAGGGCTCAAGCAGAGGACCGGTAGGTGATCCGAAGCCTCCTCAGCCAGGAGAAAGCCCCGGCTGCAACCCCGGACAACACTAGTCCCTTGCCCCCACCCTCACTCATGAATATGGCCATGGAAGATGACCCCAAAATCTTCCTTGTCCTGTTAGAGCAGACCGCCGAGATCTGGCGTTGGCCCGGCTTATCCTTTTGTTGTCCGGGGAGGCCCAGCTCGCAGCTCAACAACTGCCGGCGGCTAGTCTCCTGGCCTATGATGTCTTGAAGAAAACCATCCTGCAGTGGGTTGGCCGGAGCCCTGAACAACACTGCCAGCTCTTCCGGTCGATGAAGTTGGAGAGGACCGGCTGCCCATTTGCCTTCTCTCAATGTCTCCGTGATGCCTGACGGAAATGGCTACTGGTGGGTGACCGCGACATCGAGGGAATTATCGACCAAGTGGTGCTGGAACAGCTGATCCGCCGGCTTCCGGAAGGGGCTGCGGAATGGGTCCAGTGCCATCGCCCCGGTGTCGCTGGAGGAAGTGGTCCAGCTGGCGGAGGACCATATGGCGGCATGCCCAAGGGCGAAAGAGCCCTCTCTCTCTCTCTCTCTCTCTCTCTCTCTCTCTCTCTCTCTCTCTCCTCCCCCTGTGCTTCCTTCCATCTCTTCCCACTTCCCCCTCCCCTCTCACTCTGTCCTCTCTCTAGGCCCTGTTCCTGCATCCTGGGGGCATGGAAACCTGCCGCCAAAGCCGGTTCCTTGCTTGCACCGGTTTATCCCTTTCCTGGCGACTTCAGTGACTTCCCGCTCTCCCCCTCAGGCAAGTGCGGGCATAGCGCCTGGGCCTGTCTGCTGGCGTTGCGGGGATCTGGAACACTTCCGGGATCAGTATCCTGTGATGGAGCTGGGAACTGTAGTCCGGATCCCCGACGCTCCACAGGCTGCCCCCGATCGGGCAGGAGGGTACAGGATACCGGTAAGTGTCAAGGGGAGTACACACCAAGCCTTGGTGGACACGGGTTGTAATCAGACCACTATCCACCAATGCTTAGTTCAACATGAGGGTTTGGGCACAACCAAAAGGGTGAGGGTGAAGTGAAGTGTGTGCATGGGGATATTCACAATTACCCTGTGGTGACCCTTGTGAGGCCATGGTTAGTTCCCGCCTCACCCATCCACTGATTTTGGGGACTAATTGGCCTGAATTCAGAAATTTATTAAAGGGAATATGCGTGGATGGGTCCTGCACAAAAGCAACAAAATGTGAAATGTGTGATGCTCTGGCAGGGGAGGTGGAGCTGGGCCATTTTCTTCAGCTCCACGTCAGGATGACGTGAGGGGGGTTGTGGCTGCAGCCCCTCCCATCCTTAGGGGATTTCCCTTTAGAGCAGTCACGAGACAAAACCCTCAAGCACGCCTTCGACCAAGTGAGAGTGATCGATGGTCAACAACTCCGGCCAAATGTCGCACTTTCATATCCCTATTTTGCAGTTATAAATGAGCGGTTGTATAGAGTGATGCAGGATGCTCAAACAAAGGAAGATACAACCCAGCTCTTAATACCATGGAGCCGCCGGGAAATGGTGTTCCAGGCAGCTCATTATAATCCAATGGTGGGTCACTTAGGGGAAAGAAAAACACTGAACCGACTAATAGCCCATTTTCGTTGGCCGGGCATTGGCGGCAATGTTCACAGGTGGTGTGCGGCATGCCGCAAATGTCAACTGGTGAATCCACCGGCCACCCCAAAAGCACCATTGAGCCACCTTCCACTGATTGAGGTCCCCTTCGAGAGAATTGGCATGGACCTCATCAGGCCATTAGAGCGGTTAGCACGTGGACATCACTTTGTATTAGTCCTAGTGGACTATGCAACGTGATATCCGGAAGCAGTGCCTCTACGCAGCATCTCAGCACGTAGTGTTGCGGAGGCACTCTTCAAAATAATCTCCAAAGTGGGGATTCCGAAAGAAATCCTCACCAATCAGGGCACAAACTTTATGTCACGGACACTATGCAAGCTTTATGAATTATTGGACATTATGTAAATTTGCACTAGCATTTACCATCCACAAACAGATGGCCTGGTGGAGCGATTTAATAAAACCCTTAAAAACATGATTCATAAGTTTGTGCACAAAGATGCTAGAAATTGGGACAAATGGCTCGATCCCCTGTTATTCGCAGTACAAGAGGTCCCGCAAGCCTCCACTGGGTTTTCCCCATTCGAGCTGCTGTATGGGCAGCGCCCGCGCGGCGTGCTTGATGTCATACGTGAAGCTTGGGAGGAGGGACCTTCAAACAGTAAGAATGAAATTCAATACGTTCTTGATCTTAGAGCAAAACTCCACACCTTGGGGCAACTAACACAGGAGAATTTGCTCCAAGCTCAAGAACGACAGAGCCGACTCTATAACAGGGGAACTCAGCTGTGGGAATTTGCACCGGGAGATGAGGTACTCATATTACTCCCCACATCGGGCTCCAAATTACTCACCAAGTGGCAAGGACCCTTTGAGGTCACACGACGAGTGGGGGATCTCGATTATGAGTTAAAGCAAACCGATAGAGGGGGCGCACGTCAAATAAATCACCTCAACCTCCTGAAATTATGGAGGGAGGCAGTCCATGTGACATTGGCTATGGTAGTTCCAGAGAGGGCAAAGCTCGGGCCAGAGGTGAATACAAAACCTAATCATATCACCCCAGTCACTTGCGGAGACCATCTCTCACCGTATCAACTCGCAGAGGTTGCCAAGTTGCAACATAAGTTTGCAGACATGTTTTCCCCTCTACCGGGTCATACAAACCTCATCCAGCACTACATCAAGACCGAGCCAGGGGTGGTGGTACGTAGCCGTCCATTCTGATTGCCCGAGCACAAAAAGAAATTGTCCGGGAAGAATTGGATGCAATGCTCAATATGGGGGTAACAGAGGAATCCCACAGCGATTGGTCCATCCCGGTTGTTCTAGTTCCTAAGAGTGACAGGTCTGTACGGTACTGTGTGGATTATAGAAAAGTCAACGCGGTGTCTAAATTTGATGCCTACCCAATGCCTCGCATTGATGAGTTGCTCAATCGGTTAGGCAGTGCTCGATTTTGTTCGACATTGGATTTGACAAAGGGTTATTGGCAGATCCCCTTGACATCAATTTCCCGTGAAAAAACAGCCTTCTCCACACCATTTGGATTACACCAATTTGTGACGCTTATTTTCGGTTTGTTTGGAGCCACGGCTACGTTTCAGCGTCTCATGGACCGAATCCTCAGACCGCATCTGGCTTACACCGCTGCCTATTTAGATGACACCTTCATTTACAGCAATGATTGGCAGCGGAACATGCAGCAACTGAGGGTGGTTCCGAGATCGCTGCGATGAGAGGGATTCACAGCAAACCCCAAGAAGTGCGCAATTGGATGGGTGGAGGTATGGTATCTGGGGTTCCACTTGGGCCACGGGCAGGTGCGTCCCCAAATTGACAAGTCTGCGGCGATTGTGACCTGCCCGAGGCCCAAGACCAAAAAGGGGGTGAGACAGTTCCTGGGGCTGGCTGGGTATTATAGGAGATTTGTACCTAATTATTCGGACGTCACCAGCCTACTGACTGATCTCACTAAAAAGGGAGCTCCAGACCCGGTCCAGTGGATGGAGCAGTGTCAACAGGCGTTTACACAAGTGAAAGCCGCACTTTGTAGGGGGCCGCTTTTACACTCACCCAGTTTCTCTCTCCCATTTGTCTTACAGACAGACGCTTCAGACAGGGGGCTGGGGGCCATACTCTCACAGGTGGTGGAGGGGAAGGAGCACCCGGTGCTGTACATTAGTCGCAAGCGCTCGCTGAGGGAGACTAAGTACAGCACCATTGAAAAGGAGTGTCTTGCCATCAAATGGGCAGTCCTTACTCTCCGGTACTACCTGCTGGGGCAGGCCTTCACTCTCTGTTTAGACCACGCCCCGCTCCAATGGCGCCACCGCATGAAGGATACCAACGCGTGGATCACCCGTTGGTATCTGGCTCTTCAGTCGTTTAAGTTCAAGGTGGTCCACAGACTGGGAGCACAGATGGCGCTCGCCGACTTCCTTTCCAGAAATGGGGGGGGGGAGTGGTAGACAGGCCAGATGTCTCCCCGGCCTGAGTCAGGCAGTGGGGATATGTGGCAGCGGGGGCGTGGTCGAGCGTCTGCCCGGAGAGAGAGAAAGCGGTATGGGTGCATACACCTGAGCCAGATTATGATTAACACCTGTTTCTAGTTGCAGTGAGCTTGGGGAGAGCAGTAAAAAAGGACCACACCACCAACAAGAACGGGAGAGAGAGCCAGAGATCTAGAGTTCCGCTGAGTATTTGATGTGTTATTGTAAAGCTAATGAGTTATTGTGAAGCTATTGAGTTATTGTGAAGCTGTAAGATCAGAAGAGTTGACAATTAAAAAATCCTTACCTGAGACTGAAGAAACCCGGTTCCCTCTTTCCTCCTTCCCTCCCTGTGTGAAGTTTTGCTACACACTATTTTAAGAGTCAGAAGTTAGACAGTAATGAATGACTTAAAATAAATTAAAGGAATGTTCCAGGTTCAATACAAGTTAAGCTTAATTGACAGTATTTTTGGCATAATGTCAATTACCACAAAACTTAATTTCCAACTCGTTCCACCTTTTTTTTTTTTAAAATGCAAAAATTGAGGTCACTATGAGGCACTTACAATGGAAGGGAATGGAGACAATGAAAGTGAATGTGGTCAATTTTTGGAGGGTTTAAAAGCAGAAATGTGAAGCCTATAACTTGATAAAAGCACTTACATTAATTCTTCTGTTAAAACTTGTGTTATTTGAGCTGTAAAGTTCTTAAAATTGTCATTTTTACAGTCATTTTAGGGTTTGTTGACATTACATCGTCATGGCAACGAAGTTGTAAAATTGGCTATAAATTTACACAGAAAAGGTTAGTAAGTGATTTTATCACATTATGTCTTGTGGCAATACTTTTGAAACAGTGAGTATTTTAATATAGAAAAAATGGCCACATTCACTTTCATTGTAAGTGCTTCACTGTAACTTCGATTTTTGCTTTTTTTTTTTTTTTTATTTAAAGAAAAGGGGGGGCAAGTCAAAATAAATTTTTGTTGCAATCAATATTATGCCACAAATGCTGTCGACTGATCTTAACTTGTATTGAACCCGGAATATTCCTTTAATTAATACACTTGTAAGTAACTAGTTATGGACTTTTTTAGCATTATAAGGGATTTACTGGCTAATATCTTGTTTACACCTTATAGTTCATTTACATTTTCTTTCCTGCACATTCACACGGTGTACAGAGAACCTAGAATGGATGTAATTTGCACTATGCTACCTACTGGTATCTTATGTTTTTAACCTTATAATTTTATTGTTAGGAAATAATAATCTAAAGGGGCTATTAGGCAAGAATAAGTATTCAGCCAATAAAGACCCAGTAAATGCCTTATAAAGTCAAACAAGTCCATAGCTGCAAAACAGTCTCCTCCCCGGAGAGAGGCGGTGCTGAGTGCTCACAGGACAACAGAGCAACAGATCTACAGTACATAAGCGAGACTATCAATGGCAAATGGCGATACAACTTGTCGAATTTACCAAACAACGGTGTCATGTCCTGGCGCTAAAGTGCATCAAACATGCTGTTTTATTTATGCTGACATCACTGTGCAAATCAGTGGATTTGGGATACAGAAACAGCAGCAGCAAAGTTGCACCTCTCCCAGACGACACGAAACATGACACTGAGCAAGACGCTCATAAGTAACAAAAACAAGCTTATTCAAAAATCTGACAACGTAAGAACCATTACATAACATTAGCTTGCTCTCTGGGGGCTTTAAGACATTAAGGCATGATTGTCTATAAAGCTGCTTTGAAATGAAGTGTATTGTGAAAAGTGCTATACAAATATACTGTAAACAACTTGAGTGTAGACAAACTAATTTTTCACAAGAAAATGAAAATTGTGAGTTCATATGAATTTTTCTAATAACAATCAAACAAAATAAATGCAGTGCTGTTTTGAGTGAAACATTTGTAGGCACTGTTTTTTTTTTTCTGTAGTATCATGAGGCTTTACATCGTATAGTATTGTATCGTGATATTTGTATATATATATGTACTATATACAGTATATATATATATATATATATATATATATATATATATATATATATATATATATATATATATATTACACACATACACATACACACACACACACACACACACACACATACACTGTATAGTCTCACATACTGTTACAATATTCTCTTCTCCTGTACTTTTTCACTTTGATTTCTGCCACACATTGTCAGATGGCCTCAGATAAAACATAGAATTATGCATGTGTGTGTACCGTAGAATAAGGTGGCATGGTGAATTTGCCTTCACCCTGCAGTTTGTAAAGAAAAGGGAACATATGAAAGAAAAAACAACATGCAAGGTTATTTTGCATGTGCTGCTCTGTGGTATAGTTCCTTTCATTAATAATAATGTATGTGAATTGCAAGTAATGTGGATGAGAAGATATTAATGGCAATAGATTATTTAAATGCATTATGAATCAGTTATGCAATTTATACAACATACAAAGACAGTGGGAGTCTGTATATCTTTTTCTGAAGGTTATTTATGTGTCTCATTTATTTGTTTATTCATTATTGGTGGAAAAGTGTTTCCACTGATTTCCATATGAATAAAGAAAGCCATTATCTTGGACAGGTCATCTACCCAGCTTTCTTTGAAAATATTAATATATTAAATGTTAATGATTTTGGAAAATGTATTTGGTGTCTATATTTTAAAACACACACACACTATCACATCTGATCCTAAATTACATGAATTGGGATTTAAAAAGGAAGATTGTTCTGATAACTTTTAGTGACGCAAGTGTGAAAAAGTGATTGACGGAATTAATTAAAATGAGTTGTGATTTTTTTTTTTAAAGTGTGACCATGTTTATATTTAAACATACATTTAAATGTAGCCATGAATTAATATATCATTTATTATTCAAATTAATCACTGATTATATTATTGCATTAAATACATATAGTATAAATGGCAGAAAGAATATAATGAGCCTATTGCTGCACTCATTATAAATTAATAACTAGTGCATGCATATTATATTGAATTCCATCTCACTCTATAAGGATAATTGTGACTGTTCTGTAGGTACAGTGTAGAGTCCTTTTTAGATGACTTGAAATTAATAAAGCAGGATGCATTCAGGATCTTTTTTTTTTTTTTTTTTTTTTTTTTGCATGCACATTATATAAATTATTTGTAGGAACATTTAGGAAACAATTATATATTCACATTTAGCATCATTCTATGCATGTCTTTATAAATAATGCTTCTAGTTACTGTCCATGTAGCACCAAAGTAACTTATAGCACACTGCTTGCAAGACAGTATTAGGTTACGTCTACATGATGCATCCTATTACAAATGTACCTTGGCATGAAATCTAAGGGGATGTTCATTATGTCTGGCAGAGTCTTTACATGGGACAGCAGTGCCAGGGCAGTGTCTCTCCGTGCCAGTCATAGTGCCCCATATGCTGTGAATATCTGCTGACAGAGGACATGCCAACGTCTGGAGAGACTGCCACACTCACGCAGATAGCTGAGTCACAAGAAACCAAAAAAAGAGGTGGATGACAGATTGGTGAGATGGCAAGATCAATACATGTTTAACTTGCACAGAGTCTGAGTCAAGTCTTTTGTCTTTAGTCAAAGTCATGTTTCAAGACTTTGAAGGTCAAGTCTAAGTCAAGTCTCAAGTGCAAGTGTTTTGTCACAAGTACATGTCATGTCTGAAAGTAGAGGCTGCATGCTTGTGTGCTGAACTTGTTCAGTCGTCAACATTTTAAATTTAGGACCTTGGACCAGGTGTCGTCATTGTGTAGAATACAGGAGCAAATGATTGCACATTCCAATGACCAACATGATCACACAGGAAATCGGCATGCTGCTTCCAAATGTTTATGTACAGTGAAATCGACCTCATTCTGCCAAATCATTGACGCATGTCATCCCCCATCAGACATGTTTCCAACAACTTAAAAATGTTCACATTTTCCCTTGGCGCTACTGATAGCACATTGAACAAATAGATTCTGTCACATAAGTTCTGGTCCTGTGGCAACCAGGAAATAATCACATTCACTCTGAGACACGGATTCGGGTCCCTGGTAAACCAGGAAGTAATCATGTTCACAGAAACGATGGTGAGCCTGATCCTGTGGTTGCATTTTCACTCATTTGGCCTCATTCATCAAACACGAGCAGAACAAATTTTTTTGTGAAAATTGCTTGTAAAGTCGGTCTGACGTAAAATCTCAGATTCATGAAAGTTTTCGTATTTTCAAAACGTTCGTTGGTACGATCAAAATTTACACCTGCTCCTGACCATGTGTAAATCATGCGTAAGACATCCAAACATGTTGTTTTCTTTCAGACAAACTGCCATGACTACATTTTGATAGGAGTAAAATTAATGAAAGTAATGTAATGAAAAAATATAACTAATAAATAAATGAGTGAAATTAACCTTTAAAAAATAACATGAAAAAAAAAACGTATTTCTTTGCTGCTTGCAATTTATTTTTTCAAAGTATATTTCCCAACTCTGCTTATCATATTTCCAGCAGAAGTTCTTGACATGGGGTGAAAGGTTAATGGAAAGACACAGTTTGCATTTGATTTTCTAAAAGAAATTAATAAGAATAAAATAATGCCCTCTCTAACATGACTGGCTGGACATTTTTTTATTTGATATGAGCTCTATCATTTGATTTCATAATTTAGTATAAGCATCAGTAAATTGCATTCAGTTGATAACAAATGGTCGATGCTAATGCTGTTAAACCCATCACACATCGCTGACAGATGTGTAGGCCTACACAATAAAAAAATAAATAAAATAAACTGTGATATCTTACAGTGTTTCGGTCAAATACCTTCTTCAGGCATTCTATAAATTCCTTTGAAGGTTTTTCCTGTTGCAAGTCTTGGATTTACTCGAGACGTTTCTCCAATGATGCTGGCGAAGCGATCAGCTGAACCAGTGAAGTGGACCTCCTCCTGGCAGTGTGAACTGAACATTTTTACACTAAAGCTTCATGTCAAACCCTTTTTATTCACCTCTTGGACGCTTTAATTCACAGAAGATCCTCTGGTGACAGTAAGTTCCTCACTTTCTTTTTAGAATGAACATGTGTGTTTGCTAAATCAATATTTTACAATGTGAATGCACTCCATAAAAAAAAAAGAATCATTACTGTTTGCATAGATGTTAAAAGCTTCCTATTCTCTTATACTAGCAAGTCTAAAGCCTTCATTATATGTTGTTTTCATGGGCATGGATTATGATAATTGTGAATATACATGCACGTGCACTCTATTTACAGATGTTTGGAAAAAACTAACATACACACGTTTTACTAACAAACCTGGGGAATACAGAGCGTTCATGAATCTGGCATAAAGTTTTCAGGAAGCTCCATTTTATGCATAAATTACTCCCAATTTTTTGTATATTTACAAAATGTACATTAATGAGGCCCATAATTGTTTTTACTGATGGTTAGGTATAGGGTTGTGGTTTGTGTTAGGGAGTCGAATTAATAAAATATGCATTCCTGTTGACTATGTTGCATCATTTACAACTACAAATTCTCACTTTTGGCCACACCCTGTGGACGTCACCTCAACAACATTTCCATCTTTGGTCACTGGGGGCAGTGGTTCATATTTCTGTAAGCACAGACCGATTTCAGCAGCAGAACTTCGAACTCCTGTTGCCAAATTTACAGTATGATCAGACAGCATAAAAAAACCGAATAAACTAAAAAGTATTCACCATTTGCTCCAAATCTTGCCAAAGTTATAGAAAACATTCAGTATTAAGGTCCAGTTTAGTTTCGCTCTCCACTACCCACGCAATCATCTTAATTTAAACTTCTTCTCGACTGGGGTGAGAAAGGTGAACCTCTACCAAGCTCGGTTGGTCAAAGCAATTCTCCTCACTAAAAAGGACCATTGCCCTCCGCCTTCCTGCTCTGTCCCCAATCAGTCCACTTCCCTTCCTCCTGCCACAGCCGAGTCTGAGAATCCCTCAACCAGCCTGGACAGTCTATCCTTCACCCTAGGCACTGCCAGCAGCCTGCCCCATCTTATTTCTACTGGTTCTAAATGTAAAACATCAACTCAAGCAATGACATTTGTGTGTCCCTATGCTCTGAAGAATTTGCCATATAGTTATTGCAGTGTCACACTTAAGAATTCTAGTGTGGCTTGTCATGGTCTTAAAGGAAAGATAACTACACCTGTTACTGATACTGTTCCATTTAAATTACATGAGCACGCCATAAAAATTAAATTGTTGGTGTAACCTAATTTGCTGTAATGTTATTTGTTAAATAAAATGTTTGAATATAATAATAATAATAATAATAATAATAATAGTAATAATAATAATAATAATTTAGATGTTACCACATGAAGCACATTTTAAGGTTTTTTTATTTGATCTTTTCCCAGATGTGACAAATTATAAACTGACAGCTAGAATGCCAAGGATCTGCAAAGCTGTCATTGCTGCACATGGAGGATTTTTTATGAGAACTCTTTGAAGTAGTTTAAGAAGTTCTGAATTTTTTTTTCAAATTGTAATAGTAATTTTTCACGTTATTAGGGTCCTGACTATACATTGTGATCAGCTGAATGCCACTTTGGTGAAAAAAAGTACCAATTTATTTCCATAAGAGCAAAATCTGTACATTATTCCAAACTTTTGGCTGCCAGTGTACCTATAAATAGTAAATCCAGAGAAACGTCTTGGCTACTGATGTAAACTCTGTTCCCTGAACGAGACATTGTGTCAGTGTAGTGACACTAGGAGTTCGCTTTTGAGAGCCCCAATCACCTTTGCTTTACTCAGAAAAGGTCAATGAAAATTGGCGAGTGGAATTTGCATGCCACTCTCCACCCCGGACATACGGGTATAAAAGGAGATGGCGTGCAGCACTCATTCAGATTTGTGCTGAGGAGCCGAGAGAGAGTCCTGGCCATGTCAGTGGTTGGTTCAGTGCCACAGCAGGAGGGACACAATATCTCGTTCCCTCCATCAGGGAACAGAGGTTACATCAGTAACCAAGATGTTTCCTGTCTGTCACTCACTCGACGTTGTGTCGATGTAGTGACACTAGGGGTTCCTATATGAAACGCCGCAGGTGCTGAACCATTTCACGAGGTATGGAGGAGCGGACACGGGCAAGCTGCTGCATGCTTCGCAGTGAGCGCTCGACCACATTGTGACCTTCCAGCGAGTTGGGTAAGGCATCTCCCTGGTCCCGTTAATGGTGGGAGGAGGCACTTACCCAAGGAGCCTACAGGCGGTAGCCTTTCCTGATTATGTATTAAGCAATTTCCCGCCGACTACCTAATAGAATAGCACTGGGAAATTGCTCTTCCCTCTCCAGGAGTAAGAGTACTACGGAGACCACATCCTACCGGAGGGAGGTAAACACGTGGAGAATACCTCACATGGACTTACCAACTGCCATAGCAGCTCACCACGATACACTGGACGGCAATCCCTCACGACAGCGCGACCTGATCAACAGGTTCCTCAAAGGCGCAAGGAGATTGAATCCTCCTAGATCGCGCCTGATCCCCTCTTGGGATCTCTCTGTACTCCTACCCACCCTACAGAGAGCCCCGTTTGAGCCCCTGGAACAGGCCGAGCTCAGCACTCTGTCTCTGAAGATGGCCCTCCTGGTGGCGCTCACTTCCATCAAGAGGCTGGGGGACCTGCAGGTGCTCTCTGTTACCAGCGAATGCCTGGAGTTCGGTTACATGCCCTAAGTTCCCACCAATCCTTTTCGGGACCAGGTGGTGAAACTGCAAGCACTCCCTTCAGAGGAGGAAGATCCGACCTTGTCGTTGCTGTGTCCAGTTCACACCCTGCGCATCTATCTGGACCGCACATAGAGCTTTAGATGCTCGGAGCAGCTCTTTGTCTGTTTTGGAGGACAGCAGAAGGGGAAAGCTGTCTCCAAGCAGAGGTTGGCCCATTGGATTGTGGATGCCATTTCTCTCGCATACCAGTCTCAGGACTTGCCATGTCCCTTGGGAGTCCGGGCGCACTCCACTAGAGGTGTTGCATCCTCCTGGGTACTGGCAAGGCGGACCTCTCTGGCAGACATATGCAGAGCTGCGGGTTGGGCTACACCCAATAACTTTGTGAGGTTTTATAACCTAGTGGTGGGAACTTTGGACACGTAAACGGGCCGGGGTCTCAAGATCACGTAAGAGTGTGTCGGCCTGAACTCCAGGCATTCGCTGGAAACAGAGAGCACCTGCAGGTCCCCCACCCTCTTGATGGAAGTGAGTGCCACCAGGAGGGCTATCTTCAGAGACAGAGTGCTGAGCTCAGCCTGCTCCAGGGGCTCAAAGGAGGCTCTCTGTAGGGCAGGTAGGACCACAGAGAGATCCCAAGAGAGGATCGGCACAGTCTAGGAGGATTCAATCTCTTCGCGCCTTTGAGGAACATGTTGATCAGGTCGCGCTGTCATGAGGACTGCCGTCCAGTGTATCATGGTGAGCTGCTATGGCAGCCACATATACTTTCAGGGTAGAGGGAGACAGCTATCTCTCCAGCCCTTCCTGAAGGAAAGACAGCACAGACCCGATGGCGCATCTCTGTTGGTCTTCCCCATGGGAAGAACACCAGTTAGCGAAAAGACGCCACTTCAAGGCATACAGATGCCTCGTAGAGGGGGCCCTGGCCTGAGTGATCATGTCTACCACTGCTGGCGGAAGACCTGCTGGGTCACAGGGACCTTGTGCTTCAGCACCTCGACCGACTTGGTCTGCTAGGTCTCCCGTGTCCCATCCAGGTGACAGATATGGAGATTCTGGAGATCCAGCCACGGGTGCTGGAGCATGCCTTGCCCCTGAGTGAGAAAGTCCTGCCTCAGGGGAATGCGCCAGGGAGGTGCTACTGTCAGGAGCAACAGATCCCAGAACCAAGTCCAGTTGGGCCAGTACGGTGCAACAGAAAGGACTTGCTGCTCGTCCTCCCTGACTTTGCACAGAGTCTGTGCAATGAGGCTCACACGAGGAAACCCATACTTGCGTAGCCCCAGAGGCCAGCTGTGCGCCAAGGCATCTGTGCTGAGGGGGGCCTCGGACAGGGAGTACCACAGGGGCAGTGAGAGGAGTCTTGGGAGGTGAACAGGTCTTCCTGTGCCTCCCCGAATCTCTCCCAAATCAGCTGGACTATGTGGGGGTGGAGACTCCACTCCCCACAGAGCGTTACCTGCCAAGAGAGCACGTCCACTGCATGGTTGAGGACGCCCGGAAGATGAGTGGCTCGCAGAGACTTCAAGGTCTGCTGACTCCAAAGGAGGAGGCGAAAACGCACCCATATGTGCATCCAGATCCTTGCCAACCGAGCATCAGCCCAGAACGGAGCAGGTCAGGGAGCAGCCGCGGTGGCTCCTTGCTTCATGAAGGAAGTGAGCCGCAACCGCAACGTTCTGATGGGCATGTTCTAGCAATGAGAACATAACCCTTCCACAAAAGCTGCCTCGGCGTGCTGGCGCCCCAAGCACTTGAGACAGATTTCATGGCTTTCTGGAAGGGAGAGATAACGGCCACATCCAGTTGTGCAAACGCAGAAGGACATCTTTAAAAAGACGGCAAGCGTTTGCGCGAGCTCTTTTAGAAGGATGCTCTTTTGAATATACTCTTTTAGCACCCGCAGACTCAGCCGCCGAAGTGCCCAGGGGAAGCACAACACTCAACCATACAAGGGTGCATTCGGCTCCGAAGGAAAAATCTGAATGAGTGATGCACGCCATCTCCTTTTATACCTGTATGTCCGGGGCGGAGAGTGGCATGCAAATTCCACTCGCCAATTTTGATTGGCCTTTTCTATTTTAAGCAAAGGTGATTTGGGCTCTCAAGATCGAACCCCTAGTGTCACTACATCGACACAACGTCAAGTGAGTGACAGTCAGGGAACCCTATTACTTATTTCAAAGTTGACAATGGCAGCTGATGAGTGCTGCTGTCAGTATTTCAATTTAATACAAAATATGGGTTTGTGCTAGTCCACTGCCACTATATTGCTTGAAGAATGTGCTTAAAAAGTTTACTGCATCTAAGTTCTTTCCTCTTAAGCTTGAGCTACTACAGTTGGTCTGTAATTATACTTCAACTGTTTGTGGACCTCTAAACCAATTGGAGAAACTGTATTCCAAGAGTGCTGATATTAAGTATAACAGCCCTGGCACACTTCACTGTTTGTGTCACTCCACTTATGGTTTCGTCTGGAAATATTTTTATTTGTGGAGCAAAAATACACATTACTGTAGGAATTTTGGTAGTATAAATGCACACGGTATGGATTAAAGTGTCCGTGGACCTTCACCATAATACGCAAGGGATTTTATAATGGAATTACCCACATTCGACCACCATTATAAGAAGGATAAATGACAAATAATTAGATTATTCGTCTGAATAAAATTCTCACCATTAAAATGTAATACAACGGCTTGTTGTATACCCTCACAATTTAAATTTTAAGGAATTAGCTTTAATAAGTGTGTAACAGATAAAGGACAGGCAAGGAGGAGGCAGGAACCGGCTGAACAGTAAACAAAGTTTAATGATAAAACTCAACATAAAACCAACGTAAAAAAACACAGACACACATGCAACGTGGCTCTCTCTCGAACCGGCGTCTCCGGCTGCCCCTTATCTCGCTCTCCCGCTTATCATCTGATTCAGTGCCGGCCGTGCTCCATCACTGCCTGGCCACGCCCTCCTCCTCGTCACACTCCTCCCCCACCCGATTTAGGCACCACCGGTCTGACTAACCCCCCTTCCCATTTTAGGGGGGGAGACACTGCCCTTCCGGCCATTCTGTCAGCCGGTGGTCCACACCGTCTCCTGTGAACCTGGGGGAGAGACGAGGGGAGGCGTGGAGAGAGGGAAAGAGTGAGCGGAGACACAGAGACAGAGAGAGAGAGAAGAGAGAAGAACTTTCTCTCTGGCTCCCAGACATGCTGTCGCCCAGTCCTCAACTACTCCTCCGCCCTCTGGTGGACACCAGCTCACTCCTCCCCCGGCAGACAGCAGCAAGTCCTCCGGCCCCTGCCTGATGGAACCGCTCATCCCCTTCTCGGCAGACAGCTGTGGTTCCTCCGGCTCTTGGCGGCCAGCAGTGACCCCTCTGTCCTTAGGCAGATGGTCGTGGCTGCTCCCCTGGCGGATGGCGGCAGCAGCAAGGACTTCATGACAGTGCATCCCTCCTCCCTCCCAGGTTTTGGTACCACTGTAACAGATAAAGGACAGGTAAGAAGGAGGCAGGAACCAGCTGAACAGTAAACAAAGTTTAATGACAAAACTCAACATAAAACCAATGTAAATAAACACATGCAACGTAGCCGCGTGCGTCTCTCTCTCTCGAACTGGCATCTCTGGCAGCCCCTTATCTCGCTCTCCCACTGATCAGCTGATTCAGCGCCGGCCATGCTCCATCACGGCCTGGCCATGCCCTCCTCCTTGACACAAAGAGAATTATGATTAATTCACTTATTGGAGTAATACTAGTCTCATGGCTTATTTGAAATAATATCACAAATATGTTTAGATATGGTTCGAACTTTGGAGCACAGCTCTTTGAAAAATCAAGTAACAAGATTATTTATCAAAATATACCACAGTCAATTCATATTTGAACACAAACAATACTTTATTGCTAATCTACAACAAAAACTAACAAACTAACTAACTAAAACTAACACAGATAGACAAACATGAAAAACAGGTTGTGAGTGAACTGAGCAGAGTAACTTGAATGGAAATTATCTGTAAAGAGAAAATGAACTTTATGGAGTCTGTAGACAATGCCTTGCGAACCACTGATACTTAATTCAGTCTAACTCGACTTACAATCGGGTAACTCAAATTATATTAAAAAACACCAGTACTTTCAGCAAAGTCTGGAGAAGTACTTGCGTTTCCTTGCGTTGCTTGGTTCTTTGGCTCTTTGTAGAAAGTTCTGGTTGTTCCGTCAATGTTTTGGACCTCTGTTGAGATCGTGGATGTCGGGTTGTTGCTGGAATGATGAAGCGGACTCCCCATCATGTGTGTGAGTCATAGCACAGAGAGAACTCTTTTCATAATTTTGTGTTCTGAGCTTCCTGGGGTGTATTCCAGAAATCAGGTTATGCAACATACCTGGGTAAGTTTACGGATAAGTTAACGGATAACCTCAGCTTTCAGTTCCAAAAGTGGAGGTAACTTTCAGGGTATGTAAGTAGCCATAGCAACTTACTCTCTGAACATAACCAGCTCCGGAGCAGGTTATGTTCCAGAGTTAGTTTGTTTCAGAGAGCTGACGGAGCATGGCGTGCCCTTTTGAAGAAGATCCAGTGGACGTGGAAGCACAGATTATACAAAATCTTTTCTGCTGTGAGAGGGTGATAAGACCACGTATAGATGTGTTTTCGTATCCAAATGAATATTTGCAGGAGCGTTACTGTTTTTCATGAGAATCGTTAATTTATTTAACGAATCTTTTGAAACCTTTCATATCCAACATGACAAATCGCAGCTCGGTGCTTATCACAGAGCACATTTTGTGCATTACCCATCGTTTTTTTTTTTTTTGCCACGGGGAGTTTTTTGTATAATGTGGGTGATGCAGAGCATGTGGGAAAGGCAACTCTGTGTAGGGCCGTTCGTACAGTATGCCTTGCACTCAAACGGTTCCTACACACTTCTGTGCAGTTCCCTGTCCTCAAAACATTTAAAGTCATTAAAGAGGAATTCCACAGAGTGGCGGGTTCATCCTTTCTATGATATTCTATGAGAGACCTTTTTAGTTACATATAGCACTTCATCTATCCATCCATACTGTACATATGTACACATCCACAATCATTTTAATTGTTCTAATCATCTAACTTTCAATTTCAGGGTTCCCAAATGTCATTGGATGCACTGATGGAACCCACATTCCTATTAAAGCTCCTTCAGTCAATGAAGGAGACTATGTTAATAGGAAGTCATTCCATAGCATCAATGTGTGTGTAACAATAGAATTTTGGGTGCTAAATCAATATTTAAAACATTAAATGCCACTCATTACTGGTCCCCACTAACTAGGTGTGGCAGCAGGGGCATGGTCAAGCATCTGTCCGGAGAGAGAGAAAGAGGTAAAGGAGCTTGCACCTGAGCTAGATTATGTTTAACATACAAGCAGCCACGCCACCAGCAGAGGAGAGAGAGAGAGAGAGAGTCTGGCACAAGGAAGGCCACGGTGCTCCTGAAGCTGTTGCGTTCAATCTGTTGTGTTTGTGAAGCTGATGTGTTTAAGTGACTACGTGCCTGTGAAGCTGATGAGTTTGTGAAGTTGTAAAGCATTGAAGTGGCCGATTAAAAGTCTTACCTGAGCCTGGAAAACCCGCTTCACTGTGTTCTCCTTCCCTTCTGCTGTGAAGTTGTTACACTTGGTAATATGTGATGCATCCCACCTCATCACAAATGTTGAAGCCAAATGGCCAGGGTCTGTACCCGATGCCAGAATTTTATGGGAGTCATCGTTGTGCCACAAATTTGAACAAGGTATGTTTTGCCTTACACAATACTCTGTTTTTTTTTTAATTTTTTTTTTTTTTTTATTTGTTATTAACTAACCACTATTATAGGAAACTTCAGTGGTTACTTGCTGGGGGACAGAGGGTACACCTGTCTGCCCTATATGATGACCCCCTACCCTGAACCTGAGCCTGGACCACAGACACGATTTAACCTGGCCCACAGCAGAACACGGGCCAAGGTGGAGATGACCATTGGCATCCTGAAGGCCAGGTTTCAGTGCCTGCGTGGGCTCAGGGTCAGTCCAGAAAGGGCATGTGACAACACAGTGGCATGTGTGGTTCTTCACAACATTGCCACAATAAGAGGTGAGAGGGCCCCCCCATCTCTTGATGAAGATGGTCAAGTGGAACCCCAGTGAACCCAGTGGACCAAAGAGATGGAAGGGTGGTACGGGATGTGATCTGCCAAAATCACTTTTAAATTAAATGAATAATGCACAAAGTGAACAGTCAAGTGTTTTTGTTTCTTTATTTCCTGTAATAAGACATTTGTATTTATTGCTTTACCATTCAACAACAAATGACAGATTAATCATCATTAGGCAAGTACAGTTCCCACCTTTAGCCGATGCTCCAGCAATTCAATTTCAAGTCTGGCCTTTTTTATGTTCAGCCTTTTCTCCTCCATTTGAAACTGTATAAGGTCCATCTCCATGTTACTTTTTCTTATTTGCCTTTGAAGATGGACCTTATACAGCTCCTTTGCAGGCAGCTAGGAACACCAAATGATAATTCAATATGATTGCTAAAGTCTGTAATACATATACAGACCAATTATTTTAAAAAAGACAAATGCAGAAAATTTCTCACACTGCTAAGATTCTGTGTAGAGGTAGATTGACCCTCCTCTGTATTGGAATCCCCAGCCATATTCTGTAACAGGACATTGACAAAGTTTTAATCTCTTTTGTTAAAAAAGGGAATGCACTGTATACCTCTACTGGCCTCCCAGCATTTTCATTTTCTAATTCTGTCACAGCAGAAGTGGTCTCTTCATCTTCATCCTACAGTGCAAATTACTAAGGATGTTTAGTCTAGCAAACAGAAACAATACCTAAAGACAATAATTACTTACAACTGTGGCAGGCTGTGCTGTTGCAGGAGGGTTCATTAATACAATGTGTCCAACAGCAACTGCAAGAAAATTAAAGCAGTAAGATACTTAATGTATATTCTCAAACAAATACAACTAATAAACAATTAGGAATATTACAGTATACACCATATGCAGTAAGATAAATTATGCATAATGCACAAGTGAAACAGTGACAGTAAAATGCATTCAGAATGCTTTAAAAAAAATAGTGACTGTTGATGGTTTAAGGATAAAAAAAAATAAAAATAAAAAAAACACTGAATTAGATTAGATTGTAAGTACTAATATGCTACACCTACATTTTACTAAGCCACTTGTATCATGGGAGGTAGCTGACTCTGATGAACTGCCCCCTGGAATCCCATCGACCACAGGTCGCCCTTGATTAAGGGACAGTGCCAGCTCCACTGCCGGAGTGAGTGAAGGTGGTGGTGGTCCGCCACCCGTTTTACGGGCCTCAGCCTTCTTCCAATTGGCTACATAGAACAGAAAGAAAACTTACAATAAAAAGTTGGCCAATTAGTATTTTGGTTACATTAGTTTAAGAAGTTTAGGAAATATTACCTTTTTGGAGAATGTTTTTATGTTTCATTTTGACTTGGCTAAGAGTTCTTTTGGCTCCAGAAAGATTACATCTGATAAAATAAGGTAATATATTACTAGCCAATGTACATTACTAAAGTATGTACAATGTTAAGAAATTGGAGGGCAAAAAGTAAATGCTTATCTATTAAATGTTGGTTTTACAACATGCCCAATAGGATCAATGTTCATTTTAGCATCGTAATTAAAGAGAAAATGGTATTTATAAATGTATAAACTCACACATTTACTCAGTTATTTTTTTGTCAAGCCAACTCTCTGTCCTTCGCCGATGCAGCAGTATTACTTTGTTATAATTGGCTTATATTCTTCATAAGCATGCAGTAACAGTAACTCGAGTGCAGCATCGGAGAGCGGGCTTGTCCAGTCGGAAGCAGAAGCCTCAGCTGGGCTTCCCCCTTCGGGGACGATTGCCCAGTCACAGGCCGATGCCGAAATGACGGACATGCTTTCCTGGGTGGCTGCGAGCGTTGGGTTAGAGTGGAACACAGACTCCCGTTCAAGATGCTGACGCAAAAACGCATTCTGGCAAGTGTCCGGCATCAAGATTAGTTCGCAGCGGTAGACCTGAAGGATGCGTACTTCCACATCTCGATCCTTCCTCGACACAGACCCTTCCTGCGGTTTGCATTCAAGGGTCAGGCGTATCAGTACAAAGTCCTCCCTTTCGGCCTGTCCCTGTCTCCTCACGTCTTCATGAAGGTCGCAGAGGCTGCCCTTGCCACGTTAAGGGAGGTGGGCATTCGCATTCTCAACTATCTCAATGACTGGCTAATCCTAGCTCACTCTCGAGACATGTTGTGCACACACAGGGACCTGGTGCTCTCACACCTCAGCCGACAAGGGCTTCGGGTCAACTGGGAAAAGAGCAAGCTCCTCCCGGTTCAGAGCATCGCTTTTCTCGGTTTGGAGTTGAACTCAGTCTCCTTGATGGCACGCCTTACGAACGAGCACACCCAGTCGGTGCTGGCCTGTTTGAAGGCATTCAAACAGAAAACAGCGGTTCCACTGAAACATTTTCAGAGGCTCCTGGGGCATATGGCATCCTCAGCGGTGGCCACCCTGCTCGGGTTGATGCATATGAGGCCGCTTCAGCACTGGCTCCAGACTCGAGTCCCGAGATGGGCATGGCGCCACGGGACACATCACGTGGTCATCACGCCGGTCTGTCACCGTCTTTTCAGCCCTTGGACCGACCTCTTGTTTCTACGGGCAGGTGTTCCTTTAGAACTGGTCTCCAGACACGTCGTGGTCACGACAGACGCCTCCAAAACGGGCTGGGGCGCTGTTTGCAACAGGCACGCAGCCGCCGGCCCCTGGACGGGTCCGCGACTTCATTGGCACATCAACTGCCTCGAGTTGTTGGCAATTCTGCTCGCCCTGCGGAGGTTCCAGCCGTTGATCTAGGGCAAGCACATGTTAGTTCGGACAAACAACACGGCAACGGTAGCATATGTCAGTGAGCCTACTTGCACAGACCCTGTGCAAGGTCAGGGAGAACGAGGAGCAGGTCATCCTGGTAGCACCCTACTGGCCCACCCAGACGTGGTTCTTGGACCTCATGCTCCTCGTGACAGCTCCCCCCTGGCGAATTCCCCCGAGGAAGGACCTTCTTTCTCAGGGACGGGGCACCCTCTGGCACCCGTGACCAGACCTCTGTTATAGGATTACCTGCGGTGGTAGACACAATCACTCAGGCTAGGGCCCCCTCTACGAGGTGCCTGTATGCCTTTAAGTGGCGTATGTTTGCTAAGTGGTGTTCTTCCCGACAGGAAGACCCCCATAGATGCGCAGTCGGATCAGTGCTTTCCTTCCTGCAGGAGAGATTGGAAGGGAGGCTGTCCCCTTCCACCTTGAAGGTGTACGTTGTCGCCATAGCAGCACACCATGACGCAGTCGACGGTAAGTCCTTAGGGAAGCACGACCTGATCATCAGGTTCCTAAGAGGCACCAGGAGGCTGAATCTCTCCAGACCGCGTCTCGTTCCCTCACGGGACCTCTCTGTAGTTCTTCAGGGTCTACTGTGAGCCCCATTTGAGCCTTTGCAGTCAGCTGAGCTTAAGGCACTCTCCTTGCAGACTGCCCTCCTGACTGCACTCACTTCCATCAAGAGGGTAGGAGACCTGCAAGCGTTCTCTGTCAGCTAAACATGCCTGGAGTTCGGTCCGGGTTACTCTCACGTGATCCTGAGACCCCGACCGGGCTATGTGCCCAAGGTTCCCGCCACCCCTTTTAGGGACCAGGTGGTGAACCTGCAAGCACTGCCCCAGGAGGAGGCAGACCCAGCCCTGTCGTTGCTGTGTTTGGTGTGCGCTTTACACATCTATTTGGATCGCACACAGAGCTTTAGAATCTCTGAGCAGCTCTTTGTCTGCTTTGGTGCACAGCGAAAAGGAAGCGCTGTCTCCAAGCAGAGGATCACCCACTGGCTCATTGACGCCATAACTATGGAATATCATGCCCAGGACATGCCGCCCCCTGTAGGGCTACGAGCCCATTCTACCAGGGGTGTAGCAGCTTCCTGGGCCCTGGCCAGGGGTGCCTCTCTAACAGACTGTAAAAGATGAAGTGAGGAGCAGTTTTTCCTTCTTCAGGTCAGGCTTTATTTTCCCCTCTTGGCGACACCAATTTACAGTTTACCTTCACACACTAACCTACCACACACAGCTTTCATAAACAAACTTTTACTACTAGAAAAATCTTTGCTCGGCTTTGTCGTATCCAGTCTCTCTCTCGACTGAGTGTTGTGTCGCTCTATTTATGCCGCTCTCCCCGTGCTCACTGAAATTAGAGACAGGTGTTAGACATAATTTAGCTCAGGTGTAAGCGCCCTTACCGCTTTCTCTCTCCGGAGAGATGCTTGACCATGCCCCTGCTGCCACATATCCCCACCGCCTGACTCAGGCCGGGGCGACATCCGGCCTGCCTACCACTCCCCCCCATTCCTGGAAAGGAAGTTGGCGACAGCCATCTGTGCCCCTGGTCTGTGGACCACCTTGAACTTAAACGGCTGAAGAGCCAGATACCAACGGGTGATCCGGGCGTTAGTATCTTTCATGCGGTGGAGCCACTGGAGTGGGGCGTGATCCGAGCAGAGGGTGAAGGCCCGCCCCAGCAGGTGGTATCGGAGTGTGAGGACCGCCCACTTGATGGCGAGACACTCCTTTTCCACGGTGCTGTACTTAGTTTCCCTTAACGAGAGCTTACGGCTAATGTACAGCACCAGGCGCTCCTCCCCCTCCACCACCTGCGAGAGTACGGCCCCCAGCCCCCTCTCTGAAGCATCTGTCTGTAAAACAAAAGGGAGAGAGAAGTCAGGTGAATGTAACAGTGGCCCCCTGCAAAGTGCGGCTTTAACTTGCATGAACGCCCGTTGACACTGCTCCGTCCATTGGACCGGATCTGCAGCTCCCTTTTTAGTGAGATCAGTCAGCGGGCTGGTGACGTCTGAATAATTAGGCACAAACCTTCTATAATAGCCAGCAAGCCCCAGGAACTGTCTCACCCCCTTTTTGGTCTTGGGTCTTGGGCAGGTCGCAATCACTGCTGTCTTGTCAATTTGGGGACTCACCTGCCCGTGGCCCAAGTGGAACCCCAGATACCGTACCTCCAGCCGTCCAATCGCGCACTTCTTCGGGTTCGCTGTGAGTCCCGCTCGACGCAGCGATCTCAGAACCGCCCTCAGATGTTGCATATGCCGCTGCCAATCATTGCTGTAAATGATGATGTCATCTAAATAGGCAGTGGCGTAAGCTGAATGTGGCCTGAGGATTCGGTCCATGAGACGCTGAAACGTAGCCGGGGCTCCAAACAAACCGAACGGAAGTGTCACAAATTGGTGTAATCCAAACGGTTTGGAGAAGGCGGTTTTCTCACGGGAAATTGGTGTCAAGGGGATCTGCCAATAACCCTTCGTCAAATCCAATGTCGAATAAAAACGAGCACTGCCCAACCGATCGAGCAACTCATCAACGCGAGGCATTGGATAAGCATCAAATTTAGACACCGCGTTGACTTTCCTGTAATCCACACAGAATCGCACAGACCCGTCGCTCTTAGGCACTAGAACAACTGGGCTGGACCAATCGCTGTGGGATTCTTCTATTACCCCCATATCAAGCATCGCATCTAATTCTTCCTGAACAATTTTCTTTTTGTGTTCGGGTAGTCGATAGGGGCGGCTACGTACCACCACCCCCGGCTCGGTCTCGAGGTGGTGATGGATGAGGTTTGTACATCCCGGTAGAGGGGAGAACACATCTGCAAACTCCTGTTGCAACTTGGCAACCTCCGCGAGTTGGCTCGGTGAGAGGTGGTCTCCGCAAGTGACCGGGGTGAACTGTTTATGTTTTGAACTCACCTCCGGTCCGAGCTCCGCCTTCTCGGGAACCACCGTAGCCAACGTCACGGGGACCGCCTCCCTCCACAATTTTAGGAGATTGAGGTGGTATATTTGACGTGCGTCCCCTCTATCGGTTCGTTTAACCTCATGATCGAGATCTCCCACTCGTCGTGTGACCTCAAAGGTTCCTTGCCATTTGGCGAGTAATTTAGAGCTCGATGTGGGAAGCAATACAAGCACTTTATCTCCCGGTGCAAATTCCCTTAGCTGAGTTCCCCTGTCATACAGTCGGCGCTGTCGTTCTTGAGCTTGGAGCAAATTCTCCTGTGTTAGTTGCCCCAAGGTGTGGAGTTTTGCTCTAAGATCAAGAACGTACTGAATTTCATTTTTACCGTTTGAAGGTCCTTCCTCCCAGGCCTCTCGCATTACATCAAGCACGCCGCGTGGGCGTCGCCCATACAGCAGCTCGAATGGGGAGAAGCCAGTGGAGGCTTGCGGGACCTCTCGTACTGCAAATAACAGGGGGTCGAGCCATTTATCCCAATTTCTAGAATCATCGTGCACGAACTTACGAATCATGTTTTTGAGGGTTTTATTAAATCGTTCCACCAGGCCATCCGTTTGAGGATGGTATACACTGGTGCGAATCGATTTAATATTTAATAATTCGTACAGTTCGCGAAGTGTTCGAGACATAAATGTTGTGCCCTGATCGGTGAGGATTTCTTTCGGAATCCCCACCCGGGAGATTATTTTGAATATTGCCTCCGCAACACTGCGTGCTGAGATGTTGCGAAGAGGCACGGCTTCTGGATATCGCGTTGCATAGTCCACTAGGACCAATACAAAGCGATGTCCGCGTGCTGACCATTCTAATGGCCCGACGAGGTCCATTCCAATTCTCTCAAAGGGGACCTCGATCAGAGGGAGAGGGCGCAATGGCGCTTTTGGGGTGGCAGGTGGGTTAACCAGCTGGCATTTGCGGCATGCCGCACACCACCTGCGGACATCGCCGCCAATGCCCGGCCAATAGAAACGGGCTATTAGACGGTTCAGTGTTTTCCTTTCTCCTAGATGACCTGCCATGGGATTATAATGAGCCGCCTGGAATAGCATTTCCCGACGGCTCCTTGGAATCAAAAGTTGGGTTGTATCCTCTTTGGTCCGAGTGTCCTGTGTCACTCGATACAACCACTCATTTATAATTGCAAAATAGGGGTATGAAAGTGCGATGTCGGGCTGGAGTCGTTGACCATCGATGACTCTCACTTGGTCAAAGGCGTTTGAGGGTTTCGTCTCGCGACTGCTCCAAAGGGAAATCCCCCTCAGGGAATTCCCTGAGAAGGGGAGGGGCTGCAGCCTCTCCCCCTCTCTCGTCATCATGACGTGGAGCTGTCGAGGACGGCCCCGGCTCCGCCTCCCTTGCCAGAGCATCGCACATCACACATCTCCCTATTTTCACACAGGGCCCATCCGCGCAAATTCCCTTTAATAAAACTCTGAAATCAGGCCAATCAGTCCCCAAAATCAGCGGATGGGTGAGGCGGAACTAACCGCAGCCTCCACTCTATGCTTTTTCCCCTGAAATTTAATTGTCAGGGTCACCACCGGATACTTGTGAATATCCCCGTGTACACACTTCACCTTCACCGTTTTGGTTGTGACCAATGCCTCGGGTTGAACCAAGCATTGGTGGATAGTGGTTTGATTACATCCGGTATCCACCAACGCTTGGCGAGTACCCCCCTTGACACTTACCGGTATCCGGTACGCTCCGGCCCGGTCGGGGGCAGCCTGTGGGAGGTCATAGACCCGCACCACCATTCCCAGCTCCATCAGAGGGCACTGATCTCGGAAGTGGCTCGGGTCTCCGCACCTCCAGCAGGTCGGCCCAGGCACTATGCCCGCACTTGCGTCGGCGGGTGCCCCCCCCTGAGGGGGAGAGCGGCGGGGCATTGGAGTAGGGGAAGGTGTCGCCTCCCACACCCGGGGAACTGGTCTCAGGGGCTGAGTTCCTCCTCGTCTGCGTGGGGCAGGAACGGGACCTGGAGAGAGAGCAGACGAGAGAGAGAGGGGAGGGGGAAGAAACAGAGGGAGGAGAGAAAATGTAGGAGGGATCTTCCGCCCTCGGGATCGCCGCCATGTGGTTCTCCGCAAGTCGGATGGCTTCCTCCAACGACGCCGGGCGGTGGCACTGGACCCACTCCGCCGTCCCTTTTGGCAGTCGAACTATAAACTGTTCCAGTACCACCTGGTCGATAATTCCGTGGACGTCGCGATCCCCCGCTAACAGCCATCTTCGGCAGGCGTCACGGAGCCGCTGAGCAAAGGCAAACGGGCAGTCGGAGCTTTCCAACTTCAAGCTCCGGAAGAGTTGATGACTTTCCTCCGGAGTGCGACCAACCCGTTGCAAGATGGCTCTTTTTAGATCTCCGTAGGCCAGGAGGCTCGACGCTGGCAGTTGTTGAGCCACGAGCTGGGCTTCCCCGGACAATAGTGGGATCAATCGAGCTGCCCATTGGCCGAGCGGCCAGCCCCAGATCTCGGCGGTCCGCTCAAACAAATCCAGGAAGGCCTCGGGGTCGTCCGTCGCCCCCATTTTCTGTAATGCTGGCGGGGGTAATGGCGTGGGTGTGTCCGGGGTCGCAGCTGAGGATGCCCCCTGGCCGAGGAGGCTCCGGATCACCTGCCGGTCCTCAGCTTGAGCATGCATGAGCTCGACAAACCGGTGGTCTTGATCTTGTCGGAGCTCAAGCAGCGTTTGTTGGTGGTTCTGATGTAGGCTGGCGAGTGCTTGGAGGATCTCCGCCAACTGGGAGGACTCTACAGGACGACCACCATCCATCTTTGACCCAAACTTCAATCCCGGGTTTCGGCACCAGTGTAAAAGATGAAGCGAGGAGCAGTTTTTCCTTCTTCAGGTCAGGCTTTATTTTCCCCTCTTGGCGACACCAATTTACAGTTTACCTTCACACACTAACCTACCACACACAGTTTTCATAAACAAACTTTTACTACTAGAAAAATCTTTGCTCGGCTCTGTCGTATCCAGTCTCTCTCTCGACTGAGTGTTGTGTCGCTCTATTTATGCCGCTCTCCCCGTGCTCACTGAAATTAGAGACAGGTGTTAGACATAATTTAGCTCAGGTGTAAGCGCCCTTACCGCTTTCTCTCTCCGGAGAGATGCTTGACCACGCCCCCGCTGCCACACAGACATTTGTAGAGCAGCGGGCTGGGCAACACCCAACACTTTTGCAAGGTTCTACAACCTCCGGGTGGAACCGGTTTTGTCCCAGGTAGTGGCACGCAATACAAGCGGATAAGCCCGGGATAGCCGGTCGGGTGTATCGCTTTTTTAGGGAGTGGAAAAAAGAGAAGGGGAAAAGAGGCCACGACTGGGTTAAGCCTGTCTCTATCTCTTGGGTAGTCGACTTGTCCCCAAAAAGGACCGTTCGACACTCATAAATATGTTGGGGGAGGTTACGTGTCGACCTGGTGTGCTGGCTACGAGGCACACAGTAGTCTGCCCACCACACACCGCCAGTTCACGTAACACAGTTCAGCCAATTGTGGTGTTTCGTATAGGGACCCCTAGTGTCACTACATCGACACAACGTCGAGTGAGTGACAGATAGGGAACGTCATGGTTACTTGTGTAACCTCCATTCCCTGATGGAGGGAATGAGACGTTGTGTCCCTCCTGCCACAACACTGAACTACCCGCTGAAATGGCCGGACCTTATATCGGCTCCTCAGCATAAAACCTGAATGAGTGGTTGCATACCAGCTCCTTTTATACCCGTATGTCCAGGGGAGTGGCATGCAAATACCACTCGTCAATTTTCTTTGGCCTTTTATCAAAGACCAGAGGTGTCTCGGGCTCCCAGGATTGACCCCTAGTGTCACTACATCGACACAACGTCTCGTTCCCTCCATCAGGGAATGGAGGTTACACAAGTAACCATGATGTTTCAGTGCCTTATGGAAAAGATCCTCAGACCGCACACGGCATATCTGGACAATATTATCATTTATAGTTATGATTGGCAGCGACATATGCAACACCTGAGGGCTGTCCTGAGAGTGCTGAGACAGGCGGAACTCACGGCCAACCCAAAGAATTGTGCAACTGGGTGGGTGGAAGTTAGGTATCTGGGGTTCCACTTAGGTCATGGGCAGGTACATCCACATGTTAACAAAACCGGAGCGATTGCAGCCTGCCTGGCGCCCAAGACCAAAAAGGAGGTTATGCAGTTTTTGGGGCTGGCTGGCTACTAACGAAGGTTTGTGCCTTGCTACTCTGATGTCACCAGTCCGCTGACTGACCTTACTAAAAAGTGGGCTCCCGATCCAGTCCTTTGGACAGAGTCGTGCCAACAGGCTTTCCTTAAGGTAAAGTCTGCACTGTGTGGGGGGCTGCTTTTACATGCACCTGATTTCTCTCTCCCCTTTATTTTGCAGAGTGATGCATCTGACAGGGGGCTGGGTGCGGTGCTTTCACAGGAGGTGGGAAGGGAGGAACGGCCAGTGCTATTAATTAGTCACAAGCTCTCCTTCAGGGAGACAAAGTATAGTACCATTGAGAAGGAGTGTTTTGTGATTAAGTCAGCTGTTCTTACCCTCCGCTACTACCTGCTGGGACGGGCCCCCACCCTCTGTTCCGATCACGCTCCTCTGCAGTGGCTCCACCACATGAAGGATACTAATGTGTGGATCACCCGTTGGTATCTGGCTCTTCAGCCCTTTAAGTTCAAGGTGATGATTCAGATGGTTGTGGCTGACTTTCTCTCCAGAAATGGGGGGGAGTGGGCAGGCCAGATGTTGCCCCAGCCTGAGTCAGCAGTGGGGGTATGTGGCATGGGGGGCGTGGTCATGTGTCGGTCTGTGGGAGAACGGTAAGGCTCGTCACCTGTCTCTCATTATATTGATGGTGGAGGGAGACCTGAAAAGGCTCGCCAGAGCAGCCACGAACAGTGCTTTCATTTATACCATATTTACTTTTTTAACGGTTCCCTTCGACTGTGTGTAGCTGAAAATTAAAAGACTGACCTTGAACCTGCTTCATTGTCTCCTGACTCCTCCACTGCCCACGAACTCAGATCCTTTTCACATGGACAAGTTCTCTTTGTTTGTTGAAAGTTTTGGCTAGATGCAGATCAACTCAGACTCCTTGGCTCCGGTCCGCATCCTTGGTTTTAAGTCATTCAGCGTCGATAAATGTAAGATTTTTCTGCCCATAAGATCCTACATTACATATTTTAATAACGGTCCATATTGTCTCTAAATATAAAATGTATTAAAAATATATCTCTAAGCAAGTTAATATAAAATTTTTAAAAAGTTACTCGATATTATTACACAGCTCTCTGGAATACTTGATTCTGATTGGTCAATGGAGCCATCTAGCGATCTGATATATCTCAGTAACAACCGCCCATTCACGTACCAGACCATACCAATATTTCATTTGCATCTATTTATTTATTTGGCAAGTAGTGTTGTAATAAGATGCATAACAAGCAGTTAGACAGTGTCACAGGCTAACCTGATGATATTACAAATCAACATTTGACACACACATGCACATCTCACTTACACTGATTGATGCCGGCATTTACGATCTTTTTAAATCAGAAATGTGTTATGTGATTGTTTGTGGTGTTAAGTAACTGTCATTGTGTTAGTTGGTTTTGTGTTCTTGGTTTTGTTTTCTTTTCTGTACAATCAAAATACATATTCAGATAAGGCCACAACACTTGAAGCATCAGTTACCTTTATTTCATGAAAAATTTGTTGGGCCTCATGTATTCAGACAGAAGACAAAGGCAGGCCTAACACAGTCGTAAAACCTAAATCAGGCCCCCACATACCAGGTCATAAATCTTACTGATAAAAACTGCACCAAAATCAAACAAAGGGAGTCCAAAACATACTACAAATCCCATGAAGCCTTGCTCACTAAAGGATCGAACTCTCAACTCCTATTGGATGAGGCACACAACAGAACGCACCTCAACCATGACATCATCAGGAGTAGAAATACCGGGATTTGCTTCCAGCAACTTTGCTCGCCATGTGCAGACGCAGCTCATCGCTGCTCTCAGGTGCAGCCTCGTGGCACAAGGAAGTAACGTCCAACTTGAAACTGTGGCCATACAATCTCCATCTCACTGGACGAGTTGAGATTACTCTGTGCTCCACCGAACACTCTAACGGATCCGAAGGAGACCGCCGAACAATCCACATCTTCATCCGTTTGCCTGCAGAAGTGAAGAGAGAAAAGATTTCTCTTCCATCTTCAATCAAGTCGACGTTGCTGAATTCTCCGCCAGCCCGCCAAGCCCGCCGAGAATCAGCAGCCGTACCGCCCGCCGACAGAGTGAGGAAACGGCCTCCCGTCATCACCCGAGCCTCGAGGAACCGAGTCTGAGTTAAAGGATGGATGAACACACATTCTGCATCCTCATGCGATTCAAGTAAGAGGTTTAAGTCTGGGCAGAGATAGAATGTTATAGTGTGTTATTCTTGTGCATCAAGGTTATTGCTTGTACAGTTTACGGACCTCCATGTCCGCTCATTATTAATACTCAGGGTATTGATTATCACGAATTTGATTTGCTGTATTGTAGTCCAACCACATTGGACTGTTGTGCATTTCCGCCATCGCGGGTGAGACCGGCAAACTGAGTTTATCCATTAAAGAATCAAAGAACGTGGGACGGTTTACGAGCCGTCCACCGCGTCTCTGAGTGATAAACTAACAGCTTCTTTCTCTCCCACGATCGCGAAACCAGCTTTGGGGCTGTCACTTAATTCTCTCTCTCTCTCATACTAACACACACACACACACACACACACACACACACACACACACACACACACACGCGGCCCCTCACAAATATTCTGGCACACATTTTTGGCTAGTAGATAGCTTCGCCCCTAAGCTACCATTGACTGGTTTCTCTCAGCCCACATTTGCGGCCATATTCCCTGGCCGGAAGTCTCGCGTGACATACTCTCCACAAGAGTCACGTCCGCCATTTTGTGCGCATCCCTCCTTACACACACACACACACACACACACACACACACACACACACACCTTATGTGTTATAGGATTATTTTAGTTTCCATATCTAATCATATCACTGTTTAGTTTGTAGTTGTAACTCAGAAGTTTATTGACTGCATTGTATTAATTATTAATTGATATTACTGCATAAATAAACTTTGTTATATTACAAAGAGAAGTGTTTTGGTTTGTGTTGCATACACCTGTGTCATGCTGATGGGATGTCAGTGCTCGGATTCAAGCCTTCATTCATTGGAAAAAAAAACAAAAATCGATATTCTTCGGATGTCGATTTTCCTAAGAAAACAATCTAATATTGAGACTGTTATACTATCTGGTTATTAGTCCCTGATTCCAGGGTGGTGCCCTGTCAATGTTAATCCTTATTAATATTCTATAGATTTTTGATAATTGATAATTATCTTTGACGATTGTTGATTTTGAAGGATCAATAAGCTAGTGTTAATTTTAATTAATGTATCATAGATGTTAATGATTGGTGATTATCTTTGATAATTGTTGATTTAAAGGATTAAAAAAAGCTAACATTGATTCTCATCAATGTTCTATTGGTTTTAATAATTAATAATTACCTTTGATAATTATTAATTATTGCTAATAACCAAACCCGCTACTAAACGTAGCGCACTACATTTACTGGAGCCCAATATGAGGTTTTAATGAGTTAGATTCAATTAATTAATTTAAATATTAATTAATAACTAAAGAAATAATTATTAATTATTTCTGATAGTAACACTGATCTAAACAACCAGTAAAGCCCTACACATTTCTACCAAATCATCCTGCCTGCTGCTCATTTTCTGGTTCACATGCTGCATAGCCAAACCATTCTTCTTCTTCTTCTGGTGTTTTATGGCGGTTGGCGATCCAATTTAAATGGTGCATTCCCGCCACCTACGGGATTGTAGTGTGGAGCGCTAAATGGTTGGGAAGTTGGGAAAACACACACACACACACAAAAAAATTGATCTTATATTCTATTGATCAGTCTTGTATCTTTTAAGTAATTAAATAATTCTTGATAAATTCTTGATTGCTTTGGGCCATTTCCAGGCCCAAATCTGACATATGGTAATCTGGCATACCAGGCATTTTCCAGGTGGGCCAACGCACTTTGGGTCCGATCAAGGGCGGACTGGCCATCGGGAGAACAGGGCCGGCCGCGAAATGAGCCGAATGCGCCACGATAAGCTGAAATGAGCCGCTGCGTTGTGCAGAATGGGCCACAAAATGGCACTGCGATATGCTGAAGGGGGTAGCGAAATGCAGAAAAGGACAGCGAACCCCCTCCACCCCCCACCCCCCCAACAACTTTTGGGCCAGTTTCTATGTAAAATCCCAGGCCGATTTCTCTTCCCACTCCACCCCTGGCCATTTCCTAACAAAACCTGAAGTGACACATTATTTACTCCCAGAGATCTTAAAGCTTGAGTTAGATGAAATCTTGCCCTTTCATATGCATCACGTTATAATTACGTGTTCTACTGATTCTTCTTCACCACATTTGTCACATTTACCATTCTCATGTTTCCCCTGTACAAACACTTATTTAATGTACAATGTCCAATATGCATTCTGGAAATTAAAACATCCTCTTTCCTTTTTCCAAATTTTCTTCTTTCTAGACCAACTTTTTCTTGAATGTGATGCAAGTGTCTACCTTTAGTTTCACTATCCTGCTCTTTCTGCAATATCTTTCTAATTTCAATCGCTATTAATCCTTTTACTTCTGTTTTACTTAGACACTTTTATGTCAATTTGTGAATGTTTCAAAGCCTGCTTAGCCAGATGGTCTGCCTCCTTGTTTCCTTTTACACCTATGTGATGGTACTAAATAGACACTGCATCACTTTGTATATCAAATCTTGTCTTGCTACAGATATTCCACTTGACAAACTATTGATAGCTGAAAGAGAGTCTGTACTTGTAGGTTGTAGTTCTAATCATTGAAGTGCTTGCAATATTGCTATTAATTCTGTAGTAAATACAGAAGTATAATCAGAGATTCTTTTTGAAATTTTAACTTTAAAATGGGGTATGAAAACTGCTGCTGCTGTAATTCCAGATTCTGGATCCTTTGAACCATCTGTATATATTTGCACTGCTCTATAGTATGTTCGATCAGTATATTGTTGTACTGCTAAACTTTCTAACATATTCCTTTCCTTATTATGCTTTTCTTCATATAACTGAATGTCAACTAGAGGCATAGGGAAAAGCCAAGGAGGTATTTCTGACATAGCCACATAAGGGGCAATGTTGATATCACTTATTCCTATATTCTGTGCCTCCTTATTGGCTGTCCATGTTAATGTTTTATACTCATATTCCCAGCAATCATTCAAGACTTTCTTCACTGGATGACTATCCGAGTGACCTTTTATATTAGTCCAGTATCTCATCTTTAACTTGAGCCTTCTAATTTCTAGAAGCATTTCGTCCATCTCTACTTGTACTGCTGTTACTGGAGATGATCTTATTGCTCCACAACATATTCTCATTGCTTGTAATTGCATTTCCTCAACCTTTAAAAGTAGTGTTTTAGATGCAGAACTGTACACCATACTTCCATAATCAATAGCAGCTCTTATTAGTGCACAATATATACTTTTAAGAGACTGATGGCATGCTCCCCATTCAATTCCTGCCAAACACCTCATTACATTTATTGCTTTTTTGCATGTCTATCATTTTCTGAATATGTACTTTAAAATTCAATTTTGAATCCATCCACATTCCCAGGAATCTAACTACTGATGTTTGCTCCAATTTTTCTCCATACATTTTAATATTTATTGTTATTTTTTTCTTTTTGCAAAACAGATCACCTGAGTTTTTGCCACTGAGAAACAAAAACCCCATTCCAAAGCCTAGTTCTTTACCTTTCTTACAGCAGTTTGAATACACCTCTCCACATGCCCAACATTGCGTCCTCTTTTCCACAGCGCCCCATCGTCTGCATATAATGACCTCCCTATCCCCGTATCTATCTGTGTAAATGCGTCATTGATCATTATATTAAACAGAATAGGACTGCTAACACTTCTTTGTGGTGTTCCATTCTCTACATTATATACCTGAGAAAATGCAGAACCCACTCTTACTTGTATAGTTCTTTTAAACAAGAAATTCATAATCCAGTTATACATTCTTCCTTTTATTTCCATTCTATCGTTTTATTAAAAGTCCCTCTTTCCGCATCATATCATATGCTTTTTCAACATCAAAACATACTCCTAACACTTCCTTGTTTACTTGGGCCTTTCTTATTTTAGCTTCCAAGCATAAAACAGAATCCATTGTGTTTTGGCCTTTTCTGAAACCACTTTTGTATGCAGAGAAAAGGTTTTTCTTTTCAATAACATATACCAATCTGCTCATAACCAAACGCTCCATCAGTTTGCATAAATTCGATGTTAATGCTATGGGCCTGTAGTTAGTAGGCTGCAAAGGATCCTTCCCTGGCTTTACTATTGGCACAATGATCCCATGCTTCCTGTCAGCTGGTAATTTCCCTGATTCCCACACCTTATTAAAAAGACTAAAAATAATATTTAGCGATGTTTCTGATAGATGTTTTACAATCTCATAACAAATGTCATCTCTACCTGGAGAAGTTTGTTTTACCCCTGCAAGCGCTTTCTTCAGTTCAAACAGGGTAAACTCTAAATATAACGTACATCCAGATGGACCTTTTTCCTCCAAAATTTGAGGGTTCTTACTCAAGCTCTGATCCCTATATCTCCTAATTTCTTCTGTTATATTTGTATTACTATGCACTTTAGCAAATGTTTCTGCTAACACCTGCTTTTTCACTGTCTGATATTACTGGTCTATCGTTATATACTAAGACAGATATGTTACTTTTTCTTTGTTTCCCTCCCATCTTTCTTATCATACTCCATACTTCATTAATTTCAATTTCTTCTCCAATATTATTGCAAAACTCCACCAAACAGTTCTCCTGGTTTGATCCAGTTTTAAAGCATTGGCCACACTCATCCAATTGGGCTATACCATTAATGATTATTGTCAGAGGGGGAACTTTTATAACAGCAGGTTTTGTCTTTGTTTTGCTGTTTATTAAACATTTTGTATGTTTAAACATGTTATTGTTATATTTTTTTCCCCAACATGGGTTCATTCTAAGGGAGGAGCTAGACCCTATAAAATGGGTACTGATAGAGCTCAGGGTTTTCTTTTTCATTTGAGAAGAGGTGAATGGAACAGTGTTGTGGATGTGGGCCATTTGTTGGTTTAGCCATTTTTGCAATTTTCTTTTGTGTAGTTGTTGTTAATACTTATTTAAATATTTTCACTGTAAATACATTTGCAACATAATAAACACTTCTTGGGATCAATGATTTCAATGCAAAACAATATTTCATGTCCATTTATTTTCCAAGTAGTCTTGTAATAGGCTGAATAATGTGGAGTCAGATGGTCATTTTCACAAAATAAATGCCAGTAGTAAACCAACAGCAGAACAAAAACTGTAAAGATGTCCGCACCAAATACTGAAAGGGTTTATATTTCAAAGTAGCTTTGGTGCGTAAGCTTAAAAAAAAAAAAAAAAACCTAGTTCAAAAGAGAGGGAAAGCTCACACAATGCGTAGAAGTCTAACAATTTTATTAGTTTATTGAGAGGCCAAAAAGTGCTCAGTGCAAAGACAAAATGTTTTCAATTTACATCAGTGTCCTGTTAACAATAGCGCACCTGATTCCATTTATAAAGAGGGAGTATTTACCACATTTGACCTAATAGAATTGACTTAAAGATACAAGATGTTTGCAAAATGTTAGACATATACACTGAACAAAAATATAAATGCAGCATGCAACAATTTCAAAGATTTTACTGAGTTAGTTCATTTAAGGAAATCAGTCAATTGAAAAACTAATTAGGCCCTAATCTATGGATTTCACATGACTGGGAATACAGATATGCATCTGTTGGTCACAGATACCTTTTTTTAAAAAAAAAAAAAAAAAAAAATAAAAAATAGAGGCATGGATCAGAAAAAAAAACAGTCAGTATCTGGTGTGACCACCATTTGGCTCATGCAGCACGACACATCTCCTTCTCATAGAGTTGATCAGGCTGTCGATTGTGGCCTGTGGAATGTTTTCCCACTCCTCTTCAATGGCTGTGCGAAGTTGCTGGATATTGGCAGGAACTGGAACATGCTGTCGTATGCGCTGATCCAGAGCATCCCAAACATGCTCAATGGATGACATGTCTGGGGAGTATGCAGGCCATGGAAGAACTGGGACATTTTCAGCATCCTGGAATTTTGTATGGATCCTTGCGACACGGGGCCGTGCATTATCATGCTGAAACATGAGATGATGGCGGCGGATGAATGGCACGACAATGGGCCTCAGGATCTCGTCACAGTATCTTTGTGCATTCAAATTGCCATCGATGAGATGCAAAATTGATAAAATTGTGTTTGTTGTCCGTAGCTTATGCCTGCCCACACCATAACCCCACCGCCACCACGCGGCACTCTGTTCACAACGTTGACGTCAGCAGACCGCTCGCCCACATGACGCCATACACGCTGTCTGCCATCTGCCCGGTACAGTTGAAACCAGGATTCATCCGTGAAGAGCACACTTTTCCAGCATGCCAGTGGCCATCGAAGGGGAGCATTTGCCCACTGAAGTCGGTTACGACGCCAAACTGCAGTCAGGTCAAGACCCTGGTGAGGACGACGAGCATGCAGATGAGCTTCCCTGAGACAGTTTGTGCAGAAATTCTTCAGTTGTGTAAACCCTCAGTTTCATCAGCTGTCCGAGTGGCTGGTCTCAGACGATCCCGCACGTGAAGAAGCCAGATGTGGAGGTCCTGGGCTGGTGTGGTTACATGTGGTTGGTTTGTGAGGCCGGTTTGACGTACTGCCAAATTCTATAAAATGACGTTGGAGGCGCTTATGGTAGAGAAATGAACATTCAATTCTCTGGCAACAGCTCTGATGGGCATTCCAGCAGCCAGCATGCCAATTGCACGCTCCCTCAAAACCTGAGACATCTGTGGCATTGCATTGTGTGACAAAACTACAAATTTTTTAATGGCCTTTTATTGTCCCCAGCACAAGGTGCACCTGTGTAATGATCATGCTGTTTAATCAGCTTCTTGATATACCACACCTGTCAGGTGGATGGATTATCTTGGCAAAGGAGAAATGCTCACTAACAGGGATGTAATCAAATTTGTGCACAAAATTTGAGAGAAATAAGCTTTTTGTGCATAAGGAAAATATCTGGGATCTTTTATTTCAGCTCATGAAACATGGGACCAACACTTTACATGTTGCATTTATATTTTTGTTCAGTTTATTTCCTCTTTATATGGCATACCAGCATTCACATATATTACTAAAGTAACAAAGACAAGTTATCAAGAATCTTTGTGTATATATCAGGAGATAGAGGACACAAATTACATAAAAATTACATATAATACAAAAATTACCCATTCAATTATTATATCACAACCATATGCCAATAATATTCATTATTCAAAAAGAATTGTTGTATGCATACAAATCAGTAAGGAATTATATTTTGTGTCATATATGCATTATACTTCGAGAAATGTCAATTATGTCAATTCAAATGCTGATCATGGATAATTCAAAAACATGGGCACAGTACAACAATCACCCGATATTCAAAAATGTCTACACATATTTCCAAACGTAAACTGTACATAGTTATATTTGCAAATATACCATGATTCAAATCTTAAGCATGTGCAAATAGAGATGCGTCATAATAATCCTATAGAAAACAGCTGAGGGACAAATCTTCATTCATTCCCAGGGGATGTAAAGATTTTAAGTGAAATATCCATCTGGATTGTTTCTGTAGGAGTATCCGTTCTATATTTTACTCTCAAAAACTGTGAGTATGGTAAACTCTTTTTTAAATACATTGGATGCAAACTCGATGCATGCAAAATACTGTTTTTGTCAGTGGGTTTTGTATATAACGATCCTAAACGCAAACAGACTCTTGTATCCAAAAAGGATACTGAATTTGGGTCCACAAAATAAACACCAACAGAACTCTGAAAACCGGAGGTGGATTTCAGCTGTTCAGTGATTTCTTTCTTGTCACATGATCACATAGTTTCAACGTAAATCAACATTTTATGTCCACGTATTTATTTATTTGGATAGTGGCTGTGTAATAATTGTAATGTACTGTCAGCTAGTTGTTATCACAAAATACACCCCTTTAGGTTAATACAAGGTCCTGATCACCCTGTCTGGGTTTATTTTGCAATAACAATGGGCTGATTGTACATGATCTCTTTCTTAACTACGGCTGATATTCAGGAGAGCAGCAGCACTCTAATTTGTGAGATGTAGTAACAGTAGTTTTATATTTTTTCCCCATTATTTCAGCCCTCACACTTATTTTTACATGTCCAACAAATAGTGTAATATTTTTAGCAAAATAGAAGAAAAACACACGATCACTGCAACCTTAATGGAATATATTTGAATATGTTTGTCAAATATGTTTGAAACACAACTTCACAGCAGAAGGGAAGGAGAACACAGGGAAGCAGGTTTTCCAGGCTCAGGTAAGACTTTTAATCAGCCACGTCTATGCTTTACAACGTCACAAACTCATCAGCTTCACAAACACAACAGGGTAGCCTTCCTTGAGCCAGACACTTTCTCTCCCCTCTGCTGGTGGCGTGGCTGTTTATATGCCGCTCTCTCCAAACTCATTGGAATTAAAGACAGGTGTTAAACATAATCTAGCTCAGGTGCAAGCGCCCTTACCTCTTTCTCTCTCTCTGGACGGACGCTTGACCACGCCCCCGCTGCCACAAAGTTATGTGCTAATTGTGAGGTGACAGTCAGAGTGAAATATCTAGATTTAATTGAGTTGCTCACTATTATAGGATCAGTTAGTGAGGGTGAACACTTATAACATCTGCATTTAATGACTATTGCTTCATTATCATCTGCTATTGTGAAGTGTTTAAAAATAACTTCAAAGAAAGGCAAAACCTTTTTTTTTTTTTTTTTTTTTTTTTTACATTTGAGAACTTAGAAAATGAGAAACTGTAAAATCTTTAAAAGGATAAAATGGCATAAAATGATCTCTAAAATATGCTGTAAACGCATTCAGGAATATAGCCCCACAGAGTTGCACATTAGAATGGGAAATATTATGTCCCATTTGCCTCATTATAAAGTCTCTTCTCCAAAATAGATCTAAAGTTAAGCCCGATAAATTATAAACAAGCTCATTTTCATCCTTTGCATCTGCCTAGTTGGTGCTTGATTGCTTTGTGAGCGCTGTTAATTGCCAATTAGGAGAGGCCTGCTACACCAATCACAATAGAGAGAGAATGACTCAGTCCCAAACACAAGACAGCAAGGACAACATAAACAAAGAGAGAGAGAGAGAGAGAGAGAGAGAGAGAGAGAGAGAGAGAGAGAGAAATGCAGTGGATAATTTCATTTATACAAATGGACAATAAACCCCATGATCATTCCTATAAAACCTGATCATATCTGACATCCCACAGATTAGCATTGCCACTAATTGTGTGATATTATCAATATTCCATGATACTATTTTACATAAAGAATATTGTGCTAACCTTTCAACAACAGTCACCATGGTAGCTCAGGTCATCTAAGAATTGTCTCTTTTTATTGTATCTCCTGTTACAACATAGTAAACATATTGCTTAATACCTTTTACTCCCTGGCATACTTAATTATTCAGAAATGCAAACATGTAGAAGAGGCACTAAGGTTGGAAGGTGTATGTATAACATCCAGCAAATAATGACTATACACAGTGATTTGAGTGAAGCTGCATGTCCTGTCGCAGAGGGCTCATGTTTTTAGGTTTTTATTGCTGCACATCAGGAATACATTTAGAATAGTCATATCACACAAAGACACAGCTAAGGACACCCACAGAACTGCAATAAACTATCAGTGTCGAGCATGCATTACTTATTGCCTATAAACACATCTGACACATTCATCTGGGGTTATCATCAGCTAGTCAGATCATCTTAGTGTTAGCCACCAACAGTTTGTTGAACAGTTGACAGTTGAAGTTTAGTGAGGATTAAAGTGTATTAGGTGGTGTACTAAGTGTATTAACACAGTAAAGATGACGCTAAAAATGACAATTAAAACGACATCTACAGTTGTACAGTTGTACTATTAATAGAGTCTACTGCTGTTTTCAATTATACAGATAACAATATTTTTATGGAAAGGTGTGGGAACTGTGTTGGCATATGTGGATTCATGGACCTCTTTGTATATGTAAATGAGAATGCCTGACGTAAAGGAAGTAAATATGTGCCTCTGTCCCAGGGTCTTTTCTATCCTACTTTTACTGTATATTTAAAGGGACAGTTCACCCAAAAATGAAAATTATATCATTATTTTCTCACCCTTATGTTGTCCCAAACCCATATGACTTTCTTCTGTGGAAAACAAAAGAAGATGTTTGACAGAATTTTAGCCAGAGTCACCATTCACCAGTCACCATTCACTGTGGAGAATGGATGCAAAAAAGTGGGACAGAGGCTAACATTCTGCCTAACATCTCCTTTTGTGTTCCACAGAGACAAGCAAGTCGTATTGGTTTGGAACATGATGGTGAGTAAATTATACGCTGACAGAATTGTACGTTTTGGGTGAACAAACCTTTTAAGTATTACCTTAAGAGAATGATGACCAATGATGACCAAATTAATTCTCACAGTGTTCTAAGATAGCTACCTGTATCAAAGACATTAAAAAGATTTAAAAAAGCATGGCTATTAATTATACATGAGCATCAAGTCATAATTCCATTATGTGATTCTGGAGTATCACTGCATTATGAATGAATGAGGATTTTTTTTTTTTTTTTTTTTTTTTATACATACTTTTTGATCATTTAGATTGGCTTTATCCTGCATCTTTTTATTTCATGTTCATAGCAGCAGAAATATTTTTTCCACGGTTCATAGAATGCTCAGTCCCTGATGAAAAATATGATAGATAGCTCTGCCTCTAAGGACTGACTGCAGTGGTTCACCCTGTAATCAAGGCATCACTGTTCTTCTGATACTTTGGCAAAGCTCAAACTTAAATGGAGACATATCTGAAAGGAAAAGTGCACTGCTGGATTTTTTGGGAGAGACTGTTTGACAGTTCTCCAGCTCATGAAGCCTCATGGGACAGACGGTCTGGGAGGGATGCTTTGCTCATATGGGAGGACTTTGGGTCACAATATGGTAAATTCTGCATATCAAGAGAGTTGCAACATAGACCTTAGCGTCTGGTCATATATTTTTAATAACATTAATAGACTGCTAGCTATGAGGATGCTAACCCAATAAGACGATACATGAAGGATATGTGTATAAGACAGCAGCAGGCTTTGACAAGGGATAGAGAGTGTGAGTGGACAGAGAGAGAGAGTGTATTGGAGTGTGTTAGAGTGTGCTTGTGTACTTTGGGAGAATTAATGGATGACCGAGTGTGGTTGTGGAGCGTGAATAAAGACAGGCAGAGGATTGAATGGGCATCTCTCCCAAATTCTAAACTGCTGGTTCCACACAGGAAGCATTTTAATAGCAGCCTGCAAAAGACCTGAATATTACATGAGCAAACAAACTTACATTTTTCATACCACATCAGTTCATTAAATGCATCTTTTTTTGAATATGCTGTGTGCACATTCTGAAATGTGTGGCAACGTACACTGCAGATAAATGCGGTTGTCACTCCAACCTTAATCCCAATCTGGGCACAAAGAGTTTGGCTATTAAGGGTACTGACCAGGGACAGAATTGACATAAAATTCAGGTAGTAACAGCCAAATTTACCTTAAATCTACTGTATATTGTATGTATAGAAATGTGAACTGAACAATTAGTTGTAAATGCTGTGATATAATTAGAAGTGTGACACTTAAAATTGTCTATCCACCATAGTTGCTCCCACCAGACATGCGTTTTTGAGGTAACCCATATATTAGAGTGCCATTATTTCAATTGAAAACTGTTTAAAACCAACAGCTTAATGACCTTAACCAGAACATGGTGGTTTCACTGCTACATAAGGATTCCCTTTGGCAAATAAAGAAATATTATTATATATACCATTATCAATGGAAACATACATAGAATTAATTGTTATTCATTTTGTAACATTATTGTAAAATTATTGGTATTTCTAAACGACTGTGAGTGTTCAGAGTTCTCCCAGCTTGGCGCAATCACAGAGGAACGCAAATAATCGCTACTCAGAGCCCTTTAGGAGTAGTGCCGCACAGAACAGTACACAATATGCGCTGCTGTGTAAACTGAGCAATAGTGGTGGAGATTGATTCATTTCAGTGACTCAATTCTTTTGATTCCGTTCACCAAAAAGATTTGTTCAGATTTGTTCATTTTTTCGTTCACTGACCATATCTTAGTTACGCTTTGCGCCATATGGCCATCTTTTAAGTAATTGCATTGAATTAAAAGCAGTCATTCTCGATCAGAACAAGTCTAATTATACTTTATTAAAAATTTGTGGCTCAACAATTCTACAAAGAGACTTCAGCACTGCAGAGTGTTTAAGCATCATAAGCATTTCCCCACAATTAGTCTAACTGTGAACTGCTGAGCATGACATTTATATCAAGCTATACAAAAAAGACAATTCTGACCTAAAACATTATTGAGTTTCAATAATGTCTATGTGTCATTGTAATGTGTGGTCATCACTCACTTGAATTCATAATTCATCTGGCCCCTTTTCTTGTTGAACGAGATTGACAATATGAATGAATGACATGCAGCTCCTCCTCTCGGTCAGCAGATCATCCTTTATGATGACTGATTCGTTCATGTTGGTCGCGAACGAGTTTACTAGTACATTCAATTTATTCATGACACGAAGGAGATGATCGACTAGTTCAGTCAAGGGAGTGTATTTGTTCAGTGGGTCAAACCAATGATATGCTATTTCGCAGCCTGCTCTCTAATGCTATTGGCTCATGCTGAAATCAGTCTTTAATAGCACGACAAAGGAAGACAAATGGAATTTTCATATGTACAAATGTACAAAGATACTTTAAAAAATAGTTTAAGCACCACAATTTTAATACCTCAGCCCATGAACATTTCATCCCTCTACCAGAGGGAGCCGTCACCTGAGTTTTAGTGGCACTTCCTGTTTGTATTCTCACTTCCTGTTTGTAGCTTTATAAGCCATGTGCTTCACTGAACATGTTGCAAAGTATTTCCAGTTCACCTGCCTTACAAAGCATTGTCTTTTGCCTAAGCCTGTTATTAGTATATTGTCCCTTTAGCCTGTTTGTTGGATTTACCCCTTTGTCTATTCGTTTGGATTTTGTTTGCTGTTTGCCTGCCTTGCTGTGTTTAGAACCTTTCCTGGACTTTGGTTATGTCTTTTGCCTGTCGCCTTGGATTGTTTGACTATTTATTGTCTTTGACAATAAAGAACCTCTGCAACATGGATTCTAATCCACCTCCAGCTATGGATTCATTACAACAATATTTTTCACCACAAATGGCAGGTCTTATTTTCCTTTTGTTCCCTATCTGTCACTCACTCAACATTGTGTCGATGTAGTGACACTAGGGGTCACTCTTGGGAGCTGCTTTTTGAAAAAAGGCCAATGGGAATTGGCGAGTGGAATTTGCATGCCACTCCCCCGGACATATGGGTAGCTGGTATGTAACCAATCATTCAGATTTTCTCTTCAGAGCTGAGCGGTTCTATTCATTGAGCTGAATTCATCCGCCGATTTCATTCATTTCATCTGCTGGATTTACGCCGCATTTCAGCGGCTTCTACCCCTCTGCACCCGTGGAGTGCAAAGAACGCCCCTGGGCGCTTTGGCAGAACAAAAAGAGTATATTCTAAAAAAGAGTATATTTTCAATTTTAAAAGAGCGGCACACACGGAACGTCCTGGTTGCGGTCATTATCTCTCCACTTCTGATGGCCACGATCACTGTCTTACGTGTCTGGGCACTGCCCACGTGGAGACTTCGTTTGTGGATGGGTCTTGTCCTCATTGCGAGAACATGACCAAGGCAACATTGCGGTCTCGGCTTGTCTTCGTAAGAAAGCAAGCCACCCCAGCGGCTCCCCGCCTCGGTCCTTCTACCTACGGGTATGAGGCCACGTCGGTTAGCACTGGAGGCGATTTGGGGACTCCAATGGGACCACCTCCGCTGGGTAACCCCCCACAGACCTCCCATTCCTCAGCACGCTCGCTTGCCCCAGTTGGGCTCTCGGATGAGACCGCCGGTTCGTCTCAGGGCGAGTTCGACCTCTTATTCGGGGCCAGGGAAGACGATGAGCTATCGAGCGCAGCATCGGAGAGCGGGCTTGTCCACTCTGATGCGTAGGCTTTGGCTGGGCTTCCCCCTTCAGGTGTGGTCGCCCTGTCTCAGGCCAACGCGGAGATCATGGACATGCTTTCCCGGGCAGCCGCGAGCGTCGGGCTAGAGTGGAACCCTCCAATCTCCCCTGAACCCTCGCAGCACGATGATTGGTTCCTGGGCCCAGACCGCTGCTCACGGCCACGCCTCGCCCCGGTTCCTTTCTTCCTGGAAGTGCATGAGGAGCTGACAAGTTCGTGGGGGGCACCTTTTACTACCCGGTCCCGAACCAGCAGTTCGCCATTCAACACATCTTGCCCTGGCGTGGCTCATGACCCCACACCCCGTCTGCTTGTCACCAAGGGCATCTTCCTGCAGCAACAGCACTGGCTCCACCGCAGCCCGCCCCCATGGCCCGGCCCCGGCGTGGAGCCCACCGCAGGAAGCAGACGCCAAGAACCCTAGGAAGGCTTCGAAGTGACCCAGGGATGAGGAGACTCGCTTCTACGGAGCTGGTAGACAGACCACTCCATCCCCCGGTGGAGGGCCGGGAGGAGAATCTAGAATTTTTGTTTCATTTTTCGTCACATGCCCAAGAGATGCGGTACCCAAAACTTCAACAAAAGAGTGGTTTCCTTGTTCTCTGGGTCACATGTCAGGTGCATCACGACCACCGTCCACTGTCCCATTTTGGCAGGATTGGCGCTTCAGCGGCGGATCCTGCGCGCCGAGCAGTGGCACAAACATGCCCACACCGGGTTGGCTTCAACGGACTGCGGGGACGATGTTAAGTGATAAGTGTTTCGATGTCTCTGGACTCAGCATGGCCACGGGGTTCGAGCCCCCTTGACATGGCGCCTCATGCTCCGCCCCGGTATGTGAGACGTGATTTTCCCCTTGGTCCCCCTCGCCCGGAGTTTGGACGCGTGGCTCGCGCTTTCCAACCCGTCGCGATGGCTGACCCGGACCGTCCGACTCGGCTAGGCGATTCAGTACCCAGGTGCCCACCCAGGTTCAGCGGCATCTGCTTCACCTCGGTGAAGGGTGAGAACGCCACTACCTTACGTGCGGCGATCGCTACCCTTCTACGGAAGTGTGCGATAGAGCCTGTTCCTCCGGCCGAGATGAAGAAGGGGTTTTACAGCCCCTACTTCATAGTACTGAAGAAAGGCGGTGGGTTGCGGACCTGCGTGTACTGAACCGGGCCTTGCACAGACTCCTGTTCAAGATGCTGACGCAAAAACGCATTTTAGTGAGCGGCCGGCATCAAGATTGGTTCACGGCGGTAGACCTGAAGGACGCGTACTTCCACGTCTCAGTCTTACCTCGACACAGACCCTTCCTGCGGTTTGCTTTCGAAGGCTGGGCATACCAGTACAAGGTCCTCGCCTTCAGCCTGTCTTTGTCCCCTTGCGTCTTCACGAAGGTCGCAGAGGCAGCCCTTGCCCCGCTAAGGGAAGTGGGCATCCGCATCCTCAATTATCTCGATGACTGGATAATCCTAGCTCACTCTCAGGATGTACTGTGTGCGCACAGGGACCTGGTGCTCACACACGTCAGCCAACTGGGGCTTTGGGTCAACTGGGAAAAAAGCAAGCTCTCCCTGGTTCAGAGCATCTCTTTTCTCAGCTTGGAGTTGGACTCAGTCTCGATGACGGCGCGCCTCACAAACTAGCATGCACAGTCGGTGCTGAACTGTCTGAAGGCGTTCAGACAGAAGACAGTGGTTCCACTGAAACTTTTTCAGAGGCTCCTGGGGCATATGGCATCCTCAGCGGTGGCCACACCACTCAGGCTGATGCATATGAGACCGCTTCAGCACTGGCTACAGACTTGAGTCCCGAGATGGGTATGGCACCACGGGACACATTGCATGGTCATCACACCGATCTGTCGCCGCCTCGTCAGCCCTTGGACCGACCTTGCATTTCTATGGGCAGGGGTTCCACTAGAGCAGGTCTCCAGGCACGTCGTGGTTATAACAGACACATCCAAGATGGGCTGGGGTGCTGTATGCAAGGGGTACACAGCCGCTGGCTCGTGGACTGGCCCGCAGCTGCGTTGACACATCAACTGCCTAGAGTTGTTGGCAGTACTGCTCGCCCTGTGGAGGTTACAGCCGTTGATCCAGGGCAAGCATGAAGTCGCTACGAGCAACTCACATCCCGGGCGACCTCAGCACTGCAGCGGACGTGCTGTCATGACAGGTTATGCTCAGGGGAGAGTGGAGACTCCACCCCCAGGTGGTCCAGCTGATTCGGTCAAGCACAGGTAGACCTGTTTGCTTCCCGGGAATCATCCCACTGCCCGCTTTGGTACGCCCTGACTGAGGCACCCCTCGGTATAGACACTCTGGCACACAGCTGGCCCCCGGGATTACGCAAATACGCATTTCCCCCAGTGAGCCTACTTGCACAGACCCTGTGAAAAGTCAGGGAGGATGAGGAGCAGGTTGTCTTGTAGCACCCTACTGGTCCACCCAGACATGGTTCTCGGACCTCACGCTCCTCGTGACCATCTGGAAACCACAACCAGACCTCTGGAATCTCCACGTCTGGCCCTTGGATGGGACGCAGAAGATCTAAGTGTTCTACCACCCGCAGTGGTAGACACGATCACTCAGGCTAGGGCTCCCTCTATGTGGCGCCTGTATGCCTTGAAGTGGCATCTGTTCGCTAAGTGGTGTTCTTCCCGACGCGAAGACCCCCAGAGATGTGCAGTCGGATTGGTGCTTTCCTTCCTGCAGGAGAGGCTGGAGGGGCGGCTGACCCCTGCACCTTGAAGGTGTATGTAGCCGCTATTTCGGCACATCACGATGCAGTGGATGGTAAGTATTTGACTTGATCATCAGGTTCCTGAGAGGCGCTAGGAGGTTGAATCCCTCCAGACCGTGCCTCATCCCCTCGTGGGACCTCTCTGTAGTCCTTCAGGGTCTACGGGGAGCTTCCTTTGAGCTCCTGGAGTCAGTTGAGCTTAAGGCACTCTCTTTGAAGACTGCCCTCCTGACTGCGCTCACTTCCATCAAGAGGGTTGGGGACCTGCAGACATTCTCTGCCAGCGAATCATGCCTGGAGTTCAGTCCAGGTTACTCTCACGTGATCCTGAGATCCCGACCGGGCTATGTACCCAAGGTTCACACGACCCCTTTTAGGGATCAGGTGGTGAACCTGCAAGCACTGCCCCAGGAGGAGGCAGACCCAGCCTTGGCGTTGCTGTGTCCGGTGCGTGCTTTACACATCTATTTGGATCACACGCATAGCTTTATAAGCTCCGAGCAGCTCTTTGTCTGCTTTGGTGGACAGCGGAAAGGAAACGCTGTCTCCAAACAGAGGATCGCCCACTGGGTCACTGACGCCATCGTGATGGCATATCACGCTCAGGACGTGCCGCCCCCTGTGGGGTTACGAGCCCACTCTACTAGAAGTGTATGAGCCTCATGAGCCCTGACTAGTGGCGCCTCTTTGGCAGACATCCGCAGAGCAGCGGGCTGGGCAACACCCAACACCTTTGTGAGGTTATATAATCTCTGGGTTGAGCCAGTTTCATCCCGTGTGTTGTCAGGTATGAGCAGGTAAGTTCTGGGTCTGCTGGCCAGGTGTACCACTTGTGCATAGCACCTTTCACTTCCCATGAGGTGTACATGTGTGCTTTTGACTCCCAGTCATGTTCACAAGCTGTGATCCCTGGACGACTTTCCTCCTTAGCCCTGTGGCAGACGAGTTTGCGGAGAAACTCGCTGCCGGCCCGGTACGTGTGCTAATTAGGCCTTGTACTGAGGTAGGTGCTCCACATGTGCTGGTTCCCTGTAGGTGACCCCATGTGATATCTTCTGCTAAATTGTTTCCCTGTCGGTAAACTGCATCTTCCTTGGGCAGAGGCACCTCTGCCCCCGGTCACCATGTTTGTAGAAACTCCTCCCCCCTCGGGTAGGACCTACCATGCGACTTCTCCACATGACATACTCCCGACAAAAATCGGTAAGACCATGTGACATATTTCCACTCAAAATACCCCTCCCCCTCCTTTCTCTGGGCTGGGTGTGGTCTCCATGGTGTCTTCCCCTTGGGAGTGACACCCCCCCCGACGTAGACATTTATGGCCCCCAGTCAGTTAACAAATTCCACTCTTTTTGGGGAGAAAAAAGAGGAAATAAGGCCACAGCTGGGCTAGCCTGTCCCTGTTTTTTGGGCAGTCGATTTGTTCCCGAAGGACCGTTCGATGCTCATAAGAGTGTTGGGGGAGGTTACTTGACGGCCTGGTGCGCTGGCTACGAGGCACACAGCAGTCTGCCCATCTCGCACCGCCAGTCCACGTAACACAGTTCAGCTAGTTGTGCCGTTTTGTATAGGGACCCCTAGTGTCTCTACATCGACACAATGTCGAGTGAGTGACAGATAGGGAACGTCCTGGTTACTTTCGTAACCTCCGTTCCCTGATGGAGGGAACGAGTCGTTGTGTCCCTCTTGCCACAACACTGAACTACTCACTGAAATGGCCAGGACCTTGTCTCGGCTCCTCAACACAAAACCTGAATGAGTGGTTGCATACCAGCTCCTTTTATACCCGTATGTCCGGGGGAGTGGCATGCAAATTCCACTCGCCAATTCCCATTGGCCTTTTTTCAAAAAGCAGAGGTGTCTGGGGCTCCCAAGAATGACCCCTAGTGTCACTACATCGACACAACCTCTCGTTCCCTCCATCAGGGAATGGAGGTTACGAAAGTAACCAGGACGATTTGTCAAATGCTGGGCTTAACTATTACCAAGACACAGAAAAAGTATAAGAAAAGCCTAAACATCATAACATTTCCATCTGTAATTCATGTAATTTAATGTCTTCAGTAAATTTTACACTTTAAAAAATTGGGGATTATGTTTTGTGTATACCTATAAACTTGTCTTAATTGCATTTTACCCGTCTCTCCGTTGTTGAACGCAACTGACTCTCATGCCCCAGTGACAAGCCCTTTGTACCTTATGAAGAGCAAATTGGTACTCAATACAGCTTATTAAAAACTGCCAACATAATGTTTAATCACATTTATTAAATAATATGACACATTTAATAGTTTGACCTTTCTCACATTTTTGTTCACACTGTCCACTTTAAACATCTCGGAATCACAATTTGTCATCAAATATAACAGGATAAATATACATTTCTTCAGCATTTTTTGCTTAAATATTACTACACATTTCATTTTAACTAACTTTTTATAATACTCTTTAATACTTACCCAGAAATGAAAAGTCTGTCATCATTTACTTGTTTCAAGCCAGTATGATTTTCTTTCTTGCACTGAACATAAAAGGAGAGGTTTTAATGAATATCACAGCCTGTCTTTTCAATACAATGGCAGTGGACAGTGCCTCAATTTTAAGCTTAAAAAAAGAACAAAATGAACACGTGAGCCACTGTGAACGAGCTTCTCTCATGCACTCATTAACATGCAACAGACAAAGATTTGGCTCTATCCACTGGCATTGTATTGAAAGAACTGGCTGTGATATTCATTAAAACATCTCCTTACTGTCCCCAAATAAGAAAAAGTCACACAGGGTTGAAATAACATGATGGTAAGTAAAATATGACAATTTTCCTTTTGGGGTGAACTATTCCTTTTTAAAACTATTTTAAGAATCACAATCAATTTATCATCAAAAGAGAGTCGTAGGCCTGATAGTACATCTCTTGACCTGGGTAAATTATACTCCATTCAGGATCAACTTTGTGTATACAGGAAGTGTCAAGCATAAGACGTATAGATTAAAATTTTAATACAAAGAAACCATTTGGTACTGATCCTTAAAATTCAGTAGCATAATTTCCTCTGTGTGGACAGTCAACTATGAATACATATTTTAAGGCAAGCCTACCTCTCTCTCTTAATAGTCTCTTCTGAAACACAGTGGATGTCTTTAAATGATTCTTCACCCACATCTTTGCTATAGCATGTTGCAGGAAGTAAGCATGTTTTTCATGTAGTGTGAAGTCTTTAAAAAAGAAAGTATGCACTGAAGGCTGCAATTACCCCCTCTTCAATTGTTATTTCCCAACACACCGTCCACTTTGATCAGGACTTGAACCCTCCTCATGAAAGCCTTTTTCCAGTCAGTATCTACCAAGTGCATGGTTGGATATGGTGTAAGAGGAAAACAAAATGTCAGAACAGTATTAAAAACATGCAATGTCTGTCAGAACTGCATTATGCACTGTATATCAATCACAGTATCACAGGGTGACAGTTTGCAACTTTCCAAGCTTTACAAATTTGCTGACAAAACATACAGTATTACATAATTTTGACTTAAACAAAATATTTGTTTGACAATATTCACTACTCATATAAAGCAGCAGTAATACCACAGTAAATACCTAGTAGATCTTCTGCATATATCTGCTCTTTTGCTTCAATATAAATTTTGGCCAACAGGATTTTTCTTGGAGCAAGCTCACGCACCTCTGGCACAATACTGGCCTCCATGATGCACTGGCCTCTGCTGACAGTTTATTAAAGTATTTGGTCAATTTAATCACATAACTGCAAATAGTTGATAGCAAAGGAAAGTTAAACATTCACATTAGCTTTATCAAAAGGGACAAACCAGACTAAAGGAATAGTTCACCAAATATGTAAATGATGTCCTAACTCACCCTTATGTCATACCAAACCTGTATAACTGTGGAATATTCTGTGGAACACAAAAGCTGAATGTTTGAAGTCTTCATAGTTAATTAATCAATGCTACTCTGTTACACTTTTTTGTCACAGGATGCAATAAAAACCAGTGAGGTTTTCAGCCCTTTATTGCTTTAATGTGTCAGTGAATAACAACTTGGAATACAGTGCACAATTCATTCAAAATTGTCTTTACAATGTATTTCTAACCTACTGTTCCAGGTGCTACACTGAAATCAAACTTGTATTTTAAGCTGAGAATTGGCATACAAATATCTGTGATATTACTTACACTGGAAAGTTTTCAACAGTCATTCCATCTTCTATCTCCCTTCCCGCCATGTAAAAGTTCACTGAATCCGGTCTTGTCTTAATAACCAAGGTGTCTGGTAGCATCTTGCAATACAGTACATGCAAGACATTTGCATGTCTCTCAATAAAAGATGCATCCTCATCAATGACAGCAAACTCCTGTTGGAGCCAAATAAAAAGTGCAGAGAAAAATATTTGTTCATTAGACAAATGCACAAACACAAATTTTCTCATCTGAACTTAATTTTGCAACCACACAAAGATACTCTGTTACTCTGCAAATATCGACTCTGTATTTGTGCTTAAGGGATTGGTGCCAAGTATGCTAACACAAATAGAGAAACATATCTAAAAATGATCAAGGATAGCAGGCGAGAAATGTGATAATACTTGCATTCATTGTGATAATACTGTGGCTGAGTAAGCAAAAGTGTAATAAATTTACACCGTTTTTATACTTTGGGCATTCAGATATGAAGCTGGCATCTTTCCAACTGTAATCGTGCTTATTTAAGATTATATTATTGCTCGTGAACTGAAAACAATCATAGACGATACACACTTGCTGTACAACGCCTCAAAGCAGCAGCTCTCTGCCATGGTCAGCATGCAGCGTTCAGTGGATTTCTCCGCCAGTTGACACTTATCGTTTGCAAGATGTTGAATACATTGAACCAGGAAGTAGTTAGATGGACAAAACGTTGAAAGAAAACATGAGAATTTGTTTTTGAGGTGTAGTAACCGTGGTATAAACAGAATGATTGTCTCGAACGTCAAATTGAAAATGTATGCAAAAGGTGGAAAGGCCACAACGCAGTTACCACTTCAGGGTGTGCATTAATTATCAATAATTTGATGGTCTGTCATTAGTTATTTTGTACAAAGCTTAAATAGGAAAACAATATGTTGGATTTTGGCAGGATGACAAATCTGGTTAGCATGCAAACAATGACAACGGCCCCATCAACGACTGCCTAAAGGTGAACATTACTGCCTACAAGCACAAAAAAATTGGACAAATACACGAAATACCAGTGAATTTTAACAACACTTAACATTAAACATACACTATATTGCCAAAAGTATTCGCTCACCCATCCAAATAATTGAATTCAGGTGTTCCAATCACTTCCATGGCCACAGGTATATAAAATGAAGCACCTAGGCATGCAGACTGCTTCTACAAACATTTGTGAAAGAATGGGCCGCTCTTAGGAGCTCAGTGAATTCCAGCGTGGTACTGTGATAGGATGCCACCTGTGCAACAAGTCCAGTCGTGAAATTTCCTCGCTACTAAATATTCCACAGTCAACTGTCAGTGGTATTATAACAAAGTGGAAGCGATTGGGAATGACAGCAACTCAGCCACGAAGTGGTAGGCCACGTAAAATGACAGAGCGGGGTCAGCAGATGCTGAGGCACATAGTGCGCAGAGGTCGCCAACTTTCTGCAGAGTCAATCACTACAGACCTCCAAAGTTCATGTGGCCTTCAGATTAGCTCAAGAACAGTGCATAGAGAGCTTCATGGAATGGGATTCCATGGCCGAGCAGCTGCATCCAAGCCATACATCTCCAAGTGCAATGCAAAGCGTCGGATGCAGTGGTGTAAAGCACGCCGCCACTGGACTCTAGAGCAGTGGAGATGTGTTCTCTTGAGTGACGAATCACGCTTCTCCATCTGGCAATCTGATGGACGAGTCTGAGTTTGGCAGTTGCCAGGAGAACGGTACTTGTCTGACTGCATTGTGCCAACTGTGAAGTTTGGTGGAGGGAGGATTATGGTGTGGGGTTGTTTTTCAGGAGCTGGGCTTGGCCCCTTAGTTCCAGTGAAAGGAACTCTGAATACTTCAGCATACCAAGAGATTTTGGACAATTCCATGCTCCCAACTTTGTGGGAACAGTTTGGGGATGGCCCCTTTCTGTTCCAACATGCCTGCGCACCAGTGCACAAAGTAAGGTCCATAAAGACATGGATGAGCGAGTTTGGTGTGGAAGAACTTGACTGGCCTGCACAGAGTCCTGACCTCAACCCGATAGAGCACCTTTGGGATGAATTAGTGCGAAGACTGCGAGCCAGGCCTTCTCGTCCAACATCAGTGTCTGACCTCACAGATGCGCTTCTGTAAGAATGGTCAAATTCCCATAAACACACTCCTAAACCTTGTGGAAAGCCTTCCCAGAAGAGTTGAAGCTGTTATAGCTGCAAAGGGTGGGCCGACGTCATATTAAACCCTATGGATTAAGAATGGGATGTCACTTAAGTTCATATGCGTTTAAAGGCAGATGAGCGAATACTTTTGGCAATATAGTGTACCTCTGAATTTCTGTGCCTCTTCAGTGGCTTGCATTCCACCTTCTTTTAACTTGAGGAGAAGATCCTCAGTCGACAGTCAGAGATCCATCGTGTCCTGAGTGCGAGTGCGGTTCCATCCCAAACTTCCCACACATAGCATGCGTGGTGATGCAGTCCCATTGGATGAATTTGAATAAAGCCTTACAAATTACCTGCTGCAGCTCCTCAGTTGTTCTTGTTTAGAAAAGGTTGTATACAGAATTTGTGCTCCTCACTGAAGATGAACTGAAGTTTAATGATTTTATTTAAAGAAAAAATCCAGACCATTAAACAGCTCTTGTTTATTTTATATGGTTTAAAATGGCATTTTTCTGAACCTGTTTGCAATTTAATTTCATGAATTTGTTTTATATTAAAAGCCATTATCTTGACGCTCTAAATATAAACACTAAAATCAAGAAACATGGTCAGACGTGGATTAAGTGTTTTTTCACCTCTTGTAGATGCCACAGACCAGTGAACATGAACTATTTTACAACTGTACAACACTGAAATTTATGTTGTTATTGGGTGATTTTTAATTGTGTGTTCATTTAATTTTTGAGGTCACGTTCGGGAGAATACACAAAGTGAATTTCATGCACTTGCAGGGTTTGGCAGCCTTGAATCACCCCATCCCCCAGGCAAATAATTTGGTCACACTATTTTGTATCTCTATTTGGGGAAATTGTACAGATATGGATCCTTTGTTGGTTGAAAATGTGTTTGTACCTTATCTATCCCTAAAGGGTACATATTAGTATCTTAACCCTCTGGGGTCTGAGGGTGTATTAGGCCCTGGAGAAGTTTTGACATGCCTTGACATTTGTGCTTTTTTCAGTTGCTTAAAAGCATATTAATGGCTAAAGTCTGATAACACTGTATTCAGCAACTGGGCTACAATAATATGTGAGCAACATGTATGTACATGTTTGTATTTTTGAGAAAATAACGTTTATGCGTGGTTTTTGAAAAAACAATAATTAAGTCACTGAAATAAGGCCATATAACACATACTAAACATTTGTTCACAAGACTTTTAAGAACTGGATCTTGTAGCCTAGAGAAAACCATCCTAATCACTCATTCATACAAAACAATATAGTCATTTAACTTTTGAAAGACACTTTTAGAGTTAGAAAGGCCATATGCGAGGAGGCATGAATGATTGAATGTATTGTTTGTAGCTTATTCACAAAATCAAGTTTAAGTTAAAAGAAGCAATCTGACTATACATTTTCTTTTGCACTTTGTGCACTTCATTGACCGGGTATATTTACAGCACATTTTACACATTTACACCCGAACAGATATTTGCGAGCACAAGCTTCGTTGATGATAATGAGGCAGCATAAACACTAGTTAAAATATAATCTAAACATTCATATTATTTTTATATCATATTACATATCATATTGATATCATACAGCATACAATTTAAATACCTGCTTTAGCCGAAACAACATTTAAATGTAACTAAAACTTGCCTATTAGGACATATTTCAAATTTCAATACTTTGAATACTGGCTGGCAAGTCTGGAAATAGTCCAACTAGTAAAATATGTACATTTATATAAAATAGCATGTCAACTAATGTACGTAAAACTAAATGACTTACTCATCCGAAATTGTATCCTCGGCTGGATCAAGTCGCTCTTCAAAATGCAGACATTCATTGTCGGAGTCCCGCTCTTCTTCTGAGGAAAATGTGAACTCTTCGTCACTATCCAGGACAATCTGAAGTAAGCTTCCTCACCTGTGTAGCATGCCATCTTCCAAACGCACAGGAAAGTGAATGAATCAGATGATGAACTTGATGCTTTTTAAGGCATTGTTGGGGGCGTTTACCATTTGCATAGATCACCTCATTACATTACCATATGAATAGCGCACTATGTGCGTGGGTGTGATCACATTAGCGATAATTAGCTGAGTCAGGAGAAACTGTACATCTCTTTAGTTTCATACAGATTACATTGCAGGAGAATATTTGTTTTAAATGTAAATTGTTTTATTTAAAAGTAGACATTTTAAGCTTTCTTTAGACATATGTTTCATGTTTGTGTGAAGTATTCGCTGAGTTTCAGTTCATTTTTGTGACGTGTTTCAGAAAGATGCTCGCTGAGACAGAGACGGCTGAAAGCGCAACCTGTTTATTTTCTTTATTTTACAAAAGCACAAGGTTTTGTTGTTATTGTGAGTGTACACAAATAAAAGTAGACCCTTTATAGTTTCTAATGATGTCTTACACTTATCTATATGCCCAAAAATGACAGAGTATTTTAAGTTGTTTCCGCTGTTATGAGGAAAAAATCCAGAAGGGCGCGCCGGCGCGTCCGTCGACCCCAGAGGGTTAAGGTGTAACTATGACCCATTGATGGTACAACCACATAAATTGTACCCAATGAGATCACAAACATACCCTGACCGTACCCTTTTTTCTGACAGTGTATAATTCTGACACATTACTAATAAATACTTTTCAGTCTGTGACGCTGATTGATTTAAATATGGATCTTTCTGCACACAGCATTTCATCTGTAATTATTGGTGTAATAAATCTTAACATTACATGATATGCTCAGATGCACAGGTAAATGTCTGAACCTGCTGGGCAATACTACCTGCCATACCTCCTCTGGTGCCTTCAGTTGTCCAGTTATAGGGTCATCAGCTGGGAGCCACCTCTCATGGATGTTTTGCCCCATTTATCCCAGAGCATCTACTGGTGGTGGGACAGCAGTCAGGGAGGTCTCCCTGCCACCCCCCGCAGATGGTCTTGATTGCCTCTTGTTCTTGCTCTCCCATCAAGATATTCCTCCTTTCTCGTCAAGATATACCATACAACCAGGGTTCAATACACCCCCCACCCCCCATGAGCAGACCTACCCTACATCCAAGGCCTCTTCTCTGTTATAATAAAACAAGCTATCAAAGGTGCCTACCACCTGTCCAGTGTCTGTCCTTAAACCAATCCTCCAACAGAGGATTGCGACGTAGGAGAGCGATGTGAGAGGCGGGCCGCGAGACTGCATCAGCCGCCCCACCAAAGCCTAGCTTGGCCTGGTTTCACTCCGGCACTCAATCCTTCTCCAGAAACCCCCGGATAAGGACCAAATGTGTCAGCGGAAATAGTTCCTCTCCGCCCTTGTCCTCTTCTACTTGCTACCTCACCACATATAGCAATTGTTCCCTATTCTTACTTTCTTTCTTCTGCATACCCCACTTTTCATCCTTCTTAACCATAGCCAGAAGCTCCCTTTGTCGGCTTCCTCTGCCAGATCAGCATATTTTTAGCTTCTTCCTCTCATAGGCTGTCTCCAGACCCTCTTCCCATGGGACAGTAATTTCAATCATTATGACTTTCCAAGCTGATGCCGACCATTACACTGTGCCTGGCTTCAAGGAGGTGAAGGCGATCTCAGAAGGAAATTGTAGTGGTTTGCCAAGGTCGACCATCATTGACCAATCACTTCCATGTGACAGGATTGAACTTTTTTCCCTCCGTGCCATGCCTTGTGCTGCAAATTCCTTTTTAACAAACTCAGTGTACTTCCTCAGAGAAGCATGATGGCATTTGTTGGCCTTTATTCTACACACCTCAAGGATCTCTGCCAGTTTTCGTAGAACCTGATCATGCTGCCACCTGCACTGTCCTTGTGCCAAGGCAGTCTTGTACCCAGCCAACATGTGCTGCAGATTTGCTCTTAGGGCACTGCAGAGGGGACAACTCTCCTCTTTATCATACCACAGAGAAAAATTTCCGAGGCTTGGAAGAGTGTCATAGGTGAATCTTATTAGAAAACTTAGTCTGGCCTGGGGTATCTTCCACAGGTCTGCCCATCTTTAAACTCTATTAGATGCACCTTCCCATACTGTCCAAAGCCCTTGCCGCTGCTGGCTGACTGCTTGAATCATATACCCTTCCTCTTCCATCTTAGTTACTTCTGTCACTACCATCACTTTCTTCACTTTTTTAGAGGCTGCTGACCACAGTTAGGGAGCCATCCCCCATCCAAGACCTGCTCTTCCTGATTGGGTTCTTCCAACGATCTCTTGTTGCTTCAGTCTTGAAACTGCCCTGTTTTCAACCTCCTCTGCCTTCCAGGAGCAGCCTGTTCGGACCTGGGTTTGACAAGCACTCACAGACTGGTCTGTGGATTCCCTTTGTTCTAAGAACACTCTGTTTTTCTCTTGCTTGTAACCCAGAGTGATGGACTTTAATGGCAGTTGTAAGGCATTTCTTCCAAACAATGCTACGTCTGAAATACAACGTGGCAAACCCAGACACTTCCTGATGTAACTGATGTAATCTATTTTGCTTATTTAACAGTTTACCGGATGTTTGTGTGTTTGCATCAAGTCATTATGTTGCATCAGACATTGTGTTATCCTTCATTTATATCGGATATCTATTATGCATGTAACATGTCTATATGTGCCACATTATGTCTGTATGTAACATATTTATATCCATGATGTTTATATGCATTGTTTGTTAATATATGCAGCCACACATTCCTGTATAAGCCAAACCTCCTTGGTCCTAAATTCATCTGTGGCTCTAGTGCTCAAGTCTAGTGCATTTCTGTGTTGTCTAAATTAGGAATGTTTAGTAAAATCAGTTAATCTTTTTCAGACTTTTTTTTTTTATAATCATGAATTGGTCCACAATAATCATATAGAATCAGATAGAAATCGAATTGTGACCAAATGTAAGATTTCATGAAGCATCTTAGTTGTTTCAAACCAAATTCCAAAAAAGTTGGGAGAGAATGAAAAATGCTAATAAAAACAAGGAGTGTTTTTTAAATTATATTCACTCTTTGCTATATTGAAAGCACTACAACTAAACATTATATGATGTTTTACATTGTGAATTTCATTGTTTTTTTATTTTTTTATGTACAGTAATTTCAAATCAGATGATTGCAACATGCTTAAAGAGTTAAGACAGGCAATTTAATAATAATAACAATTTGACGAGTTAAAATATCAAGGCAATGTGGAACAGCAGATGTTAAACAGGTGAGGCAATAATGTCATCGTATATAAGGAGCCTCCAAAAACAGCATAGTCCTTCAAGAGCAAGGATCATTCGAGACTTGTCAATTTGCCAACAGATGCTTCAGCAAATAATCCAGTACTTACATAGAAAACAATATTCCCCAAAAACAAATTGGAAGGATTTTGGGCATTTCACCCTCTACAGTGCACAATATAGTTAAAAGATTCAAGGAATCTGGTCAAATCTCAGTGCGTAAAGGCAAAACGAAAACCACTTCTGAATGCGTGTGATCTCTGTCCCTCAGACATTACTGTTTTAATAAACATCATTCATCTGTAATGGATATCAAGAACATGGGCTTGGGATTACTTGGTAAACTTTGTTAGTCAATACCATTTGCCACTGCATCCACAGATGCAATTTAAGACTATACTATGCAAAGCAGAAGCCCTACATCAACACTGTCCAGAAGCGCTGCCGACTTCTCTGGGCTCAGTCTCATCTTAGATGGAAAGTAGAACAGTGGAACCATGTTTTTTTGGTCTAGTGAGACCACATTTCAAATAGTTTTTGAAAAACACGGCTGTCGTGTTCTCCGGGCCAAAGAGGAAAAGGACCATCCAAGCTGTTATCAGCGTCAGGTCCAAATGCCAGTGTCTGTATGGGCCAGGGGTGTGTCAGTGCCCATGGCATGGGTAACTCGTACATCTGTGAAGGCACCATTAATGCAGACAGATATGTACAAATTTTGGAGCAGTATATACTGCCATCCAGCACCGTCTTTTCCAGGAACGTCACAGAATTTTCAGCTGGACAACTTCAAACCACATACAGGCCGAATAAGCAGAGAGTGTGGGTGCTAGATTGGCCTGTCTGCAGTCCTGACCATCTCCAATTGAGAATGTGTGGTGCATTATGAAGTGCACAATATGGCAACGAAGACCCCGTACAACTGTGCAGCTGAAGACCTGCATAATGGATGAATGGGGGAAAATTCCACTTTTTAAACTTAACAAACTTGTGTCTTCAGTGCATAAATACTTAATAGGTGTTATTAGAATAAATGGTGATGTAAACCCTCGCCTGTCCCAATTTTTTTGGAGTGTGTTGCAATCATCTGATTTGAAATTACTGTACATTTTCAAAAAAAAAAAACAATGAAATTCACAAGGTAAAACATAATATAATATTTAGTTGAAGCACTTTCAATATAGCAAAGGGTGAATATAATTTACAAATCACTCCTTTTTGCTTTTATTAGCATTTTTCATACTGTCCCAAATTTTTCGGAATTGGGGTTGTAGTTAAAGAATCGAATTGAATCGAATCGTTGGCAGAACTAATCGTTACACCCCTAATATCTATCTTTTTTTGTTTTTACGTAACTATGCTGCGGCCATTATCGAACTTGAAATGTAGACTTCTTCTAGTATCCAGCTTTAAAGCTGTTCAGGTTGTTGTCCAAAAACCAGGAAGAGAATTCACCATGGTTCCCTCCGGATGTTTCTATGGGTTTTTATATAGGCCGTTTTGGATTTATGAGTAAAATAAGGTCTGTGGAAACATAAGAGACTTGGACGTTTTGTACTAAATTATATTATACTAAATTATGCTGCTTTATGTTGCAGGCTGGCAATATATGTCATCATATAATTATCATTCATTATTTTCATAAAAACATTGGGGTAACACTTTACAATAAGGTCTCATTTGATAACATTATTTAAGTTAACATTAGATTTGAACTATCTCTGATTAAATTAGGGATAGTTCACCCAAAAATGAAAATGCTCTCATCATTTACTCACCCTCATGCCATCCTAGATATGTCTGACTTTCTTTCTTCTGCTGAAGACAAACTAAGATTTTTAGAAGAATATTTCAGGCCTGTGGGTGCATATAATGCAATTGAATGGTGGTGAGAACTCTGATGGTCCAAATATCCCAAAGGCATCATAAAAGTAATTCATATGACTCCAGTGGTTTAATCAATGTCTTCTAAAGTGATACAATTAGTTTCGGGTCATCGGGTGAGAACAGACCAAAATATACTATAACTCCTTTTTTACTATACATCCTGACAACAGTCATCTTGGCCATCGTGATTTCAAGCTCGATTACACTTCCTATAGTGCCATCTAGTGCTCTGCACATGCGCCAAGCACTAGGAAGTGTAATTGAGCTTGAAATCATGATCATGCGTAGAGACTACAATGGCAAGATGTACAGTGAAAAGGGATTTATGTTTTCGTCTGTTCTCACCCAAAACCGATTGGACAGCTTCAGAAGACATTGATTAACTGTCCCTTTTAAAGGGATAGTTCACGCAAAAATTAAGATTCTCTCATCATTTACTCACCCTCATGATATGATTTGTTAACATTAGTTAATGCACCATGAAGTAACATGAACTAACAATGAGCAATTGTATGTTTATTAATTAGCATTAACTAAGATTAATAAATGCTGTAAAAAAAATTTGTAACGATGCTGGCAATGACAGGCAGACGATGATGTAGGACTTTATTCATTGTTTAGATCAGTGCTACTATCAGAAATAATTGGTAATTATTTCTTTAGTTATTAATTAATATTTAAATTAATTAATTGAATCTAACTCATTAAAGCCTCACACGGGGCACCAATTATTATATAGGGCTTTCCTGGTTGTTTAGATCAGTGTTACTATCAGAAATAATTGGTAATTATTTCTTTAGTTATTAATTAATATTTAAATGAATTAATTGAATCTAACTCATTAAAACCTCATATGGGGCTCCAGTAAATGTAGTGCGCTACGTTTAGGAGCGGGTTTGGTTATTAGCAATAATTAATAATTATCAAAGATAATTATTAATTATTAAAATCAATAGAACATTGATGAGAATCAATGTTAGCTTTTTTTAATCCTTTAAATCAACAATTATCAAAAGATAATCACTAATCATTAACATCGATGAAACATTAATTAAAATTAACACTAGCTTATTGATCATTCAAATTCAACAATCATCAAAGATAATTATCAATTATTAAAAATCAATAGAATATTAATAAGGATTAATATTGACGGGGCACCACCCTGGAATCAGAGACTAATAACCAGATAGTATAACAGTCTCAATATTAGATTGTTTTCTTAGGAAAATCGACATCCGAAGAATATCGATTTTCGGAAAAAAAAACAATGAATGAAGGCTTGAATCCGAGCACTGACATCCCTTCATCATGACACAGGTGTATGCAAAACAAACCAAAACACTTCACTTTGTAATATAACAAAGTTTATTTACGCAGTAATATCAATTAATAATTAATACAATGCAGTCAATAAACTTCCGACTTACAACTACAAACTAAACAGTGATATGATTAGATATGGAAATCAAAATAATCCTATAACACATGAGGGTGTGTGTGTGAGAGTGTGTGTGTGTGTGTGTGTGTGTGTGTAAGGAGGGATGTGCACAAAATGGCGGACGTGACTATCGTGGAGAGTATGTCACGCGAGACTTCCGGCCAGAGAATATGGGCGGAGAGAAACCAGCCAATGGTAGCGTAGGGACAAAGCTGAGCTTTATCACAAAGCTATCTACTAGCCAAAAATGTGTGCGAGAATGTTTGTGAGGGGTCGTGTGTGTGTGTTAGTATGAGAGAGCGAGAGAATTAAGTGATGGCCCCAAAGCCGATTTCGCGATCGTGGGAGAGAAAGCAGCTGTTAGTTTATCACTCAGAGATCGGTGGACGGCTCATAAACCACCCCGCGGTCTTTGATTCTTTAATGGATAAACTAAGTGTGCCGGTCTGAGGCAGAAATGCACAACAGTCCAATGTGGTTGGACTACAATACAACAAATCTCATTCGTGATAATTAATACCCTGAGTGTTAATCGCAATGAGCGGACTCGGTGGTCCGTAAACTGTACAAGCAATAACCTTGATTCACAAGAATAAAACACTATAATATTCTATCTCTGCCCAGACTTAAACCTCTTACCTGAATCGCATGAGGACACAGAATGTGTGTTCATCCGTCCTTTAACTCCGACTCGGTTCCTCGAGGCTTGGGTGATGACGGGAGGCCGTTTCCTCGCTCTGTCGGCGGGCGGTACGGCTGCTGATTCTCGGCGGGCTGGCGGAGAAATCAGCGACGTCGACTTGATTGAAGATGGAAGAGAAATCTTTTCTCTCTTCACTTCTGCAGGCAAACGGCTGAAGATGTGGATTGCTTGGCGGTCTCCTTCGGATCAGTTAGAGTGTTCGGTGGAACATAGAGTAATCTCAACTCATCCAGCGAGATGGAGATTGTACGGCCACAGTTTCAAGTTGGACGTTACTTCCTTGTGCCACGAGGCTGCACCTGAGAGCAGCGATGAGCTGTGTCTACACACGGCGAGCAAAGTTGCTGGAAGCAAATCCCGGAAGCATTTCAGAGGTATTTCTACTCCTGATGATGTCATGGTTGAGGTGAGATCTGTCGTGTGCCTCATCCAATAGGAGTTGAGAGTTTGATCCTTTAGTGAGCAAGGCTTCATGGGATTTGTAGTCTGTTTTGGACTCCCTTTGTTTAATTTTCGTGTGATTTTTTTCAGTAAAATTTATGACTTGGTATGTGGGCCTGAGTTAGGTTTTACGACTATGTTAGGCCTGCCTTTGTCTTCTATCTGAATACATGAGGCCCAACAATGATGATGAAGTGTAGAACCCAAGTGCAGTGTTTATTTACATCAACATGAAATCCAGAAACCATAAACAGAAAACATAAACATGAACTAAACTAGACTTGACATGACTTGACATGACATGACATGACATGAATTGACTACCAAACAACGTTACATAATGAGGCTTAAATACATGGACAAGGGAGAAACATGACAATGATAACCAATGACAAGACAAACTGATAACAAGGTAACAAGGCAATAAACCACTGAAAACAAGACACATGAACATGGAGGGAAACATGAAATCACATGACAAAGGAAACAGGAACAAACATGGCATGGAAACAGGAAATAACATGGAAAAACTTTTGAAAATAAAAGACATGAACACAAAACATGAACAAAAACACATTTAGACGTGACATATCCCGACAGAATCCCAACACCCCAAAACAAAAACACAGAGTTCAAGAGAGAGCCACTTGACGTGGCTACATGGCATAATGTGGTAACATGGTACGGCAGTATCCTGACTTGGCCATGATAGGCGTGGATGCTAACTCATTGGCCGTGGCAGGTGTGAGCGCTGGCTCGTAGAGCGGAGGCAGGCCTGGACCGTGGAGCGGAGGCGGGCCTGGGCCATGGAGCAGAGGCTTGCTTGTAACATGGCATGGAGCAGTCTTGGGCTTGGCTGAGACATGGCATGGAGCAGTCTGGGGCTTGGCTGAGATATGGCATGGACCAGACTGAAGCTTGGCTGTGACATGGCATGGAGCAGACTCAGGTGTTATTGTGACAGGCTCAGGCACTGCTGTGACATGGCATGGAGCAGGCTCAGGCACTGCTGTGACATGGCATGGAGTAGGCTCAGGCGCTGCTGTGACATGGCATGGAGCAGGCTCATGCGCGGCTGTGACATGGCATGGAGCAGGCTCAGGCACGGCTGTGACATGGCATGGAGCAGGCTCAGGCGCGGCTGTGACATGCAGCAGACTTAGGATCAGGGGCAGAAGGTGGCGCAAGCTCTGCGACCATGATGTGGGACCCTGGCTCGTCGACCATGACGTGGGATGCTGGCTTGGCGTCCACCTCCCTCACAGTGAACGATGAACCACATATCAGTAGGGCAAGGTCGATAAATTGAGTCAGGCTGTAGGTACTCCGGCCACTTGACATCAAGGTGGAGATTGGCTCATTCAGCCTAAAGCGAAAACAATCCTTGAGGGCAATCTCATTAAAATTGACCCTGCTGGCCAGAGCACACAAGTTCTCTACATGTTCCTCCAGGGGACAATTGTAAATGAAGAAGCTGAACTGCTGGGTTCATTTTGCGGTCAGGTATTCTGTAACGATGCTGGCAGTGACAGGCAGACGATGATGATGAAGTGTAGAACCCAAGTGCAGTGTTTATTTACATCAACGTGAAATCCAGAAACCATGAAAAGAAAACATAAACATGAACTAAACTAGACTTGACATGACTTGACATGACTTGACTTGACATAACATAACTTACATGACTTGACTACCAAACAAAGTTACATAAACAATACCTGACCATGGACAATGGCAAACATGAGGCTTAAATACATGGACAAGGGAGAAACATGACAATGATAACCAATGACAAGACAGAACTGATAACAAGGTAACAAGACAATAAACCAATGAAAACAAGACACATGAACATGGAGAGAAACATGAAATCACATGACCAAGGAAACAGGGAATAACATGACACGGAAACACTTCAAAATAAAAGACTTCAACACAAAACATGAACAAAAACACATCTAGATGTGACAATGTTGTTCATTTATTGTTCATGATACCTAATGCATTAAATAATGTTAACTAATGTAACCTCATTGTAAAGTGTTATCCAAATTTTTTTGGAACACAGTTTACTGTTTATCACATTTTGCCATTGTTTCATCATACACTGCTGCACAGGCAGATGACTGCTAGACCATGAGAACTATCAATGAATGAGAGATCAGATGCTGAAACAGACAGTCCTTAGCTCTGTCTATCATGGCTACCTTAAATTTTACACAACCAGAAGAGAGAGTGTGAAAAAGAGAAGAAAGCAGCTGGAAAAAAGCAGTGTGCACTGCACTCTTTTTGCTTTAACTGTAATTGCACCAAAACTGCATCTTGTTTCATCTTGGCAAAATAATGTCACGGTCCTGTCACCTTGTCAGTGTGGGTTTCTGTCTGACGGGACTGTGGCATCATCATCCCCTGTCTGTCTCATGTTTCATGTACATTATTTGTGTGAGCGCACAGGTCCGGTTGTTAGTTACCACCGTGCAATCTCCAGTGATGTCACGGTCCTGTCACCTTGTCAGTTTGGGTTTTTGTCTGACGAGGACCGTAGCATCATTGTTCTACGATCAATCATTCCCTATTTGTTTTGTTCCAAGTGTGTTGACGTTTTCTTACTCATGTGTTTCAGGTGCTGCTGGCACACGGAATCAGCGTTTCCATGGGAACCCTGATTGTTTTCATGGGAACGCTGATCATGCCAACTTTCAACTGGTGAGCGGCACCTGTTCTTTGTTTGTTCATGCCTATTTTAATCCGCTCGTGTGTCATGTCCTGGGGTTATGTTGTCCTGCTCTTCACCAGAAGGGCCGCTGATTGAGGAACTGACATGTGGGACAATGGACATGCTTGTTGCGCGTCACTCTTAGCATTCACCATGGAGCTCTACCAAGTATTCGATCCAGCCCTGCTGCAGTGTGATGAACCTATCACCACCTGGAGGATGTGGAGGAGGAGCCGTCCACCTGCTCCTCAGTCACTGACATCATCCATGGCCACAAAGGCCATTCCTCTGCCGCTGTTAGCACCCATGGCCACGGAGGCCGTTTCCCTGCCGCTGCCAGCGCCCACGGTCACTGAGACCGATCCCCTGCTGCTGCCTGCACCAACAGGCACTGAGGCTATTTCCCTGCCACTGCCAGTATCCATGGGGGCCGTTTTCCTGCCGCTGACTATGGCCACAGAGGCCATTTCCCTGCTGTTGCCAGCATCCAAGGCCACGGAGGCTATTCCCCTGCTGCTGCCAGTGTCCATGGCCATGGAGGCTGCTCTCCTGCCGCTGTCAGCGCTCACGGCCATGGAGGCCATTTCCCTTTCTCTACCTGTGCTCATGACCATGGAGGTCGTTCCCTGGCCACTGTCTGTGCTCACAGCCACAGAGGCTGTTCCCCAGTCCACGTTGGTCCTCACAGCCACAGAGGCTGTTCCCCAGTCCATGTTGGTCCTCATAGCCACAGAGGCTGTTCCTCAGTCCTTGTCGGTCTTCACAGCCATGGAGGCTGTTCCCCTGTCACTGCCAGTGCTCACTGCCACGGAAGCTGTTTCCCTGTCACTACCTGTTGTGGCCAAAATCCATGGCCATGGTGGCTGTTCCCCAAAAGTGACCAGCGCCCACAGCTGAGCCGTCCACAGCTCCGCCCCCTGAGCCACTCCCCCCTGAACCCTGTCCAGCAGCTGCTGCCCAGCTCACTGCCTCCTCTGCCCTGAAGCCACCTCCCAGGCCACCAGACTCTGCATCTGCTCGGAGGCCTCCTCCCAGGCCTCCAGACCACACCACAAGTGAGTTTTACTTAAACTCCCTCCCTTTCTGTTGTGTTTTCTGTTCTTTGTTAGTTCTCATTCTGTTTGTCTTGTTTTTTTTAATGTTCCTGTTGGGGTGGGGTGGGGGGGGGGTGGTTCTGTCATGGTCCTCTCACCTTGTCAGGATGGGTTTCTGTCTGACTGGACTGTGGCATCATCTCCCCCTGTCTGTCTTGTGTTTCGTGAACGTTCTTTGTGTGAGCGCATGGGTCTGGTTGTTAGTTACCGCCGTGCACTCTCCAGTGATGTCACGGTCCTGTCACCTTGTCAGGTTGGGTTTTTGTCTGACGAGGACCGTGGCATCATCGTTGTGTGTGTGTGGGCGGGTTTGGTTTACGAGGACATTTGTTTAGGATACAAACTGGTAATTACAAGGGTATTATCCTATAAATTTGGTTTGAGGACATTTCTAGTGTCCCCATAATACAGACTGCTTAAACATTCTTAATGTTTTTTTTTGAAAATGTAAAAATGCAGAATGTTTTTTGTGAGGGTTAGGTTTACGGGTAGGGTTAGGATTAGGGGATAGAATCTATAGTTCATACAGTATAAAAATCATTGTCTATGGAGAGTCCTCATAAGGATAGCCACACCAATATGTGTGTGTGTGTGCGTGTGTGTCAGCGTGTGTGTGTGACAAGCACTAAAGTAAACAGACTTGGCTGCGTGCATGGATAATCGCACTCGATCAGCATGTTTTCACTGTGAGTATGCAAGTTTTAAGCTGTTATTGTGGTGCTTTTGTGATAGTTTGTCAGAAATCAAATGTATTATATGCCTGAAAAGATTGTTTGAGTTGTTGTTTGTGTGAATGAAAACCACATCTGCACCTAAGCAGACGTGGCTGTGTGCACGGAAAGATTGTGTTTAGATATGATGGCTGTTTGTTACATAAAATAAACATTATGTTCTTGAAAAGACTCGAGTAGCTGTTTGTTTGACGAATGACAACCGCTACTAATGTAAACAAATGTCAGCACGCATCAGAGGAAGATCACGTTTATGCATGATTGTGCATATAAGAGCTGTAAACATTTTATCGTGGTACTTTGGTGACGAGCTGGGTGTATATATATAAAATAAACTTATTCTGTGATTTAAAAGACTGTATAAGTAACTGTTTGAGCGAATATAAATAACAGACGCTTGACCAGCGCAGCCTGTGTCGGCACAAAAGCCGATTTGAATCTGGCAGCTTGTAACGTAACTGGCTGTTGCAGAAACACATGTGTGACAATACGTATGAAAGGGTTAAGACGTAATAAAATGCCAAATGTGTTTGAAATTAACAGGAAATGGTTGACTTTTTTCTGTGGTTATTTTGAGTAAGCATCATCTTTTTCTTTCTTTCTTTATTTTTTATCTCCTTTTTCCCCAATTTGGAATGCCCAATTCCCACTAATTAGTAGGTCGTGGTGGTGCGGTTACTCACCTCAATCCGGGTGGCAAAGGACAAGTCTCAGTTGACTCCACTTCTGAGACCGTCAATCCACACATCTTATCACATGGCTCATTGTGCATGACACCGCAGAGACTCCGCATGTGGAGGCTCATGCTATGCTCCACGATCCACACACAATTACCACACGCCACATTGAGAGCAAGAAACAATAATCGCAACCACGAGGAGGTTAACCCATGTGACTCTATCCTCCCTAGCAACCAGGCCAATTTGGTTGCTTAGGAGACCTGGCTGGAGTCACTCAGCACACCCTGGATTTGAACTTGCAACTTCAGGGGTGGTAGTCAGCGTCAATACTCGCTGAGCTACCCAGGCCCCCGAGTAAACATCATCTTAATTTGTTTCTCAAAAAAACATCTTGCTGTCTCAAAATTATTTTCATTAGTTAATAAATTGTGCCCTATAACTATACTTTAAACCCCCTAGGGGCCTTTTACACCAAGTGAGGGAGCTCCCTCACCACCTTTTTTTTTTTTTTTTTTTTAACTGAATTTTAATTGAAACAACCTTACGTTATTATTTCTTTTCATACAAATTATGTTGCAACATCAATTTTCAATACAGATAAATACTTTTTCTTTTACCTTGATACATTTTGTGACTAGAAAAAAACAAACAAAATTGCCTTATGGGGTGCCTTTAGCCCTGTTGAACCCTATATGGACAGTGTATGAGTAAAAGAGTAAGTAAGATTTATATTATTATGTAACATTATTGTTTGATTATATTGCTGCTTTGAATGTTTGTATGTAATAATTCATCATAATAACCTAACCCTAAGCCTAATTAAGCTTGTGTTGATGTTTGTTTGTGAATCTGAGCATGCTATGATATACTGTGTGTAAAAGATTTATGTCATGTGTTCAATGGATCTCCATAGAAATGGTGTCCATAGAAATTGTGTGTGTGTGTGTGTATGTTCTGGCTTATGTGGATATATCACAGAGCACACTGGGAACTGGGCATTCCAAATTGGGGAGAAAAGGGGAGGATTTATTAACACAAAAAGGGCAAAAACAAACCAACTCCCACAAGGGAGAAAAAACAATCACTGAGGTACAGGGTGATGATGAGCAGGTAATTATTTACATTTTCTGACAGGGAAGAATGTTTGATATTGTACACAATACACAAATATTTAAGAATATGATACGAAAAGTGAATTTGTATTTATCTGTGTATTAATTTGACCTTTAATTATGCACTGTGTAATGTACTAATAAAACAATATTTTCATAAATTCTTGGGGACTCGCATTACACTTACATTATTTTCCACTGTTTAGAGAATGAAAATTTAAATATTTACACTTCAACTTCCCCAACCTTCAAACCGAATATGCTCCCTTGGTAATGTTACTTCTAAAACTGTGTACTGTGTACATGGCCTTAAACATCATTAAATGACAGATGACAGGTGCCAATAATTCTTGAACATTAGTTGATGTGACCTTGTTGGCATCCAACACAGGTGTCAACCAATGACACACTTCTATGCACTTCTTCAACTTTTTTCATTGCAAATGTCAAACAGTTTAAACTGCATTTAATAGATTATTCTCTTTCCTCCCTCCTTCTCTCCTTATTACTTTTCTTTCCTCCCATTTTTCCTTCTTTCCCCTTTTTCCTTTTCCCTTTTTCATTCTTTGTTCCCTTTTCCCTTCTTTCTCCTTTTCATTCTTTCCTTCTCATTTTCCTTTTCCCTTCTTTCCCTTTTTTATCCTTTTCCTTCTTTCCCTTTTTCATTATTTCCTTCTCTTTTTTAATTGTTTCCCTTTTTTATTCTTTCCTTCCCTTCTCCTTTTCTTTCCTTTTTCATTCTTTCCTTCCATTTTCAATCTTTCCTTTTGCCCACCCTCCCAAGATGCCCGCCAGCCTGCCTGTCTGCCCTTCTTGTTCTTCATTCTTGTTTTCCTTTTTCTTTTTTCCCCTCCATTGCTTTTTCCTGTTTCCTTCCCTTTCCTTCGTTCCTTCCCTTTGTCCTTCTTTCCTTCCTTTGTTGCCTTTTCCCTTCCTTCCTTCCTTTTCTTTTCTTATGACACAATGTAGACATCTCAATGATCTAAATTAATCTTGTCCTCATGGTTCTCTCAGAGGTTGCCTATAAGCGGTATGGTGAACAGAGGCCACCTTTAATTTACATAAAGGCAGTTTACATTTTGATTTTGTGGGTTTGGATAAATGTTTTAATTAAATAAGGAAATATTTACTTACACTGACAGCCTCATTTGGTCTTCACAGAGCCGTGAGCTGATCAGATTATTTAGCCCAGATGGTCAGGATAAACCGCACAGAAACACACATTTACATACACACAGACACACTCACACTTCATTCACAGCTTTATGCAGACATACAACAGAATATAGCATGGTGTATCTCAGGTCTTATACTGCAAATAAAATTGCCCAAAAACAGAGAAAAAGAAACACAGTGTATGGAAAAGTGGGCTACAGCAGTTTAACCAAGAAGTCTTCTGTAATTTATAGGATGGAAAAAGGTCTAACAACTGTGTGTTACTGAGTCATGAGCAGAGGCCTGCGCTCAGCAGGAGGAGGGATGTAAATCACGCACATTAGCATGCAATGTTGGACATGTAAATTATTTTCCCGTGAATGTGTGAGTAATACGAGCTGTCTGCCTACCTGATTATGTTCTCCCACAGCTCAGGCACTGTCATTGCACTTAACTTATTTATCACGATCCAAGCAAAAATGAGCCAGTAGAGCTATAACTAACCAAACCGGGACAATCAAAATAAACGTCAGCACTCTCTCTCTCTCCATTTTTTTTCTTCTTCTAACCTCTGTCTCTGAACCAAGAATATTTAGGCCAGCCATTGTAAGCGGGACTTGCAGACTATGAAAATGTAAGCGTGGACATTTATTATTTAAGTCATAATTATATGCAGGGTCGCTGTCAGACTGTCAGTGTGACTGAGGCTTTTTTTAGGTTTGCTTAACATATTTTAGGCCCCAGGCTTGTCACACTGCTCAGTCCTGACCAATGCCCAGTCTTAACTTTAGAGCCCTAATGAAAAGTGTCTGGAAAGGATGAAAGCAAAAGAGAGCTATTCTCCTTCCACTCACATTCTACTGCTTCCTCTCTCTTACTCACTCTGAAACTAAATTTAAATGTCAAATGAATCTGATTGGATTTTAGTTTAATTAAAATAGATGAGGTTGGGGGGCTGACAGTAAGGCAGAAAGACACACTTTTAAAACTCTTTAATTAATTTTCATTAAATGCAGAGCAGAGATGAGGCCCGGGAGCTACGTTTCATTCAGCTGCATTCTCAAACTAATTTATTGATCTAGCCAGAACCTGGGGGCCCAGTCCAAGGGAATTCCCCTCCTTGGAGCTCTCCCAGCTCCTCATCACTGTTTTTGTGTTACTCCATTAAATTGATCTATAAACTCAATTCATTACACATCAGACCACCTAGCATCTTTCAAGGAGGAAATTCTTTATGGCCTTGAAGAGCAGTCAGTGCATCAGTTGGGCTAGCTTCATTTGCAGGAAAATCATCCCTGGAAGTGGGAAAGCTTTCATCTGCTGCTTACAAGTCCTTATATTAGCCCCCTGTTGTTCATTCAGTGCCTTATGCTGTGAGCAGCATTTAAATAATGGCTTGTCTTAACTGAGTGGGTAATTATTGAAGGGAGGTTAAGTGGTTTACTCAAAGGCACAGGAAGGCCAGTCCCCAACAGAGATCCACCAGTGAGTTTGCCGTGAATTTTGGGGAAATCTACTGAATGAACTCTTCTCAGCAGCATAAAGAAATAGGTCTCTTGTTAAACTGTTGAGAAATTCTGTTTAAAATATACACAGTGAAAAATAAGGTGTTAATAGAACTTAAAAATCTGTCATCATTGTAACACTTGCATATTTAGATTATGGAAGTCAAGCTTGATTCAACATCACATCTGCCACGTCTTTAACAAGCTTACAAAATGTAATGGCAATATTGGCTAAATCAATACTAGTATGTGTGTGTGTATATATATATATATATATATATATATATATATATATATATATATATATATATATATATATATATATACACACTAAAAAAGGAGTTATATGTTTCGATTATTTTAAATATTAGACAGTAGCTACATTAAAGACGTGATGTGCTTGTAATCTGTGCATCTCTTCCCTTGTTCTCTCATGTAAGCAAGTCTATTATACATCCTCTCCTATTAAGCCAATCCTGAGTGTATATAGAGTACATCATTTATATATATATATATATATATATATATATATATATATATATATATATATATATATATATATATATATATATATATAAAGACTTATTTATTTCATTAACAAAAGACGACACTTGTAAACAGAAGAAGCCTACAGGTATATTGTGCTGCTAATGAATATTGTGTTTGGTAGAATAAATAGTGGGTTTCATTAAAGAGAGCACAGAGGCAGTAGACTGAATCAGCATACATCAAAACGAAAGGAATCATTTTGATTCATATTAGCAGACTCTTAATGTTGTTGATCTAATTAGACTAGTGCTGATGACGGGGGAGATGATGGGGTTTCGCCAGGTCTGTGTTCAGAGGCAGGCTTTTGACAGATGTAAATTACCCAGCTCTCTCATTATCTTAGTAGATACAAAAACACACGATGAAGCTCTTCTCACTCAATTAGAGGCCTCTCTCTCTCTCTACTGAAAACAAAGGCCTCTGCCTAAGGATACAACGATGTCTCCTCAAAGACAACCACACAAAGCCACTGGAGGAAAGCGAGAGTGGTATTGTCCTCTAGATTAGTGGTCATGTACATAAAACATCAATAGTTACTCAGTAGTACTGTCAGGAATAGAGAATGAGCCTCAGGACACAAGTGCGGAGTTTAAAAAACAAAGGATTGGGGCCTGGGTAGCTCAGCAAGTAAAGACGCTGACTACCACCCCTGGAGATGCGAGTTCGAATCCAGGTCATGCTGAGTGAATCCAGCCAGGTCTCCTAAGCAACCAAATTGGCCCGGTTGCTAGGGAGGGTAGAGTCACATGGGGTAACCTCCTCGTGGTTGCTATAGTGTGGTTCTCGCTCTCAGTGGGGCGCATGGTGAGTTGTGCGTGGATGCCGTGGAGAATAGCGTGAAGCCTCCACACTCGTTATGTCTCCAAAGTAATGTGCTCAACAAGCCACATGATAAGATGCGGACTGACGGTCTCAGATGTGGAGGCAACTGAGATTCATCCTCCGCTACCTGAATTAAGGCGAGTCACTACGCCATCATGAGGACTTAGAGCGCATTGGGAACTGGGCATTCCAAATTGGGGAGAAAAGGGGAGGATTTATTAACACAAAAAGGGCAAAAACAAACCAACTCCCACAAGGGGAAAAAAACAAACATACACTACCCCATAGGGGAAAAGGTAATCCAGGGCTGGTGCAGAAGGCAGCGGGGAACAGGACCGACCGGACCGGGTAGGGATGAACAGGACAGGAAACTAGATCGACTGACTGACTGACCTGAATAAACAAGCACACACACAGCACCACCTTGAAAACATGACTAGAAACAAGACAAACTAGCAACGGACAACAAACATGAGGAGACTAAAATAGGGAGAGAAATAAACAGGTTAACAAGACAGGGCAGGTGTGACTAATAAACTAATAATGGGCAAACAAGGAGGCGGGGTATGACGTAAGACAGAGAGACACGTGGCGGTACAAAAACAAAACAAAGCCACGTGCTCTCACAAGACAACAAAACACCTGAATGGCATGAGCGCACATCGCCAAGACAATAAGGCAATATACGCCCATGCCAACCGACAAACAAGACAAGAGAATGCGAAGCAACACCAAACAAAGCGATGCCACGCATTCTCACACTAAACTAAACCTGAGTGTGGCGTTTGCCTCGCGATGCAAGCAACAGGTGACAAAAACAAGACAGGACACCTGTGCGAGAGTTCGGCCACACACACACACCCGACACCTTAGACTGAAGTGACCGAACCTCAGCACAACATGAAGACAGCTCACGACCCGGGCACACAACGCGAGCGTGACGCGAGGCGCACCTACGTTCGCAAGAGCCAGATAAACTATTTACGCACATGCATGCTGCCAAGATGACATAGCCGCAATGCACCCATGTCAATAACAGACAGGCATGGAGCACGAGTGTCCGGATCCCAACACAGACCGAAACCGAACCAGACAGGAAGTCAGGATCCAGACACCGTGCTCCTGACATGAAACAAGATGGACCGAAGAGCGCATGGCAGGGAATACAACCGAAACAGCACGCTCACAAAAAAACATACAACGAAACACAAGACAGACATACCATGGTCCTGTCAGACAAAAACCCAGACTGACAGAGTGACAGGACCGTGACAAATACATTCACACAAACATAAACATACACACTCAAACCAATATCAAAGATCCAGGGTGCAAATTATAATTATTCAGTTCCCCTAATTAAGGCTTGATCCCCCAAAAGGAGTTCAAAACGAGAGGTTGGGTGGTCTTAAAAGTAAATTTTCAGCAGTACATTATAAGTAAAGTACATTTTAAACGTGAATGTTTCAACAGGGTTTTCAAATATTGCAGTAACCATAAAAGATGGATTAGAAGTTAGTCAGAGCACTATTTCTACCTAGCTGTAAATAGATGCTTGCGTATAGAAATCCTGTTCGACTAAAATTGAGATTGTTGAGATGTGTTCATGTGCAGGCTAACTGTGCTACTTGAGTTGTGCAAGATAAACTTGAACAGATTACGGCCAGAAACAAACTTGCTGAAAGTTGGACGATTCACACACTGCAAAAGTTCTAGTTTCTTTTTAAATCCTTGTGAGTGGGTCTTTGTGGGCATTTCAGATGTTGAGAGCCATCCACGCCTCCATTCTGCTCCAGCTTTTACAAGCTCCACTATGCCTGGGTTGATGTAGGCGCTGTTGTCAGGTCTCCATTATGGCTGCAGATAAAGATTCAGTTATACGGCCCTTTGATTAACACAAGGTATTAAAGGAATTAACGTTACAGTGATAGGAATTGTGTGTGTTTTGGAAAGGTTTGTTAGAATTCAATCCAGAAGGGTTAAAGACTGTCATTTCCACTGACACTCTGATTTTACAAACAGTCCAAATTTGTTTTTTTTTTTCTTTTTTTTTTTTTATGTTAAAGAGAGAGTTTACCCAAAAATGAAATTCTCTTAACATTTATTCACCCTCATGCCATCCCAGATGTGTATGACTTTCTTTCATCTGATGAACACAAATGAAGACTTTTAAAAGAATATTTCAGCTATGTAGGTGGGTGCCAAAATTTTGAAGCTCCAAAATCCACAAAAGGGCAACATAAAAGTACTCCGGACGACTCGGGTGGTTAAATCCATATCTTCTGAAGCGATATGATAGGTGTGGGTGAGAAACAGATCGATATTTAAGTCCTTTTTCCTTCACTTTCACTTTCTCCTTCTGTTTTTGGTGATTCACATTATTTGTGCATATTGCCCCCTATTGGGCACGGAGGAGAATTTATGAAAAATGTCTCACCCACACCATATAACCACTGGAGTTATATGGATTACATTTATGATGCCTTTATGTGGATTTTGGAGCTTCAAAATTTTGCCACCCTATCACTTGCATTGTATGGACCTACAGAGCTGAAATATTCTTCTAAAATTCTTCATTTGTGTTCTGCAGAAGAAAGAAATTCATACACATCTGGGATGCCAGGAGGGTGAGTAAATCATGAGAGAACTATCATTTTTGGGTAAACTACATCTTTAATGTTTTATCGAGTTATGAAACAACAAAACTTACCTCCCTACCTTAAACCTAAACAAAACGATAGTGTCAAAGCAATTGTGAGATGAAAAACACAATTGCTGAAGTAATCAAACAATTTTGTGTTGCTTCTATGATATTTTCAACTCACGTACTGATGTGTGTGCTCTTCAGGACTCTTCAAGATTGTCCTCAAACAAGTGTGTAAATGTAGTTGTTTTTGCAGTGCATGTTGCAAAATGTTAAAATGCTGCACATTACAAGTCATGCACTTGCAAAAGTGTTTTGATGTGATAAGGTAGCAGTCATGTGAGGAACAGAGTGAAAAATGTTCATGAACTGATAATTTGCCGTTGTGTATAAAAGCCTTTATTGTAGCGCCTCTAGTTTTCATTTAACCAGGAAACTGCTGCAATATCTACAACAAACCATGGTAAATAATTTTGCAAAACAATTAAATTATTAGTTCTTCCTCTGCATCACCGTAGTCCTAAATCAATGCAGCTGAACATTTTGTTCAGTTTGCAGTAAGTGGAAATGTATAAGGCACAATGAACACCCCCAGATGTGCTAGAATGGCCATTTGTGTGATCTATATTTAATCTTCATCCGTTTTGACATTCCATTACATTTGAAAAGCACATTAAGAAGCAATCCACAGAAAGATTTATTTTCATTTTTCATTGACAAAGTGAACTGCGGTTGAGCACAGCAAACTTCAGTAACATGCAGTGCTGTCAACACGGAGTCATCTTTATCACTATTTTTGCTTATCTGGTTTCCACTGAGCTCCACTAAGCCATAAGCCCAGCAGGAGATGGGCTTTCCATTTCCTCTGCAATGTCAGCCACCAGACATTCAACTGTATGGTTTGAGAAAACCTCAGAGCTAAGTGCAGTTCAAACTCCCTTTCACCTCTAGCTCTGTGTGAGCTGAACTTCGAGACTGTGCACCTCATTTGTAGTATAAGGATTCCACATTGCGCTTCATAGATGTGACTCTGTATGGCTGCAAAGATCAGGTCTGACTGGGAGCCCCTTGCTCCCACTTCCAGGTGTTTCAGATCGATAAAAGCATGCTGTTTTCAATGTATTGGGGTAAAGCATTCGCAAGTGATTTGGGAGAAGCTTTGGTTCCAACCCTCTTTCTGCTGTTCTTATGGTCGTGTGATCCGGGAAAGTGCACACACAAGTTTTTTGCTCTATGAAAATTCACATCATGCAGAATTCCTCTCTGGCTCTCTTCACATACAATTGCTGTAGCCACGTTATGGGATTTCGTTTCAAGCTCTTTATGTCTCACCATGCTCCAGTTCACTCCTGTTCCTGATTCCCTCATGCTTGCTGCTGCCTCTTCTCCATCTGTGTCTCCTTTCCTAATGGACCAGTAACGAAGCACCTCCATTTCACCCTTGATTTTTTCATCCCTAAACGCTGCCAAGTCATGGCAAATGCTATGCAATGAGACACTGGGTCATCGTTGCTGTCCTGCTCCTCCTCTCGCCAATCAGAGGTATTCGTGTTGCCTGCTGTCTTCCATGCTGTGGATGCCAACGAGCCTTTACTGATTTTGCTGTTTAAGTGCTAAAGTCACCTTCTTTTGACCACCATTTACAGCTCAAAAGTACAAATACATACATTCCAGAGTGTTTTCCAGTTTAGTAAATAAGGTTAATACGTGTTAGATGTGAAAACGTGTAATGCAAATGTTATTGTTTTAAACTATAATGCATGTCCTTAAAGCCTGGTTAAAAATGCATAAAATGCTTTGATTTAAGCAAGTACTTAATTGCATAAAATACTGTGAGCGTTACAGCATGTTTAAGCATGTATTAAGTATGTGCTGAAGTCTATGGTTAAGCTAATGCCCTGTTTTTCCTTTGATTAGTCTCTACCGTATTTCATTTTCGTTTTTCATTGTACCGTATTTTAGACTTTTATTTTCTTTATTCCTTTTTTTTTTAATATCAGAATGAGCTTTAATGCCAAATGTGCTCACATACACAAGGAATTTTTTTTTGGTGATAGGTGAAACAAACACACAGAACATTACAGTAAGACACAGAATATAAAACAAGGATGTATAACATAGAATGGCGTATGTACGTGTGTAAGTGGTAATATATGTGTAAGGTAGGGGTATGTGCAGTTATTGAATTAAATATGAGTGAATTTACATACACTTGCGGCCAAAAGTTTGGAATAATGTACAGATTTTGCTCTTATGGAAAGAAATTGGTACTTTTATTCACCAAAGTGGCATTCAGCTGATCACAATGTATAGTCAGGACATTAATAATGTGAAAATTACTGTTACAATTTAAAAAAAAAAAAAAAAAAGAAAAAAGTTCACTACTTCAGAGTTCTCATCAAAAAACCTCCAAGTGCAGCAATGACAGCTTTGCAGATCCTTGGCATTCTAGCTGTCAGTTTGTCCAGATACTCAGGTGACATTTCACCCCAAGCTTCCTGCAGCACTTGCCATAGATGTGGCTGCCTTGTCAGCCACTTTTCACGCACCTTACAGTCTAACTGATCCCACAAAATCTCAATGGGGTTAAGATCCATAACACTCCTTCCCAGTTATCTGTTGTCCAATGTCTGTGTTTCTTTGCCCACTATAACTGTAACGAGTGGCTGCTGGCAATGATGATGATGATGATGAATTGAACACAAGTGCAAATGTATTTACATAAGTGAAATCCACAACCGAAACATAAACGACTTCTTGACTTGACATTGACATGACATGACATGACATGACATGACATGACATGACATGACATGACATGACATGACATGACATGACATGACATGACATGACATGACATGACATGACATGACATGACTTGGAACCAACATTACCAAACATAATACCTGACAAATGACAATGGAAAACATGAGGGCTTAAATACTTGGACATGGGAGAACACATGACAAAGATGACCAATGGACAGGCAGAACTGATAACAAGATAACAAGACAATGAACCAATGAAAACAAGACACATGAACATGGAGGGAAAACAGGACATCACCTGACTAGGGACACATGACATGAAACAGGAAATAAACTTTCAAAATAAAAGAAAGTTTTATTTTAAAGAAAATAAGCCAAAAGACGTGAAATACATGAACACACACATTAAACATTACACTTACCTTTTCTTTTTTATTTTTCTGTTTCAAAGGTGGCTTTTTCTTTGCAATTCTTCCCATAAGGCCTGCACCCTGAGTCTTCTCTTTACTGTTCTACATGAAACTGGTGTTGAGGGGGTAGAATTCAATTAAGCTATCAGCTGAGGACACGTGAGGCATCTATTTCTCAAACTACAGACTCTGATGTACTAATCCTCTTGTTTAGTTGTACATCTGGCCTGCCACATCTCTTTCTATCCTTGTTAGAGCCAGTTGTCCTTTGTCTTTGAAGACTGTAGTGTACAACTTTGTATGAAATATTCAGTTTTTTGGCAATTTCAAGCATTGTATTGCCTTCATTCCTCAAAAGAATGATTGACTGATGAGTTTCCAGAGAAAGCTGTTTCTTTTTTGCCATTTTTCTGACCTAATATTGACCTTAAGGCATGCCAGTCTATTGCATACTATGGCAGCTCAAAAACAAAGACAATGTTAAGCTTCATTTAATGAACCAAATAGCTTTCAACTGTGTTTGATATAATGGCAAGTTATTTTCTAGTACCAAATTAGCAATTTATCATGATTACTGTTGTAGTGATGGCTGCTGGAAATGGGACCTGTCTAGATTTGATCAAAAATGACTTTTTTCAAATAGTGATGGTGCTGTTTTTACATCAGTAATGTCCTGACTATACTTTGTGATCAGTTGAATGCCACTTTGGTGAATTAAAGTATCAAATTCCTTCTGAAACAGCAAAATCTGTACATTATTCCAAACTGTTGGCTGCCAGTATATGTACATGACATATTTATACATTATTGCACTATGGGATATTTCTCCTGAAGTCCACTATCATCTCCACTGTTTTGAGCATGTTCAGCTCAAGGTTGTTATGACTGCACCAGACAGCCAGCTGTTCAACCTCCCATCTGTATGCAGACTCATCACTGTCGTGGCTGAGGCCAATGACCGTGGTATCGTCTGCAAAATTCACAGAGGGGTCCTTTACAGTGCAGTCATTCATGTACGAGGAGAAGAGCAGTGGAGAGAGAGCACATCCCTGAGGAGCACCAGTGCTAATAGCGAGGGTCCCGGATGTGATTTTCCCCAGTCTCACTAGCTGCTGCCTATCTGTTAGAAAGCTGCTGATCCACTGACAGATTGTGGTTGGCACAGAGAACTGGGTCAGTTTGGTTGAGAGAAGATCAGGCATGATGGAATTGAAGTCCACAAATAGGATCCTTGCATAAGTCCCAGGTCTGTCGAGGTGTTGCAGGATATAATGCAGTCCCATGTTGACAGCATCATCCACAGACCTGTTTTCTCAGTAAGCAAACTGAAGAGGGTCTAGCAGGGGTCCAGTAATGTCCTTCAGATAGGCCAAAACCAGTCTCTCAAATGACTTTATGACCACAGACGTGAGAGCAACAGGTCTGTAGTCATTAAGTCCTGTGATTTTGTGTTTTTTGGAGACCGGAATGATTGTGGAGCATTTGAAGCAGCAGGGAACTTCACACTACTCCAGTGATCTATTGAAGATCTGTGAGAAGATGGGGGCCAGTTGGTCAGTGCAGACATTCAGACAGACATGTGAGACACCATCTGGGCCTGAAGCTTTCCTAGACTTTTGTTTTCGGAAGACCTGCACACATTCTCACAGGCCATAAGTGCAGGTTGTGTAGCTGGGGTGGGGGATTCCAGCAGATGTTGGTGTATGTGTGAAGTGAAGATCAGAGTGGGGAAGGGGTGTGAGACTGGGCTTTTCAGTAAAACACATTCAGTTCATCAGCCATTTGTTGATTCTCTACAGAGTGAGTGGGAGGTGCCTTATACTTCGTGATGCTTTTCAGGCCTTTCCACACAGATGCAGGACCCTTGGCTGAAAACTGTTTTTTTAGCTTTTCAGAGTAGCTTCTTTTAGCCACTCTGATTTCCTTAGTCAGTGTGTTTCTGGCCTGGTTGTACAATATTGTATCCCCACTTCTGTAAGCATCCTCTTTGGCATGACAAAGGTGTCTGAGTTTTTTTGTAATCCATGGATTATCGTTGAATTATAAAAATGTCCTAGTAGGGATGCACATTCTCACAGAAACTGACATATGATGTCTTTATAGTCCTTACTACAGGCTTAGCTGATTTTAGTTTCTGCTTGTAGGTTGGGAGAAGATGAACTAGACAGTGATCAGAGAGTCCTAAAGCTGCATGTGGGACAGAGTGATATGTATCTTTTAAAGTGGTGTAGCAGTGGTCCAGTATATTTCTGTCTCTGGTGGAGCATGTGTTGTGTTGTTTGTATTTTGGCAGTTCATGGATGAAGTTAGCTTTATTAAAATCTCCCAGAATAAGGTTAAGAGAGTCTGGGTGTTGTTGCTCTGTGATGTGATCAGCCAGCTGTTGCAACGCTGCATTCACACATGCTTGTGGCAGGATGTACACACTCACCAGAATAAGCAAGGAAAACTCCCGTGGCGAGTAGAAAGGCTTACAGCTGATGAAGAGTGCTTCTAAATTAGGACAGTGCATCTTCTTCAATGCTATTACATCTGTATATGTACTTTTGTTGATGTAAAAGCATGTTCCATGTTTTGTTTTCCCCAATGATTCCACAACGCGAGCGCTCTGAACAGCCAGAAGCTTGGAAGCAGCTGATGAGCATGCGCAAACCGAGGACTTGAAACGTTTCAGTCGAGAGATGTAAATGAATTTTACTATTGAGTATTGTGCATGCAAATTATATCTGAATTTGTGATGAGCTGGATCATGGTTTCTGTAAAAAGTGTGAGTTGATTAAGACAAGTTCATTCACTTTCTATTCTTTAGACATGTGTAGAACATCTGCGTTTGTATATCAGTGTCAGTATTGGGTGCTTTAGGTGCAAAACTTTAACGTAGGATGTGTTGTAAGATCACTGAATGAAACACTGATGACAATAAACACCCTTATTATTATAACTTAATTAAATAAAATGTGATAATCAGTAATATGCGCTTACATATGGCTTTATTGAATGTGTTTGTGTGTGTATTCTATGACGTTGGCATATTAGCATTACGTACAGTGACGTCATTATGTGATTACGTAAATGAACTGGTGAATCGGTTTTTAGAACCAGTTTATTTAAATGAACCAAAAGAACCTGTTCGTGGAAAAGAATCGGACTTCCCATCACTAATGCTCTGCCGAATATTTAGCAGTTCATCCCTGGTGAAACTGATCAAGAGAGAGTGACAAAAAAACATGACAAACAAACAAAAGTAAAAAAAACGGTAGAGAGCTCCACACCGAAAGCGGCTTTCCACGGTGCCATCTTGTGTATATACGGCCCCATCGACTGCTGTTTTTCTTTTTTTCGTTTTAAAAAAGATGAAACCCCCCAAAACATATTTTTGTACCCCTTTTTGTTTATTCATAACCCACCGGCTACAAATAATAATAATAATAATAATGATAATAAAAATAGATGTCCAGGTTTTCCATGACTGTGGTAACCCTGTACATAGATAACACTAGTTCCCTATATGTCACTCACTCGACATTGTGTCGATGTAGTGACACTAGGGGTCACTCTTGGGAGCCCCAAACACCTCTGCTTTTTTTGAAAAAAGGCCAATGAGAATTAGCGAGTGGAATTTGCATGCCACTCCCCCGGACATACGGGTATAAAAGGAGCTGGTATGCAACCACTCATTCAGATTTTCTCTTCGGAGCCGAGCGCTGAATTCAATTCCCTCCAAAGACGCACCTCAAAACTGCTGGATTTACGGCTCATTTCAGCGGCTTCTCCCCCTCTGCACCCGTGGAGTGCAGTGAACGCCCCTGGGCACTTCGGCAGAGCGAAAATAAGAGAGTATATTCTAAAAGAGTATATTTTCATTCACAAAAAGAGCGGCACACACAGAACATCTTTTGAAAGATGTCTTTCCATTTGTGTGTTATTCCTGGTTGCAGTCGTTATCTTTCCGCTTCTGATGGCCACGATTGCTGTCTTACGTGTCTGGGCACTGCCCACGTGGAGACATCGTTCGTGGATGAGGCATGTCCTCATTGCGAGAACATGACCATGGCAATGTTGCGGTCACGGCTTGCTTTCGCAAGGTTCCGGCTGTTGATCCAGGGCAGGCACATGTTGGTCCGGAAGGACAACACAGCGACGGTAGCATACATCAACCATCAAGGCGGTCTATGCTCCCGTTGCATGTCACAACTTGCCCGCCATCTCCTCCTCTGGAGTCAGCTGGCTCCTGGACTGGCTCGCGGCTGCGTTGGCACATCAACTGCCTAGAGTTGTTGGCAGTACTGCTCGCCCTGCGGATGTTCCGGCTGTTGATCCAGGGCAAGCACGTGTTGGTCCGGATGGACAACACAGCGACGGTAACATACATCAACCATCAAGGCGATCTACGCTCCCGTTGCATGTCACAACTTGCCCGCCATCTCCTCCTCTGGTCGCTATGAGCCACTCACATCCCGGGCGACCTCAACACCGTGCTGTCATGTCAGGTTACCCCTAGGGGAGACGTGGTTCTCACCCTCAGGTGATCCAGCTGATTTGGAGTCGATTTGGACAGGTAGACCTGTTTGCTTCCCGGGAATCCTCCCACTGCCCGCTTTGGTATGCCCTGACCGAGGCACCCCTCGGTATAGATGCGCTGGCACACAGCTGGCCCCCTGGACTACACAAATATACATTTCCCCCAGTGAGCCTACTTGCACAGACCCTGTGCAAGGTCAGGGAGGACGAGGAGCAGATCATCCTAGTAGCACCCTACTGGCCCACCCAGACGTGGTTCTCGGATCTCACGCTCCTCGAGACAGCCCCCCCCCCAGCGAATTCCACTGAGGAAGGACCTTCTTTCTCAGGGACGGGGCACCATATGGCACCCACGATCAGACCTCTGGAATCTCCACGTCTGGCCCTTGGACAGGACACGGAAGACCTAAGTGGCCTATGTGTGGTTGACACGTGAACCTGCAAGCGCTGCCCCAGGAGGAGGCAGACCCAGCCTTGGCGTTGCTGTGTCTGGTGCGAGCTTTACGCATCAATTTGGATCGCACGCAGAGCTTTAGGAGCTCCGAGCAGCTCTTTGTCTGCTTTGGTGGACAGCGGAAATGAAGCGCTGTCTCCAAACAGAGGATCGCCCACTGGGTCATTGACACCATCATGATGGCAGGACTTGTCACCCCCTGCGGGGTTACGAGCTCACTCTACCAGGAGTGTGGCGGCCTCCTGGGCCCTGGCCAGTGGCGCCTCTTTGGCAGACATCTGCAGAGCAGCGGGCTGGGCAACACCCAACACCTTTGCGAGGTTCTAAAATCTCCAGGTTGAGCCGGTCTCATCCTGTGTATTGGCAGGCACGAGCAGGTAAGTTCCGGGACAGCTGGCCGGGTGTACCACTTGCGCATAGCACCTTTCCCCTCCCTTGAGGTGAAGACGTGCGCTCTTGACTCCCAGTTGTGTTCACAGACTGGATGACCTTCCTCCTTAGCCCTGTGGCAGACGAGTTTGCGGAGAAACTCACTGCTGGCCCAGTACATGTGCTAACTAAGCCCTGTACTGGTGTAGGTGCTCCACATGTGCTGGTTCCCTGAAGGCGACCCCATGTGATATCTTCCGCAAAATCGTTTCCCTGTCAGAAGAGCCCCCCCTGCCATATGACATACTTCTGACAAGACTCGGTAAGACCATGTGACGTATTCCACTCAAAATAACCCCCCCCCCCCCTTTTGGGTGGGGTGTGGTCTCCGCAGTTTCTTCCCCTTGGGAGGGATACCCCCCGACGCAGACAATTATGGCTCCCAGTCGGTTAACAAATTCCACTCTTTTTGGGGAGAAAAGAGAGGAAAAGAGGCCTCGGCTGGGCTAGCCTGTCCCTATCATTGGGCAGTCGACTTGTTCCTGAAGGACCGTTCAACTCTCATAAGAGTGTTGGGGGAGGTTACGTGACAGCCTGATGCGCTGGCTACGAGGCACACAGTGGTCTGCCCGTCACACACCGCCAGTTCACGTAACACAGTTCAGATAGTTGTGGCGTTTTGTATAGTGATCCCTAGTGTCAATACATCGACACAACGTCGAGTGAGTAACAGACAGGGAACGTCATGGTTACTTCCGTAACCTCCGTTCCCTGATGGAGGGAACAAGACATTGTGTCCCTCTTGCCACAACACTGCACTATCCGCTGAAATGGCCGAGACCTGGTCTTAGCTCCTCAGCACAAAACCTGAATGAGTGGTTGCATACCAGCTCCTTTTATACCCGTATATCCGGGGGAGTGGCATGCAAATTCCACTCACCAATTCTCATTGGCCTTTTTTCAAAAAAGCACGAGGTGTTTGGGGCTCCCTAGAGTGACCCTTAGTGTCACTACATCGACACAATGTCTCGCTCCCTCCATCAGGGAACGGATGTTACGGAAGTAACCATGACGATTACACCAGTCCCCAAATTCACTTCAGTGAATTTCGTACTGTACTATATATGTTGCATACTGTAAATCAGCTTCTTTAGTATGACAACAAACACAGCAACCTAAATGCATTTAGTATGATAAAGCAAGACTAAAAAAGAGTTGAAGGTTTCCTTTTGCATTCAACGGAAGACAGAAAGTCACACATGTTGAGAGCAACATGTTTGTGAGTAAATGATGACAGAATTTCTCCTGGTTGTCATGTCATAAACCAAGACTTATCAACCACAGCATTAATCCTTTTTACCTCTGCTCACCCACGCATATGCATTTTAGCAAACCCAGTCGAAATAATTATAGTTATTGTTATGCTCTTTCAGCAGAATCTCAGTACACTCTTCACTGTGAGATCTTCTGGGGGAAGACAGCAAAGATCTGAAATATGATTTATTAACACTTGTTGATGGTATGCAATGAGATTCTGTCCAGCAGAGAATTAAAATAAATAAACATATTTTTGATATATACAGATGATTATTGTTCTAATATTTGGCCCTCTCCCCATTTCTTCACATAAGGTCAATTCATCTATTGACTTGGTTCTTACATTACCATGGCAAGGGTAAACTTTAGCATTTGTCACACTCGAGAGACTTTAGGCCAGAATTAATCATTTATGTATTGCTCATCATTTCAAACATGCACACACAACCGCGTGATACTGCTTCCTTGACTTACATGTAGCTCCCCAATATTCTTTGTGTGCAGAAGTTTATTACTGTAATTCCATTTATAATAACCCTGATTGGATTGATTGTACAATAACAGCATTAAGGACAGATAGCACTAATTAATATTCTGCGGGAAACTTATTTTAGTATTTGCAACAGTGCACAGATTTAAACTATCCTTCATGTCATTGTTTGTAGAGATATGTTTTTCCCTTCTAGAAATTCCTATTTCTTAGCTACTGTATGTCTTGTCATTGTTGATCTACTGTTTTGTAATTTCAAAATAATCTTACACTGTATGATATTGCTATATATATGGTTTTATCTGGGCCATAAGTGCACTTCATGAAACAGATGTCAAGGAAACTGTGGTCCTTGTGCTGTTCCACATCTAAACAGACCACAGGCAGATATAAGGACTTTTTGACATATTTTATAGACAGAGACATTAGAGAGGAAGTTTTTGGGTACTTGAGTACTAATGTACTGGTACTTTGGTTTCAAATCAATACTAAAAATTAAATAGCAGTCTATCGTTTGTACAGAGTCTTGACTCAAGTTGGAACCGGAAAGCTGTCTGATTGGAGAATGGTCATGTGCCCTGGTTTTTAAAGCACAAGAAAGACACTGCCCATCTCTCAAAAATGAAAGTGAAGAGAAGGCGAGAGGTTTACCATCATATGCTGAGGTGTTGTGTATGCCACCGGACACAAATACACAAAAAGGTAAAATTCCCAGACTAGCTTCAGTAAAAAAGGACATTTACTGGCATAATATTGAATGAGAAATATATTGATATATTATGAGTTTTAATGAGCAATCTAGTATAATTTGCCTCCCTGATGAAAAAGGCATGTACAAAATTATGTACAACACTAGTCAAACCATCATTAGAAAATCATGATGATCCACTAACATACACAAATATTTTATCAGCCTTGTTAGCAAACTTGGCCAGCTACCTAGAAACAACTGAGTTACCTTGGCAATTGACAAGTGACTAATCATGAGTCGGCACATACCTGTGCGAAGCATTCCATCAGCATGGTTGAGCGCGGTTAGCTAACCATGCTGAAAAACCTGTGCCGAGAACGGTTTGTAATCATTCCATTCCGAACCACACTCAAGTGGAAATACTACTGGAACCAGAACCTAGGGGTATTAGATTTCAAGATTTTTGGAGTCGACTCCGATTCCCGACTCCAGCTGTTAGAGTCAATGGAATTATAAAAATCATAGTTTAATTTTCACTCGTATATAGCTCACTCAATCCACTGCTTATTGCATCCGATTGCCACTCCGTGATAAAGTTAAAGTTTTTTTTCTGTAACTCCTGGTCAGTTTCTCCTACCCAAATCCAAACACCAATGTTAGTGGGACAGGAGAATCTTACTTTAGTCTAGATGGCTTCCATGCCGATGGAAAAACAAATCGCACATATTTTCTTGCTCGATTCACTTCAATAACTAATAATAGGCATATTATGGAGATGTAATAAAATAAAATAAAAAATTATTAATTTGGACCATTGCTTTTAAATGGAACGTACAGTATGATTAAATAGTAGTGGGTTTAATTAAGATATATTGGTGTGGTTATAGCTTTGATAAAATAACACTAGCTTACCTGTAAGTTAATAGTGTTTCCTATTCCATATGTTCTGGCGATGGCCCTGTGAAGACTGCAGTCTTTAATCACACACTAAATTTAGTTTTTATTTAAGAGTTTTTAAAATGTGTGACATGAAGACATAAACTCCTACTGTTATAATTAGAGACATTGCATAACTTTACCTTAAAATGACTGGTAACAATGTCATTCCCTAGTTGCTGCTCATATCCAATTTTAAGGGGGAAAATAAAAAGAAACAGGCTGGGTCATATATAATTTCATTGTCATATAGAAACTAGACAAATTGGGAGAATCCCAAGGCTGACAAAGCACGGTTCCTTGATGCCCCCATCTCCCAGGTTGGCCTATTCAGCAACACCGTCTAGGACTTTGCCCAGCAGTTCTTGGCGGTGAAGCAGCAGATGGAGGCCATACAGCACATCCTGCCCCGGCGCGGCTCAATACCCTGCACCCCGCTTGTCGCCAAAGGTGTCCTCCCGCAAAAACAACACCGGCTCCACCGCAGCCCACCCCCGTGGCCCAGCCCCGGCCCCGGCGTGGAGCCCAGCGCAGGAAGCAGACACCACCTGTCTCACGGCAGGCCGCCAAGAACCTGAGAAAGGCTTCGAAGCACCCCTGAGACGGGCGACCCAGGGGCAAGGAGCTGGTCTCCTTGTTCACAGACTGTGATCCCTGGATGACTTTCCTCCTTAGCCCTCTGGCAGCTGACTTTGTGAAGAAACTCGATGACCGGCCCAGTACGCGTGCTAATGAGCCCCTGTACTGAGGTAGGTGATCTACATGTGCTGGTTCCCCGAAGGCGACCCCATGTGATATCTTCCGCAACATTGTTTCCCTGACGGCAAACTGCGTCTTCCTTGGGCAGAGGCCCATGCTCCCCCTTTGGGTAGGACCTACCATGGGACCTCTCCACACGACATACTTCTGACAAGACTCGGTAAGACCATGTGACATATTCCACTCAAAATACCCCCCCCCCCCCCCTTTTGGGCGGGTTGTGGTCTCTGCGGTGTCTTCCCCTTGGGGGAACCCCCAACGCAGACACTTACGGCTTTTTTAGACACTAAAAACCACGATAGTTTTACACACACTGGACAACCAACGCTAAATCTAGCAGTGAATAACCTGGGACAAGTCAAAACAATAAAGCACACACACACAAACCCATGTTTAAGCGATGCGAGTTCAAGACAGTAAACAAACAGCACAAGTTCAAGACAGTAAACAAACAGCACAAGTCCAGCAATGAATACCACTCTACAACAAAGTAAAACAATGAAATACACACACTTAAACGCAACTGCAGACTCCTTTAGATAGATCGCTTCTCCTATATAGGGACCCCTAGTGTCACTACATCGACACAACGTCGAGTGAGTGACAGATAGGGAACATCCTGGTTACTTTTGTAACCTCCATTCCCTGATGGAGGGAACGAGACGTCGTGTCCCTCTTGCCACAACGCTGAACTACCCGCTGAAATGGCCGGGACCTGGTCTCGGCTCCTCAGCACAAAACCTGAATGAGTGGTTGCATACCAGCTCCTTTTATACCCGTATGTCCGGGGGAGTGGCATGCAAATTCCACTTGCCAGTTATCACTGGCCTTTTTTCAAAAAAGCAGAGGTGTTTGGGGCTCCCAAGAGTGACCCCTAATGTCACTACATCGACACAATGTCTCGTTCCCTCCATCAGGGAACGGAGGTTACGCAAGTAACCAGGACATTCTTACAAGTGTTTAACATGAACAGCAATGAGCTAACTTTATTTTAAAAGTACTTGTCAATTGCATTCATTAACCTGCCATGCATTCATTAACCTTAGGGGCCAAGTGAAGATTTCAGACCAGACTGAGCCTGTTTGTCACATAACATTGACCGCATTTACATTCATAGCATCAATTCTGATGAAGCCTTTATTCCAATAAATAAATAGTTTAATATGTGCCATAGTGTAAACAGTGTAAAATATGCCAAATTTCATGAATAAACCTACAAATAAATGAATATATGCTTGTTCATTTCCACTATTCTCAAATACTTTAGATTCTCGCTCTTGTCAGTTCTTGTGCTGCATTTAGCTAATTCTGCAAAGTTATTTAAATTAATAATTAATTATCATTCAAGTAGTTTACATTATGTTGAAGTATGTGTTCACCAACCTCAATTTATTTATTTAGACATGCACATATATAAATTAATATTTTGCTTCATTGGATATTAATCACAAGAAAATTGTAAAATAAGAGAAGTGTTTAGTCAGTTGACCAATACAGATTTAGAATTACATATAAAATTGGCCCAAATAAATAAATAAAAAAGTTCAATCTGATACATGTACTGTACAGTAAGTTTTTTTTTTTTTTGTGGTTTACATACATGCAACTAGATCCAGTCTGCACCAGAACAAATTAGAATTGGTTGACCCAAGACACCATGTCCATATCCAACATTAAATGCCTGTTTAATATATATATATATATATATATATATATATATATATATATATATATATATATATATATATATATATAACACACACTGGCGGCCAAAAATTTAGAATAATATACAGATTTTGCTCTTATGGAAAGAAATTGGTACTTTTTTAATAAGTGACATTCAGCTGATCACAATGTATAGTCAGGATATTAATAACGTGAAAAATTACTATTACAATTTGAAAAAAAAAAAAAAATCAGAACTTCTTAAACTACAGTGTTCTCATAAAAAAAAAAAAAAATCCTCCACATGCAGCAATGACAGCTTTGCAGATCCTTAGCATTCTAGCTGTCAGTTTGTCTAGATACTTCACCCCACACTTCCTGTAGCACTTGTCATAGATGTGGCTGTCTTGTCGGGCACTTCTCACGCACCTTACAGTCTAGTTGATCTCACAAATGCTCAATGGGTTTAAGATCCAAAACACTCTTTTCCAATTATCTGTTGTCCAATGTCTGTGTTTCTTTGCCCACTCTAACCTTTTCTTTTTGTTTTTCTGTTTCAAAAGTGTCTTTTTCTTTGCAATTCTTCCCATAAGGCCTGCACCCCTGAGTCTTCTCTTCACTGTTGTACATAAAACTGGTGTTTAGTGTGACTACTCAAACTAGAGACTCTGATGTACTTTTGTCTTGTTTAGTTGTACATCTGGGCCTTCCACATCTCTTTCTGTCCTTATTAGAGCCAGTTGTCCTTTGTCTTTGAAGACTGTAACGTACACCTACAGTATGTATGAAATATCCAGTTTTTTTGGCAATTTCAAGCATTGTATAGCCTTCATTCCTCAAAACAATGATTGACTGACGAGTTTCTAGAGAAAGCTATTTCTTTTTTTGACATTTTTGACCTAATATTGACCTTAAGGCATGCCAGTCTATTGCATATGTTGCATCTCAAAAACAAACACAAAGACAATGTTAAGCTTCATTTAACGAAATGGAGTTAATTAACAGATGTTCAGGAGGAGCATGTTAATTTTAATCTGACAAATCACAGCCCACGAGCAGGAGTATATAAGCTGCTGCTTACCTGCTTCCTGTGACAACTCTCCTGACATGAGAATCAGCCCCGCCCATTTCCCCACGAACAGACCCAGGCAGACAGATCATCGGATGCAACTTCCCTGCAAAGCATTCGGCTCCACCAGAACAGCTCTTCCATCCAAACAGTCTCGTTATTCAACAGAAGCTGCCACAGCAGCTCTTTGTTTTTTAGCAGTATTGACGGCTACCACGTTAAGTGTTTTATATATATATATATATATATATATATATATATATATTTACGGTGTATATATTTTTACCCTGTCTGTCTTTCTATGCTCCATTCGACGAAGCAGCTTATAGCGCGAAGTTGCTGCCGCAAACTGGCTGCTCCTGCACTTTAAAAAATGTGACATAGCTCTCTACGACTGCTCATATGTTCTCTTATCTAAACTTTCCACCCGGAAAGCAGTCCCAGCTGCCTCCACGAATGGGCGCCGTTCCAGCTTCATGCCATTTGAATTCAATTTTATTTGAAAGCGAAAGAAACAAAGATTAACTATTCAGTCCAACCACCATTTCAACCCCCAGCATTTTTAATCAGGTTCTGCCGCACAGGTGATGCCTGTCGGCCTCATTACCATGCCACAGCTTGTTTAGGGGGCGTGTTTTATTCAGCGATTGTTCCTCATTTTCTAACATGAATTTCACGATTGTTTCTCCCTCCAAAATGCCCTTCGGAGCATGATCTATTTCATTCTGAACACAGGGGCATCACGCAACACAGAACTCACTTCAATCGACCGATAATTTAATGACAAATTCTTTTCAAACCAACGCAGACATTTTAACGCAAGCTCGCTGCCACGCAGCACTGGCTCTGACCATTCCACAGCACAATACAGTGATACACGGCCTCTGTCCGAACAGACACGAGCCGAATTCGGCTCCGCAAGAGGCGGATCATGCGTCACGTTCCAACTCATTCATAATCATTCTGCAACGTGTCTCGCTTCCTCTCAGCATTATTGACATATATTGACGTATATTGCACAGCAGGGGGCAGTCGTACTCCTAAGGAGCGAATGAACACAACTGTATCCTTCAGTAACGATTGCAAGTCCATTTCTCCTGCAAATCTGCATGCAGTACAGAGCCAAAGATCTTATTTCTCAGATCATGTTATGCTGTTTTTCACATTGTTTATTAAGATGTACTGTATTTCCCAGCACATATCTCCTGCATTTCTGTATGCAGTGCAGAGCTGCAACTCAATGCATTCCTAGATAATTCACACCTATTGCTATGTGATGCATTTCCTGTGCAAGAAGTATATTGTACTACAGGTGACAGTTATACTCCTAAAGAGCGAATGGCCTAAAGTGAATCTTTAGGCCATTCAATGATGATTGCAAGTCCATGCATATCTGTATGCAGTACAGAGCCAAAGCTCTTATTTCTCAGATCATATTATGCAATTTTTTCACATTGTTTATGAAGATGTACTGTATTCCCTAGCACATTTTTTCTAAAGTTTCACCTAAATATGATTATTTTGTCTTTTCTACAGCAACGCCTGAAATTGTGCCTTCCGCAGGGTCTCACCAATATTACTTCCAGCAGGTCTCTGCGAGAGCCCATTTAAATTCCTGTCACTGGATTGTATGCAGGTTTACCTCTCACTTTCTCTAACTAGGTGTCTTTCCAAGACTTCACCATTACCTACCGAGGAGCCAGAGATGGCAACCATTTTAGTTAAAAAAGCACAACTGTGGTGCTTCTGCTTTCGGCTCAAAACATCTCTAAGCAGCACAAATGTGCTGTCCACGTGGCACAACTGCGGCATCTTTTGGGTCATGCAACAAACCCCCACGACACCACAAAGCAGCGCAAATGTGCTGTACAGGTGCTGCAACTGCGGTGTCCTTTGATCATGCAAAAAACTCCCACCACACCACAAAGCAGCTCAAATGTGCTGTACAGGTGCTGCAACTGCGGTGTCCTTCAGACCAGGCGACAAACTCCCACCACACCGCAAAGCAGCGCAAATGTGCTGTACAGGTGCCACAACTGCGGTGTCCTTCGGACCATGTGACAAATTTCCACCACACCGCAAAGCAGCGCAAATGTGTTTTTCCAGGTGCCGCAAATGCAGAACCTTTCAGGCCCTGCCACTAAATCTTCCACAACACCGCAATCATGTTCCCTGTTTCCTCTTATGTTTCCTCTTAAGATTTGAGGGGCACAGCTCATAAATGTATACCCATCAAATCGCTATTCAGCAAGGTTCTTTACTCTGGGCCACCCACCATTCAAATGCAGTGTGGGCCCTCCTGTTCGAACGCTATGCAGGCTTTCCCATCGAATTGCGGTGTGGGCTCTCCCATTCGAATGCAGTGTGAACATCAGCACATTGGTCGCAGGCTCTCCCATTCGAATCGCAGTGTGGGCCCTCCCGTTCGAATGCAGTGTGAACATCAGCGCATTGGTCGCAGGCTCTCCCGTTCGAATTGCAGTGTGGTCTCTCCATTCGAATGCAGTGTGAACATCAGTGCATTGGCCGCAGGCTCTCCTGTTCGACTGCAATGCAGGCTCTCCCATTCGAATCACAGGGTGGGCTCTCCCATTCGAATGCAGTGTGAGATTTCACGTCATTCATTCTGTGGGCTCTCCCGTCCGAAACGCAGTATGAGCTCTCCTGTTCGAGTGTAGTTGTGGTGAAGTAATCTTAAGAGCCTTTTAGCTTTTCCCATTAACCGTGGCATTGGCATTTCCTTTGCTCATGGTCTAAATGAGCCCGACACACAATAAGGTGTGCCTAAATGTGATAAACTATGTGTGCCCTATTTGATACTGCAGCCAAAGTGCCCCACCAGATAATGTGCTGCAGCGCCTGCCCACGCTCGATACTGCCGCAGCATTGCCTGCATACTCTCAATTATGCCACAGCATCATCCCTTTCGCATTTTGATACTGCCGCAGCAGTGCCCTGCCATGACAAACGTAATAAAGTTGTATTCTTAACTAACCTTTCGCTTCCCTCAAAGCTGCATATAAACATAATTGATACGTTTTCCATAACTAACCTTCTGCTTCCCTTACAGACATATATAAAGGTACATATTCCTAACTAATATTTGCTCCCCCTACCGGTAAGTACAAACTAACCTTTGCTTCCCTTACAGGTGTTGATGATTCTAATGAAGTATTTTGTGCCCTACTTAATACCGCAGCAACAGTGCCCTGCCATGACAAATGTAATAAAGTGTATTCTTCATAAAATTTTTGCTTTCCTCAAAGCTGCATATGAACGTAATTGACACGTTTTCCATAACTAACCTTTTGCTTCCCTTACAGACATATATAAAGGTAATAAATTTATGTATTCCTAACTAACCATTTGCTCCATGCCAGGTAAGTACAAACTAACCTTTGCTTCCATTACAGGTGTTAATAAATCTAATGAAGTATTTTATGCCCTACTCGATACCACAGCAACAGTGCCCCACCCATACCAATTGTGTGTACACAGTTGTTAATATTTTCTCCACAGGCGATTTCAATGTCTAAGTTGCATACTTTCATAGAAGTGCATCTACAGCAATGGAAACACAGCAGCGCTCCCACAGGAGCTCCTTAACTATGCCCCCAAATACTCAATCTGCCGCCGCAGTGCTTTAAACTCTGCTCCCACAGAAGGCCCACTTTACTCTACTGCCGCAGCAGCTTTTTTACCATGCTTCTGCCGAAGCCTTTTTTTCTTCGCTTTCTCAGCAGCTGCAGCTAGCATTACAGGAGATAGCGGTCACCACCTCCTCATCTCAAAGCACCATATTTCCCTATCTATGGGTAGTCTATTGAGTGAGGCTACCCCCGCAAACAAGCCCCGTTCCTCTCGTTCTCATTTTGCCCGTTCGATTGCTTGCTGGGCTTACCTGTTCGAATGCCATGAGCGTTCTCTCTTTATAGAGCAGTCTCCCATTTGAATCGCAGTGTGAGCCCTCCCTTTCGAACGCAGCACATGCCAACTCTCATTTTCACCTTCCCTGTTCGCATACCGTGAGCCCACCCACTTCTACGACGAGTGGTGGTCTCTCATTCGAATCGCAGCATAGCCCTCTTGACCAGCAATCGTACAAGAATGCACCTTCAAACAAATGCCCTCTGTACAAATTTTTTTGGTGAAACAATTCAGAAGCATCCGCCAAGCCAATTTACCAGATAGAATTGTTGCTGGCTTGCTGTCCTAAATACTTCCTGCCATAGTCATGGTACTGTTCTTTCATCTTGATGCCTTTTGTGGGGGTAATCAGGACTTGAGTCTAGTCTCGAGCTCCAAGCCCTCCATTATACAAACAGCAAGCCAAATACATTTACTGCTTCAACACAAGATTACATTAACATACAAACTACTGAAATGGAGTTAATTAACAGAGGTTCAGGAGGAGCATGTTAATTTTAATCTGACAAATCACAGCCCACAAGCAGGAGTATATAAGCCACTACTAATTAATTAATTATTTTTTATTTATTTATCACACATTATACATTTGCACATATACAGTGAAATTCTTTTTTTCACATATCCCAGCTAAGCTGGTGCAGCATCAGCCATGATACGGTGCCCCTGGAGCAGATAGGGTCAAGGGCCTTGCTCAAGGGCCCAACAGTGGCATCTTGGCAGTGCTGGGGCTTGAACCCCCAACCTTCTGATCAGTAACCCAGAGCCTTAACTGCTGAGCCACCACTGCCCTGAATTGCAGTGCTTACCCCCCTTGTCACAACTCTCAACTCTGACAACTCTCCTGACATCCCACCTCTACCCCATCTCCACCTATTCTCTAGTTTCATTATCTAAATAAGTAAAGTCCGGGGTGGGGGTAATCAGGGCTCGAGTCAAGTCTCGAGCTCCGAGCCCTCCATTATACCGACAGCAAGCCAAATACGTTTACTGTTTCAACACAATATTATATTAACATACGGACTACTGAACCAAATAGACTTCAGCTGTGTTTGATATAATGGCAAGTGATTTTCTTGAACTTAGCAATTTAGCATGATTACTCAAGGATAAGGTGTTGGAGTGATGGCTGCTGGAAATGGGGCCTGTCTAGATTTGATAAAAAATTACTTTTTTTTCAAATAGTGATGGTGTTGTTTTTTTACATCAGTAATGTCCTGGCTATACTTTGTGATCAGTTGAATGCCACTTTGGTGAATTAAAGTACCAATTTCCTTCCAAGGAAATGAAATACAAAAATGAAATATGGTTCAACGAAATACAATATGGAAATTAAATACGGTAGGGGCTAATGTCAAATGAAAATACAAACAGGGCATTAACTTACCCATATGCTTCAACATACATCACCTTAATACATACTTATTGTAACGTTGTTGCTGGTGCTGGCAATGACAAAGACGATGACTTGGAAAATGTATTCCAACAGTGTATCCAAAACCCTAACTACAATCATAAATAAACAAACATGAACTTGATATGACATAACATAAACTTGGCTTGGCATAACTAGACTTGACATAAACTAGAATACACAACCAAAGTTACAAACAAACAATACCTGACAATGGACCATGGAAAACATGTTAAATACATGACATGGAAGAACACATGACAAAGATAACCAATAAACACAAAGAACTCTAAACAAGATAAGACAATCAACCAATGAAAACAAGACATATGAACATGGAGGGAAACATGAAATAAATGACAAGGGAACCACATGAAATGAAACAGGAACTAGAAATTTAAAAATAAAAGACATGAAAAACATGAACCAACAAAATACACATGACACTTATATCATTCACAGTATTTTATGCTTTTAAGTACTTGCAAAGCATTTGATGCATTTTTAACCAGGCCAGGTGCAACAGTTTAAACCAAAATAATTCTCATATTTTCACATGTAACACATATCACACTTATTCACCAAACTGGAAGACACTCTGGGATATAAATTATCATTAAATAAATCATTAAATAAGATATGATTACTACCAAATTTACATACCCAGTTCTTGCACATGTGCACAAACATGGTCAAACTCCACACATGCAATCCATATGCATCCTCCAAAAATTATCCATAACAAACACTATTTTTAACATATGTTCACAGGAGTCAGATATTTAATGCCATACAACAACATTGTGTAGAATTTTATATTTACCCAAAGAATTATCAGCCGATGAACAAAACCGGAAGCTCTCGAGCACAATGCATATTCTCACGTCTCCAACATTTCCGAGTGTGTGCTGGAAAGCGGGTGTCACAAAACTCTGGTGTCACAAAACTCTGATCTTAAAGGGGCCGTGTCAAATGTATTACTAGATTTAACTTGCACTTGGCTACATTATTATTAATCAGCAAAATGTATCAGTATCGTTTTTGGTCTTCTGTTACAGACAAAAAAATAAAAAAATAAAAATAAATAGAATTATAATATATATATATATAAAGTATATAGTCTGTTTTGAGTTTTTAACATCTCTGAGTATACTTCTTTCTTCACTTGTTCAAACTCATTCTCAGAGGGTAAGCCAGAGTGGATTTAACATTGGCTTTGGGTGACCCAGATAAAGCTACATCTATCCAGCAGTGTCTGAGCCACAGATAAAACCTCTTTTCCTCTGGTTACTTGATTAGCATGCCATTTGCTTGCGCCTTATGACCTGCATCAGTTTCAAAGCCATAAAATGCACACGTTTCAAAGTCAGTAGGTTTTATTTTTCTTCAGATATTTTTGAACCCATCACTAGAGAGCTGCACTGCTCCCTTTTATCTTTGCATAGCATCGCACAAGCACGCACACGCACGCGCACACACATACACACACACACACATTCTTTCAAAAAGCACAGACACACATGTTCCTGCCTTACATGTGTGTCTGTGCTTTTTGAAAGAATGTGTGTGTGTGTGTGTGTGTGTGTGTGTGTGTGTGTGTGTGCGCGCTATCAAATTTGTCACACCTGAATAGGCACAGCCTGCCAATCAATCTTTTAATTTAAATGAAAAAGAGCTCTCACATATTTTATAGCAGAATTCATGAAGTGCCTTTCCACTGACAAGGCTGAGGAAGACGATAGTTCAAAGCTCCTATTCCAGATGAGCTGGCCCTGCCAGAGTTGCAGTGAAACAAAGTGAAGTTGGACTTTCTAGAGTCTTCATGTACAAAGGGAACTGTTTGGGTCATGGATGCAATCTTATAAAGTATCTGCTTTACGCGTTTTTATTAGACCTAGATTAGCTAAAGATGAATGTAGACTATATATGCAGTACCAGTATGTAGATGATTGTCAAAATACATATGGATGATTAATACAATGATTCATAGTCATTGGTAACACTTTACAATAAGTTTCCATTCGTTAACATTGGTTAATGCATTTGGTAATATAAAAACAATTAACAATATATTATTTCAGCATTTATTAATCTTTGTTAGTTTATAAAAATATAATTGTTCATTGATAGTTCATAGTGCATAGTAATAAAATATATATATATATGTTGAAATTGACATTAAGATGAATAAATGCTGTAGAAGTATTGTTTATTTTTAGTTCATGTTAACTAATGTTGTTAACTCCTGTTATAACAATTGCCTAGAAAAAGATATTGTGTTCCACATTTCTTATTCTTTATTTTTATTTTATTCTATAAGGCATTGTGCTGAGATAACATGATCAGCCCAAAACAACTCACTTTATTTTAGTAACCCTCTTATAATTGGACACTTTCTGTTGCATTATATAATAATCATGGGTTAGAAATACGCCTGCAAATAGAGCATGTCTACAATAGTAACAGCTACCAAAGACATTTACATTTGCAAGATGCTGCATCCATGCCGTTGGGTGTCAGTATAATGCCAGAGACCACAGGCATATTGATTTGGGAAGATGAATAAGAGCCATAAAACAAACTTGATAATTGACTAATTCCTTTTCAATTCTGTCCAGAGTACAACATCACCATTACCTCTCATACATCCTGTAGGATGAAGTATTTCATAACCAGTAGCGGATTTAGGCATGGGTGACATGCACATTTGCCCAGGGCGGCATCTTGCGGGTGGGCGGTGGCATCTTGCACCCCCCCGGTCAACAAATTTGGGGGGCGTGTTGAAGTGAGTTTGGCCCAAGGCACCATACACCCCTCCACCCCGTCAACAACCTTGGGGGCGTGTTGCGGCGGGTTTCGCCCAGGGCGCCATACAAGCTAGAACTGCCACTGATAATAACAGAATTCCTGCTTTAGGCCAGTGAGTGGGATCTGTCTCAGAGTTCATGCTCAAAGTCTAACTCGGGGCATAGGAGCCAGTCAGGGACACCATGGGACACGGGAATGGTGCATTGATTTTAACCAGTGGTCACAGAATCAATGGAACCTTACAACCCTCAGGTGAGAAGAAGTAATGAGGCAAGGCCTTGTGAGAGATAGGTTTTATTTGGGAAAAGAGACAAGCAGGACATATTGTGTCTTTATTTTTGCCAAAAGTAAAAGAAAGAAATAATAATAAAAAAAAAAAATACTATTTAAAAAAAACCCTCACACAACTTTTTTTTTCTCCAATAGGCCTGCACTATATATTCTAAACATATAACCAAACCAGAACATCCTGCCCAGCCAGAGGGAAATGATTTCATGCTGTACCATGCACAATCAAGCAAAATAAACATGATTAGGTAACTTTGTGTAGCATCTGCTCCTTTAGTATTGTAATAAATAAAAGGATTGTTAGTTTGCACAGTAAATTATAAATATGAGACCTAATTTTTACAAACACCTCAGTTGAATAAACAGCAGGTCAGAGTTCTGTCACTTGGGAAAAATTGACTCCAATGATCTGTTGTTTTTAAGTGATGCTATTAATCACTTGCTTTGGTTACCATTATCACATTGTGATTAATTGCACTTTCTTAATAAGTCTTTTTGGCGACATTTGCAGCACATGGGTCTGAGAAATAAGAATAAATCAAGGTTATTCTCTTAGTCCAGAACCCACGGCTGGTGATGTATGAGCAGAGCTTGATTCTCTTTGCATGAACCCAAGATGCTTATTACAAACAATTATTCACTGTTGTTTACTATAATAAAGGGATAATGGTAGCACATAAATTTGCTGAATGTTGAACCAGAGCTTTCCTGTTCACTCTGAGACATGATGGGTGCATACGCTGTTCACAGCTGATGTGGTAACCCCAGTTGTTGCCATATTTAACGCCCAGGGTAAAGAGCATGTTATTTTTGATCAGTCATGGTTTGGATCAATACAGCCACTTTATTCATACTCATGCATGCATCAATAATTGAATGAGTCATGTCAAAACAACAGATGAGGCTATTCAACTGCTAATTCTCGATTATTGTTGCACAGTGTCATTTTGAGCTATGAGTACTTTTCTTTGAGACGGATGAACAATTATTAATAAAAAAAATAGTTTAATGTACCATTACACCTGTCCAGGGTCCTATAACACTCACCAAGTGGCAAAAGCGAGTAAAAATGTGGCGACACAGCCTCTGTGGAATATTTCTTGCATTAAAGGGATAGTTCCTATAACACTCGCCAAGTGGCAAAAGCGAGTAAAAATGTGGCAACACAGCCTCCGCGGAATGTTTATTTCATTAAAGGGATAGTTAACCCCCCCCCCCACACACACACACACACACACACCCCACACGGCACAGGTATCAATCACAGGGCACGTCGATGCAGTTCAGGCGGCAGACAGTACACACAAAAGTTACCATGGTTTTCCCCTTCTTCAAGAATGAACAACGCTAGAGTTAATAATCTATATCGTTTGATAATTTTTTTGCTCTCTGTTACATGGCAGAAATTTGAGCAGCCTCCGGAGTCGTAGCTGAGTGCCACCGACAGTCGCCGAGAGGCAGCAGAGGTGTACGTACCTTCATTGAAAACAGTTGTCGTCATGTCGTCTGCCAGACGCTTCTGGTGTGTGACCCCCTTCAGTCACCATTCACTTTCAATGTATGGAAAAAAATTGTAATTTTGTCAAAATTGCCAGTTTGGGGTTAACTAAGCTTTAACAAAGCTTTTTTTCTATTAGATCTTGCTCAAGTGAGAATGAAGGAGAGGGTTACCATGACTGTGCGGTTGGTGGCCTCGTTGATATTCTCCTCCTCATCCCTCTCTCCGCCTGACCCTTTTTGTTAACTAAATTACATAAGCTAGTGGAACAGTTGCGGAATGAAGTGTAGGGTTCCAGAGATTCAAAAACAACAGCACATGTATACATTATTTCACTAATCCCCCGTAAAACACTTATTATGCAGCAATGAAAAGCAGAGATAAAATGATTAGCCTGATGTTGAAGAAGGCGCTGTCTATTTCCTCTTACCCTCTCTAACATTACTGCCAACTGATGCTTAGCATTGCAAATGACCCGCCAGAGCTCTAAAAAAGGGGGAGGAGGAAAAGAGAAGTACAGATTGAAGAAGGGGGTTCAGAGGGAAGTCTGGGGAGGATGTTGCAGGGGAAGGCAGGGAGGGAAGAGGAGGTGGTGTGGGTGTATTTCACTATTTATAAAGGCAAACTCATTCTGTATGAGCTCTTTGATGGAGTGCAAATCTATGGCTCCAAGGACAAGAGAAAGGCCGGTAATGTGATAAGTGGTTTGGCTGATTTGATTCTCTTCCAAGTCAAACACGTGTTTTATTCTGCTCCATTTGATGCCGGTACCATTACCTGTCTACTTGGCCAGACATAGACAAAGTGCATAGTGATAAGAATACCTAGCAAACAAAACATTTAAATATTTTTGAAGTCAAATTAATTAATTAATTAATTAATTGTATTTTGTGACTCAAAGCATTCAGTTTTGTCTAAACAGATGGTTAAAATGTCTTGTCCTGTTATTTCAATGAGGTCCAAAACTTTGCAGCTCTGAGAAGCATACAAAGGCAGCATAATGATAATCTATATGACTAGTGTCTTTAAATTCATGTCTTCTGAAGTGATTTGATTTCAGTTTAGAAAGACCAAAATCCAAAAAACAATTCTTCTAAATCTTGACATCTGCAGTCTCTTTGGTGCAATCATGATTTGAAGCTACAGTAGATTACACTTCCTAGTGCTTGTCGCATGTATAGAGTGCTATACAAGTGATCTGCACATGTGAGAAGTTTGAGAGAGCATAAAGGTGAGCAGATAATAAGAGAATTATCATTTTTGGTTTAATTATCCATATAACTATGTTCATATCATAACGATGGGAAATTTGACATTGTGGTACTGCTAATATGGTTTACTCATGTATGATAAATTGCTTGTACTTTTCTTGAATTGTCTGAATTATTGAAAAGACTGACTGAATTCAGTGTGTGCTAAATGCAATTAAATGTAAATGTAAATCGAAAAAAGTCTGTTTAAATCTTTCTGCCCAATGATAGTTGTTTAGTCTAACCATATTCAGACATGCAAAATATCCTCTAAAACCCTGTTCGAGGCTGATTGATTTCCTAGTCTGATTGTTTTTTTGTTTTTCTTATCACTGATTCATTGCTATTTGTTATTGACAAACTCTGATTGGAAAGATCTGTGTGTGGGCCTTGGGATCACACATTTTCACTGAAAGTGAATATTGGAGCATGATGCCCACGTTGACCTTCAATATTCAACAACAGCTGTAACCAAAAGCCAATTTGTTAACAGCTAAAAGTGGTCTTATGGTTGAAAGGCTGATCTGAACCTATATTGTTCCATCTGACATGTAACAGAGGATGTAATATGAGGCTGAAAACAGACAGAGATGGGTGAAAACACTGAAGTATTTTTTCCTCAGAAGAGTAACTAGAAGCTTCAACGTATGGAGGCTAGAGCTTTTTTGAAGTGACAGCTAGATTTGATGGACTGTACAGGTATTCTCACTTCCCTATCTCAGTCTTCACAAATCTGGAGCAGGTGCGTCCAGAGAGACAGTGTTTGCCAGTGTTCCAAGGTCTACATAGCCTGGAGTTTGTCTTGCTTGTCTAGAGGGAGAAAACATAAGGCTGTGCAGCACCTGTGTAAAGATGTGTTTATCTGTTATCTGGTGTCTCCAGATTTTCCTGGCACAAAAGCCTCCTCTGCTGATGGGACCTGTCTGTAAGCCCTCTTTTCCCAGATTTTACTGCCATCTTTTTTTTTTTTTTTTTTTTTTTGACATAACATTTCTTCCTTTTCTAATAAACTTAGAGTTCCACTGGAACAAAGTTAAAACTGTTATTTCTACGTCTTTCAAATAAAGCTCATATTGGCCAATTCGTTGAAGCCCCTATCAGAACAGTAAAATAACACGGGCAAATTTATTCCAAATTTCTTAACTAGAAAGAGCACAAATTAAAGGTCCTCCTAACTGTTTTAAATGTCTCTGTAATTGTGACACGCTATCTATCACATAAACATTGAGACAAAGGTGCCTGGGGAGTGCCCCAAATATGCCATTTTACCAGCAGAGGGACTCCTGCAAACAGACTGATTCTCAACGCAGCACTTCTGAGCTGCCTGTTGACAGTTTAGTCAAATATGGTATCACAAAGTTTGTCATTAGCTCCAGCATAGTTTAGAAAATGTCCTCCCCATGGCTTCCCAATGCAGTGGCCTCTTTGTAGTTTGAGTTACAGTGTTACCCCTTGCGCTGCTTTGCACAAAGATCAAGCATTGAAACATGTTGCGTTCATATAAGTTCAAATCATTTAAACTTTGACCCTGTTTGATGATGATCTTTCGAAGTTTAGCCAATAATCACTGGATAATTTGTATGACCTATCATTATGTGGGAATTGCACGAGCGAAAATCGACACAGAAATAATAATACCTTACATTTATATAGCGCTTTTCTAGGCACTCAAAGCACTTTACATAGTATAGGGGGTACCTTCTCAACCACCACCAGTGTGCAGCATCCATCTGGATGATGTGACAGTAGCCATAGTGCGCCAGAATGCCCACCACACACCAGCTATTGGTGAAGAGGAGAATAGAGTGATGTAGCTAATTCAGGGATGGAGATTATTAGGGGGCCATGATAGATAAGGGCCAATGGGGGAATTTGGCCAGGACACCAGGGTTATACCCCTACTCTTTACGAGAAGTGCACTGGGATTTTTAAAGACCACAGAGAACTCGGTTTAACGTCTCATCCGAAAGACGGTGCTTTTTTACAGTATAGTGTCCCCATCACTATACTGGGGCATTAGGACCCACACAGACTGCAGGGTGAACACCCCCTGCTGGCCTCCCTAATACCACTTCCAGCAGCAACCTTAGTTTTCCCCAAGAGGTCTCTCATCCAGGTACTGACCAGACTCACCCTGCTTAGCTTTAGTGGGCAACCAAGCAAGAGCTGCAGGGTGATATGGCTGCTGGCACAGAAATCTATCTGGATAAATCAAGTTGTACAATCAACAAAAGCATACAATAAGCAAATTCAGAGAATAACCATCATGTTATACACATCTGATATTATGTGTGAATTGATAAATGGTAAAATATTGAAATTCCCCTTAAATGATGCTATCTACAAAAAAAAATAAAAAATAAAAAATAAAAATAATAATAATAATAATAATAATAATAATTATGGATGAAAAAAATGCTTGTGCTTGTGTTGGGAGGTGTGATGAAGCCCTGATGCTAGTCCAACAAAGCCTTATGACATCTCGTAATAATTAGTATGAGATGGCAAAAACTAGATATCATATGACTTGGCTCATACGAAAAGGTATGACCTCTAGAGTAACCAATCAATCAGCATAATTTCAAATATATACAATGTAGGTAAGTTTTAGCTAGCCTCTTATTTAACACTTTATTTTAAGAAATGAAACATCGGTGAACAAATTTGATTACCTTTCCATATTTATTTTTGCTTCACAAATGACTAATGTATGTCACAAATCTGTAATGTGTTTCCCTCATCTCAAAATCCTGATGTTTTCTTTTGTGTTACACAAGGTTATTTTCCTGTTAAAGTCATAGTGTAGGTTTGGGGTGTGGATTAAAATTAGGAAATCGTGAGAACGTTCGTTCAAAACCTATTTGTATTTTTTTATTCCATTGTACACAACAGATATTTTCCTATTAAAATCATGGTTAGGTTTTGGTTTGGGACAGGGGTTAAACTATGTTTATTTTCCACTATGGGAGTAAATTTTTCTACGAGCCAACTCGTACGATTTTGCCATTTCATAATAATATTATGACTTGTCATGAGAACGGGTTAACTAGTCATGTGAAGGGGCTTTTAGCCTCTCTGCATTAACCCTAAAATACTCTTTTAGCATAACAAATGTTCCTGTTCTGTGTTGTTAAGGCAGGTGCTAAAATCATTTTCTATAAATCAGAAGCCAAAATGTTTACTAGCTGTCATCCAGGGGAAGTGTTTATGGTTATTATAATCTTTCTTTAGATGTGCTTTGCCACCAAGATTTGGGAAATTAGTCCTCCCCATGTTCTCAAATGAAGCTGGTAATTGCAAACAGCTTGACACTAGGGTAATCATGCCTCCAGAGTGGAAAAGGCCTCTTACATTGACTGTGTGTGCTGCCTAGCATGACAGCAAGACATACAACAGTAATGGTGATGGTTTGCACTAATTTAAATATGCATAAACTTGAATCTGCATTTCTCACCTTCTTGTGTATGCTTACCAGTGCATTGCGGTAGTGATTTATGTCCATAGTGGAATGGGTCAGCATGTTGAGGTTGGCTTTATTTACTCAGCCATTAAGATGACTTCACCCCACTTCAATGAATGAAATCAGGTTGCTGCAATGAAAAATCATCATAATTGTCATTTTATCAGCATTCTACTCATTGGCCGCATACACCAACACCACATTTGGATGGATGTTTTGTGTGTGGGGAAGAGTGAGAGAGAGTGAGAGAGAGAGAGAGAGAGAGAGAGAGAGAGAGAGAGAGAGAGCACAGTATCACAGGCTAGAAAAAAGGCAAGGTGAAAATGGTAATTTTGGTGATACCTCTTGATTTTCCACTAAGAGGCAATTTTTCATTTTCACATTTAGACACAACCCACGACCTGCCCCAAATACTGACATTTCTAATTTAAAAAACGAGGACCAAATTATAGGTCAGGAAAAGAAACTGTGGGAGATGTGTGAAATGAGAAGGAAAGCGCAGATAAAATAGTAAATAAAAATGGGAACAGATGTAAGATGATATGCGTGTGATTCAACTTTAATTTATCACTTGCTTTCAACTTCCTTTGCTGTTTTAATCTGGGATTATCACGTCAGCATTTACAGTATTAACACATTCTTTGAAGAAGTGTGTGTGTGTGTGTGTGTGTGTGTGTGTGTGTGTGTGTGTGTGTGTGTGTGTTTGCAAGAGGGAAGACTTTGAGAGTGGAATTTAAAGGGTTTTAAGATGATCAGTTACACATTTGATCAGATTGACAGAAAATGTCTCATTTTTCAGTGTTAAAACACTCTCCTGTCCCAGCTTAATATGCAGAGCCACAAGTAGGCCAATCATAGTTTGACTCCCCCAAAAAGAGAAAACAAATTGGTGTAAACTATGGCGTGAGTTTGGTATGGGACTTGCTGTTTACTGATCAATGGAAGATGGAAGAGAGACTGATTTTGTGTGTATCTAGATAAATCAAGTTGCACGATCAACAAAAACATTTCACAAGCATATTCAGATTGATTTGCTGATCAATGGAAGGTGGGAGAGTGTTCAGAAAACCTGTTAGAAAACGTCATGGTTACTGGTGTAACCTCCGTTCCCTGATGGAGGGAACGAGACGTTGGTGTCGATGTAGTGACACTAGGGGTCACTCTTGGGAGCCCGAGACACCTCTGGTCTTTGATAAAAGGCCAATGAAAATTGGCGAGTGGTATTTGCATGCCACTCCCCCGGACATACGGGTATAAAAGGAGCTGGTATGCAACCACTCATTCAGGTTTTACGCTGAGGAGCCGATATAAGGTCCGGCCATTTCAGCGGGTAGTTCAGCGTTGTGGCAGGAGGGACCAACGTCTCGTTCCCTCCATCAGGGAATAGAGGTTACACCAGTAACCATGACGTTCCCTATCTGTCACTCACTCGACATTGGTGTCGATGTAGTAACACTAGGGGTCCCTATACAAAACGCCACAAGGCTGAACTGTGTTACGTGAACTGGCGGGGTGTGGTGGGCAGACTTGCTGTGTGCCTCATAGCCAGCACACCAGGTCGACACGTAACCTCCCCCAACACAGTTATGAGTGTCGAACGGCCCTTTTTGGGGACAAGTCGACTACCCAGAGATAGAGACAGGCTTAATCCAGTCGTGGCCTCTTTCCCCTTCTCTTTTTCCACTCCCTAAAAAAGAAGGGGGATTATCCGACTGGGCCGCCAGGTCTAGTCGGGGGGTGTCCCTCCCAAGGGGAGGACACCGCGGAGACCACACCTTGCCCCAAAAGAGGGGGGGATATTTAAGTGGAAGAATACATCACATTGTCTTTCCAACCATGTGGAGAGCCTTCAAGGTAGATCCTGCCCAATGGGGGAGGAGTTACTACAACATGGAGACTGGGGCAGAGGGGCTCTGCCCAATGAAGACGCAGTTTGCCAGCAGGGAAATGAATTAGCGGAAGATATAGATTGCATGGGGTTAGCCTTACAGGGAACCGCCACATGTGGAGCACCTACCCCAGAACCGGGCTCTTAGTTAGCGCGTGTACTGGGCCGGCAGTGAGTCTCTCCGAAAACTCGACTGCCACAGGGCTCGGAGGAAGTCAACCAGGGAACAACTTTTGTGAACACTACTGGGAATTAACAGCGCACGTCTTCAGCTCAAAAGGAGGTGGAAGGCGCTATGTGCAAGCGATACACCCGGCCAGCTATCCCGGGCTTATCCGCTTGTGTTGCGTGCCACTACCTGGGACGAAACCGGTTCCACCCGGAGGTTGTAGAACCTTGCAAAGGTGTTGGGTGTTGCCAAGCCAGCTGCTCTGCAAATGTCTGTTAGAGAGGCACCTCTGGCCAGGGCCCAAGAAGCCGCTACACCACGGGTAGAATGGGCTCGTAGCCCTACTGGGGGCGGCATGTTTTGGGCGAGATATGCCATAGTTATGGCGTCAATGAGCCAGTGAGCGATCCTCTGCTTGGAGACAGCACTTCCTTTCCGCTGTGCACCAAAGCAGACAAAGAGCTGCTCAGAGATTCTAAAGCTCTGCGTGCAATCCAAATAGATGCGTAAAGCGCGCACCGGACACAGCAACGACAGGGCTGGGTCTGCCTCCTCCTGGGGCAGCGCTTGCAGGTTCACCACCTGGTCCCTAAAAGGAGTGGTGGGAACCTTGGCACATAGCCTGGTCGGGGTCTCAGGATCACGTGAGAATAGCCCAGACTGAACTCCAGGCACGTTTCGCTGACAGAGAACGCTTGCAGGTCACCTACCCTCTTGATGGAAGTGAGCGCAGTCAGGAGGGCAGTCTTCAAGGAGAGTGCCTTAAGCTCGGCTGACTGCAAAGCTCAAAGGGGGCTCTCTGTAGACCCTGAAGAACTACAGAGGTCCGATGAGGGAACGAGGCGCAGCCTGGAGGGATTCAGCCTGGTGCCTCTTAGGAACCTGATGATCAGATCATGCTTCCCTAAGGACTTACCGTCGACTGTGTCATGGTGTGCTGCTATGGCAGCTATGTACACCTTCAAGGTGGAAGGGGACAGCCTACCTTCCCTCCGTCCGAACTAACACGTGCTTGCCCTGGATCAATGGCCAGAACCTCCACAGGGCGAGCAGAATTGCCAGTAACTCGAGGCAGTTGATGTGCCAACGCAGCTGCGGACCCGTCCAGAGGCTGGCGGCTGCGTGCCCATTGCAAACAGCGCCCCAGCCCATTTTGGAGGCATCTGTCGTGACCATGACGCGCCTGGAGACCAGTTCTAGGGGAACACCTGCTCGTAGAAATGAGAGGTCGGTCCAAGGGCTGAAAAGACGGTGACAGACCGACGTAATGGCCACGCGGTGTCCCGTGGCGCCATGCCCATCTCGGGACTCGAGTCTGGAGCCAGTGCTGAAGCGGCCTCATATGCATCAACCAGAGTGGGGTGGCCACCGCCGAGGATGCCATATGCCCCAGGAGCCTCTGAAAAAGTTTCAGTAGAACCGCTGTCTTCTGTTTGAACGCCTTCAAACAGGCCAGCACCGACTGGGCGCGATCGTTCGTAAGGTGCGCCATCAAGGAGACTGAGTCCAACTCCAAACCGAGAAAAGAGATGCTCTGAACCGGGAGGAGCTTGCTCTTTTCACAGTTGACCCGAAGCCCTAGTCGGCTGAGGTGTGAGAGCACCAGGTGTCTGTGTGCGCATAATACGTCTCGAGAGTGAGCTAAGATTAGCCAGTCGTCGAGATAGTTGAGAATGCGAATGCCCACCTCCCTTAACGGGGCAAGGGCAGCCTCTGCGATCTTCGTAAAGACGCGAGGAGACAGGGACAGGCCAAAAGGGAGGACTTTGTACTGATACGCCTGACCCTCGAACGCGAACAGCAGGAAGGGTCTGTGTCGAGGAAAGGATCGAGACGTGAAAGTACGCATCCTTCGGGTCTACCGCCGCGAACCAATCTTGATGCTGGACGCTCACTAGAATGCGTCTTTGCGTCAGCATCTTGAACGGGAGTCTGTGTAAAGCCGGTTCAGTACTCGCAGGTCCAAGATTGGCCGCAACCCACCGCCTTTTTTCGGTACAATGAAGTAGGGGCTGTAAAACCCTTTCTTCATCTCGGCTGGAGGGACAGGTTCTATCGCGTCCTTCCGTAGGAGGGTAGCAATCTCCACGCAAGGTAGCAGCGTTTTCGTCTTTCACCAAGGTGAAGTGGACACCGCTGAACCTGGGCGGATGCTCGGCGAAGTGAATCGCGCAGCCGAGTCGGACGGTCCAGACCAGCCCTCATGACGGACTGGAAGGCGCAAGCCATGCGTCCAAGTTCCGCGCAAGGGGGACCAAAGGGACAACGTCATTGGATGTACCGGCAGGTGGGGCCTCGTGGCGGGGCGGAGCTCGAGGTGCCACACCACGTCGTGGCCGTGCTGAGTCCGAGGACATCGAAGCACTTACCTGGCTCCTTGTGACCACCCCCGCAATTGCCTGGGACGGGGAGGAAGAGGCCTGTCCTCGTGACCCGTGGAGACTGTCACATCGGGGGCGGATTTGTGCCATAGCTGGGCGCTCAGGGCGGGAGACCACCGCTGGAGCGCCAACCTGCCAAATGGAGTGGTGGACGGTGGTCGTGATGCCAGCCGTACACACCGAATATGTGACCCAGGGAACAAGGAAACTACTCTTGCTGTGCTCTTGAGTACTGCAGCCACTTGGGCATGCAGCGCAATTAAATGCAAAATGCCGAGCGCAGTTCCTACATCAATCCCGGGGCGGAACTACCCTCGTGCAGTTCCTTTAGCGCCTTGGCGGACTTGCAGGAGAGCCATGGCGTGCAGGGCGGAGGTGGCTCGTCCAGCGGCACCGTAGGCCTTGGCCGTCAGAGACGACGTAAACCTACAGGCCTTGGACGGGGGCTTTGGGCACCCGCGCCAGGTGGCAGCGCTCTGCGGGCATAGGTGCACCGCGAGCGCCTTTATCCACCGGGGGACTGCCGAATAACCCTTGGCCGCCCCACCATCGAGGGTAGTGAGAGCGGGGAAGCTGAAAAGATCGGGATCGGGCAGTAAAAAGTGCCTCCCGCGACCTTGTCAGCTCTTCATACACTTCTGGGAAGAAAGGAACGGGGCGTGGCATGGCTTTGAGTGGCGCCGCGAGCCCAGGAACCAATCACCGAGCCGCGAGGGTTCAGGGAAGAGCGGTGAATCCACTCTAACCAACGCTCGCAGCTGCCCGGGAAAGCATGTCGTCAGGCAGAGGCTTCCGACTGGACGAGCCTGCTCTCCGATGCTGCGCACGAGAGCTCATCACTTTCGCGGGCTCCGAATAAGAGGTCGAACTCGCCATGAGACGAGCCGGCGGACTCACCCGGAAGCGCGATCGGGGCAGATGAGCGTGCTGGGGAATGGGAGGTCCGCGGGGGATACCCGGCGGAGGCGGTCCCATTGGGGTCCCCAAATCGCCCCCAGTGCTAGCCACGCTGGCCTCAAACCCGTGGGTAAAAGGACCGAGGCGGGAGCCTCTGGGGTGGCTCGCTTTCTTAGAAGGCGAGCCGCGACCGCAACGTTTCCATGGACATTTTCTCGCAATGAGAACATGACCATCCACGAACGCTGTCTCCGCGTGAGCAGTGCCCAGACACGAAAGACAGTGATCGTGACTGTTAGAAGGTGAGAGATAACAAGCACAACCAGGAATAACACACAATCGGAAAAGCATCTTTAAAAAGACGCGTCTTTAAAAAGACGTTCCGTGTGTGCGCTCTTTTAGAGAAATAAATATGCGCCGTCAGATCCAGCAGAGGTGGATGAACAGTAGTATTCAGCTCAGTGAGCATGACCGTTCGGCTCCGAAGAGAAAATCTGAATGAGTGGTTGCATACCAGCTCCTTTTATACCCGTATGTTCGGGGGAGTGGCATGCAAATACCACTCGCCAATTTTCATTGGCCTTTTATCAAAGACCAGAGGTGTCTCGGGCTCCCAAGAGTGACCCCTAGTGTCACTACATCGACACCAACGTCGAGTGAGTGACAGATAGGGAACAATAATTCAATCATTACAAACAATAATTCCAATAGTGGTGCAGAAATTACACACTTAAGCTTTAAATATACAGTACATTGAAGCAATCCCTGAGTTATTATAGCCTCCGAAAGTATCAGGACACAGGCCATCATAATTCACCTCTTCATAGGCGTACAAACAAAAATGAGAAAGAGGCAATGGAAACATTTTGCCTCAAAGAAATATCGCTGGTGCTTTGCATGATGCGTGGAAAGTGATTTTTTTTAAACTGTTCATTTTTAACCATGCAAACCATTATTACGGAGCTAATAAAAAAATAAAAAAAATAAAAATGCAGCACTTTATAAAATTCACATGGCAGACATTTCAAATTACACAGAGAAAGGAAGAATTACCAAACTGTCAATTAAGAAAACAACTGTATTTATGTTACATTCCATCTATCCATTAATCAGTGCTTTGTGTCCTCAGCCTATGTTCTTCTCTCTGGCACAAAACAGAGGCAAATGGAATAGTCAAAGCCAGGGAGAAATCTCTCTTTTCATGTTCCAGAATGTATGGCTGCTCACATCAACAATTATTGTGAACTCTAAACAAGAAGCATCTTATGTGATTTTAAAATTAACATAAAATGTCAGATGCCACAGATCTTGAATAATGTGCTGTGACAGGAAAAATACTAATAAAGTCACAAAGAATGTTTGTGATTTATAAATCCCTAAGGGTCATGTGTGCTGTCACGGTTTATTGCACTCATTCTCAGTAGCACCAGAATCGGAAATGAATCACTGTAGGGTAAAGTTACTTCCACTAAGGGGTTGCAGGCCACTTGCCATGTCAGTTCTGGGTTTAGCATTTACAGCACAGCTTGCTTACACTCTCAGAGGTAAAGAAACACACATACACATTAATGGTTTATAGTCATTGTCAGTTTCACCTTGGAGGACGTTTTCTATAAAAATTGACCCCTGAGAATGATATTTCAAAAATGTTTTGAAGTTACAGACAGATTGTTTAGTTTGTCATGTGTACAATTGGTTTTCTTGTGTGCCGAGTTATGAAAAAGCTTGGGCACCATTGACCAAATAATGTTTTGTTGATTTTCCAACATGGTCCCATTGAAGCAACATCAAATGATATGATTGCTTCAAAAAGTCTGCTTTCATTTCACATTTTGTTTTTGGACACTATCGGTTAGGTTTAGGCATTGGTAAAGGGTAAGAATGGCTGTGTCTCGTTTGTAAGGCTGCGTCCTCCAGAGGTTGCATTTGTCGGCATTTGTCGAGGCTGTCTCATTTAATTTTTTTTATTGGGAATGCAAAAAAGGTTAACAATTGTATAAATGTAAGTGCATATACATAAAAGGCATTGACAATAGATAAAAAAAAATAAAAAAATAAATAAAGAAAAACAAAATGAAACGAGACAGCCTCGATGATGTATGCGGCCAAAAATTGCGACCTCCGGAGGACACATCCTTCCAAACGAGACAGCCGATGTCTGTCTTGTTCACCTCTTTTCATTTTAGATCACTATTGGTTAGGTTTAGGTTAAAGTTTTAGGTTAGGGAGGAACATTGCACTTATTAAAACCTCCATATAATATTCACCTTAAAACCTTGTCTGATTATTACTGTTAAGAATGCACTCACACCAATATACAGGTGAACCCAGATGCAGGTGGATTTAATGAGCAGATGGATGGATACAGCAGACATTGGTAAACAGAGATATCAGCAGTACAACAGAGGATGGCAAAATGATATTCCAACAAGTAACAAAGGCAAGTAGCTAAGTACATATACTGTAGATAATAAACAAGCAAGTACCACATGATGAGGAGAGAAAAACTGCATGGGCGCAAAACGGTCGTGAAAAGTCCAAGGTGAGACTTGACAAAGGCTGTGTCTCGTTTGGAAGGATGCATGCTCCGGAGTTCGCATTTTTTGGCCGCATACGTCATCGAGGCTGTCTCGTTTCAGAAAAGCGAGTAGGACACTTCAAATGCAGCCTTCGAATCAACCTTCCTTCTTTCACGGGAATTCGGAGGATGCATGAGGTGTATCCTTCGTGGGCGCTCATAACCCACAATTCTTTGCTTCAACGGAAATGTCTAAAAAAATAAACGACCCAAGGAACGTTATTTCCCAAGTTAAAGTACCTCAGTAGATGGGTGCAGAGTATATAATATGTATGATTATATTAATATATAATTAAAATAAAGTATTAGACTAAAAGTACACCTGTAAAATCTATCTTCTTTTCTCTTTACATCATTATAACTCTCCTAAAATGTACCTCATACATTCCCTTCTAAAGGGACTTTGTTCTCTTCTCACTCGAAGGGACTTTGTTCTCTTCTCACTCACTCTTGTCATACGAAGGCCGTCTCCTTTAAATGAGGCTTGTTTAAAGGAGGACACTCGGTATACTGCAGCCTTCAAAGGACGTGTCCTACCTAGCATGCAGCCTTCCAAACGAGACACAGCCAATGATGTGTGTTCTTCTCCTTGTGTTGTTTAATGGCGGTTGACAAGCCAACATATGTTGTATTACTGCCACCAACTGGACTGGAGTGTGAAGCATTAATAATAATAATAATTTAAAAAAAATTATATAATGTTTATTCAATCCTATTTTCCAATCCTGCTTTTCTGAGATTATTAAGATAATTTCTCTTTGCATTTTTGACTGTCTTGAGGCACAATTCAATAGGTTTGGTAAGGTAAATTGATTGAATCTATATTTCTCAATTTATTTAATAACTCCTCTCTTTCCCTTGTAAACATTACACAGTGTAGTAATACATGTTCAATAGTCTCTGCTTCACCACATGTCAAGCATAATCCTGTTTGATGTTTCTCTATTTTGAACAATGAATGATTTAAGACAGAATGTCCTATTTGGAGCCGAGTGAAAATTGTATCTTCTCTCCTACTATTAAGACCTATTCTCCCTTTTCCAACTTGTTTTTGGATATTGTTAGGTGTCTTCCCTTGTTTTCCTTATCCCACATTTCTTGCCACATTATATTCATAAATTATCTAATTCTTCCTTTTACCTCTTCTTTACATCCCTATGATCCATTGCCTGTTTAGCTAATTTGTCCACTATTTCATTTCCTTGTACTCCCACATTTGCTGGTACCCAAAGAAATCTCAGGACCATCCCCAGTTTCTGAATTCTAAGCAGATGTGTAAGAATCTCATATACTAAATCTTGTCTTGATTCAGACTGCCCATTTAATAAGCTATTTAAAACTGATTGAGAGTCTGAACAAATAACAGCCCTCATTGGCTGAACTTCCTCCACCCATTGCATAGCTAATAAAATCGCTATTAATTCTGTTGTAAAAACTGATACATAATTAGTTGTCCTTTTTGAATGCTGACTTTGAACCTCTTAATATATACTGCTGCAGCTGTTTTTCCTGATGTAGGATCATTTGAACCATCGGTGAATATGTGGAGCATTGAAGAGTATTCCTGATCTAAATACTGCTGTACAATAACTTCCTTAGGTGTATATGTTTCATTCATAACTTTATATTGTAGATGGATATCGACTTGAGCCACGGGGAACAACCAAGGAGGTATATTTGGTACTACAATTGTTGGACTAACTGAAATTTCTGTAATTCCCAAATTCATAGCCTCTTTATTTGCTGTCCAACCAAAACTTCTATATTATTCCCATACTCTATGCACTCTTTTAGTATTTCCTTAACTGGGTGTGTCTCAGAATATCCTTTCATATTAATCCAATAATTCATTGTTAAATTTAACTTGTTAATGTGTGTCTGAGGTGAGTGTGTGTGTGTGTGTGTGTGTGTGTGTGTGTGTATATATATATATATATATATATATATATATATATATATATATTGTTAGTAATGAGCTGTTTAGTGATTGCAGGTGAGACAGATTAGAACTCTGGTGATCGTTAGTGGAGAATGGTAGGAGGTGGAGAACCCAACGGGGGCGACACCATTTCACTTGCTTTTGGAGATTGCAGAGAAACGTGTTATAAGGCACGTTTTTGCAAAAATTTAGCCACTGTAACGTAATGTTCATGAGACTAGGCTGTAATTTTCTTATTGAAAAGAAATTAACACAACCTCTGCAGCAAACAAACTTGTTTTTTTTTTGTTTTTTTTTTAAATATTAATGCACATCTTAATGTTACTTTTTATTTGCTTAATTTAATAGTAAACATGACATATGCAAAGGGTTGGGCACACTTCTAGTTGATGCAGTAGTGTTATTTTTATTATTCTTATTTTTTTTTCTTATTTTTTTTTCATTATTATAATATATTTTTTGTATGTTTTTGGAACTCAGTTTTCAAAACTTCTTCACCCTTAAAGGAATAGTTCACCCAAAAATGAAAATTCTCATTATTCACTTACACTGATGCCATCCCAGATATGTATGACTGTCTTTCTTCAGCAGAACACAAATACAAATTTTTAGAAGAAGATAGAGCTCTGTCAGGTCCATATAATAGAAGCAGACAGGTGCCAGCACTTTGATGGTCCAAAGGTCATATTTAGGCAGCAAAAAAGTAACCCATGCGACTCCGGTTGATCAATAAATGTCTTCTGAAGCAAATCAATATGTTTGTGTAAAAAATAAATCGATAATTAAAACTTTATTAACTTTTAAAACGCACCTCCTGCTAGCAGCTGACACGAAGCGTGACGTAAGCGTGTTGGTGAGTTCATGTGAGAATTCGGAATCGGCGCTTATTTACAACAGAAGAATGAATATCACACGAGAGTTCGACCATTTCAAACCGCATCAGAGCCTTTGATGGAAGCACCGATTTAAAGTTAAAAATGTTTTAATTATCGACTTGTTTTTTACACAAACCTATCGATTTGCTTCAGAAGACATTCATTGATCGACTGGAGATGCATGGATTACTTTTATGCTGCCTAAATGTGACTTTTTGACCATCAAAGTGCTGGCACCCATGTACTTCTATTATAAGGACCCGACAGAGCTCTATCTTCTAAAAATCTTCATTTGTGTTCTGCTGAAAAAGACAGTGATACACATCTGGGATGGCATCAGAGTAAGTGAATAATGAGAGAATTTCATTTTTGGGTGAACTATTCCTTTAAGTAAGGGATGACAGTGCCAGAGCTGAAATTATTCTCTGATTGTGTCTGAATTGCTGCCTCCTCATTGCAGTATACAGAGCAAGGCATCATGGCACGTCCGAATTATATGTTTGTTTGACATCCTGTCTACTAAAATACCTTCATCTGGTTGATTTTTTTTTTTTTTTTTGAGACAGCATCAATTCCGCTTCCTACGATATCCAGTAAGTGTGGTTCGGCTGAGTTGGGAGGATAAAAAATAGATCTGAATGAGTGGATGAAAAAAATAAATTAATTTATAAATGCCTATATATTCTTTTTTAGCAACTTATGAATCTATTTATTTATAATAATAATAATAATAACTTTATTTTTTAGCACCTTTTAGCAATTTTGCACAAAGTGCTTCACAAAACAAAAAGTCAAAACATACTCAGTAAAACATGCACAAAGTGCTACACAAAACATAAAATCAAAACACTCTCATTAAAACACAGCAGTAAAAGCAAGTCTACACAAATGAGTTTTTAAACGAGTCACAGATTAAATAAGCTCTGTAGTCATGTAATATTTACTTGGTTATCTTTAAAACTTGGATTTGTTGTAGATCATTAGAAGTGCCATTATGGTGCCTTGGAGGCCATCCTAGTTTACTAAAACTAGTTTGTTAAGGAGGTATATTCATACAGAAATGCTGCCTGTTTAGACATTGACTGACTGGGCAACAAGGCATCAAGGGAGCTGCCTTAGGTTTCGGACAATGTCCCTGACTATCAAATCTCTCAGGGTGTTGTTCTTATATTCAACAACCAACATAATATACAAAAACATAATTGGCTCTTACAAAGCAGGTGAAATCTATAAAAGATATCTAAACACTTTCACCTTTGGGTGCAGGATATGGTAAAAGGAAATATTATGCAGGTGGAGGAAAGAATAGATTCTACTAAGTAACAACAATTCGTGGAAGCTAATGTCCTACTGTGAAGAAAGTCTAATTGAAAGAGGTTGGATATTAAAGCAAGACAGTGATCCAAAACTTAACTCTAAATCAAACATGAAGTAGACTACTTGGAAAAAATGAAAACTTGAGGTTTTGGAATGGCCTTCACAGTCCTCATACATGAATATTATTGATTATCTCTGGGTAGATCTACAGCATGAAGTGCATGCTAGACAAACTAAGAATATTACTGGACTGTAAGCATTCTTTGAGGAAGAGTGAATAAAAAAGACTGTTAGCTGGCAACAAGAAACATTTTGTGGCTGTGATTCCTGCCAAAGACGGTGTTGTAACTGAAAGTGTGCCCAAACCTGTGCACATTGCATTTATGTTTTTAATCTTATTTAATTGGTTAAATTATAAGCAAACAAATTCTAGGCCTATCTGTATATTCAAATTCCTGATCCTAAAATTCAGTGCAAAATGGAAGTTTGATTTCGGTTCAAATACAGGGTATAACAGGCCATTTTGTGCTGACAGTTGCATCGACTGAACTTAGTTCATGAACATGAAAGGCCCGCATCCCAAGCCCTCGCAGAGTGCAGAGTTTTGTAACTTGCAAAGTGCTGCTTCAATATGTTTAACGCTACAACACATTTAATCATATGGTTGGTATCTCTTTGCCCACCACAGTTTGTCAAATATTCCATACATACTTTTTAAAACCCACAATAAATTTAGACCCTAGAAAGCACAATGAAGAAACTGTGGGTCTATAATGTATCCTAGCTTATGCCAGCTGCATTTTATTTAATTAAAATATGTTGCTGAAAATCAGATTCCTTGGTTTTCAGATTTGAAGTGAAGTTTTCTGCTCTCCAGCCTTTTTTGAAGACCACATTTTATACAACTGGAAGCCAAATAAACAAATACATACATTAATAAATTAATAATAATAATAATAATAATAATAATAATAATAATAATAATAATAATAATGTCACATTCTGCAAGAAGAAACCAAAAACGCTGTCAAATCGAATGAGGGACTCTCTCAGCGTTCTATTTGGAGCACGCGCTGGCTGACGTAGTTGATCAGTGCGCGCGTCCTACTCCCTCGTGAAAAGAGAGCGTGAACGAGCCTCTATCCTCCTCACTGCTACAGTGAATGCGGGCATCCAGACGCCTGACTGAGTGCGGCGGTTGCTTCCCGATAGCTCGGATGCCAGTGCATTGAGAGGGGTAGGGGTCTACCGAAACACACACAAGCACACAGGTCCTCGCGTAGCCGAAAGGGAGAGGAGGCAATGGTATACACACACGGACGCTCAGGTGTGAGTGATGCTACTGCAAATTGAAGTCCTGGAAGTAAAACCGCAGCAGATTAGGAATAAACGGATAGGAGACGTTTCCCGTTGCAGAGCGCGCTCAATTCATTTGGAATAAAGAGACGCAGTGTGGAATTACTGGAGTGAAGCCCTCCGTTTGTGAACTAAAGTCAACGCATTTTCTACAGCATTGCCCCTTTTTATTGGATTTATATTATTTTCAGTTCTTTTCTCTTCTTCTTCTTCTTCTTTTTTTTCTGTTGCTGTGTTTGACAAGGTTTATTATCCCCCCCCCCTATATTCTAATGTTGTGGAGCAATCTATCAACCCTTTTCAGATTGTTTTATGTTGTTTTATTTTTATTTTCTCATTCTCTGAAAAAAGCTTGGGTTCGTCTTTGGGGATTGTGGTGAAAGATACTCAATCTCTCAAACTGAGTCGTGTCATGGATGGCAAATTTAATTTGCATCTACGGAACAAATCGGGGAATATAGATTAACTGCTGCTGACAGAGACAAGGTAGGTTATTGGTTTTATTTCTATTAATATGCACACGACCTAATCTAACGTTAAATAGTCGTCCGTGCTCTATTTGGAAGCGTTAATAATGACAAGCCTTATCCATATCATCATTTAGAATGACCACATTCTGACTCATTCAGTTTATGATCCTTTTAGTTGGAATATGTTGCAAATGAAAGTGTCATCTGTCACGAACAGAAACAGGTGAATCTTAACTGAAGTCGTTTCTCTGTCCGAATCATGCGCACTACGTACGTACATAGAGAACATTAACAAGGTGCTGCTTTTCCCATTCATCCACTGGCTTTTAGACCATTAACTTTGCGCAAAGAAAATATCCCCATATATATTAATAATCAAATCACGTTCATGGTGAGTCTCAAGCACTGATCGAGTGACACCTGTCAACCAGGAAGTAAAATAAATAAATAAATAAATAAATAAATAAAATAGATCAGGTGTCAGATTAAAGTTATAAAACATATGGTTGTGTCTATTTGACACATTTCCTCCTACCTGATTTTTCTGCGGCTATATTTCGTTGTCATGTTATTTTCATATCAAAATCGACATGTCACATTTAAGGCAATATAACGCTCGGTCTCAACTGTCACCATTCGTCTGTTATGTTATTTGAAGGTGATAAAGCTGTGATTTGGCGCCAGTTGTAGTTCCCTTTCCCGCCGTAACTTAAAATATAATTCTAACAGTGAAATCACAAACCGACAAAATGATAACCGTTTAGCCCATGCTGCTGTCTTTCAAATATGATTCTCGACTAGGCTTTATGCTGATAATCAAAGTCGGATTTGTCCATATAGGTCTGGTGTGGCCGCACGGAAGAGCAGTCTCCCATCTGTTGAACGTGTCTTCACAACTGCCATCTCTGTTTCTTCTGCAGTCACGAACGATAATATATTCTGTGATACACAATATAAAAATAAATAAATAAATCCTAAATATTTTTTCATTATTATTATTATTATTATTATTATTATTATTTAAAGTAGCCTAGATTTGGCGCGCTTCCAATTAAAGGACGCAAAGTCCGTTTATTCTTGCCTTACGATCTGGATTGTGTTCGTTTTTCAGACAGTAATGGAATAAAAACACAGACCATGGCAAGTGCATTAGGTTTGGCTAATTCATTATAAATAAAACCTGTCTACAGGCTGCTATAGGGATAATTTCTTCAAGGTGATGTGTGTGTGAGAGAGAGGCATTTATGCTACAGTAATTGATCAGTTTATGCCTATTTTTATGCAGCTTGCTGTATTTCAGTGTAGCCTACTGGACTGTTCCTAACCTGTAGCTGTGTGATAACAGGGATTGGATTATGCCTCTCGCATGCACTGTTATGTGAAAATGAACAGCCTGTATGTGTGCAGTAGTGTTCCGTCTAGTCTAATGCATCTGTTGCCTATGATATCGGGGGATATCACTGACTGCATGTGTTCTGCACAATCCTGTAAGCGAGATTGATGCTCCTTACCATATCCTGCATGTGATGGGGCGTATAGAAATGTATACGGACCATGACCCAGGCAACAGCTTGGTCTTGCCTGGTTGAGTGGTCTCATTGTTTCAGAAAAAAAAGAAAAAAAAGAAGAAAAATCAGCATTCGATCATACGCCAGCTCCGGTTTGTTCATGTTTGAAAATATGATATATTAGGTTCAGACAGCGAGATAAAGCGTGATATTTTAATTCTTGCAAACACTGTCAGCTTGCATTCACTGGCTGGCAAAGCCCTGGTGAGCAACACTGCCTGACACATGTGCTTTAGCCTCTTGTCTGTGCTTCAGCAGGCTTTTCTGTCAGTCGTCCTCCAGCACAGCTGCCTTATCTGTTATCAGCTCTCTGCCCCTCTCTCCAGAAATGTGATCATTCAGGAAAGCCAAATCTACTTAGGATTCCGTTGTTCATGTTGTTGTGCAATGCTGGAAGTCTGTTTGAGGCACAGATGCTGGAATCAACAGGGTGCCTCTGGCTCCTACCCATCTTTATGTGTCAATATTTGTAGTGGGCCATTTTGTGTGCAGAGCCCTCTAAAGCTGGCGGGGCCTGTTGGATTAGGCCAGATGAAAATGACCCTAATTGTGTGACTGTTACCAAATTAATTGCCAGTGAATATCCTGTCATCATGTACTCACCTTCATGTTGTTCCATACACATATGACGTTCTTTCTTCTATGGAACATAAAAGGAGATGTAAGGCATTATGTAAGTGTCAGTTCCCATGCACTTTCACAATGTGATTCATGTCTGGAGCAATATGAATTGAGTGAGAAAAAGATAACAGAATTTAGATTTTTGGGCAAACCTTCCTTTTAAAATAGAAAGAAGAAGGATTTCCCTTGCAACATTAACAAGGAAAAACACATTATTTAAGATAAAACCTAGCTATGAGTACAGTGGCCTTTGATGAAGCCATTTGTAAACACAGTCATAGGCTGATGCTTTTATTGAGTGTGGTGATGATGCAGTGTCGTCCCCAGGTAAGCCATTTGGAGCTGTCATCTCCTTTCTTGGTCCTCCAATGACTCCAGGACTTGTAGCAGTGCACTCAGCTCACTGTCCAGCAGCAATATTTGCTTTTATGTAATGTTTTTTTTTTTTTTTCTATTATGTTCAGCCAAGAGAAAAAGTTAAAACCTCACAGATTGTATTGATTCTTTGTCTCTAAGCTTCTGTGCTGTAGTACAGGAGAACCCCTGAGACTTTGAAGCGACACGCAGTCTTGATGGCTTTTTTCCCCGTCGCTATATTCTTATGGTCAAACCCAATCTCTCAGTTTGTGTTTGACTCCGAGCTCTAAATTCCACATCCTGACAGTTCTATAGTCTAGGATCATACAGGGCTGCTTTGTCATTGCTGTTTGTCAGCTCAGTGATTCATTACTTTTTATTTATTTTGTCTTACTTTTGAGATTTTGTCTGTATTACTCAAGCATTTGGAGTACTTGAATGCAATGAGTGCAAAGCAAATAGAACAAGTAATGTCTCTTCAGCATTCGGGCAGCTGGCATTACAATGTATGCTGGTATGAAGCGTAATAAAATAGAAGTTAGAGCAAAAATATGAACAAAAACACAATATTTTGAAAAAAGACAGCTGCTGTTCAAAACAAATCAGAGGTAATCAGATCTAAGAATGAACAATTAAGACTCTCACTGTGCCATTAAATATGAAGCTGAGAAATAGCATTTTTTTCAAATCACTAAATGATTTGACAAACTTGATTAGCTTTTCTTTACATAATTGCATTTGGATAATGTTGTTGTTCATGTTACGTTTTTTAATATATTTTTACACTTCATAAAGGAAATTAATGGCTTAAGGATATAGGGAATTATCATTTTTATTTATAATAACAGTGCCGAAGGCATGAATCTCATAAAATGATGCACAATATGCTTATAAATAAAATTCAAGCCTGCGATAAATGCTAGCGGTGTCATCATGACACAAATTACAATTGTTCTTCAGCCAATGCCTGTGTTGAGTGATGCAAACTGCAGAATGAATTGCATTCTATAGTATACTGTCACAATAGCACTATAATCTCAATGGCACGTTGGCATGTCAAGCTGCATCCAAGGAGGTCTATAATACCTGGAGAGAGCAAGTATTTGTTAGCGTCCCCATTTAACTCAATGGTAGTTGCTCGGCTGGAACTGGACTGGACCCCCTGAAAAAAAAAATAAAATCTACAAAAAGTCATTTGTAAAACCTCTTATAATAAAATGCAACATGTTGCTTGCAACAAAAAAAAAAAAATCTTTTGTCAGCAAACATGGATACTGTTGAATGGCCGTCAATGGAGAAAGATGCTTTTTGCCCCTAAAATGGTGTAGTTACAGCATCTGCCAGCAGTCATTTAGTATGCTAATCAGCCAAATCATGAGCCCTTGCTTATAACCCAGCAAATGTCTATGTATTAATTTAGAATAGCAAAGTAAATTTTATTAATTGCTTTTCAAGTTGTATGGGAATTTTTTTATATGCACTTTAGTAATATTGAGTTACAGTGATTCCTCTGATGTTAGGGAAGGGCTTTGTCACTGGCTAATATTTAGATTAGCTGATTTGTTCACACTTGTTGACTTTGCATTGCTCAGGACTCTTCCACTGTTTGTATAGAGCTGCTTATTTAGCTTATGCCAAGCGCACACTACAGGACTGAAGCACGTCGCCCTGCACAATTAAAGGCTCACCATTTCCTGTTTTCTGCCACACGCTTTACACAACTAATCATGCTCCTCCCGAATTGTAGTTACAATCCTGAAATTCGTTTTCACACAAACTCATGCACATAGCAACGGGAGAGTTTATTTGTGACAACATGTCAACAAACATCATTGAGGAAGGGCTTGCGGTCTTATTTGCACTGATTTGCACAGAATGGGAAAAAAGAAGAAAAAGGGCCAGTTAATATGGATGAGCTTGTTGAGACGGGGAAAAGTTTAATGGGTTTTTGGCTCACACTTACCAATGCATGGCTCTCTTATTGTGCTTTTTTGCAATTTCATTGGTTGGTCATTGCTGGTCTCTCACTGGTCGGGACAGTGTGCACATCTGTCAACTGCTCTGTGAGATTTTTAACCAGTTTGATATCTTTCTGGAACTACCCTTCTGAATAAATAAATAAATAAATAATAATAATAATAATAATAAAAAAAGCTTAACTAGCATGCAGGTGTCATACAGTTTTGCTGTACCATTGCCAGGGGGTTGTCCTTTTTTAAATGCATGGTTAACCTGATCCCACTGCACACATCAAGCCACTTCATCTTCTCAGAGTGACTTTGACTAGTGTCTTTCTGCTTGAAAGTTAGAGTCAGCAGTTCCCCAAACACTTATTTAGCTCTAGCGGTGGCATGTAGAGATTAGTGGCAGTTTATTAAAAACAAGTAGATGTGAATCCTGTGTACATGCATGAACATGTCCCTAGAGCTGACCCAATTCAGTAAATGATGCTTTGATAAACAGTGTGTCCTGTTAAGCAGTTCACAGCAACCACTCTCAGTAATTTAAATGTAACCTACTCAGAATGCTGTGTAGCTACTTGCAGCAAATGTATAGCATGTGTCTATTCATTGATTTCCCAGTAGAAATCTGAAGTGGTCTATTGAATGTAAAAAGTTCATTTGTATTGCTGACTCCGAGGCAATGTCATCATGCTGCCCTTAAAAATTCAAATGTCTTGTGCTAAATTAATAGCATTTAGCTTGCAATAACCATATTGGAACTTGAAGACCCTGCAGCAATTACGCTAATGTGTTTTCAGGCTAACAACTTGTTCTGAAAACACTAGCTAAGTTCACTGGATAGCATCAGAAGGAGGGTGATTATTGTAGTGAAATTGTAATCTGAGATGGTGGTGATTTTAGGCAATGTCTCATCTGCCTCCCTGCTGTGACCAAGAGTCTTTTTTGCAAATCAGCTGTAGTCTTGTGTGAAACTTCTGTTGAAGAGATCTACTATTGTGTGAGGGAATACTACAATGCTAATGATCTCTACTGTGTTTTATGCAGCTACTTATGCTCACTGTTGCAATGCATAATGTATAAGCCTCACATGAACTAGATTAGGACAAACTTTCATTAGGAGCAGTGCTGTTTTAAGAAAAAAAAAAAAAAAGAAAAAAAATTAAAGGCAGTATAGTTGAGTTATTAATGGTGCTTGCTGAGGCTATTTGTGCTATGGACATGAATAACTGCAATGAATGTTACCTCAAATCATGCAGCTTGTTGAGGAGATTTGTGCTATTAATTTTCTAAGCAATTGGACGTACGATTTTTGCCGGGTGCATGATAAAACGGGCAACAAATCCCATAGACTCGGGCCATTTACATGACAACATTTTCAACTAAAAACGGAAAACTTTTTATGCGTTTTAGCTGTTCATTTACACGACAATGGCGTTTTGGGGCCTGAAAACGCAAACTTTTGAAAACAGGTTTCAAAGTGCACGTTTTTGAAAACAATGCCATTATCGTCTCCGTGTAAACATACAAAAACGCAAATTTGTGAAAATGATGATGTCATGCGCACACGTATTACGTGTTATATAAAGAATGATGGACTGATAGGCATCAATTTGAGATGTATAATTATCAATATGAATACTGGTGTCTATTTATACAATTTATTCATTTGGAGTGTTTTGCATGGAGTGTGAACATTGTACAGTAGGCAGAACCTGCAATTTGAAAATCTTGAAATTAATGTATGGATTCAGATGGGAAAAATATATTTGTATTTTAAATGTTATTTATTTATTAATTTTGTTTGATGTACCTTTCCCTGCAATTAATTCACCCACCGCTTATGTACATAGCCTATAGACAGAGATGTGATGCCATGTACAGTATTCAATTATATGTTTAGAATATGAAAACATGAGGCAGTGAAAATGCATGTTAGATCCAGTGTACACAAAACCTCTCTCTCTGTCAGAAGATATCCATATATCAGAGTTCTGTCTGATACCCAAAACTAGTCAACATCAACAGCTTGTTATGTTAACTTACTCTCCTACCAGCCCAAGAGTCAGCAGGGGGAATACAGAAGAAGGCAGGAGACGAAGTGATGTTAAAAATGAGCAGAGTTTATTGAATAAACTTGAGAGTTCAGTCTATAGGCATGCGCGCGAGTACTTCAAAACAACACGCGAGACATTCAAAACTACAATGGCGGACTACAGGACTGTGTTTGTGGTGCTCAAGATTTTGAGTTTATTGATACTTCTCCAGCAAAGTAATTGTAGTAAAAAAGCAACCTCATCGTCCGTCCAGACAAAATTGCTCGATGCTTTCTCCATCTTCATTGTTTGTATTCACCGCTCTGTGGAAGAATGCTTATGTGCGCAGGCGTGTAGTGTTTCTTTCCAAAGTGACATCGCCAACTACTGGCCTGGCATGCATAATACAGCCTTTTTAGTCATTTTCGCGGATCCGTGTGAACGGGGATCGTTTTGACAATGTTGTCGTCTGTACGTGAAACTTCTGAAAAAATGCAAAGGAAAAACGTATCAGTTTTTAGTACATCGTTGTCATGTAAACGTACCCTTACATTGAAGAAGAAAATCAAGCCATATCTAGAGACCAGAATATCATAGAGACTGGAGGGGTGAGCTATTTTGACTTAGGCTAGTACATAACCAACCAGAACACCCTTGCAACCACCAAGCAGTGCCCTATTAATCACATTTCAGTATGCTATAAAACCCTCTGAAGATCTCAGCAACCTCATAGCAACACTCTAGAAACCACCTCCACCACCCTAACATTGTGTCACAGAGTTTTGCACAGGCAAGCACTATATTTAATTTTCCATGTATGTCACTGCCTGAATCATTCAAGATGGTCATTACAGAGCTGTTATTACTTTCACAACTTTAAAAGGTTCTTGAAGGGTCTTTGGATGGATGATCTGTAATTGTTCCCCATGATGAGACTCTAACGTTAATTATTATCATGGGTATTAACTTTGTGTCTGTCCTTTATTTGTGTAGCGTAATTATGTAAACATAGCCAACAAGTTAACTTCATCAAGCGTCTCCCAGCAGGGACATACTGTATTTTGTATTATCATTTCCCACACATCTGGCTTTTGCTCAGAGCTTCATATTCCCTGTCTCAGTATGACATAGCCTCTGAATTCAGACAAGCTATTCAGAGACTGCTACATTGTTGACTAAATCAATGTCCTTTTTTCTTCCCAACCTCCCTTGATTTCCTCCACTGTGACTGTACTGATGATCAGATCATCTAGCCAGGAAAATGAGGCCTATACATCAAGGCATGGAGGAGTGCTTTAGCGTTGAAGAGGTGCAATCAGTCGACAGCAGATCTATCCTTGTGGCATGGTCACGTAGTGCGCACTGTCCGCTGCGGCTAGATGTGGATATGATGGTACAGATCTTGCCTTCAATACAAAGCCAATAGACTGACTGATTAGATTGACTAGATGCAGAATGTGAGGCCTTGAATCTAAATCCCCTGTTGGACCTTTAAAAAAGATAGCCATTGTTCCAAACCCAGTTGACTTTCCTTCTTCCATGGAACACAAAAGGAAATGTTGGCAGAATGTTATGCTCAGTCACAATTTGCTTTTATGGCATCTTTTTTGCACACAGTGAAAGTGAATGCGAGTATGGGTCTATAACAACATGAGGATGAATTATAAGTAAATGATGACAGAATTTTCATTTTTGGGTGAACTATATCCTTCAACTTGCCCTTCAGTTATAGAAAGACTGACTGTATCAGTAAAAGGCAGACAAGTTTTGCTGTGCGCTGTTAGTAGACCCACATCCTTGGAGATTATGAAATTCCAATCGAGCAAAAGTTGAGTGCAGTGACGGATTTCATGTTGCAACATAACTAGTAACAGCACACAGGAGAGCACTCTGATTAGATGGCAGAATCCCAGGAAGCGTTATGTTAATATATAGTATGTGATGTAATGAACATACCCCCTCTCATCTCCCTCCCCTGTGGCGCATGCATTAATTGCATGTCCAAAATAGTTTATTAAACTGTCTGTTTATTAATGAGTCTGTGTATAGACCACTGAAGCTTTACGGTCCTATTGTTCCTGAAAGAATGCCTCGGAGACCCATATAGCATATCATACTGAGGCCCTGGGAATGGAATTATACATATATATGGCTGTTTTTATTATGTTTTGGCAAGATGTGCATAATTAATGCATCTCTCAGTTTATATATATATATATATATATATATATATATATTTACAGGGGCTTAGTTCTTAAGCCTCATTTACACTGCCAGCAACATCACGCAAGACAGTGACACCATCCCATTCATTTTCAATGAGAGCACAGTGACTTCCAGTGACACGAGCTGTCGCGGCCATTGGTGACGGAGATCGTTGAGAAAATGTCAGCTTTATGCAAATGATGAGCGACATTCACGAGCGACTACCAATGAGAGTGAAGACAGTGTAGCTCACTTCATTCGTCTCCAGGCAGTGTGAGTGTGAGATACTGGAGTTGACTCGAGTGCAGGCAAGACGGAGAAGATAAAAGTTTCTGTGAGCGATTTCACTGTTCTATATCATTTGTCTGTAAACACATACATAGATATGGCCTAATAAAATAATGCGTGGAAAACCGTGTCGGCATTCTGAGTGAGTTTGATTCATATATTTATATTATGTTCGTCTTGTTTAATAATATGATGCATTAAGCACTGCTGCAGGTTATAGCACACTCTCCCCTGCAGAATGTGCATTTTTAGAGGCAAAAGAACTGATTCCTTATCAAATTAGTATGATATCTTAGTTTTATCGGCAGTATCATCTGTAAACAGCATTTCAAATGCTACTATGGCGTGCAGTCCACCAATAACGTTAGAGCAGCGGCAGCAGTAGGAACACCCACCAGCAACACAGATCGCAAAGTCTAGCGACATGCCTCCCGCGGTGTGAACGGGGCTTCAGAGCATTACCTCTGGTGCTTTCACCTACAACCCTCTACGGACACGTTAGAGAAAGAATCGCCATTGGCTAGTACATTTTTGTTTTTACTCGCCAGACTTTTGACAATACATAAGTGTAATGCAACTGAAAACTAAAGATATTAAGAAAACCGAGAAGAAGCCATCATCATATATTATATGCAAATTAAAATATTTCACATTCAATTCATATGTCATGAAATTGCATTTATAATAATGATACAAGCTGTTGTCACTGTTTAAAAATGTCATACAAATTTTTAACAAAATAACAAAAAGGTTGGAACCTAATGAAAATAGAATTGATAATTATAAAAATAATAATTTAAGTGCTACTATATATATATAAAAAAAGTACTCTGCAAAATAAATAAATAAATAAATAAATAAACCTTGCCTAGATGCGACACAATCCTATTTGTTAAATTCTTTCATATTTACAGTGTTTTCTGAAGTTAAAATATTTCACAATGGATGATTGTGCCTTTTAAATATTTATGTATTTAAACATTTTTTACACATACTACATTAGTAAATTTTTTAATATGTTTGTTTTAAGCACTTCTGCGTTTTGCATTGAGTTTACATTGATATGTATAACAAGTGCTAAGTGGTACTGTGTCTTTAACAGATCAGCTCTGCTGAGTAGCCCCAGATTGCAGTCTGGACGATGGGGCAGGGCAACACCGAATAGCTCCGACTAAAAGGGCAGTTCAAACTTAAAACAGTGGAACAAATTAGGAGGAGGGTTAACATAAGGATGTTGTTGTTGTGCGAGGTGAGAGGAACTGGTCAATGTAAAGTTTATTAATATATTTTAAAAAAATAAAAAATAAATAATGCGATGTTCGAGAATCGAATGTGGCTTAATTGCTTAAGCATAGCTCAGTGTCATCAACAGCAAATATGAAGCACCATACTGTCTTATCAGAGACAGAACGTAAGCAGCAGGAGGCATAATGTAAGATGGTTTTCAGTACATTGGCAGCTATATTAAATTGATAAAACTCGCTCACATGGGTAAATTATCCAGAGCAGTCAAATCTATAAAGAATTATCCATCTTTTTTGTATACAAAATTCCATAGTGAGAAAAAAGTGCACAGTACAGTGCTCACAGAATGCATGTGCTGAAACTTTTGCTCAGTTTTAACTTCACTACACTGTGCACTTTTTTCTCACTATGGAATTTTGTATACAATAAAGATGGATAATTTTTTTTATAGATTTGACTAGTCTGGACTTCTGCTCTGAAAGTCACGTTTATTATAATTAAGAGAAACTGGGGGCCATTTTTTTGCGCTTTCTCTTCATTTACTTTTTGAGCTTTATTATCATTCAGTAATACACAGACGTAATGATTGTACGCTTAGCTTAAAGTGTCAATCTTTTCAACACCATACACCAATAAGTTCTGCTGTATAAACCAATGAAATCAGAAGTGGGCGGAGCTACACGTGTCACCCTGCCCCAATGTGTCACCACGCCCCATCGTCCAGACTGCACTATGGAGTAATTGGCTTCGCTAGCAAATGTTTACGGTTGAATGAGTGCACAGCGCAGCGCACATTAACTAGAGAAAAGTGTTTTTTCCCTCATCCGTGCAATGTATGATTAGAAATAATGTTTCTTTTTTATCTTTTTGATCACCAACCGACTGTAAATAACAAAAAGGTTATTAAAAGAGACATGAAATGAAAATGATGTGCCTGGGTTTCGTCTTTCGTCTGGACACAAAATACATGGAACGAAGCAAAAGGAAAATTATACTTGTATATTGGGTATGAATTGCTTGCACAGATATTTATTGTACACATTCTCAAATTCAAATCTACAAGCTATCGAGTTTTGCAACACTTTTACCTTCTAACAGAAGTCCAACAGGCACGCTACTGGTCTGTAACTATGCTTTAAAATAGGGATGCAAAGTGAAATCATTTCAAAATGGAATAGTCGGTGGGTTATGTCGACGGTTAGTCGACTAGTCAGTCAATAAAGCCCTATATAATTAGGCTGAGTAATTTCCACAAGACACCAACCAGACGCATTTCTTAATAATAGGCTGTGGACGCTAAGCACACTGCCTCAAACAGGGGTGCGTTTCACTGCTGAACCACCATAGTACAATGCATTGTTAGAGAAACTAACTAGCTAGTCACGGCTGTTTCCAGAAACCCTAGTAACTATGACGCATATCCATCGTTCGAACCACATTGGTTCAACAATGTAGAGCTGTCATTAATGATGTTACTGGAGTAATAACTTCAGCATAGATCGAATGGATATCAAATTATAACAGCTCATTTACACGGTCAGAAAGCCGTTTGTTGTGAGACTGTTGCTTGAGACACGAAATAGACGTTTACATGCACTTTGTAAGTGGTGTACTCTTTACTAGAGTATATAAGCAGTTTGGTCAGTAAGCAGCTCCATAGCAATGTTATTTCCCCATGACGCCGTTGTTAATAACGAACATGCCATCTGAGGTCTACTTCACTATTTTCTGTTCTCCGTTGTTTCACTTTATTTCACATTTCCTCTGTTGCTCGTGTGTTTGTTTTCATTGCGACCTGTCGCAGCATTGAGCTGCAGTAGTGGGGTTTCCCTCTTACCTCACTTTACTGCATTTGAGCACATACATATGCGCACTCTTTAAAAACCAATAAGAACGGCACTTTTATTCTTGAAAATGAAAGATATCTGGCAAATGGGGCTCTGGTGAAGCTGTGTGGTGCTGCATGGCAACAAACATACAATTTTCAACTTGCTTTTTTTAGTGACAAAGATGTTAAAACCCTTCACCATCTGAATTTAAATACAAAATATAATATCCCATTTGATGACCAAAAATACTCTCATTTTGTAATGTGTTTTGTGTTAGTGCTTTTCTAATACACATGGCATTCATCCAGTAGTTTAAGATGTGGAAATGAGCACATAAATGTGATACTTGTGACTTAATGCATCACAGTAGCATGTCAGATCAAAATGTAAGCAGTTGTTGTGTGATTCATATCTACCATGAGTCCCTGTCATCCCTTCATTGTCAACTACCAGAATAATATCATTAATAAATTAAATAAGTATGATTAATCATATTGAATGAAATACAAACCTTTATTGTTTTGCTCTGGTGACCCACTATCACATACATTACAACAGTCAAGTAACTAAAGTTTACTATTTTCTCAATACACAATATAATGATTTTATATATATATATATATCCTTTATTTAAATCCTCAGACAAATCTCAAGAGAGGTTTACTTCTCATTTCTCTCAAGCCATAGCATGAAAACTATGAAAAAACAGCATGAAAACGTCCTGGTTACTTTCTTAACCTCCGTTCCCTGATGGAGGGAACGAGACATTGTGTTGATGTAGTGACATTAGTGGTCACTCTTGGGAGCCCCAAACTCCTGCTTTTTTAAAAAAAAAAGGCCAATGAGAATTGGCGAGTGGAATTTGCATTTTCATACGGGTATAAAAGGAGCTGGTAAGCAACCACTCATTCAGGTTTTGTGCTGAGGAGCCGAGACCAGGTCCCTGCCATTTCAGCGGGTAGTTCAGCATTGTGGCAAGAGGGACACAACGTCTCGTTCCCTATCTTACTCAACATTGTGTCGATGTAGTGACACTAGTGGTCCCTATACAAAACGCCACAACTAGCTGAACTGCGTTATGTGAACTGGTGGTGTGTGATGGGCAGACTGCTGTGTGCCTTGTAGCCAGCGCACCAGGCCATCACATAACCTCCCCCAACTGTATTATGGGCGTCGAACGGTCCATCAGGAACAAGTCGACTGCCCAACTAAAGGGACAGGCTAGCCCAGCCGAGGCCTCTTTTCCCTCTCTTTTCTCCCCAAAAAGATTGGAATTTATTAACTGACTGGGAGCCATAAGTGTCTGCGTCAGTGGGTGTCCCTCCCAAGGGGAAGACACCGCGGAGACCACACCCCACCCAAAGGGGGGGGTATTTTGAGTGGAATATGTCACATGGTCTTACCGAGTCTTGTCAGAAGTATGTCATGTGGAGAGGTCTTATGGTAGGTCCTACCTGAAGGGGGAGGAGTTTCTACAGAGCATGGCGACCGGGGGCAGCGGGGCCTCTGCCCAAGGAAGATGCAGTTTGCCATCAGGGAAACAATTTTGTGGAAGATATCACATGGGGTCGCCTTCAGGGAACCAGCACATGTGGAGCACCTACCTCAGTACAGGGGCTCATTAGCGCACGTACTGGGCCGGTCAGCGAGTTTCTCTGCAAACTCAACTGCCAGAGGGCTAAGGAGGAAAGTCATCCAGGGATCACAGTCTGTGAACACGACTGGGAGTCAAGAGCGCATGTCTTCACCTCAAGGGAGGGGAAAGGCACTATGCGCAAGAGGTACACCAGGCCAGTTGTCCCGGAACTTACCTGCTCATGCCTGCCAATACACGGGATGAGACCGGCTCAACCCGGAGATTGTAGAACCTCGCAAAGGTGTTAGGAGTTGCCAAGCCCGCTGCTCTGCAGATGTCTGCCAAAGAGGCACCACTGGCCAGGGCCCAGGAGGCCACCACACTTCTGGTGGATTGGGCTCGTAACCCCGCAGGGGGTGGCATGTCCTGAGCCTGATATGCCATCTGTTTGGAGACAGCGCTTCCTTTCCACTGTCCACCAAAGCAAACAAAGAGCTGCTCGGAGCTTCTAAGGCTCTGCGTGCGATCCAAATAGATGCGTAAAGCTCGCACCGGACACAGCAACGCCAAGGCTGGGTCTGCCTCCTCCTGGGGCAGCACTTGCAGATTCACCACCTGATCCGTAAAAGGAGTCGTGGGAACCTTGGGCACATAGCCCGGTCGGGGTCTCAGGATCACGTGAAAGTAACCCGGACTGAACTCCAGGCACGATTTGCTGACAGAGAACGCCTGCAGGTCCTCTATCCTTTTGATGGAAGTGAGTGCAGTCAGGAGGGCAGTCTTCAAAGAGAGTGCCGTAAGCTCAGCTGACTCCAAGGGCTCAAAGGGAGCTCCCTGTAGACCCCGAAGGACTATGGAGCGGTCCCATGAGGGGACAAGGCATGGTCTGGAGGGATTCAACCTCCTAGCACCTCTCAGGAACCTGATGATCAAGTCGTGCTTCCCCAAATACTTACCATCTACTGCATCGTGATGAGCTGAAATAGCAGCTACATACACCTTCAGGGTGGAGGGGGACAGCCGCCCCTCCAGCCTCTACTGCAGGAAGGAAAGCACTGATCCGACTGCGCATCTCTGGGGGTTTTCGCATCGGGAAGAACACCACTTAGCGAACAGACCCCACTTCAAGGCATACAGGCACCTCGTAGAGTGCGCCCTAACCTGAGTGATTGTGTCTACCACCACGGGTGGTAGGCCACTTAGGTCTTCCGCATCCCGTCCAGGGGCCAGACATGGAGATTCCAGAGGTCTGGCCAGATGGTGCTCCGTCCCTGAGAAAGAAGGTCCTTCCTCAGGGGAATTCGCCGGGGGGGCTGTTGCGAGGAGCGTGAGATCCGAGAACCACATCTGGGTGGGCCAGTAGAGTGCTACTAAGATGATCTGCTCCTCGTCCTCCCTGACCTTGCACAGGGTCTGTGCAAGTAGGCTCACTGGGGGAAACGAGTATTTGCATAGTCCAGGGGGCCAGCTCTGTGCCAGCGCATCTATACTGAGGGGTGCCTCGGTCAGGGCATACCAATGCGGGCAGTGGGAGGATTCCCGGGAAGCAAACAGGTCCACCTGTGCTCGACTGAATCGACTCCAAATCAGCTGGAACACCTGAGGGTGGAGTCTCCACTCTCCCCTGAGGGTAACCTGATGTGACAGTGCATCCGCTGCGGTGTTGAGATCGCCCGGGATGTGAGTGGCTCATAGCAACTTGAAGCGCTGCTGACTCCAGAGGAGGAGATGGCGGGTGAGTTGTGACATGCAATGGGAGCGTAGATCACCTTGGCGGTTGATGTACGCTACCGATGCTGTATTGTCCATCCGGACCAACACGTGCTTGCCCTGGATCAATGGCCAAAACCTCCGCAGGGCGAGCAGTACTGCCAACAACTCTAGGCAGTTGATGTGCCAATGCAGCCGCGGGCCAGTCCAGGAGCCGGCGGCTGTGTGCCCGTTGCATACGGCACCCCAGCCCATCTTGGATGCATCTGTTGTAACCACGACGCGCCTGGAAACCTGCTCTAGGGGAACCCCTGCCCGTAGAAATGTAAGGTCGGTCCAAGGGCTGAAGAGGCAGCGATAGATCGGCATGATGACCACGACGATGTGTCCCGCGGCGCCATGCCCATCTCGGGACTCGAGTCTGAAGCCAGTGCTGAAGCGGTCTCATATGCATCAACCCGAGTGGTGTGGCCGCCGCTGAGGATGCCATATGCCCCAGGAGCCTCTGAAAAAGTTTCAGTGGAACCGCTGTTCTCTGTCTGAACGCCTTCAGACAGTTCAGCACCGACCGGGCCATGGGGGCGGGCTGCGGCGGAGCCGGTGTTGTTGCTGCAGGAGGACTCCTTTGGTGATGAGCAGACAGGGTGCGGGGTCTTAAGCCGCGCTGGGGCAGGATATATTGTAAGACCTCTGTCTGCTCCTTCACCGCTGAGAACTGCTGGACAAAGTTCTCAACGGCGTCGCCAAACAGACCAACCTGGGAAATGGGGGCGTCAAGGAACCGTGCCTTGTCCGCCTCTCCCATCTCAACCAAGTTGAGCCAAAGGTAGCGCTCCTGGACCACCAGGGTGGACATCGCCTGCCCGATGTCCACCCTACGAAATCAAGCCACAACCGCAATGTTGCCATGGTCATGTTCTCAAAATGAGGACATTTAAAAAGATGTTCCGTGTTGCCGCTCTTTTAGAAAGAAAATATACTCTTTTTAGAATATACTCTTTTAGTTGATTCTGCCGAAGCACCCAGGGGTGTTCTCTGCACTTCATGGGTGCAGAGGGGAAGAAGCCGCTGAAATGCGCTGTATAATCCAGCAGATGAGGTGAATGAACTTTGCGGATGAATTCAGCTTCAATGAATAGAACCGCTCAGCTCCGAAGAGAAAATCTGTATGACTGGTTGCATGCCAGCTCCTTTTATACCCGTATGTCCGGGGGAGTGGCATGCAAATTCCACTCGCCAATTCTCATTGGGCTTTTTTTTTAAAAAAGCAGAGGTGTTTGGGGCTCCCAAGAGTGACCCCTAGTGTCACTACATCGACACAAGGTTGAGTGATTGACAGATAGGGAACAACCTATTTTAAAACCAAAAAAACAATTAACAGATTAATAGAAATACAATATGAGAAACGTGATAATCAAATTAAACTGTGCCCTATTACAAATCATTGATGAATCACTCGTGTTTAGCTAGTTAATTAAGAATGATTATTAGCCACCAAGGTGTTTCTATCCACGCCTCAGGTACATCAGTAGCAGGTGTACTAATGACTCTCCTAATAAAAACAGTAATTATAAGTGTTTCAAATGCTCAACAATGGCGGCTTTACAAGTATTCTACAGCTTGAGCACAGAATGTGAGGCAGAGCTCATGCAATGTAAATAAATGCCTACAAAAGGACAATGTTCACCCCGCTTGACACTCTATCCGATGACGACATCATAAGAATATTACAGCTTTCAAGGACCTTGAGAGGGCCACAAGAAGAAACTATGCCTTAAGTCCAGCAATTCAGTTCTTAGCTGCACTGTGTTATTATGCTGTGGGAATTTTTATGGAGGTGGTAGGTGATGGCCTGTGGCTCAGCAAGTCTTCGGTCAGCAAGGCTGTGACAGCAGTAACACCTTTGCTGTTTATGAACACCATGCTGACTTCCTCCTCAAGAAATCCAGCTGGCCAATCAACAGTTCCATAATACTGCCAACGTCCCCAGAGTGATTGGTGTCATTGATGGCACCCTTATCCCAGTGGCAAGTCCTGTGGTGAATGAGCCCTTGTACATTTGCAGGAAGGGCTATCCAGCCTTTAATGTTCAAGTAGTGTGTGATCGCCTGAGTGTCTTCAATGACATTGTGGCAAAATGGTCTGGAAGCACACATGACTCTTTTAAGTGGGCCAATTCAGCAATTTGGTGACAGCCGGCTGCTGGGAATGTCCTCTTCACCCATACCTCTTGACACCTGTGCAGCATCCAGCCACCATTTCAGAGGAAAGGTTCAATCAGGCCCATGGAAGGACACGCTTTATAGTGGAGAGGGCTATAGGAGTGTGGAAACATCATTTTCGCTGCATCAGCAAGTCCAGTGGCGGTCTGAAGCTGAACCACTCCAAAACCTGTGCATTTTTAGTGGTTACTGCAGTTCTCAACAACATTGCAGTCAGGGAAAATGTTTGACTTTCTGAGGAGGAAGAGGGGGTTCGTGCTGGTGATGCTGATGTGAAGATGATGCTGCCGATGATGATTCTCTGAACCCACATCAAGGCAGAATGCAGGAGCAGAAGTCAGAGAACATTTAATACAGAATACAGTTTGGTTACTGTATTTTCTGTTATTTCATCTGACTGACAATTTATGTTAATAAACATATTGGTCTGTTTTTTTTTCCCCCTGCAAACATTAATTGAAAGACTCCTGCAAACAAGAAGCATACTGTACATTTATTTTCTATAACAATGCCTGTTGAGAATATTTCATATTCTGTTGTATTCTACTTCTGTAAACACGACACAATAAACCCAAAACCACTTACACAGAGATGTAATCCCATACAGAAATCAGATATATGGCCATGCACGTATTTCTACAATTATTTTTCATTTATTTGGGCATATTGGCTATATAAAATTATACTGTGATTTGGGAAATAATGTTTTACATATATGAAAGTGTAAATGAATTAATTTTACACTTACATAGCGCTTTTCTAACACTATACTCAAAGCACTGAAGATATGTTGAATATATGTACAGTACAGATAACTTTTTATATCAGTGAAAATCACTAAAATACATAATATATTTTACATATATTGCCATATGTGAAATTTCTCTTTAGGAATGTTGTAACAAACATATTCGCTTGTAAATAAAAAAAAAAAATCCTGTGTTCCAAACGGCAAAAATAATGCCTTCAGAGGGCACTTCGAAGGAAGAACAATTGTGAGAGTCACGCTGGAAGACCGTTTCAAACAGAATTTCCAATAAAAATAACTTAAAGGGTAAATTACGTGATATTTGAACACCACAGCTTTAAGCCTTCCTAAGCTCTCAAAATGGATGGTGAAGTATTTGAAAGGAATAGGGCATAGGGGTGATAACTCTGAATAGAACACACCCCAGCCGTGGTGAAATCAATGGCGTCGACAGCACAAACTAACAAGGAACTATGCTTCTAACCACAGGTGGAAAGGTGTAGTTCCAACTACACAACTTTGCGATGCAGTTTGCGAATGTTCGTTGGAACTACAGTTTCGGGAAATGCCAAATCATTGACTGCTGGTAATGATGGAACTTGTGACCATAGTTGGCTAATGATAGTTTTGGGAAATGCACCCCAGATAGGCTATAAAAATAAATAAATAAAAAAAGCTTTATAACTTTTTTAAGTCATTAAAAAAGAGACTTACTGATTTTGTATGAAACTGCGGGAACATTGCTCCGAGCCGAAAAGTCAGATAGTAAAATATTGTTGTGACGCTTTGTTTGATGTGGTGTTTGTGGTAATGCATGTTTTGCCAACATCTTTTGTTGTTTGTGTCTTCATTCCACAACAAGTCAGATTAATAAATGTGAATATAAATGAAGTAAAAACAATAATACAACACAGAATGTCCAAAACAGCATGTGGGAAACATTAAGCATCATTGCTCATAAAATCGACATGATAATGTTCACATATATATATGAATATCTATGATAGCATTCTGGTAGCACAAAACAAGAAAAGAAAGCACTAATAATATAGATCTAATAACAGGTATGGAATAGTAAACTTACATAGGTGTGAAATAATGCAATGTTATTTAATGAGCCGCAAATTTCGCGTGCCTCTATTTCATAAATAAATTCCAACAGCTAAACTCTTGTGTTTGACTTTCTAATTTCAACTACAGAGTATATAAACTACACCTAAAAAACATCTAAATATAGAAATAAAAATGACACATCAAATATATCAAATATCAACTTCATTAGAGCAATCAAAAATGCGAAGGTGTCCTATCTTACTCTTGGACGACAGGCCAAACGTCAGTGTTTCAAAATACCACGATAATAAATTAATAGACCTATATATGACCAAAAATAAATAAATAAATAAATCTGTTGATGCATTTAAAATAAATACAGAACTGAACAGGGCATCGGATTTTAAACATAGGCCTCACCACATTTAAATGAAATGTGTTTCAAATGCCAACTTGTAATCCGCTGAGAGACAATATTTTTTTATTCATGAGAGAATAAAGAAAAAAGGTTCCGCCCAAAAAAAAACTAAACAAAAACAAAAACATAAATAATAAAAAAATTGTCTAGATATTTCACAGAAAAAAATGGCGTAATCATTAATGCATCAACATATATTTGTTCAGAAACAAAAGCTACATGTTTAGGAAAGAGATGCGAGCGAAGTCTGTTGACACTTGCCGCAGAAAACACTCTCTCGGCTGGGACAGACTCAGAAGGAACAGCATGAGAGACTCATTCATCCACCATTGGAATGAATTTTACTGAAGTAAATTTTACCATTTGCTCAGCTATGGCACACATAATTTAATTGTTATATGTGTAAATCTTTTTAATGTTTTAGTTTTAAAATGTAAATAATTTGTAAACATAGTGTGTTATTTCACATGCAAGTTCATGACATTAAAAAAAATTACATTTGTACTTTTAAAAATTTATTTACAACTCCACATTTTTAAAAGGCTTAAATGTGATTAAAATAATTGAAAACGTAATCTAAAATAAATGTACTCTTTAGCATGTATATGTGTGTGTTTGTGTATGTTTATGAATCGTCCTGGTTACTTGCGTAACCTCTGTTCCCTGATGGAGGGAACGAGACGTTGTGTCGATATAGTGACACTAGGGGTCACTCTTGGGAGCCTCAAACTCCTGCTTGTCTTTAAAAAAAAGGCCAATGAGAATTGGCGAGTGGAATTTGCATGCCATTCTCCGGACATACGGGTATAAAAGGAGCTGGTAAGCAACCACTCATTCAGGTTTTGTGCTGAGGAGCCGAGACCAGGTCCCTGCCATTTCAGCGGGTAGTTCAGCGATTGTGGCAAGAGGGACACAACGTCTCGTTCCCTATCTTACTCAACGTTGTGTCGATGTAGTGACACTAGTGGTCCCTATACAAAACGCCACAACTAGCTGAACTGCGTTATGTGAACTGGTGGTGTGTGATGGGCAGACAGCTGTGTGCCTTGTAGCCAGCGCACCAGGCCGATCACATAACCTCCCTCAACTGTAGTTATGGGCGTCGAACGGTCCATCAGGAACAAGTCGACTGCCCAACTAGATAGAGACAGGCTAGCCCAGCCGAGGCCTCTTTTCCCTCTCTTTTCTCCCCAAAAAGATTGGAATTTATTAACTGACTGGGAGCCATAAGTGTCTGCGTCAGTGGGTGTCCCTCCCAAGGGGAAGACACCGCGGAGACCACACCCCGCCCAAAGGGGGGGGGTATTTTGAGTGGAATATGTCACATGGTCTTACCGAGTCTTGTCAGAAGTATGTCATGTGGAGAGGTCTTATGGTAGGTCCTACCTGAAGGGGGAGGAGTTTCTACAGAGCATGGCGACCGGGGGCAGCGGGGCCTCTGCCCAAGGAAGATGCAGTTTGCCATCAGGGAAACAATTAGTAGATGTAACGGATAAGATATACATCGCATGGGGTCGCCTTCAGGGAACCAGCACATGTGGAGCACCTACCTCAGTACAGGGCGCTCAATTAGCGCACGTACTGGGCCGGTCAGCGAGTCTTCTCTGCAAACTCAACTGCCAGAGGGCTAAGGAGGAAAGTCATCCAGGGATCACAGTCTGTGAACACGACTGGGAGTCAATGAGCGCATGTCTTCACCTCAAAGGGAGGGGAAAGGCACTATGCGCAAGACGGTACACCAGGCCAGTTGTCCCGGAACTTACCTGCTTGCATTGCCTGCCACTACACTGGGATGAGACCGGCTCAACCCGGAGGTTGTAGAACCTCGCAAAGGTGTTAGGAGTTGCCAAGCCCGCTGCTCTGCAGATGTCTGCCAAAGAGGCACCACTGGCCAGGGCCCAGGAGGCCACCACACTCCTGGTGGATTGGGCTCGTAACCCCGCAGGGGGTGGCATGTCCTGAGCCTGATATGCATCTGTTTGGAGACAGCGCTTCCTTTCCACTGTCCACCAAAGCAAACAAAGAGCTGCTCGGAGCTTCTAAGGCTCTGCGTGCGATCCAAATAGATGCGTAAAGCGTCGCACCGGACACAGCAACGCCAAGGCTGGGTCTGCCTCCTCCTGGGGCAGCACTTGCAGATTCACCACCTTGATCCGTAAAAGGAGTCGTGGGAACCTTGGGCACATAGCCCGGTCGGGGTCTCAGGATCACGTGAAAGTAACCCGGACTGAACTCCAGGCACGATTTTGCTGACAGAGAACGCCTGCAGGTCCTCTATCCTTTTGATGGAAGTGAGTGCAGTCAGGAGGGCAGTCTTCAAAGAGAGTGCCGTAAGCTCAGCTGACTCCAAGGGCTCAAAGGGAGCTCCCTGTAGACCCCGAAGGACTATGGAACGGTCCCATGAGGGGACAAGGCATGGTCTGGAGGGATTCAGCCTCCTAGCACCTCTCAGGAACCTGATGATCAAGTCGTGCTTCCCTAAATACTTACCATCTACTGCATCGTGATGAGCTGAAATAGCAGCTACATACACCTTCAGGGTGGAAGGGGACAGCCGCCCCTCCAGCCTCTACTGCAGGAAGGAAAGCACTGATCCGACTGCGCATCTCTGGGGGTTTTCGCATCGGGAAGAACACCACTTAGCGAACAGACCCCACTTCAAGGCATACAGGCACCTCGTAGAGTGCGCCCTAACCTGAGTGATTGTGTCTACCACCACGGGTGGTAGGCCACTTAGGTCTTCCGCATCCCGTCCAGGGGCCAGACATGGAGATTCCAGAGGTCTGGTCGCAGATGCAGATAGCTCCTGTCCCTGAGAAAGAAGGTCCTTCCTCAGGGGAATTCGCCGGGGGGGCTGTTGCGAGGAGCGTGAGATCCGAGAACCACATCTGGGTGGGCCAGTAGAGTGCTACTAAGATGATCTGCTCCTCGTCCTCCCTGACCTTGCACAGGGTCTGTGCAAGTAGGCTCACTGGGGGAAACGCAGTATTTGCATAGTCCAGGGGGCCAGCTCTGTGCCAGCGCATCTATACTGAGGGGTGCCTCGGTCAGGGCATACCAATGCGGGCAGTGGGAGGATTCCCGGGAAGCAAACAGGTCCACCTGTGCTCGACTGAATCGACTCCAAATCAGCTGGAACACCTGAGGGTGGAGTCTCCACTCTCCCCTGAGGGTAACCTGATGTGACAGTGCATCCGCTGAAGTGTTGAGGTCGCCCGGGATGTGAGTGGCTCATAGCAACTTGAAGCGCTGCTGACTCCAGAGGAGGAGATGGCGGGCGAGTTGTGACATACAACGAGAGCACAGACTGCCTTGGTGGCTGACATATCTTACCGTTGCCGTGTTGTCTGTCCGAACTAACACGTGCTTGCCCTGGATCAATGGCCGGAACCTACGCAGGGCGAGCAGAATTGCCAACAACTCGAGGCAGTTGATGTGCCAACGCAGCCGCAGGCCCGTCCATAAGCCGGCGGCTGCGTGCCCGTTGCAAACAGTTCCCCATCCCGTTTTGGAGACCTGCTCTAGGGGAACACTTGGTGCGAGAGCACCAAGTCCCTGTGTGCACACAACATGTCCCGAGAGTGAGCTAGGATTAGCCAATCGTCGAGATAGTTGAGAATGCGAATGCCCACTTCCCTTAATGGGGCGAGAGCTGCCTCTGCGACCTTTGTGAAGACGTGAGGGGACAAAGACAGGCCGATAGGGAGGACCTTGTACTGATACGCCCGACCCTCGAATGCAAACCGCAGGAAGGGTCTGTGCCGAGGTAGTATCGAGACGTGAATGTACATGTCCTTCAGGTCTACCGCCACGAACCAATCTTCGCGGTGCAGTCACCTCAGGGGGATGCCCTTGGCGACGAGCAGATGGGGTGCGGGATCTTGAGCCGTGCCGGGGCAGGATATACTGGATAGCCTCTGTCTGCTGCTTCACCGTCGAGAACTGCTGGGCAAAGTCCTCGACGGTGTCGCCGAATAGGCCAGCCGGGGAGATGGTGGCAGCAAGGAACCGTGTCTTGTTGGCCTCACCCATCTCGACCAGGTTGAGCCAAAGTTGGTGCTCCTGGACCACTAATGTGGACATCATCCACCCGAGAGACCGCGCCGTGACCTTCTTCGCTCGGAGAGCGAGGTCGGTCGCCGAGCGCAGTTCCTGCATCAGATCTGGGGCGGAACTACCCTCATGCAGTTCTTTTAGCACCTTGGCTTGGTGGACCTGCAGGAGTGCCATGGCGTGCAGGGCAGAGGTGGCTTGTCCAGCAGCGCTGTAGGTTTTGGCCGTCAGGGACGACATGAACCTACAGGGCTTGGACGGTAGCTTTGGGTGTCCGCGCCAGGTGGCGGCGCTCTGTGGGCATAGGTGCACCACGAGCGCCTTATCCACCGGGGGAATCACCGTATAGCCCCTTACCGCCCCACCATCGAGGGTGGTGATGGCGGGGGAACTGAGAAATCGGGACCGGGCAGTAAAAGGTGCCTCCCACGATTTTGTCAGCTCCTCGTGCACTTCCGGGAAGAAAGGCACTGGAGCGGGGCGTGGCTGTTTTGTACGGGAATAGGAGGTCCGCTGGAGGATACCCGGCGGAGGCGGTCCCATTGGGGTCCCCAAATCGCCCCCCAGTGCTAGCCGCGCTGGCCTCAAACCCGTAGGTAGAAAGACCGAAGCGGGGAGCCTCTGGGGTGGCTTACTTTCTTATGAAAGCAAGCCGTGACCGCAACGTTGCCATGGTCATGTTCTCGCAGTGACAACATGAACCATCCACGAACGCTGCCTCTGTGTGGGTCGTGCCCAGACACGAAAGACAGCGATCGTGACTGTCTGAAGTTGAGAGGTAACGACTACAATGAGGAATATCACACAATCGGAAAGCCATCTTTAAAAAGACGTGTCTTTACGGGTAGTTGTTCCGTGTGTGCCGCTCTTTTAGAGAAATATACTCTTTCAGGAAAATATACTCTCTTTTTTCTGCCGAAGCACCCAGGGGCATTCTCTGCAGTGCACCAGTGCAGAGGAGGGAGAAGCCGCTGAAATGCGCCGTCAGATCCAGCAGAGGTGAATGAACAGTTGTGAGAATTCATCTCAGTGAGCATGACCGTTCGGCTCCGAAGAGAAAATCTGAATGAGTGGTTGCATACCATATTTTTATAATGATTTTGTGTTTTCTCTTGGAGATTAATGAGCACAGAGGCACATCCGTATGTCAACAGAGTGAAGGCAGGATCTTGTGGATTTATGAATGAATTAATCTTGTTTTAAAATCTCACCCTCTACTTCAGGTTTTTATGACATCCCCTGAACACTTTAAAATACTCTTGATAAATTTTGGCAACTGTACAACCTGTAAATTACTTTGATATAAACACCATAGATATCTATCTAGGAACCGCTAGACCAGAAGTTTCAAGACAAAATGTCAAAGATAGATGCACGCTAGTTTCTGTGGTGCATAAGGTGAATACTAAAGGAATAGTTCACCCGAAAAAAGTATAATTCTCTGATCACTTACTCTCCTTTATGCTGTCTCAAACTCATAACTTCCGTTCTTCTGAGGAACACAAACAAAGATATTTTAACGGAGATATGAGATGTTTCTGTCCATAGAATGCAATGGGGTCCAACACTTTCAAGCCCCCCAAATGACGTAAAGGCAGTATAAAGGTAATCCATACTAAAGTGGTTTAGTCCATGTCTTCTGAAGCGATGCAGACGGTTTGGGGTGAGAAACAGACCAAAATGTTACTAATTGTTCACTATAAATCTTGACATCTGCAAATGACTGCAAATGCATCAAGTGCAAGGAAAGGTAATTGAGCTTCAAATAAGGAGTTACAAAAGGAGTTACATTTTTGTCTGTTTCTCACCTAAAACCAATCGTTTCGGTTCAGAAGACATGGATTAAACCACTAAAGTTGTTTGGATTACCTTAAATGCTGCCTCTATTTCATTTTTTTGGAGCTAGAAAGGGTTGGACCCCATTGATTTGCATTGTATGGATATAAACACATCATATATCCATCAAAAATGGGTACATAGGGGGCCTGGGTAGCTCAGCAAGTAAAGACGCTGACTACCACACCTGGAGTCACATGTTCGAATCCAGGGCGTGCTGAGTGACTCCAGTCAGGCTTCCTAAGCAACCAATTGGCCCGGTTGCTAGGGTGGGTAGAGTCACGTGGTCTCCTCGTGGTCCCTATAATGTGGTACTTGCTCTCGGTGGGGCACGTGGTGAGTTGTGTGTGGACGCCGTGGAGAATGGCATGGGCCACCACACGCGCTAGGTCTCCGTGGTAACACACTCAACAAGCCGTGTGATGAAATGCGTTGATTGACGGTCTCAGATGCTGAGGCATCTGAGATTCGTCCTCTGCCACCTGGATTGAGGTGAGTCACTACGCCACCACGAGGACTTAGAGTGCATTGGGAATTGGGCATGCCAAATTGGGGAGAAAAAATAAATAAAATGGGTACATATGCGTTTGTGTTCCACAGAAGAAAGTCATATGAGTTTGAGACTGTATAGGGGTGTTAATAAAGAGAGAATTATCATTTTTGGGGGTAAACTATTATTTTAAAGCACCAAGTTGTTGCATATCTCAACTGAAGTGGAAGAATTAAAAAGTATATTTATAAAAAAAAAAAAAACAACAACAAAAAAAAAACTGTTGATGGAATATTGGTGTCTTTAATCATATTGCTGTTTTTAGTAAAAGCAATAAGCTACTCGAGTTACCCCAAGTAAGGAAAACCCCTTACTTGGGGTAAAATCACTGTAACACACAGTCTAATTTCTTTTAAAAACTGCAGCAACAGCATTAAGATTAAATTGTTGTTGTAAAAGAAAGCCTAATAGTATACTATACAGAATAGTAACTTATTCTTTTATGCATATGAAATTAATTTCTGTAAATTGACATCAAATGTTGGCCACGTCATCCTGTTTTTGCCTGTTGCCACTTAGTCCAGCAGTGGTGCTCTTATGACATCAACTTGTGACTATCTATAGGCTAATTGTGGTGTTGAAATGAGTTTTTATTTTATTTTATTATATATATATATATATATATATATATATATATATATATATATATATATATATATATATATATATATATATATTATTCAAATAAAAATACAAAGTGTAGGAAAGTGAAAGGAAGAAAAATGACAAAGTGAGGATTGTGGGGCAAGGAACAAAAAGGGGCATTGTGCCTTCATCATGCCAGGGGAAGTAAAGGTCCAGCTGTGCAGCAGGGGAAGTAGGCCCAGAGACATAGATGGTCATCATTATAGTGTTGGACTCCAAATGTTATGGCATATCTGGATCTCAAGGACACATAGTGCATGAATGGGGGACAAACAGTCTGGGAAAAACAGGGATATGATGTTGGAATGGAAGGACAATAAGCATTAGATGCAATTTTGGACCCTTAATGTACAGTTTTTGGGCTGTAATATTGTTGAGCGACAATTGACTACCAGGGTTGCACCACAGAAAAATGTTATTCATAATATTGGCTTAAACTACAAAATCATATGAGAAACTGGCCCCAAACTGATTATTGCTGTCTGTTAACACTTTGCCACTGAAGCATCATTGAAGCATTTTAGTTGCCCAAATCCATAGCAGAAGGTCTGGGCCAATAAATAAAAAAGGGTAGTTAAACATTTGGTTTGTTGCATTAACATTATTCTGACTTTTTTTGGAAATGGGAGCTGATCTACATATTTATATGCAAAAATCCATATATACATTTTTGTTGGTGTTGTGGGCATGGATCTGAAATACAATTAAAACCAGCTCCTCCCTACACAGGTCTACTACAAACTAAAGTATAAACATTTGCAGGCTTTGCACTGTCATGGAAAGCCTGACGCAGTAAGCCTTGTTTTCATCTTGCTATACTCTGACTGTGTAATGGCTTTTGGATGTTTCTGACTCAAAGGCTTCTCAGGGGAGGTGGATGTTCAATGAACAACAAGTCAGATAAGGATTTGTGTTTTTCTTTCTATTCCATTCCAAAGTGCAAGAGTTACGTTTGTGGATTAAATCACACTGTATTCGTGCAACGGCCATCCATGCGCTGTGATCCCAAAGGAAACATTTGATTTATAAGCTTCTCTACCTTTGTCTCCTTCAAAACTCTCTTACTCTCACTCCTTCCCTCCACCATCATCTCTCTTTTCAGATGAATGGAAGGTAAAAGAAGTAAATTCTATCTTTGTAGCTCTAGCAATATTTGTAGCGTCTAATATTGCTGTTGGTATCTGTGCATTTAAAAAGTTGTAACCTCTAAGCAAATCATATATTCAAGACCCACTGAATTTCCACTATGATCTATGATTATTTTTCTGGATATTCAGGAACATTCAAATATGCTGTACAACTTATTGCTGTTCTTGGATTCAAACATTAAAAGAAAATGTGTCTGGCTTGAGAAAAGCAATTTAAGTGTGGAAAATGCAAAAGTGTCAGCTTTCATAATTTTATTTTTTTTAGGTGCTAACTTTGATATTCCTATTTAAAATAAATCGTTCATGTTCAAGTCGTTCCAAACCGAGTGACTTTCTTTCTTCTGTAGATCACAAAATCACATTTATTTTTGAAGTTTTCAATGTCTTTGGCCACTCTTTTCATGTATGAAAGTGAAAACATGGTGCTGTCAAGCTCCAATACAGCATAAAAGCAGTATAAAAGTATCATACAAGTGGTCCAAATGACTTTTGCTGTAGTCTTTTAAATTCATACAGTAAGGTTATGTGGGGAACAGACAGTAATTTAAGTCGATATTTACTGATACTTGTTATCCGCCAGGTCGAATGACAAGATATTCAGTTAATTATGACCTGAATTTTGGTGTGCGTATCACACAAAGCTGTTGTATGGCTTCAGAAGACTTATTTAGGAATATAGCACACAATTCCTTTGGAGCACTGTAATTATATTTTTATGGTGCTTTTTTTTTTTTTTTTTTGATTTCGGAGCTTGACAGCCCCAGTCCTTATTTACTTCTGTTATACAGAAAATAACCAGGATATTTTTCTTTCACATGTTGTGTTCCATGGAAGAAAGCAATTCATACAGGTTTTGAATGACATGAGAGTGAGAAAAAAGCATGGCACATATCATATTTAATTTTTAGGTAATCTGTCCCTTTAAATACCTCATGAAGTTAAAATTGAAGCTTTGCTGCTTTTATCTATTTAAGGTAATATAAATGCTAGTTTACCTCTAAATGACAAAATTAGTTTTCAGAAGATATATGCATTTAAAATTGTCAGTTTCTATTCCGGCTAAACAGACATAGCAAAATGAATCACAGCTTATGCATTAACTTTGTCCAATCAAATGCTTTCTAGAACGAGAACGTACTCTCCCCCTACATCTGATCAGCGTGTCTGGCTGTGTTCTAACTGGCACTGATCATGACTTCGAAGGATACTTTGAAGGGACTACAATCCATGCTGTAGGATTGTTCCAAACAGATTTTCCAACAAGAATTGTTTAAAAAGTGAGTTGTAAATTACTGTTGCCACCTTTCACAGTGGAGGGTAAATGTCTTTGAAGGGAATTGAAGGGAATATGGCATAGGTATGATCACTTTTGAAAGTAATGTGAACGTGGGAGTTGGATGCGAGGAAACTTGCTTGAATTTAATCATATGTTCAATACAGGCATTTTTTATAAGGTTTCTTGGGATATACAGCACAAATAAGTGTTCTTTATTCTTCGTTTATGTAACATGAGCCAGCTGGTACTGTACGTGATAGCTTTGCAGTGTGTAAACCTCACTCTCCTGGCCTTAAGAGACGCATTAGTGACTGAGGCTAGAGGCCATGGTTTTATAGCCTCCTTGTTTGTGTGTCAGCCTACCATACAGGGGATTGCCAGTTCAAATACTGCTCGGGGTGGGTTGAGTAGAACCGGTGATATTTAGTGTATTGTGATTCTAAAAATTAATATATTGTGATGTTTTACTCGCTTATTTTTCATTCATCTGCATTGACATGCACAGTGGCTCGAGCCTCGTCGTAAGCATATAACGCAAATCGTGATGTGCTGCGTTTGTTTGTGGGCTTTTTATGTAGAAACGTGTTCAGTTAGATCATTGCCTCAAGTGAGTGGAAAATCAGTCAGACTCAGCAGATTGCTTCCCCGGCTGAACACCAGGTCTCTTTTTTAAAAAAAAAGGCATGAGCTGTTCAACTTCTTGTTTCAGTAGAAAATACATCAACAGGCCAAAGGAAACTGTGCTCACCAAGGCACTTCAGGGGGACTTTAAGGAGTAAAATGACTTGACACATAAAGAGAGGACTGTCTCTCTAGCACTGTTGTCTCTTCTCAAGCTTTTCTGTGGCTTGACTAATTATGGCCTGCAGAATTTGGCCAAACAACAAAGAATTTATTCAAAGCTCTTAAGCATGGCATCTTGCAGACAAGCACTGTCTACCTACCCTGTCTTCTGTCAATGATCGATAGGCTTCTTGGCACATTCACAAGGGTAGAATTTTAAGAATGCATGTATAAATAAATAGTATTACTCCCAGGGAAAAGAGAAAAGTCCTCTGGTACACAGTTCCTTTGCATTATGCCATTGTTGCTGTAATACATATTCTTCTGCCCAGACAAGCTCCCCTGTGAACAAGCAACAGTTTATGTAATGCAATAGATTCTTGGCACTAAGAATACAGGATTAGCCAGGATAGGGACAAGCAAATTGGCTTAATAATATCTGGTAGCTGGGAACAGTCACTCCTCTTTAGAATAAAGGCAGTCGCTTTTAATGTGATACTTGATATACACTGGTGGCCAAAAGTTTGGAATAATGTACAGATTTTGCTGTTTCGAAAGGAAATTGGTACTTTAATTCACCAAAGTGGCATTCAACTGATCACAAAGTATAGTCAGGACATTACTGATGTAAAAAAACAGCACCATCACTATTTGTCAATTGTGATTTCATCACAAAGTAATTTTTGATCAAATCTAGGCAGGCCCCATTTCCAGAAGCCATCACTCCAACACCTTATCCTTGAGTAATCATGCTAAATTGCTAATTTGGTACTAAAAAATCACTTGCCATAAACATTGTCTTTGTGTTTGTTTTTGTTTTTGAGTTGCCACAGTATGCAATAGACTGGCATGTCTTAAGGTCAACACTAGGTCAAAAATGGCAAAAAAAAAAAAAGAAACAGCTTTCTCTAGAAACTCGTCAGTCAATCATTGTTTTGAGGAATGAATGCTATGATGGCGCTGCGGATGGCCGCCTCGGTGTGGAGCGCTCCTATTGTTTTGTTGTTTTTGTTTGTTTGTCCTGTGTTTAGTAATCTTTTTCCAGTCAGTTTTACCAGAGACGAACTGCTGAACATTCGACAGCATATACCAGACAAACTTTTCCCGGTTTTTGAATATTCAGACGTTTTGCTGGACATTTTAGTAGGAGACGCAGGCGAGGGAGACAAGCAGGCATGCTGGTCAGGCTCCGTAGACACGGTTTTCGAACAGCGCTGCCGAGTATTCATCTAGCGAATCTCTGCTCTCTTCCTAACAAAACGGACAAACTACATCTCCTCACCCGCACTAACTAGGACTTTTCAACCTCTGCTGCCTTATGCTTCACAGAAACCTGGCTGAGTGAAGCCATTCCGGACAGTGCGTTACATCTGCTTCCAGCTGTTCAGAGCGGATTGCATTGCGGAGTTAACGGGGAAAACGAGAGGCGGTGGAACATGCTTTTACATCAATGAAAGTTGGTGTACAGATGTAGCAACGTTAAAGAAGATGTGCTGTCCTAATTTGGAAGCACTCTTTATTAACTGTAAGCCTTTCTACTCACCGCGGGAGTTTTCCTCGTTTACATCGCGCCAAATGCGTGTTTGAATGCCCCGCTGCAACAGCTGGCTGATCAGATCACAGACACAGAACAACAATACCCGGACTCAGTTATTATTATTCTTGGGGATTTGAACAAAGCAAACCTCACATTACATGCCCAACCAGAGACAGAAATATATTGGGTCACTGCTTCACAACAATAAAGGATGCATATCGCTCTGTCCCTAGAGCAGCTTTGGGACTCTCTGATCACTGTTTTGTTCATCTTTTTCCAAACTACCGACAGAAACTAAAATACGCTAAGCCTGTAGTAAGGTCTGTAAAGAGATGGACCAATGAAGCAGAGCTGTAACTACAAGCCTGCTTTGACTGCACTGATTGGAGTGTTTTTGAGGCTGCAGACACCAATCTGGACGAGCTCACAGATACTGTTACATCATATATCAGTTTCTGTGAGGATATGTGCATGCCTACTAGGACTTATTTAACATTTAACAATGACAAACCATGGTTTATAGCAGAACTCAGGCAGCTTTGTCAGGCCAAAGAGGATGCTTACAGTGGTGGGGATAAAGACTTACAGAATCAGGCCAGGAACACACTGAATAAGGAAATCAGAGTGGCTAAAAGAAGATACTCTAAGAAGCTGAAAAACAAGTTTTCAGCTAATGACCCTGCATAAGTGTGGAGTGGCATGAAACAACTTACAAATTACAGGACTCCTACCCCCAACCCTGTGGTGCACCAAAAACTGGCTGATGACCTGAATGTGTTCTACTGTAGATTTGAAAGGCCCAATCTCACACCCCACACCCGCTCTGACCTACACTTCACACAAACACCAACACCTCCTGCAGCCCGCCTCCTCCCCCCTCCTGCTACTCAACTTGCACTTAAGATCTGTGAAGATGATGTGTGCCGTGTCTTTCGAAAACAAAAGATAAGGAAAGCACAAGGCCCAGATGGCATTTCACCTGCATGTCTTAAATTCTGTGATAACCAGCTGGCCCCCAACTTCACACTGATTTTCAATAGATCACTGGAGCAGTGTGAAGTTCCCTGCTGCTTCAAACGCTCAATCATCATTCATGTCCCAAAGAAACCAAAAATCACAGGACTTAATGACTACAGACCTGTTGCACTGACATCTGTGGTCATGAAGTCATTTGAGAGACTGTTGTTGGCCCACCTGAAGGACATCACTGGACCCTTTCTAGATACCCTTCAATTTGCTTATAAAGCAAACAGGTCTGTGGATGATGCAGTCAACATGGGATTGCATCATATCCTGCAACATCTGGACAGACCAGGGACATATGCAAGGATCCTTTTTGTGGACTTCAGTTCGGCTTTCAACACCATCATCCCAGCTATTCTCCAGACTAAATTACACCAACTCTCTGTTCCCATGTCTATCTGTCAGTGTATTACCAGCTTCCTGATGGACAGGCAGCAGCTTGTGAGACAGGGGAAATTCACTTCCAGCACCTGTACAATCAGCACTGGTGCCCCCCAGGGATGTGTGCTCTCCCCACTACTCTTCTCCCTCTACACCAACGATTGCATCGCCAAGGACCCCTCTGTCAAGCTCCTGAAGTTTGCAGACAACACCACTGTCATCTGCCTCATCCGAGATGACGATTAGTCTGTATACAGAAGGGAGGTTGAACAGCTGGCTGTCTGGTGCAGTCAAAACAACCTTGAGCTGAACACGCTCAAAACGGTGGAGATGATTGTGGAGATGATTTTGAACACCCCAACACTGTCCCCCCTCACCATTCTAAACAGCACTGTGGCAGCAGTGGAGTCATTCAGGTTCCTGGGCACCACCATCTCACAGGACCTGAAGTGGGAGACCCACATTGACTCCATTGTGAAAAAGGCCCAGCAGAGGTTGTACTTCCATCACCAGTTGAGGAAGTTCAACCTGCCACAGGCGCTGCTGATACAGTTTTATGCAGCAGTCATTGAGTCTGTCCTCTGCACTTCAATATACGTCTGGTTTGGTTTAGCTACGAAATCGGATATCAGAAGACTTCAAAGGACAGTTCGGACTGCTGAGAGGATTATTGGTTGTCCCCTGCCCTCCCTTCAAGAACTATACCCTTCCAGATTGAGGAAAAAGGCTGGAATAATCACTCTGGACCCCACTCACCCTGCCCACTACCTTTTTGAACTGTTGTCTTCTGGCTGACGCTACAGAGCTCTGAGCTCCAGAACTGTTAGGCACAGGAACAGTTTTTTTTTCCTCAGGCTATCCATCTCATGAACAGTTAAAACTGCCTCATTGAGTAATAATTAATGTGCAATATACAGCTTAGTCTTTTTATATTATCCAACACATACAACCTCTTCTGCCATTACATTCCCTTGCACTGTAAATAACCGATTTGTATTTATATTTGCACTATGTATGTGTATGTGTGTACGTATGTATGTGTGTGTCTGTGTGTGTATGTATGTATGTGTGTATATAAATATATATATATATATTGTGTACTGGAAGCTCCTGTCACCAAGGCAAATTCCTTGTATGTGTAAGCATACTTGGCAATAAAGCTCATTCTGATTCTGATTCTGATACAATTCTTGAAATTGCCCAAAAATTGAAGATTTCTTCAAAGACAAAGGACAACTGGCTCTAACAAGGACAGAAAGAGATGTGGAAAGCTAGATGTACAACAAAGCAAGAGGATAAGTACATCAGAGTCTCTAGTTTGAGAAACAGACGTCTCACATGTCCTCAGCTAACAGCTTCACTGAATTCTACCCGCTCAACACTGTAACATTCTGTAATGTCTGTAATGATGTGGCTGGCACTGACAAAGACGATGACGATGGTGTAAAGAACCCAAGTGCAAATTTATTCCAACGTGTATCCCAAAACCCTAACTACAAACATGAAGCAAACATAAACATGAACTTGGCTTGACATAGACTTGAAACTGACAGCCAAAGTTACATTCAAAAAACACCTGACAATGGACAATGGAAAACATGAGGTTTAAATACATGCACATGGGAGAACACATGACAAGGATAACCAATAAACACAAAGAACTCTAAACAAGATAAGACAATAAACCAATGAAAACAAGACACATGAACATGGAGGGAAACATGAAATCACATGACAAGGGAACCACATGACATGAAACAGAAACTAGAATTTCAAAATAAAAGACATGAAAAACATGAACCAACAAAATACACATGACATATCCCCCCCACTAAGTGGCGGCTCCCAACGCCCCAACGCATGAACAAAACACATTAAACATTGCATAAACCCAAAGTTCTGTAGGGAGCTGGGTGGGGGGGGGGGTCTTGAAGCGTGGCTAGGCAAGACATGGAGTGGGGTGTGGCTTGGCAGGTCAATGGAAAGTGGGGCCCTGAGAGGCTCGAGAGGCGGAGCCGTGGAAGGTGGGACCGTGAGAGACTTGAGGGGCAACACCAGGGAACTTGGTGCCCGGAGAGTAGCCAATGGCTCGAAGGAGCATGGTGGAGCCAGAGGTTCGGAGAACCGAGGTAGTGCCCAAGGCTCGGAGGACCGAGGTGGAGCTGGGGAATTGGAGGACAGAGGCGGTGGGCCTGAGGACTAAGGCGGAGCCGTAGGGAAGGAGGTCCCTGGTGGAGCTGCAGGCTCGGATTGACGAAGCGTAACTGTGGGATAGGAGAGCTCAGGCAAAGCCAGGTGACTGACTGACCAAGGTGGAGCTGGAGGGACGAGGGACCCTGGAGAAACTGATTGGCCGAAGGACCATGGTGGAGCTGAAGGGACATAGAGCCAAGGTGAAACTGAGGAATCGGAGAACCAATGCGGAGTCCAGGGCTCGGAGAGTCTAGGTGAATTCGGAAGGTTGGAAGTTCCCCTTGTCTGATCATGAGGAAGCGTCCATAGGGTGGGTACAAGGGCGGAAACCATCTCCAGGTCCAATAGCTCAGCTGTGGCTATGACATGGCGTGGAGTAGACTCAGGCTTGGCTGTGACGTGGCATTGAACAGGCTCAGGTGTGACTGTGATGTGGCATGGAGCAGGCTCAGGTGTGGCTGTGACATGGCATGGAGCAGGCTGATGTGTGGCTGTGACATGGCATGGAGCAGGCTGAGGCGTTGCTGTGACATGGCATGGAGCAGGCTGAGGCGTTGCTGTGACATGGCATGGAGCAGGCTGAGGCGTTGCTGTGACATGGCATGGAGCAGGCTGAGGCGTTGCTGTGACATGGCATGGAGCAGGCTGAGGCGTTGCTGTGACATGACATGGAGCAGGCTGAGGATCTGGGGCAAAAGATGGTGCTAGCTCAGCAACCAAGCCATGACGTGGAACTCTGGCTTGGCGGCCATGACGTGGAACTCTGGCTCGGTGGCCATGACGTGGAACTCTGGCTCGGCGGCCGCCTTCCCCACAGTGAATGTGGAACCAATAATCTGCAGGGCGAGGTCGATATATTGAGCCAGGCTGTGGGTACTCTGACTGCCTGGGATCAGCAAAGAGAGAGACTCAATCAGTCCAAAACCAAAAATGTCTTTGAGGGCAACCTCATTAAAGTCCACCTGGCATGCCAGAGTGCAAAAGTCCTCCACGTAACCCTACAGGGGACAATTCACCTGACGTAGGCATAGGAGTTGAATTACTGGGTTCATTTTTGTTGGTCATGTATTCTGTAACGTTCTGAAATGTCTGTAACAATGTTGCTGGCACTGACAAAGACGATGATGATGGTGTAAAGAACCCAAGTGCAAATTTTTTCCAATGTGTATCCAAAAAATAACAAGACAATCAACCAATGAAAACAAGACACATGAACATGGAGGGAAACATGAAGTAGACAAAGGACACCTGCGCTTATGTAAGCAAAAGGAGAAATAACACTAAACGAACACTTAAGTGAATTTTGTACAGTCATTTTAGAAGTTTTAGGTGGACTAAAATAAGCCTGTTCACCCAGTAAGTATTAATTAGCCTTTGGAATCATCAGTTCTTACTCATAATCATAAATCTGCTGTTGCTGACCACATTTTATCAATCTGAGCCATTAACTAGAATATTTGAATGATAGGAGAAAATAGGCTGCCAACTTTGCTCAGTACATTCATTTAATTTATAGCATACAGCTTGTGGCCCATCGTCAATAGCATTAGGCCTGTGTGCTCAAAACTAAACAACACCAGCATTTAACTTCAATTGGATCAGGGTTGACTGATCATGTTTGATTAATCAGTTGCTTGATTGTTTTTATTCGTGTGTGATTTTGCTATAGCATAAATTCTTCATTATAAGTGCACCAATAAATTGTTTTGGTGAAGTTTCAGTGGTCTTTATACTGGCACATATCGGCATTGAATGCTGCATCACTTACATGTAAAAGCAAACATTTTTGGTTATTGATTGTAGAAATAACCTTTCTGCAGGCATATTTGTCACTCATGATTGATGTATTTGACTGAAAGTGTGCAAATTTAGGGGAGTTACTGAGAAAAAGGGTGGGTTATGTTCAGAAGTGATTATCCCTAAGCCCTTTTCCCTCCAAAGACTTTATCATTCACTCTGAGACCTTTGAAAGGCTGAAAAGTGTGAGGCTCAAAAGTAACATCATTTTTGGAAATTCTGTTTGGAATGACCTAACAGCATGCCTATCATAATTGTTCTCCTTTCAAAGTGCCCTCCGAAGGCATCATTTATGCTATCTGAAATACAGGGAAAGTTAGCAGTATAGAGATAAAAGGTGTGTTCAACTTTATGCAGCGCTGCATAGACCGATCGGTGCCAAAACTGAAGCAGTGCATGTTGGTTAGAATTTATTTTGTCCGACTTGAGATGGCGGTAATGCTGTGTCACCATGATGCCATCAAAGTGCAGTGAGAGTAATTTGAGAGCAGCCACCAGGCTCAGCCGGCACAGTTCCTCCAAAGCAGCTGCACAAGCTATGATGACAGCTTTTTTGCAATTGGTCAGAATCACCTATGACAACGATGACGTGTTTCATGAGTTTGCAATGGCATACTACGCATTCTGCTCTTACTACTTCTGTATATCAGTCTATGGTAGAAATAGTAAGAGTAGTATGGTAGTATATCATTTCCAAGGTGTTTATTCTGACACATTTAGTCCCGCTAACTCTTACAAATCTTACAAAATGTTTTTATGAGTACATTATGTAAATTGCATGTACTATTATGTTAATCATAGTTATATTTTGTTTGTTTATAATAAATAAATAAATACAAACATAAATAATAAAAAAGACAATTCAAAATGATTAAAAATACTGACTCCTTTATAGGTATGAAAATAACAAAGTTTTATTGCACTTTCTTCTTGGACACAGCAGGCAATTAATTCAGCAGCACATAATAACCTTTTCAAATTAATAATGTTTCTGGTTATTATTATATGTAAAATTCAAACCTCACAATAAAGAAAGCAAACATTAGGGCTGTCAAAATAGCTGAAAAACTAAATTCGAAGTTCTATGAATTATTCAAATTCTAAAGACATTATGTTAGAGGACAAAAAGTACTGTATTGTCTCCTAAACCCACAAGAGGGCGCAAGCGAGCGCAATGAGCAAATATAAACCAAATCAAGCATCGCATTTTTTATTGAAATGAAATGACATGACTTTGTTTAAAGTGCATAATGTTTTAAACAATCGTTCATAAATCAAATATAATTTCCTAAATGTGCATGCAAGGAAATTGAGGTAATAAAAGTGCATATAAGTGGAAGTGTATCAGTAATATGAGAAAACAGGCTTCAACAGACAGCGTAATGTGTTATGTTAACACAAAATGGCAAACTGTCATTCCGAAACTATCCACTCACTCATACATCTTGTACATCTCACATTTAATGCTGGCCCCTCGTCATGACATTCTCGAGAAAACTCTTCAGGATGAGAAGACTGCATGTGTGTTCTCAAGTTAGATGTTGTGGAGTGATATAGCAGTGGTTTCTTACACAACTTACAAATGATGATGGTTTTGTCAACAGTTTCTCCTTCGATACTCTAGAAACCAAAGAAGCGCCACACAGCACTTTTAAGATGTTTTGGTGTAAGATCCTCTCCGACTCAGAGTCCTCACTCTCTTTTTCCGTCATTTTTCAAATTAACAACGCAGCCGTGCCGCATCTAATGGGTTGAACTGGATAGGCTAACAAAAACAAACTGTGTCAGCTACATCATCATCATGTCTCATGCGCCTCCTAACACACCTAAAATACGAATGCACAGTTTTTGCATTCGAATGTGCAATGTTTTTTTCATTCGACGAATATTAAAAATTCTAATTTTAATTTGTCAGCCCTAGCAAACATCGCACGATCTGCCATGACTGATGTAGGTTCGGCACACGACGGGAAGCGCAAAGTGTGCAAAGAGAGCCGGCTGGATGGCTCTCTTTTCAGCTCCTCCCCCAGCTACAACTGGCAAATCTCACCGACCGATAAGGCAAGGCACAATTCAATGCTGCCTTCAGGTGCACCTGGGAAGGGTACCTCTTGAGTTGGGCATTCGTTACTACAACATGTCACGCATTCAAGTTGAAAACATAATGCGGAAGAAGCCAAACTTAAACAAAACGCAAAGAACTATGGCAAAAGCTATTTTCTGTTCTATCGGTAAAGAAACATCACTGAATACACTTGCGTCATTTATGCAAGACAAATATAATTTATTATACCACGGTTCTGTTGAATGCTTGATTCTTATTGGTTGATGGATGTGCATTTATTTTTCAAGTAAACGCACAGCTATGAAGTAGTTCCAGGTCTTGACCGCATAAAGGTTCCATATCTCTTCGTCAAATTATTTCAGTTATTTCAAAGAGCCCTACAGGCTACCACAACAAAATAACTAATTAAAACAAAGACATTGGTTAAGTACATCGGATAAGAATGACAAGCAACGTCTGTAATATCCTACATTTATTTCAATTTCAATTGAAAAGCATCCTTGGGCTCCCTCTCTTTCTCTCTCTCTCTCTCTCTCTCTCTCTCTCTCTCTCTCTCTTTTGCTCTCGTCTCACACACACACACACATACACACACACACACACACATTGAGACTCGAGTCGCGACCAACAAATAGAGCCGCAACCCCACGACTTGATCAATACAACAGTTTCTATTTTCCGAAAATAACTTTTAATATGGTATTGTGAACAGTTGTTTAGCAATGAAAAAGCTGTACAAAAATGGTGACACTCGCTGCTGCTGAGAAGTGCTTAAACTTACATCTTGGCGATTTTGAAGCGATGTTACTTCTGATGAGAGATGCATAAAAAAAGGTCATTCCAGAAGTGATCTCTCTTAGTTTGAGTTTCTCTCTTTTGATCACTCACACATGCACAAATGCACTTCCTTTTTACTCCAGTAAGTGCTCCAGTCAAGCAGCGCAAGCCTCGCTATCCTCTGTTGTTAGTTCCAAAGTGACGTTTTCGAACTAGCAACGAAGGCTCGGACTGTATGAAAGCAAGACGCTGAATCTGTGGTGGATAAAGTAGTTCCACTCACAAAAGTGTTTTAGGGATGAAAACCAAAAAATGTCTTGAGATAAAACCCTGAACGATGACTTAAAGTATGGTAACCGTGGTATAAGCGGAATAATTGACTCTGGCCCATTGAATTATTGAAAAATAATGCACACCCGAGGTGTAACGGTCACTCCGCTGTGTGTCAGGACCGCATTACCACCTCGGATGTGCATTATTTTTCAATAATTCAACGAGCCGTCGTCAATTATTTCTTACTTAATGCATGGTATTTAATATATAATTTATTAATTCATTAGTTGACTGTCATACTGTATATAACAAATTAGTATGATCGAAATAAAGTACAAAAGGTGAAATAATTTTGCTAAATCATTAGTTTCCATCATCTTTCATGTAGGCACGCCCCTTCCAATGTCCTAACTGGGAAGCGTGGGTATCACCTAGAATTCTGACTTGACCACTTGTTAATATGACTTTGCTCGGTCATTCGTGGCTCAGAAATTGTAATTATGATATTTGCGACTCCAAGGGCACACAAGTTGAACACACCTTAGTCATGTGATCTCAAAATGACAGCCACCATTAGCATGAACCACCAGAGACTATTTAGCAGAGATGAGCCACTTCTATTAAAATGAATGGGAGAAATTGGAACCGTGAATGGATGTAAAAAAGGAAAAAGAGCCAATAATCGTTTAGATTACAGACCAAGGAAAATTGCATTTTTAGCATAATCTGAGGTAAAGAAGCACAGTTTATGATACCAGTGTTGTCAGATTTTACTGCTGATTTGAAATGCGTTTGATCGTAAACCAACCCTTTTGAAGATTTCGATCTTTTCCCATTCAAGTAGATAGGAGCTACACTATGGCACTTCTTTACATAGAAAATAGCTGCCCAGCCTGTCTGAGAGCATTCCAAACATGACCACCGAGTGGAATGACTTGCTAAAAAAGACTTTGGAACCACCCTCTGATTTCAAACAGCTTTTCTAGACCACCGAGATTATTTTAATTTTCCTCTCAAAAAAAAAAAAAAAAAAAAAAAAAAAAAAAAAACTTTTATTACAATCCTAATGTGGACAAGGACATTTGGAACAAAACACTTGTTCACATATACAGTAGTAAGTTCTTGTGTCATTCCTGCTTTAAGTCAAATGGAATGCAAATCTGTTTCTCATTAAACTTACACTTCTTACTGTTTCTGAGATGGCCTTATACTTTAATTACCAATCAAATATATTTAAAAAGAGGGCATGTGTGTTGCTGTCTAATCTGGAGTTACATATCCACCCTTAGGCAGCAGAACAGCACATGTTGTAAGAGGCACATTTGGTTGTTGTATGACTGTGACAGTCTTCTCACTGATTAGCTCTATTGTGTTGCAAAGGTTTGAGTCTATGCAACTCTGCACAAACGCTTGTCAGGCTAGCCTCACTGTCCGCTTTTATTACATTTGGTTTGATTTAACAGGATTTGCAGACCTATTTTAACTTATTTTATGTCCGGATTAATGTCTGGACTCAAGAGAAAGTTAAACCTCCCCTAACCCGCAGTTATTTCTGTGATAATGGTATTACGAGCAGAGGAAACAATGCTATGTACTGGGCCTTTAGCATATTTGTGTGTTCTGCACAAATAGGTAAAAACTACTTAAAATACTGAACTACTGCACCATTATCTTACCTTTTAAAGGAATATATTATGCAGAGCTCAAGAATATGTTATGTAATTATTTACCCTCAAAAACCGTGTGTCATTCTTTCTATGTGAATTTTGTTTTTTCTTTTTGAAGTATCTTCACACATGTATTTTCCATAGCTCGGCTGTTAATCTCCCAAAATGACAAACAAACACCATAAAAGACACTATATATAGTCATGTTAGCTACTTCAGTTCTAAAGGACTATTCAGTGTTGCAGTGCCTCTGTATCCGCTCTCTGTAAATCATGAGCTGTCTATCTCATGCTTTAGTGTCTTGGCTCAGGCACTGAGTTTGTGTCCTAGATTTACCTCTTAATGACACTAGAACTGTACAAAGAGGATGCTAACCACTTTGGAGGCCATTAGAAGAATAACCAGGGGCATGTTTGGTCACAACCCCTCAGGTCTGTTGTGTATTATCTCGTCCATTATGATTTCTGTGCTGTTGGACTTGAGGGTCCATCTAGATAAAGGAAGAGCTGGTTTATTGTTTGGTCATTTAGAAGCTCTCTAAACCCTTGAGAAGTTCTCTAATGCAACATTATGTTATGACCTCCGTTAATCAAACAGAGCCTCGGATTTCTGGTGCTCCAGGGAATCGACTAAAGGTTGGCTTTAAATACTAGACATTGCAGTAAGAGCATATTGTTACAGACTTGTAGAAGTGCATCAGCAGTTGACATTAGGGCTGGGCAATATCAGGGTTCTACAGTGCAAGCACTTCATTTGTGAGTGAAAATGAGTATGTGCATGCGGATGTGGAAAATAATTTCTGTGCACTGGTGCGACCAAACTTATGAATTTATACTGTAGCCTACCATCAGAATAAAAACTCCATAATGCATCTAGCCTCATATGTATTGGTTGACCAATATATAGCCAATAGAAATGTGCACGGATAGTCGACATTTGGTTAACCATTCGACATGCCACTATTTGAATATCAAAATCACTATTCAGTTATTCTACACATGCAATACATGTCTGCAACCTGACCCAAGCTCGACGAGTTCCGACAAACCATCAGATTTTCTGGCCGGGTTTGGGTCAGATTTTCAAGTATAGGGCGAGTTAGGGCTGTTCAAACATGCTTTTGAGTGCATCTGCGCTGTTTCTCTATTATAGATCAGTGATACTGATACTTGCTGGACGGACTTCTTTGACTGTTGTGCTGGCTGAATCTCGCTTTTTTCAAATTTTTTGACACTGAGTAAAGTTAAAAAGACTTTAATTTTTAGAAACACATCTCGAAAAACATGTGTTGTGTTTCATTCGTTGTGCTCTGAAGAAGAGTACTTTGTGACTGTTATTCCATTAAACATGATTTCAGTACATTCAGGATGAGCAACGTTTTAGTGCTTGATAAATGGTAAGACAGTGTTTTTTCCCTCTTGATCTGGTGTGCATATATCAAATACAATAATTAGACAAGTTCAATGTAATTAGATTTTAAACCATTTAAAAATCAAAGCACCCTGAAAAGGCTATTTAACTGCAGCAGTGTGACTCCACACACATGATAATAGTTGCGAACCTGCCCGTGCAGAGCGCATTTACTGGCTGTGACTTTTCATTATCCCTATCTCTCCTCAACACATCCCTGTCACTTAAGTGTCTTGTGTAATGATAGCAAACAACTTCTTTTAAGTTTAAAGAAAATTTATTTTAAATATTTAATTCACTAACCTCACAAATCCAGCAATTTCTTCCTGTGAAGCGCATATTCCTGTGGAGTGCTCATATTTCCTCCTGTGAAGCATGAATTATATCAGTTTGGATAAAGTGCAAATTATATGAGTCTTGATCAAAACTGTTTTCCTCTGGCTCATGAATGTTGTGTGACTGTCAGTCCATGACCCACAAAGAAGGCTATCCCGGCCATGTCAGCATCTCAAAGCGGTTCCCATGTATTGTGAAAACAATGTGCTGCAGGTTCACACATTCACGCACTTACAAACATCTGTACCGCTACATTTGATTATATTCTTAGTTCAGTGTATTTTAGTACATTTAGGCTATGCTTAGTATGAATTTGTGAATTGTTTAATTACTGTTTTCTGCTAAAAATAAATTGTAGAAGATCCAGATTTGAGTTCATTAAAACTTCCCATTGTGGATCATGTGATATTTTAGACCTTTGGACTTTTATTATTTGAAATCAAGTCAAATCATAACACACTGCGTAAACACGGCACATAACATACCACTTCTCTGCTGAGATGTCAGGTGAATGTGCCTTCGTGCTCTCCCTGCGATCCTTGATGTAATTGTAGGCAGGGTTGGGGAGTAACGGAATACATGTAATGGGATTACGCATTTAAAATACAAATTTTTTTTAACTGTATTCCACTACAGTTACAATTTAAATAGTTGATAATCAGAATACAGTTACATTCAAAAAGTATTTTGATTACTGAAGAGATTATTTTGCATTTTATTGTCATTTGTTCCATTTAATATTTGGTCTATTCAGCTGGAAAACATTTATCCATATAAATGAAGCGATCCAAAAAGTGTTTGAACAGTGGTGAAACACTTTCTTAAGATGTGTAACATTCATACGAGCAGACAGATAAGTACGTTTAAAGTAAGTTTACAGCAGCAGAAATAGAAGTAAACCTTGTGTAAATTGTCATGTGAACATTTAGCTTTATGTAAAGCTAAAATGCTTTTTCTAGCCATTTTACATGCAACTGTTACCAGGCATGATCATCTATTTTTTTATCAAATAAAAATCCATGTCAGATCATTACTTTTTTCTCTAGTAAGACCTTTGATATTAGGGCAAAAATCTTATTCTTGATGAGCATTTTTTAAATTGTTTTTTCTGTACAAATATTTAAAAATCCTTTAAACAAGATCAATTTGCTTTATCTTGTTTTAGAAGCAACACTGCATAAAATATTTAGGTTTTTCAGAGAATGTCTTATTGTACTGGCAGATTTTGATAGTCAATAAAAAGTGCTGAAGAAGTAATCCAAAATATTTAGATTGCGTTACTGACCTTGAGTAATCTAACAGAATACGTTACATATAACATTTTACAGCATGTATTCTGTAATCTGTAGTGGAATACATTTTAAACGTAACACTCCCAACCCTGATTGTTGGTTGGGATGAAACAAGGAGACCAGCGAATCAATAGTGCTTGTTGTCATGTTGTACTTTAACAAATTATCACGGTGTATTTAGAAAACAATGTTCATCTATAGAGAAACACTCCATGATTGATTACATTGAGCCTGCTTCATCTTTACATGAGAGGAAGTGAAGCATGCATGTCTGTGTGGTTTTTATTCTGTGTTGCGGACAAGACTTGACATAGAGTGCACAAGCGGCAGATGGATGTCTGCTGATATGATAACTGAATACATTTGTTCTGAAATTGATTAATCGACGAATGATAAGCTTAGTTTGCTCAAATTATTACAAGCAATTAATCAATCATAGATTAAACCTTACCATCCCAAATTTCATGATTTAGTCACACTGCAATATATCGTTAAATGTCAGATAAAGTTTGCTATATTGCTAAGTGCAAGGATTGTCACGTGCCATCAAATTAAATGACTTTCGTTATATAGTCATTGGATGACTCTTATGGACCATAATGTAAAGCAAATCAGATGTAATATGCCCTTCATACCATATCATGCAAGACTAAATCGATCTAATGGCTCCCACTCAGGTGTTGAATGTGAATCACTTGCAGTTATTGTGTGCTCAAACTTTCTGCCCTACGCACTGATTTAGCTGCATGAATGTTAGACTAAGAGACATGATTAGCCTTGCATCCCACAAGAGACAGACAGCACAAAGAAGTGATGTGTGTATTCATACGAAACCTCAACCCAAAACATCAATTTTCAATCAATATCCAACAAAATCTCATTAAAACATTATATGTTCTGCCTTGGATATTAGTTCTGGATGACAACTTTGTGATATGTAAAGACGGATATCTGTCTTGCTCAGCTGTGCAGAAAAATGGTATTAAAAGCATGGAATTGGAGTCACATAGAACAGAGCAGGACTGAATCCAGGGGAAGGCGGATGAGAGTGAGATAAATGTGATTTTCTTTTAGTAGTACACACTTTTTATATCACTTCACATATTTTTATAATTGACTAGTTGACTTGTCCATCTAAAGGGCGCCCTTATAATTAGACTGATTTAAAGTCATCTCAACCAGACACCGATCAGGCATGTTTCTTAGGGGGTATTCCCATTAAGACATGTTCTTGTGTTAAAAAAATAAAATAAAAATAACAATACATGAAATAATAATAATAATAAACAGCAGAATAGAGCGGAACTCGAAACATGTTTTTTAAAAGTTTAACTATTTCTAACTCAAAATGTCATCTTAATATGCAATACATCTGGAAACTATTCATCATAGCAGTTGAAGCAGAGTAATTCTGGGATTTCTGCAAAAACTTAGACATGAAAGAATCATTAATCTGATTGTGTCATACATTTTGGAACACTGAATTTATTGTAAACAAGTTTCTCAGGTTTATGGACCTTGGGCTGTTTAAATTCAGCATGACAGATTGGTGCTAGGGTTATTAATGTGTGTTATTTTGAACTGTGTTTGGAATGCAAATTTTTGTGTTAAAGTTGAGTAAGCTGCAGGAGTTTAAACTCTATAGTACAGACCTCACTAATCAATAATTTGTGATTACCATGAATATGCAATTCCTCTTTATAGTCACAATATTTAAATAAAACTAAAAATGACAATAATATAATCATTCAGTTATTTCCCTTTTCAAAATTAGTTCATAGTTTGAAATCCAGAGTCTTTCAGGTTGATATGTAGATGGTATTTCCTTCCACAGTCTATAGTAGCACTAGTGTTGGTGTTCTGCATTATTAAGACTTGTCGATTAAAGTCATTTATTTTGAAACAACATCAGTTTATACCAACCCTAACCATAATATTAATATCTAATTATGCCTTTGGGGAAATAACATCTAGGCCTTTGCATCTATGCAGTGGAATTTGACATTGATTCAATGGTTTTCAAAACAATGCATTTTTGTAAGTTCACATTTTCATCAGATATTGGATTGCTTTTGAATCACCTCACAATATTACTTCTTTTCTCTTGATATTCATGAGTCCCTGCTTATGAATGGTGGAAGCCTGCTTCTTATTGATTTAAGGTGTGTTTTTCCCTCTGCAAATTTGCATGGCTAACACCCCGGAGGCTGATGAAAACTATCGGAGAGTGTCAGATTTTCAAAGCAAACATGGAGAATAAAGGTATTGATCTGCTCCTTGGGCAGGCTTTCATCTGGGAGTAGCTTAATACCATGACAAGAATAAAAGACTTTGAGGGTGAGAAAAAGACCAGCAACAGCCATTAGACAACGCTGTGTGGGGCGCATCAGATTTATTCCCGTGCTCTCAAGAGAGGGATGCATGGCACCACAAAGCATGACAGATAACTGGGATCCATGCTCATTTGATGGCAGTCTTTCTGAAAGTCATTGCGGCAGTAGTCCACTTCCCACTCTGTTTGCATTTGTTCGGTCAATTACATTAAATTCTCAATGTATGCCATTCTTGTCATTTGTGCATCATTGTGTGATCTTTTGCATTTGTTTGCATACACAACCACAGGGTCGGTCGCTGCTTTTTCCACTATAGAAATATGTTGACAGTGATTTTTCCTAATAGTTCCTGGAGCAACATTCCTATAAGCCAATCAGGTTTAGATTTCAGGGTTTGGTATGAGGATGAGGTTGGAGCTTCTACAACATTCTTATCAACCAAACAATTTTTTCTTCTTCTTCTGATTTTAGAGTTAGCTAAAGGGATGTTATCATTTCAAAAAGGAACATTTTGGCATCATTTACTTTCATGTTGTTACAAATCCATACGACTTACTTTCTTCTGTGGAACACAAAAGATGTTAGACAACCTAATTTACCATTTCATGTAATTAAACCATGCAATGAGAGTAAATTGTCACAGAGGATAACATTCTGCCTCATCTCCTTTTGTGTTCCACAGAGGAAAGAAAGTCATAGGGGTTTGGAATACATGAGGGTGAGTACTGAACTATCCATGTTTGTTTGTTTTTTTTTTTTTTTTTTGTTTTTTGGTATATGGTTAGGACTATGCTTGTCTAACAGGAATGTTATTTCAGGACAAACAAAAGATGTTGATCCATGAACACTTTCTACTTCACAAAATAATAATTACCATAGAGGTACTGGCCTGACCACAGATACTGTATCAATTCTGTTAAGTTGATTAGTCTGAACTGAAATGCGAATACTTTTTTAGCAGTCATGAATTGCCTAGACAACCTGCTCTGCATTCTGATCCAGAGTAAAGCTCTGACAATTTGTTTAAAACCAACAGTCTTGAAATACTTTTCTGAAGAAGACTCTTTCATCTTAGACAATGTCCTAGTCTAAGGTCATAGAGCGCACAAGAAGATGCTCCTGTACCAACCTATTGAAAACTGACGTTAAAGGTATAGTTCACCAAAAAATGAAAATTCTTTCCTCATTTACTCACTCTCATGTTGTTCCAAACACATATGGCTTTTTTTTTTTCTCTGGTGGAAAAAAAAAGAAGATGTAAGGCAGAATGATAGCCTTTGTCGCCATTTGCTTTCATGTTATGGAAAGAAGATGTATTGGAAGTGAATAGTGACTAAGACTAACATATTGCGTAAAATCTTCTACCAGCTTCTACAGAGGAAAGAAAGTCATTCAGAACAACACAAGGCACGGTATACGATATTTTTTACGCCTAATTTCGTGTTCACTTTTCCCGCCCAAACATATTCCATCCTCATATGCCACATCTGGAGTCTATAATAATGCACCTAAATTGCAGAACATTTAGGGAGACTTCCAGCTGTATTTCATTGTCATATATATTAGTTCTAACATTGTGTCAGGTGTTGTTATGTTTGGTTAATGAATCCATTTACAACAGGCCTTCTGTTTGCAAAGCCGCAATGTGTTGTTTAGAGAGCTGGGCTTTCTGATGCCTATTGTGTATCATCTGTTTGATTTCCTGTGTGGATAAGATTGATGAATGCAGGAGGCTGCTTGGCAGGCCAATTCCCTCACTGATCCATTCATCTACAAAGGTTCTGGTTTTTGAAGCTGCCATTCAAATATTGTTTTGTTTTAAGAGAAGCGAACAGATGAGGAAAGGTGCTGGACAGGTGGCACCATGGCACTCATCGGATATTGCTCTGGACATGGACCAGCATTTTCCTGACCAATTATGTGACTCTGTTTAACTTGTTCATTCTTGGTGCAACTAGGCCATTTACATCTCTTTATACATGTTTAAAGCATTTTTCAGCTGGTTTGACTGCTTGGTCTAAACCTGAGCTCAACTCTCCTGCCCCTGCCCCCAACAGCTTCTGTTCATGTTGTACTTTTGGATCCAAACAATGCTACATTTGTGTCATCAACGTGAGTACCACCGTGAGTACTTGCGTTAACTGTTTACCTCTTTAGCTAGGTAATGACTCAGGACGAGAAGAGGCTAGCTTCAGTGTTTATTCATGCTTTTTTTTCCCATTGGATGTGCCACAGAAATTGTGCAGATGCATTGTCAGAGATGCAAAGAATGACCATTTATTCTGATACAATTGGTGAAATGAGAAATGCATTTTTCTATATTAATTGAATGGAATTCTACTTTTTAAAGCACATTAAATTGCTGTGCAATTCATTGTGCTGCGTTTAGCTTTTTAAATGCAAGAATGTTTGACTCTTAGTGAAGCAAATTCAGGAAAGGAAAATAGAAACTCTCGTGCATAAAGAAAATCAACAAAATGCTTATGGTAATTATTTTTTTTTAGAACACATTTATTTAGTGATTTAATTATTTAATATTTTAAATACATTTTAAATGTAGTTTATTATGATTTATTTAAATATTAAATATTTTACAATTTGTTTAATTATTTAATTTTTATATATTTGGCCCTCCAATTACTGGGAAATGTAGTGGTGCACATTATATGTTAGTAATGTTTCACAGTTTAAGATGTTTTGCTTTCATTCCACTGTAAAACAAAAGTGTTCATATAATTGTATACCCCACACCACCTTTTTAAGCATAGGCCTAAAGTGGTTCGCTAGCTTGTACCTAAGTTCACTTTCAAGCCAACCAAATAAATCAAACTCTGTTGTCAAATGTACTCTGGTCTGCACACCCTTAGATAATCAATAACTGTTCTATTGTTCTGTCTAGACAGAACCCCAGTGTAATTAAGGAGTTGAGTACATCTTGTTTTGAGATGTGTGAAACTTCTCACTTGTTCTTTTTTTTTTTTTTTTTATACTGATCCATATTGGCTATTTTGTGCAATGATTTGGAATAACAGAGTGTTGGAGGTTGACCGATCTTGCTTTGGGGACTTAGGGACCATAACTGGCAATCAAGGGCATAAACTCATGCAAATTGGACATGTCTAAATTTGTGGAAGTGCCATTTTAAGCGCTGCCATGTCAGCTCTCCATCAAAGCCCTTTCCTGCTGGGAGACTGACATGCAATAGATCTGATGGAGCCTTGACATTGAGCCCAGATTCCTTTTGGGATTACTGGTAATGGCATCTCAGAGAACCAGGGGTCATGTTTCTGATGGTCCACATAAGTCAAGGCTTTAAAGGTCAGCTTTATGTTCAGGATGATGGGTTCCATTTGTGGCTTTATAGATTGGTGCCATGACCCAGATGGCTCCAGTGTGGCTTCTTTGCACATAGCCATCCCTTTTAAGCACATTATTAGCACCGCATAGCAGTAGGAAGAGCAGCAATACCAGACAGTGAAGGGCTCTGTCTGCAGGCAAGCTGACAGTCCCTGCGCACTGACATGGAAGGAGAGCGTCCCGCTCAGTCCCCATTGTGTTCATACTACTTTGTTTTTAAATAAGGTCAACCTGAACTGGAGATAGATGCAAGGTAGCTTTGGAGTGATGTGGAAGAACACACTGTGCAAGATTAAGAATGGAGACATGTTGCTTCAGCAAAGACTGAAACTGGTTTGAGATTTGAACATAAATTCTACTGTTGGGGCAGTTTGAATTAGCATTTAGAATGATGATCTGAGCCTCATTAATGTAAGTGATGTGTGTGAATCAAATTAAACTGTTCTGAAGAAAACATCAGCTGCGATGTGCACGTCTAATTTATCATCAGAAATTAATCTAGGACGTCTAAAGTTTATTATCTCTAGAACCACACATTGAATATTCCTCACATTAAACTATTAAAAAAATACAAATAATAAAAAAGAGTTTAAAGTTTACACTAAACAAAATCATGATGTGTTTCCACATTTTTGTGACAGGTGCAGTTTTACCTAGAGACATTTACTCTCTCAACTGCAATGTTGTCACAAAAGCAAGTTGAAAAAGCAAAATAATTCAATTGTCATAGAGACCCAAATATATTTTTAAAATAAGTCATGCAAAATGCAGTTTCATGGCTGGTAAAAAAAAAATAAAAAAAATATTCAGCCCTATAAAGTCAAAATGCAGAAACTAGGAACAACACTGGAACTGAGATAAATGGCTTCAAAGGATTTGGTTTTTTAATTAATTTTGTAGTTACTGAAATTTTCACTTGGCACTTTGTTTTCTCTATATCTGAGCATAGTTGAGTCAAACCCCTCTGGCACAGCATAGACATGGTCTAAGACACTCAATTTGTCATAACTCAATTTTGACAGAATGTAGTTACTGCGTTTTACCATTCCACAGTTTTTTTTTTAACAGCAATTTTTCTGAATTCACCTGCCATTTGCAGGTGTGGCAAAAAGGTACATTTGGGCCCTGCTTGCTCAGCTGTTATAAAGTAAAATTTGAGACAAAGTGATTTGGAATTTGGAATTTTTTTTTTTTTTGTTTTTTTTTTTTTTTTAAGGAAACGAAAGCAAAACATCCGTAACTAATGGCCCCACAGGACGAAGGGGTGATATTGTGGGTACACATGCTTTGTCTTCTCTCCGGAGTCTTAGATTGCTCTTTACATTTGGATGGGCAACCAGAACAGCCACTCATAACTAAAGACCAGCTCCCCTGTTTAATGCGGCTAGTCTCTTGAGCCACTCCCAGCTGCCTTTGGAAACGTTTGCATGCCAGCTGTGAGCCTCTGCCAATGGGTTCCCATGGGGACCAGGCATACAGCGTGCATCTAAACAACTATTGTCTCTTTGAAGTGAGATTCACATTGGCGAGTTCCACCAGACTGTTTGAATTTGATTTGTTGCAGTATTGGGTCATGGTTGCCGTGGAGATCTATCCCACCTCCTCGCAGCTCTCCTTCAAATGACTCGAGGGAGGAATTATTTTAGCTCATGACTTACCCACACCAAGTAATTAATTGTTAGTGTTAATTAAACTTTTGAATTATAGTTATATAAGCGTAGTCTTTACCATTCTGTGGTGGCTGATAAAAGATTTACCACCTGCGTAAGCTAGGCAGGAGTGAACATTAGCTAAGATGAATAGCACAAAGGTGGAGTCTGGGAGCTGTAGCTGAATCATCTCTACTGTTTATCTGCATATTTCCCACTAAATTCTCCCACTTTTTTGCATGTTCACAGAAACTTCTTAAATGCATGTTAAGTGCATGCCACCATCAAACCAGTTTATGAATTGAAAGAGCTTTGAGCTTAACTATAGTAAGCAGAGAATAGTAAATATATAGCCATAGTCTAGTCTGCACCCGCACTCTGTATACTTTATGAAAACCTACATTGACATTACCTTTCTTTCTTTCTTTCTTTCTTTCTTTCTTCACTTTTTCCCAGAGTTCCTGTCTTGTCATGCGATTCCCCTGTTTGCCATGGCCCTCGTGTTCCATGTGTTGTGTTCTTGTTTGTCCTTGTTTTATTAGTCTTGTTATCTGTTTATTAGTTCTGTCTTGTCATTGGTTGTTGTCTATTGTCTTGTCTTGTTAACCCATGTCTGTGTATTTAAGCCCTCATATTTGCAATTGTCCTTTGTTGAGTATTGTGATCCAGTATCATAGTCTTCATGGTATATTCATTGTTTAATATTGTCACAGATTCCCAGACTCGAAGATAATGTTGAACCCGGAGGCAGTGTTTATTGAAGCAAACAAAACAACAACAGAGATTAACTGGCATGTCTTAAAATAACAAACACAGAGTGGATATAAATAACAGAGACCCTGGGGATCGTCAGAGTAGCGATGGAGAGGAACCAGGAAGAGATTGCACAGGAATAACTTCAGAGAGGCTCTCAGCGATAGCAGGTATATGAGTCTGTTTTGTGAATCGAGACTAGACGAAGAGTGAGAGGAGAATCGTGTTTTTATGTAGTGGAGCTGATTGATGCAGTGATGAGGGGCAGGTGCAGGTGATCAGAACTCAGGGGAGAGGGATGGTAGGATATTAGAGCTGGGAGTGTCAGGTAGATCCGTGACATTACCCCCCCTCCACGGACCGCTCCAGAGGGATGTGCTTCCCGACACCATGGACGACCATGTCCACATGGGGCTGGACGGTCTGGGTGAATATCGTGGAAGTTGGAAAGTAGGGTGGGGTCCAGGATGTTGTCTCGAGGTATCCATGATCTTTTCTCTGGACCGTAACCCTCCCAATCAACGAGGTACTCAAGACGACCCCTACGGCGTCGGGAGTCCAAGATGTCTTGGACTGCGTAGACCGGTGTGTCTTCCAGGAGTAGCTGGGTGGGGGGGGGGGTCATCAGCAGGATTAGAATCTGAGGAGTGAGGAGAGAGAGATGGGTGGTAAGGTTTTAGAAGAGAAATGTGGAAAGTAGGATGGATGCGATATTCGGGGGGGAGCTGGAGTTGGAAAGTGACAGCGTTCATTTGTCTGGTAATGGTGAAGGGACAAATGACTTAGCTTTTGCATGGGAGTCGCAGCCTGATGTTCCTCGTTGAGAGCCACACCTTCTGCCCGGGATGGTAAGTGGGAGTGGGAGATCTCTGTGTATCAGCATGGAACTTCTGGTGGCACACGGCCCGTTGCAGGTGGTGGTGAGCCAAGTCCCAGTCCCTCTCACTCTCTCTAAACCAATGGTTAACAGCTGGTAATTCTGATGGTTCTCCTTACCAAGGGAAGAAAGGAGGTTGGTAGCCGAGTATGCACTGGAAGGGTGTAAGGTTAGTGGAGGGCTGTCGTAGAGTGTTTTGTGCATACTCGGCCCAGGACAGGAAACGACTCCAATGGTTCTGGCGGCGATGGCAGAAACTTCTGAGGAAACGGCTAATCTCCTGAATCTTCCTTTCTGTCTGACCATTACGCTGTGGGTGGTAACCGGAAGAGAGACTGATGGTTACTCCTAAGAGTGAAAAGAAAAACCTCCAAACTGAGATGAACTGAGGGCCTCTGTTGGAGACAATATCCTCTGGGATTCCATAATTGTGGAAAACGTGATTAAAGAGGGTTTCAGCAGTTTTAAGGGTGGTGGGAAGTCCCTTGAGGGGAATTAACTTGCAGGCTTTGGAAAAGTGATTCACAGACACCAAAACACAAGTAAAACCCTCAGAGGATGGCAGATCCATGATAAAACTGACCCCTAGGTGTGACCAGGATCGACAAGGAACAGGCAGATGAAAGGAGCTTGCCAGCCGGAAGTTGTTGTGGAGTTCGGGAGACAGCACATTCGGAACATCCTTGGACAAACCTTCGGATATCTCTGTCCATATGTGGCCACCAGAACTGGTCCTGGATGGGTGAGAGGGTCCTATTGGTCCCAGGGTGGCCAGTGCCCAAGGAGGAGTGTACAGAATCAATGAGATTTAGCCGTTGGGAAGAGGGACAGGACAACCCGGCGGAGCTGGTTCAGTGGCGGCAGCCTCCACGATGTTATCGTCCAGGGACCATTGGATTGGGCTTACAATGATGCGAGATGGAAGAAGGTGTCCTCAAGGGTTTCCTCTGGAGTGTGGGGACGGGAAAGGGCATCCGCCTTGATATTCTTGTCACCTGGACGATAGGAGATGGTGAAGTTGAAGCATGTGAAGAAGAGAGCCCATCGTGCCTGGCAGGGATTAAGACGATGAGCTTCCCGAATATACTCTAGATTTTTATGGTCCGTCAGTACCAGCAAAGGATGTTGGGCCCCCTCCAGCCAATGTCGCCACTCTTCTAGAGCCAGTTTGATAGCCAAGAGCTCTCTGTTTCCGATATCGTAATTTTGCTTTGCCGGGGAGCGCTTTTTGGAAAAGTAGGCGCATGGATGGAGTCTGGATGGTTTCCCCTGCTGCTGAGAAAGGATGGCTCCTACGCCAGTAGTAGAGGCATCAACCACGACAACAAAAGGTCTGCTAGGATCAGGATGGACGAGAAGTGGAGCTGCAGTGAAGGCATCCTTTTAGATGTTGAAAGGTGTAGGAGGCCTCGGGGTTCCAGGACAGAGACTTAGACTTAGACTTGAGAATAGAGGTTTGCGGTGCAGTGAGTGAGCTGTAGTTCTTGATAAACCGGTGGTAGAAGTTGGCAAAACCCAAGAAGCATTGAAGTTCTTTAATGGTGGTTGGAGTGGGCCAGGCTCGCACAGCTTCTACCTTCCCCTCGTCCATCTGGATGCCTACTGGGCTGATGTTATATCCAAGGAACTGGAGGGATTTCTGGTGAAATGAACTCAGGGGAGAGGGATGGTAGGACATTAGAGCTGGGTGTGTCAGGTAGATCCGTGAAAAATATAGTCAAGTCTAGTTAATGTTCATGTTTATTTTCTGTTTTATTTTGGATTTACCGTTTTGCTACTTTCATATCTTTTGGATTTACTTTGAAAATAAACTGCACTTGAGTTCATTGTCTTTAGGCTACGTCTTCAAGTCTCACCATCATCAACTCAACATTACTGCTTGCTTGCATTCTTTTTGTCTTTTGTCTTTTTGTCTTTCTCTGCATTTGAATTAATTTGAATTTCCTTTATCTTATTATGCATTGAGATTAATACATTATTAAATTACCTTTTGATTGGCCACATGTTCATTATTATTTATTATGTCTGAAAAGAACTGGGTGTCAGAACTCTTTTATTAAAACGATTTAATTCTGTTGTCTGTTTCTTTGCTAAGTGGTAAATTAGAAACTTGTTCTCAGGTCAAGCATTAAGTATGGTAAACATAAAGCAGTTTAAAGACTGCAAATGTAGTTCCTGTAGCTCAACTGGCAGAGCAGAGTGCTAGCAGTGTTAAAGTTGTGCATTTGATTCCCGGAAAAAATGGACTTCACAGATCATTTATATCAAAATGGTGAACTCTGAAGTCTAGATTTCACTAGCCTTTATAATAGAGTGCCTATTTTTATCCATACACATAATAGACAGATTCAGTGTTATCATAGTGCTGAGGAGTTTAAGATTGAGAAAAGGCTTTTATTTGTATTAGGTATTCACCTCTGATTGTTCACTTATTTTATCAAGGATTGGAGATTCCATTGGCTCAAACTGATTCATCATGCTACAGTACATTTAAAGACAGCTACAGTAACAATACAGATGGTGCATGTCAATCAAACCAGTCTTATTAGTATTCATACTGTACAAACAGCTGCTCATCTATCAAATAAGCAAATGTTATGATAACAACACAAAAATTACCCCTGATTGCTTAAAGTGAAAACACATGCTTGCATTTAAGAACATATTCTTATCTCAATATTAACTGAACTATACAACATTGACAAATCTGTGGTGCTGCAGCATTGCATTATTTCTGCCTCCCAGTTTGAAGTCGGACAGCAGGGAGGCCAGGCTCACCCTCCAGCAACACTTACATATGCAGGTACAGCCCCTCCCAAGTTTGATGCATCACCATCTCCTCTGTTTTCACACCACATCCGCATGCAATCTTTTGGTGCTTTTTCTTTGGTTTCACTTTCAGTGCCAAACTATTTATTTATTTATTTTTTTCAGCAGCAGTCAATTAGACTTTATTTTTTCACTGTCACTAGGTTTTTATTTTTGAAAAGAAATTGGATATATTTCTGCTTAATATGGTTGAAACTCTTGCAAATCTTGCAATCTTTAAAGTACTAGTTTGGTATTTTCAGTATGTATGATTCAGGGTCAGATGGTGTGTTTTTTTTTTTTTTTTGGAGTGTACTCATCAAATTCTCTTCACCATTGTAGGTTCTACTGGTTGTTTAGATCAGTGTTACTATCAGAAATAATTATTTATTTAGTTATTAATTAATATTTAAATTAAATAATAGAAACTAACTCAAAAAACCTCACATGGCGCACCATTAAATGTAGTGCGCCACGTTCAGGAGCGGGTTTGGTTATTAGCAATAATTAATAATTATCAAAGATAATTATTAATTATTAAAATCAATAGAACATTGATGATAATCAGTGTTAGCTTTTTTAATCCTTTAAATCAACAATTATCAAAGATAATCATTAATTATTAACATCGATGAAACATTGATTAAAATGAACACTAGCTTATTGATCCTTCAATTCAACAGTCATCAAAGATAATTATCAATTATCAAAAATCAATAGAATATTAATAAGGATTAATATCGCCGGGGCACCACCCTGGAATCAGGGACTAATAACCAGAGAGTATAACAGTCTCAATATTAGATTGTTCTCTTAGGAAAATCGACATCCGAAGAATATCGACCTTCAAAAAGAAACAACGAAGGCTTGAATCCGAGCACTGGCATCCCCTGTCAGCATTTGACACAAGTGTATGCAAAACAAACCAAAACACTTCTCTTTGAAATATAACAAAGTTTATTTATGCAGTAATATCAATTAATAATCAATACAATGCAGTCAATAAACTTCCGACTTACAACTATAAACTAAACAGTGACATGATTAGATATGGTAACCAAAATAAGCCTATAACACATGAGAGGGAAGGTGTGTGTGTGTGTGTGTGTGTGTGAGAGAGAGAGAGAGAGAATGGGTGTGTGTGTTTGTGTAAGGAGGGATGCGCACAAAATGGCGGACGTGACTCTCGTAGAGAGTACGTCACGCGAGATTTCCGGCCTGAGAATATGGGCGGAGAGAAGCTGGTCAATGGCGTCTACCCGTTTACCGTGTGTCTCCGCTTGTACGATAACTTAGGGACAAAAATGAGCTTTATCACGAAGTTATCTACTAGCCAAAAGTGTGTGCGAGAATGTTTGTGAGGGGTCGCATGTGTGTGTGGTTAGTACGAGAGAGAGAGAGAGATTAAAGTGGCGGCACCAAAGACGGTTTTGCGACGCAGCTCATCGCTGCTCTCAGGTGTAGCTTCGTGGCACAAGGAAGTAACATCTGACTTGAAACTGTGGCCATACAATCTCCATCTCGCTGGACGAGTTGAGATTACTTTGTGTTCCACCAAACACTCTAACGGATCCGAAGGAGACTGCCGAGCAATCCGCATCTTCATCTGTTTGCCTGCAGAAGTGAAGAGAAAAAGATTTCTCTTCCATCTTCAATCAAGTCGACGTCGCTGATTTCTCCGCCAGCCCGCCAAGAATCAGCAGCTGTACCGCCCGAGGACAGAGCGAGGAAACGGCCTCCCTTCATCACCCGAGTCTCGAGGAACCGAGTCGGAGTTAAAGGACGATGAACACACATTCGTCTGTGTCCTCATATGATTCAAGTAAGAGGTTTAAGTCTGGGCAGAGATAGAATATTATTGTTTGTTATTCTTGTGTATCAACGTTATTGCTTGTACAGTTTACGGACCGCCGAGTCTGCTCATTGCTGCTAATAATACTCAAGGTATTACTGTAATGTACTGTTATCACGAATGAGATCTGCTGTGTTGTAGTCCAGCCACATTGGACTGTTGTGTATTTCCGCGGGTGAGACCGGCACACTGAGTTTATCCATTAAAAAATCAAAGACCGCGGGACAGTTTACGAGCTGTCCACTGCGTCTCTATTTCTACTCCTGATGACGTGAGAGTTCGATCCTTTAGTGAGCAAGGCTTCATGGGATTTGTAGTCTGTTTTGGACTCCCTTTGTTTGATTTTGGTGCAGTTTTTATCAGTAAGATTTATGACTGTTTGTGTGGGCCTCAATTAGGCCTGCCTTTGTCTTCTATCTGAATACATGAGGCCCAACACCATGGACATGAAGGAAGCTAATAAGTATGTTGATACTAGTCAGCCATTAGTCCCTGAGGCATTTGCAAGCTTTATAAAGATAGACAAGATAGCAGAGGATTAGTACATTTATAAAGATCGGCTTTCATCCAGTAGGATTTTTCATTTTCATGTAATGGCATCTTATCTTAAATGTATGAGCAGTATAAAACCCATATTACTTTCTTTCATGGACACAAAAGGTGAATTTCTGATGACTACTGGTCCCTCTTTTTGATCCAAACTGAAGCTTCAAGCTTTCAAAAGGATGCTTAAGCACCATAAATTGATAATAAAGTGGTCCGTATGACTTGTATTCTGAGTCTTATGAAGCCATACAATAGCTTTGAGTGAGGGACAGACCAAAATTTAAGTTGTTATTTACTTAAAATCTAGTTCTCTAATCTAAATCTCCTGCTTTTGATGAGTTCATGAGAGAAGTAGCGATGTCTGGTTTTTGATTTAATTATTCTGACTCGGATCTTTGTTCATAAATTGGACCCGGTTCTCAACCTTAACTCACTGACTAAATGATTTGGTTGAAGTGGTTCTGACATTAACAGCTCACTGGAGGGAAAAATATTGATCTGGTTCTCAAACAAAGCTATTGCATGACTTCAGAAGACTTTGAATATAGTGCACAAATCATATTAACAACTTTTATGAAATTTTTTATGGTTATTTTTCGTCCTTGATGTCCATTTGAATTGTAATTGCATTGAAAAGGGCTACCAGAACAGTCTTCAGAACATCTCTTTTTGTGTTCTTCAAAAAAAAAAAAAAAGGTTAGGAACAACATCAGGGTGATTAAAATGATGACTTGAGAATTTTATGTTTTGGTTGATTTTGTCCTTTAAAGCTGCAAAGAGAATAATGAAGGTCTGTTTGCCACAAAATGCGGCTTATTAAAAATGATAGGTAAAAAGACGAACCTTCTGCTGTCTTTCATTGGAGAGCACAGAGAATAGAGTGAGTTTGACAGCTGGAGTTCTCTGCGCTCTTCAGAGAGACGAGCTTCTCGTGTTGAGGTCAAAGCAGATGATTTCAGTATGCAGAGTAGCATGTGTGAGACCTCAGGATGTAGACACAGACTGGATAAACCCAAACTCTACAATCATAGACCTCCTGATTGGATAATTAATTAATGATTGGTTTGCAGTTTACTTAAGCACTGCGGGTAATGCATCTCAATTTGTTTAAATCCACTCCAGACATGGTATTAACATGTTATTATCATGCTTCATTTAGAAGGATAAAACAGATAGCTCAAGTCTATACCATCAACTGGATGCTAATCAGTCAATACTGCAATCCAGCCTGGCTAGAATACTAAATATGACGTGGATACCACCTGCTCAACTTGCTGCTCTGTATGCAGCACCCATAGCGGCCAACTATTTACCTTTTAAATTGTTTGTAAGTTTGTGTCTGTGACTGTATTGTTGTACTATTCTAGTACTAGTTTGAAATGTAGTAGGTAGCACTATTGTTTTCTCTCTTGAAGAGTAATACAAGCAGAATTGTTAATGGTTATATTTTTCTCATTTGTAAGTTGCTTTGGATGAAAGCATCTGCTAAATAAATACTTTTATGAATGTAAATTTAAATATCGTATTGTGGAGGGATAGCTTAATGAATGCATTCTCTTAATGCCTTTGCCTAAAATACAGTTTAATGTAACATCCTTCATATTTTTATTACTGCTTGAAAATTCATGGTGTGCTGTAACTTTCAACACCATTTAGCTTTGTTTGGTTTACAGTGCCTTGTTCTTGAAATGTAATCCCTATTCTGTGGGAAACATGCATATTAAAGATAATTTCAATACAACCATTGGAATTTTCAGATATGTTTTCGGTGACACCCTGACTATGTGTATGATGTATGATCATTCGTGACTTGGTCATTCTTGATAAAGAACAGAAAGTATGGGATTTACTGTCCAATTCAAATCAGATGGGTTGCAAGCGTCTCTTCTGGAGACAGAGCTCTGATAGATCGCCTCAAGTTTCCTCATGTTGCATTTCTCTCCATCTTGTTTTTTTTTTTTTTTTTTTTTTTGCACTTTCATCGCATGAGCTACTGTGTTAAATCTTAAGTCATGACAGCAAAGATGAAGATTACATTAATGTCACCAGGACAACAGAGCAAAGAATGTCTTGATCTTCAAAAGAGACAGACAGTGATAATATATGTTCCTTCCACACTCCTATTAGTATGCTGGAGCACATCCATTACCTAGAAAGATAATAAGTATAATTTCCTTGAATTCTATTGTAAAGACAAAGAAAGCAAGCAAAATGTGCCACATTTCCGTGTCTGTAAAAAACTGTTTCTTCCTCCTTCATAATGGGCTGTAACCTTAAAGTATTTTTGCATATTCACTAATTAGAGCCTAATAAATAAAAAATAAAAAAAAATAAATAAAAAAAATATAATAATAATAATAAAAAAAGAAAACTATCACAATTGGAAAGACTGAATCTAATCTAAAATCATGAAACCTTTACGTGAAGACTTTATAACCCCCCTTCATTTAACATGAAAAAGCCATTAGTTCCCTATCTATCACTTACTTGACGTTGTGTCTAGGGTTTCCCCTAGAGCAGGTCTTCAGGCGAGTTGTCATCATGACAGACGCCTCCAAGTCGGGCTCCATGTGCAACGGGCACACAGCCGCCGGCTCCTGGACTGGGCAGCGACTGCATTGGCACATCAACTGCCTTGAGTTGCTGGCAGTGTTGCTCGCCCTGCGGAGGCTTCGGCTGTTGATCCAGGGCAAGCTTGTAGCGTACATCAACCGCCAAGGTGGCTCGTCCGCTGTCTCCTCCTCTAGAGTCAGCAGTGACTCAAGTCGTTGCGAGCCACTCACATCCCGGGCGACCTCAACAGCGCTGCGGATGTGCTGTTGTGGCAGGTCACGCTCAGGGGAGAGTGGAGACTCCACCCCCAGGTGGTTCAGCTGATTTGGAGTCGATTCGGTCAAGCGCAGGTAGACCTGTTCGCTTTCCGGGAATCCTCCCACTGCCCACGCTTGTACGCCCTGACCGAGGCTCCCCTCGGCACAGATGCGCTGACACACAAGTATGCATTCCCCCCAGTGAGCCTACTTTCACAGACCCTGTGCAAGGTCAGGGAGGATGAGGAACAGGTCGTCCTAGTAGCACCCTATTGGCCCACCCAGTCTTGGTTCTCGGACCTCACACTCCTCACAACAGCCCCCCCCCCCCCCCCCTTGGCGAATTCCCCTGAGGAAGGTCCTTCTTTCTCAGGGACGGGGCACCATCTGGCACCCGCAACCAGACCTCAGGTCTTCCTCAAAGGCCAGACATGGAGATTCCAAAGTGGCTTACCACCCGCGGTGGTAGACACGATCACTCAGGCTAGGGCTCCCTCTACGAGGCGCCTGTATGCCTTGAAGTGGCGTCTGTTCACAAAGTGGTGTTCTTCCCGACGCGAAGACCCCCAGGGATGCGCAATCGGTTCGGTGTTTTCCTTCCTGCAGGAGAGGCTGGAGGGGTGGCTGTCCCCCTCCACCTTGAAGGTGTATGTGGCCATTATAGTGGCGCACCATGATGCAGTTGACAGTAAGTCTCGGGAAGCACAACCTGATCATCAGGTTCCTTAGAGGCACAAGGAGGCTGAATCCTCCCAGACCGCGCCTCATTCCCTCATGGGATCTCTCCATAGTCCTACCGGGCCTGCGGGGAGCCCCGTTTGAGCCCCTGGAGTCAGTTGAGCTAAAGGCAGTCTCTTTGAAGACTGCCCTCCTGACTGCGCTCACGTCCATCAAGAGGGTAGGGGACCTGCAGGTGTACTCTGTCAGCGACATGTGCCTGGAGTTCGGTCCGGAATACTCTCACGTGGTCCTGAGACCCCGACCGGGCAATGTGCCCAAGGTTCCCACGACCCCATTTCGGGATCAGGTGGTGAACCTGCAAGCGCTGCCCCAAGAGCAGGCAGACCCAGCCTTGTCGTTGCTGTGCCCGGTGCACGCTTTGCGCATCTATTTGGATGCCATTGCTTTGACATATCACGCCCAGGGCATGCCGCCCCCCTTGGGGCTACAAGCACACTATACCAGGAGTGTGGCGGCCTCCTGGGCCCTGACCAATGGCGCCTCTTTAGCAGTCATCTTTATAACAGCGGGCTGGGCAACACCCAATACCTTCGCGAGGTTCTACAATCTCCGGGTTGAGCCGGAGTAACCAAAAGTAACCAGGACGATAGCGATAACTTCAGTTAAACTTGCAAAATGTATTGCTGTAAAAAATATTTAAATAATTAAAGGTTGTGCATTAACTTTGGTGGCCCTAAAACATATACAGTACAGAATAACTAAAACTAAACAGAATCTGTAGAACACTGGGGGAAATAGGGAAAATCTCATAGGCCACACTAATGCATTTTCATTAGAAAACTCCGCTTTGAGTTTTCTAACATCATCGTTTTCCTGTTCTAGTGTGGATGAGAGGTGCAAACAAAACAAATGTATTAGTGTGGACATGGCCATAGTTTAAAAAACTAACAAAAACTAAACTAAGTTGAAAGGACTAATTGAAAAATAAATAACTAAAATAAATGAATAATAAACAAAGGGTAACACTTTTTTTAACCCTTAAGGCAGCATGAAAGCAATCTATAAGGCCCCAGTGGTTAAATCCATCTTCAGAAGTGATATGATATGTGTGAATGAGAAACTATAAATCTCCACTTTCACTAGCCCTCCTAAGTGTTCTCATTTCTCTTTAAAGTACTAATGATATTTGCATTCTTCACGTATGTTGCCTCCTACTGGGCAGGGAGGAGAATGTGTAGTACAAAAGGACTTAAATATTGATCTGTCTCTAACCCACACCTATCATATCTGTTGTGTAGAGAACGGAATTAACCACTGGAGTCTTATGGATTATATTTATTTCTGTGCTTGCTGGAGCACCAATGTTTTGGACCCTATTGACTTGCATTGTATGATCCTACAGAGCTGAGATATTCATCTAAAAATATTTGTTTGTGTTCAGCAGAAGACAGAAAGTCATACAAATTTGGTAAGGCATGAGGTTGAGGAAATTAGAGAATTTTCATTTTTGGGTGAACTATTCCTTTTAATAATGTTGACTAATTGAACCTTGTAAAGTGTTACCAAATACATTCAAAATTATAATAACCCTGCTATCTGACTTAGAAATATTATTTATGCTGTGTGCACAGCACATTTTGTATTTTATTATGTATTTAATTTGTTTGCATAGTGGCTGTGGGCATGTGGCTCTTTCCTGTCAAGGGGTGCGTGTTTGGTGAACATAAATCCATTGGACTTTGGGTGGCTCAGATTACCAGGCTCAGTGGCTCTGGAGGATATTTCAGAGCGAGGCGCATTATGACGGGCTGATGGTGTTTAAGGAAATGAGCTCGCGGTTGGCTCAGAGTCCTCATAAATCAAAGAGCGAGTGAATAATTGGGCTGTGGATTGAAACCTGAGTGGCGATCGCCACAGGTATGCTGCGACATTGAGCTGGCAACTGCCATATATCACACACACACACACACACACACACACTCAACATGAATGGCAAAGGATTGTGTGTTTATTTGTGTTTCACTTTGTGATTGTTTTTTTTTTTTTTTTTTCTCACTTTGTGCTGTTGTAACCTGATACAGTATTTGAACATCGAATACAAATAATTTATCGACACTGTACTTTTAGGCACACTGACAATTTGTTATGTGTCATTTAGTGTGGCATTTACAGCAAATCATTACCACAAATCAGTCAATGAAAAAACACTGTTAAATGTTCTGTATAGAAGCAACTTGCATGTCATTCTGGGTTGTTTGACAACTGAGGTCTTTAAAAATCTACATGGTCCTTTATGATCAGGAATAGGAAACATATGTTATCAGAATGTACCTATGATATGGAAATGCAGCAATTGTGCTGTGCCCTCCATAACATGCATTTGAATTTGACAAGGTATTAAATTGATAATACTTTAACAATATAATATCCCAGTCTCTCATTTAATGTATAATATGACAAATCTTTTATAGTACAGTAGCTCGAACTTTATCTTTGTTAATGACCTTAAAGGGATAGTTCACTTAAAAATGAATAAATAAATAAATAAATAAAAATACAAATCTGTCAGCATTTACCCTAATTTTGTTCCAAAGACATATGATTTCTTCTTTTTCTTGGAACACAAAGATATTTTTGCAGAATGTCAAGGCCAGTCTTTTCTATACTGTGAAAGTAAATGAGGATGCCCAATGGTGGATGACAATCAATCACAAGCAATTTTGCATTTGGCAGTTTTTGACTTTTTTTGTCACCAAACCTTGCACATTGCAGTTTGATAAGCCATATTTGAACACATACAAATGTGAATATGATTTCTAAGAGGTAAAGAAAGGGAGGATTTGCAGAGAATTTCAATTCAAAGGTTGGTCTGCTCTTCATATATATTGCTATTGTATGGCTTCAGAAACCAGTTCAAGAGACTAGCTTAGCCCAGCATGAATTTTTATGCTGGTCCAGACTGATTTTTTGCTGGCTTGTGCTAGTCTGGTACTGGTCTAGCTGGTAGACCAGCACAGCCAAGATATAGAAAAGTACAGAGTTCTGAATGGCATACTACCATACTGTTTCTGCCATAGACAGACATGGCAGAAGTAGTTGGAGTCGTATGGATAGTATCCCATTCCGAACTTATTTTAGTATATTTTAGCTGTGAAGCTGGTCATCCAGCATGCTCTGTTTTTTAATGCTGGTTGACCTTGCTGGTTAAACTAGATAAGAATCTTGGTGGGGACAGCAGCACACCAGAATCCCATGCTGGGGACCAGCTACTAAAACACAACATTTGCTAGTCTTTTTATCTAGGAACACTTGAAATATAGTGAATTATGAGTTGTATTAGACCACTTTTATGGTATATTTTAATGCAGATTAAAAAAAATTGCTCTTGGACATTCTGAAATTCTTTTGTTCTCCATGGAAGACAAATAAATATGTAGTATGCCACACTAGGTCCACAGTAGCCTTGGAAAGGTGTTTGGTTTGCCATTCTTCTAGCATAACTGCATTCAAATGGAGTTAATCTCAAATGATAGGAAAAACTCAATATTTTTTTGTTCGGCTGCAATTTCATTCTCTGTCTTTTTATTTGGAGGCAGTAATTAAAAGTATCTCATGGTTGGATAGTTAGGTATCTTTCATTTTTCATCTCACAGAAACAGTGATGTGATTTGTGTGGCTGTCCATTCTTTTTAGATAAGCATCTTGATAATGCTAACGCCTGTGCCTTTTGCTAATTCATCCTCTTAATTTTTTATTTGCCTTTGTGGTGAAAGCTGGCTTTGTGCTAAATTTGCATCAGGGTAAACGGGGCTTTGAATGTGGGGACATTAATAGCTGCTTTTTCACCCCATGTGGAACAGTGAGAGAAAGAGAGCTTCAGTCCTTTTGAAAAGCACACAGAGCAGAAGTGCGACCTTTTCTCCCTCATCTCTCTGCGGGCAGTTGCCAGCATAAGTGTTTTTGCTTGATGAGCCATTTAGAAAAAAATGTGATAAGGTAGTGATTTGGCTCTCTGCTGTCTTCTGTCAGTGCCGCCACAGGGGAAAAACTGAGCAGAGGTCATTCCTTCTCATCTAATAATCTTCCAGACTGCATCAACTGCGCCGGCATTTCTTACAGAATTCTGTTTTTGCAGATATGGAGCCCCCATTCACCCCTGCATCCCACTAAGATACAGTATGGAGAAACTATACTATACTATACTATACTATGCTATGCTATACTATACTATGCTTTACTATACTATACTATACTATACTGTATTATACTATACTATACTATTGTATTATATTATACAACAGTTAGTTCCGGTCCTCAAATCTGATTGGACGAGAGGCGTTCCAAGAGTGCTGATGCCTCAGAACAGCAGCACTCAGACACTTTACTATTTGTATCACTCTGCTTGTGTCCATGGCGTTAAACTAAAGTGTGAGAGCAGTGCAAATGTGTAAAGGCATCTAGATTTGTGTCTTTTCATTTATCCCTGTGACATTTACGATTCTGGCCAGCAGGTTGGTGACAAAATACCATTTTATGTGTCATGAGCCAGTTTATTTGAGTCTCAGCCAGACGGTTTCTTTGAAGTCATCGGCATTGCCTCTCACTCCATGATCTCTCTAATTATTACTACACTACAGTCTAACAGATTTAGCACTGAGTCTTATTACCGCTGAGAGGCACAACAGACCAAGTAATCACACATACACTATATTGCCAAAAGTATTCGCTCATCTGCCTTTAGACGCATATGAACTTAAGTGACATCCCATTCTTAATCCATAGGGTTTACTATGACGTCGGCCCACCCTTTGCAGCTATAACAGCTTCAACTCTTCTGGGAAGGCTTTCCACAAGGTTTAGGAGTGTGTTTATGGGAATTTTTGACCATTCTTCCAGAAGCACATTTGTGAGGTCAGACACTGATGTTGGACGAGAAGGCCTGGCTCACAGTCTTTGCTCTAATTCATCCCAAAGGTGCTCTATCGGGTTGAGGTCAGGACTCTGTGCAGGCCAGTCAAGTTCTTCCACACCAAACTCGCTCATCCATGTCTTTATGGACCTTGCTTTGTGCACTGGTGCGCAGTCATGTTGGAACAGGAAGGGGCCATCCCCAAACTGTTCCCACAAAGTTGGGAGCATGGAATTGTCCAAAATCTCTTGGTATGCTGAAGCATTCAGAGTTCCTTTTACTGGAACTAAGGGGCCATGCCCAGCTCCTGAAAAACAACCCCACACCATAATCCCCCCTCCACCAAACTTCACAGTTGGCACAATGCAGTCAGACAAGTACCGTTCTCCTGGCAACCGCCAAACCCAGACTCGTCCATCAGATTGCCAGATGGAGAAGCGTGATTCGTCACTCCAGAGAACGCGTCTCCACTGCTCTAGAGTCCAGTGGTGGCGTGCTTTACACCACTGCATCCGATGCTTTGCATTGCACTTGGTGATGTATGGCTTGGATGCAGCTGCTCGGCCATGGAAACCCATTCCATGAAGCTCTCTACGCACTGTTCTTGAGCTAATCTGAAGGCCACATGAACTTTGGAGGTCTGTAGAGATTGACTCTGCAGAAAGTTGGCGACCTCTGCGCACTATGCGCCTCAGCATCCGTTGACCCCGCTCTGTCATTTTACGTGGCCTACCACTTCGTGGCTGAGTTGCTGTCATTCCCAATCGCTTCCACTTTGTTATAATACCACTGACAGTTGACTGTGGAATATTTAGTAGCGAGGAAATTTCACGACTGGACTTGTTGCACAGGTGGCATCCTATCACAGTACCACGCTGGAATTCACTGAGCTCCTGAGAGCGGCCCATTCTTTCACAAATGTTTGTAGAAGTAGTCTGCATGTCAAGGTGCTTCATTTTATACACCTGTGGCCATGGAAGTGATTGGAAAACATGAATTCAATTATTTGGATGGGTGAGCGTATACTTTTGGCAATATAGTGTACCTTTAACCAGAGATTCCACATTGGGAGATGTAAACCTTCAACATGAAGGAGGAGAACACGGTTTCTTTAGTGAATGACTCTTGCACCCAGGCTAAGGGAGGAGAAAATAGGATGCATATGACCAATTCCATTAGCACTACAGCTGAGCAAGGGCGTAGCCAGGAAATTACTTTTGGGTGGGCCTCAATAAAAATGGATGGGCCAAGTTTTTGACCCATTTTTTTTAAACTAAATTTTTCTTAAAAACAGACAAGCTCAGCATTCAAACACTTATTTCACACTTTCAGAAATCAGAAATTATGCTTTTTTTTTTTTTTTTTTTTTTTTTACTATTTTATAAATATATATTTTAAGTCAAAGAATAATCTCTAATATTTTGGGTGGGCCTGCATGTGTCTAATTTGGGTGGGCCCAGCCCACCCTTGGCTACACCACTGCAGCTGAGGAATAGAGTTAAACAGCTTCAGCTTTACTGTTCACTACTGCTTAGGAGTCACAACAGACACAGGTAATCGAACGCGCTCAGTCACTCTCTCGCTCTCTCTCTCTTTCTCAAACAAATACACACAAATCTTTGTTTCTCCAGTAACTTGTTAGAATCAGCCCAAGCCTGTCCTTTGTTTTTCCTCTTTTTTTTTTTTTTTTACTTGTTCGTTGAACTGTTGTATAAAAGCAACATCACACTCGCAATCATGCTGAATGGCCCTACATCATCATGGCTGTGATTACCATCAGCATTCGGCCTCAGCCATGTGTGTGCAGCCGAATCACAGCCATGCTGATTTAGTGCCATACAGCACTCTTGCTTGAGTGATATTGTTTTATTATAAACTATACTATTTTGGTAACATACTTTATTGTTGTAAAGGTTGAGTGTATAGTTGTTGTGCTAATAGCTGCACCAAATGGAATTATTAAAATGTATTACAAAAAACGTCATGGTTACTTTCGTAACCTCCATTCCCTGATGGAGGGAACGAGATGTTGTGTCGATGTAGTAACACTAGGGGTCACTCTTGGGAGCCCCAAACACCTCTGATCTTTTTTAAAAGGCCAATGAGAATTGGCAATTGGAATTTGCATGCCACTCCCCCGGACATATGGGTATGAAAGAAGCTGGTATGCAACGACTCATTCATGTTTTGTGCTGAGGAGCTGAGATAAGGTCCCGGCCATTTCAGCAGGTAGTTCAGCATTGTGGCAAGAGGGACACAATGTCTCGTTCCCTCCATCAGGGAACGGAGGTTACGAAAGTAACCATGACATTCCCTATCTGTCACTCACTCGACGTTGTGTCGATGTAGTGACACTAGGGGTCCCTATACAAAATGCCACAACTAACTGAACTCTGTTACGTGAAATGGCGGTGTGTGATGGGCAGACTTGCTGTGTACCTCATAGCCAGCGCACCAGGCCGTCATGTACCCTCCCCCAACATTCTTTATGAGGGTCGAACAGTCCTTCATGAACAAGTCGGAATTTGTTAACTGACTGGGAGCCCAAAGTGTCTATGTCGGGGGGGGGGGGGGGGGGGTGTCACTCCCAAGGGGAAGGCACTGCGGAGACCACACCCCACCCAAAAAAGGGGGGGGGTATTTTGAGTGGAAATACTTTGTAGAACTCCTACCCAAAGGGGGAGTGACCAGGGGCAGAGGGACCCCTGCCCAAGGAAGACGCAGTTTACCGACAGTGAAACGATTTTACGGAAAATATCACATGGGGTTGCCTTCGGGAACCAGCGCATGTGGAGCACCTATCTCAGTACAGGGCCTCATTAGCACACTTACTGATCCGGCAGCGAGTTTCTCCGCAAACTCAACTGCCACATGGCTAAGGAGGAAAGTCATCCAGGGATCACAGTCTGTGAACGCTACTGGGAGTCAAGAGCACACGTCTTCCCCTTAAGGGAGGGGAAAGGCGCTATGCGCAAGTGGTACACCCAGCCAGTTGTCCTGGAACTCACCTGCTCATGCCTGCCACTACTCGGGACAAGACCAGCTCAACCCGGAGATTGTAGAACCTCGCAAAGTTGTTGGGTGCTGCCCAGCCCGCTGCTCTGCAGATGTCTGCCAAAGAGGCGCCACCGGCCAGGGCCCAGGAGGCCACCACACTCCTGGTAGAGTGGGCTCGTAACCTTGCAGGGGGTGGCACGTCCTGAGCCTGATATGCCATCGTGATGGTGTCAATGACCCAGTGGGAGATCCTCTGTTCAGCGATAGTGCTTCCTTTCCACTGTCCACCAAAGCAGACAAAGAGCTGCTCGGAGCTTCTAAAGCACTGCGGGCGATCCAAATAGATGCATAAAGTTTGCACCGGACACAGCAATGCCAAGGCTGGGTCTGCCTCCTCCTGGGGCAGCGCTTGCAGGTTCACCACCTGATCCCTAAAAGGGGTCACCTTGGGCACATAGCCCGGTCGGGGTCTCAGGATCACGTGAGAGTAACCCGGACCGAACTCCAGGCACTATTCGCTGACAGAGAATTCTTGCAGGTCCCCTACCCTCTTGATGGAAGTGAGTGCAGTCAGGAGGGCAGTCTTCAAAGAGAGTGCCTTAAGCTCAGCTGACTCCAAGGGCCCAAAGGGAGCTCCCCATAGACCCTGAAGGACTACAGAGAGATCCCACAGGGGGACGAGGTGCGGTCTAGAGGGGTTCAACCTCCTAGTGCCTCTCATGAACCTGATGATCAAGTTGTTCTTCCCCAAGTACTTACCATCTACCGTATCGTGATGAGCCTAAATAGCGAGTACATACACCTTCAAGGTGGAGGGGGACAGCCACCCCTCCAACCTCTCCTGCAGGAAGGAAAGCACTGATCCGACTGCGCATCTCTGGGGGTCTTTGCGTCGGGAAGAACACCACTTGGTGAACAGATGCCACTTCAAGGCATACAGGCACCTCGTAGAGGGAGCCCTAGACTAAGTGATCGTGTCTACCACCGTGGGCGGTAGGCCACTTAAGTCCTCTGCATCCTGTCCAAGGGCCAGACCTGGAGATTCCAGAGGTCTGGTCGCGGGTGCCAGATGGTGCCCCATCCCTGAGAAAGAAGGTCCTTCCTCAGGGGAATTCGCCATGGGGGCTGTCGCAAAGGAGTGTGAGATCCGAGAACCATGTCTGGGTGGGCCAGTAGGGTGCTACTAGGATGACATGCTCCCCGTCCTCCCTGACCTTGCACAGGGTCTGTGCATGTAGGCTCACTGGGGAAACGCATACTTGTGTAGTCCAGGGGGCCAGCTGTGTGCCAACACATCTATACCAAGAGGTGCCTTGGTCAGGGCGTACCAAAGCAGGCAGTCTTCCTGTGCTCGACCGAATTGACTCCAAATCAGCTGGACCATCTGAGTCTCCACTCTCCCCTGAGGGTAACCTGACATGACAGCGCGTCCGCTGAGGTGTTGGGGTTGCCCGGGATGTGAGTGGCTCGTAGCGACTTGAGGCACTGCTGACTCCAGAGGAGGAGACGGCAGGCGAGTTGTGACATGCAATGGGAGCATAGACCGCCTTGGCGGTTGATGTATGCTACCGTCGCTGTGTTGTCCGACCGGACCAACACGTGCTTGCCCTGGATCAACAGCCGAAACCTCCGATGGGCGAGCAGTACTGCCAACAACTCTAGGCAGTTGATGTGCCAACGCAGCTGCGGGCCAGTCTAGGAGCCGGCGGCTGTGTGCCCATTACATACGGTGCCTCAGCCCATCTTGGAGGCATCTGTTGTAACCACGACGCACATGGAGACCTGCTCTAGGGGAACCCCTGCCCGTAGAAATGCCAGGTCAGTCCAAGGGTTGAACGTGCGCGCTCGTTCGTGAGGCGTGCTGTCATCGAGACTGAGTCCAACTCCAAACCGAGAAAAGAGATGCTCTGAACCAGGGAGAGCTTGCTCTTTTCCCAGTTGACCCAAAGCCTCAGTAGGCTGAGGTGCCCTGTGTGCGCACAGTAACTCTCGAGAGTGAGCTAGGATCTGCCAGTCGTCGAGATAGTTGAGTGTTTGTTCCACAGCTGGGCGCACAGGGGCGGGGGGACCGCTGCTGGAGCGCCATACCTGCAAAGACGAGACGGTGTACGGTGGTCGTGACGACGTCCATGCACACCGGACATGTGACCTAGGGAACAAGGAAACTGCTCTTTTGCTGAATTTTTGGGTAGCGCAGCCTCTTGGGCATGCGGCACAATTAAATGAAAACGAAACAAAAGATTCTCCTCCTGGCCCTCCACTGGGGGATGGAGTGGTCTGCTTACCAGCTGCAGTGTAGCAGGTCTCCTTGCCCCTGGGTCACCCATCTCAGGGGCGCTTCGAAGCCTTCCTCAGGTTCTTAGTGGCCGGCTGTGAGACGGGTTACGTCTGCTTCCTGTGCTGGGCTCTATGCCGGGGCCGGGCCACGGGAGTGGGCTGCGGCAGGGCCGATGTCGTTGCAGCAGGAGGACATCCTTGGTGATGAGCAGACAGGGTGCGGGTCTTGCGCCGCGCCAGGGCAGGATGTGACGCATGGCCTCCATCTGCTGCTTCTCCGCCGAGAACTGCTGGGCAAAGTCCTTGACGGTGTCACCGAATAGGCCAACCTGGGAGATGGGGGCATCAAGGAACCGTGCCTTGTCAACATCTTGCATCTCAACCAAGATGAGCCAAAGGTGGCGCTCCTGGACCACGAAGGTGGACATCATCTGCCCGAGAGACCACGCCATGACCTTCGTCACCCAGAGAGTGAGGTCGGTTGCCGAGCGCAGTTCCTGCATCATTCCCAGGTCAGAACTACCCTCGAGCAGTTCTTTTAGCGCCTTGGCTTGGTGTACTTGCAGGAGAGCCATGGCATGCAGGGCGGAGGTGGCTTGTCCAGCGGCACTGACCTTAGCCATTAGGGATGATATAACCCTACAGGCCCTGGTCGGGAGTTTCGGGCACCCACACCAGGTGGCGCCGCTCTGTGGACATAAGTGCACCGCGAGCGCCTTATCCACCTGGAGGATCACCGAGTACCCCCTGGCCTCTCCGCCATTGAGTGTAGCGAGAGCGGGGGAGCTGAAAGATCGGGACCGGGCAGTAAAAGGTGCCTCCCACGATCTTGTCAGCTCCTCATGCACTTCCGGGAAGAAAGGAACAGGGGCGAGGCATGGCTGTGAGCAGCGCCCTGAGCCCAGGAACCAATCATCGAGCTGTGAGGGTTCCAGGGAGAGTGGAGGGTTCCACTCTAGCCCGACACTCGCGGCCACACAGGAAAGCATGTCCATCATTTCCGTGTCAGCCTGGGACTGGGCGACCATTCCCAAAGGAGAAAGCCCAGTCAAAGCCTCTACGTCTGACTGGACGAGCCCGCTCTCTGATGCTGCGCTCGATAACTCATCTTCTTCCCGGGCTCTGAATGAGGGGCAAGCGAGCATGCTAGGGAACGGGAGGTCCGTGGGGGGATACCCGGCGGAGATGGTCCCATTGAGGTCCCCAAATCACCCCCAGTGATAACCGGCACGGCTTCATACCCATAGGTAGAAGGACCGAGGCGGGGAGCCGCTGGGGTGGCTTGCTTTCTTACAAATGCAGGCCGTGACCGCAATGTTGCAATGGTCATGTTCTCGCAATGAGGACATGATCCATCCACGAACGATGTCTCCGTGTGGGCAGCGCCCAGACACGTAAGACAGCGATCGTGGCCGTCGGAAGTGGAGAGATAATGACCGCAACCAGGAATAACACACAAACGAAAAGGCATCTTTAAAAAGACGTGTCTTTAAAAAGACGTTCCGTGTGTGCCGCTCTTTCAGAAAAAAAATATACTCTTTTAGAATATACTCTTTTAAATGTTCTGCCGAAGCGCCCAGGGGCGTTCTCTGCAAACCACAGATGCAGAGGGGGAGAAGCCGCTGAAATGCGCCGTAAGATCCAGCAGAGAGAGGTGAATGAACTCGGCGGATGATTTCAGCTCAATGAATAGAACCGCTCGGCTCCGAAGGGAAAATCTGAATGAGTGGTTGCATACCAGCTCCTTTTATACCCGTATGTCCGGGGGAGTGGCATGCAAATTCCACTCGCCAATTCTCATTGGCCTTTTAAAAAAAGATCAGAGGTGTTTGGGACTCCCAAGAGTGACCCCTAGTGTCACTACATCGACACAACGTTGAGTGAGTGACAGATAGGGAACAGTTGTATATCTTGTATATCTTTACTTTACACATTGTCATAAAAACAACTAGTAAATCATTACTTATATGTACTGATTTAAACTGCATTGACCTAAATACTGCATTCACATGCTGTCATACTTATCATAAATACGAGTTTTCTACTCGAAAGTTGCACTTGAACACCCCTTCATGTCATGATTACGACTGGAAAACTCAGAGATACTTTTAATGCTCAATTTTCAGAGTTAGGAGGACACAAACATTCAACTTCACGGAGAAGGGTACAGTTCTGGTAATACATGATTTGGTTTTATTCATTTGTGCCTGTTACCTTTATTATCGCTTGCCGTTTCGGTCATACATACTGTATATATGTAACTATATGATGCATATTGGATATTTTTTACACAGATAAAATGACATGTATTTGACCAAAATTCTGTTGTCATCAGCAAGCTGTCTAACATGCATTACGGTGTCATAAGAGTTCTCCAAGGAATATGCAACAATGAACCTGGCATTGTTCATATTTCTAACATTAAAGCATTAGAATGTGGTGTACTCGTAATTATGACTTAAGAAGTGGAACATATGTGAAAGTATAAGTACACAGAACAGTTCTTGATTTATTTCAAGTTGAACATGACTGAAAGGAAATACTTGTGGTTCAGCAAGTGAGTCAAAATGAGTTCAGCAACCACACTGACATATTCAGTGAGTTTATTTGATGGGATAGTTCACCCAAAAATACAAAGTCTCTAATGATTTCACCCTCATGCCATCCCAGATGTGTATGACTTTCTATCTTCTGCTGAACACAAAAAAGTTTTAGAAGAATATCTCAGCTCTGTAGGTCCACACAATGCAAGTGAATGATGACAAAAACGTAGAAGCTCCAAAAAGCACATAAAGGCAGCATAAAAGTAATCCATATGACTCCAGTGGTTAAATCGATGTCTTCAGAAGTGATATGATAGGTGTGGATGAGAAACAGATTTAAAGGACTTAATATTTAAGTCATTTATTACTATAAATCTCTACTTTCACTTTCATATTCTAAAAATCTTTGTTTGTGTTCTGGAGAAAAAAGAAAGTTATACACATCTGGGATGGCATGATGGTGAGTAAATGATGAGAGCATTTTCATTTTTGGGTGAACTATCCCTTTAATGAGGGATGTGTCAGACATTAATGAAAAGAACTGACTCACAAGTGTAATTCGTTAATGAATCAGACTATACAAGTCACACTGTATGTTTGTTCATGATTGCAGCCAGCATCGCAGGTCTTTTTATCTAATCTCATTCAATTCAGTCTCTAAGCTTATAAATGTATTTATTTATTGTATGTATTTATTTTTTTGCTGTGGTCCATCGCAATTTAGATAGCAATGTAGGAAACACTGGACTGCTGTTTTGAGATGTTGTGGGGTTCAGATTAAACGACTTTAAACTTTTTATTTTCCCTCACTGTTTTTTTATTTTTTATTTTTCATTTTATTTTTTTTACCTTGTGTTTCTTATCTAGTTATTCTTATCTAGTAAAACGTATTTTTTTTCTCCTCTTCGTACTCTCATTTTATGGACCCTTTGAAGTCCCGTGGGAGCAGATTTGAGCACACCTGTCTCTCCTCTGTCCTTACCTTCTGAAATCTCCACATGAATAATAAATGCCGCATTTGGCACACACTTGCCTACCCAAGAGAATGCTTCTTTGTCATCTATCCCCTTTTCTTGTGGCCTCTGACTCTAGCAGTTATTCATATACAGTACAGCGCTTGATCCACATCGTATTTGCAATTTTTTTCTTTGTTCTGCTTTGTGCTTCTCTCCTCTGGTGAGGTGAAAAGTTCGGATGCAGAACTTCAGGGCTTTTTTTTTTTACCTTCTTCTGAACTTAAAAAAAATAAATAAAAATATATATATATATATATACTTTTTTATATGGTATTTTAGTGCAGAAACCTTTGTCTTATTAATTAACCACCTGCAATTGAGTTTAACCAGGCACTAAATGTGCTGTAATAATGCTGTGTTATGTGAATTCATTAAAACTTAGTCATTGTTAGTGTTTAAAAACATGCCTCTTTTCTGTGTACAGTAGGCTTGATTTAGAATGTGCTTTATTCACAAAACTGTGTGCTGTTTGCCTGACATTAACTTCACTATTGCATTCAGCACAGATTTTTGGTCAGGTTTGTGCTATTACCTGAGCATAATTATGAATCTGGTGCTAATATAACACAGACAGCTCATGCAAATAAACAACACATCAGTGGGCAAAAGTACAGTCTTAATGAATTTCCCCCTCAGTACATACCATGTTGACAGCAATTCTCTCCAGATCCCCTCAGGAATATGCAAACATTAAGCTGGTGCTTATGATTATACTGCCTGGTTAACTATGTATAAAAAAATAAAATAAAATAAATAAATAAATAAATCATCTCTATTCCTCAAATAGTCTAGTTAAGCTCCAATGGATTTTAGAACATCTAGGGAAAATGGTATAAAATCCTGAATCATGGATAATCAGGAGGATTTTTATTCTACTTTGAAAAAATATAAGTGTATATATATATATATATATATATATATATATATATATATATATATATATATATATATATATATATATATATACACACACTACCGGTCAAAAGTTTTGAAACACACATTTTGTATTATAATAATTATGATTCTTTTTTTTTTTTTACATTTTAGAATAATAGTAAAGTCATCAAAACTATGGAATAACATAAATGGAACTATGGGAATTATGTTGTGACTAAACAAAATCCAAAATAAATCAAAACTGTGTTATATTTTAGAATCTTCAAAGTAATCACCCTTTTACACCGCAGACATGTACTCTTGGCATTTTCTCAACCAACTTCTTGAGGTATCACCCTGGGATGCTTTTTAAACAGTATTGAAGGAGTTCCCATCTATGTTGGGCACTTATTGGCTGCTTTTCTTTATTATTTGGTCCAAGTCATCCATTTCAAAAACTTTTTTATTTATTTATTTTTTTTAATTAAATTTTAGTTTTATAATGAAATAAATTAATATGTTGGCACAATTATATTTTTGTCTACAAAACTATTTTCAAACATTTAAGCATACGCCTTCAGATCAAAAGATTTTTAAGATCATGAGAAACATTTCAGTCAAGTGTTTCAAAACTTTTGACCAGTAGTTTATATATATATATATATATATATATATATATATATATTACCCCCAAAAATTGAGGAAGCAATTTGCACCAACTTTCTTTGAGTACATTTTCTCAGTTTTAGCATGCAATATATAGGTTAAGAATATCAGGTGAAGTCAAGCTAATATAACTTAGGTAGTTAGTGCAATTTACCTTTGTAAAATAGGCGAAATTTACTTTTAAATATTGGGTAAAATTAAATCAATAAATCTATTTCAGTTACGCACAAGAAACACAAGTCTTTGTTAATAAAATTTATTGACCAACATACGAACAAATGGGTCGACTAAACAAAAATCTTTCACAAAGAATCATCTTTGAATGTTTATGTGCACAATACAGTAAAACATAAATATATAAAACTCACATCTGATCTGGCATCCAGTTCTTTAAAAAAAGATCCCTATTAACAGTGCACATGCCTTGTTGCTACATTTAGTCAGCACTTCATTGTCCTCAAAATTATAGCAAATGAAAGACAGAAATATTTCCATAACACACGGGTGTATAACAGTTAATCAGATGGGTTCATCAGGGCTATGAAGCTCGGTTGAGAGACTGGTGGTTATCCCGTTCTGCTCTCGCGCTGCGGCCGGCGGATGCACTGAATGGTTTAATCCCGATGGCTAGTCCATCCTTTTATTCCAGTCCAAGAGTTGCAGAACAATGGTTATTTCATTGTTGATATGAAACACATACCTGAGCCTCAGTGAGATGCAAGCAACTTTCCGTTATTTTTTTTAACAGCAGGACCAACATGAGTAAAATGCATGGAAAAAGGTCTTGGTTACGAACATAAACTTGGTTCCCTGAGAGGGAACGAGACATTGCGTAATGACGCAATTGGGACTATGTCAGTGACATAGTCCCAATTGTGTAATTACACAACGTCGATGTTTCCTTTGAATTGGAACAGAAATATTTCCAGATTCAGAAATCCATAACACGATAAACATGCATTAAAATAGTCATGTCTTTAGTATCTAAACAGACATGTGCTTTTCTACTTACCCGTGATACAAAAGCATCTTGTTTGTCAATATGTCTGGCTTCGCTCGATTTGAATTCCAAAAGGCGGCAAAACCTGCAGCGTCAGAAATACTCTGATTCAAAATGTACACCGCACGATAATGTAAAGCTTGGTCACATTTTATTTACAAAACAACACATTTAATATTACTTTATCACATTATCTTAACCCACGATAAAGGATTTCATTCAGCCCTTTGTAAAATGTTCCTGAGCTGGCAGCCGGAACAGATGAACTTGTAAAGCCTTGCCACTCGGATAAAACCAATATAAAACTCACATAAAATGCCAATTTCCTTTCAATTTGCCAAGTATAATATATAAAACACACACACACACACACACACACACACAAAAATATGTCTTACCTTAAATTCAGTTCAAATACATTTTTTCTGACGATCCTGCTGAATGTCCATAATTTATGTCACCGGCCACGTCTCTCATTGTGGATAACGCATGTGCGCATGCGTATGTGAATGGTATGCATTTTAATAGATTTTATCTTTGGCTTTTATGGCATGTTGTGTAGTTTTATCAAAGGAAATGTACTTCTTCTAAATAAATATTTTACTGTTAATTATTAAGTAAATCTACCTAAAATTATTAGGCTAAATATCTTATTTCCTTGGGTACATTTTAACCAATGTGCAGGAATAGTTATTAACACCCCCCAACACACTAAATTATTATTATTATTATTATTTATTTTATTTTTTTCAGTGTAATGGACTATAAAACCCCTCATAGACATTGTGACTGTGCCTGGGTCTTATATGCACCTTCAGAAATGGGGGGCAAGGAGACCATGATGACATTCAATAGCTGCAGTAGTCATATTCCAAATTTAATGGAGATGAAGAGGAATGTGCTCCTTGCTTTTTAAAGTTCATGATGGAGAGAGAAAAGAACAGAAGAATGGGAATGCTGAATGGCATTTCAGTGTGTGAATGTCAAACCGGATTAAATGACTTGGAATGTGAATTTTAGGATATTAAATTATTCTGTTATCTAAAAGTGTAATAGATGATTCTGGCTCCTTTACAATTTTGTTAATGATTCTATTAATGATAGTTAATGATCCCCCCCCCCCCCCCCTTTTTTTTTAAAGTCCTCGACCAATTTATTTTAAAGAGGCTCAAAAGAGATTTCTTTGTGAAAGTAACTATACAGTTTGCACTTTGTATCTTGTTGTGACCAGTAAGAACAATTCAATAGAAAGTAGGGCTGGATGATATGGCTACAAGCCTCAATATTGATCTCAATATTGTTTCAGTCTATTGATAATATTTAATATATATACTGTATATACAGGGTTGGGGAGTAACAGAATACATGTAATGGGATTACGTATTTAAAATACAAAATATAAGTAACTGTATTCCACTACAGTTACAATTTAAATCATTGGTAATTAGAATACAGTTACATTCAAAAAGTATTTTCATTACTGAAGAGATTACTTTGCATTTTATTGTCATTTGTTTAATTTAATATTTAATACTTTCAAATGGAAAACATTTATACATATAAATGATGTGATCCAAAGTGCACTTGAACAGCGGTGAAACACTTTCTTATGATGTGTCACATTCATACGAGCAGACAGAGAAGTACGTTTGAAGTAAGTTTGGAGCAGAAGAAATAGAAATAAACCTTGTGTAAATTGTCAGCTTTACGCTAAGCTAAAATGCTATTTCTAGCCATTTTACATGCACGTTACTGGGCACGATCATATTTTTTTATAAAGAAAATTCACATTAGATCATAATTTCTTTTTTCTAGTAAGACCTTTGACATTAGGGCAAAAATCATATTCTTGATAATAATTTTTGTATTGTTTTCCTGTAAAAATATCTAAAAATCCTTAAAACAAGATCAATTTGATTGATCTTGTTTTAGAAACAACACTGCATAAGATATTTAGGTTTTTCAGAGAATGTATTTTTAACGTGTATTTTGTCTTACTGTACTGGCAGAGTTTTTATAGTCAAAACAAGTGAAAAAAATCTACTAGTGCTGAAGAAGTAATCCAAAGTATTTAGAATACGTTACTGACCTTGAGTAATCTAACGGAATACGTTACAAATTACATTTTACAGCATGTATTCTGTAATCTGTAGTGGAATACATTTCAAAAGTAACCGTCCCAACCCTGTGTATATATGTCTTTAATTATGAATTTACACTGAAATCGCTTAAACGTGAGTTTGTTTGTTTTCAAAGTAAGCATTATTTCAATCAAACAGCCACTGCAGCCAAACAGATTCAAAATGTTTATTGCATGAAGTTTCCCACAGTTTTTCTCTAAATCAATTCAAGAAAGAATGATAATTAATCATTTTCATGCATATGCACCAATATGCACCATACATTAATAAGTAAATAATAAGTACAGAAATAAGAATTATTAACCTACTTAATGTACATTTTTACTATAAGATTGAACAGGGTGTGCAGAAACTACAACGTCACTCACATATCAACCCATTTGAATTTTAAAACTAGTCAAGGTTATTATTATAATATAATACTGAATTATTATTATTAGGATTAGTTTTCTTTTATACAGTAGTAACATTTTTGTCGTATTTACTTCAACTTCACCTTTCATTTTAGTGTAACATTAAGAGTGCAGTGTATAGGGGCCTGGGTAGCTCAGCGAGTATTGACTCTGACTACCACCCCTGGAGTCACGGGTTTGAATCCAGGGCATGCTGAGTGACTCCAGCCAGGTCTCCTAAGCAACCAAATTGGCCTGGTTGCTAGGGAGGGTAGAGTCACATGGGGTAACCTTCTTGTGGTTTCTATAATGTGTGGTTCTCCCTCTCAGTGGATGGTGCATGGGTGCATGGTGAGTTACATGGATGCTATGGAGAATAGTGTGGGCCTCCACGCGCTCTACATCTCCACAGTAACATGCTCAACAAGCCACGTGATAAGATGCGTGGATTGACAGTCTCAGACGCAGAGGCAACTGAGATTCATCCTCCTCCACCGGGATTGAGGCGAGTCACTACGCCATCATGAGGACTTAGAGCACATTGGGAACTGGGCATTCCAAATTGGGGAGAAAAGGGGAGAAAAAATAAATAAAAAGGGCAGTGTGTATTTGACAATGTTCTTCACAAAAAAGTTTGTCACCCGTTCACTGTGAAGCACACACAGATCTTGTATTAATTTATCGGAATCACAGTCTTTTGGGGTTTAGTAATAACATATTGCCATATCACAAGTCTGATGTTATTCTGTTGAATTGTGCAGCCCGGAAGGATCAGGAAATCAGTTTAATGACATGCTCTTTTGGAAACGTAGTGGTTAAATAAAAAAGCACTTTACAAAGATATGTACATATATTGCTTCATTTTATATGTCAAGCTAAATTATTGCGATTATATCATATGATCATTTTCAACATATCAACTAACCCTAATAGAAATATTGTGTATTTGTTGTCTTTGTCTTATTTCATGGTTCCCAGTCTCTTTCGCATCATATTCTGCAAGATATTTAAAATTGCAAACTCATAACTAAAACTAAAAGCCAAATTTTTTTTTATTTTATTTTTTATTTTTTTTGCTGTGACACTCTCCAGCTCCATCACCATGCAATGTAGTGCAGGGACCATTGTCAGGTTTTTTGTGTTTCTTTGCATTGGCAGAATACAGATAAACAGAAAAACAATCAATGGAACCGAATATCTTAAACTATTTTGGTTCTGTTTTTTTTTTTTTTTAATCCTAACCCTAGAAATGATTTTGGCTGAGGTTTTTATACAAAGTGACTTTGTCAGGGTATACATATTATTAGTGTATGTGTTCTCTGGGAATCCCATGACAAACCATGACATTGGCATTGTTAGTGCCATGCTTTACCAGATAAGATACAGGAACCCAAGAAGCATGTGCTGACAGAAATAGTGTTTTAGAGATGAAGAGATGTAAAAGAGAGGTAGATATGGAAGGAAATTCCCACTGGCTTTCTGAACGCCACACCTGAGACTCATTTGTGCCTGCCCATAAGATGGGAAGGAGCATTGTGCTGTCTCCATTTCTGCCACATGGTGGTGAAAATACCAGGAGAACACCGGAGGACAGGAAGCATGTATAAACAACATGAACACATAACATCATGATGTGGCAGCGTCCTCAGCTGGAACCCACAAACAACACTTAACAGGGACGTTTATCAAGGGCAAACACTAAATAACACATCACCCCCCCTTTTTTTTCCTTTTTTTGGGGGGTTCCTAGACACGTTCCAATGGCAACGTTCACACAGTCAGTGCTTGGGTATGACAACTGTATTTACTATCAGGTGTGCTACTCAGATTGTCATGTTCATACAACAGCTTACAGGAGCAGCTTGAATACTGTGTGTATAAACGAATATCTGAAGTCAGAGGCCATTTTTATTCTCACAAATAACGTTTATAACCATAGTGACAGGGCCTTAAGTAAATATCAAAGTTGGCAACTTCCATATACGTCGAAATGATTTATGAAAGTGACATAGACCTAATAAGACAAAGTGTGTTAGCTCAACCATATTTAGTACTCTAAAACAGGACTGACAGGCATATGATCGAATGTAGCCAATATAACTCTTTGTCACAACCTTTTATTAGTTTTCAGCCATACAATATCTGAAGAGGAAGCATACCTCCATACCTGGCCACTGTCCTTAACCTGCAGTGAGAGGGATAACTCTCCAATTAGCATGAATCGTTCACCAACATCCATCGGGAGGGCCCGCACGCCCTGCCATTTCAATCAACTGGCTGTTGGTGTTTTCATTAGAAAGACAGGACATGTCTGTCCGTTTGTCACATGCGTTTCATCACGCTACTAATTGGATCAGATTCTGTCTTCACTGGTTTTTCTGCAATTAATTCACGTAGCTCTCTCCAGGACTTTTTTCATAAAAGAGGAGAGAAAGGTGGGGATTAGAGAATGACTGTGCATATTCATGAAGACTCGCCCAAGATGTGCTGGATTGGATATGATATGAACAGTGGTGGGCAGTGCATTAAAGTCTAGGCCTTCAGTGTGATTCATGCCATTAAGAAAACACAGTTTCACAATGAATAAGACACCCTATGCCTTTGGGCATCATACATTATGTCGCAGCTAACTAGTAATGCCAACTGACATTTTAAAAACACATCCACGCACGAAAGCCAGAACTTGAAATGACACTTAATGCTCAAGCAAGCCTAATTTTAACTGCAGCATGACTGTTTTGTGAAATGAACGTCTCCCGGACAGACATTCAAAAATAATAATTTTTCATATGAATCTACCAAGGAGGTCTATAATACCTGGAAAAATCTATCTAATAATATTTGCGATTTAAATGTTGCTTGCAATAAATTTCGTTTCGTCAAGGTACACGGTTATGCTGCGTTCCATTCAGGTTGGATGTGGGATATTCCTACTTGATATCTCCGATCATAAATTAATTCCATTCCCCGATATTTGGAACTGCAATGCTCCCGTTAGCTTAGCAGGAGTTTGACTCTCATTAGAGATGTCTCCTAGCAACCTAACTGATAAACAATGCTGCAGCACAAGCATTTGTTCTTCAGGTGTACAATTATCAAAAGAGATTATAATGTTTTTTACACCTGTTTCTGCAAGCGTTTGTTAACAAGCTTTAATATCATGTAATGTGGAAACAAACTCATTTATCGATATTACTTAATAAAGTGAATGTTTATCATTTACTTTGTATATTTCCCTGAGTGTCGACATGTTTGTGTGACAGTATGCCCCTGCATCTAGGCGAAATCGGAGTTGAGAATTTCTGCACGAGCCTACAGGTCGTAATTCTGACTTCAAGATGCATTCCTTTGCACTTTTCCTAGTAGGAAGTTGTAAAATCTGACTTTCCAAGTTGAATGGAATGCAGCACTTCTTTTCAAAACTTGATCCGACACTGAATGCTCCAGCAAAATAATTTACACTAAGAAAACTCCTGATGTTGCTATAACAATGTAAAAAGCACTTACCAATTTACTTGAAGTGAAAATCAGTCCTCCTTTCATGATTAATAAATTAAGCAATCACACGGTCATGCAGAACATCTCAGGTTTGTAAATCCATAAGGATCTCTTTCTCAGTGTGATAGCGGCAGTAATGACAGTCGACTCATCAGCAAGATCTTGCGATCTTCGCTTTCAAATTGCGTACATCACTTAAAGCGTGATTGCGTCACTCAAGGCCAGCTAGAAGGCCTCAACCGGGACATATCCTAAAGATCACACCCACCAAAAACAAATAAATCAATCTGATTGGCTGATGAATCTGACAATCTGACTTTAGTTGCCCATTCATTTGCACTGTTGAGGGATTCTGTAGAAATTCTGAAGGCCTGACGGGGTGGAGCTCAAACTCGCGCGCTGCTTCGGCTAACGAGCTTGGCTTTGGGCATGTGATTTGTGAAACAGTTGTCACGCTTCGCTTCTAATCATCAAGGAATAAATTATGACTGGATAAACTTTTCGTTTTTCTCTATTTGTTTGTAGATTAATTAAGAGTGGAAAGTGATTAAAAATACATAGGCAAAAAGATGATTGAGAATGAAAGGATGAAAAATATTTATTTATTTGCCATGTTAGGCCAGCAGAGAAGGCTTTGCTGGCCCTGAGAATAGTAGTAGGCCACAGCGGATGGATCCTTCATAGATGAGTGCTATTCAGTGAATCAAGCTACATATTGAAACACCCCTGTTTAATATACTAATAATATGTTTTAGTTTTGAAGTTTAAAGGAATATTTTACACCAACATAAAAATGATTTATACAGCCAATTTCCAAAAGGACAAAAAAGCACCCTAAAAGTATGTTAAAAGTTGCCCATAAGACTTTTAAGTGTAAGACTTTTAAGACTTTCAAATTTTAAGTTGTTTTTCTCTGTTAATCTTCCCCTCTGCTGTAGCTCTCAAATCTTATTTGCGGGTGTGTTTTTTAAACTTGCCATGTCACGACTGGTAAAATAACACACAAGAACCAATGAGTTTTCCATTAACATATTAAGAAATTCAACAGGGCTTTTACATAGGGTTATTAAATGATGAGAGAATTAGCATTTTATGAGGATTCATTTAAGACAAGTCTTGAATATCAAATTCTCCAAAATGGTTTGCACTTGATTACAAATTGATTACTTTAGATAATGATACATACTGCATGTCAGTTGTGTACTCAAACTCATAGAGGTTTTGTGGCATTCTAAACAGCTTTCAGTTGCTTATGTGTATGTGCATGTTTGTGCCCATATGTGTGGCATGAGAAACAGTCAGTGGACTCTGCTGTAGAGGAGGAGTGGAGAGGCGATGGCCTAATGCAATGCCAGCGCCATCGATTATGACACGGAAAAGTTCTCTGGGGTAGCAATGGTCAGGCTATTTGTTTGACAGGAAATACTGCAGGGAAGTCAATTACAGCAAATGTTCACCAGCTCATAGAATCCAGGCAGCTGACTGGTGCTGATCTGCGAGGGAGCTGGGAACGGCCACCTCACTCTGACCCCTTGACCTCCGCTGGTCTCAGAAGTGCGCTGCCGACTGCCAGAGTATGCGAGAGGGCACGTCCAATAGATTCCAGGTCAGACCCTCCACTCAAGATGAAGATATAAAAGATTTATCAAGACATACTATCTGCCCTTGCAGCACATTGATGTGTAATATATGTATGATTATATAACTATTTATATACATTATATACATATACCTTTAGTGAAAATATAACGATTAATCTCTAATTTGTTTTTATAATTTTATTTGTTCATTAATAATAAATTCAAGGATAAGAAAACAAAAATCTAATGTGTAATTTTTGGGTTTGGATTTTGCATGGAAACTCAGCAGGGAATGAATCTCTCTCTCTCTCTCTCTCTCTCTCTCTCTCTCTCTCTTTATATATATACAGAATACATGCACAACAGCATGATTACCGGTACGTGCAAGATATTTCATTTATACAACAGCTATATAAACAAGAAGTTAATAGTGTTACTTTAGTTTGAGACAAAATATGGCACTTGTGGTGTCTGTTTTTGCTCAACTAATAAGTATTTAATTGCTATTCAGTGTTGCACCTTTAGTCCTCTTTAACTGACAAATGTAGCTTTGACCTGATTCTAGTCTGCAGTTGTTACTACACTTGTGACTTATTGGTCCTTTTTAGAAAAAAGGCCTAAATGTCACCCCAAACCTCTAATGAAATGTTTCTTAAAAAAAATAAAAAATAAATAAACAATTATATGGTTTTTATATAATCATTATAATTTTTGATGCAGTTTTAAAGGTAATTGAGAGAAAGTTATGTCACTGTGCTCAAGTGCATAGAAAAAATAAGTCATCAGAGAGAACATTACTAAAGGTTTTGAGGGCATTAAATAAAGCATGAGAATTTCTGTTGTGTCTCTGTGACAAAACTGTTTTATCTGAGAAAACTGAAACCTATGCAGCTTAAATACTTTGAAAAAAAATACTGTAAAATTATTCAACAGACACAGATTAATAACATTCATATTCATTTAACATAATGTAAGCCATTTTTGGTGAAATAGTTGAAATATATATTCAGTATTTCCATACCCCACAGTAATGTATAATAGTAATACATTTCTGTTATAACTGAGCATGCAGAATGGCTACATGTTCTCAAGCCTTTATTTTGAAGGAAGAGTGAGTTGTTCCCTATCTGTCACTCACTCGACATTGGTGTCGATGTAGTGACACTAGGGGTCACTCTTGGGAGCCCGAGACACCTCTGGTCTTTGATAAAAGGCCAATGAAAATTGGCGAGTGGTATTTGCATGCCACTCCCCTGGACATACGGGTATAAAAGGAGCTGGTATGCAACCACTCATTCAGATTTTCTCTTCAGAGCCGAATGGTCATGCTCATTGAGCTGAATAGCACTGTTCATTCACCTCTGCTGGATCTGATGGCGCATTTCAGCGGCTTCTCCCTCCTCTGCACTGGTGCACTGCAGAGAATGCCCCTGGGTGCTTCGGCAGAAAAACTAGAGAGTATATCTTCTGAAAGAGCGTTTTTCCCCTCTAAAAGAGTATATTTCTCTAAAAGAGCGCACACACGGAACATCTTTTTAAAGACGCGTCTTTCTAAAGATGTCTTTCTGATCGTGTGTTATTCCTGGTTGCGGTCGTTTTCTCTCAACTTCGGATGGTCATGATCGCTGTCTTTCGTGTCTGGGCGCGACCCACACAGAGGCAGTGTTTATGAATGGTTCATGTTCTCACTGCGAGAACATGACCATGGCAACGTTGCGGTCGTGTTGCCACCCCAGCGGGACCTCAATGGGATCGCCTCCGCCGGATATCCCCCCACGGACCTCCCATTCCCCAGCACGCTCGTCTGCCCCAATCGGGCTTCCGGATGTGTTCACCGGCTCGTCGCACGGCGAGTCTGGCTTCTTGTTCAGGGCCCGCGAAGATGATGAGCTCTCGAGCGCAGCATCGGAGAGCGGGCTTGTCCAGTCGGACGCAGAAGCCTCAGCTGGGCTTCCCCCTTCGGGGACGGTCGCCCAGTTACAGGCCGATGCCGAAATGACGGACATACTTTCCCGGGCGGCCGTGAGCGTCGGGCTAGAGTGGAACCCTCCGCTCTCCCCTGAACCCTCGTGGCTTGACGATTGGTTTCTGGGCTCGCGGCGCCGCTCAAAACAGCCGTGCCCGGCTCCAGTGCCATTCTTCCCGGAGGTGCATGAGGAGCTGACGAAGTCGTGGGAGGCACCTTTTACTGCCCGACCCCGACTCCGCAGTTCCCCCGCTCTCACTACCCTCGATGGCGGGGTGGCCAGGGGCTATACAGCGATTCCCCCGGTGGATAAGGCGCTCGTGGTGCAATTATGCCCGCAGAGCGCCACCACCTGGCGTGGATGCCCTAAGCTCCCATCCAAGCCCTGTAGGCTCACGTCATCCCTGACGGCTAAAGCCTACAGCGCTGCTGGACAAGCCGCCTCTACCCTGCATGCCATGGCTCTCCTGCAGGTCTACCAAGCCAAGGCGCTGAAGGAACTGCACGAGGGTAGTTCTGCCCCAGATTTGATGCAGGAACTGCGCTCGGCGACCGACCTCGCCCTCCGGGCGACAAAGGTCATGGCGCAGTCTCTCGGGCGGACGATGGCCACACTAGTGGTCCAGGAGTGCCACCTTTGGCTCAACCTGGTCGAGATGGGTGAGGCCGACAAGACACGGTTCCTTGCTGCCCCCATTTCCCAGGCGGGCCTATTTGGCGACACCGTTGAGGACTTTGCCCAGCAGTTCTCGACGGTAAAGCAGCAGACGGAAGCAATCCGGCACATCCTGCCCCGGTGCGGCTCAAGATCCCGCACCCCGTCTGCTCGTCGCCAAGGGCGTCCCCCTGCGGTGACTGCACCGGCTCCGCCACAGCCCGCCCCTCCGGCCCGGCCCCGGTGTGGAGCTCACCGCAGGAAGCCGACGCCACCCGTCTCACAGCCGGCGCCGAAGAACCCACGGAGGTCCTCGAAGCGCCCCTGAGACGGGCAACCCAGGGACGAGGGAACCCACTCACGTGGAGCTGGTAGAAAGACCACTCCATCCCCCGGTGGAGGGCCGGGTGGAAAATCTTTTGTTGCCTTTTTGTTTGATTTCGCCGCACGCCCAAGTGGCTGCGTTACCCAACAGTTCAGCAAAAGAGTGGCTTCCTTCCTCCCTGGGTCACATACCCGGTGTGTACGGTCGTCACCATGACTACTGTCCACGGGCTTTTTCTTGCAGGATTGGCGCTCCAGCGGTGCCCTTTCCGCCCCTGAGTGCCCAGCTGTGGAACACAGCCGCCCCCGATGTGGCAGCCTCCATGGGTTACGAGGACAGGCCTCTTCCTCCCCCATCTCAGGCTGTTCCGGGGTGGTCAAAAGGAGCCAGGTAAGTGCTTCGATGTCCCTAGACTCAGCACGGCCACGATGTGCTGTGGCACCTTGCGCTCTGCCCCGCCGCTCTGCCCCACCTGCCGGTACGTCCGACGACGTTGTCCCCTTGGTCCCCCTCGTGTGGAATTTGGACGCATGGCTTGCACTTCCCAATCCATCGCGGTGGCTGGTCCGGACCGTCCGACTCGGCTACATGATTCAGTTCGCCAGGCACCCGCCCAGGTTCAGCGGTATTCACTTCACCTTGGTCAAGGGCGAAAACGCTGTTACACTGTGCGCGGAGATTGCTACCCTCCTACAGAAGGGCGCGATAGTACCTGTCCCTCCAGCCGAGATGAAGAAAGGGTTTTACAGCCCCTACTTCATCGTACCGAAAAAAGGCGGTGGGTTGCGGCCAATCTTGGACCTGCGAGTACTGAACCGGGCTTTACACAGACTCCCGTTGAAGATGCTGACGCAAAGACGCATTCTAGCGAGCGTCCGGCATCAAGATTGGTTCGCGGCGGTAGACCTGAAGGATGCGTACTTTCACGTCTCGATCCTTCCTTGACACAGACCCTTCCTGCGGTTCGCGTTCGAGGGTCAGGCGTATCAGTACAAAGTCCTCCCTTTCGGCCTGTCCCTGTCTCCTCGCGTCTTTACGAAGATCACAGAGGCTGCCCTTGCCCCGTTAAGGGAGGTGGGCATTCGCATTCTCAACTATCTCGACGACTGGCTAATCTTAGCTCACTCTCGAGATGTGTTATGCGCACACAGGGACCTGGTGCTCTCACACCTCAGCCGACTAGGGCTTTGGGTCAACTGGGAAAAGAGCAAGCTCCTCCCGGTTCAGAGCATCTCTTTTCTCGGTTTGGAGTTGGACTCAGTCTCCTTGACGGCGCGCCTTACGAACGAGCGTGCCCAGTCGGTGCTGGCCTGTTTGAAGGCATTCAAACAGAAAACAGCGGTTCCACTGAAACTTTTTCAGAGGCTCCTGGGGCATATGGCATCCTCGGCGGTGGCCACCCCGCTCGGGTTGATACATATGAGGCCGCTTCAGGACTGGCTCCAGACTCGAGTCCCGAGATGGGCATGGCGCCACGCGACACACCACGTGGCCATTACATCGGTCTGTCACCGTCTTTTCAGCCCTTGGACTGACCTGTCGTTTCTACAAGCAGGTGTTCCCCTAGAACTGGTCTCTAGGCACGTCGTGGTCATGACAGACGCCTCCAAAACGGGCTGGGGCACTGTTTGCAAAGGGCACGCAGCCGCCGGCCTCTGGACGGGTCTGCGACTGCGTTGGCACATCAACTGTCTCGAGTTACTGGCAATTCTGCTCGCCCTGCGGAGGTTCCGGCCGTTGATCCAGGGCAAGCACGTGCTAGTTCGGACGGACAGCACGGCAGCGGTAGCATATGTCAACCACCAAGGCAGTCTGCACTCTCACTGTATTTCACAACTCGCCCGCCGTCTCCTCCTCCGGAGTCGGCAGCACCTCAAGTCGCTGCGAGCCACGTTGCTGCCATAGCAGCACACCACGACGCAGTTGACGGTAAGTCCCTAGAGGCTGAATCCCTCCAGACCGCCCCTTGTTCCCTCATGGGATCTCTCCGTAGTTCCTCAGGGTCTGCAGAGAGCCCCCTTTGAGCCTTTGCAGTCAGCCGAGCTTAAGGCACTCTCCTTGAAGACTGCCCTCCTGACTGCGCTCATTTCCATCAAGAGGGTAGGTGACCTGCAAGCGTTCTCTGTCAGTGAAACGTGCCTGGAGTTCGGTCCGGGCTATTCTCACATGATCCTGAGACCCCGACCGGGCTATGTGCCCAAGGTTCCCACCACTCCTTTTAGGGACCAGGTGGTGAACCTGCAAGTGCTGCCCCAGGAGGAGGCAGACCCAGCCCTGTCGTTGCTGTGTCCGGTGCGCGCTTTACGCATCTTTTTGGATCACACGCAGAGCTTTAGAGTCTCTGAGCAGCTCTTTGTCTGCTTTGGTGCACAGTGGAATGGAAGCGTTGTCTCCAAGCAGAGGATCACCCACTGGCTCATTGACACCATAACCATGGCATATCTCGCCCAAAACATGCCACCCCCAGTAGGGCTACGAGCCCATTCTACCCGTGGTGTAGCGGCTTCTTGGGCCCTGGCCAGAGGTGCCTCTCTAACAGAACCACTTTAAGAATGCTATTGTGACAAGACAGGAGAGGAATGAGGATCTAAATGCAGCCTTTAATAAAAAAGTAAACCTGCAAAAAAAAAAAAAAAAAAAAAAACTACAAAAGGACTACAAAACTAACAGGAAACTAAATCAGAACTTCAACACAAGTCAAAACAAACAACAGGGAATATGTTACAGAGCCCCCCTTTTAAGGAGCAGATTCCAGATGTTCAAAAAAAAATGTCCATGGGGTGTGGGGGGAAAAATGAGTAGTTCTGGGGGGGCAAAAGGGGCAAGGGGAGCAGAGGAACAAGGCCAAGTCAAGGAGGCTGGAAACCAAGGCGGAGCCAGAGGGATGGAGAGCCAGGGCGATGCTGCAGGCTCGGAGGACCAAGTAGACCAGAGCAGATCAGGCAGGTGGCCAGGAGACCAGGGAGACCAGAGCAGATCAGGCGGGTGGCCAGGAGACCAAGGAGACCAGAGCAGATCAGGCGGACGGCCAGGAGACCAAGTAGACAAGAGCAGATCAGGCGGATGGCCAGGAGACCAGAGCAGATCAGGTGGACAGCCAGGAGACCAGGGAGACCAGAGCAGATCAGGCGGATGGTCAGGAGACCAAGGAGATGACCTCAAGGTGGGGACTGGGTCAGGAGTCCTGGGAGATGGCCGCAGGGCCGAGACAGGGTCAGGAGGCCTGGGAGGCTGCCGCAGGGCCGAGACAGGGTCAGGAGGCCTGGGAGGAGGCCGCAGGGCCGAGACAGGGTCAGGAGGCCTGAGAGGCGGCCGCAGTGCCGAGACAGGGTCAGGAGGCCTAGGAGGCAGCCCCAGGGCCGAGACAGGGTCAGGAGTCCTAGGATGCAGCCGCAGGGCCGAGACAGGTTCAGGAGGCCTAGGATGCGGCCGCAGGGCCTAGACAGGGTCAGGAGGCCTGGGAGGTGGCCGCAGGGCAGAGACAGGGTCAAGAGGCCTGGGAGGTGGCCACAGGGCAGAGACAGGGTCAGGAGGCCTGGGAGGTGGCCGCAGGGCAGAGACAGGTGGCGGAGCCACTGTAGGAGGAGTCTCTGGGGGAGTGGGCTAGGCTGTAGGAGGAATGGTCTCTGGGGGAGTGGGCGGAGCTGCAGGAGGAATGGTCTCTGGGGGAGCGGGCGGAGCCACTGGGGAAATAGTCTCCGGGGGTGGAGCCGCTGGGGAAATAGTCTCTGGGGGCGGAGTCATGGAAGACTGAGCCATGGGAGGCTCGAGGAGCCAAGCCGTGGAAGGTGGAACCATGGGAGACTCGAGACAAAGAGTTCTGGATGAATGGGAAATGACCTCCATGGTCACGAACATGGCCAGGGACTCGGGAATGACCTCCGTTGTCGTGGACATGGCCAGAGACTTGGGAACAACCTCCGTGGTCGTGGGCATGGGAACAGACTTGGGAACAAAAACTGTTCTTCTCTTCCTCCTCCTCTGGATGGCCGAAGTTGGCAACGCTGGCTCTGGGACGGGCGAGGCTGGCAACTCATTGGCCGTGGCAGGCGTGGGCATTGGCTCGTTGACCGTGGCAGGCGTGGGCGCAGACAATTTTTGAGGTAGGGTCTTCATGGACCTATGCACCTACATCAGTGGCAGATCATACAACTTGGAGACGGGGCTGTGGAAGGCTTCGAGACAGGGGGCCGTGGAAGGCCTCGAGACAGGGGGCTGTGGAAGGCCTCGAGACAGGGGGCCGTGGAAGGCCTCGAGACAGGGGGCCGTGGACACAGGTTTTGGCCCGGGGTTCCTGCCATAATCCACTGTAGAAGGGGAACTGCTAAGTTCCAGAGCCTTCTCCACATAATCGCCGAGCGTCCAGTGAGGATCAGCTGGAAGCATGAGTTCCCTCAGTGCACTATTCTGACCGGCCCGAAGGAAACCACCAGAGAGCGGTCTGGATAGTGCACTACATTTGCCAGCTCTAAAAATTCACGGACATGATCCTCAACTGGACGGTCCCCTTGCTCAAGGAGTAGAATCCTGACAGCTGCTAGATCCATTTCTTGGTCAGTCTTTCTGTGACGAGACAGGAGAGGAATGAGGATCTAAATGCAACCTTTTTTAATAAAAGGAAAGTAAACCTGGTAACTCAGAACATAATGAAAAAAAAACACAGGGAACAAAGCACAGCATAATACAGATGAAGACTGACGACAAAAAAAGGGCTTAAATACACAAGGGAAAACAAGGGAATGAGGAACACCTGGGGAAACAATCAGGGGAAAACCAATCATGAAAAGAAACTACAAAGGACTACAAAACTAACAAGGAACAGGAACAGGGAACTAAACCAGAATTTCAACATAAAAGTCAAAACAAACAACAGGGAATATGTGACAGCTATTACTCCATATCATTGTCCTTGTGTTCCAAGTATGTGTATTATTACATATCAGTGAAGAGTGCACATACAATACTCATAAACTTCTGTGGTTCTGTATTTCAACGTGTTTGAAAGTGAAACAGTGATTGGTCAGTGGTGAACTTCTGAAGAGAGTGTTATTGATCAAGTGAGCATGATTTTTTTCCCCACCAGTATTCTGGTAGGTCCCGCCTCCTGCATTCGGATTGGCTACTAAGAGATACTTACAAGCGGTCTGCAATTGGCCAGTTAAGAAGTTGTTCATATAGCCTTAGTAACCATAGTAAACAGAGGGACATCATATCGTATAAGTTGCAGAAAAAACAAACAGCAACTAAGTTCGAAGTTCAATGCAAATTTTAGTTGGTTAACATTAGACAAGATAAAACTATCACATGCATGTATGAGTATTCCAGTGTATGAACGTTTGTGTGTGTGTTTACTCTCTGTCCTATACAGCTGATACTGATATTTACTATTAAGTACATTCCATACAGCTCAATATAAAATATGTAACATAAATTGTCACTTCTTTTCTATTTCTTATCATTAATTATTAGTTTTTAATAATTTAGAATGTTTATCTATAGGTAGAGTGTTTAACTATTTTATATACACACAGTATATATATTTTTTTCCAGAAAAATTCCAATACTTGCAGTCTCACTCTTTATTGTTCAGGACAAAGTATTGTCACATATAACTAATTATTTTCTTTCCAGTACATTTATTAGAAGTTATAGAATCACCCAAATGACTTATCTTGAAGGTGGCTATTTTTTTTCTGTATGTAGCTATCAATTATGAAATTACCAACAAATGGATTGACCAGTTTTGTCCATCTTTCCCCTGCATCTTCTTCCAACTGTTTTTGTTCTTAACCGCATAATATAACCATCCAGTCAGAAGGCGCCGTCAGGCTGGTGACAAATAGACAACTTTTGTCCAGTCATTTGACGTCTAATTATATTAATAGCGGGAGTTGCAGGAATCTGGGTGGGAAAAACAATAACGGATCAAGTGTGGTGAAAAGGTGGGAGGACAAGGTTGATGAACTTTCACACATTTCACTCTTCATTATCATAATTGTTTGGGTGTAATTATATAGGAATAATGTATCTGTCTGGCTTTCTCCTCATGATCTCACCTTGACTGGACAGGCAAATTTCACCTTATATATCCTCGTGCAACCCCACGCCCTCCTGCGCGGACATTGCGTTTTGTCTTTGCTATATACTATGCAAAATTTAAACCAACTGATTTCAGTGCAGAACACTTGGGGCTGTCGGTTAAGGTTATAACACGTTTGGTTGAAGATTTCCAGTGAAATGTCCTGCAGGGGGTGCCAAAAGCAAGTAAGAAGGTGTCGAATTCAGACAAGGTTTTATGTGAATTTTAGATGGATGTTTTTTAAAACATACCTCCCTAATGTAAAACTTTTGCCTGAACCTAACCAATAGTGTTTTAAAATATAAATGAGACATTTAAAAAAGACATCCTTACCAAATCAACACCTAAGCCTAACCATTAGTGTTTTAAAATGCAGAAGCAAAATGAAAAATCACATTTTCTGAACCAACCACATTACTTAGTGCTGCTTCTGTGGCACTGTAATGTCACATTTTAGTTTGAGTTTATGGCTAGTCTTGAACCGCAGTCCTCCGACTCTAAGTTCAAAGCCCTATCAGGCGAGCCACCGCACAAGCTAATTATGTTGGAATAAGTGTGTATACAGTACTGTGCAAAAGTTTTAGGCACTTGTTAAAAATTTTGCATTGTGAGGATGTCTTCAAAAATAATTCCATAAATGGTTTTCATTTATCAATAAACGTCATACAAAGTCCAGTAAACATAAATCTAAATCAATATTTGGTGTGACCACCTTTGCCTTCAAAACAGCACCAATTCTCCTAGGTACACCTAGACACAGTGTTTCTTGGTTGTTGGCAGATAGGATGTTCCAAGCTTCTTGGAGAATTTGCCACAGTTCTTCTATCTATTTATGCTGTCTCAATTGCTTCTGTCTCTTCATGTAATCCTAGACTGACTCGATGTTCAGTGGGGGGCTCTGTGGGGACCATGTCATCTGTTGCTGGACTCCCTGTTCTTCTATTTTATTATATTAGCAAAAGGAATGTTTGGGGGTCTAAAATGTATATTTACTATTGACACACTAAAGATGAAGATATAAATAACCATCTTAAGACAAATGTTTTTGTGAAACATCTTATGTGCCTAAGACATTTGCACAGTACTGTATGTAGGTGGGTCTGTAATATAAGCATTCAAATGTATAGTTTTTCAAAAGATGCGTTGGAGTAAAAGTGTGTCGATATCATAAAATAGCTGGGTCTGAGTAATACAGAGGAAAACAAGTATTTATAAAGTCATTATCAGTCATTAAAGTCATGATTTGAGTGAAAGCGATTAAAAAACACAGTTGTCGTAGTGCCTCTAGTGTTCATTTCACCTGGAAACTGCAGGGAATTGTACCTGGAGACACGTATAACAAGTTTAGCAAAAATTTATTTAGAGTCACGTTTTCACTATGAGAACATTTGGAGTTCTGAAAGTTACAGTATGCTTACATAGTACATGAAGCTATTTTATCTCAAAGGAGTTAGTCAAATTTGATGTGACACTTTTAAAACAATGTTATTTGTGATGTCAGCCCTGGTTCAGTATGCAGGCTGTATTTATTGGTTTTCTCTGTTTGTAGTGGCTGTGTAAGCGCCTCAGCGTGTGGGTCAGTATCTGATCAGAAAGAGTGGAGGCTGAGCTGTTTTCAGCTGTTTGGCTTTGAATTCAAAGCATTTTCTCCATGTGTGTCCAGTTTCTGCAGCCTGTTTCTACTTTTTCCTTTCACTCTACACACTGCAAAAAATGATTTAAGACAAGGATTTTTTGTCTTGTTTTCCAGTAAAATATCTAAACATTCTTGACAAGAAAACTGGCATATTAAGTCTTATTAGAGAAATCTAACTGAATTTATGAGATTTATGCTTAAAACAAGAAAACCTGTTTGCAGATGGGGTAAGAAAAATAAATGTAATTTAAAGGGAAAACAAGTTTATTTTTCTTACCACATTGGCAAACAGATTTTCTTGTTTTAAGTCTAAAGCTCACTAAATTTAGTCCGATTTCTCTTTAACAAGACTTAATATCTTATGCCTTTTTGCTTGACAAGTAAATAAATCACATTCTTAAAATGTTTAGATAATATTTGTAGGAAAACAAGACAAAAAGATTTGTCTTAAAAATATTTTTTTGCAGTGCAGCACTTAATCTATGACTGTGTTGTGCATATGTTTGTGTGGTTGGTGTCCAGTTAAAGGTTTTAACCAGGCATGTATGAGCATAATTTTTTAACCATTGATTGACATGCATGGCATCACATTTCATTGGCATCTGTAACAAGTAGTTGCTGGGATGAGACGCTGGATCTAAGTGCAGGCTTTTAATGAAGATGATGATAGTAATACAAATAAACATGAACTCAGGAAACAACAAACAAGAACTGAACTCATGTAGCAACTAACAAGAACTGACAAAGAGGGAACAAATCTAGAGGGTATTTATACAAGCAGGAGTAAATGAGGGAATGGAGAACAGGTTAGGATGATGGGGAACAGATGGCTGTGATGAGGGCAGTGCACCGTGGGAAATGTAGTTAATGGAAAACAGAGGGCAGAAGACAAAAACTATATCAAAATAAGAGTCCTTGGAAACATAACAGTGACTGCAGTACTGTATATGTTTTGTACATTTTTGTCAGGCATATATGTTTATTGTCGATAGTTTCTCCTATGGCAATTTAATGTGCAGAGATGACTATAAGTAAGCCATTTGTAGGTTGAATCAACAGATTACTTTTTTCATGTGCGTACAATAACATGTTTTGGTGTGATATGTGTTTTAGCGTGATATTTATAATTGGTTAAAAAAATCTGTTTTATGACAAATTATTATTATTATTATTTTTCTGGCAAGTTTTATATTCATAAAAGTTTCTAAATGTTTCTAAAATGTTCAGGAGACATAAGGTGAGAATAATTCTGTGCACAATTCTGTATCTTGTACAATTCCTTATATTAATTTAAACAGCGATATTTGGTCTTAAGACAAAACAGTATACTGTGTGCTATTTCTGCTTTCTGTGCTGTTGCCTGTGTTCTAAACACCTGCCTGTAACCATCCAGAGGTGCAGGTTGTTCTCTAAAATATTAAAACAATTTTTGTGTGTGATCTCTCTCCATGTTTACTGAAAACAGCAATTGAAGAAAGCTATCTTAGGATATTTCACACTGAATCCTTCCCTTACCAGTTGAACACACCTCCTGTGAGTGTTAAGGCTGATATTTTTTAATTACCTTTTTTCCAAAGCGGTTCTTTTTAATTGTCATGTACATTTTGTAGTGCCTTGTTGTGAATGTGTTGCTTGGAATTATTTAATAAGAAAGATATTCAAGTGAGTTTAAAATACATTCTTTTACCTTGTGGATTACATTTTTCTTATAATAATTGTGTCAACATAAAGAGCGAATTAGCTGATTAAAGTCTTTAAGTTATTTCCAAAGACACACTTGGGTAACGCATACACTCTCATAGAATTGCTGACTAATGCCCTATGAGTCTGCATTGGCTTACCAAATGTAGACTCGTAGGTAACCGCAAGGGCTGAGGGCGGCAAATGGGACAGGGACAATGTGAGTGCATGTAATCAGACATTTCGCCATTTGTCCTGCTGGCACTTTAGAGCTTTAGAGCTGAAAACTGCTGTCTGCTCTCTGTGACATTACTGCAAGTGTGTGATCATCGAGGAAGCAACACTTTTGAACAGGATCATTTGTTATTATTTTAACAAGTTATTTTTTGGTCTTATGGAATATATGTAAATACTGTTATGTCAAATAGCTTAATCAAGGCAGTACTACTGTACATAAATAAAATGCAATTTTTATGATTCCTCTTATTTTTGTTTCTTTCAAAATGTTAAACATCTTGCAGATTCTGCAGGGGGGATGCAAACTTATCCACTCAAGTGTGTGTGTGTGTGTGTGTGTTCACATGTGTGTGTTTGTGTGTTTATGTGTGTGCAGATTTCACTATATTTGTGAGTGCCAAATTTTTGAAAATGTCCTCACTAATATAGAGAAACTTTTGTCCACAGTAAACACCCACACCCACATTTACTTCTAAATGATGACATACCATAAACGTCCATTGTTTATTTAATATAGAGCTAATAATACTTACTACTATATATACTAACCCTAACCCAAATGATGACCCTATCCCTAAAAGAACATTTTCAATTTTGCAATTTAAGATGTCCTCAAATGTCTGCTAAACAGGTTATGTCAGATTTAGCTCAATTTTGGGGATATTTTTTCCCCTCAAATTTAGCTACAGGAGGCACCAGACCAAGTGACACTTACTGCGGCGGTAAACTAGTAAATTTAAATCATACGCGAGACTTGTTAGCAAAATCACTGGCAGATGTTGCAAAGGGACACTTTTTGGATCTTTGTTAAGTGAAAATTATTTTAAAAATTAGTTATCACTATTTTTAACATTGTTAATATTATTATTATTATTTTATTTTTTACATTTTGATTTGTGAATGGAAATTAAACAATGCAATTAATTAATGGTAGCATTAAAGTTTATTAAAATTTTATTAAATTTAGCATTGGCATAGTATGCTGTAATTGAAAAAATAAGCTGGAATATCAGCCCTTTTTCATAAATGGAAATCACAGCTTAATCATACCACATTCCTGAAAATCAAAACGAAAATGCATTGTGACCATTCATAATGTGTGTTTTTTTTTATTTGTTTTTATTATTTATTTTTTAGCATACACACATATCTTAGCATCAGCAGTGTGTTTGAGGAAGGACATATGTACAAATACACACTTATTTACACACACAGGATGAAATGATCCTATTAAAATTAAATTGAAATTAAATTATTTGATTTAATCTCCACAAATGCATTCAATTCTTAATGTCATCACTAATTATCACATTGTTTAAATGCCCCCGTGGTGCAGAGAGCTGCCACAGACGCAACAGAACTCTTTCTCCATGACTTCGTTGTTTTTGTATTTGTCATGTCTGAGGTGAGGTGCGTTGCTCTTCTCTCTGTATCTCGCCATCTCATATTTTAGTTGATGGCCCGCAGGAAAAAGGCTCCATTATTGGAAAATAAGCCTCGACTGCCATATTAAAACCTAGCCTGTCACTGTCAGTACAAGGCAACACGATGCACTCGCCTCCAGTAACATTCAATTTAAATGCTTGCAGGTGGCACTGCAAATGGGCAACCATTTCCTTTCACTTATTTGCTGCCCACAGAGGCCACAGTTTTCTTAGCCTGAGCCTGATGTTCTGAGGGAAAGAGCGATATTAGTATCCAATGACGCTTTTTCCAAAAAAGAGCTGTGATATGCGCCTCAGATGTAATTATCAGTGCTCACTGGATTAACTGGCCACCTGTGAACAGGTACCAACATCAATAGCAAGCATTATGTCTGAAGTGCTCTTTGTATTTGTGAATGAGCCAGGGACAGGGCAACATCAGTACAGTCCTTGCAACATGTTGGGATGTCCTCCCCTCAAAGGCTCTTCCTACTTTACCTCCTGTCTAGATCGTTGCATGCTTATGGATTGAAGTGGTGCTGTAAATTCAAGCAGAAGTCACCTGTTTGCCTATCACGGCCCGGCTGCTAGAGAGGTGTTAGCAGCTCCTCATCTCTTTTTTCTTTTGTATTGCCTGAGCACCCCCCCCCCATTGAGAAGAGGTAGGGATGTCACATATACAAGAAGCTTGTGAAAGATGAGCATGTTCTCCAGTCAAACATGCTGCTCGTCCTCTTACTGTGAACAGCCAGAGCTGCCATAACCTGCCGCCCTCCTGAGCTGGAAGTCAGCCAATCAGGAGTGATGAACTGGTGTAAATGTCAGAGGAAGCTTTTTGATAATGGAGAGTTCACATAGAAGTCTCAGTATGGTGTCCAAGCTGAGTCTGTCTTTCCATTCACTTCAGTTCTTATTTGCACTTTTATTTGTCTTTGTCTTGACCAATTCCCTTTTCCACCCATCCCGCATTGTTCCTTTACTGTCTAAAGTTCACCCTAAAATTAACTTTATGTAATTTACTCACCCTTATGCCTTTCGAAACATGTTTGACTTTCTTTCTTTCAATGGAACACAAAAGGAGTTATTTACAGCAGATAGTACAAACTATGAATGGGTATAATTATGTGACTATGGTGGCATTTTTATAAAATTATATTCCTTGCCCGTATTGAGGCAGTTTCCAAAGTGAAATGTACACTTAGTGGTGCAATTTAATGTTCTCCCAAACTAATGAGATTTTAAAGGTTAATGCTCTATTGAGTTTTGCATCAACAAAACACTGACCGCCCTACCCTAAATCTTAAGCCTAAACCTAACCGATAGTGTCATAAAAAACAAATATGACATGAAAAGCACAGGGTAAGATACTAAACAGTTGCACCACTTTTGCATGTGGGATTTCAGCGCAAAAATCTGCGCGTCTTATTCACTAACCACCCGCAATCTATTTTAGCAGGCGCAATCAGCAGTGAAACTGCACTGCATCTTAAGCATTTAAATTAAGTCATTGTCATTCCTTTCTGCTCAAACATGCCTCCTTTCCATATAAATAAGGCTCATTGTAGATTGTGCTTCATTCACAAAAATTGCCTGATGCAATTTAGATCACGCTATTACTGAGAATGACACCAGGCGGTATTTAAAAGAGATGATTTTCAAGATTTTCAACCAATCATATCAGCAGTGATTCATCAAATAATGATCAAATGATGAAGAAGAGTGTTATTACCTGCCATATATCCAGATGTGCACTTTCGGCATTTTTAAAAGATGATTTAGATGTCTGGATTACAGTGATGCTGTACAGTCCCGGCAGGGTGTGTCAAATAGAGTGGTCTGTGGTTAAGGGGCTGTAAGTTGCTTTGGATAAAAGCGTCTGCCAAATGTAAAATGCATCATCATACAAGTGGTGGCTCAGTGGTTAAGGCTCTGAGTTACTGATTAGAAGGTTGGGGGTTCAAGCCCCAGCACTGCCAAGATGCCACTGTTGGGTCCTTGACTCTATCTGCTCCAGGGGTACCATATCATGGCTGACCCTGCACTCTGAATCCAGCTTAGCTGGGATATGTGGAAAAAATGAATTTAACTGTATATATGCAAAAATGTATAATGTGTGACAATAATGAAGGCTTTTTATATTATGACATCCTTTAATAATAAAGGATGTCATAATATAGCAGTTTGTGAGGAACTGGGTGAAAAGTATTTTTTTATAAACTGTTAATCTGCCCTTTTACTCTTGATTTGTTTGAAAGGGAATGTTGTTTTGACATAACTAGTGTTCAGTTTTTTTACTAGGAAACTGCAGCGATATGTACAGTGAGCCACGTAAAAAAATAAATAAAAACATTTTACAAAAATATAGGTATAGTAATGTGATTCTATGAGACCACATTGAGATTGTCAGTGAATATCTCAAATTTTTGTCTGTTTTTCAAACTGAGCTATTGTATGAATTCAGAAGACATAGAATAAAGTGTATTTGTTCTATGGACTACATGTATGATGCTTCTATAGTGTTTTTACTCCTTTTTGGAGCTTGACAGCCCCTGGTCTCCATCATCTTTCATTGTGTGCAAGAGAGCACAGTAAATATTCTTCAAACATTGAAAGAGAGTCATACCTCTGAACGACATGTAGGTGAGAAAATGATGATGAAATTCAAATTTTCGGATGCACTATCCCTTTAAATAACTGATAACGGCTCATGAATTAAACAGTCAACAGTCATGAATGTGCAATGTGTCTGGTTATGGTTGGAAGGAGTCCCAGGCCAGAGGAGTAATCGTACAAGTGGGTCAGGAGGGCTCTGTCTGATTTTTGTGGCTGAGAGCTCAGAATGGAGCAATACCAGATTGAGTAGAATACCAGATAGGGTTTTACATTAGTTTAATCCCATTCCACCGAGTGTGAATTACCAGGGGACAATTTTCTTTCTCAAAGCACAAGAATGCATGCACGCCAGCACTTCCACTCAGCACACAGGTTTGTTCAGGAGTACATTGGGAATATCAGCTGCTTTTTTCCTGCCAGACTCACTGAGCAAACATCTGTCAGTCCACAACAGCATGCAAAGCTTGAAGAGTTAAGTATTACCATCAAAAGCCCATGTTGTCCAGGCCTATGAGGGACAGCAGAAGGATTAGAGCGGGCTGTCAGAGGAAGACAGAAGAGGAATGACAGGCATTTCATTCTGCATTTAACATGTTCTGAAAGAAAATCTGATACTGAATAGCGACAATGAAGAAATTGCTTTAGACATGACAGTCACAGTAGACATGACCGGTAAAATGTCGTTATCTCTGTATATGCGGTCAATATTCAGAACTGTTTGACCACTTGATGATGTGACTGACCAATCAGAATCGAGTATTCCAGAGAGCCTAAATGAAGGTAAAGCAGGAGCAACTGTTACTTATCGCAGCCTGTCTGGAGCACTGCGACCACAGAGAAGTACACTGACGGCCAAAAGTTTGGAATAATGTACATATTTTGCTCTTATGGAAAGAAATTGGTACTTTTATTTACCAAAGTGGCATTCAACTAATCACAATGTATAGTCAGGACATTAATAATGTGAAAACTACTTCAACGAGTTCTCATCAAAAAATCCTCCAAATACAGCAATGACAGCTTTGCAGATTATTGGCATTCTGGCTATCAGTTTATCCAGATACTCAGGTGACATTTCACCCCAAGCTTCCTGAAGCACTTGCCATAGATGTGGCTGTCTTGTCGGGCACTTCTCACGCACCTTACAGTCTAGCTGATCCCACAAAACTCAATGGGGTTAAGATCCGTAACACTCTTTTCCAATTATCTGTTGTCCAATGTTGGTGTTTCTTTGCCCACTCTAACCTTTTCTTTTTGGTTTTCTGTTTCAAAAGTGTTGTGGTGTTGAGCAGGTAGATTTCAATGAAGCTGTCAGCTGAGGACATGTGAGGCGTCTATTTCTCAAACTAGAGACTCTGATGTACTTTTGTCTTGTTTAGTTGTACATCTGGGCCTTCCACATCTCTTTCTGTCCATGTTAGAGCCAGTTGTCCTTTGTCTTTAAAGACTGTAGTGACACCTTTCTATGAAATCTTCAGTTTTTTGGCAATCTCAAGCATTATATAGCCTTCATTCCTCAAAACAATGATTGACTGACAAGTTTCTAGAGAAAGCTGTTTCTTTTTTTCCATTTTTGACCTAATATTGACCTTAAGACATGCCAGTCTATTGCATACTGTGGCAACTCTAAAACAAACACAAAGACAATGTTAAGCTTCATTTAACAAACCAAATAGCTTTCAGCTGTGTTTGATATAATGACAAAGTGATTTTGTAGTACCAAATTAGCAATTTAGCATGATTACTCAGGAATAAGGTGTTGGAGTGATGGCTGCTGGAAATGGGGCCTGTCTAGATTTGATCAAAAATGTTTTTTTTTTTTTTTTGTTTGTTTGTTTTTTCAAATAGTGATGGTGCTGTTTTTTTTTTTTTTTTTACATCAGTAATGTCCTGACTATACTTTGTGATCAGCTGAATGCCACTTTAGTGAGTTAAAGTGGCAATTTCCTTCCGAAACAGCAACATCTGTACATTATTCCAAACTCCATACAAACAGTGAAGCATTCCATTATGCTAAATATCAGTGCTCTTTGAATGCCGCCTATCCAATCAGATTAGAAGTACGGAACTAACTGTTGCATCAAAAACAGTGAACAATCTTTGCTGGTGTTTTGTTTTGAGTTTGCTCTGATACTGTTCATAACGCCAAATTGTCTTGAGGCACTATGCATCATCTTTGTTTATGGGAACCGCTGACCATGAGTGAAGATTTAAAGCATCTCCAGTGCACTCGGTCGATATCTCCTGTGATGATTTATGGGTGAGAGGTTCACAATACGTCTTTTGTGGATTGAGGGTAAGAGTCTGTTTCTCTTTTGTCCTGGTACAATAGAAAATGCCAGGGAAAAACCAATAACATTGTAGAAAAGTCCTTTCTAAGGGGTTTTATTTCATTTATTTAATTTGTTTGACTCTTTCTCGACCCCTTTATTCTTTTTTTTCCCCTGTCTTTTCCACTCGCTCTTTAATTCTCTCTCTCACTTGCATACACTCTAGTCCATCTTGCCAAATGGGGCACTTTCTCTCCTCACTACTCTAATTTGGAGTTTTAATTTACTCCTAATATAAGCAACCTCATTCTCTGTTTAATGCTTGGACTTTTAGTTTCTCTCTCCCATTAACTGAGAGTGCCAGTGTCAGGGAGGTTTTGATGAGTGAGTGTGGAAGAGAGCTCTCTCTCCTGCTCACACTTTCTTTGTATCCTCCTGGACTCTTTCTGAAATACGTCCATTTATGTGGTCAGGCCAATAACTATGTAATGACACTTACTAGGAAGCACACACAGCCCTCCATGGACAAGATTTGAGTTGGGTTGCAGTATTGCAATCTTCCGCTGAGCTGGTGCAGAACACCATCTGGAAGATTACAGAACACCAGATAGCTCTTCATAGCAATGATACTTGTAATTTAGATCTGCTCCTAGTCTGAATCGCACTGCAGCAGTACAGATAAATCATTTTAATATGCTTCACTTTACAGATAATTATTTTATCAGTTGTTTGTTTTTTTGTCACCAAGAATGTTTTGCAAGTAGGGCTGCACGATTTGGTAAATAATAAAAAATAAAAAAAATCAATACTGTGAATGCAATTACAACTGTTCACTGTTACAACATATTGCTGTTGTTAAAAATTCATAAAAATACATACAGTAACAACAGCTTTCATGGTCTAAAGGATGTGCAAAGGCAACTAACTTACCAGCAATGCTTTTTACCCCCAGTTAAATCATGTTCTATTTCACCTTGGTCAACACGCCACAGTATGGGTCAGCCTCGCTGAGGTTAAGCTGTCAGGAGACGTATAGCAAATTAATCTTGCCCCTGCATGCAGTCAACTCTACAAATACAGGTGCGAGCCGGCCGGCACTTTTTCTTTTGGCCTCCTGAGGAACAAGCTGTTTGGAACTGCAAGTTGTTGTTATTAGGGATTAAAACACATCTGACGAAAGCAACTATAGGAGTGAACAAATAGTGAAATTTGGAAGTGAAGAGAACCCCCATGCAGGAGTTCATACTTCACATACTGAGCGAAGTCTCTTTGCTCGTGAGGGTGAACGCTACCATGTCAGCTTCGGCTGTTAGAATTGGCATTGCAATTTGCAAGTGAGTATTCAACCAACATTATTTTTATTTAGCAGTTGCCTCATTGTAAGCTTGATTCTTTTCTAATCTGGATATATATATATATATATATATATATATATATATATATATATATATATATATATATATATATATATATATATATATATACATATATATATATATATATATATATATATATATATATATATATATATATATACAGTATATACGTATGTATGTATGTATGTATGTTCAGGTATTTATATTATTTGTTCAGTTAAGTAATTATATTTACACATATTTACACATTGATTTAGCATAAATAATATTTTGATTTGGCTAATGTTATCTCTTTCGTGAATAGTAATATTCTTTTAGTAAGGAAGGTATAAATAAATAAACAGCCAAAGGAGCCTCTTCATCCGAGAGGGTGAAAGCTACATGGATTATATCCACTTCCTGTATATTGTTGAGCAATGCAGCAGGAAGAAGAAAGCAGTGGCTTTTCCTCTGAGCTCTGCCAGGCCAAGCATTGCAACAGCCAGAGCAAGAGCCACAGGAGGAGAATAACAGATGAAAACACAGTGAAAGGAAGCAGATTTGTAAGCGTAAGCACACAGAGGGAGATATGGAGCACCTCCAGTGGCAGATACGAGAAATACAAGAGACCTTGCATGGTTGTTTGCAGGTCCAGAGTTGGCCTGCTGGGCTCCCAGTCTCTGGAGAGCCAGCAGTGAAACATCAATGCCGCCACCCAGATGAACTGTCAGTGGCAGCCTCTGGAATATTTGGAAGTGAAGAGAACCCTCTTCTGTGTGACAGTGCCTCTCAGGCATCTGATCCTATTTCACTGGACCCTTTAGACAAAGCAGTGATTGGTAGAGCAGCAGATCGTGCCCAGCGCACAGCTGCCTCCCCAAGCCGCAAGACTGACGACATCCATGTTTAACAGAGGCCCTCAATGCCACAGAGCGGAGGGACTACCTGTACTTCCAGATTTTAAAACAGAGTTACAGTCCTCTTGGAAGGCCCCTAGCTCTAGTGCCCTCCCCAGTACACAGCTTGGCAACTTGGCTGCAGCCTATGGGCTTGCTACAGCTCCCCAGGTAGTGCCCATATTTGCAGTGCTGGGAGGGGCAACAGTCAGGGCTGGTCTAGATGCAACACACCCAAACAGGGGTGTAGAGCAGTTAACAATCAGCTTCAGAAAGCTTATCATGCCTCTGCTTTGTCAGCAAGGCTTACATGCACCAACTCTCTCCTGCTAGTGTATCTAGAGGGTTTGCTGTAGGATTTGTCCTCCACTGTGTCCAGTGAAGATAATCCAGAGTCTATTTCTGTAGTAGACATGCTGATCCAGGGAACAAGTATGCACACACAGGCTCTGGGGCAGTCCATGGCCTGTATGGTTCAGGCATGTCACCAGGTATGGCTATCCCAATCCAATTTAGCGGACCATGACTGCATAGCAGTCCTTGTGGCTCCAGTGATTCTGGGGGAGGTTTTTGGGCCACCATTGGAAGCAGCCCTGGAGCAGTCACGCAGGACAAGGGAGCTGACATGCTCTATGTGTCAGACGCCAGCTGTCCACGTGCCGCAGCCATCAGCTGGTGGTAGCTGGGCTCGGGCAGGTTCGTCAGATCAGTCCCATCCAGGGCCATGTAGGACTGCTGCCCAAGGCTCATCAACAGGCACAGGTCAGGGGGGCAGCATTCCTTTCATAGGAGACGGCCTGCAGATATACCCAACACATGAATATCAGGAGACAGAAACAGTCGCTGATGGTTGTCATCCTCCATCATTGATGCCAGTGTACCCAGTGTCCGTGGGTGCTCAACACCTTGGAGTTCAGCTACAGGCTCCAATTCAGAACCAAGCCACTGTGTTTTCAAGGAATTGTTCCTACTGTCCTAAGGAGTGAGACAGAATTACTGTCTCTTACAACATAAGTCTCAGTGTTTTTAGGAAATGGAGCAGTAGCACTCCTGCCCTCAGAGTTGACAGGCCAGTGGTTTTATTCCACCTATTTCCTGATTCCCAAAAAGGATGGGGGTCTTTGCCCCATCCTAAATCTCAAGAGGTTAAATCATAATTTAAAGTGACTGCCTTATCGTATGCTCTGCCTAAAAACCATCTTCACCTTCATCAGGCAAGGGGATTGGTTCACAACAGTGGATCTGCAATGCTCACATCTCAATCCACAAGAGTCACAGGAAGTACCTTTTTATTTTAAAGGCAAAGCTTACGAGTACAATGTGCTCCCTTTTGGTCTGTCTCTAGCTCCCTGCACCTTCACAAAGTGTATGGATGCAGTGCTCTTTTCACTTTGTCACCAGGGTATTTGCATAGCCAGTTACCTCGTTGACTGGTTAATATATTCCCCCACAGAACAGCAGGCCAGGAGCAACACAATGGTTGTGTTGGCCCACCTACAGAAACTCGGGATGACATTGAACAGGGAGAAGAGTTGCCTCACCCCCACCAGGGTGGTAACATATCTCGGCTTGTTTTCAAATTCAGTTACAATGAGAGCCTCTCTGACTCCACAGAGGCAGTCAGTGTTGAGAGATCACTTGTCCCAGTTCCTTGCAGAGGAGCAGGTGACAGGTGACAGTTTCATATGCACCTGCTGCAAATGTGGTTTGAGAGGCACAGATTGGGTCCATACGAGGATGACCAGTGGCTGATTCCAAGGGATCCAGATTGTCTCCAGATCTTCCAGGAGAGGACAATGTAGCAGCCAATCTCTCGTCCAGGGGAGGTCCCATGCCAGGGGAATGGTCTCTTCACCCAGCCATTGTTCAGGCCATCAGGGCTTGCTTCGGGGAAGCCCAGATGGACCTTTTTGCCTCACAGGAAACCACACATTGTTCCCTGTGGTATTCAATGGTGGGGCCCAGAGGAACCTTAGGGGTGTATGCTATGGAGAACGAGCGGCCTCAAGTTCTCCTGTATGCATTTCCTCCTTTTCCACTTCTGCCAGTGGTCCAGTGAGGAGTTTGCAGGTGAGGGTTCTGTCTGTTGCACCGGACTGTCTCCAGCAACCATGGATTCTAGATCTGGTCACTTTTCTGGTGGAGTCACTGTAAAGTCTCCCGGTCAGGCAAGATATGCTGTCACAGGCCCGGGGCCAACTCTGGCACCCGAATCCAGGGCAGTACAGGCTGCATGATTTGCCTATGGACAGTAGCCATTCTGAGGTCTTGGACAAGGAGTTCTAACAACCTTAAAGGTGGCTATAGCTCCATCTACATGAATGCTCTATGCTAACCATTGAGGAAGTTTTTCTCAGTGGTGTCAGTCCAGGGGGACGGACCCAGTCTCTTGTGATGTTGAGTCGATTTTGTCTTTTCTCCAGTCCCTGTTGGAGAGTGATCTGGCAGACTCAACATTGAGGGGGTATGTAGCAGCCATATCTGATCGCCATGCCTGTTTTGATGGCTCTTCAGCTGGTTCCCAGCCTCTTATCAGATGCTTTCAAAAAGGGGCCCATAGATTGCACCCATCACGAGATCAAATGATCCCCTCATGTGATTTGCACATTGTCTTGGATGCTCTGACAGAGCTCCCCTTTGAACACTTAGATGATTTAGAGACAGATCTTCTCTCATTTAAAACAGCTTTTCTTCTTGCTATTACCTCAGCAAGAAGGGTGAGTGAGTTACATGCCCTGTCTGTGCACCCAACATGCTTAAGATTAGGAGATGAGGGCTCAGCTATTTCTCTTCTTCCAAACCCAGTATTCCTGCCAAAAGTACTATCCTGCTTGTATGTATCCAGGCCCTTGGTCCTCGATTTTTTTCATCCACCTCCTCATGACACTTTGGAAGAAGCTAGATTGCATCTAATCTGACCAGTCAAAGCACTGAGGAGGTACATTGCTTGCACGCAACCTATAAGAAAAACAGATCAACTTTTTGTCTGCTAGGGGAAATAAGTTCGAGGCCAGGCTATGTCCAAACAGTGATTGGCCAACAGGGCGGTCAAGTTAATAGAGTTAGCCGTGAGGGGAGTGCCTCCTCCCACGGGGGCGGTGGCCCACTCTACAAGAGGGATGGCTGCCTCTTAGGAACTGTTCAAGGGTGCTTCACTAGAGGAAGTGTGTACAGCAGCTGGTTGGTCTTCCTCTTTGACGTTCGCCAGGTTCTATTGCCTGGATGTCACATCAACAGTGGCATCTTCTGTCTTGCAGGCAGTGGAGCACACATAAACAGTCCTTGCCATGTTTTGTTAATTTGCTTCAAGGTGTCTGACACCTGGTGGTTTATTCGTACAATTAAAATGGAAACCAATAAAATTGTATGTTTCCTAGAGAATTGTGACTCTGGTCTTATTGCCACACTATTTTCTCCTCCTGACCTTATCTGGTACACAGTTGACCGATACTGTGGCGTGTTGACTGAGGTGAAATAGAATGGAGGGTTATGCAGGTAACCCAGGTTCTATGAATAAGGTCAACATGCCACACAATGTTGTCACTCTGGGAAATGCGTGGTGCCAGTCGGCAAAAGAGAAAGTGCCGGCCGGCTCACGCCTGTATTTATAGAGGTTGATTGTACGCAGGGGTGTGATTAATTTGCTTTACATCTCCTGACAGCTTAACCTCAGCGAGGCTGACCCATATACTGTGGCATGTTGACCTTATTCATAAAACCTGGGTTACCTGCGTAACCCTCCGTTTTACTCATTCTCTGCTGCCAATAGAATGTGTTACTCCTTAAAGGAATTGTTCACCCAAAAATTAACATTCTGTCATCTTTTACTCACCTTTATGTTGTTCCTAACGTGTATGACTTTCTTTTTCTTGCAGAAAACAAAAGGAGGAATTTTATTTTATGTCTCATTTGCTGATTTTGATACAATGGCAGTTGATAGTGACTCAATTTAAAGCATAAAAAAGAACCCAAAAATATAAAAAGAAGTCCATGCCGCTTATGCATCATATATCAAGTCTGAAGGCATACGATTTTGGCAGGTTTTGGTGAGAAACAAGCTGAAAGTTATTTTACAGTTAAAACATTTAATACAATCACAAAAAAAGCTAAAAACACTATTCACTTTTCACACATGGACATGCAAAGACGGTTTATTGTGCAGCCCTACATTGAAGAAATGCAGCTGCTCCAAAACTTGGACTCTCAAAACTACCGTGACTTACCCTGGCCTGCCATTTTTCTAAATTGGAAACTGTGTTTTTAGACCCTGTTCTTGGAGATTACATACACTGTGACATCCTCTTCTGCGCCCTCATTTGATTGTCCTCTTGGATGCACATGCCTGACACTGTAGATGGATTGACGCAGTCTCTGCTCTTGCAAATGAGATTGCGGCATTTAGAAAGCCTAAATGTCCAGGCCGCCTGTGTGGCCCCTCCGCACAGCGGGGATATATTCATGGCACTTCTCAGATGAAATAGATTTTGCTTTAATCTAAAGTTGTCGGCACGCTGTACGTTACTCCACGTTATTGCTGAGCCTCTGTTTGTTTTTTCTGCAATGGCCCGAGATGGAAATTGCAGATGAGGCTGCATCACAGGCAGAGCTGAAATGAATCTCTTTTCACTCAGCCTGTCTTAACGAGTAGATGCAGACACATTACAAAATGTCAGCGCTGTACTGTTTTGGAGCTTTATCTTAATGGTGTTTGACTATGATATGTATGCATTGCTGGCTTTGGAAAATGCAACTGATGAATCCTGATGCATAGCTGAGATTAATTGGGTTATTGGAGGGCTTGTGTTTGAGCTGAAGTTAGGAGCACCAAAGTAAGAGTGTTTAAAGAAAGGGATGTCGCTTATGAGGCGAGCAGAGGGGATGTATAACAGGGCACCTAACAAATGCAGCGAGCCGAGGAGAGCCATGCTGATAAATATTTACACTTTGCTAATGGGAGATGGAGACTTTTTTTTATCTCCAGCTGCTCCATTAGGCCACTACTAAGATGGAACTTTGTCTCAGTGCACGTTCTGAGATAAAAGATGGTGACATTTCAGGCCATGCCGAGTGCAACACAAGGTTTAGGGGCATGAGTGTGACACTCACACACTGGAAGAGGTATAATGTTCACGAAGTGTCAGAAGTGCAGCTTTTTTTAGTATTTGAGAGACTGCAAACAATTTTTCTTTAAAGGTTAAGTATTTTATTTATTTATTTATTTTATATGTCAATGCTTTCTTATATCAAGTGTTTTGGAAACATAGTTGAAAACAGTCATTGTTTTTGCAATTCCGTTTGATAATGCAAGTGGTGCAGAAATGTTTTTTTTTTTTTTTTTTAGGTTTTCAACTTTATTTATTTTCTTATCCTGATCCCCCTGTGTCCTTGACTCAGAATTCTTAGATGCTGTTAGCTTTTGATGAATAAAAGTCAGAGACCCTGCAGGTGTCACCTGGCTAAGGCCAGCGTTATGGCAGAGTCTGGCTGATGAGAGTGAATGAGACAAGAGAGAACAAGCCCCCACTCTGCAGATAAGAGAAGCTTAAATGGCCTGTTTCAGGATCCATTTGAATTATTGATTTGGCAAATCCTTTCTGCTTGTGTAGGAAAAAAAAATACTCTGTGAACTTAATACAAAATAAATAATTTTAAAACAAGTGTTAGTACTTTACTAAAAGGTTCTATTCATTAACACGTTAGGTATCATGACATTAGGTATCATGATCATGACATTAACACTATTCTTTTTATTTATTGTTATATATATATATATACACACACACACACACACACACACACACACACTGGCGGCCAAAAGTTTGGAATAATGTACAGATTTTGCTGTTTCGGAAGGAAGTTTATACTTTAATTCACCAAAGTGGCATTCAACTGATCACAAAGTATAGTCAGGACATTACTGATGTAAAAACACAGCACAATCACTATTTGAAAAAGTCATTTTTGATCAAATCTAGACAGGCCCCATTTCCATCAGCCATCACTCCATCTCTAGTCCATCAGCCATCACTCTATCCTTGAGTAATTATGCTAAATTGCTAATTTGGTACTAGAAAATCACTTGCCATTATACCAAACACAGCTGAAAGCTATATGGTTCGTTAAAAGAAGCATAATATTGTCTTTGTTTTTTGTTTTTGAGTTGCCACAGTATGCAATAGACTGGCATGTCTTAAGGTCAATATTAGGTAAAAAATGGCAAAAAATAAACAGTTTTTTCTAGACACTCATCAGTCAATCATTGTTTTGAGGAATGAAGGCTATACAATGCTTGAAATTGCCAAAAAACTAAACAAAAGTGAAGATTTCATACAAAGGTATACACTACAGTCTTCAAAGTCAAAGGACAACTGGCTCTAACAAGGACAGAAAGAGATGTGGAAAGCCAGATGTACAACTAAACAAGAGGATAAGTACATCAGAGTCTCTAGTTTGAGAAATAGACACCTCACATATCCTCAGCTGATAGCTTCATTGAATTCTACCTGCTCAACATCAGTTTCATGTACAACAGTAAAGAGAAGACTCAGGGGTGCAGGCCTTATGGGAAGAATTGCAAAGAAAAAGACACTTTTGAAACAGAAAAACAAAAATAAAAGGTTAGAGTGGGTAAAGAAACAGACACTGAACAACGGATAATTGAAAAATATTGTTATGGATCTTAAACCCATTGAGCTTTTGTGGGATCAGCTAGACTGTAAGGTGCGTGAGAAATGCCCGACAAGACAGCCACATCTATGGCAAGTGCTACAGGAAGTGTGGGGTGAAATGTCACCTGAGTATCTGGACAAACTGACAGCTAGAATGCCAAGGATCTGCAAAGCTGTGATTGTTGCACATGGAGGATTTTTTGATGAGAACTCTTTGAAGTAGTTTAAGAAGTTCTTAACATTTTTTTTTTTCTTCAAATTGTAATAGTAATTTTTCACGTTATTAATGTCCTGACTATTAGGGGTGTGATGATACACTTAGCTCATGAGACGATACACGATACTGGGTTCACGAGAATGAGACGAGATTTTTAACACTATATACACTATATTCAAAAGTTTTGAAACACTTACTCATTCTTTATTTTATATATATATATATATATAATATTATTATTATTATTATTACTATTTTTATTCTTATTTTTTCACGTTTTAGAATAATAGTAAAGTCATCAAAACTATGGAATAACATAAATGGAACTATGGGAATTATGTTGTGACTAAACAAAATCCAAAATAAATCAAAACTGTGTTATATTTTAGCATCTTCAATGTAGTCACCCTTTGCCTAGAATCTGCAGACATGTACTCTTGACATTTTCTCAACCAGCTTCTTGAGGTATCACCCTGGGATACTTTTTAAACCGTATTGAAGGAGTTTCCATCTATGTTGGGCACTTATTGGCTGCTTTTCTTTATTATTTGGTGCAAGTCATCAATTTCAAAACTTTTTAAAATAAATTTTAGTTTTGTAATGAAATAAATTAATATGGTGGTACAGTTATATTTTTGTCTACAAAACCCATTTCAAACATTTAAGCATACGCCTTCAGATCAAAAGATTTTTAAGATCATGAGAAACATTTCAGTCAAGTGTTTCAAAACTTTTGACCGGTAGTGTATATGACTGGAAAAATAGTCTTTTATTCGACTGAAAGTCACAAAATGCAAAACAATGCAGGTGCATTTTGAAATGTTTTAACTAATCATCTTGTAATGAATGTCACTTCAGTTCTACTTTCTGAGTATGAATTATCATAAGCAGTAAAAGACAGAATACGCAAGCACTGTAAAGTTTTTGCCACAAACTCAACTGACTGGCTTCTCTCCTGTATGATTTCACATGAGTCTTTTCAGACCTGGTTTATTTTAGTTGAGAGCTGTGGTGGTTCTGTAGGTGTCTTTGCATAGTGCTTGTGTTAGCTGCGGTGTGTCTCATTTGGAAGGCTGCATCCTCTGGAGGTCGCATTTGTCGGCTGCATACGTCATCGAGGCTGCCTCGTATCATTTTTTTTGTCTGTCTTTTGCTTATTTTTTATCTATTGTCAATGCCTTTTATGTATACGCCGACAAATGCGACCTCCGGAGGATGCAGCCTTCCAAACTAGATACAGCCTTTGTTTGTGTCTTGTCTGTCACTCTGTCGCCATTTGTTGTTTCCACCGGGTACCTAAAATGCTGCCACACAAACGATTTAAAAGTGGCGGGGGCATCTTCTATGCTAATTTCACCCTCACACTCCATCATGCTGATATCGTGAGACAGCTTTTCACCTCAACGAGAAATATCGTCACGTTTTAATATCAGCATGGGAGCACATCAGATCTGTCACCACAGATTTTTTTGGCGACTCACCATTTACAAAGTCTAAATGCTTCCAGTTTCCACCATACAACCTCGTCCTACCATCATTGTCTTCTCGCAGGAAGGAGTCCACCAAGGATGTGGTAGCATCAGAGTCCACCACAGAGTTCAGATCATTGGTCAGTCCATGTGTCTCTTCACTGATAGGATTGTCCTTTTCAGACACAGGGCTGTCAATCAAGGCAAAGACCTCAGAAACGAGATCTCGTCACACCCCTACTGACTATACATTGTGATCAGTTGAGTGCCACTTTGGTGAATAAAAGTACCAATTTCTTTCCATAAGAGCAAAATCTGTACATTATTCCTAACTTTTGGACGCCAGTATATATATATATATATATATACAGGTGCATCTCAATAAATTAGAATGTCGTGGAAAAGTTAATTTATTTCACTAATTCAACTCAAATTGTGAAACTCGTGTATTAAATAAATTCAGTGCACACAGACTGAAGTAGTTTAAGTCTTTGGTTCTTTTAATTGTGATGATTTTGGCTCACATTTAACAAAAACCCACCAATTCACTATCTCAACAAATTAGAATACATCATAAGACCAATAAAAAAACATTTTTAGTGAATTGTTGGCCTTCTGGAAAGTATGTTCATTTACTGTATATGTACTCAATACTTGGTAGAGGCTCCTTTTGCTTTAATTACTGCCTCAATTCGGCGTGGCATGGAGGTGATCAGTTTGTGGCACTGCTGAGGTGGTATGGAAGCCCAGGTTTCTTTGACAGTGGCCTTCAGCTCATCTGCATTTTTTGGTCTCTTGTTTCTCATTTTCCTCTTGACAATACCCCATAGATTCTCTATGGGGTTCAGGTCTGGTGAGTTTGCTGGCCAGTCAAGCACACCAACACCATGGTCATTTAACCAACTTTTGGTGCTTTTGGCAGTGTGGGCAGGTGCCAAATCCTGCTGGAAAATGAAATCAGCATCTTTAAAAAGCTGGTCAGCAGTAGGAAGCATGAAGTGCTCCAAAAGTTCTTGGTAAACGGGTGCAGTGACTTATGTTTTCAAAAAACACAATGGACCAACACCAGCAGATGACATTGCACCCCAAATCATCACAGACTGTGGAAACTTAACACTGGACTTCAAGCAACTTGGGCTATGAGCTTCTCCACCCTTCCTCCAGACTCTAGGACCTTGGTTTCCAAATGAAATACAAAACTTGCTCTCATCTGAAAAGAGGACTTTGGACCACTGGGCAACAGTCCAGTTCTTCTTCTCCTTAGCCCAGGTAAGACGCCTCTGACGTTGTCTGTGGTTCAGGAGTGGCTTAACAAGAGGAATACAACAACTGTAAAAATTCCTTGACATGTCTGTGTGTGGTGGCTCTTGATGCCTTGACCCCAGCCTCAGTCCATTCCTTGTGAAGTTCACCCAAATTCTTGAATCGATTTTGCTTGACAATCATAAGGCTGCGGTTCTCTCGGTTGGTTGTGCATCTTTTTCTTCCACACTTTTTCCTTCCACTCAACTTTCTGTTAACATGCTTGGATACAGCACTCTGTGAACAGCCAGCTTCTTTGGCAATGAATGTTTGTGGCTTACCCTCCTTGTGAAGGGTGTCAATGATTGTCTTCTGGACAACTGTCAGATCAGCAGTCTTCCCCATGATTGTGTAGCCTAGTGAACCAAACTGAGAGACCATTTTGAAGGCTCAGGAAACCTTTGCAGGTGTTTTGAGTTGATTAGCTGATTGGCATGTCACCATATTCTAATTTTTTGAGATAGTGAATTGGTGGGTTTTTGTTAAATGTGAGCCAAAATCATCACAATTAAAAGAACCAAAGACTTAAACTACTTCAGTCTGTATGCATTGAATTTATTTAATACACAAGTTTCACAATTTGAGTTGAATTACTGAAATAAATGAACTTTTCCACGACATTCTAATTTATTGAGATGCACCTGTATATATATATATATAAATATATATATATATATATAAACAATAAATAAAAAGAATAGTGTCTCATCTCTAAGGCACATTTCCCAAAAGTAAAATCTTTCTTAAATTAACTGCTCTCAAGGCCATCTTTCACAGTTTATCAATGACAATGGGACATTGAATAAATTGTATTAATATATTTTGATCATTGGAAAGCCATGGTAAACTATTTCAGAGGATAAAAAAAGTGTTGAAAAAATCACTATGTAATCAATAGGCAGTCTCCGCAGTCTGCGCATGCAACGTGAATGGTCTAAATTACAAGACACGTAATAGAGTGTAACGTTGTATTAGCCTTCTTTGATAAGCAAATTTGTAATGGCAATAGAAAGATATGTTCTTATTAAACAGATTATTTAAGAAGACATGAGTAATGTAATGTGACCATGCAGGTTAAAACTTAAATAAATATGCCTAATAAATAAATAACAAAGGAGATTAGAATAAGAGTGTGCAATGAGAGATTTCCTCTCTGTCTTCCTCTTCTTCTTTTCCTTCCTCCAATAGATGTTTCAAATAGGCTCACCTATAGTCTTTTACAAGGCAGTAACAAACTGCATGATGCATAATGGCAGTAAGGCTACAAGTACACAGTGCCTTGATCTCTAACCAGATGATCTATTAATATTTAGATACTGTAGGTGTATGAGTAGTTCAATACTGACGCCCGTCATTTTAATCCTGTTCTGTATAATCCTGCACTTTAAGCTACGTGAGAGCCCCTTATGATTATAATGATACTTTCTTTAATCTCTGTGATTGAGCATCAGTACATCTGAAATTCTGTCTTACTAAAGCCACCATTATTTCTATAATTACATTTTGTAATAGTTCATAAATTTCACCACCTCGACAAGGTTACAAACAACTTCCATGTTTGTTAGTATTTCTACATTATTTTCATGTTGAGAAGACAAACTCTATATTTGCCAAAGTGATCAGCAACTTTGGACTGGACAACTCCCGTAATGAAGCACTTAAGTTTATAACGAGCGATCTACGTGCTGGTTTGGGAAACAGGTGTTACTTAAAATAAAATGAGCGACGTTATTTAAGATGATCGTAAAAACATAAGTTGCAATGTTATCGGGAAACCCAGCCAGCCTCAGTTACCATTTACATTCATTTTAAAACAAAAAAAGAGGCACTAAAATCAAATGGTGAATGGGACTGTCAGTCCCTAACATTTTTCTTAACATCTCCTTTTGTGTTCAAAACAAATCTCATAGATGCATTCTGTCTCTTTGGGTCTCTCTTGTGTGTTTGCCACAGTTTCAGTCGCAAACCAATTAGTATGTTTTAATTTTTTTTTTTTTTTTTAGGATTTGTATCCCTTTATTAAGAAGGCAGTAGAGGAAGACAGGAAAGTGAGGACAAGAGAGTTAAAGTAGATTTGGACTTGATCCAGTACTGGATTTGAACTTGGGTCTCTGTGAGTTAACAGCTCTTACATATGTGATGAGCAAAAGTGCACTACCTTCTGTCCCACAGCTCCTACAGCAATCCACACACAGTATGATATCATGATGTATCACACATTGAATTGTGTCATATGTACTGCAATGTGTATCATATTGTGATACCCAGGGCTATATCCAACCCATATTTGTCATGTTGCAGTCAGATGATCATCATGGCACTTTCTTTGCAACTTGGTTTATGCTGTTTTTATCAGTTTCATGAATTCTTTATAAAGCCATGTGTGAACAGTTTCTCATTTGAGCTGGTTTCTCTGTGTAGCACATTTGCTCTGTGTTCAGGAATGCTCTTTAAGTGTCTCCGGAGAAGGCCATTGGATGAAAACAACTGCAAACAGCCATCAAAAGCCCTCATACTCAACCAAAATAAAACTTGAGATGTTGCCATGGTTACTTTGACTCGCATGTCTAATTATATATATATATATTTATTTATTTTTTTTTTTGACTCTGCCTTCTTCCACACTTGTTACTGTAAACACTGTGAAGAAAAGTTGGTTAGTTTTAGTTCCAAAACCTTTGCTGTAGTGTTTGCATGAGATGTTTTATTTTTAGGGCTGTGAATCGATATACAAAACGTTAGGAAGGAAGTCCCAAGAGCTGGATCTAGGTGCGGCTAAACATAGTTTTATTAAATAAACAAAGTAAATGTAACGGGGTAAACACAGGAACAAAGAAAACATCCACGATGGGAAAACACAGAAATAAAGGAAACTTCCACGATAGGTACTGGTAATTACACAGGAGGTCAAACACATAACAACTGTCAAAGATTAGGCAAATAACAGTGCAATAAATACACAATGGGAGGCAATGAAAGACAGGTGAAAACAATCGAGGACAGCTGGCACTGATGAGAGCTGGGAATTATGGGAAGTGTAGTCCATGGGAAACATGACAGGGGCAAAACACAAGGCAAACGACAGAGAATCATAACAATATATGTACTTTGTCTCAAAGAACTTTTTAATTATTTAAATATGCAGAATTAGACACATTTTTACAACTTAAATCAGTGGACATGCTATAATTAAAAGTTGGGCAAAATCTTCTGTAGTTTCCTGTGTACTGTAACGTGAGTGTCTTGGAGAGGAAGAGAGGAGATGCAGGAGTAGATTCTTTTATCTTTTTAATTATAAACATTGAAGTAGAACAATCGCAGGAGTGGAAACAGAAGAAAGGCTCAACAATAGTTACCGCTGGAGTGGAACAAACACTAAATCATAACATTCAAACTAAGTTTAACATAACACCTCATAACGAAACACTTCAAGGACTGACCAAGACTTAACAAAACTAGAGGGTATTTATACACTGAGAAACTAATGAGGGAATAGAAGACGGGTGCAGATGATGAAGAACTGATAGAAGTGATTAGGGCAGTGAATCCTGGGAAATGGAGTCAGGGGGGAAAATTTCAAAATAAGAGTACTTGAAGAAGAATAAGGGAGACAGACTGTGACATGTACTTAAAAAACAAAATAGGGCAGATTTAATTTATAACAAGCTTTATTGGCAAGATAAAACTTAAGTGTACATTGTCAATGCATTATTAGACACTATAGTAAACATACAGATATAATACCAATTGAATGCTGAAATTTAATTTGCTGAAGTTTATTTTTCTCTCCCTGCCGTTCAGTCTGTATTTCGCACATGCTGGGTCTCTCTCGCGTGGTTTCGCTTTTGACACAGGATCTTGATGACAGTGACCGTATGTGTCCACTTCCGCATGGTGAGTGAAGCTGAGTGGATGTTTTCAGTTCATTCAAAAATGAGCCGAGCGCCACACACGTGAGGTTGATTCTCACTGGAATAAATGAAAAATGCCTTCCCAGCTTTGCTCACCACATGCCAGTGGACATGAGTGAGCGATTTCGGGTGATGTGATGCACAGTTTCTGTGCTAGAATGTGCAGTCGAGCCGAGCATGTATCTCCAAATGTTGTCCGCCAAAGACTGTATTACATGTGACACAAAGTTTTCTTCCTCCAGGGGGTGCTTTGCTGCTCAAAAAACCGAATCCTCCATTCATCCACATTTAACTATCAGAAAGTCAGAAATTGGAGACATTTTTGACTAGATAGTTATTTTTAATAAAAACTGATAATTGCAAGGACTTGTACCTGTGAATTGAAATATGCCTCAGCAGTCTCTATAAAAGTATTTTTAAAATCCTCATCCAGTAATATTAAACAACTGTGATTAGCCCATCCTGGCCAGTGCTGAAAAAAGTAACAAGTATGATTTGACAGCACTGTCAACGCACTGTTTCAGTAGCGGTCCAGACCCCTGGACAATAATTTACACCTGATTAATGATACTGACAAACTTTCATAACCACTGAAATAAAAACTGACCTTTCTGCCATCATTTACTCACCCTCATCGTTCAAAACCAGTATGACTTTTTCATCCATGAAACAAAAGATTGAGGGATGAGAGGATCATGTTTGTGGCTGTCCAAGCTCCTAAATCACACATCAAAGCACCTTAAAAGTCATCCATAACACTTGTGCCTTAGATTTCAATTCTTCTGAATCCATATGATAGTGTTGTGTGAGGAACAGACCGAAATATGAGTGTTTTGAAAATGGCGCACCCAAGTACATCTTTGTTTACATAAGCACTGCGAGTGCACCTGACACCATAAACGCTTTGAGCTTTTGAGAACTGAGCACACAGGACACGCTGCAATGCCAGGCGAACGTTTATACACGGCAGGGAAAAGGCAGAGGAAAATAAATTGCGCACACTGGTTCTTGTGTGTATTGTCACTATTTTTGTTTAATGTGTGAAAGTGATAGAGTCTTGAGGACAGGTCAGTCTTCCGCGCCCCCCTTACAATACCTCCGTGTGGCACCACTGTGTTAAACAGTCAGCTCTTAATTGTGTAAATTAACATGTTAAATTTCCCAGCCGTAATTATTTTACAAGTAACCTATGCTGTATTTTGGATGCTCTGATACTTGTACAGTTGATGCTTCACTCCATAGAGATCAGTATTTTCAGCAATGCAGATGTGAGTCATGTGGAAGCCCCTCAAATCTAAAATATGCACTAAACTGAAAATAGCAGTCAAAGAGTGAAAACTAGCAAAACTAAGTTGGCATAGAAAATGTAAAATACAATACAAGTTAAAACCAAATTCAAAATTCAAAACCATAATTACTTTGGTGTTAATGTTTATCTACTGACGTCCATGAGAGTGATAAGAAGAAGCTTATTGTTCTGATGGCTACCTTTCTCACATTCATTACACTTCCTGCTGGGTTGCAGGCCATTGATTATATATCAACCAGTCTCAATCAATTCAGCGCAAAATGGTTATTCATATCGGAAGATGTCACACAGCACGCAAGATTATGCATCGCCAACATGCCATTTTCATCCTTTCTTTTATGATATAACATTTACATGATAACTCCTTTGAAGTGTCACCCTATTTTCTTCTGTCATTTGGATGGCAATTGGTGACCATCAAGGCTTAACGTGTACCCAGTCTTTCCCGCTGTTGTAATTGCCTCAATATCTGGAAAATTAAACCCTGTTCTTTCTGCTTTCGTTGCTTATTAGCCCCCTGCAGTTTTAATGAATAAATCAATGGCTAAAGCAGGACAGGTTTAATGGGGAGTATAAGCATGTCAATGGAAGAGAACTTCGATGTTTGCCAGCCCCTGACCACAGGAAGCACTGTCAGAGGTCTTGGAGATCTTGGTAAAATAGCTCCAGCACTGCATCCACTCCACATAAAATTGAATTTAATCTTTCAGTATGTGGTCTGCATGACCTTATTGATGAGAGAGGAGCCAACTGAGCTTCTGTCTCCTATGGGCTGCAGAAGGCTCATGCACTTTAGAGTGGAGTTTTAAAACACTGTTGACAAAGAGCTGGATGTTATTGCTTATTCCTAATCCCATCCCAGAGAGGGGTAGGCAGAACCTGATGAATCTGAAAAAGAAACTGGGGTCAAGTCTCTCTCTGGGTGTCCTGGTTAGTGAAGCAGAACATTCTGTTTTTCTGCATGGCATCTCAAATTGGAGGGCTTTTACTCTTAGGGCTGGAGAAATGGGTCAGGGTTTTACTAGGCCAGACAGTCGACTCAGATCCAGAATACTGTTCTTTAGATGAAGATAGAACCCACAGTCTACACTGTTGATCTTTATCCTCTTAATTTAACTCTTGGCCTCATTAATAGTACATTAGTTGTGATAACAAAGGCTAGGTAATACGTATGTGTGAGATTCTGGATGGTGGTAGCTTATTGGTTTAAGCTCTAGACTAATGATGGATGCATGTAGGATGCAATCCTTTGTACAGCAACCTGTGAACTTGAATGATAAAACAAAAACCTTAATACTTTGTGCAAGGCATTTAGTCTCGCAGAGCCAGACTTATGATCATCGGCATTAAGTCTCTTCCAAACAGCAGTTTAGTCTGGACTAGCACCTGGTCGACTCCTAGAAGTTGCATAGCACCCAGTCAGACTGGAACTTGATCTCTGCTAGATCTTGCCAGTTTTGTGTACAATAAACTTCAGATGGTCTATGAATGATCCATGAACAGCTCATGGAAATGCCATTTTAGGCTGGGACTGCAAGGATGTGGGGTTTTTTTTATTTTATTTATTTATTTATTTATTTATTTTTATCTGTCTTCTACTCTAGGTAACATTCTGTCAGACTTTGTGTCTCAGATGAGGCAAACATTTGAACATATCTTTAACTTTGTTAGTATTATATGAGATGCTATCTGTAATTTTTTCAGGACACTTTTAAATCACTTTCAATTTTGCTTTGGCATTGTTTGTAACATTATAACAACAGCCCTGTCGATGAAATGGAGATGAGACCAGTGTTCTTCAATGTGCTATCCACTGATTTACCCTAGAGTGGTTGCAGAACAGTAGGCTGTTAATTATGTATTTGATTGTAGTTCCTATTTATGAAGCAATAGCTTTGCACAGATAAAATGTTAAATCTGCACATTTAAGTCTTTAAAGTTCAATAGAAGCACTCTAGACCGACCAATAAATGCTGTTATTTAAAGAGGAACCACTTTGACCAGTTGGAACTAAATATGGCCAATCAAGAGATGGTGTGGAAGAAAAAAATATCAACACCCTTCAACATACCTTTTCCTGATGGGAATAAAAAAAAATAAATAAATAAATAAATAAAAAAAAGAAAGAAAGAAAAAAAAAAGAACATCTGGTATTTCTCACTCCACCTCTGAAAAGTCCACTATAATCAAGTACATAGTTTGACCTTCAAGCCTCATATGGAGTCTTGTTTAGACCTTTGGACATTGCACCCAAAGGCAACATATGTGCTGGTAACCTGACCTTGCTATTCCTGCATATCTAGTCAGCTTTTCTTTATCGGAAAGGTCATTATAGTATTGCATAAGCTTGTTTTAAGGCACACTACAGAGCTTTGATACCCCCCGAATGCCCTCCCCTCTCTTCCTCTTGTTCCACTCAACTCCAAGGTTTGCTGTGAGCCCAAGTCTACATCAATCAAAGGCTCAGATGGAACCTGAGCACACACATTCAAGATGGATCTACAAATGTCAAGGTGCCACTCTCATCTGTAATGACACATTGCTGTTTTAGCTGAGCAGTTATGCAATTGTTTGTGCATGTGTGACTTTTTCACCCTGGAGACGTGGACTCATTGAGCTGCCCTGCCTGAACTGAACACAAAAGAACATTGAGTAGCAGTGCCATTGCTTTTGTGTTAAGAGCAGGTCATTAAGGGCATCAGTTGGTCATTAGAGATACAGTAACAGTGTTTACGCCTTCCACAGGCAAAGGTAGTGTCATATAAGTCTTGTACGAACAAGTCTTTTAGCCAGCCATTCTGTATTCCCCATGTTTCTTGTTACCTTTATCCTGCACCCTCTTATTACTCCAGATTTTTGACCTCAACTGCCATTGAACAAGCAAAGGGAGAGATGAGGATGACATGATGTTCTTTAAAAATGAAAAAAGACATGTCTGAAAAACTATTATATGTTGACATGCTCCTTACACTTTGTTTACCTGACCTTGTGTCTCCTTCCCTGCTTGTCTTTCTCTGTGTTAGTGAGGGATGCTTTTCTTTTTACTGACAGCTGCACTGCAGTGCAAAAAAACGTGGACTACGATCTGTCCTGACTAACTAACGGGTTTGACTCTGCTATGCACAGATTCATGTACACATCTACAGTAAATAATGCACTAGGACAGCGTACATCTCTGCAGTTTATATACTCAGCAATTATGTTTGTAAGAAATTCAAACAAGCTGAGAACTGTGTTCCTGAATTACTGTATTGCTGTTTTATACATTGGAAAATAAAGACATTGCCTGAATGGTCAACTTCACATTGGTCCTTTTAAATAAAACTGATCATCATATTCCGAAAATTGTATACACAGGAATCTGTTACAATGCACAATCAATGCAAAAGATCTTTTTGTAAATGGAACATTTTAACACAATGTGAGTAGACCACAATGGAATGCTGCAATTGACACTTTTCACAATAAGTTGTCAACTGGCAACTGTAATTATAATCTTAATAATTTTGTTCTATTAATTGTGTGGCCCAAAAATATGGATTATTCATGTGAAAATTAATCATTTACTAGGGATGCACTGTAATTTTTTAAAATAAAAAGTGTGGCCAGAAATTTGAGCAGAAACATTTACTTTAAAATCGGATAACAGAAACACGGAGAAAAAGCAAAATTCATGTGCAATGATCCTGGTTTAATTTCATTCACTGTAAACAGCAGCTGAAAATTTGTGACATTTTTTTACAGATTGCGTTTACGGTTGAGAAGCACGGACATCTGTATGTGTGTGTGGTATGACTCTTGCAGAGAAATCTAAATGTACTAGTGCAACATCATACAAACTCTATATGGAAGCTCTTTAATGCAATATTTATTTAATTTGTATTTATTTATTTTTAATTTATTTTTTGTGGATTGAGGGCACTATGTATTCAAATGAATTTAATTACAGAGCATGATTTGCAGATTAATTATTTTTTATCATGCTGTAATGTATATTGAATTAATTATACTAGATGCTACATCAATCCTATTTGATGTGACCCTAACCCCATCACAAACTGTGGGCCTCTAGAATCATTCACACCTCTCACCATATTAGTGACAGCACTGCAAGTAGCAGCACTAATTTAATAACACTTCTCATTTGTGATATGTTCCCTAGGGTTTTGCCTAAACCAAAGCATCTCTCCCAATATCAATTATAAGTACTATCTCATCATCTCTCCCCTGCTTTTCTCAAATTTTTACCATTTATTCTTCAAGAAATGAGCTGCTAGCACTACATGACTCTGTGCCTGCACAGTGTTATGGGGAAATTTTTATTTATTTATTTATTTTTTTTATTTTTTTTTATTCTGAATTCATGACTTCTGGTAGTTTAGACTCAGATCAGAAATGTATCAAATGTTGGACCACACATGAAAGTGGTGCAAATTGGATATGAAAGGATTTGTTCACATGGCTCAGGAAAAATCAGATAATGTATGCACAAATATTCCGGTCTAAGCTGTCCCCACCCACAACAGCCAGTGACAAAAAAGCATCATCATAATCCTGCACAATAAATCAATAAGTAAATAAATAAATGCACAGCCACAAAAATATGAGAACTTAGAGAATTGAGGTACTGAATAGATGAGCACCTGTGAAATGGAGTGCACACACATTTTTGACTCGCATCTCTATGCTAATTCATCTATATCTTTCTTTCTTTATAGTATATTTGTTTGTGTCTTTTTTGTTCATAAAGGCTTTTATTTCAGTCATCCCACAATAAGCCAGAGTCATGAACCTCTCTTTATATGAAAGATGTATCCACTTTAAACTCTCGTATTTCCATCCGCCTCATCTAAAGGCCCTCTCCACAGCCAATTCTTAGCTTCATTTAACACACATCACTACCAGTGACTGATTCTAGCACACCTCATACACAACGCTAATGTGATGTTCGGATACTCTGGAATATTCATAAAGAGCCCATCAGATGCTTGACTATACAAATGTGTTTTTATCTTTTCATATTACATGTTTGATGCTTTACCTACCTACAATGTGAACTTGAATGCATGAAAGGCTGCATTCTCAACAGCTGAGTGGTACCGGTTCGGGCACATGTTTTATTGCTTAGTTTAGGCTGTTTTCACATTTTGCTTGATTCAAACCAGAATTTGATTCCATGCCATTTCCCTGCCTACCCTGCAGCTCTCTTTTCACATTGTCTTATTTGATGACAAATCTCAGAATGTTTTGCATAAGCAATATAAATACCACTGTGAATTGTAGCTGTAACTGTTTATCATTGTAGCTAGGAACTCAGGAGAAGATATCAGTTTCTTTGAAGTATTAGTTGATGTCCCTTTTGATTGGATTGACCACAAATACGTTCAAACGTCACTTGCTTTTGTCTGTCACAGATGCATTTCTGGAGATGCAAAGCATGCGAGTTGTTCTCCAAGGGCAATATATTCTGAGAAATACAGCAATTTAAAATGCATTGTACTAGGACTAGGAGCAGGGAATACAGGGAAGCTGCCCATAGTTCTCTCTCTCTCTCTCCTCTGCTGGTGGTGTGGCTGCTTATATGCCCATTTCCCCATGCTCTCTGGAATTAGAGACAGGTGTTAAACATAATCTAGCTCAGTTGCAAGCACCCTTACCACTTTCTCTCTCTCCGGACGGATGCTTGACCATGCCCCCGCTGCCACAGTTTTACATACAGTACCTTGGGATTAAATTAGATGATCATTCTTGGAAATGAAGATGGACAATTTTTCCAAAAGCCTCAAATCCATTGGAGTTGATTTGAAGAGGTGGTCAGACCTACAATAAAACTTACATGGTAGGGTATCTGTTATAAAAATGGTTGAGCTCCCACATATAAACTTATATTATCCCCTTTGGGCCACCAACAGATTTCTTTAAAAAGACCCGTTCTATGCTTTCATATTTCCTTTGGGGTGGCAAACGATCTCGTATCCATCTCTCCATGTTACAAAGGCCAAAAAAACATGCGTGGCCTATCAATCCCAATTTTTTTTTAATTATATTACTTTGCTTTTCAGATTTGGGTCATCTCAAAATTAATACAATGCGGTCAATAAACTTCCGACTTACAACTACAAACTACAAAATGCCAGCTGTTAGTTTATCACTCAGAGACGCAGTGGACGGCTCGTAAAGCGTCCCGCGGTCTTTGATTCTTTAATGGATAAACTCAGTGTGTCAGTCTCACCCGCGATGGCGGAAATGCACAACAGTCCAATGTAGTTGGACTACAATACAGCAAATCTCATTTGTAATAATTAATATCCTGAGTGTTAGCTGCAATGAGTGGACTCGGTGGTCCGTAAACTGTACAAGCAATAACCTTGATACACAAGAATAACACACTATAATATTCTGTCTCTGCCCAGACGTAAACCTCTTACTTGAATCGCATGAGGATGCAGAATGTGTGTTCATCCGTCCTTTAACTCCGACTCGGTTCCTCGAGGCTCGGGTGATGACGGGAGGCTGTTTCCTTGCTCTGTCAGCGGGCGGTATGGCTGCTGATTCTCGGCGGGCTGGCGGAGAAATCAGCGACGTCGACTTGATTGAAGATGGAAGAGAAATCTTTAATCTCTTCACTTCTGCAGGCAAACGGATGAAGATGCGGATTGCTCGGCGGTCTCCTTCGGATCCATTAGAGTGTTCGGTTGAACACAGAGTAATCTCAACTCGTCCAGCAAGATGGAGATTGTATGGCCACAGTTTCAAGTCGGACGTTACTTCCTTGTGCCACGAGGCTGCACCTGAGAGCAGCGATGAGCTGCGTCTACACACGGTGAGCAAAGTTGCTGGAAGCAAATACCGGAAGCATCTCAGAGGTATTTCTACTCCTGATGATGTCATGGTTGAGGTGCGTTCTGTCCTGTGCCTCATCCAATAGGAGTTGAGAGTTCGATCCTTTAGTGAGCAAGGCTTCATGGGATTTGTAGTTTGTTTTGGACACCCTTTGTTTGATTTTGACATGGTTTTTATCAGTAAGATTTATGACTTGGTATGTGGTCTGAGTTAGGTTTTACGACTGTTTTAGGCCTGCCTTTGTCTTCTATCTGAATACCTGAGGCCCAACATTGATGTAAAAAACAGCACCATCACTATTTGAAAAAAGTTATTTTTGATCAAATCTAGACAGGCCCCATTTCTAGCAGCCATCACTCCAACTCCTTATTCTTGAGTAATCATGCTAAATATGCTAATTTGGTACTAGAAAATCACTTGCCTTTATATTAAACACAGCTGAAAGCTATTTTGTTCGTTAAATGAAGCTTAACATTGTGTTTGTTTTTGAGTTGCCACAGTATTCAATGGACTGGCATGTCTTAAGGTCAATATTAGGTCAAAAATGGCAAAAAAAGGAACAGCTTTCTCTAGAAACTCATCAGTCAGTCATTGTTTTTAGGAATGAAGGCTATACAATGCTTTAAATTGCCAAAAAACTGAAGATTTCATACAAAGTCTACACTACAGTCTTCAAAGATAAAGGACAACTGGCTCTAACAAGGACAGAAAGTGATGTGGAAGGCCAGATGTACAACTAAACAAGAGGTACATAAGAGTCACTAGTTTGAGAAACAGACACCTCACATATCCTCAGCTGATAACTTCATTAAATTCTACCCGCTCAACACCAGTTTCATGTACAACAGTAAAGAGAAGACTCAGGGGTGCAGGCATTATGGGAAGAAAAAGACACTTTTGTACATGAATGTTAGAGTGGGCAAAGAAACATACAATGGACAACAGATAATTGGAAAAGAGTTTTATGGCTCTAAACCCCATTAAGATTTTGTGGGATCAGCTAGACTGTAAGGTCCGTGAGAAGTGCCCGACAAGACAGCCACATCTATGGCAAGTGCTACAGGAAGTGTGGGGTGAAATGTCACCTGACTATCTGGAAAAAAAATGACAGCTAGAATGCCAAGGATCTGCAAAGCTGTCATTGCTGCACGTGGAGGATTTTTTGATGAGAACTCTGAAGTAGTTTGAGGTTTTTTTCAAATTGTAATAGTAATTTTTCAAGTTATTAATGTCCTGACTAAACATTGTGATCAGTTGAATGCCACTTTACTGAATAAAAGTAACAATTTATTTCCATAAGAGCAAAATCTCTACATTATTCTAAACTTTTGGCTGCCAGTGTGTGTGTCTGTGTGTGTGTGTGTGTGTGTGTGTGTATCAGAATCAGAATCAGCTTTATTGCCAAGTATGCTTACACATACAAGGAATTTGCCTTGGTGACAGGAGCTTCCAGTGTACAACAATATAAAAATAATACAAAAACAGCAGCAAGACATAGATAATAATGAAAATAAAAAATAGTTATACACATACGTACATACACACACAGACACACACATACATACATACACACATACGTAGTGCAGTCTAATACAAATCTGTTATCTGTTATATACAGTGCAAATACAAATATGTTATGTACAGTGCAAATGTTTTATTTTGTTTTGTTTTGTTTTTTTGCTGTTTTTTTTTTTTTTGTTTGTTTTTTTCAGAGGAATGAAATGGCAGAAGAAGTTGGATGTGTTGGATAAATATAAAAAATTCTAAACTGCGTATTGCACATAGTTATTGCTCAATGGGGCAATTTAACTGTTCATGAGATGAATAGCCTGAGGGAAAAAACTGTTCCTGTTCCTGACGGTTCTGGTGCTCAGAGCTCTGAAGCGTCGGCCAGAAGGCAACAGTTCAAAAAGGTAATGGGCAGGGTGAGTGGGGTCCAGAGTGATTTTTCCAGCCTTTTTCCTCACTCTGGAAGTGTATAGTTCTTGAAAGGGTGTCACAGGGCAACCAATAATCCTCTCAGCAGTCTGAACTGTCCTTTGTAGTCTTCTGATATCTGATTTCGTAGCTGAACCAAACCAGACAGTTATTGAAGTGCAGAGGACAGACTCAATGACTGCTGAGTAGAACTGTATCAGCAGCGCCTGTGGCAGGTTGAACTTCCTCAGCTGGTGAAGGAAGTACAACCTCTTCTGGGCCTTTTTCTCAATGGAGTCAATATGTGTCTCCCACTTCAAGTCCTGTGAGATGGTAGTGCCCAGGAACCTGAATGACTCCACTGCTGCCACAGTGCTGTTTAGAATGGTGAGGAGGGTCAGTGTTGGGGTGTTCCTCCTAAAGTCCACAATCATCTCCATCGTTTTGAGCGTGTTCAGCTCAAGGTTGTTTTGACTGCATCAGACAACCAGCTGTTCAACCTCCCTTCTGTATGAAGACTCATCGTCATCTCGGATGAGGGAGCTTGACAGAGGGGTCATTGGCGATGCAGTCATTGGTGTAGAGGGAGAAGAGTAGTGGGGAGAGCACACATCCCTTGGGGGCACCAGTGCTGATTGTATAGGTGCTGGAAGTGAGTTTCCCTTGTCTCACAAGCTGCTGCCTGTCCGTCAGAAAGCTGGTAATCCACTTACAGATAGACATGGGAACAGAGAGCTGGTGTAATTTATTCTGGAATATAGCTGGGATGATGGTGTTGAAAGCCGAACTGAAGTCCACAATAAGGATCCTTGCATATGTCCCTGGTCTGTCCAGATGTTGCATGATATGATGCAAACCCATGTTGAATGCAACATCCACAGGCCTGTTTGCTCGATAAGCAAATTGAAGCGGATCTAGAAAGGGTCCAGTGATGTCCTTCAGGTGGGCCAACACCAGTCTCTCAAATGATTTCATGACCACAGACGTCAGGGTGACAGGTCTGTAGTCATTAAGTCCTGTGATTTTGGTTTCCTTGGGACAGGAATAATGATTGAGCGTTTGAAGCAACATGAGACTTCACACTGCTCCAGTGATCTGTTGAAGATCTATGCGAAGATGGGGGCCAGCTGGTTAGCACAGGATCGAAGACACGCTGGTGAGATGCCATCTTGGCCTGAAGCTTTCCTCGTCTTTTGTTTCCGAAAGACGCGGCTCACATCATCTTCACAGATCTTAAGTGCAGGTTGAGTAGCAGGAGGGGGGAGGAGGGGGGTTGCAGGAGGTGTTGGTGTTTGTGTGAAGTGAAGGTCAGAATGGGTGTGGGGTGTGAGATTGGGCCTTTCAAATCTGCAGTAGAACACATTCAGGTCATCAGCCAGTTATTGGTCCACCACAGGGTTGGGGGTAGGAGTCCTGTGATTTGTGAGTTGTTTCATGCCACTCCACATTGATGCAGGGTCGTTAGCTAAACCACGGTTTGTCGTTGTTGAACTTTAAATAAGTCCTAGTAGGAATGCACATATCCTCACAGAAACTGATATATGAGTTATATATATATATATATATATATATATATATATATATATATATATATATATATATATATATACCTAGAATTTGCTGACATGTACTCTTGACATTTTCTCAACCAACTTCTTGAGGTATCACCCTGGGATGCTTTTTAAACAGTATTGAAGGAGTTCCCATCTATGTTGGGCACTTATTGGCTGCTTTTCTTTATTATTTGGTCCAAGTCATCAATTTCAATATTTATTTATTTTTTTAATTAAATTTTAGTTTTATTATGTTTTATATTTATATTTTTGTCTACAAAACTATTTTCAAACATTTAAGAATATGCCTTCAGATCAAAAGATTTTTAAGATCATGTGAAACATTTCAGTCAAGTGTTTCAAAACATTTGACCGGTAATGTGTGTATATATATATATATATATATATATATATATATATATATATATATATATAATTTTATTTTATTTTATTTATTTTTATTTTATTTTTATTTATTTTTTACCCTGTTAGCATTTTTTTAAACCATGAGTAAATAAATAAATAAATAAAAAAACATAAAATGCTCATAACATTTTCCCAAAGGGGTAAAATAATAAATAAAATAAAAAATAAAGTGAAATTCTCTGACAGCAATTCTTAATGCTTAATCTTAAATCGTATTCACTTTTGCTTCTTAAGTAATCTTGTCTTGTTTTAAAGATTTTTTAGATATTTTTTGCTGGAAAAGAAGACAAAAAACTTACAAAAGAAAATTATTATTTGCACTTTGCAGTGTGAACCAAACCCAATGCCACCTTTTTAAGCATACTTCAAAAAACACTTTCACACTGACCAAACAACCAAACTGATGTCAAACAAAGTGGCGTCTGCACCAAAAAGCTCTAGTCTAAAGGCTGAGTGCAGCAGTTTGTTTTGAGCAGGTGCATGCTGCATGGGACCTCTGTGCACCTCAGAGACTGTGACAGCAATGTATGTGCTGCTGCCACTGAAAACAAACACTTTGAGCTTTGGGAGACCTGTAAATGTGTCACAGTGGGAAACTAGAGGATGGATGTATACGTGTGTGTGTGTGTGTGTGTGTGTGTGTGTGTGTATGTGTGTGTGTGTGTGTGTGTGTGTGTGTGTGTGTGTGTGTGTGTGTGTGTGTGTGTGTGCATAAGACTGCATGAGATTAGTTGAAGGGCTAAACCCTCCACAGAAGAGTCATCAGTCTTTTCAGTCCATCCGTCAGGGATTTCAGTCATTGGAGAAAAGTGTGCATGTCTGTTTTGTGTCTTTGTGAACAGGATTGCAACCTTCACAGATAGAACACACAGCCCTGAAATGATTTACAAGTCTGCTCTAATAGAGAGAGAGAGGAAATGAGACAGTGGCAGAGAAGAAAAGAGAAAGAATGAGTTAGAGTGGAAAGGAGGAGAGGAAGGGTGAGATAGAATGACAAACAGGCAGCAAAAACGCAAAGTCGGAGATATCCACCTATTGATTCAGGTGGGAGCATATGGAAACCTGAAGGGGATGACAAGCAGAGTGTAAAGGGACCTCCAATGAAGGACATCCCAGCACGGTCAACTTCAGCTATGTAATGTGACTCAATAACCATGTGTAATCAAGACAAAGGGACTGGTGCCAAGGGGGTGGACGGGCTGAATGAAAAGTAAGCGAGGCTGAATTAGGTCTCGGAAAAGCAGCTGTGGAAATAGGATGAAGTGAGGAGCTCTCAGGCAGTCAGGAATCAAGAGCGAAAGGGCTGATTTACAGGAAAACTTTCTGCTTCATTAATGCTGTCAGAGAACTTAAATGGCCCGATATGTGACACAAGCATTCTTCTCCATCTCATTCTGTTTATCCTGTCTCCGTTTTTCTCTGCTTGTACACATTCTCTCAGGCTGTTTGCTTATAAAACTCCATGGTGTCTCCACAGAACAGATTAAAGAGGATTAGCGATGTAAATCTGTTAATGAATCTAATATTCAAATAACATTGTTTTGCCCTTTCTCTCATAACTCTTCTTCATAACTCTCTTGCTCTTTTGTTTTACTAACAAAGTGTTTCTATTCAACACTTTTACTATTAATGAAAAAAAAAAAAACTAAAAACATTTTCATTAAATAATAATAATAATAATAATGATAATAATAATAATAATAATAAACGTAACTGGTAAAATTGTAACTTAACTAAAATACAATCCCATGACTCTAACTTTCAATATATTTTAGATTTAGAGGTGTATATTAACAAAGTACAAATACTTTTTGAATCTTTGTACTTTACCTGAGTATAAATATTTCTGTTGACTTTCAGTTTTAATTCACTACATTTTAAAGAGAAAAATAATAATTTGTTCTTATAATTTGTACACAAAAAAATAACATAGCTGTATGTGTAAATGGCATATGGATCAGCGAAAGTGATGTCTGATTCGAGAAAGAATCATATGAGTTTAATCTTTTACAATTGATTCCTTCTAATAGGCAGATAGATTCAAATAGTGGTCATAATGATTAGTTTTGCGAATTAATCTAAATCAAAATCAGAATGAGGCGTGCACTGATTGAACAACGCATGTTTAGACCTGTTCATATCAAGTTTCAAGTCAATCTGTGAGGTTACCTTTTACATTTAACTAAGGTAATAAGTGCATATAATGACCATATGTGCTCGTAAAAATGTCTAACAATAACATTTTCGAAACTTGTTTAACCTTAAACAGATAGTAACAGGAGAATATATATACAGGTGCATCTCAATAAATTAGAATGTCGTGGAAAAGTTCATTTATTTCAGTAATTCAACTCAAATTGTGAAACTCGTGTATTAAATAAATTCAATGCACACAGACTGAAGTAGTTTAAGTCTTTGGTTCTTTTAATTGTGATGATTTTGGCTCACATTTAACAAAAACCCACCAATTCACTATCTCAAAAAATTAGAATATTTTGACATGCCAATCAGCTAATCAACTCAAAACACCTGCAAAGGTTTCCTGAGCCTTCAAAACGGTCTCTCAGTTTGGTTCACTAGGCTACACAATCATGGGGAAGACTGCTGATCTGACAGTTGTCTAGAAGACAATCATTGACACCCTTCACAAGGAGGGTAAGCCACAAACATTCATTGCCAAAGAAGCTGGCTGTTCACAGAGTGCTGTATCCAAGCATGTTAACAGAAAGTTGAGTGGAAGGAAAAAGAGTGGAAGAAAAAGATGCACAACCAACCGAGAGAACCGCAGCCTTATGATTGTCCAGCAAAATCGATTCAAGAATTTGGGTGAACTTCACAAAGAATGGACTGAGGCTGGGGTCAAGGCATCAGGAGCCACCACACACAGGCATGTCAAGGAATTTGGCTACAGTTGTCGTATTCCTCTTGTTAAGCCACTGCTGAACCACAGACAACGTCAGAGGCGTCTTACCTGGGCTAAGGAGAAGAAGAACTGGACTGTTGCCCAGTGGTCCAAAGTCCTCTTTTCAGATGAGAGCAAGTTTTGTATTTCATTTGGAAACCAAGCTCCTAGAGTCTGGACGAAGGGTGTAGAAGCTCATAGCCCAAGTTGCTTGAAGTCCAGTGTTAAGTTTCCACAGTCTGTGATGATTTGGGGTGCAATGTCATCTGCTGGTGTTGGTCCATTGTGTTTTTTGAAAGCCAAAGTCACTGCACCCGTTTACCAAGAAATTTTAGAGCACTTCATGCTTCCTTCTGATGACCAGCTTTTTAAAGATGCTGATTTCATTTTCCAGCAGGATCTGGCACCTGCCCACACTGCCAAAAGCACCAAAAGTTGGTTAAATGACCATGGTGTTGGTGTGCTTGACTGGCCAGCAAACTCACCAGACCTGAACCCCATAGAGAATCTATGGGATATTGTCAAGAGGAAAATGAGAAACAAGAGACCAAAAAATGCAGATGAGCTGAAGGCCACTGTCAAAGAAACCTGGGCTTCCATACCACCACAGCAGTGCCACAAACTGATCACCTCCATGCCACGCCGAATTGAGGCAGTAATTAAAGCAAAAGGAGCCCCTACCAAGTATTGAGTGCATATACAGTAAATGAACATACTTTCCAGAAGGCCAACAATTCACTAAAAATGTTTTTTTTATTGGTCTTATGATGTATTCTAATTTTTTGAGATAGTGAATTGGTGGGTTTTTGTTAAATGTGAGCCAAAATCATCACAATTAAAAGAACCAAAGACTTAAACTACTTCAGTCTGTGTGCATTGAATTTATTTAATACACGAGTTTCACAATTTGAGTTGAATTACTGAAATAAATGAACTTTTCCATGACATTCTAATTTATTGAGATGCACCTGTATATAAGTTTTGAAACACTTGACTGAAATGTTAATTGTGCCAACATATTAATTTATTTCAATACAAAAAAAAAAAAAAAAATAGTTTTTGAAATTGATAACTTGGACCAAATAATAAATAAAAGCAGCCAATAAGTGCCCAACATAGATGGGAACTCCTTCAGTACTGTTTAAAAAGCATCTCAGGGTGATACCTCAAAACGCTGGTTGAGAAAATATCAAGAGTACATGTCTGCAAATTCTAGGCAAAGGGTGACTACTTTGAAGATGCTAAAATATAACAAAGTTTTGATTTATTTTGGATTTTTATAGTCACAACATAATTCCCATAGTTCCATTTATGTTATTCCATAGTTTTGATGACTTTACTATTATTTTAAAATGTGAAAAAAATAAATAAAATAAAAATAAAATTATAATAAAGAATGAGTAAGTGTTTCAAAACGTTTGACCGGTAGTGTGTGTGTGTGTGTGTGTGTGTGTGTGTGTGTGTATATATATATATATAATGTTTTTGTTTTCTTCTTTTTTTTTTTTTCTGAGGAAGATGTGACTGGTGCTTGCCAAAGCAAAACTAGTGTGTTCTGGGTGGTTGCTAAGGTGCTCTCATGTCGTTTTGTTGCACAAGTCACCTCATAAACCAGCTAAATGAGTCTTACTTGGATTACGTTTATGCTGACTTATGTGAATTTCGAAACTTCAGCGTTGTGGCACCCATTCAGTTGCATTGTATGGACCAAAAGAGCTGAGAAATACATCTAAAAATCTTCATTTGTGTTCAGCAGATGAAAGAAAGTCATACACATCTGGGATGGCATAAGCGTGAGTAAATGAGGAGAGAATTTTCATTTTTGGTGAACTATCCCTTTAAAGCTGCACTTTGGAATTTTGGGCTCTCTAGAGACATCTGTGGTTGAAACCTAAAGTTGCAAGCAACTCGCGGAGTTGTGTTTCAGCACAAATTTTTACATAACTGACTTTGGCAGCACTAAAATATTAAAACTTAAACTTATTCTTGGAAACACTAGCCCGGCCTCATGATTCATAACAGCATTGTATCAATTTGAAAGTCTGTTTGTTAATCGGTTGTTCTCCATGGGAATTAAAATCCGTACCTCTTCGTATAAGCCTTACAGTTCCATCATCTTGTACATATTATTATGATTTGTCACAAGACTATGTTGTAAACACTAGTTTAAAAAAAAAAAAAAAAAAAAAAAAAATCACTTAGAAGAAGTACACAGGATGTTCATTAAAATGAAGTATATAAATTGCTCATCTTGTTTCTCTCTTTCTTCCCCTGCAGGACAAATGACATAGGATGAACACTGCTGGTCATCTCTGTCTGTCTGTGCTGTCATTCCTCTTCGCACTGGCCTGGGCCGTGGAGCCGCTGGGTCAGGCTGCCCCCTGTTCCTCTCTGGTGGCCGGAGTCTTATATGGCTCCTTCTCGCTCAAGGATCTCTTTCCCAGCCCATTGACTCTGGCATCTGGATGCTCCTGGACTGTGGAGAACCCTGACCCCACCAAGTACTCACTGTATTTCCGCTTCAATCGCCATGCTGGTGCCTGTTTAGCTTTTTCCCCGGTGGTTCTGCCCCTGGACCACTACCTCTCAAATCAGACTTGTGGTCCCCCAGACCAGCCCTTTCCTTCAGACTCGGAAGCCGTTGAGCTATGCATAGTCCCCGGACCACACACTTTCCTGCAGTTTGATAAGAACTTTGTGCAGTTGTGCCTGACCGCTCACCCCAGCCCTGAAAATGGCAGCAATGACGAACAAGGGACATCCGAGGGCCAGGCCCCTTTGCCAGCAGAAACTCTGGACTTCCGGCTTGTAGAAGTTTTGCTCATCAACAACGAGAACTCCAGTCAGTTTACGTGTGGAGTGTTATGTCGATGGTTCGAGGAATGCTTGCATGTAGGCTCAGGATGGGAAGTCGAGAGTTGCAGTATCACCCAGACAGGTTGTGTGTGCCCGAACACCGCTCCTCCAGTGTCGCTTCTGCCCACCATGCCCCACAACCACTCCTTGGACCCCAGCGCGAGTGTGTTGCAATCACCGCCTGACGACTGTTGTGTCACACAGCTGCATTTGAAGAATGGCATTGCGATAGCACCAAGGGATGTCCGGCAAGGTAAGCCAGGCTACTTCCTGCCCAGCTGCTAGCTGTTCATTTACAGCCTACTCAATTAAAATCAAGCTGCTTTACAAGCTACTTTGTTTGACTGGGTAATCATGGGATCATTTTGCATCACAAAGAGTTTCACTAGCATGATTTGATTCTGAGATCTCATTTTATATTTCAATTATTAGCTTCTAATTACAAAGGGGAAAGTAACTTGGAACTGCCTCCAATCAGAACAAGTGTTTGTAAAATGTTAATTTTACTTTCTGTCACTTTCTCTTATGTGCCAAGTCTAATGGGATGGTTCACCCAAAAATTAAAGTTATGTCAGCATTTATTCACCTTCATGTTGTACCAAACCAATGTGGCTTTCATATTTCCATGGGTAAAAAATAGACAGCCCTTCACAAAAAAAAAAAAAAAAAAAAAAAAAGAAAGATGCAATGATAGTGATTGGTGACTGGAACTATCACACTGCCTAATCTATTTGGAAAAACATGAGGATGAGTGAACGAGGATAGAATTTTCATTCTTGGGATGCGGTAAGTAATTTATCTGTCAAAACTGAGAGCAGGAAAGCTGCAGAGCACAATGGGCGATCAGATTCATAACCAATGAGGACATATTTAAATTGCTTGCTGAGCACAGTTTTCTTTCCTGTGTTGACATAATTCCCATTGAAACAGGACTTTTTGGCGGGACATATTGAAGGTATTGGGGATGGGGTCATTCTCATTCTAAAGATTTTTCATATTTTTTTATCAGGTTAGTTCATATTGCATTAATGATGACATATATAACTTTCAATTGTAAATATATTGTTAAAATATGTTAAATAAATTTTTTACAGATTTTTTGTATAGGTCCAGGGCATGATTAATTGAGTATTTATTTTATTTATTGTTTTAACATGTTTTTTTTTCTTTTTATTCTTCATATAATTAATCACACTAAATTAACATGTTAAATCAGCAGCCCTAATTTTAATTAATTAACATTATCCATGATTAATAAATGCTGTAAAAATGTTTTGTTCATTGTTAGTTCCTAACAGATACAACCTTATTGTAAAGTGTTACTTAATGTTCCATATAGTTATGTGGTGCTGGATTTTGGATCAATGAGATTTCATTGTAGACAGGGATAGCAAACATGACAGAAATAGAAATAAAGTCACAGACAAAAACATTTTGCCGCTTGTTAGGACACAAGTCAATCTTGTTGCTTAATGGTGTCTGCATGGTTATAACCCAATGTTACAGATCAAAACTGAAAATGACATATAATAATCCACATCAAATGTCACATGTCACATTTAGAATAGTCTTCTTGGGTTATTGATCTGTCTCTTTTGCTAACATTTTGTATGTTTGAGAGGAGAGAAGACAGTCCACTGCAGCAACTGTGGGTCATGTTGACTGATGTTCCCTAATGAGAATCAGTTTAAAAAAAAGATATTTGAATATTGGCTGTAATCAGGTCAGCCTTCCGCTCTGGTGCACTGTGGTTAAATCTGCCCCTGTCGCTATGCCGTCAGACAAGTTATCGGACCTATGCAGGCGATCAACATCATTGATAAGCTTCACTATCAAACCAACACACAGAGTGTGTGGGGGTTTTGCCTGTTTGTGTGTTTCTGATGGAGAAAATGGGTGCAGAGACTGATAGAGAGAGAGAGAAAGAAACAATGAAAGAAGTGACTCGAAAAGAAAGTGAGAATGTGAGGACATGTATGTGCGTTTGTGTAATTTGTGTGTGTCTGCTTCAGAAAGGGTCTGGCCGGCTCGCTCTAGTGCCTCTCAGCTAAAGCCACACTGAGTTTTATCCTCCCCTGAGTCAGCTTGCTGATTGGCTCTGCCAGAGAGAAGGACACTGCCAATATGCATTTTACAGAGATGCAGCCAACTCCAGTGCCCACAAGACTGCACATTAAACAACCTCCTCCTCAAAGCCATGTTTACTGACACCAGCCCATTGCATGGGGAGTTCTCTGGAAAAAAAAAATACAGTATCTTTAGGTGTATATTGGGATATCTTGACCGTAATTAGGTCAATATAGAATAGAGGATATATAGCAGTCCTTCATGCACAACAGATTGAAAATGGGGTAAAAATAAAGTTAAATAAATAATAATAATAATTATAAAGAGACTATAATGGAAATCAACTGAAAGCAGAGCAGGTCTTCTACAAAAACTCATACTACAGTATGATATAATATAACATAATAATATATATTTTTATATATGATTGTTGGGGTAAATCTGCAGAAATTTGTGTAATAGATTTAAATATGTTAAAGATGCTTTGTGTCATTTCTGTGTGGTAGCATCTTCAAACGAAATGTAAAAAAATAATAGTTGTTTTCTATACTGGTTTCCCCACATATTCCCCATATTGGTGTGCGTTATGTGTACAGTTTTGTGAATGTCTTGTGTTCAAATTCAGAAATTTGCAAAGCATTTGTTGTAGATCTGTGGGTGGGCCTGATAATATAATATAATCAGAAAAGAAAGCTTGAATGAGATAGAGCAGGTCCCTAAATGAGGAATGCCCTCATTTTTACCAATGATTTGCATGTGTTCAACTTCAGTTAAATAATTTTATTTAATAGATGTTCATGAAAACCCAGCACAGTCCAACAATATTCTACTGAACTGTCACCATCCCCTTGGCGTGCAAATGATTTAATTGCAGACATGTTATCTGGTGGCTTAATTTGGTTAATTATTTTATTTTCTTCAGGCCTCAGTATTTCTAGGTCAGAGGCAGCAATTCAGAGTCTTAAAGCCCGTGTGAACATGCTCCACAGTGCTCTGGCATGTGAATCCCAGGTGTCACACCTTCGAAATGGTGTTAACGAAGGCAGATAAGATCCACACACCACAACACTGTTATGGTGTATCCTCTCATAAATTAGAGTTTTTACGTAAGTGTTGGAGCTAATATAGGCTAATTGGTGTAATTTTGAGTGGGTACTGTTGATCTATTTTCCTAAAGAGAAACATGAGCTTGCAGGCAAAAGAAGCCAGATCACCATGCTGTGTTATCTACAACACACAAGTAAATGTTGATATTAATCACTCTTTTATTACATTAATTTCATTTTTTCTAAAAGCGATCTGTGCATTGTGTATTTTTGAAAGCCCCTGCCTGTCTCATATAAACAATTAAAGATACTGATTTAATTTATGACGTTGAGGAATTCCGGGATTAAAAGGTTGGGCTTTCTAGATTCAAGTCATATTGCAGCAATTGTTCGCTCTCCTGCACCTAATATCCTACATATCTCAAATACATATCTTCATGTATTTGCTCTGAAATTGCCCCCTCAATTACACATGCTCACACACATACATACGCATGCACATGCACACACACACACATTGAGACTCGTGCCGTGACCAACAAATAGAGCTGCACCCCCCACGACTTGATCAATACAACAGTTTCTATTACCTGAAATAACTTTTAATATGTGAAATGTTTTATGTTTCAGTGTATTTTGCCCTAATCAACCTCACATAGCTTTAGTGGAAAGCACCACGCTACCCCTACCCCTCTCTTTCGCTCTCACACATACTCTCTCTGGAGCAAAGTCAGCGCACCCCCGCGACTCACTGGGATTGTAAACAGTTGTTTAGCAATGGAAAAGCTGTACAAGAGTGGCGACACTCGCTGCTGCCAAGAAGTATACTTACATCTTGGCAATTTGAAGCAATGTTATTCCTGACGAGAGCCACTTTAAACACAGGTAATTCAATTTGCGATCTCTCTCAGTTTCTCTCTTGCTCTTACTCACACACACGCACACGCACTACCTTCTTACTTCAATGAAGAAAAGCAGCGCATCCTCAGTTGCTAGTTCTAAAGTTACATTTTCGAACTAGCAATGAAGGCTTGAGCTGTATGAAAGCTAGATACACTTGATCAATAAAACAGTTTCTGTATTATCTGAAATATCTGTGGGAAGCACCCTCGCATCCCCCTACCCCTCTCTTTCGCTCTCACACACGTGGACACACATACAGTACATATACGCATTATGCACACACTTGCTCGTGAGTGAAAAACAGAGTCGTCATGTCAGCACACACCTGCATCTCAGTAGGGTTGAAAACACTTGTTAAGGTTTACAACGGAAAAGCTATATACAAAAATGGCGACACTCGCTGCTGCTGAGAAGTACTTAAACTTACATCTTGGCGATTTTGAAGCGATGTTATTTAGACGAGAGCTGCAACAAAAAGGGAAATCCCAGAAGCGATCTCTCTCAGTTTCTGAGTTTCTCTCTTTCGGTAACTAAAAAACAAACTCATACACAAACGCACACACACACATGCACAAAATGCACTACCTTTGTACTTAAGTAGGTGCTCCAGGAAAGCAGCGCAAGCCTTGCAATCCTCCGTTGCTAGTTCTAAAGTGATGTTTTCGAACTAGCAACGAAGGCTCGGGCTGTAATAAAGCTGAATCCGTGGCGGAAGAAAGTAGTTCCTCTCACAAGAGCGTTTTAGGGACAAAAAACAAAATGTCTTGAGATAAAACCCTGAACGGTGTCTTAATGTGTAGTAACCATGGTACAAGCGGAATATTTGTCTCCGACCTGTTGAATTATTGAAAATAATGCCACATTACAGAATCAGAATCAGAATCAGCTTAATTGCCAAGTATGCTTACACATACAAGGAATTTGTCTTGGTGACAGGAGCTTCCAGTGCACAACAATACAAAACAGCAACAAGACAGAGATAATAATAAAAAATAATTACAAATTGAATAAAAAAAAAAAAAAAAAAAAAAAATTAATAGAAAATAAAGTATGTATAGAATACACAATAAGACAATATAGTGCAAATCTAAATACAAATCTGTTATATACAGTGCAAGGGAATGTAATGGCAGAAGAGGTTGGATCTGTTGGATAAATATAAAAAGACTAGACTGTGAATTGCACATAATTATTGCTCAATGGGGCAGTTTTAACTGTTCATGAGATTGATAGCCTGAGGGAAAAAAACTGTTCCTGTGCCTGACGGTTCTGGTGCTCAGAGCTCTGAAGCGTCGGCCAGAAGGCAAAAGTTCTCTGGAAGTGTATAGTTCTTGAAGGGAGGCAGGGGGCAACCAATAATCCTCTCAGAAGTCCGAACTGTCCTTTGTAGTCTTCTGATATCTGATTTTGTAGCTGAACTAAACCAGACAGTTATTGAAGTGCAGAGGACAGACTCAATGACTGCTGAGTAAAACTGTATCAGCAGCGCCTGTGGCAGGTTGAACTTCCTCAACTGGCAAAGGAAGTACAACCTCTGCTGGGCCATTTTCACAATGGAGTCAATGTGGGTCTCCCACTTCATGTCCTGAGAAATGGTAGTGCCCAGGAACCTGAATGACTCCACTGCTGCCACAGTGCTTTTTAGAATGGTGAGGGGGATCAGTGTTCCTCCTAAAGTCCACAATTATCTCCACCGTTTTGAGCATGTTCAGCTCCAGGTTGTTTTGATGATTACTAAACACAGGACAAACAAACAAAAACAACAAAATAATAGGAGCACTCCACACCGAGGCGGCCATCCGTGGCGCCATCATGATGTTGCCACCTCGGGTGTGCATTATTTTTCAATAATTCAATGGTCTGACATCAGTTATTCCTTACATATTGTCAGAAATGTAGTAGACAGTTGTTAGCTTGCTGACTTGCATGCAGAAAGCAGTAGATTGGGTCACTAACCATGTTTACATGGTGAAAGCAGTTTAACACACCTGGGTTTCTCTCTGAGAATGTCGCTTATGTTGCCATGTAAACACATATGTGCCAATTCAATGGTCTGTCGTCAATTATTCCTTACGTATTGTCAGAAATCTAGCAGATAGTTGTTATCTTGCTGACTTGCATGCAGAAAGTGGCAGATTGGGTCTCTAACCACTTTTACATGGAGAAAGCAGTTTAACACACCTGGGTTTCTCTCTGAGAATGTCGCTTATGTTGCCATGTAAACACATAAGCGCTATTCTTACAGGTTTAAGGAATGTGCATATGCGTGAACAGACTGGCTAACAAGCATCATAGGATTGAATTTAACAGGAAGTAAAAACGGCAGAAATAATTCAACATTTCTGGAGTACAGCGCAAAAGCAAATACTTTACACTTTAAATTATACCCATTTATACACACAAATTTAAAATATCCACTGTCCCTCACAATCACATATGTGCTCCAACACTGGGGAATCCCAGAGTTTTTTTGGGGAAACACCACTATTGTGGTGCAGTTGCAGGTCTGCAGGTCACGATGGAAAATTAAGGACACAATACAACAACAACTCTGGAATATCTGGAAATAAAGCAAAGCAATGGAAAATAAAATTGTGAAGTTTTCCTCAGATGCCATGTTTGTTATTTACACAAGCTTCGTGGGGAAATTACATTGCTGTGGAGAAAGCTGCTTAGTGACTGAGACGCATGTATACAGGAGGAAAAAGAGTTCGCCGCTCATAAGGTGTGGGTGCATGTAAACGCCACTTTCTCGCAATTAGCCACTTACTTGTGTCCATGTAAACATAGTCATTGTTTTAGCTGAGGCCACTCGTTTTCATTTTCCAATGTTCCAGTTTCTCAGAATTGTTTAAGCTACAGCTAAATGCATGCCTATGTCTCATTGTGACCTGAGGGGAATATTAAGTATTTCTTTGAATTTTGAATACACTGCATTTTCGCAGTTAGCCTTGAGAGTACTGTCTGCTGCATCATTGTTGACACATGGAATGTTAGCTACAGTGCAATGCAGTTAGCTACTTTTTGTTAGTAAATTGTAGTGGATCAAACTAGTTTCTAAAAGGGTACATTTTAGTTTACCTGTAGTTTATAGTTTAACTGATTAGCTTGTAACTTGAGAAGCTACAGCTTTAAAGTAACTTTCCTTAACAGACTGCTTGTTCCAGACAGCTTCAGACAAAAATCAGTGCAAAAGCTGCTATCACTTCTCACGATTGTGCCCCTTCTCCCTCTAAAAGAATTACATGGCTGCTTCAGCTCTTCTTAGAGACTGCAGGTTTGCTTCACCAACTGCAAAACAAATACCTTGGCTACAGTACTGTTATTGCATCTTATTACATGGCTCTTTGAAATACTTGATTCTGGTTGGTCATTTGTAGCATTCTGTGGTCAAATATCTTTGTATAATGGCCACTAATCTGTATAATTGACCATTGTGCTGTTGTTTTTGTCTTATATCACCCTAATGTTCTTCTAACATAACTTCAACTCAGTCAACATTTCATATCCATTTATTTATTTATTTCATACGTTTATTTATTATATAAATAAAATCAGCAAACGGTAAAGCTATGAGCAGTTCATAGTCATTTGCATAATTTATTCAAACCGCACAGCATTAATGGGAGCTGAAGTGCAGCTTGCTGAATAATGATCACACCTGATAAAAATGCAGAAAATAAGCCATGAAAAATATTACATTGTGGCTATTTGAGTCTTTGAGGCTTACTTTGTTTAAATAATAGCAGAAACAGCGCTTGTCAAAGCATTGGGCTTTTCACTTTTTCTCAAGAATAATATGGGGAAGGAATTAAAACACTGCAGATATAGAGATGCAGCAAACTCACATAGGGTGAAAATATGAGCAATTAACCTGAAAAATATCTGCAAAGATCTACACTTTAATAGGTATGTTTATTATTGTTCTTTTTTTTTTCTTTTCTTTTTTTTCATATAATTGTGTTTATATTTGTTTATATTTATATTTGTATATATTCTGGCCAACTTTGTTTTCATTGATTGTTTTAAATAAACATTTTAACATAGTTATGTGGGTAATTGACATGAAATTGTATTGTCATCAGTATCCTGCTGTGTGACACTTTCTTCATCTAACTATATTAAACAACATTTTATGATCTTGTATAGCTATATATACATATATTATATATTATTATTATAATTGTTGTTTTCACAACCTCATATTAACTAAGATAGTAGTTTATTTGCACTTCTATAAAAAAAGTTGAAAGGTGATTAAGATCTTTGCAAACTTTGAAGAAATGCTGACTTGTCACAGCACCTAAAATACACACTTTCACTTGTACTTTCATGTACATTTTAACCTAGCATCTGTATGCTGAAAAAAAAAAAAATAAAAAAAATTTTTGGACATGTTATTTGTCTGAGCTATAAAGTGCTTATTTTTACTGCTTTCTCTAAAAAAAAAATAATAATAATAATATTCCACATCACATTTACAGTGGTTTTATATATTTTAAAGTTATGACAATTTTTGCACTGGTGGGGCCCGTTGTCATGACTACCAGTCAATAGAAATGTCTTTTTTTAACACACAAATCTGAAATTGAGCTGGAAAATTAAATCAATGAGCCGGTGTGTTATGGTGTGGTGTGTTGCAGGCTGGGTTGGTTGGCCTGCTCTGGACCAGAAAGTCCAGGGCCAGATTTAGTCCCAGTCCGCCCCTGATTAAGTGGGATGATGTACAGTCAGCTGGTCATTATTGCAAAATAAACCCCTGATCACCCTGCCAGGAATATTTATTATTGCGATAATGGCCAGCTGACTGTACATTATCCCTTACAACATAATAGCTGATGCTTTCTCTGCTTGAAATAGATAGTGGCTTTGGGGGTGCCACACAATTACAGTTATAAAAGGAGAGAAGACAGATTTAATGCTGGTCTGACTACTGTCATTAACTTCAATGCTCATATACACTCATAGTAACACACAGTCTTTCTCTCAATTTGGTCTTGAGACCTTGAATGAATAAAACTCACCCTCTTTGAATAATATTTGTGGTTCTGTGTATGTTTGTGATTCCTGGTGATTCTGTAAACTAACACTTGGACCATAAATGTAGCATAGATTATGGGAAGCACAGCTGAAACTTTTGTGTGTGATCCCCTTTTTTTGTGCAACAAAATTTTACTCCTTAATAGAGTTGTCATGATAACAAAATTTCAGTTGTTGATACCAATACCAGCAACAATGTCACTATTTCCCATACTAATTGTTACCTCAGCAAAAAAATTAACATGCTTTTAAACACATACCTTTATTTAAAATTTAAAAGTGGATGTGAAAATTAACAAATTAAATTAAAAGAGTGGCATGCAGCCTTGAAGTATTTCTCAATTAAATAAACATTGCTTCAAGTCTTTTTAAAGTATTCAATTAAACAGTCATTAAATAAACAGCCGTAATAAAGAGAAATAGATTAAGAACTGTGCATGTTTTTCAGTTCTTCATGACAATATTGCTGTTTGATTAATATTAAAGAATACAATAGAGAGAGGCAGGTCTTGGTTATTTATACTGCAAGGCCTAATGCACTGATTTATTTATATTTTTTTCTCAAAATTAATATACACTATAAATGTAAGCAGTAGCAGTAAACAGTAGACGTGTTATTATGATGGATAGAACAGCTCTCTCAGTTTCGATTCCACTGCTGATCTGAACTGCAGGGGCGGAGGAAGCAGGGGGACAGCTCTGTGAACTGAGTCCAGCTTTCCCCCTGGCCTTCTGTCTACACAAGTTTCACCTTGACTGAGTAAGGCAGTGGGTTAAGATGAGGGTCATCACTGCTGTCTCTTTTACCTTTCAGCTAGGTGTTCCAATACTTAGTTTGCTTGCCTTTTCTCTCCTTGCTTTTTGAGAGAGGTTTTCAGAGTCATCTCACATAGATTAATGCAATAAATGTCACTTTTCTTTTCATAGTGAATCAATACTCACAATATCAGCGATTTCAGATAAGAACAGAACAGAAGGTTCAGAATTGAGAACCATTTGGCCTGAAGGTGGAATGTCATGTCATTATTTTTGCAATTCTATTTATTGCCTTTAGTGGCATAGTAACTACACACTTCACTTTAAGGATTCTGTAGCATACTGAAATAGCTTGTTACAGTCCAATAACCTGGCAGCATTGCTAAACATACCTTCATGTTTTATACCTATTATTTCTATGCTCCCTTGACTTGCATAATTGCCTGTCTTGTTTGTATTAACAGATAAATCGATTACTGGTGTGAAACATGTCACGTGTGTAAAACGTACCCTGCATGGCTCTCTCCTGGTTTCAGTTTATTGCACGAATTCTTTGATCAAACTGAGGTTTTATTCGAAGATGGTGGATCTTCTGAAGTGTCTCTTCTGAAATCTTCTGCATTAATAGTCTAGGATCACAATCTTAATGCAATTCCATTTAATTGTTCGCCTTAATTATAGTTCATTGTTAAACAACCTACATCCATACAAAACAGTTCCAAATCAAACAGCCTGTGCATCCAGCAAATTAATTTAGGACTTATTTTGTCATGACTTTCAGGAATGGTGATGTTTAAAGGTGCAATATGTAACATTTTTCATGTAATATTCGCCAATGTGTGGACGCATGTGTTTAAGTTGTGTAACGCAAAAAAGAGCCCTTCCCGGACTTCCTAGGTTGCCTATTAAAGCCTGTAGACTGATTTTCATGCGAAGGGAGCGGGTCACTTTTGCCGGGAAAATCCAAAGGATGTGACACTTATGCGTGCTCCCGAGAGCCTTGCCTCAGTACTTCCGCTATTTAACAGTGTCAACAGACAGTCTGCAACACTAGGTAACGTTATTTTAGAGATGGAATCCAGCAAACGGCCAACTCCCAGCACAACACTGACTCCTACACAAACTCAGAGTAAGCCAAAAAAAAAAAAACATTTACTGAATCCCTTCTGGCTAAGTGGGAACGTGATCGTGGTCGAGTGACAACTAGAGTTAACATCGGCAGTACATTTGATTCCTGGAGGGACCTTCGTTCGGTTTTGACCCTGAATTGGCGTACTTCTTATTGGACAGATAAGCTTACATAAGCTTACATAACTGCAAAGCATGTGAAATATAGTGCCATAAGGATTGATCTGTGTAATTTTAGCTAACTTGATCTTGCCTGCTAACGCTGACGAATTGCAAGCTACCTTGCTTCGTAACTTTCAAATAATTTCAACGATCTTCTCTTTACACTAAAAGTCAGGTTAATGTCAATCAGTAATTATTCAGCAAGGTAAACTACAATAACACATGAAATGAATGCTAGACAATGTTCAAGATAATGCAAAAAGCTCTATTCATTAGTGTAACGTAAATTGGTTAAACAGAAAATATATACATTCTGTTATTATAAAACAATAGCACATCGATATATCAAAATGACAGTTGTAATGGAATCACATCAATACTGAATTGTGGCAACATATTTATAATGTACATTCTATTTTATAAACAGCTACTTTCATTATCCACCAAATTTAGCTAACAGCTACTGATAAAGCTGGATAGCTAGCTAACGCTGACATTGACTGCATTTATATGATAGCCTATGTATCATGCAAAGAAAAGTGATTACTTCAAACTACAGTCTCGCATAGTCAGACCCTGTATCCACACTTTGTTTTAGCCCTGTTCCAGCACTGGAGAGTCAAATATAATATACAGTCTCAAAGTTTGTAGTAAAACAATCATAACTGTGTAATTTTAGGGTACGTTTACACGACAACGCTGTACTAAAAACGGAAAAGTTTTTCCTTTGCATTTTTGAAAAGTTTCGCATACAGACGACAACGTTGTCAAAACGATCCCCGTTCACACGTATCCGCGAAAACGACTAAAAACGCTGTATTATGCATGCCAGGCCAGTAGTTGGTAATGTCACTTTCTAAAGAAACACTACGCGCCTGTGCACATAAGCATTCTTCCACAGAGCGGTGAATACAAACAATGAAGATGGAGAAAGCATCGAGCAATTTTGTCTGGACGGACGATGAGGTTGCTTTATTTCTACAATTACTTTGCTGAAGAAGCATCAATAAACTCAAAATCTTGAGCAGCACAAACACAGTCCTGTAGTCCGCCATTGTAGTTTTGAATGTCTTGCGCATTGTTTTGAAGTTCTCGCACGCATGCCTATAGACTGAACTCTCAAGTTTATTCAATAAAATCTGCTCATTTTTACCATCACTTCGTCTCCTGCCTTCTTCTGTATTCCCCCTGCTGACTCTTGGGTTGGTAGGAGAGCAAGTTAACATATCAAGCTGTTGATGTTGACTGATTTTGGATATCAGACAGAACTCTGATATATGGATATCTTCTGATGGAGAGAAGTCTTGTGTACACTGAATCTAACAAGCATTTTCACTGCCTCATGTTTTCATATTCTAAGCATATCATTGAATACTGTACATGGCATCACATCTTTGTCTATAGCCTATATACATAAGCAGTGGGTGAATGAATTGCAGGGTAAAGGTACATAAAATAACATTTAAAACACAAATACATTTTTCCCATCTGAATCCATACATTAATTTCAAGATTTTCAAATTGCATGTTCTGCCTACTGTACAATGTTCACACTCCATACAAAACACTCCAAATGAATAAATTGTTGATTATTGTTATTTCCACAGACACCAGTATTCATATTGATAATTATACATCATTCCATCATTCTTTATATAACACGTAATACGAGTGCGCATGACGTCATCGTTTTCACACATCGTTTTTGTATGTTTACACGGAGACAATAATGGCATTGTTTTCAAAAACTTGCTCTTTGAAACCTGTTTTAAAAAGTTTGCGTTTTCAGGCCCAAAACGCCATTGTCGTGTAAATGAACAGCCAAAACACATAAAAGCTTTTCCGTTTTTAGTTGAAAAAGTTGTTGTGTAAACGGCCCCTTAATTATGCTACCTTATCTGTCATCATGATGCCAGTGAATCACGTTCAGTCTATATGGAGTGTACGCACGATCACGAGCAACAGGCTACAGTTCACTTAACGGCCACAGGTGTCATTAATAACAAGGGTTTCTGAATCTTACATACTGCACCTTTAAGGGATGTTTAATTGCTTGGTTGACCCCTAGTGTTGACATGTCTGTAAATCTGGTGTGACAGATGTGTGCAGGAGCAGGTGAACCAGATGGCATTCACACAGGAGTTTCATTTTTGGACAAGTGGGCATGTGAAGTGTGATAATTTTGTTATTGTTTTGTCTTTTTTGAAGATGTCCATAATTCTCATCTAGTTCTTTTCTCTTTCTCTTCCAACCTTCCATATGTGTCATGCACTGTACAATCCTTGTTTCATGTACTCTTAGGCTTTATTCATGCTCCCCACAAATTCAGTTTGGTTTCAGAATCTGATGTTTAAGACAAACTGTCTGCACTGTCATTTCGCAAGTGATGAAACCTGATCTGATTGATCTGAAAGTGCAGGCAATATCCGGTGTATCTACATCGGTTGCTATAGTATTGATGTAAGCATCACCTCGATGCCAAGAGACCTTCTTATAGGGGTGGGAAAAATATATATACCTGTATGTATGTATGTGTGTGTGTGTGTATATATATATATATATATATATATATATTATATATTATGTTACAAATCATGATTCTTGAGACAAACTATTTTAAAATCATCTCCCTGAAGGTAAATCTAGTTTTCATTTATTAAAAAAATATGTATTTTTTCTGGTCAAAAAAAATATCTCTCTTTCTTTAATGAGAGGGGTATAAACCCAAACAGGTGCAGGGTTTATTTGCAGGTGCTTGCTTCAACTTTTAAGTGTAATGTGTCCTTGTCAGACTGTTGTCAACCCAATGCATTACAAAGATTAACTAATCAGTCTGCCCCATGGCTGACCAACTGAAATGGAACCTGGAATTAAATTACTGACTTGGCATGGGAGGCCAAATAAGTGCTGCTGGTTCATCAGGGTTTGATTTGTTGAGACAAAAGGGATAGTTCACCCAAAACTGAACATTATGTCATCATTTACTCACCCTCATATTATTCTAAACCTGTATGTATATCTTGCTTCAGTGGAACACTAAAAGGAGATGTTGCAAAATGACAACCTCAGTCAACCATTTACTATCAGTCCCTAAGATTCTACCTAACTTCTCCTTTTTTTTTTTTTTTTTAAAAGAACAAAAGTTATGCAGGTTTTGTAATAACTTAAGGGTGAGTAAAGTATGGCAGAATTTTCCTTTTTGTATGAACTATCCCTTTAATGACCCACTGTCTCTGTTCTTCTTTCATGGTGTGCTTCCTTAAACCCATTAGATCTAATTGTGAATCATTTACTTTAGACCTTCTCTGACTACACGAGGACTTTCAACCTTCCAGTGGCTGCTCAGAAATACTTCTGAGGGATACAAGAGCACTGCGCCATGAAAAAAAAAAAAAAATGACAGCAATTCCTCCTCACGCTCTCCATCCAGCCTTAGGTCTGCTATAGGCGGTGCTCGCTCTCGCTCAAAACTGAGCATCTGCCCATCACTGTTTCCGCACACAGCGGGAGGAAAGAGTGCTGTCCTCATCTTCAAAACCGTCCTTTTCTTTGGACTCCTCCCCATGTGGTGAAGCTGTCTGTTTGAAGCTGTCTGTTCCTTGTGTTTGTGCTGTTTCCATGCATAAGAGGAGCATCGATCAAGGGAGGTTGTCATTAAATATGGTGCGGTACAGAAGTTTGAGCAGTGTATGAGTGGCTAAATTGAGGAATATCGTTAATCATTAAAGTTAGTACGGTGCATCAGCGACTATTGCAGTATACAAGTGCTGCACCCACTTGTATGCGCATATTGTGAACATTTGGCCAGGTGTAAGAAACGTATCTATCAAAATTTTGAGGGAATGTCACTCTGTTCAGTGTAGTTGTTCTCTGCTATTCACTTTGAAGAATCTGGACAAAGTAACAGAACGAGAGAGAGAGAAAGACATAGATAAAAGGGGAGAGAGAGAGGTTTGTGAAACCCTGTCGAGTCCTGGTCTTATTGTATGATTATTTTAAGAGAGGAGGTGTTAAGTGACTCTCTTTGTGCACTCTTTTCCCATGCTTCCCAATACACCCTGTTAAAAAAGACCAGCTTAGGGGCCTGGGTAGATCAGCAAGTAAAGACACTGACTACCACCCCTGGAGTCGCGAGTTTGAATCCAGGGCATGCTGAGTGACTCCAGCCATGTCTCCTAACCAACCAAATTGGCCCGGTTGCTAGGGAGGATAGAGTCACATGGGGTAACCTCCTCATGGTCGCTATAATGTGGTTCGCTCTCGGTGGGGCGCGTGGTGAGTTGTGCGTGGATGCCGCGGAGAATAGCGTGAAGCCTCCACACGCGCTATGTCTCCGCGGTAACGCGCTCAACAAGCCACGTGATAAGATGCACGGGTTGACGGTCTCAGACGTGGAGGCAACTGAGATTTGTCCTCCGCCACCCAGATTAAGGCAAGTCACTACGCCACCACAAGGACTTAGAGCGCATTGGGAATTGAGCATTCTAAATTGGGGAGAAAAAGGGGAGAAAAAAAAAAGAAAAGACCAGCATATACTATCAAGAATGTTCATGGTGGTCCAAGCTGGTTTAGTGCTGGTCTACCTGTTGGACTATCATGGCCAAAAAATACTGGTCTACTAGCATGGTCTTTCTGATGAAGCTGGTGAACTGATGGAGGCTTGCTGGCTCAGCTAGTTATGCCTGATACAGACTAAAGAAAAAAATAAGAGCCATTTGCCACTAAATTGAAACATTTAGGAGCCAAATGGTTTATTTGTGCTACTAAAATACCATTAATAAAAATAAAAAAAATAAAAAATAAAAAAAAGAAATTCACCGGATTTTTTTTATTTATTTTTTATGTGCTCCCAGGAGCTGTCACAAACAGATAAGAAAAAATTAATAAAAAGTGCAGTCTTGCAAACATTTACAATGTAATACAATATAAACACTAAAAAGTGTGTGTGTTGGGGTGGGGGGGGGGGGGGATAAAAAAGAAATAGCAGTAATTCATCAACAGTATCATCAGCAAGCACATGTTGTAAATGTCGGCTGTTCTGGTAATCCGGTAATCAGTTGTGAGCTCACTGATGACTGATTCAGTGCATGATAGTGACTCAGATTCAAACTGCTAACCTGAATTCCTGACGAGACCACATTTGAATAAAAACAAAGTGTTCCTGACAGTTGCCAGCGGCCACTAGATTTGAAATTATTGTCGCAATTATTTTTGTCACATTTATGAGCATTTTAATTGCATTCTGCAGCCCTGAGACACTAGCATACCAGCATCCAAAACAGCAGGGCAACTGAACTGATTTTCTGTACTATAGTCAGAGTTGTTCGTGTGCTCATCCCTTTCCTTCCAGTCTCTTTAAAATGAGTGTCTAAAACAGAGTGCTAGTTTATGTAGTGTAATACAAGTCTAGCTATGACTGTTCTCTGCCTTTGAGGCAGAAATTGCTTCTCTGTGTTACAGGGGTAAATTTAATGTAAAAGTTCACCAAAAAATAAAATTCTGCCATAATTTACTCACCCTAATATCATTCCAAACCCTTGAAAAAACTAAATTTGTATCTGTTCCTCTCACAAAACTATCGTATGGCTTCATAAGTCCTGCCATATAGTGCATATAAGTCTAAAAAGTGTATCTAGCCTGTTTTGTTGCTGTAACCTAATGTATTTAGGTTCATTTAGTCTTCTGGAATAATAGTAATTTGGCTTCAATAAAACCAGATTACATACACATTACAATATAAACAGTGTAGTACAGTTCTCCAAAAGTTATCCTTTTGTGCTGCACAGAAAAAAAAAAGAACTTTATTTACGAGGAATTATTTATTTAATGCTAACCATATCCTACACTGCCTTTATGATTCAGCAGTTTAAAAAAAAACCTACAATCCCCGCACTTCGTAAAATAATATGCTTCATGACTCTGAGAAGTTCCGCTGCTTTGTCTTTGGCTCTTGTAGTATGCCAGGCAATTTGCTTTATGAATGAGGTACACATTTCCAGTCATGCTTGTTCACAATCTTGTGTTTGAGAAGTAAAAGACCCACACACCTCAAGCTGTTACAGTACAACACTCCATACTCTGAATCAGATCACCATACCCACATCTTTGGCAGGAGGACTCATTTGGACCAGGATTTGTTTGGGTTTCACACTGAGCTTTTAAGAACATATTGAAATTCCAAACGCTCTAGATTCAGATCAAATGGACACTTGCCTTCCTCTCTGAGCAGTAAGAACACAGTCAGCCTCACTCGTACTGTAATGAGATTCTTCATGTTCAGTAGATTGTAATGTTCAATTGATTGCAAATCAAATATTTTGTAAAAGTAGACAGTCTAAACTTGTCCCTGCTAGAAAAAAATAATCTTAAGGGACCATTCAGACTGAAAAAGTTATTGCGCTTAAAAAAAGCTAGATGCAGTGCAACAAATAGAACAAAACACAGGTTTTTTGTGACATGTTTTGAAAACTTGACTCATTTAAAAAAAAAAAAAGAAAAAAAAAATGTGCCACTCCTGTGCAAGATGTTTAGGAATCTGTTGCAATGGTCAAATGCATCCATCTAGAGCATGTTTACATAGAAACACACTTTGAAACATTGTTCAAAAGCAGCTGCCATGTTCCAAACACAGCTGAAGCTGGATTTTCCAGTAGGAGTCAAAAATTAAAACGTCAAAATACATGTTGATGTGTAATGTTAACTAATCAATTGCATTGGCAAATAAGGCCAACCTGTGAAGCAGGTATGTTACTGCTACTGTACAATACATGCTTGCTGACTGTGCAAGCAGAGACAGAACCGCCAAAGCCGAATCACCTGAATGCACAACTTCCCAATGGGCACCAATTACTGCTGCAGCCTGAATCGGTCATAATCCTCATTAATGTGTAAAATCGGGTTCAGCTTGAGGGACCTTGAAGGGTCTCATGTGTGCCCCTACTTTATTCCTGTATGAAGCAGCACTGCAGTTAATTAGAGCCCTGTCCTGAACCAAGCCCTGTGGGAGCTGAGAGTGAATCTCTGAGCTCTTAAAACCTGACAAATAATTCAGCTATGAGGGGAAGGAATAGGACTAAATTGCAGACGGGAACAGGACGTAAAAAGGTTTATTACTAAAATAAAGTCCAAACAGGTAAATAATCAGAAAATATACAAATCCAAACCAAAATACTGGCCACTGGAGATGCAGGCAGGGCAGGGGAAAAAATCAAAACAGGCAAAGTCAAGAGCAGGTACAAGAACAAACACAGACCAAAGGGATAATCTACTAAATCTAGAAACCTGAAGGGAAAATACACATAAAAATTGATAAAAGGAACTGACAAACACAATAGGGAACATACAAAATATATCCACCTTTTTCACAGGCAACAAAATTACCCATTATGCTTGGCGCGTTCTTCCAATGCGGATGCAACAGACTTCCGCTTCGCAACTTATTCCCATTACCGAGCACTATCAACTAACAACAGTCAAAAACGGAAGAACAGTCAGTGTTTACTTAACGTAAATCACTTTCTCACTAATGTCTGCGTATGGACATTAGGTTTCGATGGCAATCCCAAATAGATGAGAACAATCACACACACATTTGCATGGTAAAGTTACTGGACTCTAGCGCTGCACGCGCCCTGTATGTGTGTGTGTGAATGAGAGAGTGACACAGACATACAGCACAGAGAGTAAGAGAGAGAGAATCCACGAATATGATGCGCTAGATTATTTCTTGTTGTGCACTTCAGTATGAAAAACAGCCAAATCCCGGACATTTAGGGAATTAGAAATCCAACCGGATGCTTTATTAAGGGTCGAAAAAGAGGACATGTCCGTGAAAAGAGGGTGTAAGGTCATCATAGCTTCCGTTTAAAAATCTTCCGATTTATGGCATTATTTCTGCATTAACAAGTGCTGCCTTCTCACGCACTCTGCCAACAACAACTCTGTCTCTACCTCATTCACATACACTTACAGCGCGACATGAGATATGAACCTCGTAAAGATGATTCATAAAAAAAAACAACAAGGAGTTTGGTTTAAATGTTTTTCATCTTTGTTATCTTCCAAAATGACGGACATTATTTGGAATTATCTGCCAATGTTTTAAAAAATAGGCAAGTGACAGAGAATTAGTTTAATGCAACCTCTGCTTATTACATCTGGTTTGACTCGAAATGTTTCAGCATTGGCAACTTTTGTGGGGTTGCTTATTGTTGTGACATTCATTACTACAGTAGTTTTTAAGCCACCTGTAGTTGTTATAACACCCTATAACAGTGCATATTCATCCAGAGCCTCCGCTGCTCGCAATCATCAGTAACGTTAGTCTAGCTGATAACAACAGCTAAGCGGAAGTGTGGAGCATTCGAGAGGAAGTCTCTCGCCGTAATGGCGCCGCCCATGGAGAAGTCTGGAAAAAGGTGGATAGGGAGGAAAATCAGAAGGGCAAACAAGGAGAACAGGTGAAACAGATTAATCAGTAATGAGACAAATGAGGGGCAGTGTCCAGAAACAAGACAGAGCACATGGTGAAAATTAACAAAAGCCATGTGCTAGACAGGAACACCAAAACAGAAAACAGGTGACAGGTCCCGACACTGAATAAAAACTTGACCATATTGTCAGGAACCTGACAGGTATTGTATCGATAAGCCAGCTGATAGTCTGTTTGTTTCTTGAGAGGAGGTCTATAATACCTGGAGAGAGCCATCTGTTTGCGTTCTCATTCACCTCAATTGCAGTTGCTCGGCTGACGCGTGCTGCCAAGGAAATACACAATTGTATGCAACAATCTTTGCTCATGGGCACTTAGTTTCTAAGACAGATTTGTTTTTGAGAAAATCACCTGAGAAGTAAATGCTTTGTCACTGATCACTCTGAAGCTGCAGGAAAGTTACATCTTGACATGCCAGCAGTGCTGAATGGCTGGTGGCACCACAATAGTCCTTCGCTAGCGGCCATACTGATTTTGTCAATTTCTCTCTCTTCGACATGCCACGGTGAATTTAGTATTTTCTTTGATAGCCTTTCCTTGTTAGCTGGTTCTATAGTTAAATAAATATTTTGCATCAGTAGCAGAGGAACACAACAGATGTTTCATGTCTTGCTGTCCCCGTGACCCCCTCTCTCATCCTCCCTCTCTCTCCTTTATTCTCAAGAGATATTATCAAGGTGGTAAAGAGCCAGTTATATGGGTCACAAAGCGATGTCACTCTTCACCTGGGGCAAGGTGTGCCAGAGCACACAACAGATGGAGGCCACCCTTAGAGCAACACTAATCATCATTTGAAATTACTGATTTTTTCTGCTGAAAAATAAATACAAATATAAAAACAAGTTTGTTTTCCATATAAAGCGAGGCAGAGTATTTCTGTGTGGATCATAGTGGTTTAAATTGAGATCTAAATAGATGTTTGGAAGTAGGAAACTTAAAGGGGAAGTCAGTTAGCTCAGCGGCCATCTCACAAGCAGTTATTTTCTATGTAGGTAACAGGCAGTACAGGTCCATTCATCTATAATGGGGACCAAAATCTGTAGAACTGTTTGAAAAGATTATGTTTTATAATTTATTTTAAATCAGCAATACAAAAGCTGTGGTATCACACGTTTTTCTTCTTTAGCCCAAATCACGTAAAACAATATGCCTGCAAATATAATAGCAAGAATATTCTGTGGCTAAACTGAACTGTTAATTAGAATAAAAGCCAGATGTGTTTAAAGCTGTATTGTGTGCTTGTATATATGTAGAGAACTTAGTGTATGACCTGAGGCTTGTACCATGAAGGTCGCTGAATGAACTCAGGGTTTCAGGATTGGTTTCAGGTTGACAGATTCAAACCAATCCAATCAGACTTAATTGGTACCAAGATGCAGCTCCTTAACTATCTCTGTCAACTCAGGCTTTGATCCTGACTTTAAGATTAGATTACATGCACATGCACATGAATGAGTGGCGTTTGCAGCGCACAACCAGTCGTGTGAGAGAACTCGATTCACTTCTTGCAAGAGACTGCTGAAAGCTGATGCTTATGAAAATAAGAATTTAAATTCATTTAAACAGTACACAAGACATTGTTTATATATATATATATATATATATATATATATATATATATATATATATATAAATGCATTTACACTACTCAAGAGTTCAGCATGAAATCATGAAGACTTAAACACATGATTTACACAGTACAAGGGATAACTGTAAAATTATGAAGCAATTAAAGACATTTACACAACAAGAAGAAACAGCGGCTGCTATGAGAGCTCAAGAGGACTGCTGCAAACACATTCTTAATGTGATAAAACAATATAAAACAGCTGGTATATCAATGTGTAAGTGAATTCATAAAGGCCCACAACAATTTTATTTTTTTAATTTTAAGCTTTTAATTTTAAAAGCTTAAACTTTTTTAAAACATAAAAGCTTGTATATTTATTTGAATTGAAAACTTTATAAATCATTTCAAAACTATTACAAATAAAAATAGGCTACTATTGATTACAAAACAAATAGAGATGAATATTCTCCCTAAGTTATTTTCCTTTTTCAAAGTCTACCAGTTAGTATATCAAAAAGTGCTTATAATTAAATAAACTACTTTGTAAATATATATGGGATAACAGGAAATATAGAGTTTGTTTTACAATTCTTAAGTTGTCAAAAAGGCTTGGAGGACTAAATTCCCAAATTTAGTAAATTATTATAAATCTGCCCAAATTCAACCTATATTGATTTAGATGAATGAAGAATCTAAAGTGAAATGGAGGAAGATGGAAATTTATCAAATGGGGGAACATATTAGTATATTCCTGTTCCTACCCAAACAAAGCAACAAATTTAAATCAATAGATAATATTTGTATTAATGGTACTGTTAGAATTTGGTTAGAACAAAAGGACAAATAGTAAAATTAAGAAATATATAGTTAATTTACAAGAAATTGCAAAAGATCCTGTTTTCATAATACATAATACATAGATATCACCAACTATTCACTGATAAAGGAATGGATACCTTTTCAAACCTAACAAAAAGGTATGAGCTTCCAAATTTATAGTTTTTAAATTATTTACAGGTAAGAATATATTTATAAACAGAAGTTAAAGTAAAAGAAATAAAAAAGGAAATACATCCATTAATAAATTATATAATTGATACTTACAATACAATTAATCCAATAAAAATGTTAGGAATTTTAAAGAGTGCACTTGAAAGAGATATACAGGACACTCTGAATAAAATTATATGTAGGTGGGAGGATGAATTAAAATAAAAATTAGTCAGCAATACTGGGAAGAAATATCATGTAATATATTCCATACTACTCAATCCAGTGTTTGGAGGGAATGTGCTTTGAAGATACAAGTGATATTTATTTTAGAACACCTGTTAATTTAAAGTAAATACCATGGCATGGTAAAAGGGGACTGTTGGAGAAATTGTGGAGAAAAAAGTCTCATTACAGTCAAATTCTATATGAGTGCTCTAAATCAACAACTTATTGGAATGAAGTGATTAGACAGGTTACTTTAATATTTTACTGCACAATAGAAATACATCAAGAAAACCTTATTTTTGGTAAAATGCCATTGTCCTTAAGAAATAAAACTGAACATAACATATTTAGGGTAATCAGAATAGCAGCTTTGAATGAGATTACAAAAAATTGACAAACCAGAACCCCCACAATTTCAAAGATGGAGCGAAATTATTTCGGAACTATACCAAATGGAGAAAGTAACATTTAAAATGAATAATAAAAGCCTGGAATGTGAACATAAATTAGATTTGTTTAAAAATATTATAAATTAATGTATATAGATTGTTTCCATTGGATTCTTGATTTTTGAACAAAATTAGTTCAAATATGAGGTATAATGTCCTATCTCATTTAATATAAATAAAGGAGGTGATGCCTTAACTTTCTACTTTATTTGAAATAATATATAACATGTAAATGAATGAATTTATGTTGTGATTGGTTATTTGATATGGTTATTCAATATATATATATATATATATATATCTCTTTCTTGATGTACAATTTGTACATTTTCTTTATAAAAAAAAATGCAAAAATAAAAAAGCATAAAAAAGCTACTATTGATTAATTAAAAAGTGAGCACTTGGGATACTGTATGCAAAAAAAAAAAAAAAAAAAAATGGTATGCAATAATAAGACGTATTTGCTCTTTTTATAAAAGACATATGTTGTGTACTGCTTATATTGCTTATATTATTATAACATCAAGTAAAATACTGAATGTTCATCTCGAGTCCATGAAAGAAAGAAGGGGTTAGGGTAGCATTCACCCCTTTCCATGGCAATCTTGAGATTTTAATATTTTAGCCGGTATCATATAAATCCATTTTACTGGCTGTTTTATAGATAACCTAATAAATTATGTTTATATTTTCAAAGATATTTTTTGCTATGGCTAAAGAGGGTAAATGAAATGCAATTACATTTGAAATAAAATACAACACTCTGTCTGCTGAAAATCTACATTTAAATTCTCAAATAAATAATTTATCATGAAGAGTTGATTTTGTGGATTTCTAAGATTTCATTTGTAAAGTGTGCTTTAAGAGACACGGTGAGTGACTTGATTACATCAGAGATGTCATTTTTCTCACAGCTGATTGGTTCAGCATCTGACAGTGATCTGTAATCCAGAACGAAATCTGCTATGGAGCAGGTTAGCCATATAGCGTAAATTGCTATGGTGAGGAACACCGCAAAATGTTTTATTTTTTATTTTTTCACCTAAAATCTGAGATTGAGGTAAACTAAACTAAAACATACCTGGCTAGCCATTGAAACCGGCTTCATGGTACAGGCCTCAGATACACAAGACTGTGACTGGGTTTAGTGTTGCAATCAGTGGCGTGTGTTCTTGTCTGTGGTGTCCTTCGTCAGCAGTAAGTTAATAAATATGTCAGCCTAGAGTGTGTATGGGGAGAGTGAAAAGTGCGACTAACTTTAATTTACTTTCTCTGCGATAGGGAAGTTATCATTTATCTCATCCACAGTGCCGAGCTGTAATCCATCAGGGAACACCAGTTCAAAGCTCATGATTCAATACACCTGTGAGGAGTGTGTGTGGATGCAAAGGGTAGCGATGGTTGGTGATACAAATGAGATCTGGTAAAAATTAGGGGAATTGGGCATCCTGACTGCTATAGTATACACTTGACCAAAGTGGCATTCAGCTGATCACAATGTATAGTCAGGACATTAATAACGTGAAAAATTACTATAACAATTTGGGAAATAAAAAAAAAAAATAAATAAAAAAAATCAGAACTTCTTAAACTACTTCAAAGAGTTCTCATCAAAAATTCCTCCACATGCAACAATGACAGCTTTGCAGATTATTGCCATTCTAGCTGTCAGTTTGTTATGATACTCAGGTGATATTTCACCCCACACTTCCTGTAGCACTTGCCATAGATGTGGTTGTCTTGTCATGCACTTCTCATGCACCTTACAGTCTAGCTGATCCCACAAAACTCAATGGGGTTAAGATCCATAACACTCTTTTCCAATTATCTGTTGTCCAATGTTTGTGTTTTTTTGCCCACTCTAACCTTTTATTTTTGTTTTTCTGTTTCAAAAGTGGCTTTTTTTTTTTTTTACTCTTGTACATGAAACTGGTGTTGAGCGGGTAGATTTCAATGAAGCTGTCAGCTGAGGACATGTGATGCGTCTATTTCTCAAACTAGAGACTCTGATGTACTTATCCTCTTGTTTAGTTGTACATCTGGCCTTCCACATCTCTTTCTGTCCTTGTTAGAGCCAGTTGTCCTTTGTCTTTGAAGACTGTAGTGTACACCTTTGTATGAAATCTTCAGTTTTTTGGCAATTTCAAGCATTGTATAGCCTTCATTCCTCAAAACAATGATGTAAATTGTGAGTGGATTGCGGAGAGTAGTATGAGCCTCCACATGCGCAGTCTCCACGGTGTCATGCACAATGTGCCACGTGATAAGATGTGTGGATTGGTGGTCTCAGAAGCGGAGGAAACTGAGACTTGTTCTCCGCCACCCGGATTGAGGTGAGTAACCGCACCACCACGAGGACCTACTAAGTAGTGGGAATTGGGCATACCAAATTGGGAGAAAAGGGGATAAAAGTAAAAAAAACACAAAAAAAAACAAGGCGTTTCCTGCCTCCTATTGGATGGAGTTTGTTTTGTGGAATATTTCTTGCAGAACATTGGAATGATTAGGTTATCTGCTGCACTCATGTAACAGCCGGCTCCCTGAACATTCATATGACTGCCCGAGGAAACTGAACTGCTTTTTTTTTTTTTTTTTCTGGTTCCGCTAGTGGCTGGAGCTTGTTTTGTGGAGTAACACACCTTCGGGACAGTTATGTGGATTAATCTACACGTTCTTTGTGTTTATTCCACATATTGGCTGGAGTTTGTTTTATAGATTATTTTCTGTTGTGTAATTCTGTCTCACAAAATTTGTATAGAAGCACTGGACTTGAGCAATCCGATGGTAAATTTGCTGCGGGGGCTCTCGTAGGCGTACATGGACTGTTTGAGTTTAGATGGATGGATGCCAGTTGGCGCCGTCGTGCGCGGGGTTAATATGTTTTTCTTTTTTCTGTTTTCTGGGGGAAGTTCGTGGGTTGATTGTTGCACCAATGTTGGAATGTGGTCTTTATAATTTTATTTTTGACACAATCTATTTTTACTAATGTCAAAATGTTAAATGTTAATATGAGTGTATTGTATCTCTCCATGTGGAATGTGAATGGGTTGGGGCACCCATTAAAGAAGGAAGGTTATTTATTTTCTTAAACATAAGAAATATGATATAGTGTTTCTTCAAGAAATGCATCTTTCCCCGCAGGAAGCTGAAAAATTTGGGAAGATATGGGGTGAACATTTTTTCTTTAGTGCTGGCTCAAGTAAGAGCAGGGGAGTCATCACATTGATAAATAAGCATCTACAATTCAAATGTCTCAAACAGATTAAAGATAAATTAGGAAGAGTCATTATTGTTTTAGCAGAAATTCAGGGGCAAAGGTTGATTTTGGCTAATATTTATGCACCTAACGAGGATGATCAGGGCTTTTTTATAGATCTTGAAGGGATGTTGCAAGCTGCTGGCACCCCTCATGATATAATATTGGGAGGAGACTTTACTCTATTGATGGATTCAGTCCTTGATCATAGTGAAACAAAAGTGTGCAAGCCCCCTAGAGCAACATTGATGCTTCACAGGATGTGTAAAAATCTTGGTCTTACAGATATTTGGAGACTTTTGAACCCATCTGGTAGGGACTATAAACTTTTTTCATCAGTCCATAAGATTTATTCTAGAATAGATTTATTTTTTTTTATTATTTATTTATTTATTTTTTTTAATCTATGTCCCTCATTTCATTTGTTGTTGACTGCTCAATTGGAAACATTTTAGTCTCAGATCATGCCCTGGTGAGTTTAGAAGCGTTGCCACATATGGAGAAAATGAATCATATAATTGGCACTTTAATGTATCCCTTTTGCAAAATCCTGAATTTCAACAAATGTTAAAGGCTGAAATCAGTGTTTCTATGGAGACCAACTGGTCCTCAGTATCCTCTGTGGGTGTGGCTTGGTAGGCACTTAAAGGAATAGTTCACCCAAAAATGAAAATTTGCTGATCATTTACTCACCCTCAGGCCATCCAAGATGTATCTGAGTTTCTTTCTTCATCAAAACAGAATTTAAGATTTTTAGGATTTCATTTCAGGCCTCCTCCTTTAAACAAGGCAAGTGAATGTACTCTATTTTTTTGATGGTCCAAAATGCATATTTAGGGTGCATCAAAATAATCTACACAACTCCATTCGTCAAATAAAGTTCTTCTGAACCCAAACGATTGATTATTTTTAGAAACAAAACAATACTTATATACTTTTTAACTACAAATGTTCGCTTCTGTGCATCTCTGTGATGTGCGCTCATGAGAGGGATGACATAAGCTCGTTGGTAAGGTCACACGTGGAGCAGAAGGCAGGAAGTGCGTCATTGTTTACAAGAGAAGGAGTGCTGTACAAAAGTTTAATTGTCTTTGCTGTAGATTTTTATTTATATAAGTGTATTGTTCAAAATGGTCATTTGGTGTGTGTATCCTGGATGCTTCAACCTTCAGAAACCCCAAAGTAAATGCACGCCGGGAAAAATATAAACTTTTCATCAATTGCCTATACATTATCATGAACGACTGAAGCTCTGGCTTATCGCGCTGAAACTGGATATCAGTACACACCTACATTCTCTCAAATATTGGAGGGTGTGCAGTGAACATTTTACCCCTGAGGATTTCAGACCATCGAAAGAAACAAAGGGTCGATATCTGAATTCATCGGCTGTGCCCATGCTATTTTTCCAGCGAACTCAGGTATGTGTGAAAACTTTGTCATATAGCCTATATATTTCTATATAGTAGCTATAGTAACAAACAAAACATGATACTTACTCAACTGATAGGGTGCCACTGGGTCCTTCTGGCCTCAGATGGCAATTCCAGTTTATTCGTGGCAAACTGAGAAACACCTCTAAAATGCTGGGGCTCAGTAATGGTGGAAAACCATTATGTTCGGTAATGCAGCTAGGACTAGGAGTGTTCTCACCGGCTGCCTCACTAATTGTTTCCAACTGTGGGATTGCTATGGTCCAATCATGGCAGCACAGGCTCTCTGCCTCTGTTGGCATTGGTTGGCATTTACTACATGTGCACCACCATGTCTCCATAGATCTCTGCCTCCCCGAGACTTGTGATTGAGCCGCTGCTGCAGCCTCCTCCATCTCCCTCAGTTCCTCATCGGTGTATTCGGGCTCAAATAAGTAGGGTTGGGTGAAAAACTCCATCTCCTCTTCTCTTCTAAAATAAAAATCCTTCGACATCGTGTTTGAAATTGTTTTGGACTGTTTTGGTTTGTGAACGGTGCTTGGTCTGTGGTCTGTGCAAGTTTCTCTTGTAAACAATGATGCGCTTCCTGCCTGCTGCTCCATGTGTGACCTTACCAACAAGCTTACGTCATCCCTCTCATGAGCGCACATCACAGAGATGCACAGAAGCAAACATTTGTAGTTAAAAAGTATTTAAGTATTGTTTTGTTTCTAAAAATAATCAATCGTTTGGGTTCAGAAGAACTTTATTTGTCGACTGGAGTCATGTGGATTATTTGATGCACCCTAAATATGCATTTTGGACTGTCAAAAAAATGGAGTACATTCACTTGCATTGTTTAAAGGAGGAGGCCTGAATTGAAATCCTCAAAATCTTAAATTCTGTTTTTATGAAGAAATTAAGTCATCTTGGAAGGCCTAAGGGTGAGTAAGTTATCAGCAAATTTTCATCTTTGGGTGAACTATTCCTTTAAGGCGGTTCTTAGGGGTCGGATCATATAGTATGCCTCATTCACCAAAAAACCCAAAGCACGAGAACTCGTGGAGTTGGAAGGGAATATTAAAAATGACAAGGCAGAGCTGAAGCACCGAATGTCATCTGATGGCCTCAGAGAATTTATATTTATAGATATATAAAGCAGAGTGAGTCTTTTTCTATCATTCCCTCAGTGAAATCTGCTGGTGGTGAAATTTTTACCTCAGCCATTGATATTAATAATGCTTTTAAAGAATTCTATCATGATCTCTATAGTTCCACATCTTTGTCTACTGATGAAGATATTAGAACCTTTGTGGAACCATAAGAACTCCCTAAACTGATGACTGAGCAAAACAAATTTCTTGATTCTGAGATAACATTGGAGGAGTTTGACGAGGTAATTACGGCCTTGCCTACAGGCAAGGTTCCGGGGCCAGATGGTTTTGCCACTGAATTTTGTAGATCTTATGCTACAGAATTGGCTCCACATTTGCTAGAAGTTTATACAGAATCATTAAAGAATGGAAAGCTTCTGTCAACCATGACACAAGCCCAGATCAGTCTGATTCTTAAAAAAGACAAAGATCCAAGTGAGTGTAAGAGTTACTGTCCAATTTCCCTGATCCAGCTAGAAGTAACAATATTGTCAAAATTTCTGGCTAACCGATTAAGTAAAGTTATGACATCTCCTATACACATAGATCAGGTAGGGTTTATTCGGGCCACAGCTCTTCTGATAACATTAGGCGTTTCATCAATATCATGTTTTCGGTGGCGAATGATCAGACTCCGGTCGCTGCCATCTCACTTGATGCTGAAAAGGCATTTGATATGGTAGAATGGGATTATCTTTTTAAGATTTTGGGAATATACGGGTTCGGGAATACTTTTATTGGATGGATTAAGTTACTTTATAGACACCCTGTAGCAGCGGTACAAACAAATGGGTTAATTTCAGATTATTTTACTCTGGATAGGGGCACCCGGCAGGGTTGCCCTCTTTCCCTATTATTGTTCTGTCTTGCCCTGGAACCATTAGCAGCCACGATAAGAAGGGAAGATGATTTTTCAGGGGTGGTGGTGGGAGGTATGGCGCATTAGCTTTGGCTTTACGCAGATGATATTTTATTATTCATCTCTGATCCCATTAGATCTATGCCTTGCCTCCATAGAATTATTAATTTATGTTCTAAATTCTCAGGATACAGAGTCAATAATAATTTTATAATTTTCTAAAATTATGCCGAAGCTTTGTCTCTGACAGTATGAAATGTATTCCAAAATTTAACTACCTGCTACAATCTCTCCCTGTAGATGTCCCCCTCTCTTATTTCAAGCAATTTGATAGCATAGCGAAGTCTTTCATTTGGAATGGTAAGCGTCTTAGATTACATTTTAATAAGTTACATAGACCGATTGACATAGGTGGGCTAGGCCTACCCAAGATTTTGTTTTATTATTATGCATTCAGTCTCAGACATTTGGCTCATTAGTTGCTTCCACCTGAGAGAGCCCCTCCCTGGTTTTGTATTGAACAGGAAGTTCTTGCCCCTATTTCGCCATTGCAAAGCCTTTCTATCAAACTAATCGGAGAAGTTAAGTTACACCCCGTTATCTCGCATTTGCACTCGACTTGACATTTATTTAAATGCTGCCCCAAGCATATTGCTGAACCCTAAATTATGTATTAATAAGTCCCCTTTGTGCTGGTCAGAGTGGATTGTGATGGGGGTTACTACACTTGGTGACCTATATGAGAGTGGAGTGTTGAGATCTTTTGAAAATTTGGTTCAACATTTTGGGATTCCCAGATCTCAGTTACAGCTGCGGCACCTGCTCTGTATTGTTTTTGGGAGTAGCATACACCCCCTAAAGCGGCAGATACCCTGGGAGAGGTGATTACTGCTTTTGGAAAAGATTATGAGTCATCAGTGTATTACTCCCTGCTAATTCAGAGTCTGGGGGATGGAGCTTTAACTTCTATCAAGAGATTGTGGGAGTTAGATTTAAACTTGGTATTGGAGGAAGGAGTGTTGTCTAGGATTCTAAAAAAATGTCAAGTCTGTATCTAGAGATGCAAGGGTTCACCTTATGCAATTCAATATTTTACATAGATTCTATTGGACCCCCTCTAGATTGTATAGGCTTGGTCTTAAAGACACACCCACCTGCTGGCGATGCCAATCAGAAGATGGAGACACAACCCATGTCTATTGGGGGTGTGTTAAGGTCCAAGAAACGTTTTGGGCACCCATATATAATTTTGCCCCAGACTCTGCATTTTTGGCGATGGGGCGGTCATCAATATAGGGAATAATCATTAAAAAAATTGGGTCCTAACCAGTGTTATGATCACCAGACAAGTGATTTTAAGGGGTTGGAAGTCAGCTGGAGCACCCACATTTCAGGAGTGGTGCTTGGAGATGGGGAGGGTGGCGGCTTTCGAAGAAGGGTCATATATAAAAATCAAATCAAATAAAATCACTTTTACTGTCACAAGTGCAACAGTGAGTGAAAGTCTTGGGTGCAGTTCCGAGCAACATAGCAGTCATGACAGTGATGAGACATATACCAATTTACAATACACAATTTACATATCTAATATACACATAATTACACAACACAATAATAATATACAATGTACAGTATACAATACACACAATATAGAATACACATACACATAGTATAGAATACACATACAATAAAAATAGTATATAAAGTGTATATAAAATTTTCAGTAGGTTGTATTGTACTGTATTGACATTCAGGCTGTCGGTTGATAGTCAGTTGCCAGTGTGTTGTTAAGAGAGAATATAATATATGACAGTCCAGTGTGAGATAATAAGATTAATGCCGATGTATATTGATCGTGAGAGATCAAGAGTTCAAAAGTCTGATTGCTTGGGGGAAGAAGCTGTCATGGAGTCAGCTGGTGCGGGTCCTGATGCTGCGATACCGCCTGCCTGATGGTAGCAGTGAGAGCAGCACATGGCTCGGGTGGCTGGAGTCTCTGATGATCCTCTGAATTTTTTTCACACACCGCCTGGTATATATGTCCTGGAGGGAGGGAAGCTCACCTCCGATGATGTGTCTGGAAGTTCGCACCACACTTTGCAGGGCTTTGTGGTTGTGGGCGCTGCAATTGCCGTACCAGGCAGTGATGCAGCCAATCAGGATTCTCTCTACAGTGCTGGTGTAGAACCATGTGAGGATGTGGTGGTTCATTCCAAACTTCCTCAGCCGTCTCAGGAAGAAGAGGCGCTGATGAGCCTTCTTAACAATGGCCTCAGTGTGGATGGACCATGTGAGTTCCTCTGTGATGTGGACACTGAAGAACTTGAAGCTGCTGACTCTCTCCACCGGTGCTCCATTGATGGTGATGGGGCTGTGTTCTCTGTCTTTTCTCCTGAAGTCCACCACAAGCTCCTTGGTCTTGCTGATGTTGAGGGAGAGGTTGTGCTCCTGACACCAGCATGTCAGAGTGTGCACCTCCTCTCTTTCATCATTGTCAGTGATCAGACCTACCACCATCATATCATCAGCAATTTATGCTTAATGATAGCATTGGAGCTGTGTATTGTCACACAGTCATGTGTGTACAAGGAATACAAGAGTGGGCTGAGAACACAGCCCTGCGGGTCTCCAGTGTTGAGGGTCAGTGATGAGGAGATGTTGCTGCCCATTCTAGCCACCTGGCGTCTGCTTGACAGGAAGTCCAGGATCCAGCTGTACAGCGAGCTGTTTAAGCCCAGAGCCCGGAGTTTCACATAAAGCTTGGAAGGCACTATGGTGTTGAATGCTGAGCTGTAGTCCACAAACAGCATTCTCACATAAGTGTTCCTTTTTCCAGGTGGGAGAGAGCAGTGTGTAGTGTAGATGCAATGGCATCATCAGTGGAGCAGTTGTTACAGTAAGCAAACTGCAATGGGTCCAGTGAGGCAGGCAGCACAGAGCAGATGTAATCTCTGATTAGTCTCTCAAAGCATTTGCTGATGATGGGGGTCAGAGCAACAGGACGCCAGTCATTTAAGCAAGTGCTTTTGGATTGCTTTGGTACAGGCACAATGGTGGACATTTTGAAGCATGTGGGGACTACAGACAAGGAGAGGGAAAGGTTGAAAATGTCCGTAAAAACACCAGCCATTTGGTTCGCACATGCTCTGATGATGCGGCTCGGAATGCCGTCTGGACCCGCAGCTTTATGGATATTCACCCGTCGGAAGGATCGGGTTAGAACCATTACAGAGACGGAGAGTGAACTTACCGCTGTAGCTTCGGCTGCAAGAGCTCTCTCCACGAGGGCGGTGTTATTTCCCTCGAAACGAGCATAAAAATATTTAGCTCATCTGGGAGAGAGGCAGCGGTGTTCACGGCGGAGTTTTTATTACCTTTGTAGTCCGTGATGCTATTAATTCCCTGCCACATGCTTCTAGAGTCGGTGGTGTTGAACTGTCTTTCAATCTTGTCCCTGTACTGGTGTTTGGCTGCTCTGATAGTTTTGTGGAGGGCATAACTGGCTTGTTTATGCTCCTCCGCATTCCCGGAAATAAAAGCGGAGGTCCACGCATTAAGTGCCGCGTGAACATCGTTATTAACCCATGGTTTCTGGTTGGGGTAGATCCGTATTGTTTTGGTTGGAACAACGTCCTCTATGCACTTTCTGATGAAACACATTACGCTATCAGCGTAAACCTCGATGTCATCATCATAGGCGGACCGGAACATCTCCCAGTCCACGTGATCAAAACAGTCTTGGATCATTCTGATGGTGGGTGCTTCCTGTTTCAGTTTCTGCCTGTAATCGGGATGAAGGAGAATGGAAGAGTGGTCTGATTTGCCAAATGGTGGGCGGGGGAGGGATTTGTAGCCATCCCAGAAGGGAGAGTAGCAATGGTCCAAAACCCGGTCCCCTCGTGTGTTGAAACCAATATGTTGGTGGTATTTTGGTGCAAGTGACTTTAAATTGGCTTTGTTAAAGTCCCCGGTCACAATGAATGTGGCCTCAGGGTGCGTGGTTTCCTGCTCACTTATACTCCCATACAGTTCCTTGAGTGCCCGGTCTGTGTCGGCTTGTGGGGGGATGTACACAGCAGTAATGACCACTGTGAATTCCATCGGTAGCCAGAATGTTCGACACAGAAGCATGAGAAATTCCAGATCAGGAGAGCAGAAAGACTTGATAGAATGTACGCTCCTCTGATCACACCAGGATTTGTTGATCATAAAACATACACCACCACCTCCGCTTTTACCTGAGAGGTCTTCGCTCTATCCGCTCGGTGCACGGAGAACCCGTGGGTTCGATGGCTGAGTCTGGAATCTCCGCAGACATCCAAGTTTCTGTTAGGCAGATAATGCAGCAGTCCTTTGTCTCTCATTGGAAAGAGATCTGCGCTCTCATCTCACAGAGCTTGTTGTCCAGAGATTGAACATTTGCCAGTAGAATACTGGGTAGTGGGGGTCGATTTGCACGACGTCTTACTCCGATGAGAACGGCGGCTCTATTTCCCCTTTTCCTTCTGCGTTTCCGCGGCCGGGCAGCCCAGACAAAGGGCTCCGCTGGCGTGTTTGTAAACAGCGGGTCTGCATTGAGGAATTTGAAGTCCGGTTTTCGGAGTGCAATTGCAGAACCAGTGTTCAAAAGTGTTTGTCTATCGTATACAATAAGGCAGGCAATAAAAATGTTAATCATAAAAAAACAAGGCATTTCAATCCACAGAACTGCCACTCAATGGATGTTTTTTTTTTGTTTTTGCCATCATTCTAAATAAATTCTAGAGACTCTTGTGCATGAAAATCCACACTCAAACCCCAATCCCATCTTATATTGCCCTTGTCCTATATAGGGTCGTGGATACCAGTTGGCAGGCTGTATTTTCACTTTAGATATGGAAAGCACATGATTCGTGTCAGGGTGTCCAGTGCAATTTGAAAAGTGTGTCTTGTTCTACTTTTAGAGGTGGCATTTTCAATGTAAAGGTAATGAATCCGAACTGTCCGGTGATCATTAGCTGACACTTTAAAAGCTTGGCAGCAATGGGTACAAAGTTGAAATTATATAAAATTTGACCGGAGCATCAACAGTGAGAAAAACTAGCTGCACAGTGTGCTTGTAAAAATTGACATGCTTTATGTGGTAAAATGCTGACTTACAAAAGATGTGTGAAGGACTTCAGTGAAGTCCCGCAAATTCCCTTCAGCACTAGTTTTATTTATAAGAGTCTCTTTCTCCAGCACTTGATCATTGGCACGGACTCGCTGTTTTGTTTGTTTTTGAGTGCAATGTCCCGATGTAACATTCACTAAACACATTGCAAAGGCCCCGCCCTCTAACAGTGTTTACAACTCACACTGAGCCGAATAAAATGTCAGAATCTAATGTGAAATCGGTACATGCCTTAATCGCGATTAAGAAAATTAATGCATTAAACATTTTAAATTAATTGCATGCATTAACGCGTTTATGACGACAGCATTAATATACTGTGTGTATATATATATATATATTAGTTCATAATTAGGCTACCTCTTTGTCTGAACAATAGGTTACTGTCGGTGTGTTTAAAAGTTGTTTTTTTTCTTTAAACTCATTATTTTTGCTAGTCTGTTTAGTGGCACAGAAATTCCACACTTCACCTTTAGCTTTATGAAAATTATAATTATTTAAGATTTTTTATTATTCTGTTTAAAAGTTGTGTCTGTTCTTTCATAACATCCTTTTCTAATGATTTAAAAGTAAAAAAAAAAAAAGAAAAGAAAAGAAAAGAAAAGAAAAATTAGAAGGGCCTTGTTTCTTTACTCATTCAAACAGGTAACTAATACACATAGCGTATGTTCCTCTTACTGTCTTCTTGTTTAAACTGTCCTCAAGATCAGCAGCCTTGGTTGATTGTTATTCCATGGGTCAGTGTCAAGAGACCATTTTAAGTGGAGCAGATGAATGAGGGAGGAAAAGAAGGAGAGAGGGAGAGAAAGCTATGGAGTGAGGCGAGGAGAGCAAAATGGAGAGAGACAGGTCCCTTTTGATTGCTGTGGTAACGGGATTAGTATTCCGAGACCATCAGTTCCATCTTACCGTCTCTTTGGCTTGTGCCAAAGCACAGATCTTTTTATGTGCGGCCTTCATTCTTAGTGGCTCTCTTTCTAGCTACAATCCACTCTACTCTGAGTTGAGATGCATACAGGCTTAGAGTGTCCAAGTTTGGATGCCACCTATGGCAGTTAGCCATCACTACACTCCGGCTGTGGTGAAGGACTCAAGGGTACAGTTTTTCAATCACTCAGTGCAAAAGTGTCAACTTAAGCTGAACAGGGGTATATAATCTTTGTTGTTTGGAGGACTTGTGGCTCTGTTTGCTAGGTAGTTGTATAATCACCAGGATGTAGTGCATCACACAGACCTTATTAGGGGTGGGTGATACAACTAAAATCTTATATGATGTTACAGGAAATTGTACATTATGCTAACAGTATATATCACAATTTAGTTTATTTTGAAATTAAAAAATGGGAATTCAGAATGTTTTATATATTACATTACCATGTAGTAATGACTATGTTTTTGATAAACTGGCGCATTAAATACAAATGAAAGGTACCATCTAATTTGATTAATGAAATAAAATAAAATGAACACATAATACAACATTTTATTTGAAATTAGACTAAATTGTTTATTTTTTTTATTGTTTTTATTTATTTTTTTATTAATTTTGATTTAGAACATGTAATCCGAAATGTTATATTCATAATAATTGAATTATAAGTAATCTAGCATCTGTGCAAAACAGCTGCTTCACATTACAGCTACATTGCATTTGCAAAGTCTCAAACAAATAATATATTATAAATCTGAATGAATGAGCTATGTTCAAACCTGTAAAATAGCTGATTTATGCACACATGCGACCACACATTAATTTAATTCTCTATTAATCCAGCAAGTTGCAACATTGCTTGGCAGCCATAAACAATTTACAGTTGCACCATGCCTACGCCATACATGTGTGGCACATAACATCATGTCAAAACAAAATTAAAACCCCATTATAATCAATACAGCTGTTTACATAGGAAGCCCCCATCTGTGACAGTTTGTGGAGGCTATAGCCAATTGAAAACCATGCATTGGTTATATAACTTTTTTTTATTGGCTATAGTCATCTAGTGTCTGATATCATTGTGCACATATACTGTGGTATAAAGCAGAATCTCATTATTTCTGCTATTGCATGGTAGATGCAAAACCTTCATATTGCCCAGTACTACTGTAGTAATTATCATAGAAGATGCTTGGAAAAGTCTGTATTTCCATTTTCATTCCACGTTCAAAATGGTGGTGTGGTGCATTGGCTAGCTACTGTAAAGCTTAGAACTGCTTACCGGAAAGTTGCTGGTTTGAGCCATGCAATTGGCAGGCTGTGAACTGCCACCATTGGGTCCTTGAGCAAGGTACTCAAGGTACAATTGTCCCTGTAATAAGAGTTGCGGACAAAAGCATTTGCTAAATGACTTACTCATCCAGTTAGCTAGTGCTCAGTGGGATGTCTTAAAGGAATATTTTGGGTTCAATCCAAGTTAAGCTCAATCAACAGCATTTGTGGCATAATATTGATTACCACAAAAATTTATTTTGACTTGTCCCTCCTTTTGATTAAAAAAGCAAAAAATATGGGTTACAGTGAGGCACTTACAGTGGAAGTGAATGGGGGCGAATTTTAAAATACCCAACATTAAAATACTCACTGTTTCAAAAGTGTAGCCACAACATAAACAATATTTCTTTGTAAAGTTATAGCCGATTTTACAACTTCGTTGCCATGCCAGATGTAATATCAACAAACCCTAAAATGACTGTAAAAATGTCAATTTAAAAACTTTTACAGCTCAAATAATCCATGAGTTTTAGCAGAAAAGTTAATTTAAGTGCATTTATAAAATTGTAAGCTTCACATCTCTGCCTTTAAACCCTCCAAAAACTGGGAAAGTCTAAATAAATTTTTGTGGGAATCAACATTATGCCACAAATGTTGTCGATTGAGCTTAACTTATATTGAACCCGAAATATCCCTTTAAGGTATTACTTAATAGCGTTGACTAAATTGATGCAGTAGCATGAGGTGGGATTACTTGCCTTTTTTTATTTATTTTTTTATGGTGCTGCCATTCAGGAATATCACAATAAGATTTCTCGTTGCAATTGACTATGATTGAAGATAGATTGTGTTTATATGTTTGTCTTGGTATAGGGTACTTTATATAGGTTAATGTGTGCGTTTATATAGTCAGCCAACTTAGAGATCAGATTTTAGCAGTGTTTTAGAAAAGCAATTTTCTGAGAGTGGTGCAGTTCTATTCCACCTTTTCTAACGAACCCTAACTGTACCTTTAGCTCTTGTTAGAGGTATATAAGAATTCAGTCTTATAGTCACATTGATATTCTCAGTCTATAACAAAAGTGCACGGTCAGGGTAAATTGACACTGAAACTTGCTGTGGAATACGAATTGGTTTCCCCTGGATAAATGGGTAGGATGATACCAGCATGGTTACTTATATAAAATGGGTTGTCCCTAACAATGTCTTGTTACGGTTGAGAGTTCTGCAACCTGCAGCTTGTTACTATGTGTCTAAGTGTCTACCCTGTGCCTTAATCAATACTTATAGCCTCATGCTGCCTATCTAAAGGCCTTCTTGGGGGAATGATAAAGGAATTGATCACATGCTGGATGGCAGCTGCACCACATGTCTGGTAAGACAAATGGGAGATGGCTTCATTAGAATCTGGAATGGGCAGGCCAGTCCCAAGTGCTTCTCTTAAGTCTGGAAAAACCTGAAAACTTCCCCAGAGGCACTGCCCATAGGAGTTGAAAAATAGGATTGGTGCACCAAAGCCCTTGAGATCCTTTCCTCCTCTTTACTCTCAGCATATGTGTGTGCAGATTCTTGACTTTAAGACATTGAAAGTTGAGGAGATATTGAAAAGGCACATCAGGCTTAGGGAACAGATATATCCATTATGGGTGTTTTCCAAAGCCCAGGAGCTCCCATTGCCCCCTTAAAAAGCTCATCTTGCTTCTGACCATTACTTCATTGCCATTTTGGTTCTAACAAAACAGGTGTTGGAAATTATGTGTAAGAAGATTTACATGATACATCATGCTAACAAAAGCCCTAGAGATCTCCAACCTTTAAGTCCCTTCGTCCTCCCTGAGGTATCACTTTTTAGTGCTTCCTCAACTCTTAATGCTATGTCAAAGGTATCCACAATGCAACCGTGACAGTGGATAATTTAGTATATTCTGTTAACTGCCTAGAGCCTGTTGTATATGATATGACAGCCTATATAGGGAAACTTGATCACAAGGGAAATTGAAATGTTGCTTCTGAAAGTCCATGTACCCTGAAAACCCATTCTGCTGAATTACTGACAAGTGCCATCCCCTATCAGACAATATTTTATCAATTAAAATGTGATCACGTTTCCCTCAAGCTTTACTGAAAACACATTGTTTGAGCTACATCTGAGATGTGGGTTCTGGCCCCATAGGAACCAGGAAGTAATCACGCTCACATAAACAATGGTGAGCGTGGTTCAGAGGTTGCATTTTTACTCTGAATTACACTTTAAATTCACTGAAGGTTAGGGTATAGAGTTAATACAATATGCATTTCTCTTGACTGTATTATACGATTTACAACTAAAAATACATCTTGCTTTTGGGGCCACTTTTCACCTGAAAACTGGTGCTTACACATGCCCATACATCCAAGAACACTTTCAGCTTCGGATTTGAATTTCAGTAAGCACAGACTGATTTCAGCAGCAAAACTTTTGACCACTGTCACCGAATTCACAGTGCGATCAGTCTGCACAGGGTGCAGTGCATCATTCTGAAAATTCGTATTAATGATGGAGAGGGTAGCAGTTGAATAGAGAAGAGATTTTTGAAGGGTTAGCATGATATAAGAGCTTTTATCGGTCACGATCTCCAACTGAATCTGTTCAACCTATACATTTAATTCATATTTTAATGCAGCTACATCTGCTGCTTTGCTTTCATCATTCATTATTTCATGGCATTAAAAGTGGAGTAGCTGAATTTCATTAAATAAGTCCCACCACTAAATGGTGTTTGGCTTGGAATTTATGGATAGAATCATTGATTCAGTTAACTGTGAAATGGAGTTTTGATGCCAAACTCCAGCAATTGACATGGTGCCTGTGGGTTATCCCACCACCGCAACTGGCCCTTAAAGGAGCAATATGTAACATTGACATCAAGCATTTAAAATGGGTACTGCAGTCCAAATTCAAAATATTGGAGAGAGTTGTGAGACTGAGACTTGGCGCTTGGGGGGACATTGGGTCTGTTCCCAGTGCACACCAGAGTCAGCTTGCAGACACAAATTGGTGACAAGAGGGGCAGGGACAACTCTTAGGGAGCACAGTAGTCTGGGGGGACCTTCAGACAGTGTCCCTGAGCAGGAATGTATGAGTGCCATGGGAGACAGATGTTAGAGGGAAAAGAGTAAAGAGAGATAGAAGCTGAGAAAGAGACAGCAGGCATAGTTTTGTGTAACACAATGGCAGACCCAGTTTTCTACAGTTAGACCAACAGTTCTGGGTTTGTTCGGGTCACTGTTTATGTGTGTGTTATGCTGCCATTAGAGGTCTGCATGGGCCTTTTAAATGAAACCCAAACCCGACCCGTACCCGAGACTGTGTGGCCCAACCTTACCCGGCCCGAACGATACCATCAGATTTTAAGCCCGAACCCGACCTGAACCCAAAATTGCTTACTATCTAATTTCTTCTCCTAGCAAGTACTGTTGTGATAGGCTGTATTTTATGTAAGCATATAGGCAACATTCGTAACAGTATTGAAACAGTAAACATGTAGTTTTAACAAGGCACAGCAGCCCCTTAGTACACTAGAGCAGAATGGAAAAAAAAGCATTGACTTACCATTTATGTGTTGAAACTTCACTTGGTGCAGAACAATCTGGAATAATATGAAACACTGCAACAGTCCCCTCTATGCAGCCTGAACTTGTTTAGAATGTTGAATCTTTGTGACAACTGCGCTAAAAACAATCTAGACACAGCACAAAGAATGAAACAGAGCGCAGGTGTCTCAACATGCGTTTTTGAAAATTTGAAGTTCTTATTAAATTGACATGTGTTTAAAATATACCGGCCCTGTGCGAGACACTGAAGAAAAAGCGAAACATGGTGCAAATGTCAAAGTCATTCGTACAGCATATGTTTAAACAACAGGAAAACAGAACAGATGCACGCAAAAATAAGTTTGGTGTGAACGGCCCCTAACTCGTCTGTTTTCGTGTGTCTGTGAGTGAGAGTGCGTGCGTGCGTGAAACAAGTTCGGTAAGCCTGTTGATTTTTTTTCATTAATTACAAACCCGAACCCAACCTGAACCTGAAATCCTACTTGAAAAACTGACCTGAACCCGGCCCGAAACCCGTCGGGTTCTCGGGTCCCATCAGGTCCAGGTCGGGTTGCAGACCTCTAGCTGCCATGCTGCCTGTATCACTGCATGATACTACAGACATATTCTGAGACAGTTATTATGCATTCTCCATTCTTCTCCAGTCCAACAGGGACAGTTTTAATGACTCAAGTAAGCTTTTTTTTTTTTTTTTTCTCTTAAAATATTTTGGTATCACTATTCAGATAAAAAAAAAAAAAAAAAGAAAAATCTGTGAAAGTTTTTTTTAAAACAATTTGATTTTACATCATTAGTATTTACATTATTATTTTTATTTTGTTTATATTTATTTAAACAAAATATTTATATTTAATTAGGGCTGTGAATCGATTAAAATTTTGTAACTAAATAGTCAGTCTAATAACAGTTTTCTGTGATTAATCGCAATTAAATTATGTAACATGATACATTACAACAAACATTAAGAAAATCATCATAAACATATTTACTTAATACTTTGTCTCAAATAACTTGAAGAAATTGGTTAGTCATCATTTATTTTAATTATTTTAAGAGTTAATTAGACACATTTATAAAGGTATTAATCTTTGATACAAGTATACAGTATGTAAACATGCTATACAATCAGTAATGAATTGTAATTACAATCTGGGCAAAATCTTCTGTCGTTTTCCAGTGGACTTTTTTTAATAATAGGATCAAATGGGCAGATTCTATTCATATCAAACTTTATTGGCAAGAGAAACTTAAATACACATTGCAAATGCATTATTAGACACTATGCAGATATAAAACATGTTGAATGCTGAAGTTTAATTTGCTGAAATTTAAAATCTCAAAAATATAATTTTCTCTGGCTGCTGTTCAGTCTTTATTAGAATACCTGGTTGTAGCTTGCTGAATGGTCAGGCTCTTGTGGTTTCTATCGCGCACACGCTGGGTCTCACGCTGGTGGTTTCACTTTTGAAACTGGTTCAAATGAAAGTGTGTGAGCATTTTTAGGTGATGCAAAGAAATACAGCAGCTTGCCCGTAACTCTCACATGCCTTGTTCACCACTTGTGGGTGAAGTCTCCATTTTCTGTACAGTAAATCCACTCCTGTGTTTATTATGTCCGGGACATGCTTCGCGTATAATGAAAAATATTCACTGCTCCACACAATCAGTTTATTGGTGTGAGGATGTTGAGTCAAGCATGTACCTTTTGAAAATGTATGTATGGTAATTTTAGCCACAGAAAGTGGGGAAAAAATTAGTGAAGTTTCACTTATTGTACAAAGATGCCTGATTTTGTTGTCCTGAGGAACAACTCGGGACAACTTTCTCCTATCGTGTGAAGTTTCAGGAAGTGAAAAAGAAATGGATACTGCATTAATTGCTTCTTTTAAAAAAATAAATAAAAAATATTAATCATAGAAATTAACACGTTCAATTTCCAAGCCCTAATTTAAATATATACTTTATTTTCCTTTTGTCACTTTTATTAATAACACCAGGAAATAGCTTGACGAGCACAGTTTTCTTTTCTATGTTGACGTTTCCTGGTAAAACTGGAAATTTGGGCAGTACAAATGCCTTTGTTACGTTTAGTTTAGTTACGTCTTCAACCATTAACCATGATCTGCTTTCATGCTAGGCAGATGCAGGTGGTATTAGGGGGAAGGATACTGACATTTTAGAGAGCATTTGATTGGACAAAAGGTTATGACGTGCAAAATGCATTAATAGTGCATTAATATTTTTGGACTGTTTTCCTGGAAGAGAAAGTCTTTACATTTTCAGTAAATGAGAGGCTACAGCATTGATATGAGTCATTATTTTCATACAGCTTCCTTAATTTAGATTTTCAAAAACACCTACACATCTCAGCCAATTACGTTTTTCCATCTTGATGTCTAGCACTAGCGGCGATTTTCTGAGGGTGTGTAAAAGCTATCAGTGTTCCACTGGAGCGTGGAGTCATTTGTCAGGTGGCAGAATGAAAGGAGCTGTTTATCTGATGTTATTCTGATACTCACAGTGAGATCCTCAACACCCTCATTACACCTGGAGACGTGTTGCTAACATGCAGCAGTCACTTTTTCACCACTACAACACTTTAAAAAGAAGTCATGGTGACAACCATTTGATGCTGAGAAAAGATGCTAGATGATTGATTTTGACTGTGAAAAGGTGGGTAGTTAGTCTTTCCTTCTTTTTTCATTTTCAATTATTATTATTCTTTATCCAAACAGCCTTTTTCCCAGCAAGAATATTTTAAAATATTTCAAGTATTGTTTGAAACTTAGGTAGGTGGATAAAAGTAAACAGATAAAATATGTTTTTGGAACAGGAAGATGAAGACAGAAGCTCTGTTCCAAGACCTAGTGAGCTACCTTGCTGTTTACCACCTAAATAGGCAGCAGCCTTTTAAGGCAGCATCCTAAATGAAAAAGAACCTCATACATAACTGATTTGAAGTTCTGATCACTTCAATGTTTTAATAGCCACCGATATTAGAAGTACCGACAGTACAGAGTACTGACTCAATTCAGCACCCGCGAGCTGTCTGATTTCTACTATTCAAATGCTTTCAATGTCTGTGCATGCTGTATAGATGAAGTTACTGTTTACAAACAAACACCCTGCCCTGCCACCTCCGGGTTCTTTTAGTAGTTAACAAAAGCACTGCTGTCTATGGACACTTCACTGAAATTATTGGAGATTTGGGCTTCTTTAAAAATCCACCAGGATCATTGGATCAGGAAAAACTCATAAAATATGTACATAAATAATAATATTTAATGAATTACTGTCATTGTTACCATGTCTGCTCTATGGTGCTAGTGATTTGGTGATTTAAACTTTTCACGAAGTAATTGTGCAAAGTACGATCACAAATGGCTGTTTTTAATAACCAAAGTGCAACCACAGTGACAGATATGAGGTCAAATATGATCTAACGATAACTTTATATGAACAAGACCACCATGAAAGGTCTAACAGGAAGAACGGGATCCTGTCACAACCATTGCAGCACATTGGCTACTTTTTGTGAAAGGAATCAAAGGTTATGTGAATAAAAAATGTCATACTACTAAATGATGCCTTTTCATTTATTTTGAATGCAGTAAGTTACAATTATTCAATCGAAAACTGGTGTTATATTAAATCTGAATATTCAATGTATGGTGATATTGAAGTCAAATATTATTTACTGTATATGGGTTAATAATTTAAGCATGCATATTGCATGTGTGATGGTTTCATTCATAAATAAAAAGTGTAAGCGTGTGAGAATGTGTATTTATCAACCTGTTACATGTCTGACATAATCATACAGGCCCACTGAACCAAGTTTTAACTCGGTTTGTCGATATTTCATAAATAACTGCACATAATTTCTTCACTATAAACCATAGACATCTATTTATAATAACTTTTATTATCATTTAGCTTTCAGGGGCCTAGCCACTGCCGGCACTCCAACATATTCCGGCATGTGCACATCGGCCCATTAGGTATAATTTTTCAGGGGCCCAGTTGGGAGTTTGGGTGGGCCTTCATATCACCACCTTCTGGGCAGAGAGGAGGATTACCTTTAATATATTATGTGAGTGTAAGTAGACAGGACAAAAATTGTATTTCTCAAAATGTTATGTGACATACAAGTGCAGCCTAAGAGCGCTCTGCCCACATCACCCATCTTCTGCATGATCTCCACTGGCTGCCTGTTGCATCCCGAATTGAATTGAAGATACTCCTTTTAAGGCTTAAGGCTTTAAATGATCTTGCCACAGTTTATTTGTCTGATCTACTCCACCCTTGCTCCCCAAAAGAAAAGAAAAAAAAAAATCTATAGAGGGGTGCTGTAGTCTCAAAAGTTTGGGAACCACTGCTCTACATTGGTGGCAACTCTGTGTTATACAAATAGTGCTCTTCACGCAAGTGACTCACTATTGATTAAGATAGTGTTTGCCGTTAACATGTTGCTAAGCTAACACCAGAATTCTCTAATATGGAAAAAATACACAAATAGCACCAAAAAAAAAAAAAAAAAGTTATACATTTTAGGCACACTAATTTTTATTTTATTATTATTATTTATACATTTCAGTATTAAATAAATTACAAATATATGTATAACCACCATTTATCTTGCCTACTCCATCTTGTATTTACAGTGCCTTAAAATGCAGACTCTGTGGGCAGCTCACAATGAAGTAGTGAGACAAGGATGTGAAGGAGGGGCAAGTGGAAAGCAACGTGCAAAGGATGACAGATGCAGACTCATCATTCTGGGTAGTTCGCCATTATATTTTCAACCACCCTCTCTCTCATGTGTCTTATCAACACTCTTATTCAACCCTCAGCCCACACACACATTTTTTTTGGATGAATTGTGTCAGAACTTTCTTTAATGTCAGGTTCCATGGCCACCCATATTTGGACTGTCTGTCACAGGAACAACCTGGCAGGGCTAGCCATGTCCTTCAGACGCCTGTGTCCAGGGGGCCATGTCCGCGGGCCTCATTTATGTTCATCTGCTCTGACGTTAAGTGGAATTTTCCCTCCAATCTGTTTGCTAGCCATGGCTACTCCTGACAGACAGGGCTATTTATCATAATATCAAATGTGCACCCCTCCTCTAAACGCATGCCTCTATGCTAATATCTGGTCACATGTACACACACAGTAGCCTTGTAGATATGTCACCTAAATACTTTTAATTTAGAATCCAATTTTATTTTCTAAGGCAATTTAAAGAGCCTGTTCTATGGAAGCAAGGCAATGTTAAAAGCTTATTTGAAAAACTGGCCATGTTTTCTGTCTGTTGGTATTGCTACAATGAGTTTCCATTTGACTTATTTTTTATTTTATTTTTTATATTGAGTTAACATTTCTTTTCAATACCCTACCCATACAGCTAAACCTAACCATAACAGAGACCTATTGCCACTCTTTAAAATAGTTATTAAATTAAATAAGTGTTTAGTCTGCTTATTAAGCCGTAACATTTTGATCACAATAAATGTAGTTCTTTCTTTTATGCAATGGTTTTATTGCTGTTTTCACTATCACCATGGAAATGTCACATTTTTCCCCATGAAAATATAGCTGCTGGTAATGGCCACATGCCCTGTGCATATTAATATCGTAATCAAAATGACATTAAAATGTTATAATACCTATTAAAATTTGTAAATAATAATAATAATAATAATAATAATAATAATAACAATAAAAATATGGGGGCTCTTTTGAAAGTAGGACAACTTTTCAGAGTATTAGACCTGATTTAATTTTAATGGCAGTGCAAAAGCTGAGGTACGTTACTGTTCTAAGCTACATCAGCAACAAACCTCCCCCCCCCCCCCCCCTCTCTCTCTCTCTTTCTGAATGACTCTTCCATATTCTCACAGAACAGAAGCTTTTAATGTAATAAACAGGTGCTGTTTGTCCTGCCTTTCACACTCTTTTTCAATAGTGTGTCAGGATTGTATACTCAGGTTGTATAGTCACAACCAGACTGAGAGCAGACTAAGTGCATATATGGTATGAGAGAATGAGAGATGTTTGAAAAGATGATTTAGATGAGAGAAAAAAAAGAAAAAAAAAAAAAGACATAGCAAGGCCAGCTTGGAATTTCTGGCATCAGAATTACACAGAAAGCTCATTAGATTTCTGCAGAATTCAAACAGCCTGTACACTTGTGCCCTAACCAGATGTAACATAAAAAAGCAGCAAGCGATAAAACTATGTCTCTTCCATGTTTTGTTTTTTAAACCAGGTGTGGCAATGATCAACCACAGCACATTTTGTTGACTGCTTGTTGGTCTTGTAGCTGGAAACTTGTCTAATTAACCCTGGTTTTCACTAATTTCTACACATGCCTGCTCCTTGCATGTTTCTTTACATGTTTTGTCCAATTTGATAATGCTTTCAGCTATTAATCGAGTTTAACACTGCATGTAACATAGTTAACACCATTGCATACATATTGCAACACTATACGTGCAGAAAATGTTTTTTTTTTTTTTTTTTTTTTTAAAGTATCTAGAGTAGAGTGAAAAGTTTTAAAACCACATTGTCAACAATTTGACCCAAATTATCTGCATACGCTCTACAGGTGAGGTCACAACAAAACTCTTTTAACAAGATTTCTTCATTCATCCCTTTCATAATAGTGCATTAAGGATTGTAGTCCCCTCTGCGAGACCGCAGGCAGCCTTACCATCTCCACCGCCGCTGGCACTCGCGCACCAGGCACTGGCCGTTAATTGAATTCAGTAATGTAAATTGCAGCTGGGGTCAGCATCACTGCAGAAATATACCTGGAAATCTTGTCTGGTAATGTCCCATAAGAGCCCTCTTTGATAGAGTAATTTCTAATGGGAAAGGAGGACGAAAAAAAAAACAATGAGAAGAACACTCTCTGAGCTTGTCCACCCCCGCAGGGTAAAGGGAGAGAGGGAGAGAAAGACAGAGAAAGAGAGAGAGAGAGAGAGAGTCTTCACAGACAGCGCACCAAGCAACACGGTCTTGCTCTTAAAAAAGAACATCACGACTGTAGGAAAAAAGAAAAAATGAAAATGGAGGTGGATTTGGCCTCTGTTTACAGGGTTTGGTTAATTTACTGTGAAGTAATGGCAGACACAGATATATCTTTAAAAACTGAGCTCATAGTGCTGTTTCATATAATAAATGCTTTTAACAAAAGTTACTTGCAATGCACTTATTAGGTGACACTAGCTATAATAGATATAATTTAATTTCATCTTTGTTACCCTTCTTATAGTTCCACTAAGTATTTTTATTTTTTTTTAATTTTTTTTATGTTTAGGTGATCCAATCACATGTGGTCTGAACTAAATTTAGGTCTAAACAGGGTCTAAAGGTTTTGTGATCAGATCACAAAAACCACATACGATATATACCACATATGGTTAAAAACACATATGATTGCATCACATTTGAGGAGTAAACGCTAATCCGTCCTGTATGCGTCCCAGCAGCAGCGAAGCGCCAACCCTCACTTGTCAATCAACCACTGCACTAAAACAAGAGTTTAAATTTAGCTGGGTTTGAGTGGTTTAAAAGTAAATAACCATCATCAGAAAAATAAAAAAAGCTGTTAGATACACAAGCATGAGAACTTCACGGATCTTCTTCAGTGTGTCTGAAATCAACATGCACAGACACTTATAAGAAGCATGAACATCTGCAGATTAATACAGGTAATAAATAACGGACAATTCTGCTTAAAATGTTGCTTTTGTGCTTAGATTAAATTTCAGTTGCACCTGGGAGAAATAGTGTGCCGTTTTTTGTGCTTTCTTTGTTTTTTCTGACTTTCTTGCGGTTTGTTATCATGCAGTAACACACTGACATAGTGACTGAGGTATGTCGTCATGAAATCAGACCCTTCTCTCCAAATCCTATCACAAGTGGTCACAGGAGATGCATTTAAGTGACTAGCTGTAAACAGCGATGTGTCTCACCTGAACACACGTGATTGGATCACCTGAGACGCATCATAATACCAGGTGTAAACAAGGTCAATGGCAGCATAAAATTAATCCGTACGATTCAAGTGGTTTAGTCCATATGAGTATAGTTAGTTTTTAGGTGAATTATTCCTTTAAAGTATCTGATAATAAAGAGTTACCAAGAAAAAAGTAGTAGTAGTATTTGTGTATACATATATATATATATATATATATATATATATATATATATATATATATATATATATATATATAATTTATTTATTTATTCATTTTCTATAGTTGTCTTTTGGCTAGTGATATGACCAAATCTTAATTTAATGTAAATACACTTAATTTCATCATAAATTAAAAGTACTATTAAATTGATTAGGTGTAAAACTTTGTAAAGAGCTTTGCTGCACTTTTAAATCATTGTTCTGTTTGCTTGAGCACTCCGACTTAGCTACTGTAGAGTAGAACAAAGATGGATCAAGGATGACCATGTGTTTGTATACAGAAATGTCTGTGAGTTTGGAGAGAGTTATGCTGATGGCATAGTTTATCTCTTAAACACAGAGGGTATGTGTCAGTTCTGGCTCAACAGAGGGCAGGACAGAAGGATTACAGCACGCCGTTTGACATGAGCAGAGGACACGCGCCACAGCCGTCATTCATCTGTGTCTGTTTAGTGCTGGTGGTCCAGGCCAATGAAACATATGCACTTGTGTACTGTATGCATGACTGGAAGATGGTAGTTGGACACATTGGCACATAGAAGCTGCATGATGCCAGGATTGTTTTGCCCAAGGCTTAAACTGACAGACAGGATGGAAGGACTCCAGCCTCAGCCACAATGAACATACTCCCTCACTTTGTCCTTCATCTGTTTCTTTGTCTCATTGTTCATCTAAGCCAATGCCTCATTTCTGCTCTCTTCTGTGGTACGGTAGATACAGAAGCTTTGCATAGCTTCATATTGTGAAGGATGTCTTCACCACAGAAAGGGAGAAACATAAAAAATGTCCTTCTCTTCACCAGGGCGTGTGTCGACAACTAGCATGCAATACGATACACAATGAGATCCAAATGTCACGATTCAGTACTTAAATGAATAATTCACCCAGAAATGAAAATTCTGACGTTATTTTCTCTCATTTTTAATAGGTATGACATTCCTTTTTTTCTGTAGAAAACAAAGATACATTAGAGAATATTGCAATCGTTGATTTACATACAATAGCGGTTGAACGTGACTCTAAAGTTTAACTGCATGAAGCAATCAATGTGACTCATGCATCATATTCCATATTACAGTAGACTGAAATTTAAGCCATTATTCGCTCTTAAATAAAATCTAATTAAATACATTCAAATCAGTGTAAACTCATGTAAACAGTGCACAAATCCAATATAGCAACATGTCAATAACGTTAAACCTCATTGGTTCTTGTGTTATGACATCATGACGCTCGGTCACGCAACAAGGACCACTGAGGTATGATATTTTAGACATTCAGTACAGTATTTGCCATATTTGATTTGTGTGCTGTTTATATTGATTTAATATTTGATTTGAGAGTGAATAATCACTTAGATTTCTGTCTGTTCATCGAACAAAGTGATTGTACTATACGCCTTCGGCAGCCTTGGAATATGAATTCATGATTTGCATGGACTAATCTTTTGACATTTTTTGGTGCTTTTTTAAGCTTTAAAATGAGTGTGACATTCTTTAAAATGTATCCTTTTGTGTTTCGAAGAAGAAATGAAGTCATGGATTTGGAACAACATTAGACAGAATAAAAAAATGACAGTTTCAAATTTTCATTTTTCAGTGAAATACTTCTTTAAGCAATAAGTCATGTGAGGCTGAATTACATTGTGAACAACCCCTTTAGCCATGAATATATTCACAATATAGCAAGGCCTTGAGTGCTTTTATAAAACAGTAACTTTGTAAAAAGGAAATTAAGGACACAAATGTCACAATACAATCATTGAATCTTGATTGTTACTTCACCAAACATTCTGAATGGTTCAGAGAGACTGAAAAGCTGCAGGATCAGTTTCAATCTCTCTTGTGAGATTCACTTTTGTCCACTACGGAATAAGAAACAATATGATCGCACCTGCAAATAAAAAATAAATAAAAATAAAATAAGAAATAAAATACCAATGCAATAATCTTAAGTATCAATCCAGCATTACACTGCCCTATTCTGCATGATGGAATCAAATACACTTCAGTCCCTGTTACACATCCTCTGAAGTATCTTCTCTCTTTGAAGCCTTGAGAAATTACCCTATTAATATCTCAGACCCTTAGACAAATAAATGGGCATTTTTCATTCTCTTCTAGATTTGTTTTGAAGCTGAAAGGCTGTTCTAATTTCGCAGGTTAAGTAATTGGGAGCAAGGATGAAAACAGATGAGCATACTTTGTTTCTGATGCACTGCACAGAGTTATAAAATACTTTTTTTAAAGTGCCTGCTTTTTGATATGTGTACTTTTCTCTTGGAAATGAAGCAACAAGAGAGATTTTGTGTGGGTGAACATGAGGTCATTATTCTAGCACAGATTTATTGTGTGTTTGTAAACGTGTGAGAACGAGAGAGATCGAGAGAGAAAGAAAGGGCCATTTATTGTGCATAGCAAAGGCTGTATGTATTTCCGTGTAGTTTTCCATCTTGGATAGACAGTTACTCTTTGTTGAACCCTCAAGGGAAAATTCAGGTGTGAAACAGCAGCAACATCAAATGTAGAGTGCACAAAATCTCAAATACATATAAATAAAAACTCAAATATATACAGAGTTCTAACCATAAACAGAGCAAAACAATACAAAGAATGCAACAAAACATAAAACCTAGATATATGAGTGCTCTGGGCGGTAATATTACTGATTCCAAGAGTGAGATAAAAATGGATAATATTTCTACTAACTGAGGGTGGGCCTGCCAGGACGAGGAGGAGGGGGTGGTATTGTACTGTTTGATGGCAACAGGCAGAGAAGACTCCCTGTAGCATATTTTGAAACCATGCAGTGGAACCATTGGCTATGAAACATAGAATAGATCCTAATATCCAACATTCTCTTCTGTCTCCAGTGAGTCCAAATCGGCTTTCTTAATCAGTGTGTTGAGGCATTTGGAATAATTTTAGCTGATGGCTGCTTACCTAGTAGGCCACACTTTGTTGAAGATGTACATATACTGTATATGTAACATGATATTCAACACACACAAGTAAAATTACTTGCAATGCACAACATTATATTGCTATACTTACAGTTGAAGTCAGAAGTTTACATACACCATAGCCAAATACATTTAAACTCAGTTTTTCCACAATTCCTGATATTTAATCGTAGAAAACATTCCTTGTCGAAGGTCAGTTAGGATCACTACTTTATTTTAAGGATGTGAAATGTCAGAATAATAGTAGAGAGAATGATTTATTTCAGATTTTATTTCTTTCATCACATTCCCAGTGGGACAGAAGTTTACATACAATTTGTTAGTATATGGTAACATTGCCTTTACATTGTTTAACTTGGGTCAAACATTTTGGGTAGCCTTCTACAAGCTTCTCACATTAAGTTGCTGGAATTTTGGTCCGTTTCTCCAGACAGAACTGGTGTAACTGAGTCAGGTTTGTAGGCCTCCTTGCTCGCACATGCTTTTTCAGTTCTGCCCACACATTGAGGTCAGTGTTTTGTGATGGCCACTCCAATACCTTGACTTTGTTGTCCTTAAGCCATTTTGCCACAACTTTGGAGGTATGCTTGGGGTCATTGTCCATTTGGAAGGCCCATTTTTGACCGAGCTTTAACTTCCTGGCTGATGTCTTGGATGTCAGATGATGCTTCAATATATCCACATGATTTTCCTTCCTCAAAAAAAAAAAAAAGAAAATTATAGCAAAAAAAAAAAAAAAAATGTAAAAAAAAACAAAAAATCAAAAAAACTACAAACTGTGCAAGGTGTGACAGCGGCAAAAAAACATCCATCAAAATCTGTATGATTTTAGCAGAGGTGCTTTAAAGGGGATTAATTTAAAGATGCAACATCTTTGTGAGGGTTTTGCTGTGCAAACTGTCTAACAGCTACAGCTCAGCTAGCTAAATAAAGCACATCTGCTAAAAAAATATAAAACTAAAGAAATACATGTAAATATATATATATATATATATATATATATATATATATATATATATATATATATATAAACTAGACCTCATGAATTAAATGGTTTTTGGATGATTAGTTGACTTTAGCAACCCATCTCTAATATGAGACCAAAGAAGAAGAGAGTACAAACAGAGGGAGAGAGAAAGAAAGTGTATCATCTGCCCAGATGCTCTGTTTTCAGGCAGGAAGAAGGAACGTGAATGGAATATGTGAAAGGTGCCATGTGCCACCTGCTAGCGGAGGCTGGATGGCTTTAACTGAGAGTGGAGCTCTGGCCTGGTTCCAAGGATAGATTGGCTGTGCTGGGAGGCCAAACACGTCCCTGCATTTCCAGCAAAGATTAGTGCACTGGGTGCTATGCCACAGCAACGGCACTCTTACTGACAGGGGGCAAAAAGCATGATCAGAGGTCAAAGAGAGCCTTACCATCTCTGAAAAATTAACAGTTCCTGTACAATGACTGTACCAGTTTCTCTCTTAAAGCTGAAGAGTGTAATTTCTTCACCTCTAATGCCACCGAATGGAATTGTAAAAATAAACATTGTTTTGAAACACCTTGCCTGCTGTTGATCACACAAACAGATAGTCACACGCCCCAACTCACACCACTGGTTGAGTCAATGTTGTAGTGTCTGGGGGGGGGGCTTATTTTAACTTTCATTTTAAAGTATTTTAACACTAAAAAAGTTACAAATTCCAGCTAAAGTGTGCAGTTTCTGTAAAACTAGCATCACCAAATAAATAAATAAATATATTCTGATTGCACACTCCTGAACACTCCCCCTGTCTCCATTGGTTGCGCAAGCAGATGGTCTTGCCCCAAACTCACACCCTTGATTGTTGCTGTGTCGGGCTGCTGGCTGTCATCAAAAATTGCGACACAGCAAACACTCCAAAAGATAACAGGCACTGCAGGAGAGAGAAAAATTAATGGAGAAGACATATGAATGATGAATTATTTTCATCTCACCCGGAGAAAGCACATGAAGTTACTGAGAGGACGTAGGAGACGACATCTAACGTTGCACGTTATTCCATTGCCCGAGGGCTATTGTGAGAGTGAGAGCCGTAAAATTTTGTGAGGTGCGCTGAAATAAGAACGCGTTGCACTTTCTTCATCGGACAGACAGGACGGACGGTATCCAGTTTAATTCCCTCAGGAAATAAAGCAATGTAAGGATTTATTGGCATTTCAGCATTATAAGAGCACTGTCACACTTCAATGGTTACTCAGACAGGGATTTGTGGGCTTGGCACCGAAGAGAAGCTATTTTTCTTTCTGTTTTCCTAAAAACTGCCTTAGGGATCAAAGACCTCATGTACAGCTTTTAAATTTGAGCATTTTATGTGATAGTAAAGAATTCATGGACAATGTTGGCCAAGGTACTGTACGTGTCGATATACAGAGTTTATAAACGTGAAATATCTGAATCCCCTTCGACTTGCAGGAAGCTGCAGTCTCACAGAAGAACAAAGGTTCTTCTGTGCACACGTACACACGCTCGTATTTAACACACTCGCATGCAACATTCATGGAATCATGCCTTAATCCACACTGAATGATTCATTGGTCGCCCTTGTTCTGTGTGCCTTGGATTCAATTAACCCCTTCCTATTGAAGGATGGGTCTCTAACGAATAGCCAGATATCCTCACTACAGAGACCTGTACTTGGCCTTTCATATTCAGCTCCTGTGAGAAGGGCCTCTAGCACATTTGTCACCTATTCATCTTGTAATTGGTGTGTAGTTTTGTCAAACAGCCATTAACAGCACACCTCATCCCTTCCAATTACCCCTACACTGTCACAAAAAAATTGCAAAAATTTTACCTTTAGAGGTACATAAACTTGTCACTGGGGCAGTTCCCTAAAAGCCACACCCAGTTTACCTTGTTTACATCTTGAGGTAATATGTAACCTTTAGGGACAGATAGGACACTTAAGGCACTATTATGCAGCCCAATAGAACAGATACAAACACAGTCTGATTGATATGTCAAAGGTACAGTAGATATTTCTTTGAGGCTGCTGCCCCAGTGACAAGTCATTGTACCATTTTAGCCATTGTATTATTGGTACGCTTAAAGTAAAGAGAGAAAATGAGACAGGGCAAGTTTTTTTAAGGCAAGTCAGTTCATGTCTCGGCCATAATGGGAACACTCCTGTGCAGCTACATGTATTTTTAGTCTTGTAAGTACAGGACTCTAAAAGACAAAGAATAAAATAAAAAAAAATAGCTTTTTCCAGTAAACAAACGGGTGATGTCTCTATCAAAAGTCTCCTGGCTCATTTAATTGTAAGGCAGGACTTCTATTCCTACAGTAAATCTGCCACTGAGTGAACAATGCCTTTATCAAAAAGCTATTGGCTCTTTTAACTGTTAGGCGGTTCTACAGCTACCATATTGAGCGCTAGAGTTTTTACTATTCATTTTTATATGAGTGGTCCATCTCCTCCCATTATAATGTCTCTGGTGAACTGCCAAAGGCCTCATTGATTGGACAGATCTGCTTCATCAGCATGTCCCGTGTGATGAGCTCAGTGGATAAACGATCACAAAACAGGCTGCAGTGCTGCTGCAGGGTTGAGATGGACAGAGCTGAGCACCCAGACACCAGGGAGATACACTGATAAAGTGTCATAATTAAGCCTCATAAGCATATACACACATACACACATGCAAATGGAGTGAGATTTATTTATTTGGCCCAGAGGCACAAGAGAAGTTTGTAATATTACTGATAGCGGCTGTATTAAAACACCTGTCAAATTAATCAGCTACTCATTTAGCGGCTATAAGATTAGTCTTTCAAAGTAGCATATGGTCAGTTAATGAACCCATGGTATCTTTTTGCAACAAAATGCAAAGGGAATGCCATTATAATCAAACAAATGTAATATATTCTGTGGCTGTATAGTTTAGAATTTTATTATAGAAAGCTAAGTTACCGTCAAATGTTTAATATCGTTTGATAGGGCCGTTTCTTCCTGCAATGCAATAGAACTAATTTAGCTTATTTCCTAAAGGGTGTCTTGGTTTTCTTGCTGTCCTCAACTAATGCCACATCCACAAATACTGAAAGGCATTAATTTTGCTACATTTATGCATATCATCCTCACTGGAACAGTGTTTTCCATCAATGAAAATTGAATCTTTTGGAAATGCTTTCTAAAAAATGGTATACTTTGGAAAACGATGACAAAAATTATTATTATTATTTTTTTTTTTTTACAGAAACTTATTTTCACTCAAAAATGAAATTCCTGTAATTATCATGATGTTCCAAACCTGTCTGACTTTGATTGTTTGATTGCCAGTAGCTGCAACACAAGACTTGTTGCTGCTAAAGCTCTGCTCCCCTTGCCCCTCTAAATAAACTTCTGACTAACTGACTCACTAATACCCCCACCCCACTTACTCTTCCCTTGAGCCAGACCTAGATCCCCACTCCCTCTCTGTGAATGGTTCATTAGCCCACGACATCTCCACTAATGACAACTGGAGTTCTCTACCATCACGGTAACCCTATGTCCAGACAGACATGGCAGGACTGTGTGGAGGAGGCTACAGTAGGACCATCATATTCCCGCTGTGCGAGTGATCTGGGGTGGTAATGAGGAACACAGGGCCTCATTTATTCAGGCTACACTAGCACCCATACAGGACCATGCCAAAGGCCCAGGGCCAGAGCCTGCAGCTCTCAGCCAGGTCTCTAGGACCCAGCTGGCTTCAGTGCAGTGCCAGCATCTAGAATACTGAGCAGGGCATCAGCATTGCCTCAGCCGTCTGCATCACAGCGTAGCCCTAAACCCCAAAGCCAGACATGTCATCTTAAGAGTGTTAGACGTCTGAGTGCTACTGTCTACTACGTGTCCTGATGCTGAAATGGAGAGCTTTGCAAAAGATCAGCAACTATTGCAAGCTGTTTGTAATCTGGAAAGATAAAACATGTAGTCAGATCATTGCATATTCACACATGACTCTTCTTGACAGTGTAATAAATGTCCAAATTGCAGTACACTGCATTTCATCATAAATTGTGTACTGCATTATGAGTAAGTCCAGATTGAATCTGCAGATTTTTTTAGGCCACATCCACACTAATACGTCTTTGTTAAAAAATGCATTGATTTCACCTTGTTTACGTATCTCATCCATACTAGAAAGGTGTTTTCCTCCACCATAAACAGAGATTTGAAAATGCTCTCCTTACCACATTCTTTGGAAAATGATAAAGTTAGGAAACTGAAAACAGAATAGTGTGGAGGTGGCCTCAAACTTTCTGCACTGAAATCTGTGTAAATGGAATGGACATAAAGATGGTAACGTGTCAGGCCTCGACCACTCGAATAGTTTAGGTTTAAAACTATGTTTTCCATTTCATAATGTCATTGTTTATAAAGTGATGCGGTGCTAGAAAGTGTTTTCAAAAGTCTACATTTTTTAGTTGAGGAAAGCACTGTTACAATATAGACGTATTAGTGTGGAAGTGGTCTTAAACGTTGTGGAGGTCTACACTCTTGTGAACCCGTTTCACACTTCTGGGTTTTGGAACGTGGAAGTAAATGATTGCAGTGTAAACTTCAATGGCATTTAATGGGAGTAAATGGGTGACCACAGCAAATAAGTTTTGCTTACACATTTGCACCAATAGCAAAAGAAAAACACTACTATTACATTTCCACAACTTTCCAAATGAAAGACAAAAATAAAGAACGGTGGATTATGACAGTAAGAAGATAGAAATATGCTAAAATATACTGTCACTCTCTTAGCATCTGTATTAGAAACCTCATCAACTTTTTTTAACACGATGAGGGGTTGATGATGAGTATGCAAGTATGCATGTATCTATCCCGATATTCCTTCTTGTTTAGCAGAAATGTTGGCTACCAACATGATCTGAATGAAAAAAAAAAAAAAATGGAAGAAGAGTTGTGTTGTTTTGCCGCTGAAATATGTACAGAGCTGTTCTCAAGAGACCTGTGATTGTATTAGTTCCTCCTTTGATTCACATAATTTTTCATAGTGACTTAAGACATCTTCAACAAACGCACATCCTCCATGTCAGATTAAATCAACTTAACTTGTGTATGAATGATTACCAGCAGCAAAATATATATTTATATTTTTTTATGCATTTCGCTTACCCACCACCCCCATCTGTACGTCAGCTGTTGAAGTGCCTTCTGTAACATTGGAAAGAAGTCCTATCACGACACGTTTGTCAATGGGTTGACATGATTCAGTCTTATTTAGCAAGATTTGCATACATCACAAATACAGAATATCTCTCTACTGTTGTCACTTCTTCTTAATGTTCCATTACACAACTCTCAAAAAAATGATCACTCAAGCATTACACAAGGTCTGGTGACTGGGAGAATATTTAATTTATGGACAGAACTGAGGGTTGTTTATTTCCAGCTTGGTGAGAAAGAAAATAGCAAAGGTGATCACCAGCATACACGATATGGCCAAAAGTACATGTAAACCTCCTTCTAATGAACAGGTTTTACTAGGCCCCTTATCTCCACTGAAGACAAGTATTAATGCTGTAACGTACATTGTAGAAAATTGTGTGCTTCCAACTTTGTGGCAACAGTTTTGGGAGGACCCTTTTCTGCTCTTCCACAAAGTAATGTCTAAGAAATGGTTTGTGAAGTCTGGTGTGGGGGAACTTAATAGGCCTGCACAAAGCCCATCCCTTTGGGATGAACTGGAATGTTGACTAGCAGCCAGGCCCCAACGCCCAACACCAGTACCTGACCTTACTGATACTCTTATGTCTAAATAAGAGCAAATCCCTGCAGCCATTTTCCAACATCTTGTGGAAAGTCTTCTCGGAAGAGTGGAGGCTGTTAGGGTGGATCAACTCCCTATTAATGCAAATGGTTTTTAAATTAAATGCCCAACAAGCACATATGGGTGTGGTTTTTGGGTGCCCACAAACTTTTGGTCATGTAGTGTGTGTTGTGTTTTGTCCCCACCAGGCTTCTTAACTGGCTTAACTAGCCTAAGCATTTGCCGCAAACAGCATAGTTGTGCTAGTCCACCAACTAGACCATCACTAACCAGCATAAGCCAACTTAGACCGGCATGAAAATCATAGTGGCCAAAGCTGGTCTTTTCAGCGGGGTTGTCGGAAAGTCACTACATTTTGCAATGCAAAATGGTATGAGTTAAGTATTTAAGAGGCTGGGTTTACCTATCCAACATATTTAAGGTGTAATGAATCAACAGTGTAAAGAGCTGGAGGCTGGTATTATTTCAGACACCAGCATACTGGGAGAAACGTTGGAGAGGCAGTTTTAATCTATCACAACAGTAATGAATATTTGAGTGGTTACCATTCCTCAACTGTAAAGCTGTGTGGACATGGCAGTGTTTAATGCACTAAGAGCCTGCTGTCCACAGAGGAAGTAGAATCCACCTGACAAATGAAGCCAGAGCACACTTTTCCTGTGTATTTCTCACCGGAGATAAGTAGGACCATTTAACCACATTATGGACGCACTGGCAGCTGTGTCAGGATTGGTTTGGATGTGCCAGCCTGTGAGGCCTTGCTCACTGATTTAGAACCTTCTAAACCAAGACCCATGGGCATATATATATATATATACCTTTTCCCTCTCCATCTCACAAGGCCACCCTTAGCTCAGGTGGAGAGTGCAGATGAGTAGATTAGATCCCATGTCATTGGATCACAGCAAGCCAAATCAATCCATGTGTGCCAAAGGAGCACAACAGAGAGCATCGCAAAGCTCATCGATCGCCACTGAAAGCAATCATACATGCAGGAAGGCATGCCGTCTGCTGAAAAAGCTCTTTTAAAAATTGATCAAATGTTCCTTGTCTTTTGGAGTTGTTTCTCACCTTTGACACAATGAAATGGCTGTCTGAATTCAGTACCACTTGTTGACGGACAAATCAGCTTTGTATGCACATTGCAATACAGTCTTGATGTGTGGTGGTGAACTTTTTGAATTTTTAAAGGTGCACTCAATAAGTTTTTGTTCATGTCATCTTGGACTTACACTGACCCCTAGTGTAAGTCCATGCGGACTCCATGCGGATGCAGCATCAATAATTTTCAGTTACTGAAGCCAATGCAGAATTTCACTATACTCAGTCAGTCATGATTAATTTAATCCTTGAGTGAAAGTGTCCAATAACAATGCGGTTGCTGAGATAAAGCAAATTGTATTCGGCTGGTCATGTGATCGGAACATGGCAGCCCCTATGTGGGGACCCTCTCCATGTAGAATAAAACAGCTTTTATAAGTTTACTGATATGACTTCATCTAATTTTTGTGCATTTGATCTATAAAGATATGTTTCCAAATTCCAATTAATTTCATTAGGAGTGAAACTTTTTTTAATTAAGAAAAAATGACTACGTTTTTAGGGGTGAAACACAAGTGTGTTTCCTTTAAGTCAGTGGTGGAGTGATCTACAGGGGACTAAATCTTGATGCTCATAATTTTTGGGAATCACAAAAAACTGATAGCAAAACATACATACATACATTATATATATTATATATAAGGCCAAAATCATCAGTCTTTGATAGTTCTCTAGCTAGCGTTAGCATTGCTCTTCTTCTTGTAATTTAAGTACTGATGTGACAGTGGTGTTAGACGCTGTACTGCCATCTATCGACGTGGATCAGCATGATCGTCTCTGCTGCCCCACCAGCTCTGGATTATAATTTGCATCTAGAAAATGTCGTAGTTTGAGGTAATTTTAAAGTTATTTATTACTACTATAATATAATAGAATTGCTTTGCCTAAAAACAAACATTAGAATTCAAGCGAACATACTTCTACAGTTAAGGACAGATTATTATTGTCCCTCATATCAATAATCTTTGGAGACTGTCTACGTTTCATGTTATTTATAAAGACAGTTATTACCTTTATTAGAAAACTACTTAGCGTAAAATAAACCTCAATTATCTAGTGATACAGAATGTCATGGTAAAGGAAAGATTAGAATTGTTTTTGATAATCAAATTTAGCGTGACCTTTTTCGCATCTTCAGCAGTACAGCTACTGAATCTCCTGTTGTCTCTGCTTCTAAAGCATGATAATAAGTATGTTCCATTGTGTTCTTTTTGCTCTTCGCGTCACCAGACAGCACTGCGCCAGACATCGACATGCGTATCTACATAGGCGGCAGCCAATGAGCACAATGATTTTCTTCTTCTACGTTTAGTAAAACACAGCAGACCATGCCATTTCAACATGGCGAAATACATTGAAGGGGTGACCTGCACCATGTATAATTAAAGCACTTTTTTATAGAAAACTATTATGAGTACAGTCTTCATCTCATGTTAGTGTACCCCATTCAGATCACTCTTCACAAAAACACAATTAATTTGTTAATGTATAACTCTTTTTAAATTAGCCCCAAATTACTGAATGCCCCTTTAATTCCCTTCTCATTATGTACTTACTGTCAAAATCATCTAAAATTTGCTATGAGGAATGTGCAATCCACAAAATCTCTCTTTGCTAGATTTTCCGGGATCATGGACACCCAGTGGTCTTTTTGTTGTCTTTTCCAGGGAAAACATTGCCAACATTACCACAAGGGCTTGCTGAGGTTTTTTTAAATTTGTATGTGCCATTTGAGTGACAGGCTGCACTTCGGTTTTTCTCAAACTGCTCTTTCCCTTTCTGCAATTTACTCTTTTGTTTCCAATGTCTAGATGAGCAAGGAAACTGCACTTCAACAGCTATTCAGAGCCATCATAAACTGCCTCAAATTTATAGTCACAAAGTCTCAGATTTGTGGAAAAGCAAGGACAAGTCAAGAGAGCCTATTTCCAACAGAGCACAGAAAACAAGCTCATCATCTAAGAACTCATTTGACCTTGGTTTTCTGTAACCTGAACTAGGTAGCCCATTGAAATAGCAAAGACTGATGCAGGGAGGCATTTCACTGGCTTCAAGCTTTCTGCATTTGTAAGTCTTCACAACTCTAATGTCAGGCAAAGTAAAGCAGCAACATCATCCATAATGCTTTACATCGCTGGCACACAGTCAAGACCAACTCTGTTGCAACAACATACAGTAGACGCCATGCTACAAGAAAAGAAATGTTTACAGGGTCAAAGTATAACATTAATAATGGTAAAAATGGAGATGAAACAGCAAAAAGAAGAAAAAAAAAGATGAGAAATGAAAAGATTCTCTTTCTTAGAGAAACATCTTTAAAGAAGGGTGGTACAAGCAGGCCCTGCCTTCAGAGCTAGGCTAATGTGTTGTTGAAAATTGCTGGGATGAATATCAAATGATGATGCAAGTTTTATGGAGACAGAGGCTCAAAGTGGCTGGCTTCTTTTAAACAGATTAAATAATCAGAAGATCAGGGAGATGAATGAGCTGCTCATGCAGTTGCGCATCTAGGCAACACACTCACAGAGGCCCCTGTTACAAGTGCCTTTGCCTTTGAAAGGTTTTCATTAATTTGTCAGTCTGCTCAAGTCCATGGTTTTTGTACTAGGCTACCCCCTATTTTGCAGATCTCCCTTATAATTGTAAGAATATTTTTCATCTGGTAGACTATCTACCTCACATTAAGGCTTCGATTTAAATGCTTTGATTAACTCAGTGCTACCATATCTGCTAATCCAGAGTGACAGTGTTTCTATGAAAAGTCACTCAATGAAAATGCTCTCAGGGGTCTTATATGTGTTCTCTTAGCAAGGCAAGTGTAGACAGACTGATTGCACTGTGAATTTGGCGCTGATCGAAAGTTCTGCTGCTAAAAATAGTCTGTGCTTTCTTTCTTTCTTTTTCTTTTTTTTTTTTTTTTTTTTTTTTTTTTTTAAGCACTGCCCCCAGTGGCTGAAGCTGGAAGTGTCATTGAATGGACGGGCACATGTGAGCTCCAGTTTCCGGGTAAAAGTCAACAGGAATGCATATTGTATTAGCTCTAACCAAAAGTTCAACCCTAAACCTAATCTTTAGTAAAGTAAATATGCAACCTCTGAGTCATGCTCACCACTTTTCATGTAAACACAATTACTTGAAAGGTGATTTCCATGGGACCAGAACTAATGTTGCCTGCGCAATGTTTTATCAGTAGCATCACAGCGAAAGGTAAATATGTTTGAATTGATGCAAAAAATGTCTGATGTGGGATAGTACTTGTCAGTAACTCATCATGTAACATGTCGATTTGCTGTGTCATCATATTGAATGTGAAGCCATCAGCACTGTTATTTAAAGAAACAAACTGAGCATAGAAACAACTAACCCAAACTACAGATTGAGGAAGGATTAGGTTGGACATTCTGGTATCACTTTCTTTGAAGCCCATATTTATAATGCATTCTAAAGTCATTATAATGCATTAGTAATGTCTCTAATACATGTTATAATATGTTATAACTTCTCATAAATAACCGTAACCACAATTATATTACATTATAATGCTTACCTATTCATAGTTATACCTTAGGGTATAATGCATGATAAAACCAGCAACATCCAATTGTATCTGCAGAAGTTATAATGTATTAAATGTATATATTTGTAATACGTATACATAATAGGTATGCTTTAAGTGACCAAAACAATGTCTTTTTATAAACATCCATAAGATATTTTAAAGTGATTATAAGACATTACAACTCATGCTGGAAATTATATACACATGCACAAAATACAAAATAACACCCATTCAATGTAAATTTGGAGATATTACGATAAACACTTGTAAAGCTACAAGGTTAAAATATAACAGAAACTCTCTCTCTCTCTCTCTCTCTCTCTCTCTCTCTCTCTCTCTCTCTCTCTCTCTCTCTCTCTCAAAAAAGAATAAATATATATGTACTGCGTGTTGATCACACATCTAGCCAATCTTACACACCCAAGAATAAAAAATCAAACTGATTCTATTTTGCACTCTATTCAGTGTACTTTAATATTTGTGACTCTTATTTGGAGACTTATTTTATAAATAACTTACACTGTATAAGTTTGACTTGTAATGTATTGTATGTTACAAGTTTATGTTATGGCTGTTTATAAAAAGATATTGCCTTTTGACTGTTTACACTATGCAGCTTTTACATGATAGCACTTATACAATTAACTTTGTTAGCTTCTACTGCATTAAAATTTGTTGTTGCTTGTGTTATAATGCATTATACTCTTAAGTATAATTATGGATAGGGTAAGTCATATAATGTACAACTGTATTAGTTATAATTATTTATGAAAAGTTGTAACTGTAATGATACATTATGAATGCAGTATAATGCATGCATAATACCTTTACAATAGAATTAACTATTAGCAGAATTAACTTTTCTTTTATTATTATTATTATTATAAAATACTTTCTCCTATCCCAGCTAAAAATGTAGGGACAACTATTAGTAACCCATTTCTATTTATCAATGTTTCTACTAAAAAGTGTGAACTCTGTGGCTCTGGGATGCTATTAAAATATTGCTTTCTTTATTTCTCAAAATATTGCTCTGTTAATATAACATTGGCTCAACCGATGGAATAGGACTATCTTTTTTTTTTCTTCTTGTTTTTTTTTAAGGAAAGAAAGAGGAAACCAGTTTAAAAGCAATCATTATGTTTGCAATTTTTTTGGTGACACGAATAGCACAGAAATTACACACTTCAGGTTTTCAAGCTGCTTTCTTCAGGACAGCATTCTTTGAACTGCACAGCTTCTAATTTTTTCTTGTTTCTCTGTGGGAGTTCAAGGCTTTTGAAACCATATGGCCACTTGTGCTTAAAGATTTACTGTGTGTGCAGTTTGAAATGTTCCCTGTTGCTATCATGTCGCTATAAAGCCGCCAGGTGCTGGCATATTTGCAGAGACGTGGGGTGATTGTTCCTTTGAATGTCTCCTGTGTGGATCTCCATGGACACTGCCATAGGAGAGGAGCAGGAAATGGGGACAGAGAGTGATTGAGCTAAGAGGATCGGTCCCTCACAGCATGCATCAGACCGCATGTTATTTTTACACCTGTCAGGCACAATGGCCAGGTATGGTCCGCGCCAAGTAGGAAGTACCAGTAGCCATGGATACTGTCACCAAATCTAGGGTATGGTTTTGCATATGTGATCATTTCCATGCTGAAACGGTCATCACTCTTGCTCACGCTAGAAAACACAGTCCAAGCAATAAGCCACAAATCATCCAAACCATAAACACCACTGCATCATGTAAAGTACACATCTCATCCATATAACACTAACTTGAAAGATCTAGAGTGTTTTACCTTATAGCCTTTCCATAAAGCCTTCCAAAAGAAGAAGGGTTTCAATTGGGGTGAAAGCATTAAAAAGCATTTGAACATATAAATTTACTCTAAATATCACCAAAACAACTTGAAAACACCTTATTTTATGTAACTAACAGCGAGTTGTTGTGGAGTCGACAGTCTTCATCTGTATGTCCAAATATACATGAGAAATTGTGTAAAAGTATCTTTGAAGGAAAGACAATCATCCTCACCTCTGTCTATCAGAGCATGCACATAATGCCGATGCCAATTGCTGTCTGATTAACATGTATAAACGCTGGAGGAAAAAAGAGCTACAGTTGGATTATCTAGGTCTGTTAGTCTTTGTAAAAATCGTATTGTACTGTTTCAATCAGATTAAAGTATTTACTTGACATTTTAAATAGATTAATTATTGTTATAGACTGACTTTTAAAGTGCATGTAAACTTACTGATAGTGATAAACAACAGGATTTAACTGAATACTATATTTTGTAAAATTATTGCAACAAACAATATAAGAAAAAAACACAATCACAACAAGTAGAAAAAGTAGCTTGTTACTGGACAAGCTACTTTGTTGCCGAAACATTTACTTAAGTTAGTAGCGTCACTACTTTTAGTTAGTCCTCAACAGTGCTCAACACTTCTATCATGTTTATTTTTTTTTCAGTGTTGTATAAGTATCCATTTGTCATACTTCAGTAAATGAAAATAGATCTTCATGGAAGTTGACAAGTATAAAAGTTAAAGTAGCTCATGAGAAAAATAAGTAAAAAGTAATAAAGTAACTGATATTAAATGTACTTAAGTATTAAAGGTACAAGTAAATTGCATTAATTACGGCACAGCTAATTATACCATGGTAACTTAGTTGAGTGGCGGTTCCATGCTAGAGTCTATATTCGGAGGAGTTAACTCAAGAACTGCTCTGACCAATTCAGTCTGCAAGTAAATGTACTTCTCAACTGGTGCAAAATAGCAAAGTAAACAGTATGAATTAATGGTGCGTTCATGCCATGTCGGAATGGTCGTATTTATAATATGAGCACACATGAACTCCACCATAAAGTTGTAATTACCAGTGGGATTTACTTGAAACCCCAGTTTTCCGAGTTGGGCCCTATCAATTAAAGAATCATGGCAAAAATTAAGCAAATTGGTATTGTACATAATTCTGTTGCACATGTGGATTTTCACTGTACAGTTTAGATAGTATGCATTGTTGTACCATTGATGAAGAATAAAGCTTGCCAGAAAATAAGACTCATTTAGCTGGTTTATGAGGTGACAGACTTGTGCAAAAACATTTACTATTAGCATACGTGGTCGCACAAGAATAATACAATAAAATAGATAAAGCCTCAATTAAAAGCATTAAACTACATGAATAGTCTTCATTTTGTTGCATTGGTTTAAAAAATAGAAAAAGAAAAGTGAAAAAAAAGTGAAAAAGAGAGAAAAAATAGGAAATTGCAAATGGCCTATACTTTCCTACTAAAAGCACTTGAACACACATAGCATTGCAATAATGACTTCTGACCTCGATAGTACGAACTTCCCATGAGGACTTGAACACAGCATAAACTACAACATAACTGAAATAGTTTTTATACTGGTTTTGTGTAGAACATATGTGGATTTGACAAATGAGTGATAAGAAGAAAAAGAAAATAGTCCATAATGAATCGGAACATTGAAGGAGGGAACTGAGCAATATTTAGTGACTAGAATAGAGATTTGTGGGTGGACTCTTTTCATTTGCGCCAGTAAGCAACCACCCGACAACCACCCAGCCTATCAACTGTGTAGCAATGTTCTAAAAACACAGAGAACAACATAGCAACAGCATAGCAACAGCCTGGAAACCACCCAGAACAGCCTAGCAACTGCATAGCAATGTTCTGCAAACATAAAGACCAACATAGCAACAGCATAGCAACAACCTGGTAATCAACCAGAACACACTGGCAATCACATACAGTAGCAATGCGCTAAAACACCGAGCAGAGAATCTTGGCAACTGCATAGCATGCCTCAGCACCCAGAACACCCTAGTAACTACCATAGTCACCACACAATAGCAAGAACTAAGAAGCACTAAGAATACCTTAGCAACCATCCAGAACACCCTAGTTTTGCTTAGGCAAGCACCATTCACATCTTCTTCATAAAATGTAAAAAAAAAAAAAAATTATTCTGCTGTTACTCTCTATTTCAGGTTAAATTAGTTTTGCAAATGTTTAGAAATTTTCATGAGCACATATGGTCATTATATACACACCATGCCTTGGTTAAATTGTAAAAGGTAACTACATTGATTGACTTGAAACTTGATATGAACAGGTTTCCTGGAAAGGCGGGAGACTGATCGCACATAACTTCATCATTATTTCACAACGTTCATAATGTTTAATGCAAAATGCATCAATTTAATTCAAAGTCAAAACACAGATTAAAACTTACATACGTATGTGTTTTCTTCTCTTCCCCAGTCAAGACGATGCGCTCATCTTTGTGATTTTGATTCATGATTCGCCAAACAAATCATTCAGACCACTTTTCTTTTTACCTATTAAATGGAATCAAATTTTAAAGATTTGACTCAAATGAATATTTCACGATTCAGACATCACTATCGCCGATTCACATGCAATTAACACACTTTTACTGCCCTGTTAGTTTTTTGCAGTGTTCTGTCGCTAAAGTAATTATTTCTATAAATAGAAATTTATAGGAGTAAAAGTATTAATTTTCTCTTCAAAATGTAGTGAAGTAAAAGTGAAAGTTAACAGAATTATTTGTTTTCAAGTAAAGTACAAATATTAAAAAACTGTACTTAAGTACAGTAGTTAAGTGTTTGTACTTCGCTACACCTTTTTCTGTAGCTTCCCTTTCTCTGCCTCTTCTTCCCTCTTTTTTTTTTATTTTATTATTTATTTATTTTTTTATAATTTTTTTTAGCCTGAAGTTTATCTCTACATTTTTATTTTATTTTTTGCAACTTTCTTGTGACTGGAGACCTTACATATTGCCATGCCAACATCAATCCTTGAGTCTGAGATAGCATCATGCTGTCTGCTCATATTGGAGGAAAGGGATGTTTTATGGCAGGTCAGGGCTTCACCGACTTCCTCAGCGATTTGTCTTCAACCGACCAGAGCTGATGGAACAACAGAGGAAAATGATTGGTCTTACACGACAATTGGGACTTCTGGCAGAGGATGGACCGGATGGCCTTTGACAGCAACAGACCGGACATATCTGTCACTCTGTGACATCTTCTGAGTTCAGCTGTCCCAAACTCATCTGCTCACTTCTAACCAGGCTGGACACCCTCTATTTCCCATAATGTTAATCAGGCCATATTTCACAATGCTACATCCTGTTAATTTGACACCAGTGTGTTCAACATTTTCTTCATGACATCTTGTGCACCTCTAAGAATCACACATTGAAGACATTGGAGATATGCTGCTTGATATGACATGGTATTGATCATATTTTCTGTCTTGATATTTGCTTTGAAGACTCCTACAATATGTATAAACAGATTAGGTTGATTGAAGGATGTGCATTGACTAGGTTGTCTCATTAGCGACTGTCGATCAGTAGATGAAAAATGAGAACCAAAATGTTGTAGTTTGTCCGTTAACAATGTGCAATATGTCAGGCGGGTGATTTTGATCTCTGCCAAAATTGGAGAAGTCAAGCTGCTCTGAGTGAAAGAGAGTTGAAGTGAAGTTTGAAGTCTGTGTTGAATGTTTATTGGCATACAAAAGCTCAAGTTAGTTGAGCTCTGACCTGCAAATCTGTATATGGAAAAGTCGTTTGACCAATCTAAATGTCACAACTAAGAGGTTGTGGTTTTAGACAAGAGGTCAAAGTTTGGCTGGTTAGCACGGTCCAGTTAGCCCTTGTTTGTTTATTATTCATATTCATTATGGGGCCTGAAAAAAAAGCTTGCCCAAAAAGAAAATTCTGTCATCATTTACCCTCATGTTGTTCCAAACCCATATGACTTTCTTTCTGTGAAACACAAAAGGAGATGTTAGACAAAATGTTTACCTCAGTCACCATTCACTTTCAATTTATGGGAAATAGCAGTGTCAACATTCTTCCATGTAACAAAGTAAGTAATACATTACATGTTTGTAACAACATGAGGGTGAGTAAGTGACAACACAATTTTGGTGAATTATCCCTTTTAAGACTTCTGTCATCACACCCAGTGACTCTCCACTACCTTGACTTTAAGAAATTCTCAATGCCAAGATGAAATATAAAGGGTGGGAAAAAGAAAGAGTTTGAGAGAGACAGATGATGCTGGCTGATGATGAAATACTGATAAACACAGAGTTTAAAAAGCAGAAAATAAGACAGTTGTTGAGACAGGATCTCTTAGGACAGCCTTGTTCATGTATTCAAAGGGTGTGAATTTTCAAACCTGGCATGAATTAACCTCTAAGCCAGGTGGCAGTGCCTTCCAATGCAACAGTGATGCATTCCATGGTTTCCATGGCAATGTCTCATGCAGTCTCCTCTGGTTAAGCCACATGCCTAGTTTGTACAGTGAACAGTTCAATCTCTCAGATGGAAATCGTCCAGACCTCCCTTGAGCTGACCTGCTGTGGGCTTAGCTATGAGACTCATATTTGGAACTCTTTGGTTTGTTTCATCAACAGAACTTAGAAGTGTGACTGGCAATAGACTGAATTACACCAATAAATGTTCTAATTCAAGCTATCTAAAGACATCGTCATAAGATTTATTTCATTGTTTTCCCTTTGGTAACTCTTCACAATAGTTTTCTGTTTGTTAGCATTTTTTAATGCATTAGGTATCATAAACTAACAATTAATAATATATTTGACAGCATTTATTAATCTTGTTTAATGTTAAATTATGAAAATGGAATTTGTTAATTGTAAATGTATGTTATTTAATAATGCATTAACAAAATGTTAACGTGTACAGCTTTTAATTTGACAAAAATATTAGAATATTTTCAAATTACCATTAACAAATATTAGCTAATAAGTGGTGTAAAATTATTGTTCATTAGATAATGTGAACCAACAATGTCATTAACTAATGCTGACAAATTCAACTTTATAGTAAAATATTACCTTTATATTTTCCTTTCTGTCAATTTCCAATGGTATTTTTTGTTTCCTAAAAATATGACTCTTTGCATTGTTTGTCATACTACAGCAAGTTTTGTAGGTTACAAACCACTTTCTCTTACACACACACACACACACACACACACACACACACACACACACACACAAAACAAAAGACCTGCTTTTGAATGCTAGGATATGTCTTTGTGGAAATAGCAAGCCACATCTCACAGAAAAGGTCAATATAAATTTTTTCAGTGACTGTGTTTTCAAGTCCAAGGGAACCACCAAACTTCATCTCTTCAATAATGACCAGTTTCACCAGTTCAGACCATAGTACAGAATGAAAGGGCAACCATGCTTGGATGAGGGATGAGACCATTTTCTTTTTCTTTTTTCTTAGCCTAATATTTAGCCTGATTGCCAGATTGGTCACCTTGTGTTATCTGTATGTAGTGAACATTGCGTTTGCTCTCTGAGAGACGTATTTAAAATGCTTAAGCTGTTTTCTGTTTCAGGCAGTGTTAAATCAGATGGGCAGTATATATGCCCCAGGGAAGGACAGATACTTCCCTTAACTGGATATATTCAGACCTACACACTCTAATCAAACCCTGGCTGAGAGTATCCATACAGCTTTACCACAGTCTGTCTGTCAGACAAAGAGTGACCTCAGTGGCTGAAGACATGGATAGTTTGTAAAATCACAGTGCGTGTTGCATCAGTTTTATCGCACTATTTCTTTCGTAAAAGAAAAATGATCCAAAATGTTAAGGGTCCCTGACTGTGAAAGATTTTAAGTGCATCACCGGAGATACTCTATAGATCTAGATGGAATTTTTAAGGCTGTATGTAGTGAATAGGATTGTCACGGTACCAAAATTCTAGTAGTCAATACAAATACAAGTGGAATTTCATTCTTGATACCAGTTTCAAAACCACTGCAAAAAAAAAAAATAAAAAAAAAATAAAAAAATATACAAAAAATGCTATTAAACATCCAAGTTGATGTTATGTTTACATTTAAACAGCAATCAAACATTGTTTCAAGTTTTACCAGTGATTATTAATTAAATTAAGTAGTCAATAAAAAGAACAAAGAAATAAATTAAAATTAATTTGTGTGTGAATGTTGTTGTTTCACAACATAACAGGAAGTGGTAGGTCTGTTATGTTGCATTTAAACTCTAAGACCTAAGACCAAAAATCACAGTTTTTGTTCCACCTGTTTATTTTATTTTTTTTATTTTTTTAACAAACAGACTGCGTTTATTTCTCGGCAAGATAGACATTTTGACCAATAAATGCATTTGCTCTTCACAGAGTATTTTCACAAATATGCAACTGAGCGTTTGAAAGCAACCACATATAATCAGACAGTACTGTACTTGGCTAATGAACTGAGTCAGTACTTACTACTAATGTACCACTACTGTAGAAAGATGTGTATCTCTACATTTTTTAAATTTATTTATTTGGTATTGACTTTGTCCCATCTCTAGTCTTCATTCTCTGGACCAAAACAGGAATAAATCCAACTACACGCTTTTAATTAAATTTGACCTTCGGCAGCTTTCAGAAACAATTAATGACACATTGAAATAAATTCTTTGCCCATGTTCCTTAAAGTACTGGCCAAATTGATGGTCTTTTGACTGGCAGTGCAGAAGCTTTGGAGGTGAAAAAGGGCTGATAAAAAGAATACGAAACAAGAGGTTAGAGTTGTGTGAAAAAAGGCAGACCGGTGAACTAAAAGGCCATTTACTCCAGCAGAGAGCTCAGATGAGAAATGTATGTGTGTGTGTGTGTGTGTGTGTGTGTGTGTGTGTGGAAAAGCGTGACAAGCCAATCAAAGACTTAGTCGTCAAATGGTTCAACCCTTTTGTGATGTAGTGTATTAATTCTGATGCACTGTCTAGTCCAGCGGGAGCAGTTAATAACGATCGTAAGCTTTTACCACTGAGTGTGCACATGCACCTTTTCACTTTGAAACCAAAACAGTTTAACAATTTTGAGGGGATGGTGCTTTTTTGCGTACGCTCCCATGATTTGTTTGACTAAAATATGAAGAGAAAAAAAATGCCTAGAGCCTGCTTATAACACGATACACGCAAATCAAACATTGTATGTTCTTTCTCATTTCTTTCATATATTCTTTATACATTGTTGCCGTTAGATCTTCTGTACTCCCTAAGAGATGCTTTTTTTTCCCCTTCTGTTCACTGTTTTGAAATACTTTGTTGAATAAGAGATTCATATGATAATCTTGTCTCTGTGAACATCAGATCTTTCCATATGCCTAACAGCACTACGCAACTGGTTGCCACCTGTAAATCCCTCAGTTATCCTAATTAGAAGATAAAGAGGACAATTTTGTCTTTGAAGGACCCTTATTTGTCTGAATGTGATCCTTTTTAAGTATGAAGCTTACATTGACAGGCTCCTTAGTATGTTGTTGAATGCAGTGATTTCACTATAGGATCAGGTTTTAGAGCATAAGTGTTTGTCTGTTGTAGGTTTTCTCTTGTGTGCTCAAATACTTTTTTCTCCTGCTCACACTGGTTGAAATGTTTTATTTATCACATGTTCATGTTATCTATATGAGGGGATGTAGACAAGGGTAGACAGGCTTGACTTGCTGTTCATTGTAGAAGGGCTTGATCTTGTTCTCAAAGGACCTTTGGCTGTAGAAGTTGTTGACAGGAGTGAGGTATACATACACTAGCAGTCAAAAGTTTGGACACACTTGACTGAATTTACATTTCACATGATCTTTTAAAAAAAAATAAATAAATAAATAAAAAACTTTTGAGCTAAAAGTTTCTACTTGCTTGAAATTAGTTAATTCATTAGGTGTCATGATATATATATCCCCCCCCCCCCCCCGCCCCCCAAGACAGTGAAGCATTTACAAAGGTAGGCTTTTCTGATGACCCAGAATTTTTTAACTTTACATCTATATCAGTTGAGTGACACATTCAAAGTCATAGTGTGAATATATAACCTAATATTTCTAAATAGCAGGATTTTCATAAAAATACAGCCATGTCATAAATATTCAACCCCTATTGCATGTAGCTGTTTCTTAAATATGTAAGGCTACACAAGTAAATTGTTTGATAACAAATTTAAGTCATCAATCTGCAATGGCACTTATTTAAGTTTTAAAATGTAAGTTTAGTGTTGTAAGCAAAAATGTATTTCTATGCAAATAATGCAATTAAAAATAAGCTGTCTCAAAAGCTAATAGAGGACATTATTTCATTACACAAGAAAGGTCATGGCTAAAAGTACATTTCCAAGGCACTTCAATTTCCAATAGACAAAGTTGGCAGCACCATTTATACATTTTTTTAAATATGGTACAACAGCAACCTTCTTGGGGTGTGGAAGAAAGCAAAACTTCACAAAGGGAAATGTTGACTTGAATATTCAAGATGTAATAGGAAAGAAGTAGGAAAGACCTGTGGAGTCCTGGAAGAAGGTTTTATAGACGTATGACACTAAACTGAAAATGAGTTTTAGACCCATGGGTCGGCAGTATGTCTGGAGTAAGATGACAAGGTGATGACAAGAACGACACCATCCCCACAGTCAAGCATGGAGGTGGGTCAGTCCTGTTATGGGGGTGTTTTGCGGCTGCAGGAAACGGCTATCCTGACTATGTGACTGACACCACGGATTCTTTCAGGTATCAGGCCATTTTGGCATGAAAAATGTGATGCCTTCAGTGTGTAAATTTAAGCATTTTCCAGCAAGACAATAACACCAAGGATACATCCAAACTGACTACATCCGGTTGCGGCATGTCCTTAAATGGCCCTTTCAGTTCATCATTAAAATCCTATTGCAAACCTTTGTTGGGATTTCAAGGAAGCAGTGGCATTACAGAAACCAAAGAATGTCAATGAGCTGGAAGCTTTTGCTCATGAGAAATGTGTAAAAATTCGAATACAGAGTTGTCCGAAGCCTGAGAAACATTTATTTGCTGTTATTAAGGATAAAGGATGCTCCACAAATGATTGACTTTGGGGGTTGAATATTTTTGACATGACATTTGTGGAGAGAATTAGTTTTTTTTTTTTTTTTAAATTTGGGTAAACTGAACTCTTTGTTCCCAAAATCACTCAAATGTGTATTAAAAACTTACTTTGACTGTTTACTGAGGTTTTAGTTGATGTGTTTTAATTCACATCACCAGAATGTATTGCTGGTCAGGGGGTTGAATAATTTTGATTGCAACTGTGTATATATACACAGTTGTATATATACACAGTTGCGGTATATATATATATATATATATATATATATATATATATATATATACACACACACACTACCGGTCAAAAGTTTTGAAACACTTGACTGAAATGTTTCTCATGATCTTAAAAATCTTTTGATCTGAAGGCGTATGCTTAAATGTTTGAAATTAGTTTTGTAGACAAAAATATAATTGTGCCAACATATTAATTTTTTTCATTATAAAACTAAAATTTTATAAAAATAAATAAATAAATAAATAAAAAACAGTTTTTGAAATTGATGACTTGGACCAAATAATAAAGAAAAGCAGTCAATAAGTGCCCAGCATAGATGGGAACTCCTTCAATACTGATTAAAAAGCATCCCAGGGTGATACCTCAAGAAGTTGGTTGAGAAAATGTCAAGAGTACATGTCTGCAAATTCTAGGCAAAGGGTGACTACTTTGAAGATGCTAAAATATATTATCTTTTATATAATAAAGAATGAGTAAGTGTTTCATAACTTTTGACCAGTAGTTTATATTACACCGATCAGCCACAACATTAAAACCACCTGCCTAATGTTGTGTAGGTCCCCCTCGTGCCACCAAAACAGCGCCAACCCGCATCTCAGAATAGCATTCTGAGATGCTATTCTTCTCACCACAATTGTACAGAGCGGTAATCTGAGTTACCGTAGACTTTGTCAGTTTGAACCAGTCTTGCCATTCTCTGTTGACCTCTCTAATCAACAAGGCATTTCCACAGAACTGGCGCTCACTGGAAGTTCTTTTTGTGCTGGGTTGTCGCTGTTTTGGCAGCATGAGGGGGACCTGCACAATATTAGGCAGGTGGTTTTAACGTTGTGGCTGATCGGTGTGTGTGTGTGTGTGTGTGTGTGTGTGTGTGTATGTGTATATATATATATATATATATATATATATATATATATATATATACACTGGCGACCAAAAGTTTGGAATAATGAACATATTTTGCTCTTATGGAAAGAAATTGGTACTTTTATTCACCAAAGTGGCATTCAACTGATCACAATGTATAGTCAGGACATTAATAACGTGAAAAATTACTATTACAATTTGAACAAAAATTTTCAGGACTTCTTAAACTATCAAAGTGTTCTCATCAAAAAATCCTCCACGTGCAGCAATGACAGCTTTGCAGATCCTTGGCATTCTAGCTGTCAGTTTGTCCAGATACTAAGGTGACATTTCACCCCACGCTTCCTGTAGCACTTGCCATAGATGTGGCTGTCTTGTCGGGCACTTCTCATGCACCTTACAGTCTAGCTGATCCCACAAAAGCTACATGGGGTTAAGATCCATAACCCTCTATTCCAATTATCCAATGTATTTCTTTTTCTTTTTTTTTTTTTTTTGGTCCACTCTAACCTTTTCTTTTTGTTTCTCCATTTCAAAAGTGTCTTTTTCTTTGCAATTCTTCCCATAAGGCCTGCAACCCTGAGTCTTCTCTTTACTGTTGTACATGAAACTGGTGTTGAGCGGGTAGAATTTAATGAAGCTGTCATCTGAGGACATGTGAGGCATCTATTTCTCAAACTAGAGTCTCTGATGTACTTATCATCTTGTTTAGTTGTACATCTGGCCTGCCACATCTCTTTCTGTCCTTGTTAGAGTCAGTTTTCCTTTGTCTTTGAAGACTGTAGTGTACACCTTTGAAATGCTTCAATTTCAAGCATTGTATTGCCTTCATTTCTCAAAACATTGATTGACTGATGAGTTTCTAGAGAAAGCTGTTTCTTTTTTGCCATTTTTGACCTAATATTGACCTTAAGACATGCCAGTCTATTGCATACTGTGGCAACTCAAAAACAAACACAAAGACAATGTTAAGCTTCATTTAACGCACCAAATAGCTTTCAGCTGTGTTTGATATAATTGCAAGTGATTTTCTAGTACCAAATTAGCAATTTATCATGATTACTCAAGGATAAGGTATTGGAGTGATGGCTGCTGGAAATGGGGCCTGTCTAGATTTGATCAAAAATGATTTTTTTCAAATAGTGATGGTGCTGTTTTTTACATCAGCAATGTCTTGACTATACTTTGTGATCAGATGAATGCCACTTTGGTGAATTAAAGTACCAATTTCCTTCCGTAAGAGCAAAATCTGTACATTATTCCAAACTTTTGGCCACTAGTGTGTATTTAAGCAATATCACATGAGCAAGAGTGCCCTACATCAGCACTGCTGTGATGCAGCCGCAGGCCAAGTGCCGTAGGTAATCACAGCAGTGCTGATTTAGGGCCATATAGCACGATTGCGAGTGTGATATTGCTTATATACAACAGTTCAATGAACAAGTCAATTGTAAAAAAATTAGGAAAAACCAAGTACGGTCATAAAAACGCATTTGTGCATGGAACTACTTTCTTACGCGATGTATCAGAATCTGCTGTTGCTGGTTCAAACCAAATGATGCGTCCAAGCCTTCGTTAGTAATTCAAAAATGTCACTTCAGAAATAGTATCACGGCTTTTGCTGTTTCTAACAAGTTATTGGATAAACAAGGATGTATGTGTGTGTGTGTGTGTGTGTGTGTGTGTGTGTATGTGTGTGTGTGTGTGTGTGTGTAGAGAGAGAGAGAGAGAGAGAGAGAGACGGAGCGTGTGCGATCACCTGTTGCCACTCCCAAGCAGAGATGCTGTCAGCTTTCTGAAGATCAGCTTTCTTAGTGATAAAATAGCCATCCAAGTGGGGGTATTCCTCTCTATTTCGCGGTAGCCAGTGCACAAGAGTCGATCACTATAGAAACCGCAATGTCCTTTGCCATTTTATACAGTGTGTATCCAATGTGGAAACTCCAGTAAGAGGTAAGCTCCTTGAGTTCTGTAATAAATCAGTCTGTTGTGTCTCTCAGCTGTGATGAGCCGTAATGCTGAAGTTGTTTGTTTAAAGCTGTTTAAAGCTATTTCCTAGCTTTAGTAGTGTAGTAGCGATCACGGAGTGCTGTTGAATGTAAACAGTGGCTAACGCGGATTCACTTCACGTCACCAACTGGCTCATATAACACAAAAATGATCTTTTGCCAGTACCTGCTGGCTAACATATGTAAAAAAAAAACAAAAAAAAAACAGTAGCTCTTAACACATATGCACTGCTCTTACACTTTAGTTTAGAATGGCACGAACACAAGCGGAGTGATACACACACAGTGAAGCTTCTGAGTGCTGATGGTGCAGACCATCAGTGCTCATGGAACGTCTCTCGTCCAATCAGATTCGAGGACCGGAACTAACTGTTTTGTGTGTGTGTGTGTGTGTGTATATATATATATATATATATATATATATATATATATATATATATATATATATATATATCACACACACACTACCGGTCAAAAGTTTTGAAACACACTCATTCTTTATTATATATTTCTTTATTTTTTCACATTTTAGAATAATAGTAAAGTCATCAAAACTATGGAATAACATAAATGGAACTATGGGAATTGTGTTGTGACTAAACAAAATCCAAAATAAATCAAAACTGTGTTATATTTTAGCATCTTCAAAGTAGTCACCATTTGCCTAGAATTTGCAGACATGTACTCTTGACATTTTCTCAACCAACTTCTTGAGGTATCACCCTGAGATGCTTTTTAAACAGTATTGAAGGAGTTCCCATCTATGTTAGGCACTTACTGGCTGCTTTTCTTTATTATTTGGTCCAAGTCATCCATTTAAAAAACTTTTTTTTTATTTTTATAAAATTTTTGTTTTGCAATTAAATATATGAATATGTTGGCACAATTATATTTTTGTCTACAAAACTAATTTCAAACATTTAAGCATACGCCTTCAGATCAAAAGATTTTTAAGATCATGAGAAACATTTCAGTCAAGTGTTTCAAAACTTTTGACCGGTAGTATGTACAAATATATACTATATATACTATATATATATATATATATATATATATATATATATATATATATATATATATATATATATATATATAATTACATTAATGTAACTTTAAATGTATAAAAGTATTAGTATATTTTAAAGTTAACATTAAACAAGATTAATAAAGGCTGTAAAACAGAGGTGCTCACACTTCTATGTATGCAATCTAGTTTCATAATGTTATTATAGCAATATCTATCATACAGAACATGGATAGTGAAACTGATTAGTGAAACCTCTTACTGTTATTCGAGCTTATTGCAAGGCTCTCTGGAACACTCGATTTTGATTGGTCAATGGCACCATCCAGTTTTCAAATATTGCTCTGTAACAACCGCACATCCCGTGATTTAGACATAACAGACCGCTCATCCAGGTTCTGCGAGCCGTCTGTCCTGCTTCACGGATCACTGTGCGATCTCTACAAGTAAGCTAACAAAATAATTTAAACTCAAATAAATGTTTCATGTGCATTCATTTATTTATTTGGCAAGTAGTCTTGTAATAGGCTGAATATTGAGGAGTCGAGCGGTCATTTTTACAAAGTAAACACTAACAGAACTCTGACGCAAATCGGAGGTTGATTTCAGCTGTTCAGCGATTTCTTTCTTCTCGCATAATTACACTATTTCAGTGCAAATTAATGTTTCATGTCCATGTATTTATTTATTTGGCAAGTAGTATTGTAATAGGCTGAATATCGAGGAGTCAGATGGTAATTTTCACAAAATAAACACCAACAGAACTCCGACGCAAACCGTAGGTTGATTCCAGCTGTTCAGCGATTTCTTTCTTCTCAAATTACATAATTTCAATGCAAATCAATATTTTATGTTTATGTATTTATTTATTTGGTTAGTAGCCATGTAATAGCGGGATAATGTGCAGTCAGCCGGTTATTATTGTAAAATAAACCCCTTCAGGGTGATACAAGACCCCTCCATTTTGCGCCGGTGTCCTGATATACCTGTCGGGGTATATTGTGTGATAACAACCAGCTGACTGTACATTATCCCTTACTTAGAAGTGTATTGCATCACACTCCTTTGTTGGTGTACACCAACTTTAAATATGTTATATTTCAAAAGGAGACAAAAAGACTGGAAATAGTATAAAGAAAGAGTGAGAATATGATTATTTCATTTTCTGGTGTTGGAATCAAACACCTAAATAAACAGACAAATGCACACTTACTCTAAACACACCAGTCAATGTGCATTTTGCTAGTAAGTTCTTATCTTGTATCCCCACAAACCCGTTCAAGGAATCGACTAAGATACGAGCATACACACACATTTTCCCACTGTTAGCATCACATCACACGCACATAATCCATCTGTCTCACACACATGCACACCTACATGCTCCAACACATTTGGATTTGTCTCTCCGTGGGTCTCCAGCAGAGCACAGCTCTTGGTGTGGATGACAACCTTCTTTCCCCAAAACAGCTGTGATCATGCCTTATGCATCTTTTTGTCTTTACTCTTCTGGGTTTTGCCTTTACATGTTTCTCACCTCATTTCTCTTTCTTTCCTTCATCTTTGTCTCTAAATCCTGGCCTTGCACACAACAAAGAACGACTTTGGCTCAAACTGGCAATCCACCAATTCTTAGCTTCAGTCTTGAATGAAAGGTTTTACTCTTGTGTCTCTCTTCTCTCCATCTAGCTATCTGTCTCAATATGTAACATGCTATCCAAATCATTTGGTGCTTATTAAGGCATGTTTACAGAAAGGCCCTGCTGATATTTCTTACCTTCATACTTCCCCTTTGCAGCAGCCTATATATATTTTTTATTATTATTATTATTATTATTATTGAGGGAAGTGATGTTTCAAACAAATGTCCTCTCATTTGGAGTTGCTGCTAGCCTTAGCACGTAGCTAACCTGAGTCCAAGTTTGATACCCAGTGGGCAATTGATGTTGAAAAGACATCAAACATTGAGATGAGGCACTAAGATTCACTGAAAAGTCCTTAAAAAAGTAGGATTTAATTTACCATTCCTTTAAACAAACTTTATTTAAATTGTTTGTACCAACATTTGCCATTATGAGATAATCTGGCAATGTGAATACAGAGTACTGTCAGCTTTGAGAGTGTTAGTTATTAAACGTTTGCCAATTTAACCATGCACCTAATGCATGTCTTAGCACCCAGTCAGAAAAATGTGACCCACCAAAAGAAGGAAGACGTGGATTCACAACAATGGACACTTTTCACATATGTATCATAGCAAGGTAAACACAGTTGTAGCTAAAAAAATATTGACAATTGGTACACCAAAATCAAACCAACCATCTAATGTATTAACTGCAGCTGCGTTGTCTGAGGGTCATGAGGGTCTTTCCCTTAATGTTCTCCTGAATATTAAATAAAGGATTGATAATGATGATGATGATGATGACTAATATCTTGTTTTATGTAGTACTGCAGTTGATACTTACTAGTGATCGACTTGTCTCTCTGTTGGATGTCTGTTCTCCTCCGTAAACCTTGTTCCAATGCTTGATCTAAAAAAAATTTAAGCAAGTTTCTTATCATTAGCAGTTATCAGTGTTGGAAATGGGAATGTAAAAATTGCTCAAAGAAACAGGCAGCTACACATACAGTACATAACAGAATTGGGCCAAATATAACATCTCTCCAAGACAAGTACATATTTCTGTGTAGTTAAAAGAAAAATTTGTAAAACAAACAGAAAAAAAAATATATTTTTATAACCTTCTAATTTGCATTGATGGACATGACAATGACTACCTGTCTGATAGTTTTATCATCCACTGGTGCCACGTTATGTCAAGTGTTTTATCAAGTCTATTTTAATTCAGCTATCAAATGTGCATATTTTGAAGTTTAAAAGGTTTTTACCCAGAATGCATATTACAGTGGCCATCGGATTGCAGAGCTACTTCCTGGATAATTTTGTGGGAATGACAAGACTCCATACCCCATAATGACAAAACAAAAACCAGATTTGTGATAACTTTGCAAATATATTAAAAAGAAAAAAAAAAGGGGGCCTGGGTACCTCAGCGAGTATCGACGCTGACTACCACCCCCTGGAGTCGTGAGTTCGAATCCAGGGTGTGCTGAGTGACTCCAGCCAGGTCTCCTAAGCAACCATATTGGCCCAGTTGCTAGGGAGGGTACAGTCGCATGGGGTAACCTCCTCATGGTCCTTATAATGTGGTTCTCGCTCTCGGTGGTGCGCGTGGCGAGTTGTACGTGGATACTGTGGAGAATAGCGTGAAGCCTCCACACGCGCTATGTCTCCACGGTAATGCGCTCAACAAGCCACGTGATTAGATGCACGGATTGACGGTCTCAGAAGCGGAGGCAACTGAGATTCGTCCTCTGCCACCCAGATTGAGGCGAGTCACTATGCCACCATGAGGACTTAGTATTGGGCACTCCAAATTGGGAAGAAAAGTGGAGAAAATAAAAGAATTATGGAGGCCACTGTGGTCTTGGGAACTTTCAATGCAGCAGAATTTTTTGAAGCCTTCCCCAGATCTGTGCCTTGACACAATCCTCTCTCTGAGCTCCTTTGACCTCATGGCTTAGTTTTTGCTCCGATATGCATTTTCAGCTGTAAGACCTTATATAGACAGGTGTGTGCCTTTTCAAATAATGTCCAATTAATTACATTTGCCACAGGTAGACTCAAATCAAAGTGTAGAAACATCTCAAAGATGATCCATAGAAATGGGATGCACCTGAGCTAAATTTCAAATGTTATAGAAAAGTGCCTAAATACTTATCTCAGTTTTTTTCTTTTTAATAAAGTTACTACAAATCTGTTTTTTATTAGTCATTAAGGGGTATGAAGTGTAGACTGATGTGAAAAAAAAAAATAATAATGTAAAAATGTTTAGCTGCAATATAACAAAATGTGGAAAAAATGAAGGGGTCTGAATACTTTCTGAATGCAATGTATGCTTGTATATGTATTTATGTGTATGTATGCATAAATCTTTCTGTTTATAATTACATTAATGCTGTTTTACTTTGTTTTTATGTAAAGCACTTTGAACAAATTTTGTATGAGATGGTGCTATACAAATGAAAATGAATTGAATTGGAACTTGGTTTCAATTAGTAAGAACAAATCCAGTCTCTGTATGTCTTGCCTCTGTTTGCTTACTTGTCCCTGGGTTTAATTATGTACCCCACTATCAGGTGATATCTTGTCACTCCTGGTTCTTCAGCCTTCTCATGATCTCACAGGTGATGCACTGCTGTGCTCATTTGCTGTGTGAAGTACAGTTGGACACAGTGTAGAATATTGTCAATTATACTGTATCTCAGAGCTATTACCTTGGAATATTGGACATTAATTAATAACTTCCATTCTGTTGAGACATCAGTACCTGCACACCACACCTTTGATATACATATATATTTTTTTTCTGGTCCAATAAATACAACAGTACTCCTCAACTGTCATATGTGTATGCCTATTGTAGTTGTGCTGTAATCTGTTTACAAATTGAGTGACTGTCAATTTACCATACCACCAGTCATTGTACATGGTGGCAATGGTTGCCAACTATGTACATTTAATTTCTAACAGTATACACAATGTTTGTTGTCTCTCACACACACGCGATGCGATCATAAATGTAAGTTGGACTACATTCAAACTGTTCAGTGAATTGACAGATTTACTGAATTACTGGCTTAATTAACCACTCCTGCTAACAGTGTCATGGAAGCTATTTTTAAATTGTAGCTTTCCAAGCTACAAGTTACTGAAAACTTAAAGTAGCAAAAATACATTGAAGCTACTCCTTAGTAGTTAAAAAAGTAGGTAGCCACACTATAAGTTATTAATGAAAGTAGCTTACCACATTGATGTTATTTAGTGAAGAAAATATGTTTAAATATACTTTACCAGCCACTCAGATTATATATTTTTAATTTGCTATCAGAAGTTCTGAAAATCTGATTACCAATGTGTGACGCTACACTGCTACTCATCAGAAATATACCTATAGTTTTTCTTGAGCAAGCATCACATGATTGTATGACTGTAAAGGCGGTACAGAGCCATGATTAATGCATAGATATGCATCCTAGCTCAGACACTTACTTACAATGGCAAATCCCAAAGTCACATTGCGGACTTGGCCCTGACCACATACAGTGGCATGCAAAAGTTTGGGCACCCCTGGTCAAAATTTCTGTTGCTCTGAATAGTTAAGTGAGTAGAAGATGAACTGATCTCCAAAAGGCATAAAGTTAAAGATGAGACATTCTTTTCAACATTTTTATTTTGTACAATTTTAGAGTGAAAAAGAAAGGAGCACCATGCAAAAGTTTGGGCACCCCAAGAGATTTGAGCTCTCAGATAACCTTTACCAAGGTCTCAGACCTTAATTAGCTTGTTAGGGCTATGGCTTGTTCACAATCATCGTTTGGAAAGGCCAGGTGATGCAAATTTCAAAGCTTTATACAAACTCTGACTCCTCAAATCTTGTCCCAACAATCAGCAGCCATGGGCTCCTCTAAGCAGTTGCCTAGCACTCTGAAAATTAAAATAATTGATGCCCACAAAGCAGGAAAAGGCTATTAGAAGATAGCAAAGCGTTTTCAGGTAGCCGTTTCCTCAGTTCGTAATGTAATTAAGAAATGGCAGTTAACAGGAAGGGTGGAGTTCAAGTTGAGGTCTGGAAGACCAAGAAAACTTTCAGAGAGAACTCCTCATAGGATTGCTAGAAAGGCAAATCAAAACCCCTGTTTGACTGCAAAAGACCTTAAGGAAGATTTAGCAGACTCTAGAGTAGTGGTGCACTGTTCTACTGCGCAGCGTCACCTTCACAAATATGACCTTCATGGAAGAGTCATGAGAAGAAAACCTTTCCTGCATCCTCACCACAAATTTCAGCATCAGAAGGTTTCAAATTAACATCTAAACAAGCCTGATGCATTTTGGAAACAAGTCATGCGGACTTATGAAGTTAAAATATAACTTTTTGGCCGCAATGAGCAAAGGTATGTTTGGAGAAAAAAGGGTGCAGAATTTCATGAAAAGAACACCTCTCCAACTGTTAAGCACGGGGGTGGATCGATCATGCTTTGGGCTTGTGTTGATGCCAGTGGCACAGGGGAACATTTCACTGGTAGAGGAAAGAATGGATTAAATTAAATACCAGCAAATTCTGGAAGCAAACATCACACCATCTGTAAAAAAAGCTGAAGATTAAAAGAGGATTGCTTCTACAACAGGATAATGATCCTAAACACACCTCAAAATCCACAATGGACTATCTCAAGAGGTGAAAGCTGAAGCTTTTGCCATGGCCCTCACAGTCTAGGCCCTGACCTAAACATCATCAAAAATCTGTGGATAGACCTCAAAAGAGCAGTGCATGCAAGACGGCCCAAGAATCTCACATAACTAGAAGCCTTTTGCAAGGAATGGGTGAAAATCCCCCAAACAAAACTTGAAAGACACTTAGCTGGCTACAAAAAGCTTTTACAAGCTGTGATACTTGCCAGGGGGTGTTACTAAGTACTGACCATGCAGGGTGCCCAAAGTTTGCTTCGGGCACTTTTCCTTTTTTGTTATTTTGAAACTGTAAAAGATGAATATAAAAAAGTAAAATTGCTTAAAATATAAAAGAAATGTGTCATCTTTAACTTTAAGCCTTTTAGAAATTGCGCTTTGCTATTCACAGCAACAGACATTTTGATCAGGGGTGCCCAAACTTTTGCATGCCACTGTACATTTATGTTGACAAGGAAATACATACATAAATAAACACACTCATATAATTGTGCATAGTAGGTCACACCTTCTAGGAAGTATAGTCATAAATAGCCTTTGTGCTTGCATGCACACGCACACACACTTACGGTTTAGGGACATCTGTGCATAAAACGTGTAGTCAGAAGAGAGGGGTATGGGCAGGATGAGCCGTAAATCACTTCCTTTGTGTGGCTCACTGAGTCAGATGTAAGATCCACAACAAGGATATGTGAACACACACATTTTACCCCAGCAAAATACACAAAGTAATCAAAATTCAGACACTAAGGGGATTTAAAAAAAAAAAAAAAAAAAAAAAAAAATATATATATATATATATATATATATATATATATATATATATATATATATATATATATATATATATATATATATATATACATATTTTTTACATTTCAGAGAGACTGTTCAACACACCCATATTTCAATTGTTTTTCTTAGACAGCAATGTGATAAAATGGAGAAAAAAGTTGTCTGCTTCTCTTTTTCTTGAGAAAAGACCCCAGAAATCTCAAATGTCTTCTCTTTAGTTTCAGAAGAGATCTTAACAGATTTTAAAATGAAATCAAACATTTCTCATCGAATTCTAACGAGACCAAATTAGCTCGGCTATGCTATCCATGTTATTTTTATGGCACTCTACTCTTACTGTATATCAATAATGGTCTCATTTTTCTATTTTTATTCCTCCTAAGTAATTTAAGAAGAAGCATTTGAGACAAAGTTTATGTACATCATAAAAGTGCACACACAAAACAAACATTATGATGTTATCCCAAGTCCATTCAACATCCAAACCCAGTGACCTCCACCAAATACTTAGCAGCTGAAAACCCCAAGACATAAACCAAGCTGATGAAAGTTTAGAAAGGTCAGTTAACTCATCTTTTTAGCCCTATCGATTCTTTATAGCTGCTTCTTCTGCTTTTTTCCTTGTCTACATCTAAATCTCTTTGTCTGCAATGCACAGATCATAATTGTTTTATGGGGGAGGCCCAATACAGCATGCTGAACTAAGGCTTTTGTATTATTCACTCTCTATTTGTAGCTTCAGGGCAGCTCAGCAGAGATAGACACTTGTTATAATAACTGTTCAACCTTAACCGACTGATGGACGGGTCTTATTTACCACTCAGAGAACTCATCGGAAGTAGCGTGGGAGAGCTTGAGAGGAAGAATGGGGAGTTGTTGATGTTTTTGTGGAGAGGCAGGCTTCTGTTGGAGATTCATCGCTGGCATGTGGTGCTGATTGATTCTCTTATCAAAGCAGATTTTATTTTTGATACATCTGTTTTATGTCTGACGGCTGGTATGGTGCCTCCATGTGGTTTGCTGTTAAGCTACGTGGTTTAGTGTACTTTGAGATGTACTTTTCACAAAGCATTACCAAAAACACACTCTGTTGTGTAGGGGAGACCAGGGGCTATTGTAACAGACTATCTGTTCAATCTATCAGTCTTTTTAAGAGTTTGTAGGATAAAAGTTAACACAAATGACAAATTCTAATACCAGGGGCCATTATAACACTTTTTTTCTTTTTTTTTTTTTTTTTAATAAATAAATACAAAAAAATAATGGATGATTAAATTGCAAAATGTAATGTTGAAAATGCATAATTGATATTATTTCATAAAAATTTCTAGTTGAAGACTACTCGACTTTTTAGATGATCTATGTTCCTCAGTAAAAGGGATTTATATATATAAAAAATAATATCAATAAAATGTAGATACCACTTAGAGCTGAAAGCCTCTTGCTTTAACAGATATTATTTCTGGCAGGTAAAAGAATAAGTACCATATAAAGGTGAAAAAATATCTATTAATATTTAAAACAAGTTTACTTTGAGATGCTCTCTTATTTAAGACAGTTGGTTTATATTATTTAATATCAAAGTGAAGTATTATCAATGCTCATTATAATTAAATCTGTCTCGTTATAAATATATTAATGGCAGAGTTGCTTTTGGCACACATAAAGTTTATTATACCAAAACAGGGCAGTTATATTTGCAATAAAAAATAAATAAATAAATAAATAAATGTAAAAAGAAAGTTACCCCCAGCCTTCCATACTTTTAACCAGGTTTGCTGTACCTGATGGTTAAGGTTAGCATCTTTAAAAAGCCCTAGCTCAAAACTGATTGTTTTAAAGAATGAGCTTTACTTGAACCCAAGTATGTAACATAGACACACCGGCAGACCGTTCAATTAAATGGCTTCATTTTAAGCTAAATGCTGAACTTCATTTCTGACTTCCAAGAACACGCTGTGAGGGTGGTAGAAACATAATTCAACCTCTCTTTTTCTTTTTTAAAGTGCTAGCGTCATGAGCACTCAAACTCTTACACATAGACACAAACCAGATGCTTAGAAATATATAAAGTTGACTCTCAAGGGGAAATGCAGAGAAGCCGTCCTGGGATCATCAACATCTGTTTAGCATGCTGGACTCACGGGCAGGTTACACACCTTACTGCTGCATATATCTCTGGAAGATTATGCTTTACCACTGAGTCTCAGCTTGGAAAACATAGGGTTTTACTGATTACATACAGTTGAAGTCAGAAGTTTACATACACTTTGGTTTAAATAATTAAAACTAATTTTTTAACCACTCCACATATTTCATATTAGCAAACTATAGTTTTGGCAAGTTGTTTAGGGCATCTACTTTGTGCATGACACGAGTAATTTTTCCAACAATTGCTTACAGACAGATTGTTTCACTTTTAATGGACTATATCACAATTCCAGTGGGTCAGAAGTTTACTGTGCCTTTAAGCAGCTTGGAAAATTCCAGAAAATGATGTCAAGCCTTTAGGCAATTAGCCAATTAGCTTTTGATAGGCTAATTGGCAAATTGGAGTCAACTGGAGTTGTACGAAGTTTGGTGCGAAAGTGCAAATCAATCCCAGAACAACAGCAAAGGACCTTGCGAAGATGCTGGAGGAAACAGGTAGACAAGTATCTACAGCATGTCCACAGTAAAATGAGTCCTATGTTGACGTAATCTGAAAAGCTGCTCAGCAAGGAAGAAGCCACTGCTCCAAAACCACCATAAAAAAAGCCAAACTACAGTTTGCAAGTGCACATGGGACAAAGATCTTACTTTTTGGAGAAATGTCCTCTGGTCTGATGAAACAAAAATTCTGCCATAATTAGGCCATAATGACCATCAGTATGTTTGGAGGAAAAAGGGTGAGGCTTGCAAGCTGAAGAACACCATCCCAACCGTGAAGCATGGGGATGGCACCATCATGTTGTGGGGGTGCTTTGCTGCAGGAGGGACTGGTGCACTTCACAAAATAGATGGCATCATGATGAAGGAAAATTATGTGGATATATTGAAGCAACATCTCAAGACATCAGCCAGGAAGTTGAAGCTCCATCGCAAATGGGTGTTCCAAATGTACAATGACCCCAAGCATACTTCCAAAGTTGTGGCAAAATGGCTTAAGGACATCAAAGTCAAGGTATCGGAGTGGCCATCACAAAGCCCTGACTTCAATACAATAGAAAATTTCTGGGCAGAACTGAAAAAGCATGTGCAAGCAAGGAGGCCTACAAACCTGACTCAGTTACATCAGTTCTGTCTGGAAGAATGGGCCAAAATTCCAGCAACTTATTGTGAAAAGCTTGTGGAAGGCTACCCAAAACGGGTGACCCAAATGAAAAAAATTAAAGGCAATACTACCAAATACTAACAAAGTGTATGTAAACTTCTGACCCACTGGGAATATAATGAAAGAAATAAAAGCTGAAATAAATCATTCTCTCTACTATTATTCTGTGTAGCAAATTAGCTTAAAAAGGGAATTATTTATAACTAATTATAACTGGTTATAATTAATAATAAATATTTAGATTAGATCTTAGAATTAACTGTAGCAGAATCGATATTACAATTATTTGATCTGTCCGTCCAATATAAATATGTAGCAAATTAGCTTAAAAAGGGAATTATTTATAATTAATTATAACTGGTTATAATTAATAACAAATATTTAGATTAGATCTTAGAATTAACTGTAGCAGAATCGATATTACAATTACCTGATCTGTCCGTCCACCGAGCAGACAATATAATTATTTATCAGTTCTAGGAAGATTACTTTCCTGGCCAAGGAACAATAGCCTTCCTACTTATACAGTGCTAGCAGTAGTTTAGCATGTAGCAAGGAGCAACATTCAGTGACTTTGAATTGTGAGCGGAACACAGAGACAATCAATTGTGAATATAAGGGATTTAATAAATGAAACTATAACTAACATACAAACAAACTAAGCAAAACATACATATATAGAATGAAGGAAAGTAAGGAAAGGAGAGAGAAGAGCAGAGAATGGCAGTATTTCACATCAATTAACCACAACCTAAATGAGAATCATCAGAGGCACAATTCACCTTAAAAGGGGTTCAAACTTAAACACGCATCTAATCAGTTGTAAATGGTTACTTGCATTGGTTTGTTGCTGAATAAGAGTCTTGATGCGGTAGACGAGGTTCTCGACGATTTCTTTAGGAGTGAGTTGAAGAAGTCCACAGCAAATCCACAAAGTTACTTGAAGGTAAACACTGCCAGAAGGTTAAACTCAAGAGGAGAGTTTTGGAGTGTGTTGGTCTCAAGGAGAAGAGTTTTGAGCGATGATTAGTCTGCGTTCTGGAGTTTTGATAGTTCATTGCCGCACCCATTTTGTGGGTGGAGTGGCCAATCAGAGGCATGCATTTTGAGCGGGAGAGACATCCTTTGTCTCCGTTTATGGCCCATTCGCATTTTATTGCTGATCTGGACCGCTAGTGCAGCTTTTAATTCAAAACATAGTAAGAATTGTTCGATGCATTTCACGATCACATGGTGTACATTATGGTGTGAGAAATAAAGAGAAGATCATTTTGATACCAAGAAGGTAACCTCCAGACGATATTAAAGCAGAGATACACTCATACACTTGAATATAGGCATTTAACGTCTAACTAATACAAGTAAAGGGTTTTAACTAAGTTAATATAATAGGGGAATATACATACAACACATGCATATAGCAGATACATTTATAACTGCTTACTATGGCCTAAATAGAGAAAATGTCTTTAGGTGTGTGTGTGACGTGTATTGGAATTACTGGAGACAGACAACTGCTCTGGTGCCTGGCACGGGGGGGGTCACCCCTCTTTCTGTGGAATGTGTTTGAAGCTTGATGGAGACACTCCAGAGGCGACCTGTTTTAGCATCCTTTTGATAGTGATAAAGACCATCTGCAATTTAGCACCCATATAAATGTAAACGCGGAGGCCAGGTCAGTAATTTATATGCAAATGTCAAAAGGCTAAAAGGGTTTTTTTAAACAAAGTGTAATTAACCATCACTTACACAGACGTTACATCTGACATTTCACATTCTTAAAATAAAGTAGTGATCCTAACTGACCTAAGACAGGGAATGTTTTCTACAATTCAATGTCTATGAGTTTTACGAGTTTAAATGTATTTGGCTAAAGTTTATGTAAACTTCTGACTTAAACTGTATATAGATCAAGCACCTCTTTATTGCTACTGATAAATAGCAGCAAATATTTGAAGGGAAATTATGTATCTAGGCAGCAGTGCTGTATGGCGATAATTCCCAAGGGTTTTTTGCACCCCAGGGGTAATTAATCATGTTCCAGGGAGAATATGGCAATATTTTCGATTTTTCTTTATTAAGCATATGCAAAATATATCGTCTCGGTTACTATCATAACCTCCGTTCCCTGATGGAGGGAACGAGACGTTGTGTCGATGTAGTGACACTAGGGGTCGCCCTTGGGAGCCCCAAACACCTCTGATCTTTGAGAAAAGGCCAGTGGGGATTGGCAAGTGGAATTTGTATGCCACTTCCCCGGACATACGGGTATAAAAGGAGCTGTCTTGCAACCATTCATTCAGGTTTTGTGCTGAAGAGCCGAGATAAGGTCCCGGCCATTTCAGCAGGTAGTTCAGTGTCGTGGCAGGAGGGACACAACGTCTCGTTCCCTCCATCAGGGAACGGAGGTTACGACAGTAACCCCGAGAGGGGAGGAGTTCTACAAACACGGTGACTGGGGGCAGAGAGACCTCTGCCCAGGAAGACTCCTGGACCACCAGGGTTGACATCGCCTGCCCGAGAGACCGCCCTGTGACTTTTGTCACCCAGAGTGCGAGATCGATCGCCGAGCACAGCTCCTGCATCAATCCCGGGTCAGCACTACCCACATGCAGTTCTTTGAGTGCCTTGGCTTGGTGCACCTGCAGGAGAGCCATGGCATGCAGGGCGGAGGCGGCCTGTCCAGCAGCACTGTAGGCCTTAGCCGCCAGTGACGATGTGATTCTACAGGCCCTGGACGGGAGCCTCGGATGGTTCCGCCAGGTGGCGGCGCTCTGCGGGCACAAGTGCACTGCAATGGCCTGATCCACATGGGGAATCGCTAAATATCCCTTGGCCACCCCACTGTTGAGGGTAGTGAGCGCGGAGGTGCCCGCGGACCGGGTCCGGGCAGTAAAAGGTGCCCGCCATGATCGCATGAGCTCATCATGCACCTCCGGGAAGAAAGGTACTGGGGCAGGGCGTGGCCGTGAGTGGTGCTCTGGGCCCAGGAACCAATCGTCGATCCGCGAGGGTTCAGGGGGGAGTGGAGGATTCCACTCCAGCCCGACACTCGCAGCTGCCCAGGCAAGCATGGCCGCCAGTTCTGCGTCAGCCTGTGACTGGGCTACCGCACCCGAGGGTGGGAGCCCAGCCGAGTCCTCTGCGCCGGACTGGGCGAACCCGCTCTCCGATGCTGCTATCGATAACTCATCCTCTTCGCGAGCTCCGAATGAGATCGCGAACTCGCCCTGAGACGAGCCCGCGGTCTCATCCCAGAATCCGACCGGGGCACACGAGTGTGCTGGGGAATGGGAGGTCCGTGGGGGGGTTTCCTGGCAGAGAAGCTCCCATTGAGGTCCCCAAATCGCCTCCAGTGCTAACCATCTCTGCCTCATACCCGTAGGTAGAAGGACCGAGGCGGGGAGCTGCTGGGATGGCTTTCCCTCTGACGAAGGAAAGCCGCGACCGCAATGTTGCCATGGTCATGTTTTCACAATGAAGACATGAACCATCCACGAAAGATGTCTCCACGTGGGAAGCACCCAAACACGTGAGACAGCGATTGTGGTCATCAGAAGTGGAGAGATAGGGTTCGCAACCAGGTATAATACATAAACAAAAAGGCATCTTGAAAAAGACGCTTTCATAAGTGCCATTCTATTAGTACAAAATATACTCTTTATGAGGAAAGAATATACTCTTTTAGCTGCTGAAATGCCCAGGGGTGTTTTCTGCACAACGGTGGTGCAAGAGGGGGAGAAACCGCTGTAATGCGCCGTAAATCCAACAGCTTTCACTGGATAGAGGTGAATGGATCGGCAGAGTAATTCAGCTCGCTGAACACAACCGCTCAGCTCTGAAGAAAAAATCTGAATGAGTGGTTGCAAGCCAGCTCCTTTTATACCAGTATGTCCGGGGGAGTGGCATGCAAATTCCACTCGCCAATTCCTATTGGCTTTTTCTCAAAGATCAGAGGTGTTTGGGGCTCCCAAGGGTGACCCCTAGTGTCACTACATCGACACAACATCGAGTGAGTGACAGAAGGGGAACACATCTTTAGAATGTAAGGACTGGTGGAAATTACATCCACACTAATCTGTTTTCATTTAAAAATTTGTTTTCCAAAGTATTCAGTGCTAGCAAGCATTTTCCAAGACTTCGGTGGAGACATTGTCGAAGTGTAGATGAGAGGAGGAAATGAAGTCCAGTCTATGCATTTTCAAACAAAAACATATTAGAGTGAATGTGGTCTAAAACGTCTTACAAAACTACTCATATATTAAAACGACAATTTATTACAATTAATCTCATGATGTTTTCAGTGATTATGTTTTAAAGAAAAAAATGTATGCATAATGTATGCTCATTTTATAAATTTGTGTGGATGACACTTGTAGCAGAATATAAATATGCTACTTCTGATTCTGTTGTTCACATATGATATTATAATAATATATTATCATATTATATTATTTTCACATATTATGAGAACACATTTCAGGTTTGGTGTCGATAAATGGGTACATAAATTGAGGGTCCATAAGATGAAAAATGCTGGGAAACACTGCTGTATGGTGAGTTTTATAATCTGTACTCTGATGTGTGGTTAACACGAAGACCGATGCAAGACTGATGAAGTGTTGGGCTGTTCCATTCTCTATAGCTGGATGTAAATAAGAATTGGAGTGGCACACTGGATGCTCTGTGAATATGGCAGGGAGGAGATGGGTGGTGGTTAATGGAGATGTTTATAAGCATTTCCTAGAAGAGGGGGTGTACATGTTATTGTGAAATGTACTGGAACCCCATCGTTCAAAGACATGAAGGAATGAGTCTAAAGGCGGCTACGCACTAGAGTTTAAGCTGCTTCAGAGAACGCTGCGAATGCATTGATTTCATTGGGGATAGTGTGTCGAAACAACAAGAATGTAAATGCAAAGGTTTGCGATAGTGACACTCTGTCATGCGACCAAAAGTTGAGAGCTTTCAACTTTTGCTGCAATGCACTCTGACATAGACATGCATTGACCAATGAGAATCTTGAAAAGGCAAAACTAGTTGTGCTGTGAAATAATAAAAAAAATGTAATAATAATAACATGGCGGAAAAATTCATACATGCGGTTGTATTCATTCCTTGTCCTTTATTACTGTTCTCTGCCAGGCTAAAAGTTGAAGTGTTTCAATGTTTACTGCTACATTGTCGAAAAGTTCTATTTTAGATAGCTATCTCTATTGGCGATTGCTGCTTGTTTTCAAACTGAACCACCTCTTCCCTCAAGTACACATCTTCCAAACTGATCTTTCACACTTCCATGCGTCGCACATTCTGTCTGAGCTTTCCCTTGTGTGTAAGTGCCCTAAAGGTATCCCTTTACCCTGCTCATCAGACTTTACCTATGATTATAGATTACTCCTCCCCGAACATGTTCGTTCTTTTTTTGTCTTACTAAAATGTGTCAGAGTGGTGGACTTGGTGAAGTTGTGGTCAGTGCTGGTCCTCCGGCATATTAAGCTCTGGTGCTCGTGTGGGAGACGTGGGTTCGAGTTTGGCTCAGGTCATGTTTCCATTCCATTTAGATTTCTATCCCCATTAATTCCTCTCTCTCTCTCTCTCTCTCTCTCTCTCTCTTATACTGTGGCTATGTTCAGAATGGCATACTACTCTTATTACTGCAGTATATGGTATTTATACTGTGCTCAGTATGCAAATTTTCCATTCCAAACATAGCCTGTCTATCAATAAAATGTTGCCAAAAAGATGCTCTTTTCACACTTTGCTAACAGGAGACAGCGGTGAAGATCCAACAATGAGCAACAGTAGCAGAGCAAAAGGAGGCATAGGAGTGAGAGACAAAAAGAATGGAAAAACAAACCCTTGCCTTTCATGACACCACTATTGTCTTTTCCGTGACAGAGTAAATTAGTGTGATCGTCTGCGTGCGCGTCTGAGCTATCATAAGCGTATTAACGCAGGCCCTGCGGGAAGTGCTGGTAATCAGGTCTGTTTGACAGAGCCAACGGGATGAAGTCTCTAGAGTATCCATCCATCCCCTGAGCTCTAATGTATGTGATGCAGCTCTGTTTGCTAATTAAAACACCTCTCTTCCTTTCTTTTACTGCATTTTTATTTTCCCTCAGTTTGTTCTCAGTCTATTCTGCCCTACAAAACCAAAATGCAGAGTGAAACAGAGAAAAATGGCTTGAAAGGTTTGTGATGTGCAGCCAAATATCTAGCCAATTTTCTCTGAATTTGGGCATAGTCGCAGGGTAGTATTTGTGTTCTCGCTTTCAACTCGCCTTGTCCTCATTGTTTAATGTAGTTGCTTTGAAATGATTAAATATAAAAGGCAGTATATATTTATTTAAGTTTGCTGTTTAAAATGCAGGACTAAAGGTTCTGTCCCCTCTTCTGTTCAAATAAAGTACATCAATATACAACTACATCTATAACTTTTCTCTTGTCTCGGCATATAAAATCCCAACTGCACTGACCTGTGAATTACTTTTCACAGCAAAATAATTTAATTTGAACCCTAGAAGGTTGCAGCAAAACTGTAGTGTGGGGTGTTTCTTTCTCTGCCTCTTGACTAAGATGAATTCAGCATTGGGTTTGGGGGCTTGCTGAAGAATAAATCATGGCAAATAAATGTAATTTATTTTTTTGTTCATGTTGAGGATGTGTTTCCTGATTGTGAAATATTCTAAGCATCTGCAAACTGTAGTGGATGTCTTTGAGTGGTAATTTAGAAAGTGCCACAGAGAATCCACGTTGTCTTCTAGTGTTTTCTTCCTTCCGTTCTTGCTATCATATCTTATGGAAATCCTTTTTTCCTGTATAAGCCTGTGGAATTTATTAACATCGCATGCAGTTCATCTCCCCATGCACGCAGAGCAAAAGGTCAAGTCGACCATTCATCTCAAGAGAAGAGAATGCTACACACTGAATGACGAGTCTAGCTCTTCTATAGTTTCTGATAGCCAGTAAATGCAATAAAAAATTAGCATTTAAAGAGTACACATTTCATAAACATGTCAAGTTTGATCATGAAACTTGTTTTTCCAGTGTAATTTCTAGCAAAAAACAATCTATCTTATACTCAGTACTCTGTATGACTTTCTTTCTTCTGTGTAACAAAAAATAAGAAGTTCCCCATCTTCCCCATCAACCTGGTCGAGATTGCATGTGGGAGAAGAAGCTATCAGTCGGCTGGTGCAGGTCCTGATGGTGCGATACCGCCTGCCTGATTGTAGCAGTGAGAACAGCCCATGGCCCGTGTGGCTGGAGTCTCTGATGATCCTCCGAAATTTTTTTCACACACCGCCTGGTATATATGTCCTGGAGGGAGGGAAGCTCACCTCCGATGATGTGTCTGGCAGTTCGCACCACCCTTTGCAGTGCTTTGCGGTTGTGGGCGGTGCTATTGCCGTACCAGGCGGAGATGCAGCCAGTCAGGATGCTCTCTACAGTGCAGGTGTAGAACCATGTGAGGATGTGGCGGTTCATTCCAAACTTTCTCAGCCGTCTCAGGAAGAAGAGGCGCTGATGAGCCTTCTTCACAACGGCTTCAGTGTGGATGGACCATGTGAGCTCCTCAGTGATGTGGACACCCAGGAACTTGAAGCTGCTGACTCTCTCCACTGGTGCTCCATTGATGGTGATGGGACTGTGTTCTCTTCTCCTGAAGTCCACCACAAGCTCCTTTGTCTTACTGACATTGAGGGAGAGGTTGTGCTTTTGACACCAGTGTGTCATCACTGTGTAGGCTGTTTCATCATTGTCAGGGATCAGACCTACCACCATCGTATCATCAGCAAACTTAATGATGGCATTGGAGCTGTGTGTTGCCACACAGTCATGTGTGTACAGGGAATACAGGAGTGGGCTGAGAACACAGCCCTGTGGGGCTCCAGTGTTGAGGGTCAGTGATGAGGAGATGTTGCTGCCCATTCTAACCACCTGGCATCTGCTTGACAGGAAGTCCAGGATCCAGCTGCACAGCGAGCTGTTTAAGCCCAGAGCCCGTAGTATCTCATCAAGCTTGGAGGGCACTATGGTGTTGAATGCTGAGCTGTAGTCTACAAACAACATTCTCACATAAGTGTTCTTTTTTTCCAGGTGGGAGAGAGCAGTGTGTATTGTAGATGCAATGGCATCATCAGTGGAGCAGTTGTTGCGGTAAGCCAACTGCAATGGGTCTAGTGATGGAGGCAGCACAGAGCAGATGTAATCTCTGATTAGTCTCTCAAAGCATTTGCTGATGATCAGAGCAACAGGACGCCAGTCATTTAAGCAAGTGATTTTGGATTGCTTTGGAACAGGCACAATGGTGGACGTTTTAAAGCATGTGGGGACTACAGACAAAGACAGGGAAAGGTTGAAAATGTCCGTAAAAACACCAGCCAGTTGGTTCGCCCATGCTCTGGTGACGTGGCCCGGAATGCCGTCTGGACCCGCGGCTTTGCGGATATTCACCCATCGGAAGGATCGGGTTACATCCGCTACAGAGTCGGAGAGTAAACTAACCTCTGTAGCTTCGGCTGCGAGAGCTCTCTCCACAAGGGCGGTGTTATTTCCCTCGAAACAAGCATAAAAAGTATTTAGCTCATCCGGGAGAGAGGCAGTGGTGTTCACGGCGGAGTTTTTATTCCCTTTAAAGTCCGCGATGATATTAATTCCCTGCCACATGCTTCTAGAGTTGGTGGTGTTGAACTGTCCTTCAATATTGTTCCTGTACTGACTTTTTGCTGTTCTGATTTGCTGTTCTGTTTTTCGGAGGGCATAACTGGCTTGTTTATGCTCCTCCACGTTCCCGGAATTAAAAGCGGAGGTCCGTGCATCAAGTGCCGCGCGAACATCGCTATTAATCCAAGGTTTCTGGTTCGGGTAGATCCGGATTGTTCTGATCGGAATGACGTCCTCTACGCACTTTCTGATTAAACACGTTACGCTATCAGCGTAAAGCTTGATGTCGTCATCAGAGGCGGACCAGAACATCTCCCAGTCCGCATGATCAAAACGGTTTTGACATGACATTTGTGGAGAGAATTAGTTATTTTTTTATTTTAAAATTTGGGTAAACTGAACTCTTTGTTCTCAAAATCACTCAAATGTGCATTAAAAACTTACTTTGACTGTTTACTAAGGTTTTAGTTGATGTGTTTTAATTCACATCACCAGAATGTATTGCTGGTAAGGGGGGTTGAATAATTTAGATTGCAACTGTATATCTTGGCAAAAGAATTGTTTGTTTTGATTGTAAAATATATATTTTTATGTAATTATTACTTTATTTTATAAAAGCACTTCACTTCGCATCATGCCCAAGACCCTGTAATCATGGTAAAATCCCTATGTAGTAACTCATGACCTCTTTTGGCTTACTGCTTTAATATCTCTCATTGTTTGTTTTGTCTTTCCAGAACCTGATGATGACGAGCAGAAGGTGAAGGTGAAGACGCAGAGGCCGCGGTCAGCTGACCAGCCAGGTGTGTTTCAAGCACAAACAGGTGAGCTCCTTCTCCTTACCTCTTGTTGTAGCTAGTAATTGCATTTCAGCACCATGGACAGCACGTTGATGTCATTAAAGGAATATTCCAGGTTCAAGTTAAACTCAGTCAACAGCATTTTTTGGCATACTGTTGATTACCACAGAAAAATAATTTTGATTAATTCCTACATGTTTTATTGTATTTTTTTAAGCAAAAATCTGGGTTACACTAAAGCACTTACAATAGATGAAAATAAGGCCAATCCATAAATGTTATAACACTTGCTGTTTCTAAAATATAGCCACAGGATGTAAAAATGTGCATGCTAACATGATTTTAGTATGATGGAATCGCTTACTAACCTTTTCTGTGCAAAGTTATATCCAATTTTACTTATATTTTTCCATGACGTTGTAACACAGAAAACATAAAACTATCACAAAAAAGATGATTTAAAAAAACTTTACAGCTTAAATAATACACAAGTTATCAGAATTAATATGTTTTATTAATTATAAACTTTCTGCCTTTAAACACTAAAAAAAAAAAAAAAAAGAAAAAGAAAAGTGGCTTTTAAAGAAGAGGAGGGAAAAGATTAATTAATTTTTTGGGTAATCAACATTATGCCACAAATGTTTTCAAATGCACTTAAATTGTGTTGAACCTGAAATATTCCTTTAAGGCTTGAAGTGAAAAGAGGTCCGGAAATTACAAGCGCAATTTTTTATTTTTTTTTTGCCTCTTTGATTTAAATCTAAGATCTGTTATATATATATATATATATATATATATATATATATATATATATATATATATATATATATATATATATACACTGGTGGCCAAAAGTTTGGAATAATGTACAGATTTTGCTGTTTCGGAAGGAAATTGGTACTTTAATTCACCAAAGTGGCATTCAGCTGATCACAAAGTATAGTCAGGACATTACTGATGTAAAAAACAGCACCATCACTATTTGAAAAAAAATCATTTTTGATCAAATCTAGACAGGCCCCATTTCCAACAGCCATCACTCCAACACCTTATCCTTGAGTAATAATGCTAAATTGCTAATTTGGTACTAAAAATACACTTGCCATTATATTCAACACAGCTGAAAGCTATTTGGTTCGTTAAATGAAGCTTAACATTGTCTTTGTGTTTGTATTTGAGTTGCCACAATATGCAATAGACTGGTATGTCTTAATATTAGGTCAGCAATTTAAAAAAAGAAACAGCTTTCTCTAGAAACTCAACAGTCAATCATTGTTTTGAGGAATGAAGGCTATACAATGCTTGAAATTGCCAAAAAACTGAAGATTTCATACAAAGGTGTACACTATAGTCTTCAAAGACAAAAGGACAACTAGCTCTAACAAGGACAGAAAGAGATGTGGAAGGCCCAGACACAATTAAACAAGAGGATAAGTACATCAGAGTTTCTAGTTTGAGAAATAGATGCCTCACATGTCCTTAGCTGACAGCTTCATTGAATTCAAAACCAGTTTCATGTACAACAGTAAAGAGAAGACTCAGGGGTGCAGGCCTTATTGGACGAATTGCAAAGAAAAAGCCACTTTTGAAACAGAAAAAGAAAAGATTAGAGTGGGCAAAGAAACACAGACATTGGACAACAGATAATTGGAAAAGAGTGTTATGGATCTTAACCCCATTGAGCTTTTGTGGGATCAGCTAGACTGTAAGGTGCGTGAGAAGTCCCCGACAAGACAGCCACATCTATGGCAAGTGCTACAGGAAGCGTGGGGTGAAATTTCATCTGGACAAACTGACAGCTAGAATGCCAAGGATCTGCAAAGCTGTCATTGCTGCATGTGGAGGATTTTTTTGATGAGAACTCTTTGAAGTAGTTTAAGAATTCCGAACAGATTTTTCAAATTGTAATAGTAATTTTTCATGTTATTAATGTCCTGACTATATATGTGATCAGATGAATACCACTTTTGGTGAATGAAAGTACCAATTTATTTCCATAAGAGCAAAATCTGTACATTATTCCAAACTTTTGGCCTTCAGTGTGTGTGTGTGTGTGTGTGTGTGTGTTTGTATATATATATATATATATATATATATATATATATATATATATATATATATATATATAGTCCCCACCAGCCCCCAAACATCTATTCTCCACCCATCAGTTCTGCGGATAATGCTAAGCTCTGACTCACCACATGCAAATGAAGATGTAATGCGATTACGAGACGTGCAATTAATTTGATTTGCCCATTTGCTTCGTGATGTTGCCTCTATCCAAGGACACGGCATTTAGAGACGACAAAAAAGGAATCGGGGAACTTCATCTGCTGTATTCCCACCCGCTAAGATTAGCCCAGGCTGTCGAGGTTGCTCCTGTTGTTTAATTTGCTGGAAGCCTGGGAGGGACAGAATCTACTTGAATACTTAAATAAACTTTTGGCCTGAGGTCCTTTACAGTGCTGTCTACCTCATTTACCATCTCAGCTGTTCTGAAGACCTCCCTCTGTCTCTCACCACCAAATCGTGGAGGAAGAGTGACAGTATGGTTTCTCAGGAAGGGCTGTGTTCTCTAAGTTCACAATGCGTTTAATGGAGCCAAAAGTCTGAGAACACACTGAAAATCTGGGATTAAAATTCTAATTATAACCTTGAAATAAGCAAATTCGATACCTTTATAACAAAGAAGCATTGAATTGCATAAAAAAGTAGGAAATATTTAAGATTCTTTTAAGTCATTAATAAAATGTAAGCAAATTTGTGACATTGATCATGCTAACTCCTTTATACAAAAGGTCAGATTTCCTTGCTTCCATTAAAGATGCTCTTTGGAACATTCTCAAACCATGATGAGATAACATGGATCATCAGGTTTTGCACAAACTTGTTGGGTCGATGCCAGCTTGAGTGCATTCTGTCATTTAGGCAAAAGGAGGACATAGAATTACTACTTTTATTTGATAATTGTCTGGGTCTGGCCATATCTGCCTTTGTATGGTCATTTGTCTCGGATTCAACATTTCTCTCGCTTTCTCTCTCTATTTCTCACTCACTGTATCTCTGTTTTTTAGGTGACCCAGCAGCAGAGGAGTGGTCTCAGTGGAGTGTGTGTTCGCTGACATGTGGGCAGGGTTGGCAAGTTCGTTCTCGTTCATGTGTGTCTTCTCCTTACGGGACCCTCTGCAGTGGCCCGCTGAGGGAGACCCGACTCTGCAACAACACTGCCACCTGCCCAGGTGACCCGCAGCATCAAGCAGGTAGAGTACCTCCACACTCTTGGACGCACACATACTACATACTTACACATCCTATAGAATGCATTGCATGAGAACTGTACACAAATGACACCATTAAACTTTTAGCTGAATGTTTGCTATTGCTCTGTGAAGTGCGCTTTGGCCATTGCATGAAAAGAAACTGAAATGATCTTGCACAGTTTTGTTAATATCGTTCCATTTGCACTACACACACACACACACACACACACACACACACATGCACACACGCACACACACACACACTGACACTCTCTCCACAGCATGCTTAAAATACACATGCATGCCTGCATACACTGACACACACACTAGTAACTAGATAATATTTCAATAGAGCATAGAGTGTCTATTGTGGCATTGTGCACAATGGGCACTACTAAGACTCTTTGTACTGCACTGATATCTTACAAGTCTCCCAGAATAATTTTTTTATGCGTCTACTTGAGTGTTTGTCTATCTGAGATGTGAATTTTTTTTTTTATTTAATTTGTTTATTATTATTATTATTATTTTATTATTTTCTTTTTATCTGCATATTGGATGTCACCATACCGAGTATGAGCATGTTTAAAAGCACATAATTAGATAGATAGTTCTGGTCCAGGTTGCTGATTGGTCAGTACATTGCTGCAGCCTTACTAACAGCTATGATACAAAACATCTGTTCACCTTTGTATTGCTGCCCTGTACTCATAAACCATTTCAAGGACTATTTGTTGGTTTAAGGAAGTGACAGCTTTATTCCTTGAACATTTCCAAGTAGTTGTCGAACACTTTCAAAACAACAGTGGGAGGCACTTCAGTCAAAGTGACTTTAGCATGATTAACAATACTAACGCTACAATTATTGTCATAAAATGCCATTATTAAAATGTGGACCATGTTGTTTGGTGGCTGGATGCTCCATGGATGCCTGAAACTAACAGAAATAAAAATGTTTAGATATTCGAAAAAGCAACCGCAAATGGACGTCAGAACCACTGCAGTGAAGCGAGACTGCTGGATACTGCAGTATTACTGTAGCACACATCTTAACTCTGGTAGGAGAATGACATTTATGCCAACTAATTGTAAGTTTGATAAGTAGAGCTCTAAAAGTGACTATATATCGCTCTCATTGTAATGACTAATGCTGCACAAGTAATTTACTATACATTTAGTCAATTAGAAAATGCTTTTATCAAAAACGACTTGCAAATTAGGAACACAAAAGCATCTATGAGCATCTAAACTACACCAATGAACATCCAAACTACGATACAGTTTCATTTCCTTTCTCGCTTGAACGCTCAGTATCAACAACACTTCTGGATAAGTTACACAGATAAGGTAAACATTTGATGTTCTTTGAGAAAATATGTTAACTCAGAGCCTTATTTAAAGGATTCAGTAATGATACCGGAAGTGCTCCCAGGCAAGTAGTGTTCTAATTCTTTTGTTATTGTTTACATCCTCGAAATGGTCTATAGAGGCCAACTGTTTACATTAGTAATTAACATTCCAATGAAAATACCTGTGCTTAATATTTTTATTATGTAGTAAGCCATGCTGTATTGTGAATATAATCACTCTAATGCACATTGTGACTAACAACCACCTAGCTCTTACTATATTCACAATATAGTATGGCCTTGAGTGCCTTATTGCTAAAATGTGGGTTAAAATCTTTCCCGATCCACAGACCTGATGTAGGTCTTGTTTTATATATATATATATATAGGTGCATCTCAATAAATTAGAATGTCGTGGAAAAGTTTATTTATTTCAGTAATTCAACTCAAATTGTGAAACTCGTGTATTAAATAAATTCAATGCACACAGACTGAAGTAGTTTAAGTCTTTGGTTCTTTTAATTGTGATGATTTTGGCTCACATTTAACAAAAAACCATCAATTCACTATCTCAACAAATTAGAATACATCATTAGACCAATAAAAAAAAAAACATTTTTAGTGAATTGTTGGCCTTCTGGAAAGTATGTTCATTTACTGTATATGTACTCAATACTTGGCAGGGGCTCCTTTTGCTTTAATTACTGCCTCAATTCGCCGTGGCATGGAGGTGATCAGTTTGTGGCATTGCTGAGGTGGTATGGAAGCCCAGGTTTCTTTGACAGTGGCCTTCAGCTCATCTGCATTTTTTGGTCTCTTGTTTCTCATTTTCCTCTTGACAATACCCCATAGATTCTCTATGGGGTTCAGGTCTGGTGAGTTTGCTGGCCAGTCAAGCACACCAACACCATGGTCATTTAACCAACTTTTGGTGCTTTTGGCAGTGTGGGCAGGTACCAAATCCTGCTGGAAAATGAAATCAGCATCTTTAAAAAGCTGGTCAGCAGAAGGAAGCATGAAGTGCTCCAAAATTTCTTGGTAAACGGGTGCAGTGACTTTGGTTTTCAAAAAACACAATGGACCAACACCAGCAGATGACATTGCACCCCAAGTCATCACAGACTGTGAAAACTTAACACTGGACTTCAAGCAACTTGGGCTATGAGCTTCTCCACCCTTCCTCCAAACTCTAGGACCTTGGTTTCCAAATGAAATACAAAACTTGCTCTCATCTGAAAGGAGGACTTTGGACCACTGGGCAACAGTCCAGTTCTTCTTCTCCTTAGCCCAGGTAAGACGCCTCTGACATTGTCTGTGGTTCAGGAGTGGCTTAACAAGAGGAATATGACAACTGCAGCCAAATTCCTTGACACGTCTATGTGTGGTGGCTCTTGATGCCTTGACCCCAGCCTCAGTCCATTCCTTGTGAAGTTCACCCAAATTCTTGAATCGATTTTGCTTGACAATCCTCATAAGGCTGCGGTTCTCTTGGTTGGTTGTGCATCTTTTTCTTCCACACTTTTTCCTTCCACTCAACTTTCTGTTAACATGCTTGGATACAGCACACTGTGAACAGCCAGCTTCTTTGGCAATGAATGTTTGTGGCTTACCCTCCTTGTGAAGGGTGTCAATGATTGTCTTCTCGAAAACTGTCAGATCAGCAGTCTTCCCCATGATTGTGTAGCCTAGTGAACCAAACTGAGAGACCATTTTGAAGGCTCAGGAAACCTTTGCAGGTGTTTTGAGTTGATTAGCTGATTGGCATGTCACCATATTCTAATTTGTTGAGATAGTGAATTGGTGGGTTTTTGTTAAATGTGAGCCAAAATCATCACAATTAAAAGAACCAAAGACTTAAACTACTTCAGTCTGTGTGCATTGAATTTATTTAATACACGAGTTTCACAATTTGAATTGAATTACTGAAATAAATGAACTTTTCCATGACATTCTAATTTATTGAGATGCACCTGTATATATATACAGTTGCATTTTGTTGGAAATTAATGAAGGAGATGAAATAACATAGTCATGTATTTATAAATAACATAGTCATAATCACTCTGTGTAACTTTACTATGTGCAACTTAAATTAGATTTCTCCTTGCTCTTAAAATGCTTAGTAGTGGATGCAAATTTACCATCATATATTGTTTGCCCTTTATTCAAGAGGTCAAGAGGTTCATCAGCTGTGTAGTTCATTCCGTGTGGTAATTCTATAGTAGGGTGACTCAATTCACCTCTTAATTTGCATTTAGCCAGAGTTCTAATATTAAGCATCTGGGCTTTTATGACATGGTTGCCATGTTCAGCACCTGATATTTTGCAGTCTTTCATGGTGTATGGATCAGTGCTTTAGAATGTGATTTAAAGAGATAGTTCACCTGAAAATGAAAATTCTGTCATCATTCACTCACTCGCATGTTATTTGAAATGGGGTGTTTTTCTTCTGTGGAAGACAAAAGGAGACAGATTATTTTGGTGAACTATGCCTTTAAGGACATCGATGATTTTAGCCAGAAATGTAAGGAATAAAAGTGAAGGATTTCTGCTGGAAACACATGCTTGCAGTGGATTGATTCGGATCAAGGAGGTTTAGATATGAATGACTGACATTATGTGCCAACGTGCAAACGTTTGAAACAGATTTTCGATGCTTAAGACATAAAGACTGATTTTAGGGAACTACACATCAATACAAGATTGCCAGCAAAAATAATGCAAGATGCTTGGGTTGAGTTTTTTAGATTATTTATGCTGACAACATAAACAGACAGGCAATGTTTACTACAGGGAAAGAATTGGCAGGGAAAGACAATGTGAACTCTCATCAATACGCAAAGTAGCTACTAGAGTTTCCCATTAATTACCTGCCACAATGCGGCCAGCCACAGTTTCATAATGAACCAAAAATATTTTTACACTTCTCATAATAACACAAAAGGTCTCTAACGCTGTGCTTTGTGCCATTGCTTTAGCAAAGCATCTCTCACTCCCAGTCAGTCACACACCCCCAACCCCCCACACCCTCCCCACCCCCACTGTACGGGTGCATGCTCAAACACGCACACGCACTGGAACCACCTGGCTGCATCAGAGACACCAAGGCATTTTGAGGACACATATCTAGCTAGCTAAGTTTAGCTAATTGTCTAACGTTAACGTTATTACCAGCGGCTCTGACAACATAACTATTTTCAGCATCTGAGGAGCAAGTTGGCTCATTATGTAACGTTAGGCTATTTATAATGTTAACCAATCAAGTTAAAGTAATGCTACTGTTTTTAGCTTAATGTTTGTACCCTTGATTTTTAAGATCATGAGCATTTTTAAATATTTCAAGAAGAAAGAGCGAAATCCACCACCAAATGAGGAAGAAACAGCTACAGAGGTATCTAGGATAGCTAGCATAGTTAGTTGGCAAGTCAATAGCCAAACAGATTATTCATATGCTTTTGTCAAGAAATAAATTGGAGTAACAGTGGAATTGTAACATTAATTGTTTCTTTGTAGCAGAAGAGACAACTTCTCCAGGTAGCAGAAGAGACAACAGGGGCAGCAGGAGAGACAGCCTCAGCTGACTCTCATAGAGGGACAGACATTCAGAGAGAGGCAGCAGGGCAGGTACTTCCCATAGGGGCAGCAGGGGAGACAGCCTTCCCTGAGGAAAGAACAGCAGGTGATTTTGACAGCAGAGAAAGGGACAGTAGGTCAGAGTAATTTCAGTTCAGTTTTTGAACTGCGTTAAACTCCATCTCGTTAACCATATTTTGTGGGTGTGACTTTTTTGCCGTGTCATCACCATTCATATCTAAACAAGCAATGTGTTTATGATTAAATTACTACTACAGCTCAAAACTGTTTACAAGAGCACAAAGTTCTTCATAGCTCTATCCTCTCAATGTTGCTCTCAAAGTGCACCAGATTGATGCATTTAACTTTAGAATGCACAAAACTTTCTTCCATGAGAGCATGCTCCTGGACCCCCTTAAAGGGTCCGAGGTCCACCCACCACAGTCTCACAAAATCCTGTGTGAAACACTGGTGTATGTGTGCACAGTTTATTTTCACACTCAAGAAAAGTGTTTAACAGGAATATGCACTGGTGAAAAGGGACCTAGTATATTTGAGATTAGCCTGAGCTAGTGTAGCTTCAATGTAGCTTAGCTCTCAATGGAAGTCCCATGGTCCTCCTTTTGGCTCTCGTTCAAACAGAGCTTAATTGATTTGCCAAAGCAATTATGGCCAGGTTTATTTATTTAGTTTAGAGGAGAGTTATTATTCAAAATTGATCAAGCAGATCCTTCAAATGAAAGTGGTGCTTTTAAAAGAACAGCAGTTCTGGCCGCAGTCTTGTCTTAAATTGTCCCTTGTTTGCTCGTTATTTGATCTCAATCTCAAGCGTGGTCTAAATTATTGACACCAGCCATCGATAGTGGTTTCCATCAAAATTACCATTGCAAATGATTACATTTCAGCATGAATTAACTTTGTTCCAACTACAATTATTTGTGCTGCTCTTCAGGAAAAGCACAGCATTTTTTACTATTTAGACAACTGTGAACTGCATCCACATGAACCATACCTACCTGAGATTGGAAAACTGCTTTCACACCAACCAAACAAACCAAACCGTGATGTCAATATGGTCCATACCAAACTCTGTAGTATGAAAGCACCCTTACATATCCACACATCTCATAAAACAAAATTGTGAATAACATTGAAGTATGATGTTTTTCTGTCTAAACAAAGGCTAAGATATGAGTCAAAAGATTCCATGGAAAGAAAACAACTTATATGCAATGCTAAAATGTTCATCCCAATGAATCAATATTAATGTATTCATGATAGCCTAAAGAAATTCTATCATCTCTGCACAATGGGTTGGATGATATGCCTGGCTCTGCTTTGTGCCTGGGCACTAGAGCAGAGCAGAGCTTTCCTAAACTTAATCTGCTCCACTTTAATGAAGAAACTCTATTGAAATTTTACGGGTCTATTGATGAATAAAATCTGATGCAATTATCTCAGAAAGGTAAAATGGTGGGTGAGGCCTAGATTCAGATGGGAAAAACATGTTTAAGTAAACTTTTGGAATATGAATTTATTTAATTGATGCTGTTTTTTTTTATTTATTTAAAAAAGACATGCTCTCCCTCTGTTTTCCTCTCTATTGCTTTAGACTGTTGTTTTGACTTTCTAGCCTATAGCTATCTGTTATTTAATGTGACATATAATCGGAGATAAAGCAGTGCGTTAATGTTGTTTTGAGCTGGATATGGATGATGCGGTTGCTGATATGTGCTGGGGAGATCTTGCACTGAAACAAGAATCACCTCATTGTTCAGCTAGTCCGGTGCAGCTTTAGTGTGTTATGCTTGACATCATGCAAAGTCCTGTTTCTCTATTTAGTAATTTAATGACTTTACATGTTTAGCAATTTAACCTTTTCCAGTTTTTCCTAGCATATTCCCCAAATATCTATGTGTGTTATTGTGTTCAGTCAGCTGTAATTCATGCTGGGCACTGCATACAGCAAGTAAATGAGTCTTAGGGCAAAAGGGGCAATTACAGCTATTAACTAACAGGTGGTGCTATGCATTTATTGTTTGACTTTTAAGTCTGTATTGATACATCCAAAACAGGGATTCAAGGAAAGATCATTTGTCACAGCTTTTTCACTTTGGCTCAATTCTCGAATGAGAATTATTATAATTTTTTTTTTTTTTTTTGTTTTTTTTCAAAACATTAAGTTAAAATCTCTGAACAATTAGTTTCTTATTCACACCAGATTTAAATTTCTTATTCATTTAAGCAAATTTCACATGTTTTGGCACATGTTTGCAAAATAGTAAGTACAATTGTCTTCATTTAGCACAATAACTAAATGCACATGGCTTGCTGATCAAAACTGATGAGTTGATTCTCAGTGAAATTGTCATACACTTCACAACTTCTAAACATTATTTCATCGTGTGAGCCATAACATGCAAAATGATCCATCCAGTTATCAAAATCTGTCAGATATACATGTATATTCCATAAATATCTATGACATGGAATGTTTTTTTTTTTTTTTTTTCATGGATGTCATTTTGTGGCAATTTTCTGTTCACTATATATGACTTTACATGTAAGAATTTTTTAAAAATGGACATGCAAATGTGAATTTCCTGTTTACTTGTAACACATTGCTACAAAAATACATTTACTGTATACAAACAAATGTGCATATGCTTTTTCTGTGTACTACAGTATTGTACAGTATTGACTGCAATAAAATGTATACTGTGCATTGTATGTGTTAATATCAAAATATGTTTCAGGATCACTGTACGTAATATCTAAGTCATTTTCAACATTTAAATGGCACACAACCCTTTTCAATCCCTGTAGCTTTCACAGCCACTGCACAGGGTTTGATGTTGTTCTTTTGGGCAGGTCTGGGAATGCTCTAATGGGACATTGCTCTATTGGTTTGAGGATTGCTGTTTGTCCTGCATGCCCAGTCCACAACCACCTCTCATTGCCTGTTTATGTATTTCTATCTGTCTAAACTTTTGCTCTAATTTTCAACCATACTGCCTTCTTTGTTTTGTTTTCTGGCTATGCAGTCTGCTGGTCAGTTCATACTTGTTTTGTATGTTGTTGTTTTATATAATAAAAAACAAACAAACAATGCAACTATTTAGTACATAAACATACAGTACACATGCACATTTGAAAATTTAACAGTGTTATTGATTGCTTAGTGTTGTCCAGTGGCAGTGGTGTCTCTGAGTCTGTGGCAGGCTTCTACAATAAAAAGTAAAAAAAGGCTTGAGTTTTCTCCTAAGATGTGACTCAATTTAGTTTGGTTTGGTTGAGCCATAAAGTTTGGTATTATTTTCTCAAATTTAGGGAAGAAGGTAGAGTGAATGATTTGATAGTGGTCACAGTGTAGCAAGAAATGTTCCTCAGTTACTACAGTTCTCTGTGTGCATCTGTCTTTCTCTGTCTGTCTGTCTCTTACTCTGCTGTAGGATGAATCAGTAGACCATTTTGGGGAAAGGATAGGCAGGCTCAAAGTCTCTGTGTGAGGTTGCAAAGTCATTGATTTGACTGAGATTGCAGTACATTATGTAGTATATAGAGAGCAGTGAGCACTGCAGGCATATCAGGCCAGTATTCAGCTTCTTTCAATGCCACACAAATCAGTATGGTTATCCTAAAGTCACGTTTTACCCATTTGAGCTCTCAAACATTAGCATCATCAGGCCAAGACATGCTAACACCAGTGGCAAAATTTGTGGAAGTCCAGCCAAGCATAGAGCTTGCTGATTTGTTATCCATATGCCCTTTAGAGCTTTCAGTCCGCTGTAGGTTATGACACATTGACCTGATTAGAGAAGATTAGTTATTTTAGCACATCTAGTGGCATCAAGTGTTCAAATATGAACATGCCCCAAGCTCACACTATTTGTTGAAGTTGTCAGACAGCTATCTCCAAGTTTGTAATTGGCTACCATTCATAGTAAGGCTGGGTCCAGATGTAGATTTTTTATTTATTTATTTATTTTTTTTTTGTTGATGCATCGTGATATTCATTTAAACAATCTCGATATTGATTCTTAAATCCCCAGATAGATCTTTTACTACATGTGGCAACCCTCTACAATTCGATTAAATACACTTGCATATGCAACCAAATTTCATGCAATGCGACTAAAATGTCTATGATTAGCCAGTGGCTGGTAAATTTTCAGATTTCATTCACCATTGTTTGAGTAGTATGGGTTCCTGTAGCTCAACTGGTAGAGCATAGCATTAGCAATGCCAATATCATGTGTTCAATTCCCTGGGAACACAAACTGAAAAAAATAAAAAAATAATATATATATATATATATATATATATATATATATATATATATATATATATAGAATCCTTTTAAAGTCACTTTGGATAAAGGTGTCAGCCAAATGTGTAAATGAGTAGTATAGTGAGGATTAAGTTCAGCACCATGATCAATGTGTGTTAAAAGGTTTGGTTTAGAAGGTTTTGGTTTGACTCATTCAATGGATTTTATTACTGAAATATATGCATATGGACTGGAATAAAATCAAATTGAGAGCTTGTGAATCAATATCAAATCAGTAAATCTGTATCAACACCCAGCCTTAATCAACAGAATGTGATCAGATTTTTATTTTGCCATTTACCGAGCCCCGGACTGTCACAAAGAAAAGTGAGATTTTAGAGATCTAATTCACTGATATCTGTCAGGTAGTAGGGACATTTCATGCATATACACCAATCAGCCACAACACTAAAACCACCTGCCTAAAATCGTGTAGGTCCCCCTCGTGCCGACAAAGCAGCTCTGACCTGTCGAGGCATGGACTCCACAAGACCTCTGAAGGTGTCCTGTGGTATCTGGCACCAAGACATTAGCAGCAGGTCCTGTAAGTTGCGAGGTGGGACCTCCATGGATTGGACTGGTTGGTCCAACACATCCCATAGATGCTCAATCAGATTGAGATCTGGGTAATTTGGAGGCCAAGTCAACACATTTAACTCTTTGTCATGTTCCTCAAACCATTCCTGAACAGTTTTTGCAGTGTGGCAGGGCGCATTATCCTGCTGAAAGAGGCCACTGCCATCTGTGTATATCTTTCACATAAAGGGGTGTACGTGATCTGCAACAATTTTTAGGTAGGTGGTACATGTCAAAGTAAAATCCACATGAATATCAGGACCCCAGATTTCCCAGCAGAACATTGCCCAGAGCATCACACTGCCTCTGCCGGCCTGCCTTCTTCCCGTGGTGCATCCTGCTGCCATCTCTTCCCCAGGTAAACGATGCACACGCACCCGGCCATCAACATGATCTAAAAGAAAATGTGATTCATCAGACCAGGCCACATTCTTCCATTGCTCCATGGTCCAGTTCTGACGCTCACGTGCCCATTTTAGGTGCTTTCAGCAGTGGACAGGGACAGCATGGGCACTCTGACCGGTCTGCGGCTATGCAGCCCCATATGCAGCAAGCTGCAATGCACTGTGTGTTCTGACACTTTTTTTATCATGCCCAGCATTAAGTTTTTCAGCAGTTTGTGCTACAGTAGCTCTTCTGTGGGATCAGATCAGACGGGCTAGCCTTCGCTTCCCACGTGCATCAATGAGCCTTGGGCGCCCATGACCCTGTCGCCAGTTCACCAGTTGTCCTTCCTTGGACTACTTTTGATAGGTAACCAATGCATACTGGGAACACCCCACAAGACCTGTCATTTTGGAGATGCTCTGACCCAGTCATCTAGCCATCACAATTTGGCCCTTGTCAAAGTCGCTCAGATCCATACGCTTGCCCATTTTTCCTGCTTCCAACACATGAAATTCAAGAACTGACTGTTCACTTGCTGCCTAATATATCCCACCCCTTGACAGGTGCCATTGTGACTAGATAATCAATTTTATTCGCTTCACCTGTTAGTGGTTTTAATGTTGTGGCTGATCAAGCAAGCAAGTCTAATTGCTTGATAATGAGGCCAGTATGTGGCTTTAGAAGTCTAATTAGTTTAGTTACTTCAACACTAAGTTGTTCCATCCAGCTGCCTTCTCTCATCCTTGCTCATTCGCTTCATCTGGACTTTTGTTTTTTTGTATCCTTCGTGCTGTTCAGCCATTGCTCCTTTAAGCTCTGCACTACAGAGCGCTATCAATTATTAATCAGCATGCATAATTCACAGTACACTCCTGCCCTACAATGTAGTGGCCTAACATCCACTCCCTCTCTCTTCCATAAGCAAATCGAGAGGAAATAGCATGGGTAGAAAGTTGTTGTGCCCTAGTTTAGAATGTATGGCTGATCTTGGCTGTCTTTTGTTTTTGACTGTTGTAATTTGGCAAAAGTCATTCACACCCTCATCTATAGCATCGTATCAAGCACATAGTCATAATTTGAGCATTTCTGAATTTTTGTCATCTCCATTTGACTTCTATTAAAAAGAGTTTAGGAATATATCTAAGGAATACTTATTCCTATTTCATATTTTATTAATCACATTAAAAAGAAATGGACCACGTTAACATTGTGCTTTTATTGATATTCAAAGACTTCTTGAGGGGATGTAAAGTCATTGAAAAATCTCCGCATGACCACAATCAGCTGGACGCGTTTCATGATCAAACAGTACATTTAATCTAGTTTTGTACTACCAGGCCTTGATCTCTGGAACTCTGGGGCTCCTTCCTACAGGATGAGTGACATTTCATTCATGTTATACATGCAATCTCATATTCATTTCCTTCTATGCCCTCAACCCTTGATCATCCACTCTGACACTAGAGGAAGGGCTTCTGAAGGGTGCGACCCGATCTATTGGTTGTTCTTCAGGTGGGTGGGATTTCGCCTCCCTGTGTCCTGCCCCAATGGATTGCAGCTGGCTTCTGAAGAACCCTTGGCCCCTCCTCCCTTCATCATCCCTCATTCCCATTGGTGGTTTTGTTGGTGTTTGCAGTGCATGGGCTGTGGGAAGAGTGGTCTCCATGGAGCCTGTGCTCTGCCACGTGTGGCCGTGGTTCTCGGACCCGGAGCAGGATCTGTGTGGTACCCCAGCATGGAAGCATGGCCTGTGGGGGGCCCGAGGTGCAAACCAAACTCTGCAATATAGCTGTATGCCCTGGTTAGTACTAATCTCCATTTCCTCATCTCTCAGGACTAGAGATCGACCGATATTGTTCTACAGTAATCTACAGTAAGTGGTCTCAAATGTATTTTCATCTTTGAAATGCTATGTGCTACTGTACATAAAAAGTAATTTCTGTAAACAATACACTAGAAAAGCAAGTAACTTCACCTAAGCAAGTTACATTTAACTTAGGTTAACTTAGTTTTTTTAGAAACCCATCAAATTGTTTCATTTATCAATACACCAGATATTAAAGAACCAATAACCAATTAAGTAGAAAAGTGTGAATATCAGTAAAATAATAATAATAATAATAATAATTATCGGTTTATCTCTAGTCAATATACTCTTTCTTTCTCTTCTGTACCTCAGACCTGCATATTACTGCTTGAATTTTCTGCCATTATGCCTTTTTCTGAATGACTTCCTTAATTTTACCCTTCTTTCCATGTTCAGTATTTCCTCCTGTCTTTTCTCTCTATTCACATGTCCTCTTGTCTCTGACCTTTCCTTTTCCTTTTCTGTGTGCCGTCTTTATCGCCTCTAGTTTCACTCCAGTCCACCTCATGTCAGTATTTCCCTCCTCCTTTTCTGTCTCAGTCTGAAAGCCACTTGAGCTCTTTGTTTTCTGCTTTCTCTTTCTGCAGCCATGCATTGTGGTTTTCTCTGGATTTCTCTTATTATGCCAGTCTCTTGAATTTTTTAGTTGAATGCTATTCAGACAGGGGAAAGTGGTGTTCAGCCCTGACTCATGTTATTTGAAGAAATAGTTCACCTAAAATGAAAATGATCTCATCCTTTACATTTCACCCTTGTGACTTACATTCTTCTGTGGAACACAAAAGGTGAGTTTTTGAAGAAACTCTTTTCCATATATTTAAATTGAATTGAGGAATGAATCTGTCAAACAAACATGTCAAAACTATCATTAAAGTAGTCTATGTGTGCTATACAGTTGAAGTCAGAAGTTTACATACACCTAAGGCAAATACATTTAAACTCATAGAACTCATAGACATTTAATCGTAGAAAGCATTCCCTGTCTTAGGTCAGTTAGGATCACTACTTTGTTTTTTTTGTTTTTTGTTTTTTTGAATTTTAAGAATGTGAAATATAGTAGAGTGGATGATTTATTTCAGCTATTATTTCTTTCATCACATTCCCAGTGGGTCAGAAGTTTACATACACTTTGTTAGTATTTGGTAGCACTGACTTTAAATTGTTTAACTTGGGTCAAATTGTAACTTCTCACAATAAGTTGCTAGAATGTTGGCCCATTCCTCCAGACAGAACTGGTGTAACTGAGTCAGGTTTGTAGGCCTCCTTGCTCGCACACGCTTCTTCAGTTCTGCCCACTAATTTTCTATCGGATTGAGGTCAGGGCTTTGTGATTGCCACTCCAATACCTTGCCTTTGTTGTTCTTAAGCCATTTTGCCACAACTTTGGAGGTATGCTTGGGGATATTGTCCATTTGGAAGACCCATTTGTGACAGAGCTTTAACTTCTTGGCTGATGACTTGAGATGTTGCTTCAATATATCCACATAATTTTCCTTCCACATGATGCCATCTATTTTGTGAAGTGCACCAGTCCCTCCTGCAGCAAAGCACCCCCACAACATGATGCTGCCACCCCCATGCTTCACGGTTGTGGTGGTGATCTTCAGCTTGCAAGCCTCACCCTTTTTCCTCCAAACATAATGATGGTCATTATCTCCAAACAGTTACATTTTTGTTTCATCAGATCAGAGGACATTTCTCCAAAAAGTAAGATCTTTGTCCCCACGTGCACTTGCGAATTGTTGTCTGGATTTTTTGATGGTGGTTTTTGAGCAGTGGCTTCTTCCTTGCTGAACAGCCTTTCAGGTTATGTCGATATAGGACTTGTTTTACTGTGGATATAGACACTTGTCTACATGTTTCCTCCAGCATCTTCACAGGGTCCTTTACTGTGATTCTGGGATTGATTTGCACTTTTCACACCAAACTTTGTTCATCTCTAGGAGACAGAATGCGTCTCCTTCCTGAGCGGTATGATGGCTGTGTGGTCCCATGGTGTTTATACTTGCGTACTATTATTTGTACAGATGAACATGGTAACTTCAGGTGTTTAGAAATTGCTCCTAAGGATGATCCAGACTTGTGAAGGTCCACAATTTCTTTTGTGGGTCTTGGCTGATTTCTTTTTATTTTCCCATGATGTCAAGCAAAGAGGCACTGAGTTTGAAGGTAGGCCTTAAAATACATCCACAGGTACACCTCCAATAGACTCCAATTAGTCAATTAGCCTATAATTGCCTAAAGGCTTGACATCATTTTCTGGAATTTTCCAAGTTGCTTATTGGCACAGTTAACTTGTAAACTTCTGACCCACTGGAATTGTGATATAGTCAATTAAAAGTGAAACAATCTGTCTGTAAACAATTGTTGGAAAAATGGCTTGTGTCATGCACAAAGTAGATGTCCTAAACGACTTGCCAAAATTATAGTTTGCTGATATGAAATCTGTGGAGTGGTTAAAAAATGAATTTGAATGACTTCAGCCTAAGTGTTCTGACTTCAACTGTATATGTTTTGAAGCGATGTCATAGCAAATGTTTGAGGAACAGATCCAAATTTAAGTAACCGAGTTTCTTGGTATCCGCCATAGAGAAATCACTATTTCTCCATCATGAGAGAAATAGTGATGTCTGATTTGTGAACGATTACTCTTTACTCATTAGATCATTCTTTTGAGTCAGATCTTTTGAATTAATTGATTGATCCTTTTTACAAAACAAGTCTGAACCATTTGTTTACCATCAGATTGATCAGTTCTTCAGTAGAAAATTCACTCAATGTCTCAATGACCTAGTCGCAGAGATTAACAGCTCACTGGAAGGGAAGATTTTTGATTAATGACTTACTGTAAACTGACTTACTTGTCCTGTTCCTCACACAGTTGCTACCATATAGCTTGCCGTAACCATACGATTATTTTGTATTATTTTGTATTTTTAATTTTTTTATTATTTGTTTACATTTTACGAAAAGAGTGGCCAGGGTATTCTCCTGAAATTCACCTTCTATTTTCCATGGAAGAAAGAATGTTATACAGGTTTGGAATGACATTAATGCCAGAAATTTCTTTTATTGATGAACTGTCTCTTTAAGCTGATCAGGACTGCAGATGAAGCAATTGACCCTTCGCTAAGCTCCGCCCACCTTGCTTATGGTTGCTCGCTCTGCAAGCTCTGCAGAACTCCCCATAGGAATGAATGGGAGATTGTCGTGAATGACGCAGGTTTTGGCAAAATATTCTCATAAACGGAATGGATAATATTTTTACATGGGCTGGTATGAAGAGTTAAATTGTTATGCATATTTATCTGAAGTTTTTTGTAAAATAAATGGTTAAATTACACAGTAATTTGATTAAAAACTGTGGAGTCTGTGAATCAGAATCAAGGCAAACAATTATTAGTCACTTGAAATGAGAAAAACTTCATTTACTAGCGATTACACATCTAATAAAATTAGCGTTAATGAACAGAGCTGTTTATAACATCTCATAACACACTCACTTTGATGCTGTGAACTGATTATTTACTATCAATTTTACTGTAACTTGAATCAAAACATGAATGAATTAAAATTCAGTTATTAGCTTTAATTTACCTTAGAGCAAATGTAGGTGTCATTGCAGATGTTACATGTTCATTTGAGAATGAGGGTTAAAACAGTTTAATCCATAATATGCTCTCATCCAGATTTATTTAAAGATTATTAAAAAACGAAAGTAAAACACTGTGTGTATCCTCTCTGGGTAACTCGTGTCACTATTACAAATGACCCGGCAACAACGTGTTTTAAATTATTTATTTTTTTGATTATTTTGACAAAATCCTGCTTTAAAATACTCAAACACACATGACTTCCATAGGCTGTCATTGGAAAATAGCAAACGCATGTCAGAGTAATGGCATCAGGGCAACAGTTGCTAAGACATGATTGGTCAGAAGCACTTTTAAGACGTGGCTTAGCGAAGGTTCAATTACAGTTACCCACACCTGCTGCGATTTGTTCAACGACAATGCAACTCTAGCATTAGAGTGCAGGATCAATCTCCGAGATTAGTTATTACCTCACTGAGATGAGCAATAAATCATTTGTCTCTTACATTTCAATTTGGTTTCAGTTAGATCACTCATTCCTACATGGAGCTGAAAACCAGTTTGACATATGAAGGGTTAAGGGTGGCAGCCAATCACTGTGATTGTCTTTTATTTTAGGAGGCACAAATGAACAGCTGGGCCAGTTTGGCCAGGTGAGCTTTGACTGACAGTGATTACAGCCTGTCGTGGAGCAGATCTTCCACCTGTCCTCACCTACCGGGACTCACCCATGCATAAACCCATCTCACCCTCTTCATATTCAAAATCTCCTCATGGATGTCACTTAAGACTCCTGCTGACATGTAATCTCATGATATCAGTTAACATGGGATAAGACGAGTCAATATAAAATACCTTCTCCTGGTCTGCAGTAAAGGATGATTGGTTGTGCAAATCTCTGTGGATGTTTTGTAAACATCAGCATGTTTACTCCTACATTACTTCATTGCTATTTGAGTGTATGATTACAGTGATCGTTTGCATCTTTTTAATCAAAGTGTAAGCAAAGTGTTTCAGTTTGTCTTCTAGTGCAGTCAACAGACGTTATTATAAGTTACTCCTATTAATTAATGTTTGCTTGTGTGGTGAGAGCCTGAAAGGGGATGGTGTTTTTTTATTTGTTTTTTTAATGTATATGCTGCTTGTCCTAATTAAAATTGTGTTTCATTAAAGAATAAAGGATGTTTCTTAATCTTTTTCTTTTAGGAAGGTTTTGCCTCAGATGTTTTTCAGACTGCACTCTATTGACTTGAAAATGAGTTAGTTTTAAGACTTATTTTGTGCCAGCTTGCCATAAAAGGCAAAAGAAAGAGAGCTCTAAAAAGTTAGAGAAGGGAGAATTTTTTTATTTATTTATTTATTTATTTTTAAGTAAAGAGCAGCTCTTTATTGAAAAGAGGGATGATTATATAGCATGAGCCTTGAAGAATAGATGACTTCCTGTTTTTGTGTGAAACAGGAAGTATAGATGCAATTGATAAATAATAAAAATAAATAAATAAATAAATAATAATTAAAAAAAGATAAAATAGCTGTTATTTATGCTTTTACTTTTTTGTCAACAAAAATATCAGGCATGTGTAATGAACAGTTTAAAAATATAATAATATGCATATAATATGTACTATTATAGAAAATAAGTTTAATTTAAGTTTCACTAGTTGCCACATCCGCCATTAATTACAATTGGTCTGTCAAGCCAGCACGCATCCAAGTAATCCCACCTCTTCTGCTACGTGGTAAACTGCGAGCACTGAATGCATCAAGTGTCCAACATTCTACACAGGTTTTTATTTAATTTTTTATTGTTTTTGGTTTTTAAAAGTACTTTTGGGTACTCATATTGCTCTACATCTCATTTCTCACACTACTCAACCTAAAAAATTGCATTGGATAGTGCTGAAGTACGCCATTTGGGACACAACTATTGTCTTTGAAATAAAAAATAAAAAAGTTATCTCTTGTGCTTGTTTTCGTTTAGCATTTTGTGTCTGTATTGCAAACGAGGGACACTGAAAGATGTGTCCATTTACCTTGCTGTTGCAGATGTCAGCGTTCTTACCTTAATTGTGCTGTTAATTTCTCTCTCCCTTTTTCGTGTTTTTGTGAAGGTAAAGTGAAATCCCATAAATGCTAAGCTGTGTTTGTGTTTCAGCTGCAGCTGCAGCTGCCATCTCTCCTGACAACCACAACATGTGGGAATATTTCTCCTCATTGTTTTTTTTGTTTTTTTTGTGATGATGAGTCCAATGCTCTCATGGAGGCATAGACAGACAGGCCTCATTTCTCCATGTTTATTGAGTTTGTGAGGATTAAGAATATTATTTTTTTTGATCATGCTCTTGCTTTGATACACAGATCCTCCAAGATCCCAGACAGAGACAAGCAGCTGCGTCTGGTTGTGTTTAGATATGTGAACTAACAACAGAGATAGGAATAAATAAATAAATAAATAAATGTCATCATTTAATCATCCTCATGTCTTGCAAATCTTCATCTTCTTTCTTCTGTGGAACACTTTTCAAAGAATGAACTTGTTTTTCATGACATCACAATAATTTCGGACTGGAGCTCTCAAACATCAAAAAGGATGTAAAAGCACCATACAAGTACAGTCACCCAAATGACTAGTTCGCTATAATCCAAGTCTTCTAAAGCCATTCAATAGATTTGTGTGAGAAACAGACTGAAATATATGTTGGTGACATCTACACTAACTCTAAGAAATGTGCGATTGGTTGAAACTGTCTGTGCTGTCATTTAGTTTCTCACACAAAAATATTGTATGGCTCCAGAAGACCCCATTCATTGTAATTGGACGAGGGTGAGTAAATAATGCAATAATGTATTTATTTTTTATTTTTTGCTGGGGTATTCCTTCAATACCACCAGTCTGTACTATATTACTAAATCAACATCTTGGTCCTACATGGAATACATTTTTGAAGCTCATAGGGACATTTTTCACAGTTTGACAAACGTCTGCTTTGAGAGAGCAAAGGTGACACGGGCGTTATCGTTCATCATGTGCTCCGTCTTCATTGGATTTCATTAGACTGAGAGATAATTTGATTTCAGTCCATACCATCAATCATATTCAGATACACTTGAATGAAATATGCATCAACACCACCCATCCACAATTTAAATAAGATAAAAGTAATATCAGAGGTTAATACTGTATGTGCAGATCCTGGTATTATCACAGAAAGTCAAAAGACGTAACATCTCCCCTACTGTGAAATAGATGGTGCATGCTTGAAAGCATTCATTATATAAACATAAAGCCATATGAATAATGACACCATTTGATGGATGATGTTAAAGCATAATTCTTTCTTTAGAACATACTGAATATGTGTCGACCGAGGCATTGAGGCCATCTAATGCTTTGCAATGTTAAAAGTCTCATGGCTTTTTTCCCCCATAATATACAGCAGAAATTCAAAATTTAAAGGCTTTGCTTTTGCAAAATGATGCATACGTTTTGTAATGGCAGCATGAGCTTATAAAAGGACCATGTGACAAGCCCTATGTACAGTATTATTTATTCACAAAGAACTTCACCAGAAAACATGGAACTCTTAATCAAGCAAGAATCAGTCGCTGACTATTGATCCCTTGTTTCAAATGCAGGTCATCAAATATGCAAAAGATCTCATTTAGATCTGTGTTAAAGGGATAGTTCACCCCAAAATGAAAATTCTGAAATCATTTACTCAGCCTCATGCTGTTCCAAACCTATATGGCTTTCTTTCTTCTGCGGAACACAAAATAAGATGTTTGGCAAAATGTTATTCTCAGTCATGAATCCCATTATAGCATTTTTCTTCCATAGTATAAAAGAGAATGTTGACTGAGGCTAACATTCTGCCTAGCATCCCTTTTCTGTGTTCCATGGAAGAAAAGCAAGTCACAGAGACTTGAATGACCATGAGTAAATGATGATAGAATTTTCAGTTTTGGGTGAACTATCCCTTTAATGGATTGCAGGACATATACTGGCATACACTGTTGATGTTATGTGTATACATTAAAGTTAAATGCATTTTGTGGTTTTGCTCTTTTATGTCCTGAAAAATGATGGCTATTAATCAGTAATGCTGTATATATTTATTTTATTTTATTTATTAATTTATTTTTGCAAATTATTACTTGGATTAATTTTTCACTCAGACCTAATTCCTGTAAAAAATAAAGCATCATTAAAAATGAACATCAATCAAACAAAAATAATTGTTATTAAAGTCAAGTTTCTCATAAATTTCATTGCTAAATTTATCAAGCCTCTATTTGACTTCTTGTGCTTTTAGATTTGTATGAGTTGTCATTCTCTGTTTAATTAATGAAAAAAAAATAATCTTTTCATCACACAGGTCTTCTTTGAAATGGTTCAGCTGCACAATTTTGACATAGTGTTACTTTAGTCAGGTGTGTTTTTTTTTTTTTTTTTTTAAGCACACTTTGTAATTTAGTGTTACAAGTCAAAGAGGTGACCTTAAAAGACATAGATTTAAACAAGTAAACTCAAATAGTGGGCCTACAACATCTAGAACAGGTGCATAAAATGACGATATATTATGATGGATGTGATCTTAATATAAATATGATCTAAAGACATGATGCTTGATATATCATTGACCATATATGTATTGTACATCATCATCATCATCATCGTCATTATTATTATTATTATTATTATTATTGTTTGTAGGATAGTAGTATTAATTATCTGCATCTGTCTGGTTATGCTTATTTTTGGGCTTACAGTATTTCCTCCAATTCAAACCATTCACTCTTTTATTTGTTTTTTTAATTTTTTTTGGCTCTTCATTTTCCTTCTTTTCTACTGTATATTAGGTTTTGTTGCCTGATTTAACATGACAAACAATAAAAAAAAATAAAATAAAAAAAACAGGTTTAGTTTTGTTAGTGAGGGTTATTTTTATTTATTTATATATTTATTTATTTTAATTTTATTATTTAAACAGTATAGTTTAATAATATATGCAGTCATATTGGTTATAGTTCAAAATCAATCAATACATCAATAAATAAATAAAATCTGTATCTGTCAAAATCTATTTGTCATTGCATGCCTACTAGTACCATTTTTTCTCAGCCCTTTGATATTGATCTCTCAGGTTTGGAAAAGGGTAAGTGAGGATAAGTAAGTTCCAAATTCGCAAACTCAGATAAACACAGATCACCACTGTACCCGTTTCTCTCTGTGTATCTACACCTGTCTCTGTGACTGCCTGTTCCCTGTCTATGTCTGTCCCTTCTGTCCCCTTCTTTTTCCTGTCCAACCTCCGTTACTATGCTGTATAATTCTGTTCTCACCACTGCAACTATCTCTCTCTTTTTCTCTTTTTCTCACTGCTGGCTGTGTTTGCAGTGGAGGGGCAATGGTTGGACTGGGCATCCTGGTCTCAGTGCTCCGTTTCTTGCGGTTCCGGCACTCAGCAGAGGCAGCGGCGTTGCAGTGTGTCGGTACACGGCTGGGCGGAATGTAATGGGCCACATGCGGAAACTCGTGAGTGCGCTAACCTATCTTGTGGGGGTAAGTCTCACTCCACACACACACACACACACACACACACACACACACACACACACACTGGTGAGCTTACGATCTTAAATTGACAGGTTGTTTATGTGCACAGCAGTAATTTGTTTGCTGTCATGGTCTAATTAATTGCTGTGAATTTTCTAAATTGTCTATGGTACAACACCATGGAGTCTTACCAGTGTGCACTGCTCATCTTGTTCCACTTATTCACTGCTGTGTCAGCATATGGCATTTAGGACCTCTGATAATAATTAAGAGTATATTAGCTTCATGCAGGTGCATTATGTTCACATACACATTGCACCTAAATAGGTTGTAACTCCTCTCCTCGTGCTTAAAATGTCACTACTAAAATTTTGTTTAAAAGAGATGTTTGTTTACATTTATGGCAGGAGTATCTCACCATATGATGAAGAAGAGCATTTATTAAGATGCTCAGTGCAGTTAAGTGCACTTTCTGCATTTTAACAAGTTGATTCAGGTGCCTGAATCACAGTGGTGGAGCGATGCCCTACAGTTTGAAAAGTTCAGGAACTGCAGTGTGCAAATTGTGTTTTGCACAAATTTTGTGGTTGTTTTTACACCTTGATTTTCATAATTCCTTTTGTGAATCAAATACTAAGACAGCATGCAAGTCAATGGCATTTTTAATAGACACAATTAATTGTTAATGAATTTACTGCACAGAGTTTGGTTATTTAAATGACTGGCAACCACATTATAAAAAAATAACATGAAAAAAAAATCTGTCTAAAAAAATTCAGGTGGTAACAACCACATTTAAACTATATCTGTTTTGTGTAAAGAACAGAATAAATGACTAGTTGTTAATGACATCATAAAAAACACGTGTGATGTGCTAGCAAATCACAACATACATAGTGACTACTGTATTCTGTACACACAAAATATTAATTTTGGGGATTAATTCCCACATTTTAATCAGTTTGTCAGCCCCACATTTTGCAGTGTTAGTGGCCAATGATGCATTTGGTCTCAGTGGTTGGGCATGAGAAGTCCAAAAGCTGCTTTGTCAACTCAGAATTTCCCTATTATCTCTCATTCCTGTCTTCCTCCTCTCTCTTTCCCTCCTTCTCTATGCAGGTGGAGGGAACTGGGGTGCATGGAATCACTGGAGCCTTTGCTCCAAGACTTGTGACTCTGGTTGGCAGCAGCGCTTCCGTATGTGTGAGGGAACTGGAATCCAGGGATACCCCTGCGATGGCTCTGGAGAGGAAGTACGCGCCTGCAATGAAAAGAAGTGCCCAGGTGTGTTTCCAATGCAAGTGCTGAACTGAGTTTTTATTTTATTTTTTATTTTTGTATTCTGCTTTCCTGTATTGAACAGAGATGTTTTGTGATCCAACAGTTTATACCACATTCTGAGGTCAGAAATGCAGGTGACCACATTGAATGTTCGTGTTAAAGGGGTCATGACATAATCAATTTTGCTTGATATTTTGACATAAATGAGGTCAATTTACTACAAAAACATACTGTATGATTCAGAAATCAAAACTGCAAAAAGAGCATTTGTTGAAACCAAGCTACCAAAACAACTCATTCTCTTCTTCCTCCACACTGTGATGTCACAGTGGGAAACATTTGCATCTGAATGCCTCCACTACAAAACATCAACGACTACCTTAATACTTCCGTAGCCCTGCCCAGTAGCAGTGAGCAGTGAGATGGCAAGGAGAGAGCCAATCATAACAGTCGGCTTTTACTCTCAAGTATTCAAGGAGAAGCAGCACCAAAACTGAGTGTTTCTGACAGAGGGTCAGAATGAGGGTGGAAAGTGATCATGTTTTACAAATATACGACAAAAAAACGTGCAAAAAAAATGTTACTTATATTACAAGTGAACCTCAAGGAACATTTTAAAATAATAAAAAAAGGCATGTCATCACCCCTTTAACACTAATCCATCCTGATGCATCCCAGATGATATAAAAGGACCACCTACTGACCACCTACATCTACTAAACTTTGCATGCTGCAGGGGGCCTGGGTAGCTCAGTGGTAAAGACGCTGGCTACCACACCTGGAGCTCACTTGTTCAAATCCCATGGTGTGCTGAGTGACTCCAGCAACAAAATCGGCCCGGTTGCTAGGGAGGGTAGAGTCACATGGGGTAACCTCCTCATGGTCAATATAATGTGGTTCGTTCTTGGTGGGGTGCATGGTAAGTTGAGCGTGGATGCCGCAGTGGATGGTGTGAAGCCTCCATGGCAACAAGCCATGTGATAAGATGCATCCTCCACCACCCAGATTGAGGTGAATCACTACGTGACCACAAGGACTTAAAAGCACATTGGGAATTGGGCATTCCAAATTGGGTGAAAAAAAAAAAAAAACTAAAAAAACTTTGCATGCTGCTGTTACATGCTGCTTTATAAGAAAACTGTCTGTTAAAAATAAATAAATAAAATGTAAAAGCCCATATTTATGCACATGACTTCATAAATCTTCCCTGGATTGGCTGACATAAATATGCATCGGCACATATCATGTGAAACAGAAATACAGTTCATTCAGATACTCAACCAAAATAACAATGAACATTCTGCTTGAAACGTCAGTTTGCCGAAAGATATAAATTTGAATTTGGAAGCAACAGTGTGTAAACAGAACACTCTATAGACACAATAAACAATGTAATCAATAATGAGAAATATATAACTACCAATTCATAACATATATTTTCCAGATTTTTTTTTTTTAATATCAGGAATTGTTTGGAAACACATATTTTCAAAGTTTTGTTGGCTCAGCAAACACCAAGGTACACCAACACCCATTATATACATACTGTATATCTATCCCTCAAAGCATCGTTGTCATTCGCAATTAAATATGGCATCTACCCTGACCAAGATGCATAATATAAACATTGCATTGCAAAAATAATATCTTAACAGCAGTACGTTTCCCATTACCACTTTTGATCAGATCACCCAAGACGTACGTTAAAACCAGGTTTAAACAAGGCCTTTGTCTCCTTTTCTTTCTCACTCTCTGCTTCATTCAGTCTTTATCTATGCCATTGAGCCTCTTCTCATTTCTTTCTTCCTGTAGGCCTTCTTCTATCTCACTATCACTGTCTTTATTTAACGCTCTTTCACAAGGCTTTGATAGCGCCACGTTCTTGAGGACAAAAAAATTAATAAAATCCCAATAACTTTGTAAGGTCGTATTATGTTTAGATGAAAAATGGAGGGTTCTCCTTTTCTATCTGGCTCCTCTGGATCTCACCCCTGGGTTGTTCACTGTTCTAAAGGAGCTTTTGAATGAGAGATGGAGAGAGACGTGTGTTGTTGCAGTCATTGATCTTCACAAGAGTTTGCTTGTGTGGGATTGGAAACAACCGGAATAGACTTCATATTTAAAGTATTGAACATACCACCTAGTCTTCGACAGCTTGTTAATCTTAAAGCTGATGTGTGTATTTTTTCCAGTGTTAATGTGAAATTTTTTCTCCTATACCAGCTTATTATGCAGAGACAACTGTAAAGTTAACCATTTGTGGGTTGCTATCCCTGAAAGTCTAAAAATGATACCTCAGTGGCAATAATAAAACGTTTGTTTGAGCGTCCAAATCAACCCGACACAGCAACATTAGCACGATTTTGGAGTGGGAATATCTGTTTGTTCTGCCAATGGTATACTTTAATGTTTTGGAAATTACACTATTCAGCTTTAAAGACACCATGAAATTGCTTGATGAGTGACATTTTCTTTCTTGTTTTGATGTATTTCTTCTTGAAATTGGAAGTTTGGATGGATGTTTTTTTTTATTTATTTTTTTTTATTTATTTATTTATTTTTATGGTCAATAGGCCTTAATTTCATCACAGCCATAAACCATGGTTTGCTACTTGCTAGTTCATTGCTAGCCTTCTCATTCTCAGAAGCATTTGATTGGACAGATATCTAAAGTTTCTAAAGTGTTGGTGTGTTTTCCCTGAAGAGAAAGACTAAATTTAAAATATTGCGATTGTTTTATTCTGTTAACTTTTAGCAGTACACTAGAAAATATGTGGATTCAGATTGAATCAACATGGACTTAAAGCCACAAAACTCAATGTCATGGTGTATTACAAATGGTGACACTTACACCTGTTTATTATTATTATTATTATTATTATTATTATTATTGTTGTTGTTGTTGTTGTTTTATTTTTATTTTTGGATGCATACTGTGTGCAGCACCTCATGAAATGTGTAAAGATGAATACCAAGTATCCATGACGTGGAAGAGAGCCTCAGCTGGAGAGACTGTGTACAACAAGTGTCCATCAAATGCCACTGGTAAATCATTGCACCATTACCATTGCACATTTTTACTTCTGCATGGGTGGCATTTTTCTCTCCACGTTTGCATATTAACATGTAATGCTTAAAGCCCTTTTGTGTAGATGATTTGGGCTGGTATTATGCTGCAAGCAATCACTGCCTCGTTTAGAATAATCCGGAGTCATCAACGTTACATACATTTTTACAACAATAATTTAATGTGCGAATGTACCTGTTGGTAATGCAGTGAACAAAGTACAACAAGTCAACAATGATTGTAATTGCATTTCTGTCTACAAATTTTTTAAAGTTATTTTCCCATTTTCAATGGGAAATGACAGCATGTCGCATATTTTTTTTTTACAGTATTTAGCCTGCAACATTCCATTAAAGCACTTATTGTAAATAAATAGTAAATAGTGGTGTAACCTAGTGGTTTGGCAACCAACTGTTTGTAGGTTGAAACCCTGTAAGGGTTAATCCTTGATCTACAACCATTATGCCCTGGTTTAAAGCAATTAATCCCACAATGCCCCAATGGCACTGTCCCTTTAAAATGAGTTTTGATGTTGCTGTGGATAAAAGTTTCAGCTAAATGACAAATTAGTAGTAAATTAAGACTGCCCAAGAAAAGTTAATGGCCTGAGCTTGCTTGGCCTCAAAATATACTGCTTATCCTACATCACGTTCAAATTCTCAAAGTACAATCTATTATGGTTTTGACTACAGCCAAAGACGTCATTTCTAATACAATCTGTATTACATTGTTTCTTTTTTCACTATGAAATACGGCTTTATTACAATATTTTATGATCAGTTAAACCACATTATAAAATCCATCAGAGATGCAATCACTCATTCTCTAAAACTAACATCAGGCTTGTGATTCCACTCAAAATAAGTTGGTTTGCACGCAATTAATCTGCATTCAGTTTTAAGTCCGCTGGGGTGAATTAGTGATGTATGAGAATGAACTTAATAAGGATGATTACAGCCAAAATAATGCAGAGAGTGCATGCATGCAACCAAACAACACTATCAGTGGGCTTGATTAATTCTTAGAGAATTTTTCTCTGTGTTGCCCATTCCTCATCAGGTTGGCTCAGAGTTTCTAAACCTTCCCAGCCCAGTAGATGAGTTTGTGGGTTATTTATGTCCTCTGAGTGTACTGTGCAATAATTCTCACATACAAGTAAAGAAAGACACTCAAGGCACTCAGTGATTTTTTACCTAATAAAAACAGAAATACCTAATAAATGATGTCTTTGAAGTGGGAGTGCAGATCAGAGTGTTGAATAAGGTCAAAGCGAGCTGTAATCTATATCATCTCCACTTACCACTCCAAGATACACTCATACACAGGTTGAGCCCATAAGAAAAACAAATTCCTACAGAGAGCCAATTCGGTTGATTTTGCGTTTCCCACCTGTGCATTTTCAGGCATGTTTTTATCTCAGCAAGGGTACTGAGGTGAGGCAACGTTCAAGTCTTATTGCCCATGATCTGATTGATGCAAGTGGCAGTAACGTTAAGCAAAACTGAGAGTTTACAGAAGTGTAAAATTGCATATTTGAAACAGACATTGTCTTAGACATTATCGTATGCCAAATATCAGTGAGGTCTTTTATATAAAGTGTTTTAAACATCACAGAGTAGGTGCCTGTCAAACATTGACATGATGTTATTGCTCGTAACCAACAGTGATAATGATCTCTTCTCTTTCCTTTCTCTTTGAAGGATCTGCTAGTCGTCATTGTATGCTGGGCATTAATGGAGTTGCTTACTGGGGTCCTCCGAGCTTCGCCCGATGTGTCTCACTTGAATATAGATATTTACATTTATCTGTAAGTAACTTTTTATTTAAGACCCCATGAAATGGCTTGATGAGCACTTTGCTTTCCAGTGTTGACGTATCTCCAATTGAAAGTTGGGGTTGGAAAATATCAAAGGGCCCTTTTTAACCTCTAGTTTATGTCTATGAACCATGCTTTTCTGCTTGCAGGTTAGGTGCAGATGGCATTAGGGGGAGGGACATTCTCATTCTAGAGAGCATTTTATTGGACAAAAATCTCTGGAGTGCCAGATGAGTCATTGATATTTTTGGTCCATTTTCCTAGAAGTGAAAGTCTATACATATTAAATGCATATATATGCTGAAAGTCTTATTTCAGGAGTAGACTAACATAAAAATGGCTTCACATCTATAGTATAAACATTATAAGCCACACAAATCCAATTTTGAATTTGTGGGTTCTTTCGAGCATGAAAATAAACAAATCATCAGTCGCACAGCTTCCATATTGATTATGCAGTGTCTGTTGGCCATTTTCCGACCTGTGCGTTTTGATAATGATTCAACTGAACCAGCCTTTATGCGCTCTTTCTAATTGCTCAGCCATCACCTTTGACTTTGAGTTCACAATGCAGAGTGGGTTTTAATTCTGCAAGGCTTCCGAGGAGTAGATTGCACCATTAACCTGTCCTCTAACCCTTCATTATAGTCAGACAATTCTTAATTAGCTTTGATTGCCATTGTCTGCCACCTCCTGCTCCCGCAATGCTGTCATTAGACAGTCAACAATTCGTCTGTGGAGGTCCGCCCGTAAACAAGGTCTCTGCTATTTAATTCACTAAGGGAGAAGTTTTTTTTTTCACTTTGTTATGTTCACAGCTTCCTTGACTGTAGATTGGAAGTAGATTAAGAGGCTTGTCGATATCTTCAAACTGTTTTCGCTTTGCTATAGACCCGGATCAATGTGGTTTCAGCCTTAAAGCCTTTGTGTACTTCTGCACTTCATGTTTGGCTTACCTTTAAATTTGAGTTTATGTATTAGTCTATTTATGTTATTTTATTATTATTATTATTATTATTATTATTATTATTATTATTATTTTATTTGTTTATTTTTATAAGTTTCTTTTGAGTAAAATCAAAGTTTTTTAATGCGTATGATGTGGTATAACCTTAGTACCCTTTAGGAGAACTCGAGCTGCGTATGATTGCTATGGCACCATATGAGTGTTATGTGTTTTGAAGCCCTTATACAATCACGGCAATTTATTGGCTGATGGCACTTAAGTGATGTCCCCTAGGGAGTTACGTCATGGGCTCCATAAAGGCACTTGCTTTTGCGGCATCGAGTCAGATTGTCTGTTCTTCAGTGCACAAATTGTAACAAAAACTCAAATCGAAGCGAGGATTATTTTTCTCCCTTTAGAGTGGCAAACACATAAGGACGTCGTTGACACAGCGTAAATTTCAAAGCAATTTCAGTGTGTTTTTCCAAGGGACCGCGGAGGACAACGGTGCTTCATCAAGGCTTGCAATTTCTCACCACAGATTTGGGATTTCAGCTTTGTGTCTGAGAATATAGGTGTGTGAATGTATACCAGAATCCTCCTCGTGTTTGATGGCCTCCCCCTGAGCGAAGGCTTGTGTCTCGTCGGATATGCTCTGAGGCATAGCTCAGCAGCCATTTTCTGAACGAACAACACATGCGAAAGACCAGATGTGTCGTGAGCCGTCACCATTAAAAAAAACTCTGTATGAGAGAATTTGTTGTTGGAAGGTAAGGAAACAAAATGTGCCCCTTTGTCCCTATTGTCTTTTTCTGTGTCATTCTGGGAGAATGCACATGAATAAGGCAATGGAGGAGCGGCCTCGACCTCTGTCTCTCTCCCCTCCCCATTCGAAGTTAACTGCTTGTGGCGGGGGGGACATGCATGGACCGGTGATCCCGCCGCAGAACGAAGGGGCTGGAACAAGAGAATATTCCCCCAACTGAGTGATGGCGAACCAACACGCGGAGTGCTTCGTCGGTGCCATTATTCTTCGGGATTCTATCAGGAGATACAAGGTATTTTAACTTGATTTTCTTTTGCCCGTTTCATGGATCACGCAGGCGTTCTGGCGAGAGAAGAGACGTGCACTGCTGTCACTACTCGATTTTTCAATGGCGGCATGGATGTCACTTTTTTCAGACAGCTGTTGGATCTAGAGTTGGGATACTGGAGTTTGGACTCGGACTCGAGTCCAATTTTAGTGGACTTGGACTTGTCATGGACTCGGACAGAGGTGTTTCATGTCCAAGCAAAGACAGTCTCATTGTCTTATTGATGCAATTTCGAGTGCTTACGAAGCGTGCGGTTTACCTTCGTGTAGCACTTCTCAGTTAAAGGAGGAGGCGAGAAGCAGATTTTCTGGTTCAGGTAAGCGTTTTATTCTCCCCACTGCAGCAAATGCACTCTTTCAGGGCTTTCACCGTGTTCAATCATTCATTCTAAAAATAAACAACTACTTCCGAAGAATAAACTCTCAGCTTTGCAATAATAAGTTCTTGGCTTCACAATGAGGTCTCTAGTGCCCAGGCTCTCTCTCTCGTCTGAGTGCTGCGTGGCCCTCTTTATGCCGCTCTCCCCGTGCTCACTGAAATTAGAGACAGGTGTTAGACATAATTTAGCTCAGGTGTAAGCTCCATTACCGCTTTCTCTCTCTCCGGAGAGATGCTTGACCATGCCCCCGCTGCCACACTTCGCCTTCGGGTATTCAAGCCTATTCTACGAGGAGCATGGCATCCTCATGGGCTTTGGCTAGAGGTGTCCTTGGAGGACATTTGTATGGCGGCAGGGTGGTCCTCTCCACATACATTTGTTAGATTTTATAATCTGGACGAGGGATTGACTCTTGCTTCCCAGGTTCTCTCTGTTGGAACAGGAGTAAATTCATAATTCCTCTTTTATTCAGACACTTTAGCTCGCTTGGGCGCCACTAAATGCTTTAGACAGTTGGCAGCTACTATTCACAAGGAGTGAATGTAATTGTTCCCGTAACGATCATACACAGCTCGAGTTCTCCAATAGGAAACATCTCGGTTAAGTATGTAACCTTGGTTCCCTGAGGGGAACGAAACACTGCATAGCTGGCCATACTCTATAGCAGCTGCATAGGCTTGTGCCTTTTGCAGAAAATCTGACTCGATGACACAAAAGTGGGCACCTTTATGGAGCCCGTGACGTAGCTCCCTAGGGGGCTAGGGCACTCGGACGGTGTCTCATAGCGATCATATGCAGCGTCTCGTTCCCCTTAGGGAACCAAGGTTACGGACATAACTGAGACATTAGCCTGCGTTGAGTTGGAGGTGGGACATATCAAAGGGCTCACCCCCCAAGGCATCATGCACTTTTTTTTTGAGGGGGCACCAAGATCACCCCCCTCAACCACAGCCTTTCATTCCTTAAAGTTTTTACATTGTCTGGAAAGGAGCTGATTCACATTGAAATTAGATAATAAGCCGCTATTTTCTTCTAAGGCTTCTAACCTATCAAATGCATTTGTTCACCAAAGGACATAAACAGCGGCTGATCAAACAAAAACATAGACATAATCTTTATTAGACTATGAAACAAACTGATTGACTGTTCCACAGAGATCAGACATAGTTGGTGAAATTTAACTGCACTGAAGTTGATGCAAATAATTAGTTTTTATTACCATAACACCACGCTTTCCCTTGTGTACTGGACCTTCCCTGTAAGTGCCTCCTCCGGAACAGCCACGGGACGCCACCTATAGCAGAACATGTGACTCCATTGGACTGACAAAATTTTGACATGTGAATAAAGACTTCTGCCACAGACATTTTGTTTTACATGTAATAATTATTTCATTTAATTATCAAAGGTACAAATACATTTTTGGCTCAAAAATATAATGGGGCATGTGCCCCCTCAGTCTGAATGGACATGATGCCTCTGACTGGAGTTTATCTCTCCTGTTTTAAAAAAAAATAAAAATAAATAAATAAATAAAAAAAATTATATATATATATATATATATGTGTGTGTGTGTGTGTGTGTGTGTGTGTGTGTGTGTGTGTGTGTTTATTTTTATTTATAACAGCCAGGGTTTATCTGCATATATTTATGTGGATATAATCAGAATTTACTTATTGATGATTGTCAGTGTGTATAACCAGGGTTTCTCTTCCCCTGTAGTTGCGAGAACATCTTGCGAAGGGTCAGAGGACCCTGGCAGGGGAGGGCATGTCTCAGATCGTGAGGAGTCTCCTGGAGTTAATGTCCCGTAAGAGTTATTATAGCGGTGACCTCTTATTCTCCGTGGAGATTCTCCGAAATGTGACGGACACCTTCAAGCGAGCAACCTACATCCCAGCTCCTGACGACGTGCAGGTGTGTATTTGTATGTGTGAATTTGTGTATATACAGTTGGAAGTTACATTTACGTATTTATTACCTGATCGTTGATAAAAAGTAAATGGTCACACTTTGTATTAGGTGGCCTGAACTACTATGTACTAACATTAAATACATACAAGACTATGTATTTATTGTGTAAATACATGTTGTTCTGCAAAATTCCCACATTTGCTGCTACTGAGGTTGAGGTACAGGTAAGTTTAGGAGTAACAATAGGGTAGGGTTAGGATTAGGGGTTAGAGTTAGGTTTTGGGGTAAGGGTTGGGTTAGGGGTAAAGTTATCAGTGTAACTACAAATGTAATTAAATGCAAGTACTTTAAATGTAATTGCAATGCAACAACATGTATGTACATAATAAGTACATTAATAAGTACATAGTAGTTAAGGCCACCTAATATAAAGTGGGTCCAAATAAATAATAATAATAATAATAATAATAATAATAAAATTATTATTATTATGTTTTATTATTATTATTATTATTTTATACTTATAATGAAGTAAAGATATACAGTGGGGTCCAAACGTTCCCCCATTTGTTTCCCCCCCCAAAGATTCCCCACTTTCATGAGAAATTTGAATCAGCATAACAATTTGAATAGTTATTTTGAAATGTATTTTGGAATCCCTCCCTTTTACTTTAATGACAGCATGCACTCATGCTGGCATGGACTCCACAGCTTTTTATCTCTAAGGCCATTTATGTCAATGTTTATGTATTTATTTTATTTTTTTACTTTTTCAAAATCCTAAAATTGTATTTATTTCCAGGTGGCCCCAGGCTTTTGGACCCCACTGTGTGTGAGACAAATATTATATTGTGCCGAGAGTATTTCAAATGTATTTAAATGGATATTTATGTGCTCATCTTTTCCATTTTATATCTGTTTTTCAGAAATTCTTCCAGATAGTTAGCTTAATGTTGGACATTGAAAACCTGGAGAAGTGGGAAGATGCTCATGAGGTAACAAACCTGAAAATATTCGACCAACAACAAAAACAACTTTTCATATTTTGTGTCATGAGTTTTAATTTCCCCTCGGACAGAGCTGGGCCATCAAAGCCAGATTAACAAGAGAGCAAATCAAACTGGCTTTGGACATAATGTATGGAGACTGTGAGTTTTGGTGGGAATGAGATGTGGTGTTAGGGCTGCCTCTTTGCATAAAACTGCTCCATTAGACCCTATTTGACTTTAGATGCTATTGAGTTAAGCCCACGGTGCTTTCAGTGTCAAGCCAGGACACTTTTGCCTGGTAAAAAACTTTCCTCAACTCAACCATCCTTGAAGCCTTAATTTCGTGTTGAAGACCCACTCATACTACTGCAGGAGTTCATATTCTGACTCACTCAAGAACATATACTGTACTTTTTTTCTAATGGCAAATAACGCACAAATTATAGGGCAGCGTCCCAGTGATCACAGACTAGAAATCTAGTGTGCATCTTGTCAATATTATCAAATACAATCAAAAGCACAATTAAAACATCACTTTCTGATCTTCGGAGGTGGAACAGCAAACACTTATTAGCTATTAGTGCTATTTTAGATGCAAATTTGCGATTTTCAAGTTTCTGCTTTTCCATTATATACCAGTGTGTGTGTTTGATGCCACAGAGCCCTTGTTCTCCCATAATGCACCCTGCATGCAGACATTACAGTGCACAGGTTATAGATGTCAACATTTTATGATGCATCCAAACATAAGTTTGGACACACCTACCCATTCTCTGTTAGAACTATTTTCAACATTTTACAATAATAGAAAAGTCATCAAAACTATGTAATAACTCAAATCAAAATATGGGATTATATTATGGCTGAAACGATTAGTCAACGTTATTGTCAACGTGGAAAATAAAAAAATTGTCAACAAAAATGTTTGTTGTTGAATAGTCGTTTGAGCTCATTTAACGTAACAATAGATCACATTAAACTCTAATGATGATGCGTGAAAGCAGCACTGCAGTTCGCGCCTGACTGAGGAGAAGAAGAATTACACAGCTCACAGTTCAAATGCACTCCAAACTTTCACAGCTTCAGGTGATGTAGAATGCAAAGTATGAGGGAATTATACAAAAATACCAAATAAGTAAATACACAAGTCATTGTGGAATAAGTGGAGCCGGAGCTCTTTAAAGGAAACACCCCGGTGTTACATCTTAAATGCATTTATATTTAATGCATTATAGCTTTAATAAAAATTCAAATAATACGGAAGCAGATCATTTAAATAACTACAAACTTTTAAACTGGTTTAAATTTCTCTGTGAGGTCAGTGCCTGAGTTGTGTGAATGTCCTGATCTAAGGGGGAGAGATTGAAACTGCACCAGGCTGTGGCACATTTTGTCACAGGGACGCTCATCCCTCGAGCGCGAGATTATAACGTGATGGCTGGCGACTTATTGTACTTATTAATATATGAGTCACTATGCATTTCTTATCGTGAAGAAAACTGGCAATATGCAGCTTTATTAATAAGAGAGAGTTTGTTTATGGATTGAAGTGAACAGAAAGGTGAGAGAGGTAGTCTTCGCCACATTATACACTGCAAAAACATACGTTTTTGATTTGTTTTTATTTTGGCTTGTTTTCCAAAATAAATATATAAATCTCCTTTAAAGCAATGTACATTTACTTTAGCAGCTATACTGCAGAAGAAAAAAACTGTATCTGAGAATTTTGGATATAATATAAAAAATACAAATATTTTTAAATATCTAAAAATCCTTTAAAAAAAGATGCTTTCACCTGAGAAGCAGCATATAATATACTGTATTTAGACTTGCTTTTAGAGAATATATCTTGAATATAAGTATATTCTGTCTTTAATACACTCGCAAAAGTATAACCAAGTGAAAAAATACACTTGTATACAAAATACACTTATATTTAAGATACATTCTCTTAAAGCAAGTCTAAATATCTTAAATGTTGTCTTGTACAAGTAACAAGTAAAACAAGTATCCTATACAATTTTAAATGGAAAACAAGAATATCATTTTTTGCAGTGAATTTCTTTACTGAATTAAACTTAATAAAAAGTATTTTTTTTTTTCCCCTTTTAATTCAGTGAATGTCATTTAGAGGTATTTTCAAAAGATGATTTTGTCCTCTTTATTGTTAGTAAGCACGTTTAATAAACCTTTTAAATCGGGTCACAACCTGAATAATCTGTTAAAAGCTAATGATTAATCTTTGCAATAATCGCAGAATAGTTGAATAATTGTTTTAGATATTCGACTAGATAATCCTTAGATTAATCGATTATCAAAATAATCGTTATTTGCAGCCCTAGATTTTATAATGAACAACATAATTGTAAACATATCAAAACTACATTTTATCTTCTTAAAAGTAGCCACCCTTTCTCTAGATTATATATCTCCTCTCAACCAATTTCATTATGTACCTGGGATGCTTTTTAAACAGTTTTGAAGGATTCCCCTTGTTGCCTGAAGGAGGCACTTGTTGGCTGCTTTTCCTTTACTATATCATCCAGCTTATCCATTTTAAGAAGATAAAAATGTGTTAAAATAATAGTTTTGTAAATAAATGTGAATGAATACATAATTTATATCTGTCTACAACAGTCAAGCATTTTAGCTTTAACCTTTAGATCAAAAGGGTTTAAAGATCAGGAGAAAGATGAATTCAGTCAAGAGTATCCAACATTTTGTCTTTTAGTGTATGCAACTGTGTGCACATGTGCAACCATGTTTGCAGAGTCATGATAAGTTTACTTTCTTAAATGTTGTGAATAAATTGTGTACACAGGATATGCTTGTAGCAGTAATGGTAACTAATGGTCACATACCCTGCAAATCGGAGAGCAGCATTCTTGTGATTCCAATGAACGCTCATGTTTGTGTATGTATGTGGGTGGCAGATGCTTAGCACAGCGTGACTGACCCAGATTTTCGGTGTTAAAGCACTGTTGAGCAGACAGATCTTTGACACACCTCCTGCTCTCCATGCTCGGTAAATAAGTATTTTCTCTGGGTCAGCTGAACTCTTCACAATGTCCATTAAATGTCCATCCTTTCTGTTAAAGGTATTTTTTCCTGATCTTTAAGGGTTCATGTAATGAAGATTCATTGTTCTTTGAAAACATGTGGTAACTTTTAAAATTCATAACTTCCCTAGTGAGAAAAAGACCTTCCCTATCTGTCACTCACTCGAGGTTGTGTTGATGTAGTGACACTAGGTGTCGCTCTTGGGAGCCCCAAACACCTCTGATCTTTGAGAAAAGGCCAATGGGAATTGGCGAGTGGAATCTGCATGCCACTCCCCCGGACATACGGGTATAAAAGGAGCTGGCTCGCAACCACTCATTCAGATTTTCTCTTCGGAGCCGAGCGGTTGTATTCAGTGAGCTGATCCATTCACCTCAAAAGCTGTTGGATTTACGGCACATTACAGCAGTGCACCGGTGGAGTGCAAAGAACGCCCCTGGGCACTTCAGTAGCTAAAAGAGTATATTCTTCTACTAAAAGAGTATATTTTTCCATCTAAATGAGTGGCACTCACAGAGAGCGTCTTTTTAAAGATGACTTTCCGTTTGTGTGTAATTCCTGGTTGCGGTCATTACCTCTCTGCATCCAACAGCCATGATCGCTGTCTTACGTGCTTGGGCGCTGCCCACGCGGAGACAGCATTCGTGGATGGGTCATGTCCTCACTGCGAGCACGTGACCATGGCAACATTGCAGTCGCGGTTTTCTTTCGTCAGAGGGAAAGCCACCCCAGCGGCTCCCCACCTTGTTCCTTCTACCTATGGGTATGAGGCCGTGTCGGTTAGAACTGGTGGCGATTTGGGGACCGCAATGGGAGCCGCTCCGCCGGGTAAAACCCCACGGATCTCCCATTCCCCAGCACGCTCGTTCGCCCCGATCGAGTTCTGGGATGAGACTGCCGGCTCGTCTCAGGGCAAGTTCACAGTCTCATTCGGGGCTCGCGAAGAAGATGAGCTCTCGATCGCAGCATCGGAGAGCGGGCTCATCCAGTCTGACGCTGAAGACTCGGCTGGGCTCCCACCTTCGGGTGTGGTCGCCCAGTCACAGTCCGAGTGGAACCCCCCACTCCCCCCTGAACTATTCACGGCCGCGCCCTGCCCCAGAGGAGCTTATGAGGTCGTGGCGGGCACCTCTCGCTGCCCTGACCCGGACTCTTAGCTGATGGGGCTGCCAGGGTGTACTCGGCGATTCCCCAGGTGGATAAGGTGGTTGCGGTGCACCTGTGCCCACAGTATGCCGCCACCTGGCAGAACCGCCCGAGACTCCCGTCCAGGACCTGTAGGTTTACGTTGTCTCTGGCAGCTAAGGCCTACGGTGCCGCTGGACAGGCAGCCTCCACCCTGCACGCCATGGCTCTCCTGCAAATGCACCAAGCCAAGGCGCTAATAGAACTGCACGAGGGCAGTTCTGACCCAGGATTGATGCAGGAGCTGCGGTTGGTGACCGATCTCACTCTCCGGGCGACGAAGGTCATGGCGCGGACTCTCAGGCATGTCCACCCTCATGGTCCAGGAATGCCACCTTTGGCTCAACCTTGTCAAGATGAGGGAGGCTGACAAGGCACGGTTCCTTGACACCCCCATCTCCCAGGTCGGCCTATTCGGCGACACCGTCAAGGACTTTTCCCAGCAGTTTTCGGCGGTTAAGAAGCAGACAGAGGCTATTCAGCACATTCTGCCTGGTGCGGATCAAGATCCCACACCCCATCTGCTTGTCGCCAAGGGCGTCCCCCTGTGGCAACAACACCGGCTCCGCCGCAACCCACCCCAGCAGCACGGCCCCAGTGAGGAGCCACCTGCAGGAAGCAGACGCCCCCTGTCTCACGGCCCACCGCCAAGAACCCGTGGAAGACTTCGAAGCACCCCTGAGATGGGCAACTAAGGGCTTGGCATATCATGCCCAGGACATGCCGCCCCCCTTGGGGCTACGAGCATACTCTACCAGGAATGTGGCGGCCTCCTGGGCCCTGACCAATGGCGCCTCTTTAGCAGACATCTGCAGAGCAGCGGGCTGGGCAAAACCCAATATCTTCGCGAGGTTCTACAATCTCCGGGTTGAGCCGGTTTCGTCCCGTGTATTTTCAGGTACGAACAGGTAAGTGTACGGGACAACTGGCTGGGTGTACCGCTTGTGCATAGTGCTTTTCCCCTCCTGGATGGGGAGACATGCGCTTTTACCCCCCAGCTGTGTTCACGAGACCGTTGACCCTGGATGTCCTTCCTCCTTAGCCCTGTGGCAGCGAGTTCACGGAGAAACTTGATGCCAGCCCAGTACGTGTGCTAGTAGGCCCTGTACTGGGGTAGGTGCTCCACATGCGCTGGTTACCGGTCTGTAACCCCGTTTGATGTATCTTCCACGAGACAGTTTCCCCTTTGGTAAACCCGTCTCTTCCTTGGGCAGAATCCCCTTTGCCCTGGTGGCTGTGTTTGTAGAGCTCCGTCCCCTCTGGGTAGGACCTACCACGGGGGCTTCTCCACATGCAACACTGCTGACAAAACTCGGTAAGACCATGTGACGTGTTTCCACACATTTCCTCCCCTTCGGGCAGGGTGTGGTCTCCGCGGTGTCTTCCCCTTGGAAGTGACACATCCCCAATTTACATTCTTTTTTGGGGATAAAAAGAAGAGAAGAGGCCACAGCTGGGGTAGCCTGTTCCCATTTTTTGGGCAGTCGACTTGTCCCCGAGGTTCAGGGGACCATATGACGCTCGTAGGAGTGTTGGGGGAGGTTACGTGATGGCCAGGTGCACTGGCTACGAGACACACAGTGGTCTGCCCATCTTGCATCGTCAGTCCACGTAACACAGTTCAGCTAGTTGTGGCATTTTGTATAGGGACCCCTAGTGTCACTACATCGACACAACATCGAGTGAGTGACAGATAGGGAACGTCCTGGTTACTTTCGTAACCTCCATTCCCTGATGGAGGAAATGAGACGTTGTGTCCCTCCTGCTACAACACTGAACTACCCGCTGAAATGACCGGGACCTTGTCTCGGATCCTCAGCACAAAACCTGAATGAGTGGTTGCAAGCCAGCTACTTTTATACCAGTATGTCCGGGGGAGTGGCATGCAAATTCCACTCTCCAATTCCCATTGGCCTTTTCTCAAAGATCAGAGGTGTTCAAAAGACCCAAGGGCGACCCCTAGTGTCACTACATCGACACAACGTCTCGTTCCCTCCATCAGGGAACGGAGGTTACAAAAGTAACCAGGACGATATATTGAAACAATGGTGATTATGAAGATGTCTCAAAGGCACAGCCGCAGAGCAAACAAACAAACAAAGAAACAAACAAACACACACACACACACACACACACACACACACACACACACACACACACACACACAAATGGTAAGAGAGAAGGTGGCAAATGGTGGTGAAATAAATAAATAAATAAATATGAAAAAAGACAAATAAAGAATGACTACATAGTAAAATAAATAGATCTCTGAGTAAATAATTTATCAACATGGGCCGCACTTTAAATTGTGAATTGACTAACTTGGCCTGTACTGGCTTTTAGCATACCTATAGATTACACTGAAATGCAGACAGGAAGATTTTTTTTGGATATAATTTAACCATTAAATTATATTTTTTTAATACTACTATAAATTCTACACAACTTGTCAGGCGCAAACACAATGATGGTCTCAATTAGGATGTCATTAAACAAATAGGGTGGCAACATTAAATTGAACAGTTAAATTCACACTAAAACATTACAAATTAAACATTTAACAAATTAATTTATGCTGAATACAACTAATAAAACATACAGTAGTGATAAATTAATATTTTTTATTTTTTTACTGGAAAAGCCCTACAATTGTGAAAATAGTTAAACATAGAATAGTGGATTGCTACTGTTACTTTCCGGCACTGGTATGGGGGCACGGCTCAGCTCGTTGGGGCGCCCAAGAGAACACTGCCAATACCAATCTCCGTTACTGTATGGTAGGGGTGGGAGGAGGAGTATTGAGAGACCTATTGTAAACAATTCATGTTGGAAATATATTTGGTGCCCCTAGTGGCACAGAAATTACACAGCTTTAAATGAGAGGTTTTCTAACACCAGCTCATGGTCACACGTCACAGCCTCTGACTGTGTTAATACTCTATGTCTGTTGTACTGTACATATTTGTGTTTTTAATTGTCTCTTGCCTTGTTGCCCTTCAGTAACAGACCATCTGGCTACTTGCTAGGTGGACAAAAAGCAAGATCTTTTAATATCAAAGAAATCTTGTCTTCTTGTCACACTATTTAATTGAAAATGTTATCAACTTGTGTCCATTTTATTCTTAGATGTAACACACTATCAAAGTAAGCCTGTTACAAAATTGTTCTGTTCAAAAACAGAAGTTCCATGGCAGTACCATGGTTTGTGGAAATGGTACAATGGTAGTTTATGTTTATGTTTTTACATTATATTTTACTTTTATTTATTTATTTATTTGACATGTCCCATGGAGATACCATGGTATTTTGGGGTTACCTCATAAATATTGTAATGCATGGATATGGTAATCATTCAATATCATGGTTTCAAAGTACAATGATATTACCATCTTATACCATTGTACAGTATTACCATGTCATTTTTGTTGTTTATATATATGATAGGATGTGATTTCATGCTTTTTGTCATGCATTTCTGGACATTTTACATTGTTCCATGGTAATATGATTGTTTATTTATTTATTTATTTACATGTGCCATATGGAGTATATATAATCTGCTTTGTCTCTCATCTGGCTGATTATAAAATCACCATCTGCTCCCTATTAGAATGTGTTTAATTTGTGATAAAAAAAAATAAATAAAAAAACAATATATATATATAATAATAAACCTAAAAGTTACAAATACTGATAATAAAAAAGTAAACTAAAATTGAATTCTTTTGGCACCCGGGAAGAGGGGTTTCCTCTCTCCATCACAAGAGTCCCCCATGGCACAGAGCAGCGTGATATTCCGCAGACAATCATGAATGTATTCATTTCCACATGTGGAGAGGAAGAGAGATAAATTCCAATTAGACTGAGAAATGGGCTATGAATTCTCATGAACTTCACTGTGAAATGTGGATATGGCTCGCTGTTCTCTGGAACAAAGACTTAGTGAATTAAAACCCAGTGTCAATTTATAAACACAACAGCATGGAGGGGCCGACGGCACATACCTGATCTCACACGTGGATGTGCTGAATGTTTATTCTCTCATATTTCCCCCCTCGTCTTTTCATTTTCATTGGCTGCATCATAAACTCTGACAAGCTTGTCTGGTCATAAAAAAATAAAAAAAAATAATAAAAACTGTCCTGAAAACGACACTGAAGCACTGAAAACTTTTGAAGACAGGATTTACTGTTTAATATGGTTACAACCAGGTTTTTACTGTTGACAGTTATTAGCCAAAGTTGTGAGATGTTTATGGATGTTTGTGGTGTTTGGTTGGGAATTTTGAGGGTTTGCTGTTGTCACACAGTATGTTTTAGAGATCCTACCCAAAACTAAGCTTAATTAAACCTCATGTATTGTATATTTGTGTATTTTTGTCATTGTGTTTGACCAAAGTCCCTTTCAAGGCAAGTCAGTCCACTCAGAGGACATCTTTGGAATGCTCACAGGCAGGATACACAGCTATTTTTCTATGTAAACAAGCAACATACAAGTACAGCTTCTACTTGAATGGGGAAAGACCGAAATCTCCAAAACGGTTGGTCAAGATTATAATGAAAGAACATATTTTGAATCAGCAGTAAATTCTGACAGCAATGATATCATAAATGGTGCTTCTTTAGCTCAGATCACGCACAAAAAAAAAAACCAAAAAAAAAAAAAACCAATAATAATAATTTCCCAGCTTGTCTAGCTAATCCGCATGCACGTTCTTGAGATGATTGGCAGGCGATGTCTGTATCTAAAAGGTGATTGGCTCTTTTACCTGTAAGGCTGGACTTCCTTTTCTACATCCATCGACCATTGGGTGTTCCAATTTCTCCCATTTGTTTTAAGAGAAGTGGCCTGTCTCTGTTAAATAATCTGTGGTTTGACTTCCTTGTAGGTCTCTGCAGGTTCCGTCTTGCTGATGCGAGTCGTGGAAGACTTCATTCACCTAATTGGAGAGGCTCAGAAACCATTCCAGAGCTTTCTGGTTGTCACCAACAACCTCAGTGAGTTTCCATGGCATCTACACAGAAGTGCCACAAATAAAGGTCAAGCTGTCCAGCTGTGCAGATCTATTATTCTGTGTCTGCATGGATACTCTTGTACTATTTGAACTTTTAAGAGTGTTACAGGTCTAATATGTCTTTCTCTGGTCCTTTCAGTCATCACTATACAGCGAGAGCCAGTTTCAGCTGTTTCTAGCGACATCAACTTCCCAATGAAGGGGAGAAGAGGGATGAAAGACTGGGCACGCTCCGCAGACGACAAACTATTCATCCCTAAAGAGGTCTTCACTCTGTCTTCAGATGGTGAGTGGAAAACCTGTTTTGGCAGGCAGTTCTTTAACAACCTTAAATCCTGTACTATAAATGTCTATTGGACCATTCAGACCAATGCATTCTTGCACGAAAAAATTTGGCATTTGTCTCAAGATGCGTTTTGAAGTTCTTTTAACTTGACATGGTGTCGTAAAAGTGATGCTCCTCCGCGAGTAGCTAAAAAAAAAAAAAAAAAAAAAAAAAACTATAACATTGCGCAATGGTCAGTCTAATGCATGTTTACATAGAATAATATTAGAAAACACAACAACAATAAAAAAGACATTGCAATTGGATGCAAAAACACATTCTGTGTGAAAAAGCCCCTAACTCCACCTCAGCAGGAGCCAATTCCAATGAGGACAAGTTTAGATCAAATGTATCTGGAACTCGAAATGCAAGTTTAAGATATGCAAAATTAAAAAAAATAAATAAATAAAGTACTAAGGACACAGTGGAAATGATGTAATACATTAGAATATGACATTAAGGGCTCTATTTTCATGAGTGCCCAAAGTGCAGCGCTATGCACTACGACTGTGCACAATGTCTTATCCAATTCTAAGATTGCAGTTTTCGTGCCAGCACAAATTGGCTTGGGTGGGAGTTTGCGCTATTGTGGGTGTAGGCGCGCAGACTGTGGGTGTATTGTATGTAAATGAAGTGGTGCAAAGCGCAATTTTCTATTTTCCTGAGAAATAGGTCATTGCGCTAAGACGTTTCAATACCACCTCTTAACTCAGCGCAAAGTTCAAATTCAGTTCCTGCATTTGCAGTTTAGAGATTCCACCAGCAGGTGGCGATAAAGTTCATGTCCAAATTCTGAAAGTACAGAACATCCAATAAAGTCCCTGACAATCGCAATTTTCAGGGGTAATCGCTTGAGATTTATATTAAACTTTCTAGAGGTCATAGTTTTTTTTTTCAATTATTTTTATGATTATTTTTATTGTCATGTTTATATGTATTATTATTATTATTGTATATTTACAGTTGTATTTATGTTTTAATTTGTAGCCTACTAGTAATTTTTCAGCTGTTGTTGTGATTTATTTTTAAGTCACTGTAAAAGGGGCCGGTGGAAGAATGAGAGACTAAAATGTTTGGATCGGGTATGATTTTTGTACAACTTCAATATTTTTTTTATTTTATTATTATTATTATTATTATATTTTTTTTTTTTTTTTTTTTTTTTTTTGCGTTTAAAGTGCAATTTGAATTTAGAAATATTTTTGGTTTATTTTTTTGTGCTTGAATACATGAATTTAAATTTTTTAAATCAAAAACGACCGGTAGAAGTGAAGTGCATGTGGATGCAATCACTGTTAATACCAGCCATGACTTCTGTGTCAGTAGATGAAAATGATTAATAATACTTACATTCCCTATAATTTAACTGAGCTTACTTCCAAATTCAGAAGAGAATCACATTTTCTGTGCGTATAAAAGGCGTCTGTCACTGTCATAGAAATATTCATCAAGGACACAGTTAATGCACATTTTCTATTCTTCTATTTCATTGCATACTGTCCATTTATACTACCAACTTCTTATGAACGTGCTGTCTTTGTTTATATGACTGGTGCTTGACAGGGTATGGACTATAATAGGACGCAGGTGGTGGAAATCCCCGAGAAGAACCTCAGAATTCAATTGCGCTTGATACAGCCCATTTGCGCGTTGCGTGGGCAATTTTGCCAAACCTAATTGCACCTAGACTTAGTGCATGCTTGCACAAAAATACAAAAATGTCATGGCTATGCCCACTGACTTTGCGCATATGGCATAACGCTGTGCTTAAAATAGGGCTCTAAAACTGATACAAACTGATACTTGGCTGCGTTTCTTAAAAGCATTATCAGCTTAGTAAATCGGAGAAACCTTTGGCGCCAATGGTCTCTACGATCAACTTAAGCTTGTGATGCTTTTGGGAAACGCAGCCCATGTCAAGCTGATATCAAGACTGAATCCAACTCGCAACTTTCCCTAAACCTGTCAATTTTCCACTGTCTAGCCGATAAAGCAGCAAAAAGGCCAAATGAAAACTTATGTGCAACAGCAGACTATAAATAACTGTGATATTATAAGAATTGGTAAATGTTAATTATGGTTAATTGTGGCATGTGGAACTTCATGCTATGGTACTTTTTCATTAAATCAAAAAGTAAGAAAATAAGATTATTATTTGTTTTTTGTTGCTTTTTTGATGTAAATATTACAGTCCAGCGGCTATAACCCCTCCAGTGGATCATAGCATCTCCAGTGAGCTCTTGTGTTGGTTGATATCAGGCATATGTTGTTACTGTGGTAACAGTATGTGAGATCCACCATTGTATCTCTGCATGTAGCTCCATCATTTTTATTGATGAGATATTGTGGTGTCAGCAGTGGGTCTGACCGTCCCGTTGGGGTTCAGCTGTTTAATGTGAGCTGCTCCAGTGTCATAGCCATGTTTTATGGCTTTCTTTCCCTGTCACAGTTTACATTCTGCAACAGTTCTCTTTCTCTAACTCTCATCACTTTTGCCACCAACAAAACTGCATAAGAAATGAAGACTTGTTTCCAGATAATTTAAACTGAATAAAGTTTTTGTTTTTGTTTTTTCATGCTTTCTCTGGACTATAATAAGTGGGTTACCTCAAGACCACAGGACCGATGTCTCTCGACGGTGGAGAAAGAATTTCCAAAATGTGTTAATTAGTCATAACACTCACCTCATTTTCTGTGATTTGCTCGCTCCACACTTTGAGAAGTGAGACACACATCTCATATGAGCTTTTAAAAATGTCATTTACATCCAGTTGTTCAGTTCAGTTTTGTACACTCTATGCAGATTTAAAGTAAATGCGTTTGTCACCACCTGAAATGTTTGGGGACAGTTGAGGAGTAGAATTCGTCACTCCTGTAAATAATTGAGCACAGTATGTACAGAATTGAATTAAGCGCTCATAAAACCGTACTTATCTGCAGTCTGTACATTGTCTTAAAGAAGTGAATGCAGTCAGCCAGTGGTTTGGAGAGAGACAGAGGGAGAGAACAGGATAAATGGGCCACTGAAAATCATAGTGATCTGCTAGCATGACAGGCACTCAGTACTTAGACTGCAAAGATAGTGGAAAAAAGAGAGATATTCTGCCACAGAGAATGAAAACACAGTTCCAGGATGCAGGCAGAGAAGAGCTGGTTTTAAGGCTGAAGAGAGTGCTGAATGAAATGAGAAAAAAACAAACAGAGATCAAAGAAATGACCACTATTGCTGTCTAGTGTGTCAGCCTTTGCAGACTGAACCATTACAGACCTGCCTGCCTGCTGAGGACTGCCCAACAGGAAATAGTAAAAAAAAACAAAAAAAAAAAACACTTCCTGTTTGGATGACTCCTTAGGCAGGGCTTTGTCCAGAAGAGTCTACGGAAGAAGGAAAGGTTGATTCTTTTCCTCAAAGTAACTTTGTTGAAGTGATGTCTCAGAGAATAGAGGAAAGATCAAATATAGGCACCATTCAGGCCTTGCTGAGTGATTGTCATCCATTAGCTCGTAGTTTAACATGCAATCAGAGTCGCTGTGGAATTGATTGGCATTTGATTTGCTAACTCTGATAAGAATTGCAGTATTGCTGGATGAGTCACATTAGTTATCTTCTGATGTCATTCTCACCTCCCTTTATTCATAATTTTCACTAGACATGGAGCCAGTGGACTTTATTTTGTAGCTGTTTGGGGGTTTTGGACATTTAATTATCTTGTTTTCTTTGCAACTGGCTGATGTAACTTTCTTTTTAGCAGACAATAGTCCAAAATAGAGCTGCCATTCAATTAAATGTCTGAATAAGATCTTTTACTGACAAAATAGTATCTCGGAAAAGAAGAAGAAGAAGGAAAAAAAAAAAAGAAAGGCTGAAAGCAAGGAAAGGACTTTTTTTAATGGTGTATCACTGTATGGCTCAGTTTGGGTGAATTTCAGGGTATTTACATTGATTCATAGTATTCAAGGTACTAGTTTGTCACTGCAACTTGATTTAATTAGTATTCATAGGTGTTCAAATGTAACATTTATTACTAGAACACATACTGTACATTTATTTACATTTGGATAGACAATGATATGTAGCCTATAAATGGCTATAAGTATACAACTTTAGAGACATACAAATGTACAAATTAGCATACGAATACCTATAAATAATAATGAGATCAGGTAGGCCACTGGTACCCGGCTACAGGAGTATTTCCTGCATCAGAGAGTATGCAAATTGTGCTCAGTGATTTTTACTAGTTCTATTCAAGCTAAATTATTATCCCTTTCATACGTATCGTCACACATATGTGATGGTTAATAACTCAGCCCTGCAGAGTAGTGTCATACATATGTGTTTCCGCAACAGCCAGTTACGTTACAAGCTGCCAGATTCAAACTGGCTTTCGCGCTGACACAGGCTGCGCTGGTCAAGTGTCTGTTATTTATATTCACTCAAACAGTTACTCAGTAGCGGTTGTCATTCATCAAACAAACAGCTACTCAAAGAGTCTTTTCAAGCACATAATATGTTTATTTTATGTAAAAAAATGCCTAATTGTCACCAAAGTACCACGATAACAGTTCACAGCTTGTATGTGCACAGCCATCATATCTAAATGCAATCTTCCCATGCACGCTGCCATGTCTGCTTATTTTTAGGTGTAGGCGCGGTTTTCATTCACACAAACAGCAACTCAAACAGTCTTTTCAGGCATGTGATACGTTTTGTTTTCTGAAACAGCCACACTATCACAAAAGCACCACAATAACTGTTTAAAACTTGTATACTCAGAGTGAAAACATGCAGATCGAGCTCGATTATTCGATGCACGCAGCCAAGTCTGTTTACATTAGCGCTTGTCACACACACACACACACACACACACACGCGCGCGCACACACACACACACACACAATGTCTGAGAAGTCAAACAGCGCATATAGGCAAACCGGACTGCTGATAATATTTGTTAATTTGTTTTTTACAGCTATAAAAACCAAATAAATACAAAATACAGTACAGCAGACATAAACCATTTGTTCACATGTTTACTATATTATATACAGTATGTTATGTATTATTTTATGACAAGAAATTAAAATTAAAATAAAGTAAAAAAAAAAACTACACTCTTCCCCCCTCTACCAGCTGTGCAGTGTCATGTGCAAATATAACTCACTCCAGGGGGCACTGCAGGGGAATTTAGACCCTACTCATGAAAAGGTTAAACCATAAATTTCATATTGTCACTTGAAATTGCAACAGTGATTCAGCCATGCTTGGCTAAGTTTCTTTTCAAAAAATTTGCAGTAAGATCAGTGCCTCGGAAGTGTCTTAGAAGAGAGTATCTAAAGATTAAATCATCGTTTTCAGTCTTTACATTAACTTTGAATAGCAGTAAAGGTTTCAGTGGCAATCAAATCTGTAAACATTAACTAAATATAAATTTTTAGTGAAGGAACAAACTCACCCTACATCACAAGTCAAAATGTCTGAGCACACCTGCAATGCTTTTTGGTTCAACTTCAAAGAATATCATATTCAAAAAGTTGCATTGCACTGAAGATCGTTGTTAGAACTTTATCATATTTGTAACCAAAAAAAAAAAAAAAAAAACTATCAACTACAATGATAGTAAATATTTGGATAATGTTTCAGTATTACTTACTTAATCTAATAATATTTTTGTTTACAGTACATCTGAACTGCCCTGCAAATGTAAATTACAGTAACTGCACATTTAGTCCAAATGTAGCTATTCTAAAAATTGAGTCTTTATGCAAATACAAGTATGAGAGTGATTGGCCAAAGCATTACCAATGCACAGTTAGTTTGAATATGCTAACACGTGTTCTTGCGTTACTGAAAAAAAAAAACAAAACAAAAAAAAAGCCTTTTAAAGCATTTTCCTGTATTTACTGCTTTTTGTCTTTGGAGGGCAGTTAAGGTCTCCACATGAATTGAACAGTGCCACATGAGGACATCAAATAGAGATATGAAATGTGTATTATAGGACTGTTACATCATCTATTACAGTATTGCTCTCACTTCTCATTCAGTGCATCCGTCTATACTTATGTTCTCCCACCTATGTTCAACAACCTGTGAAATATGATTGCATTCACTCAGGAATGATTCTCTCTTGAAGCCCACAATTTTTAGAGAAGAAGAAGAAATATCAATAATAAATAGCCATTCACAAAAAAAAAAAAACAGATGATCAGGTGCATGAGGAGGAAAGGCATTCGTGCAGTGGAGAGAACAAATCTAACACGGTGAAAAGCAGAGATGTGTGCTGCTGAAAAAGAGGGACAGGGGAGGAGTGGACAGATGGCCTGGGAACAGAATTAGTGGTCATATCTCCCTTTCAATCTCTTGTGAATGTCAGGCTTTGTCTACACAATCTCTAGGTCCCTGGACAGAGTTTTTGTTAAATCATGCTGTCACATTTTGCTTTGTGTCTTAAATTTGGCTCGCTCAGTTGGATGAAGGGATGCATTTTAAGAGTTGAAAATAGATAAAGCTGGTTACTTTATGAGTCTGTCATACATATTAAATGTGAGATTTTATATATACATCATAAAATTGAAATGCTAGTGGTAGAGTTATTTATTTATTTATTTATTTATTTTTGATATTTAAAGCTGGAGTGTGTCCTATTTTGATGTAAAAATCTTACTCCTATCCTAAGTGAATATGCAGAGACAATTCTTTTAGGTTGATTTCCTGAAAAAGTGTAAACACTGTGGTTCAGTGGTGCTATCACAACAAATGACGTGAGTTTGGGGCAGTTCTCTGTTTGACCTTCCAATGAAATATGAGTGTTTAGAAAACCTGTTTGAAAACAACCATCAGTTTTGCAATTCCATTTGATGATGCTAGTTGCACAGAAATTCCGCTTCTGCTTAAAAAAAAAAAAAAAAGTCTAAATGTATTGACACCTTTTGCCCCTTATTTTCTGTTTTTAGAGTCAGACGACACACCATACTTCGTCATCGGAGCCATCCTGTACCGCACCCTTGGCCTCATAATGCCTCCACCTAAGTAAGTCCTTCCTCTAAATTTGTACATATGTGTGTGTTTGTGTGTTAATATCTTTTTAAAGCTTAAAGATCTTGACTTTGGATGTTTTAAGGACAATCAATCTGGTGTATTTTTTTCAGCACCAATTGGTACCAATGCCCTAGAGCCTATGCACAAATCTTAATGGTCATTTCAGAATGAAAACCTCCAGGTTTTCAAAGCAGTCTTAAGAATCATTTGGAACAACCATCAAACATGGTTCGACTCTAGCATAAAATAACTTAGATGACTAAAATGCTTACTTAAAGGTCTTGACCTTATCCATTGTATTCTGATGGGAGGTCAAAAGTTCACTTTCAAGACTTCTCAGGATTAACAGTAATGAAACTGTTACTGTTTGCCTCACATTATATGTTCATTTAGGTGCCAGACGACCCTCTGCCAGCCTATACGGACATTCTACATACTGTCTGTTCCTAGAATACGTACTTTTCTTAACCTGATAATCCCATCATCATGATCCATGCCATGGATATTCCAATGGTGTTCCAGGGATGTGGCTCTTAGATTACAGCAATCCCAAATTAGCCACTTCATTCAACCCAAACTTTGTAGCTGCCTGCCTTGTAAAACTGTCTCATTCCGCACAGAATACATTTGGAGATCATTATTCCTCTTGACATAAAAGAAGTGAATTAAGCACAGTTTTATTGTAAACAGTAAACAAGCCACGGAGAAAAATAAATAAATCATAGCACACAAATACTGTATAAAACAGTCCAAAGTTAGATTTAATTATTTTATTGATATGTTTTTGGTTTTTAATTAAATATATTTATAAAATCATTTACCTTGCTTTGTTTGCCATCTTGGATAGATTCTGTGTGAGTTCAAAATGGCATTCTACAATACTATCTCACTATTTCTGCCGTATATAGATTTGACAGAAATAGTTCAAGTAAGGTCATATGCCATCCTGAAATCAGCCTTTCACTGAGCTCATTGCAATGAATTATGGAATTGCCTTTTCTTTGAAGAATACATGCAGTGCTGCCACAGAATTTGGCCTAAAGAATGCATCCTTTTGGAACAGCCTTTGCATCTAGAGTGTGCATATAAAGCCTTCAAATGCTGCTAGCACAGGCAGCTCACTAGATTTTGGGAACAGAGCCTACAGTGTGCTGTCTGTGCCCTTAATCTAGCCACAACAGAGAGGGAGTTTCTGTATTTAGAGAGAGGAGATAAGTGTAATTAGGCAGATACGTTCAGCTGACACTGGGGGGCATGTAGAGGCATCTCTCGTCTGCTGCTGGGGTCTGTAGTTCACTGTCCTAACTCAGTAAGCATGTCAGGGTTCTGAGCCTTGACGAGGAACACAACAAGCATTGCTTGTTTGTGCTCCTCTCTCTCTCTCTCTGTCCTTTGTGAAAAGTGTGAGCGAGTCTGGTATCCAGGTCATTGCTCTTCAGTATGGTTGATTGTGATGGGACTCGTTGAATATGCATGGGATCAAGGCTATTTGTTTGTTTTTGGTCTGATTTTGCTTTGTGTCTCATTAAATTTCTGCACCAAGCACACATCCTTGCTCTGGCTGCCCCAGGGGGAGCTCACCTGCCTGATTTGTTTGTGACACAATGTAGCTCCACATGACCTAACTCTTGCAGATACACAAGTTGACACACACTTTATCCGTAACACACGTACACACTTACATAGATGCTGGTATTTTTTGTAGAACAGAATGGCTCAAAATAGCATTGCCAAGGATTTAAAGATGACGTGTTTATTTTTTCTTCTTCTTCCTTTTTTTTTTTTTTTTTTTTTTTTATACAATACTTTCTCTTATCTCAGCTTATTATGCAGAGACAACAATAAAGTAGTCTTTTCATAGGCTGATTCTTTTAATCGCGCTGTGGCATTTTCAAAACATTCCTGTTTGTTTAAGCATCTCGAACGCCGGACATAGCAACAATGGGATTCTGTTTGACTAACTAATGGAAAATGTGAGGAGTGGTCAGGAAACCTGTTTGAAAACAGGTAATTATTTTAGCAGCTTCGTTTGTTGGTGCTAGTGGCACAGAAATGACACACTTCAACTTTAAAGGAATGTTCCAGGTTCAAGACAAGTAATGCTCAGTCGACAGCATCCTTTGTGACATAAAAAAAACAAAAACAAAACAAAAATTCCTAATTTGTCTTTTGTTTATAATAATAATAATAATAAAAAAAAAAAACACACAAAATTTTGGGTACATTTTGCCACTACAGTGGGAGTAAATGGGACCAGTCAATAAACATAAGACCTTAGCATTATACAATTTTGTTATGAAAAAATTACTTACTAACATTATCTCTCCAAAGTTACATCCAATATTTAAACTTTGCTGGCATGACAACATAACATCGGCAAACCCTGTAATCTGATAAACGCTGTAACACTAGTAAATCCCTGATTTTGTCACAAAAGTCATTTTAACATGTAAATGTTTATGTCTTGTGGCTGTACTTTTGAAACAGTGTTTATTTTAACATTTTAGAACTGACCACCATTGACTTCCATTGTAAATAGCTCACTGTAATCGCATTTCTTTTTTCTTTCTTATTTTCTTTTTATTTATTTTTTTTATTAAAGGAGGGACAGGTTCTTAATTATTTATTTTTTTATTATTTTTTTTTATTTTTTTTATTTGTGGTAATCAACATTATTCCATTAATGCTGTCAATTGAGCTTAACTTGTATTGAACCCAGAACATTCTTTTAAAACACTATGGTTGCACTCCAAACATATCGTCAAAAATGAAATGGAATGCTTAGGTTTTAGACACAGTGTAAGACCTAACTCTCTTTATGTTCCTTCTCCTTAGAGATCCATTTGTGATCAGCTCAAAGATTCTGACAGTGACCGTACGTCCTTTACCAAAGCCCACTGAGCCCTTGGTATCTGTGGAACTCGTCTCTTTGCTCAATGTAAGTACCATATACCTTCATGCATATTTTAACAGGCATAAATATTAAAAGACCCTACTCTACAAAATATGCATACTGCATCTGGCATTGCAGCATATTTCTGAAGTAACTTATTAACCATATCTCTTACCTGACTGGACGAAGCACATTTAATTTTCATATAATATATTACTATATATACAGTAGTTTTATTTCTATATGCATCCATGCTCAAATTACATCACCATTAAACAACAATATGTGCTTTGAGGGCCAAATTTAAAGAAATAGTTTTCCCAAAAATGAAACTTATGTTAATGAGTCACCTTCATGTTCTTTCAAACCTGTGTTCCATGGCTTTCTTCCATGGAACACAAAGGTGAAATATATTTTCCATACAATGAAAGTGAAAGGGAATGGATACTGTTTAGCTTCAAAAAGGACAAAAAGCACTTCAAAAACATCATAAGAGTAACCCATAAAGTAACATGAATGCAGTATTGTCCAAGTCTTCTGAAGTTGTGCAGTCACATCTGTTGTCTTATAAGTTTTAATTCTTCCATTTGCGTTGTAACTCGACCATTAGTTATGACCTTAAGTTATGCACATTCACTCCTGTTGACAAATGACTTTAAGATCACAATACACCTCATAGATATAGCAAAGATCAGACTGCAAGTACAGAATCAATTTAAGAAGATTTTCTAGTTAGGATGACCCGCTATTAATAATCTTCTATTATGAATAGTACACCTTTAGCAACCCGTAAATACATAGGACATAATGTACTGTACATAAAGGCTCTCAATATTGTATGTGGGAAAAATGTAATAGAAATATACAGTACCTTCAAGGATTTATGCAAATTGTGAGACCTGCAGATTAGATTGTGCATCATCGCAGATATGAGCTTCACAAAGAATACAGTCACTGTGATATTCCTGGAGTCGCCATGGCAACCTTTACCTGCTATCTCCTCCATAGAGGCATGAGTTTTAGGAATCTGAGAGTGGACGTGGTGCATAAATGTTTTTGTGAGTGTACATGTCTGAGGCCTGTCTATGCACTCGTCCCACACCACACGGTGTAGCACACTTACTCTATATGTCCACTGTCCACAGTGAGTGGACTTTTGTAATTCATTCTCTATGGGAGCTGAGTGGATTAAGTGGATTTCTTCTGCACCAGTGGACACGTAGGGTAAGGTTTTGCCCTGCTCAGCCATGATCCTGGGTGATCCCCAGCTGTGTGCAAAAGGCCTTGGCAGGGGTCAGTGTCCAGACTGTGATGTTGTGCCCTGGCCACAGATGTTTGAGACGCGGTGGGGTGAAGACTGAGCCTGTGCGTAGGGGAAATGTCCTCTCGATGCAGACAGCTGCTCTGAGACGGACAGCCTGAACTGTCCTAACCCCCAAAGGCTTCTTGGAAATGGGGGCAGTGCATCCCAGCTGTGTATTTGTTCTCCAATTGTCCAGCGCTCCGTCACGTTCCTCAGCCTTAATCAGACAGTTCACACAAAAATAAAAGTTCTGCCATCATTTACTCAACCTCATGTCCAACATGAGAGTGTCCAACACACTCTTTTAATGAAGACGGGGTGTGTGTGTGTGTTGGGGAGGGGGGTGTTGGCGACCAAGGGGGATGTCCCTAGTCAGGTGAATAGAGAACCGATTACCCACCCTAAAGGTCAAAATGCCCCTCCATAGATTGTATCCTAGTGCTGGTCCTAACTCTTTTCCATATAATGAAAGTTAAAGGGGATTGGGGTGTTAAAGCTCAAAAATGACAATAAAGTGTCATAAAAGTAGTCCATAAGTGTCTTGTCTACCAGTCATTTGAATGTCAGATTGAATTGAAGTATATAAATCCATGTTTTGTTTGTTTTGTTTACCACCTGTGACTATGAAAAGGCAGCTCCATTCATTTGTTCTCATTATAAATGAGAGTATGAAAGCCATCCGTCTGTAGTCCATATGTTCTGATGAGTTACATGCTGCCATATATGAGCCATCAGATCTGAATCCATACCGGACAGTTAGAGGTGGCCAAAAATACAAGGCTAATATGTCACAAGCCCTAAGCAGATGTTTGTGTAAGTGTTTCTGGTCTGATCAGACAGCAATGCCGTCCCGAAAGTCACTCTTGGGTCATTGCGGAGGGGATTGCGACAATGTCAGCCATCTGTCATTGAAGCACTTATTACATTGTGTCATCTGTCAAAATGTGACTCAATCGTTTTATCCAATCCATTGGACTGTTTAAAATAAAGAGGCCTACTGTATACTACCTGGAGAGAGATATCTGTCTTAAGGGCAGTTGCTCAGCTAGCGTTGGACCCCCCGGAAGTGCATGATTAGAATTCTGCACTCTTAACTCATGGTGCCATAAATGCCATGTGACTAAGCAGTCTGCAACTGCAGAAAAAGTATGTTGTCATACAAACACTGATTGGATGGTGGCACCAAATGCTTTTATGAGTCCTTCCAAAAATTTGCATTGATAAAGCATCTACTAAAATATTAAGATATATGAGCAATTTAAATATTGCTAACAAAATTTATTTTGTTCAAATGCATGGCTACTTTTGCATGTATGTCAATGGACAAAGATGCTTTGTGAATCCAGATGGTGTATAAAACCATCTACCAGCAGGGGCTAACTATATTTGCAAACCAGCCAATTTTGACCCATTGGTTTAAAGGGATAGTTCACCCAAAAATGAAAATTGTCATCATTTATTAATATTCATGTTGTTCCAAACTTGCATGACTGACCTTTTTCTTTGGAATGCAAAAGTTGATATAGAATAGAGCATGAGTAATATTATCTATTATTGTCTGGAACTAGATTCTACAAGTACGTACTGTATGATGTTCAAATGCCCTCAGTTGGAGAAAACAACCTCACAGAGACCAAAATAAATAAACATAACTGTGTAATTACCCACTGGTTTTGGCAGCCATAGTGGATGTTCTCAGGAGTCTGTTTTACCCCTGAAGAGCAGAGGTGATCATTGCTCTGTTCAAAAGATCACATCAGAATCAGCAATTCCTGCAACCACAGTTGTCTCCCTCAAACTAGATAATAGGCATATGAGACAGATTATTCAATTATACCAGTCGATTTCCTGATGAATCAATAATTAGCTGTTCACCCAGCCATGCACCACTGAACCCTGATTAGAGCATTATACTGGGCAGAATGTGAGGGCATCATCACAGACTCTTACAGATCAATGAATGAGTCTTTTTAATGAATCATCTGGAGTCTACACTGAGATGTGGATTGCATGTGCAACCGATAAAAGGTGGTGTTTGTGGATAAATATATACACTCCCTGCAACCCTTCACAAAAACACAAGCTTACAGTGGCCCCAAAAAGGATTTGGAAACTTTAGTCATAGATTCCATATACTCTGTATATCATATACAGTATATATATATATATTCTTTTCTATTCCTCTCTTCTGTACTTTTACCTTCCAACACTTCTTGTTTTCTGTTGTTCTGGGAGCTTTCTAACTCTCTGTATCTCTCTCTTTCTCCATGAAGGGCACGACAGATCCTCAGTGTGTCGTCTGGGACTATGGAAACCCGTAAGTCAATTGACCGCAACCCCACGCACACAATTACATCCACAATATCTCTCTCACGCAGCTGTCAATGTCTTTTTGATGTGCTCATTATTTACAATGCAATTGAGAATATTTTGCCGTCAGTGTTGCAGATTCATTAACGATCAAAATTCCCAATGATGAAATCTTTGACACCATGTTAATAGAATTAGTGAGCTGAGATAGACATTCCTTTCTTCTCATCTCAAGTGTCAACATACAAATTTGACACACAATTAATAGCATTCAAGACTTGATGCCTCACAACTCATGATTTCAGTGACTTGTGGTGCGATCCTATCCGAAAACCTGTCAGCTAACACAGTAGGAACTTTATTACTGCAGTGCCTATAAAAATCAATGTGTAAGAGGAAGTGTTGTGTTTTCATTAGTGACCCATAGTTATAAAGAAATACATTTAGTTGGGTGATACATAATACATTTAGTAAGCTCCCCATACTGGTAGATGTTGCTAGTACCAGTCCCCTTGCTTAGACATTTTGGAAAATGTCAAACATGCCAAACAAAAGAGCAGGTTTTTTTTCTTTCTTTTTTTTTTTTTTTCTTTTTTCTTTTTCTGTATTTTGAGACCATCCTAATTCTGTCTGATGTTTTGGTTGCATCTTTGTGCCTGTTGATTTAGAAGCTTTGAGATCCCTGCATGTATTCTTGTTCACGCACTGTTTATATTTGCGTCTGAAAACATCTGCGCTCTGAGTCTGTTTATATCAGGTGATACAAAAGACTTTTTGAAGCGTCACAAACAAGGTGAGAGAGAAAAGGACAAAGAAAGAGGAAAGGGAAGGCAGAAAGAAGTGAGAGAGAGAGACACACTCGTCAGTACTGAAGATACATTCACACTGACAGAGATTATTCATTTACCATGAAAACTGGCAATTGACATAAGAGACATCAACTGTTGGCAATACAGAAGAGCTTACTTTTATTCTAATGATCAGTGATGCAATGTGTGTGAGTCGACTGCAAATAGGGTTGAACTCAGTGGAACTGAAAAAGTCCACCTCCTCATATAATGTAGTTGCATACTCAAGTAGGAACGCCTACTAGCAACCAACAAAAAGAACCAAAAAAGTAGTATGGTAATACCACATACTGTATAATTTAGCAAAACTAGAATGCTGGTGTTATAATCAACAAAGGTGTCTCTACTGCAGCTGTGTTGATTATAACTTGCGGTGTGGACACATTGAGAAATTGTACCTGTGTTTAAAGCACCTGTGGATGAAACGTTGGAATCTTGTCAGTGCTGCACTCTCGGCTGTTCAAGTATTTTGTTTTGTGTAACTTCCCACAGACACATCGCGCCTCATGCAACATTAATACACACCAGGAGGTGGTCGGCACGGCAACAGGCAGACCTGGCTAGACAGCAGAATAGCGGGCGGTAATTACTGGAGCAGAAAAACCCCTCTATCTGCAGACCGCAAAGTCAATTAACGCAAAACCTGATTACCTCTCCCAACAAATTACATTCCAAATCATTCAGGGATGAATGTGCAAGTGTGATTAAAAAGCAGAGAGATATAGAGATTTTTATCACTTTTATAAACCCAGTCATGGCTAAATCACTCCAAAACCCAAGCTAGTGGATTGGAGCAACATTTGCCCTTTATTTATAATCAGATGCTTACAGAAATGAGATTTATACTATATAGCAGAAAGAATTTGAGATTCTCTATTATTTATTTATCTATTTATTTATTTAATATACATTTGTTTGTGTTGTCAAATCATAAAGAATAGTTTAAATTACCAATACAGAAAGTAAATTGGGTAATGTAAATAAAGAGATAATTTAAATGAAGGGTAAAATAAAGGACAAAGGCAAATGCATAATCGTGATGGCATATCACGCTCAGGACATGCTGCCCCCTGTGGGGTTACGAGCCCACTCTACTAGGAGTGTAGCGGCCTCCTGGGCCCTGACCAGTGGCGCCTCTTTAGCAGACATCTGCAGAGTAGCGGGCTGGGCAACACCCAACACCTTTGTAAGGTTCTATAATCTCTGGGTTGAGCCGGTTTCGTCCCGTGTGTTGTCAGGTACGAGCAGGTAAGTTCTGGGACAGCTGGCCAGGTGTACCGCTTGTGCATAGCGCCTTTCCCCTCCCATGAGGTGAAGAAATGCGCTTTTGACTCCCAGTCATGTTCACAAGTTGTGATCCCTGGATGACTTTCCTCCTTAGCCCTGTGGCAGACGAGTTTGCGGAGAAACTCGCTGCCAGCCCAGTACACATGTTAACTAAGCCCTGTACTGGGGTAGGTGCTTCACATGCGCTGGTTCCCCATAGGTGACCTCATGTGATATACCTTCCACTAAATCGTTTCCCTGTCAGTAAACTGTGTCTTCCTTGGGCAGAGGTTCCTCTGCCCCCAGTCACCATGTTTGTAGAACTCCTCCCCTGTTGGGTAGGACCTACCATGGGACTTCTCCACATGACATACTTCCGACAAGACTCGGTAAGACCATGTGACGTATTTCCACTTGAAATGCCCCCCCCCCCCCCCCCCACGTGCGGGGTGTGGTCTCCGCGGTGTCTTCCCCTTGGGAGTGACATCGACACAATGTCTCATTCCCTCCAACAGGGAACGGAGGTTACGAAAGTAACCAGGATGTTTTTGTGCTTAAGAACTTAATTTAAGAGGTTGACAGCACAGAAATGTTAATTAACTGAATATAACTTATTTAGCTTAGATGCAAAAATACATAATGATTAACAAAAGGCCATTTTCCTATTTCGGGACAGCTATTTTAATAAGTTATATTGTGCCAACTTTTCTTTCTTATTTTTCTTCACATTTTTAGACCATATTCTCTACCATTCCTAAGATAGAAAATTCCATGGTGATGCTTTAATCAACTATGATGCTTTGAGCCAGTTACAATTATTTACTCACTTTTTTTTTCTTTTTTATATTTATTTAATTTTTTTAACCAAAAACTTCAAAAGGAACTTAGAGGGCTCGGAGAACTCACAGACGAGCAAAAAAGGCCTAAGTCTGCATGAACTTTGCACTATACAGGACTTGTAATCCTGAATTATCTTTTATGTACAGAATGACCTTACCATACTTTCTTTTTTTATGTTTTATTTTCTTTCTTCTGGAGCTCAGCGGCCTGGGCTTTACTCTTCTACAATCACATTAAATCACATTTAATCGCTCAAACCAAATCTAAACTCTCCATCAGACCATTTTAATCAAACCCAGGAAAAAAAGCACGCCACTAAGCAACAAATTGCTTTTGATTATGATCAAATAATGGAGGCACCATATGAATGCGTTAGCACTGTGGCTGGGTAATGCTTTCACAGAAATCCTGCCGTGCAGCGGTGGCATTTGTGAAGGGATGCAGGGGGCTATCAGAATCAGTCCTTGCTATATTTATTGCCACTTAAATTGTTTTGGGTGAAACTGCATGGAATTGTTTGCATGTGGAGGGGCAGATTGTGTTCTGTTTAAAGATGTGCTGCTGACAAGTATGGTGATGTTTTAGGGGCTTAGGGGTTTTGATGGCACACACACATAGGAGTTGTCCTTGCTTAAACGCAGAGAGGGTTAAACATGATTCATCACCTTTTATTAGCTCTTTCCGGTCAACTGACTGTTGTTAGCAGTTAGAGACACTGGGACTAGCTTTTTATAGATTTTTTGTAAAAACAGGATAGAGGAATGAAGTGTCAGCCTGATCTCATGACAATTACGTGACTGTGGTGACATTTTGTGAAATTACATTACATTGTTCATTACATACAATAAATTGTTGCAGTTACAAGGTGAAATGTGAGGTGCTCCACTGTGTGGCGCTAAAAGCGAGTTAAATTTCTTCCTATGCGGTTGAGGTTTTTTAGGTTAATGGTCTATATAGCTATATATCAACAAAATCTGAATTTATTTAAATCAACGAAAAACACAATTGCTGAAGCAACCAAGTTATTTTGAGGTGTTTCTTTGACATTTTAGACTCATTGCAATTTCAGTGCTCTGCAGTTTAGTTGTTGTGCAACTATATCGAATAAGCTTGTAAATGTAGTTGGTTATGTAATGTAAACGTTAAAATGTATTGCCTCACAAATCATGTGCTACAGTAAAAGTGTTTTGATATTGAGAGATTGCATTGTGTGAGAACAAGGTTTGATAAACTGATAATCTGTCCATTTCCTTGTGATTTGTGTGAAAGTGAATAAACATCAATGTTATTTTACATGGAAGTGTTCCTCCAACACCATAACGGTTTTGCACAGTAGACATTGTGGGCCCTATTATAAGAGAGCTATATCTTAAGCGCAGCACTATGTGAAACATGAAAAGTAAGTGGGAATGGCCATGAAGTTTTGATATTTTCGTGCAAGCATGTGTCAGTCTAGGTGCAAATGGGTTGGCGAAACCCATGCGCAAAGCACTAATTGGCTGGGTCAAGTGCAATTTAATTCTGAGGTTCTTCTCCAGTTATTGCACCATCTGTATCTTATATATTTTACATTTAATGTCAAGCAACATTGATATAAATGAAGACAGCCCATTCATACAAATTTGGCAGTGTTGTATCAAAATCAAATCAAATCACTTCATTGTCACACAGCCATATACACAAGTGCAATGGTGTGTGAAATTCTTGGGTGCAGTTCCGATCAACATAGCAGTCGTGACAGTGATGAGACAGTGCCAATTTACAATAACATCAAATTAACACAGCACAATTTAAACATCTGATATACACATAATTACACTCAACAATATACAAATAATAACATACACTGTACAGTATACAATACGCACTATATAGATACACATTATTCAATACAAATAAAAATACAAATATATAAAAAAGTATATATAGTATATATAAAATGTACAGTATTGTACTGTATTGACATTCAGGCTGTCGGTTGATAGTCAGTTGTTAAGAGAGAATATAATATAATAATAATATAATTTATGACAGTCCGGTGTGAGATATAAGAGTAAGGGTAATAAAGTGCAGTGCTGATGTATTTTGATCGTGGGAGATCAAGAGTTCAAAAGTCTGATTGCTTAGGGGAAGAAGCTGTCATGGAGTCGGCTAGTGCGGGTCCTGATGCTGCAATACCGCCTACCTGTAGCAGTGAGAACAGCCCATGGCTCAGGTGGCTGGAGTCTCTGATGATCCTCCGAGCTTTTTTCACACACCGCCTTGTATATATTTCCTGGAGGGAGGGAAGCTCACCTCCGATGATGTGTCTGGCAGTTCGCACCACCCTTTGCAGTGCTTTGCAGTTGTGGGCGGTGTTATTGCCATACCAGGCGGAGATGCAGCCAGTCAGGATGCTCTCTACAGTGCAGGTGTAGAACCGTGTGAGGATGTGGCGGTTCATTCCAAACTTCCTCAGCCATCTCAGGAAGAAGAGGCACTGATGAGCCTTCTTCACAACGACTTAAGTGTGGATGGACCATGTGAGTTCCTCAGTGATGTGGACACCCAGGAACTTGAAGCTGCTGACTCTCTCCACTGGTGCTCCATTGATGGTGATGGGACTGTGTTCTCTGTCTTTTCTTCTGAAGTCCACCACAAGCTCCTTTGTCTTACTGACGTTGAGGGAGAGGTTGTGCTCCTGACACTAGTGTGTCAGAGTGTGCACCTCCTCTCTGTAGGCTGTTTCAACATTGTCAGTGATCAGACCTACCACCGTCGTGTCACCAGCAAACTTAATGATGGCATTGGAGCTATGTGTTGCCACACAGTCATGTGTGTACAAGGAATACAGTAGTGGGCTGAGAACACAGCCCTGCGGGGCTCCAGTGTTGAGGGTCAATGTTGAGGAGATGTTGCTGCCTATTCTAACCACCTGGCGTCTGCTTGACAGGAAGTCCAAGATCCAGCTGCACAGCGAGCTGTTTAAGCCCAGAGCCCGGAGTTTCTCATCAAGCTTGGAGGGCACTATGGTGTTGAATGCTGAGCTGTAGTCTACAAACAGCATTCTCACATAAGTGTTCTTTTATTCCAGGTGGGAGAGAGCAGTGTGTATTGTAGATGCAATGGCATCATCAGTGGAGCGGATTGTTTTTTGCGGTAAGCAACGGTCAAGAGATAGAGGCAGCACAGAGCAGATGTAATCTCTGATTAGTCTCTCAAAGCATTTGCTGATGATGGGGGTCAGAGCAACAGGACGCCAGTCATTTAAGCAAGTGATTTTTGATTGCTTTGGAACAGGCACAATGGTGGATTTTAAAGCATGTGGGGACTACAGACAAAGAGGGAAAGGTTGAAAATGTCCGTAAAAACACCAGCCAGCTGGTTCGCGTACGCTCTGATGACGCGACCCGGAATGCCATCTGGGCCCGCAGCTTTGCGGATATTCACCCATCGGAAGGATCGGGTTACATCCGCTACAGAGACGGAGAGTGAACTAACCTCTGTAGCTTCGGCCGTGAGAGCTCTCTCCGCGAGAGCGGTGTTATTTCCCTCAAAACGAGCATAAAAAGTATTTAGCTCATCCGGGAGAGAGGCAGCGGTGTTCATGGCGGAGTTTTTATTCCCTTTAAAGTCCGTGATGATGTTAATTCCCTGCCACATGCTTCTAGAGTTGGTGGTGTTAAACTGTCCTTCAATCTTGTCCCTGTACTGGCGTTTTGCTGCTCTGATAGTTTTTCGGAGGGCATAACTGGCTTGTTTATGCTCCTCCGCATTCCCGGAATTAAAAGCGGAGGTCCGCACATTAAGTGCCGCGCAAACATCGTTATTTATCCATGGTTTCTGATTCGGATAGATCCGTATTGTTCTGGTCGGAACCACGTCCTCCACGCACTTTTTGATGAAACACATTATGCTATCAGCGTAAAATTCTATGTCGTCATCAGAGGCGGACCGGAACATCTCCCAGTCCGTGTGATCAAAACAGTCTTGTAGCATGGAATCTGATTGGTCCGACCAGCACTGGATCATTCTGAGGGTGGGTGCTTCCTGTTTCAGTTTCTGCCTGTAAGAGGGCAGATGCAGAATGGAAGAGTGGTCCGATTTGCCAAATGGTGGGCGGGGGAGGGATTTGTAGCCATCCTGGAAGGGAGAGTAGCAATGGTCCAAAACCCGGTCCCCTCGTGTGTTAAAACTAATGTGCTGGTGGTATTTTGCTGCGACTGATTTTAAACTGGCTTTATTAAAGTCCCCGTTCACAATGAATGCGGCCTCAGGGTGTGTGGTTTCCTGCTCACTTATACTCCCATACAGTTCCTTGAGTGCCCAGTCTGTGTCGGCTTGTGGGGGAATGTACACAGCTGTGATAATGACCGCTGTGAATTCTCTCGGTAGCCAGAATGGTTGACACAGAAGCATAAGAAATTCCAGATCAGGAGAGCAGAAAGACTTGATAGAATATACATTCCTCTGATCACACCAGGATTTGTTGATCATAAAACATACACCACCACCTCTGCTTTTACCTGAGAGGTCTTTCGCTCTGTCCGCTCGGTGCACAGAGAATCCTGCGGGTTCAATGGCTGAGTCTGGAATCTCCGCAGACATCCAAGTTTCCGTAAGGCAGATAATGCAGCAGTCCCTTGTATCTTGTTGGAAAGAGATCTGCGCTTTCAGCTCGCAGAGCTTGTTATCCAGAGACTGAACATTTGCCAGTAGAATAGTGGGTAGCGGGGGTCGATTTGTGCAGCGTCTTACTCTGATGAGAACGCCGGCTCTGTTTCCCCTTTTCCTTTTGCGTTTCCGCGGCCGTGCTGCCCAGACAAAGGGCTCCGCTTGCGTGTTTGTAAACAGCGGGTCGGCATTGAGAAATTTGAAGTCCAGTTTACGGTGTGAAATTGCTGAACCAATGTCCAAAAGTGTTTGTCTGTCGTAGACAATAAGGCAGACAACATCCAAGACAAAAAACATAAGAATTGTGAACAAAACAAACAAAATGATGTGATGTATGTTCTCCTTCGGCCTCTCTTGTTGGCACTCATCCTGCTCACCCTTGTCTCACCTGCTTGAAATATGCTTTGCTTCTCTTCCATTGTTCATTTTTGTGTAATATACAGTATGTTTATTATATGTTTCTTTGTTTACTGTTTTATGTTTAATTTCTGTACAGCATCTCTGAGCTTTGGAAAGGTGCTATACAAAATAAACTTAAACATAAATTATTATTATTATTATTAAAAAAGTGATAAATATCTCTTGATACCATCTGCTGGTGGAATCCCCCAGGAACTGATTTTAGACTTTGTGACAAAATTAGACATGGTTCTCAATTGTCTTAGCGCAATTACTTATTTCTCAGGAAAATAGCTAATTGTGGGTGCATACACCCACAGATAGCATAAAAACATTCATGCTCACTTGCGCTTTGCTCTGGCATGAAAATTGGACAAGACTTTATATCATGCTGCACCAATCGCGGTCATGAAAATGAAGCACTGTGTGTTGTACAGTATGTGTTTGTCATACAATATATACATGTTACACACAAACACACACAGTACTCACTCACACTGTCATTCCCTGAATTGCCTTTCCCATGGCAACATTCTTCCTCTCTCTGTTAATTATCCCTCTAACTCTTTCACTCCCCTCCGTATATCACTGTTTTGCTGTCTGACCTTCGTTTGAAGTGAGACTGCTCTTCACATGCATCCTTTCATCTTAATGCCACCTTTCCTTCCAGCTGCCTAACCTCCCTCTGCTCTCTCTCTCTCTCTCCCTCTCTCTCTTTCTCTCTCTCCTCCTTCATTCCCTCTTCCTTGCTGCCTTGAAGTTCTCTTCTTCACTCTGTGGCAACTTTCTACATCCTGCTGCACATGTCCCATCCTGTTTCATCTGATGATGCCTATTCCCCTCTCTTTCTCTATCTCTTTATCTGTGTGGCGCTGGTTAATCATCAGCAGGTTGTGGTGCCCTTTTCTGTGCAGTAGGAAGTCTTTGGTTGCTCTCTATGAAAAGGACAGAGCTTTTAGTGCTTCACATGAGATGAGGAGCATGTGTCCCCAAACACACATGCACACACAGATTATCTGTGGGTTGGACTGGTCACAAAAATGAAGTGGAGTGGTAGTGGACTAAAGCACTGAACTGATATGCAGAATGTTGTTGGTTCAATCCCCACAGCCACCACCATTGTATCCTTGAGCAAGGCACTTAACTCCAGGTTACTCTAGGGGGATTGTCCCTGTGATAAGGGCACTGTAAGTTGCTTTGGATAAAAGTGTCTGCCAAATGCATAAATGTGGACTGCATACAACAAGCAAAACCTTTTTGTTTCAGACCTAATATTCTCAATTAAGTCATTAGAAAAAAATGTATCATTTATGAATAAATTTAGTCCTTTATAATTTTGGGATTTGTAGGCACTGAAGGACACATCTATGCAGCCTTCAATATATAAACAAATAAATGGATCTCAGAAGACAGCATGTTATACAAACATTGGATTAGGACATAGCCAATGATTGTGTTTTCAAACACTTGGCTTGGAAATTTTCAGAGATCAGCACTGAGACATACTGTACACACACACTTTCATACTGAGTAAAAGTCAGCAGACAAAGCAACAGCAACTCGGCTCTGTCTGTGTACTATAGAGTGAGGAGAGCTGTGATAGACTCTTTGTATAAAACAGTGAAGAAGAAAGATCTAATCGGCAGGAAATGAGAGTGGGAAACATAGCAAGATCGATGGAGATCACAGACAAGTACAATGGCCCGTGAAGACATATCTCTCATGGCTGAATTTCATTCTTTGACGGCAGCAACTGACAAGGCCATTGTGTCATACAACTCAACATCTTTCTCTCAGTTTCTTATAGTGGGTGGGAATTTCCAAGTTTTTTCCTTTGGTTGTAGGTAACCTATGAGACACACACACACATATGTATACACATATTTTATTACAAAATATAATAATAATAATAATAATAATAAACATTATTCCAAGTAAACCTAATTAGGTCACGCCAAGGCTTTTCAGATAATTTCAGTAATTTAATGACATGTTTTTAATACATCTCAAAAGACTATTGAACATACAGAAGTCTAGGTGTAGTCTATGTATAGTCAAAGACAAAAACGAATGAAAAAGGATAAGGGAACAATTGTCTTCAATTTTATTATTGCTTCTACAGAAGCAGGACTTCTGTGTGGTTTCTTATCACCCATTTACTGCCAGGGTAATGAAAGCAGACTTATGTCTGTGCGTGTTTGTGTGTAGTGGTGAGAGAGTTGAAAACTACAAATTCACAGTATACTCTTGCTCTCTTTTAGACTTTAAGACAGGAGAAAAAAAAATAAAAATCAGATTTTTTGTAAGCTATACAACTCATATCTGTTTTTTGTTTTTATATATATATATATATATATATATATATATATATATATATATATATATATATATATATATATATATATTTTTTTTGTAGTGTGAACTGCACAAAAAAAAAAGAAAGAAAGAAAAAAGAAAATAACAAAAGAAAAGAAATCTGATGTTTTAAAAACTGCTCCAAACACATCCATTTCTGGTTTCAAATTTGTTTAAAATATATATATACACAGTATAGTGTGTATTTATTTATTTATTTATTATGCATCTTATTTACATTAGATTAGATTATACTTCATTTGTCCCATCACTGGAAAATTATTATTGGACCCTCGTGTTACAAAAACATAAAACATAGTCTGAATGGTCTGATCAAATCTTTTTTTTTTTTTTTTTGTTCTTCTGGCCACAATTTGCATGTAATGTCATACAAATTGCACAATATTGTCTGTGAAGCTCACTTGAATGACCTGTCTCTCAATACACCCATTTTTGCTTACTCCTTACTTTCCTTGCAAACTTTCCTTTCTTACTTTCCTTGCAAACTATGGGACATTCTCTATGTTCTCTATGCAGTAAATAAGTAAACAAATCAGCAGTTTTTTAGTGTGCACCAGCTTTAGCTCTGTGCTTCAAGCTCCTTCTCAGGCTCCAGTAATATTTTGTGGGCAGCAGTAGAGGAGTAGGGTCTGGGGGTACTGAAGGAAGTCCTAAGGGAATGCGGTCTGGTTCTTAAATATGTTTGTAACCCAGTAAACGGGAAACACCTCCATAGTGCAGAAAGGAGATGTCCTACAAAGGCGTTTTTATTTTTATTTTTATTTTTTTTTTTTGTTTACTCGTTATTCACATCCCTTGTCTTCCTCCTGTCATTTTGTAAAGTGCAGAACTCTGATTCCCTGAGGCTAAAGTGAAAATAAAAGAAACAGGAGAGAGTGGAAGAAATGAGGAGAAACTATGGTAAAAAGTCACCTTGTTCTTTTTATTTATAATGTTAACAGTTTAAGGACAAAAGGAAAGGGCTTAAAAAAAGTAGCCAAAAAACAAAAACAAAATACTATTGTTTACTAACCCTTCACCTGTCAGACTTTCAATAAACATAATATTATTATTTTTGTTTCCTTTTGAACTCAGCATGAGTGATTTATTGCTGAATATCCAAGCTGCCTCATTCCACACAATAAGAGTGAATGGTGATCATGGCTGTCAGGCAAGATTTTAAGCGAATAACTGCTTATATTATAATCTGTTCCTCACACAAATCTACCAAACAACTTCAGAAGACATGGAATATAGTGCAAGAGTCACATTAAGTACTTTTTATGATGCTTTATGGTACTATTTAGTGCTTTTGGAGCTAGACAGCCCCTGGACCCCATCTAGACATTCTGTTAAACTTCACTTATGATGTTTATGTTGAAGAACTAGTCGTTTTGCCAAAATTATTAATGTTTTGAATTAAATTATCTGGTTAAGTGTTGCATTAAACTGAGTTACATCCCGGCAGCCAGCATTCCTAGTCATTTAAATCAGCATATACAGAGCCACATACACCGTTCCCTGGCCGGCAAGGTAGTGGCATTGTGCAGAGCTGTCCATGGTGCTGAATCAAGTCAAATAAATGAGCTTATTTCACTGAAAAGGATATGGCCTCAATCACTGAGGACTGATTAGCATTTGAATGTGATTCTGAATTTAGTAATTTAAAGTAGAATAATTTAATGTACCTGCAAACCTGCCCCTATATATATATATATATATACAGTCTTTATTTTAAACACATTATGAAATTAGTGATTGAAAGACCTTTCACTTTATCAACTTAATTGATTCCACATAACTTTTTACATTCGTATTCAGCACTGGATATTGGCCCCAGACACATTGAGACAGCTTCCTGAATTCTTTCTTGTAAAAGAAAGGGGAAAAAAGTGTCTATACAAGAAAAATTTAATACAAAGAAAGTTACAGCCCACACATGAAGTCAGGGAGGTAATTATTTGTTAATTTGAGGCCTCTCTGTGCCACATTAGCACAGCTTGAGTTTCAGCACAGATAAAAATCACTCCTTCTGCAGGGTTCATCTCTACAAACATCTCCCTCACACCCCACTGAGAGTGTATGTGTGCTCATGCCTCTGCATTCAGTCAGTGTTTCTGTCTTGCTCCTTACATTACATTTGCAAGTATGTGTCTGTGCATGTAAGTGTGTAGTAGTTATAAAGGATGAGGCTTGGAGTTGGCTGCAATTTTTTAATGCCAACCCAATCGCCCCATGCACGTTTTCATTTTAAAATGTTTATCTTGTGCAACTGCAGCACATTATACTGGCCTTGGCTTCATATTTACAGTTCAATGTTTTAAATGGCCATATGTCTATGCCATCTGTTTTCTAAAACCCTACCTCTGTTTTAGTGAGAAATGTGCAGCAATGAAGTCTAGAGATGCAGAATGCACATAAATAAGTTTGCTCAATCGCAATCCCCCATAGACATAGAGACTTGCATCTTTCCGTGTGTCAGATGTACACTATGGTATAATCTGTCAGTACATTCCTAATTTACTATGCTTTTCATGGTGGTGATACATTACAATCCTCAAAAGGAATGAACACATACGGTACACTGCATATATATATATATATATATATATATATATATATATATATATATATATATATATATATATACATACACACACACACACACACACACACACACACACACACACTGGCGGCCAAATGTTTGGAATAATGTACAGATTTTGTCTTATGGAAAGAAATTGGTACTTTTATTCACCAAAGTGGCATTCAACTGATCACAAAGTGTAGTCAAGAGATTACTGATGTAAAAATTATCACCATCACTATTTGAAAAAAGTAATTTTTGACCAAATCTAGACAGGCCTCATTTCCAGCGGCCATCACTCCAACAATTTATCCTTCAGTATTCATGCTAAATTGCTAATTTGGTACTAGAAAATCACTTGCCATTATATCAAACACAGCTGAAAGCTATTTGGTTCGTTAAGTGAAGCTTAACATTGTCTTTGTGTTTGTTTTTGAGTTGCCACAGTATACAATAGACTGGCATGCCTTAAGGTCAATATTAGGTAAAAGTGGCAAAAAAGAAACAGCTTTCTCTAGAAACTTGTCAGTCAATCATTGTTTTGAGAAATGAAGGCTAAACAATGCTTGAAATTGCCAAAAATCTGAAGATTTCATACAAAGGTGTACACTACAGTCTCCAAAGACAAAGGACAAGAACAAGGACAGAAAGAGATGTGGAAGGCCAAATGTACAACTAAGCAAGAGGATAAGTACATCAGAGTCTCTAGTTTGAGAAATAGATGTCCTCAGCTGACAGCTTCATTGAATTCTACCCGCTCAACAACAGTTTCATGTATAACAGTAAAGAGAAGACTCAGGGGTGCAGGCCTTATGGGAAGAATTGCAAAGAATAAGACACTTTTGAAACAGAAAAACAAAAAGAAAAGGTTAGAGTGGGTAAAGAAACACAGACATTGGACAACAGATAATTGGAAAAGAGTGTTATGGATCTTAACCCCATGTAGCTTTTGTGGGATCAGCTAGACTGTAAGGTGAGTGAGACGTGCCCGACAAGACAGCCACATCTATGGCAAGTGCTACAGGAAGTGTGGGGTGAAATGTCACCTGAGTATCTGGACAAACTGACAGCTAGAATGCCAAGGATCTGCAAAGCTTTCATTGCTGCACGTGGAGGATGTTTTTGATGAGAACTTTTTGAAATAGTTTAAGAAGTTCTGATTTATTTTTTATTTTTTATTTTTTTGTAATTGTACAAATTGTATTGTAATAGTAATTTTTCACGTTATTAATGTCCTGACTACACAATGTCATCAGCTGAATGCCACTTTGGTGAATAAAAGTACCAATTTCTTTCCATAAGAGCAAATTCTGTACATTATTCCAAACCTTTGGCCGCCAGTGTATATATCTGCTAGTTTTAACAGGTGGCGGTCTTGTAGTACAGTTTCACTTCACTGGTGTCAGAAAATGCTGATCTTTTTACTGTATTTTGCCACTACAGTGTAGCTCTTCAGCCTTTAATTGGCATTTCCCACTGACTCTTAACATTCAGGGGCAAATTCAGCAGGAACCAGCCAGCAGAACCAGGGGAGTTGCACCTTGCAAATAACATTCTGCAAATATTTTGGGTGTGTTACCTGATTTTCATAATTAATTTAGTGAATCAGGTGTTAAAACAAGGTGTACTCCGATAGTACGTTCAAATAAACAATGCTATCAGTGGGTACAATTAATTCTTAGTGAATCCCACCCTTAGACTCTGCAGTCTGTGTTCATCTTCCTTTACAGATAGCTGGATCAATTTACAAGTCCATTTGACTTGTCGGACCAACAGAGGTATTAACACATGCACAGCTTCTGACGCCCACACTTTACTGCAGGGCTTTAGTAACTTCGTATGGAAACATACACACTCATTATGCATTCTCCCATAGATTTATCCTATTTCCTTTTTTTCCAAATTATAGGGGCAGGGGCTGGGAATTTGAGAATTCGACCTTACCACTAGCAGCTCGCTCTCTCTCTCTCTCTCTCTCTCTCTCTCTCTCTCTGATGACCTAGAATCTCATGTTGCTCACTGGGGAAGGACTTATGCCAGAGGGAGTGGAGTGGCAGGGTAAATAACAGGATGTTGATTCCAGCAGCCTTTTCCTAAGTAGGTATGAAATGGATGCTTTAATCTGGCTCCTAATCCACAGTGCTGCCATCCATCACACTCAGCCCACCATGTTCACCTGTTGGTGAAATCATGCAGCTATTTGAGAGATCACCAGCTGCTACGCTGCTTTCACTAGACAAATAGACAGAGATGGAGGCTTCATTGTATATGTTTTTTTTTTTTTTTTTTTTTTTTTTTTATATACTCTTTTGGAAATTTTACAGAATTTGTTGGATCATGTGTTTTTCATGTTATATACTGTATTATATATATATATATATATATATATATATATATATATATATTACTATGGAATTACCATTTTTACTACAGTCATTTATATATATAATTTTTCTTAAATTATTATTATTATTTTTCATCTTTAAAAATCCTTATACCTGTAAATACACAGAGAGGGTGAATGCAGTGCCGGTTCTAGTCTTTTGGGGGCCCTAAGCAATACTTTGTGTGGTGGCCCCCCGTCAGTGTGTCCATAATCCCCAAAATGATCCCCCCACCCCTTAAGCCTGTTTCACAGAGCAGTTTCATAGTAAACAAACAACGTACATTGAGTTAATTCTAAGGAACATTAGTATTTATTATTTTTTTATACTGACAATAAGCCAGCATTCTATAAGGTGCCAATTTTCAATAAATAAAAAAAAAAAAGGAACATAAGGCCATTCTGAAGAGTCATTTGGCAGGGCACTTGCTGGCTCTACTTTACTAGTGTCTGCACATGTGCCTGCTTTAACTAGCTGTAAATTACCAACGTCTCGCTGGTGCTGCTGGTCTTACTGATGAACTTGAGAATTGTCCCTGAAGGCAAAAAAAAAAAAAAAAAAAAAAAAAGACCTATTTGATATTTTATTTAAAATGGCGCCATAACCAGGGTTTGAAAATTAGTGAGGTCCACAGTGAGGTGTCAAGACTTTTACCAAAATTACACCTACAAATGCAACATATTCTATGCATCAAAATTAAATATAAAAATTAAAGGACAGAAACCAATAATAATACTGAAATAATTTTTTAATCGCAAATGCAGTTAACAATATTAATACTTATTTTCTGTTACATAGAAATGCACGTTTGAATATAGCATTGATTTTGAGATGGGCAGCAAAATTTACTCATATTAACTACAGAAAAACAGCAAAAGTTAATTAACAACTAATTTATCTAGGGCTATGTTAACTCCGTTACATATTAATATTATCCAAAACAATCAATTGTTTTACTTTTGCCAGACTCTTAATTATTTAAAGGTGCACTCAGTAATTTTTTCCCCTTTAAAAAAGTTTACTCCTGAAGAAATGAATTATAATTTTGAAACATATGTATAAAATCATGACCACTCACATGAGATGAGGACTGTAGTCATATTAGTAACCTTATAAAAGCTGTTTTATTCTACATGGGGCAGGGGCGCCCTCATGGGTGCTGCCATTTTACAATCACATGACCAGCTGAATACTACTCGCTTAATCTCAGTAACTGTATTGTTATTGGACACTTTCACTCCTGGATTAAATTAATCATGGCTGATTGTGAATAGTGGATTTCTACAATGGCATCTATAACTGAAAACTGCTGATTTTGAATGATGCTGCATCCACACCACTAGGTGTCACTGTAAGTCCAAGATAACACGGACAAACAGTTACTGAGTGTAGCTACCTTTAATTTTCAATTAAAGTTCATTAGAACTAAACATATTTACAAGGGAGAAAAAGTCTTCATACTTAATTCATGAGTGTCCAGGCTTTAAAGCTTTTTTTGTTAAATTCTGCTTTGTAGTTGCCTTTATGACAATTTATCATTGTCTGTGCATAGTATCCAGAGTTTAACTATGGTATTAGTAAGATCATGTTAATCACAGGTAAAAAAATAAAATAATAAATAAATAAATAATAATAAAAAAGATCACCATGGTTAGATGTAAATATTGTATGTAATTAATTTGTAAAAAAAAATAATAATAATAATAATAATTATAATAATTATAATAATCTATGGAATTTGTAATGAAAAACAAAATCCTAAACACATGTAGAAATAATAAAAGCAACCTCCATAAAAGTGACTTTTATTGCCCTAATATACAATATTTCATGTTTTGTTGGCTAATAATATTAACATTTATTCCAACTATATACACTATTTCTGGCACAATACAATAGTTACTACTACAGTTAATGTTACTACAGTAACTGTCAGGTATATTTCTATAAGGGTGCTGATTTGTGGAATGAAAAGCCTGTAATTACCATTGTGAATGGAACAATGTTTTCCTGTTTACCTCGTCACTTAATATGACGGGCTGTTTAATCTTGTTTCAACTAGCTTCAGCACAGAGCCTTTAAAGTGTCTCATATCAGATGGGTTTATAACAGAGAATTATGTGTCAAATTCAGTGAGACCGGCCGCTTTTACTCTGCTCTGCCCGGCAAATGCGCTGCGCAGCTTCAGGTAGCGCCATTTCGTCACACTCTTATAGTATTTGCGGATACTAAAGAATTTATCCAACTGTCTAAACTAAATTATACATGCATGCAGACACTCAAAGGAGTTATCAACCACTTATTTATTTTTTTATTCAGTAGTACATAGCATCAAAATTTATTTTTGAATATGAAAAAATTACCGAGGTCCGGACCTTGGTGACCTCATAGCTGGCTATGGCCATGCTAACACAGTAACAGTGCAAATATTTGTACCAGCTTTCTTTACAGACTAGTAATGTCAAAGTTTTTCCAAACAATTAAATAACAAAACAATGATTAAGAGTAAATGAATGAAGACTAAAAGACAAAATGAAATATATTTATAAGACAAACGAACAATGAAAAAATTAAATAAAAATTTGATTGACAGCTAAATGCTTGTCAAAAATATCACTCTAGCGCCATCTAGCTTTCTGAAAATTATCACCGTTGAATGCTTTTACTATTGCAAAATTTATCTGAAAATATGAAAGATATATATATATATATATATATATATATATATATATATATATATATATATATATATATATATATTATTTTTATTTTTTCTCAAGAAATCTGAAGTATGAGTGAACATATGAGTATATTGCTCTAAATGTGCACACTTTGGACTAAAAGTTTTAATGGATAATGTTTATTGAAGCATTGACATGACATGGCCTATTCAGGAGAGCTCAGTGAGGTGTACAGACATGCACAGGGGAAGGGGCGAAAGGACATGGACAGAGTGTGAAGGTGCAGCAATAGTTGTTGAGCGCTCTTAAAGGCACCTTTACATTTGTAAACGAAAGGGGCAGTAGCCCCCGTTGTGTGCACGTCATTGGCACAGCTTGCATGATTGCACAGGTACTGTATTTGATTATTACATTGTTTATTGCAAATCATATACTGTATGCCGCATTTTGATTTTGCATGCTTTGATGCGTACTGACACAAATTAAGAAATTGCTCTGTCTTAAAACAGTGGTCAAATAACTGGTGAACTGGAGTATGAGCTTTAATAATAATGTAATAATGCATCTCATTTTACCTGGTGCACACTGACTTGCACAGACAGGGGCTACAAAATCATTCACCAATCTAAAGGTGCCCTTTTAAGCGAAGGTGACTTTAAGAGCGCAGAGGTGCCTTTATGTGTGCCCCCCTTTATTTATTTTACTTTATTTTTTTTAAAGAACATCTCAAGGTTGTAATAAATGAATACTAACTTGACTATTACAATTCACATTTTTGAGAATAACTCAAATGGGTCATGGTTTAAAAGGTCATGGTTACCAGAAAGATTAAATTGAGCTGAAAATGAACTTTTTGAATTAAATTAAATTAAAGTTATATGGTAATAGTCTAAAATGTGCCTTTTTTTTTTTTTTTTTTTTTTTTTTGCATTTTGCATTTTGCTTTGCTATGAAAACATCTGTGAAGAAAATCAAACTACCTTTACAAAATATATACAGTATTCTGGCAGTACCATTCTACAGTGATGATTTCAGATGTAAATTTATATCTCTGTATATTTACTGGAGCTGGATGAGTACACAGTGGGATGTTTTTGGCATGTGATTCAAGGTAGGAGACTGGTTTACATACTCCTGAACCCTCTTTGCACCTGCTTATTATTTGAAAATAAGCAGCGAACTCTCTCTAACAAGGGCATGACTCAGACTTTCTTCCACTCAATGGACTGTGGATCAGCTGCTAGAACAGCTTCAGTTTTTATGACACAATAAGAGAAAATAATCACAGTGACTTAATAGTGATTCCTGGAGCTAGTCGGCATATAGGGATTTATACATTTGAAATATATTGGTTGCTGATCTTCCTTCCACGCTGTGATACTGTAACCTGGGCAACCTCTGGTCACCTTCCCTCTCTCCCTGTAATGAAGTGAGACAGTAAGCCATAAGCATCTTATGGTTAAAATGAGCTGAACTGGGATAATGTGGAATCCATCTCACTGTGAGAGCTGCTTCATGCACCATTATCGGTCTTACTGCACTGAGACCTACATCTCACTCACTCTTGCTGTATATACCAGCCCCTTGCTCAGTCTGTCTCGCTCTCTTTATTTCTGTCCCAACTGCTCATGTCATCACACGCACATGTGATGAGCTTTCCTTGGCAGTGCTGTTTTTTTTTTTTTTTTCTATGAATGAGTTTGTGTGTGTGTGTGTGTGTGTGTGTGTGTGTGTCAGTATAATTATTGTTAAGAAAACAACATCTCATAGTCTCATAGAATGAACATTACTATAACTACATTTAAACATTTTCGTTAACTGCAATTAAAGGAATATTAATAATATAAGTAAAATAATAATAATAATAATAATAATAATAACTTGCAAAAAAGGCAAAAAATCTGGGTTTCAGTGAAGCACTTACAATGGAAGCAAGTCAATGCACAAACATTAAAATAATTAGTGTTTCAAAATATATAAATATAGACATAAGATGTAAACAATATGCATATAAACAACATTTTGTTTTTATAAATCTCTTAATAACCTTTTCTGTGTTAAGTTATATCCAATTTTACAACTTAATAATACAGAAGTTTTAACAGATGAATTGTTATTTATTTATTATTATAAGCTTCACATTTCTGCTTTCAATCCATTCACAAGTGTCTTACTGTTACCTAAATTCTTGCTTTTTTAAAGAAAATAAGGAGAGAGTCACAATGCAAATTATGCCACAATGCTGTCAATTAAGCTAATTTGTATTAAACCCAGAATAAACCTTTAATTTTAAAACTAACATAGTCAGAAAAACTGAAACTAACCTTAAATGCAGTTTCATGACTACTAAACTATCTAACCTTCAATAGAAGTGACCATGAATGATTTTTACAATGACTTTAAAAAAAAGGAAACAGTAGCGATATTAGTCAGCCCTGAGAAATATATCATATTTGAACATATTTAAATGATACCAGTTTGCACATTAACTATAACAGACCTAAAATGTTAAAAGTCAAATTGAAACAAAATTTTACCATAACCAACCGTGTGTGTCATCAAAAAAGAGTGACTAAAGATTCTTTCAGCAATCTATATTTAGATTCCAAATCATGACACTTGATGCGTAAATAACCCTGTACCTCACCCTGTGTGTGGGCGGCGGAAGTGGAGAGTGAGTGTGTGTTTGCATGTTTGTTGGGGGTGGGGCCGCGAGGGCAGGGGACAGTGTAGGGTGTTAGTGTGTCAGTCGAAGCAGCAACAGATTGAGCCTCAGCCAGCGTCTGTCTGCTTATTACATGTAGCATCTGTACTCCGAGTGTGTGGAGTTAGACTACGCCACAGCGGTGAGTATATATTTAGCACTTACCTGTGTAGTTTACCTCTAACAAACAGAGACTCTGAGTTAAAAACTGCCTAGAGAGTTGATCGGGCAGGAAACTAATAGAAGAGACTGCTTGTGTATCATGGTATTTGTAGTGTGTTGTAGACGTAATGGATTAAATGTCAGAGATCAGGGGTTTAAAAAGCACTAAGCATCCCTCTGTTGGCTTGCTTTTCATCATGTAAGCTCATCAATCAATGCTCCCTTCACGTCCTTTCTTTTAACATGGTCAAAGTATCTTTGAGAATTCCTCATGGATGTGGTTTCTCCTGGGAGTGTTTTCACAAAGCTGTGGAAACGGTTGCACAGGGCCACTTGTTGCGCACACTGCTAACCTTCCTAGCACCGTTCCCATCAGTGCACCAGGAGGAAAGCTAATCTCTCTAAAGAAGCTTAACAATTATCATCAGGAAAGCAAAGGTGAGAGGCTAATGACAAGCACTTTCCATGCGATCAGACATTATGAGGGTTTTTAATGCACAGGAGCCCTGAATAATAGCCATTTTTCTCAGATGTGTGGGCTTCTGCAAGAGTAAGGACTTGATGCTCTGTACTTGTGGAAGAATTTCAACTAATGCATGATTTGTTTGGTGTTAATGTATCGGTTTCCTTCTTTTTGCAGAGGTTCCGATCTCTGGAATCAATGGACTGTGTCCAGAGAAAAAAAATAAAAAAATGCTTAGTGGTTGCTCTTTCAAAGCTCGAGACTTTTCAACAATGTTTGATAAAATGTCAGCGTTGTCTTAGATAATTCTCTTAAAATTCTTGGATGGACTGAAAGTATAAACAAATGAGACAGTTGTTGACAGCAGGAGTATAAAATAATAGTTAGTTAACTGGAGTGTTGAAAACAGTAAATGTTTTGATAAATTCTCTTGTGGTGACGCTAGTAGCACAAAATTTACGAACCTGATCACATGAAAATTACGTTCCAGCGTTCCAGCAGCATTGACAAGATGAAATATCCACTGAGTGGCACTAAAAGAGAGTTACATTATTTCCCAAACAGATGAGGTTTATAAGGTTAATGCTCTATTGCGTTTTAAATCAACAAAACTGACTTCTCTACCCTAAAACTTAAACCTAAACATAACTGATAGTGTCATAAAAAGCAAATATAAGATGAAAAACACAATTTCTGAAGCAACTAGGGGTGTGCAGTGAAGCCATTATCTGAATTTGTATCTGTATCTGTTTATATGACAAAATTATCTGTACCTGTCTCTGTATTCGGATAGAACTGGGTGTGTTGGCGGGGCTTAAACTGGAAGTGCGTTAAAACTAAATGAAATTCCCATTTTTAAATTTTACTCTCACATTTATAGTTTCAATTAATAAAATATGCCTTGTGTACACCTTTTCATAATAATAGCCTAATAATAATAATAATAATAATAATAATAATATTAATAATAATTCTTCTTCTTCTTCTTCTTCTTTTAATTTATTTATTTTTTCTTACTGGATGAAGCTGAATTTGTTGGCGTTATTAACTGTGGAATATGTTGTTAACTGTGGTTTCTCCTGGTATTTCTGATATTAATATCTACCTGAATTTTCGTTCATTTGTTCATGTATAACAACATTATTCTGGAGGCAGAAGGTGTCAAGCAAAATGTGAAATGTCAATCAAACATTTTGCAGTGAATAATAAATACAAATTCAAGCATTAAAATAAATATAATAAATCAAAATAGCCTACAAACAGCTGAAAGTTCTGTAAGTCTATCAATAATTTTTATGATAGGAAACCATTATTTAGTTAAAAATAATAATAATAATAATAATAATAATAATAATAATGTTGAATTTATACAGCGCCTTTTCAGAGCTCAAGAACACTTAACATTCTCAAATTTAGCACAGTTTAAAGAAGAACAAGAAGAAAAAAGACAGAGCAAGTTTCAGTTTCTTTGTTTTACATAAGCAGGACTATTCCGAATAGATGAATACTATATGGAGCATTTAAACCTTTATGGAGCATTTTAACTTTTTTTGGAATAAAGTCTTAACCAGATAATCACCCTAATTGCTGATGTGAATATAAATGTGGTCAACTTTAAGAGACAGCTAGATGAGCTCCGACGTGAAATCACTTCAGGTCAAGAATTTTACATTGCGCTCAGGTTTAGGCTATAAATAAATACATGGGAATCAGGTGTGAATCGTGTGATACATTAACATAGACATTTCAAGAAGTGGAAAGTGTACATGATGTAGTATCTTAGTTAATATTACACTTGACAAGCTCCAGACGCGAACAATTTACAGAGACCGCAAACAGAGTCGAGACCATGGCCATCTGATCTGAAATCACACCGTGCGCATTTTCATTCATAAGGTTTACACTTTAAAAATATTGGCTGCATAGATTCATAAATTCGTTGTAATTTAGAAAATGTTAATTTTTCAATGTCGCTTTATGCTTGTGTTTCTTGGATTATCAGTCAAACTAATATTTTTTTTTTTATATTATTCAGATGAATCCATTATTCGTTTTGGAGTCATTATTCGTGCCTTTCCGAATAAGGTGTTCGGCCTCGGGCACATCCCTAGAAGCAACCATATCATATTGTGTTGCTTGACACTTTCAGCTCATGTGATAACTAGTGTTCTCTGCAGTGCAATTGCAAGTATATACAGTATATTAAAGCAATATCACATGAGCAAGAGTGCGATATGGCCCAACATCAGTGCTGATTTAGGGCCATATAGCACGATTATGAGTGTGATATTGCTTATATACAACAGTTCAATGAACAAGTAAATAAAAAATAAAAAAATTAGTAAGGTCATAAAAACGCATTTGTGCATGGAACTACTTTCTTACATGATGGATCAGAATCTGCCGTTGCTGGTCCATTATGTAGCAAGCGGCTCAATTGTAGTGACTATGCCATCCCGGAACAACGGGGAAAACAACCCAAATAAAGGCACACAGGTGCGATCCACTTAGAAGAGGCAAGAGGCGTGAGTTTCCATACAAAAATCATTTTTATTAAAGCTAAAATAGTTGGCCAACAATCATTTAAAACCAGAAATCAACACAATCAAATATGTCCTTGGTCGAATAGAAAAAAAAAAGAAAAACACCAAAGAAATTAACAATAATCATGCAGGGGCTGAGACTTCCTGTATGAGGAGCGGGCTAGTATGATAGCACCAGGTACACAAAAAGACCCTGCCAATCAGAATCACACCCACAAAGTTCACTGCAAATAATGACACAGCAATAGTGACATAGCAATAATGACAACCCGTGGTGAAGTAAAGCCCCGTGGTGCAGTAAGGAACCAGCCCGCTTCAGGAAGCACTCAGCTCCTACAAAAAAAGGAAACAGAAGAGACACATTAGAAAGAAAATCAATCAACCAATTAAACAAGTTGTAATAAGCAAAATAAATAAATAAATAAATAAAATAAAAATTAAAAATTAAATAAAGAAAACAAAGTCAATTTACCAAATAGTCAAACGTAACAGAACCAAAAAAAACAAAAACAAAAAAAAAAAACACACAAATTACAATTTACTCAAAATAAGCAAAGAAAAATTACAAAAACTTACACATTAACGAAAAGGAACAAAGATTTGTACTGTCACAAAAGTGTAGAAATCACACAAAACTCAAAACTACTTACGGGTCATAAGATTGCAAAATGACCGACACCACTAATACCGCATAGCGGTAATCGATACAATTGATGGGGACTGTTACAAAACAGTCAGAATCGAGAAAATGGAGATTGGTGACAGTAATACAAAACAAATCTTACACAAACACATAAACAAAAAAATAATACCAACACAACCAAGAAAAACCTTCAAGCCCACTTGGGCATTAGACGAGGACATGACTGGACCTACGGACTACGGACTACGAAGCAGCAGTGTGGCTCAAAGTGTGAGGGGTGGGCAGAGAGCAGTGTTAAGATGATTGCTCTCACTCAGCCTGTTCCGGTGATCTGATGACGTAACACTCTCAACAGTATAAACAGAAATCATACAATAGCTTCTTTAGTGGCTATAACAGCAACAGTTGGCGCTCCGACCTGGGTACGTTAAACTGCAATGCCTCTCAGATGGGAGCCCTGAAGGCACACCGCACTAAGAGTAAGCAGCACACCACTCGCAGTATGTCTCGGTAGCCCAACGTCACACTCCGTAGTCTGTAGCAATGAAAGGAAGGGGTGGGCTTTCGACCATGACGCACTCCAGAATGCATAAACAACAGGCTTATATATAAATTATTGGATAAACAAGGATGTATGTGTGTGTGTGTGTGTGAGAGAGAGAGAGAGAGAGAGAGAGTGAGAGAGAGAGAGAGAGAGAGAGAGATGGAGCGTGTGCCATCACATGTTGCCACACCCAAGCAGAGATGCTGTCAGCTTTCTGAAGATCAGAGTATTTCTCCCTATTTCGCGGTAGCCAGTGAACAAAAGTCTTTCACTATAGAAACCACAATCTTCTCTGCCATTTTAAACAGCACGTCCTCTCCAATGTGGAAAGTCTGGTAAGAGGTAAGCACCTTGAGTTTTGAAATTAATCAGTCTGTTGTGTCTCTCAGTTGTGATGAGCCTTAATGCTGAAATTGTTCGTTTAAAGCCATTTAAAGCTATTTCCTAGCTTTAGTAATGTAGTAGTAATACAAGCGATCATATAGTGCTGTTGTATGTAAACACTGGCTAACACGGATTCACTTCATGTCACCTAACTTGCTCATATTACACACAAAAATTATCTTCTGCCACCACCTACTGGCTAACATATGTAATGTAAAAATAAAATAAAAAATAAAAAAACGGAGTGATACACACAATGAAGCGTCCGAGTGCTGATGGTGTGAGACCATCATTGCTCATGGAACGTGTCTCGTCCAATCAGATTCGAGGACCGGAACTAACTGCTTTATATTTATATATATATATATATATATATATATATATATATATATATATATATACACACACAGTTGTGCTCAAAAGTTTGCATACCCTGGCAGAAATTGTGAAATTTTGGCATTGATTTTGAAAATATGACTGATCATGCAAAAAAACTGTCTTTTATTTAAGGATAGTGATCATATGAAGCCATTTATTATCACATAGTTGTTTGGCTCCTTTTTAAATCATAATGATAACAGAAATAACCCAAATGAACCTGATCAAAAGTTTACATACCCTTGAATGTTTGGCCTTGTTACAGACACACAAGGTGACACACACAGGTTTAAATGGCAATTAAAGGTTAATTTCCCACACCTGTGGCTTTTTAAATTGCAATTAGTGTCTGTGTATAAATAGTCAATGAGTTTGTTAGCTCTCACGTGGATGCACTGAGCAGGCTAGATACTGAGCCATGGGGAGCAGAAAAGAACTTGTCAAAAGACCTGTGTAACAAGGTAATGGAAATTTATAAAGATGGAAGAGGATATAAAAAGATATCCAAAGCCTTGAAAATGCCAGTCAGTACTGTTCAATCACTTATTAAGAAGTGGAAAATTTGGGGATCTCTTGATACCAAGCCAAGGTCAGGTAGACCAAGAAAGATTTCAGCCACAACTGCCAGAAGAATTGTTCAGGATACAAAGAAAAACCCACAGGTAACCTCAGGAGAAATACAGGCTGCTCTGGAAAAAGACGGTGAGGTTGTTTCAAGGAGCACAATACGACGATACTTGAACAAAAATGAGCTGCATGGTCAAGTTGCCAGAAAGAAGCCTTTACTGTGCCAATGTCACAAAAAGCCCGGTTACAATATGCCCGACAACACCTTGACATGCCTCACAGCTTCTGGCACACTGTAATTTGGAGTGACAAGACCAAAATAGAGCTTTATGGTCACAACCATAAGCGCTATGTTTGGAGAGGGGTCAACAAGGCCTATAGTGAAAAGAATACCATCCCCACTGTGAAGCATGGTGGTGGCTCACTGATGTTTTGGAGATGTGTGAGCTCTAAAGGCACGGGGAATCTTGTGAAAATTTATGGCAAGATGAATGCAGCATGTTATCAGAAAATACTGGCAGACAATTTGTATTCTTCTGCACGAAAGCTGCACATGGGATGCTCTTGGACTTTCCAGCACAACAATGACCTTAAGCACAAGGCCAAGTTGACCCTCAAGTGGTTACAGCAAAAAAAGGTTAAGGTTCTGGAGTGGCCATCACAGTCTCCTGACCTTAATATCATCGAGCCACTCTGGGGAGATCTCAAACGTGCGGTTCATGCAAGACGACCAAAGACTTTGCATGACCTGGAGGCATTTTCCAAGACGAATGGGCAGCTATACCACCTGCAAGAATTTGGGGCCTCATAGACAACTATTACAAAAGACTGTACACTGTCATTGATGCTAAAGGGGTCAATACACAGTATTAAGAATTAAGGGTATTCAGACTTTTGAACAGGGGTCATTTCATTTTTTTTTTATTTGTTGCCATGTCTTGTTTTATGATTGTGCCATTCTGTTATAACCTACAGTTGAATATGAATCCCATAAGAAATAAAAGAAATGTGTTTTGCCTGCTCACTCATGTTTTCTTTAAAAATGGTACATATATTACCAATTCTCCAAGGGTATGTAAACTTTTGAGCACAACTGTGTATATATATATATATATATATATATATATATATATATATATATATATATATATATATATATATATATATATATTGTGTATTAGTGGTCAACTGATATGTGTTTGTAATGGCCGATGCTGATATCCAGAGAGCAGGGTGGCCGATATGTCAATACAATGCCGATATATCACACAATTTAATGTAGTAAATAACATAAACATAAAATTGCTAAAAAATGAAAAAAACCTTATTTAGTACTATATTTACTAAATTCCACACAAAACTTCCACGCAAAACTAAGCTATATTAATACACTTTTATTATATTTAATTATCTTTATAAAAACAAGACTGTATTTAAATGGTAGATACTAGTTTCTTCTGATTTCTGTTTAGTTATTTTAGTAATTTATTTCTGCATGAAGAAATTAATATATTAGAAAGAAGGAAATAACAGTACACACAGAAGTCCAGCAACAATGGATGGCATTTGCGCATTACCAATCGCATTTTCTCATAAAAGATACAATCAAACCAATTGTACATACAGTGCGCAGTGAATATGACATTTACTCAGTGCACGTGAGGTGCTTTTGCTCTGAAGTTGCACTCACACGCTTGTGTGGATCCAGCACGAGCAGCAGCAATCTCCTGACAGTTTAAACACCGTGGATCCCCTGCTTGGATAATCACGGACTGACCATCATGGTTTGTGAATTTTTAGAGCAACATTTGATCTTTATCCTGTAGTTCTGATTCTGGCTGATGGAATACGTGCTTCAGTGGAAGATATTTGAAGAGCGCTGGATGGGAAGAGAACACTGGATTTTCGTGAGATTTGTAAATTACATCTGTTTAAATGAGATATCCGCATATTTGCAGATGGTATATAATAGAAGTTTGATTGATATTTGCCTTTTTATCATTAGACAAGAAAGGTAAGAGATACAGGGAACTGTTGATGAGAGAGGTGGAGTGATATGGTGCCTTTTTGTGTTGGCAGCACAAGGCACTGCTTATTTGCAGATGGCATCCTTTTGGTGGGAACGTAGCTCTACAGGAATGACTGTAGTTAAGCTGGTACAGACAAGGTGACTGTTCTGTATGCCAGCATCAGAGCCTAGTTGGTTATGTAATGCAATATTAAAATGGACCTCCTTACAAGTCTTGTGCATGTCATAGGATAGCATTGTTTGAGGAACAGGGCAAAAAGTATGTGTTTGTGAACTGTTAATCTGCCATTTTTCTCATGATTTGTGTGAAAGGGAATAACAGTCATTGTTTTTTTTAGGGCCTCAAGTGTTTAATTCACCAGAAAACTGCCGCAATATCATAACAATTCATGTGAAAATAATTTTGCAAAAATGTAGGTATAGTAAGTATTTCTATTAGACCAGGGCTATGTTTCCCAAAGCATCGTAAGCCTAAATAGATTGTAGAAACCATTGGTGCCAATGGTCTCTATGATCAACTTCAGCTTTTGATGCTTTTGGGAAATGCAGCCCAGTTTGTTTATTTCTCTTTTCCTCAGTTTCGGTTTATTTACTTGTAGATGTATTTTTTTCTGTCTTTTTATTTTTTAATACTCCCATAATTCTTCTCAGAACACCCGTTCACTATTATCATAGTGGGCACATTTGACTCATAATGCATGTGCCTATAACCAGATTAGAATAAATTGCTTTCCTGAAATAAAACTGTTCCTCGCTTGGATTAGCACTCGACATCCACATTTAATTTGTTTGTTTGAGGCATATTTTCAGCCTTCATGCTAGACATTCCAACATCAACTTAACTGCCACCCTTTGTCAAACGATGGCTCCTTTTATCCACCAAAGCTTGATAGTGTTGCCAGTGTTTGTCTCATGTTTTCATCCCTCTGTTTGATATCAACTTTTTGTGGATATTAAAACAAAAAGGGACAGTCAATTTAGTCTGTTCTTTAATCTGATCCCCCCCAAGATTAATGTCACTGTTGATCCGACTGTTTAATCAGAAATCAAAACACAAACACAGGCCATTAAGGAAGCAAGGGCCAACAGGTCCACCCAGTTGTTTCATTAAACCTATCACAGCATGTGCTAATTAAATAATGGAGCTGTACTTGCATACCAAAGGGGCGAGAAATGACTGCTGTGGCATTTCATTTTCCATATGTTAGTCTGTTTGCCCTTGCTCTTTGCATTTATATTTGCTTTTGTGTGTACGACAGGAGACATGTACAAGAGAAAGCTGCCAGACACTGTCTGCATTAAAAGCTGATGGCAGGGAATTGCTTAAACTACTGATAATAGCAAGAGAGTAAAATCCTCAAACAGTAGAAACAGTTAGAAATGTGCAGGCTGAAAGAATATGTTTACTGAACTGTATGATATTTCAGAGAGGTTGCATAGAAATACAGTGCACCTGTGTTTGAGTAGCTATTTGAAGCAGAAGAATGGCTAATGTTGTGACCACAACTTTGGAGTGAATTCAAGCTTTTCACTGCTTGCATTAAGTTGTGTGAGACCCATGCAAATGAATGCTTTAAAAGAATATTTCAAGTAAAAATGAAAATTCTGATAATTATTTTCACACCCTCACTCATGTCATTCCAAACCCGTTTTTTCATGGATATCATGGAACTTTTCCATATGTTATCATAGTGACCAAAAACACCATAGAACAATGTAAAAGTTGTCCATGTGCTATATTCAAAATCTCCCTAATAGGCCTCCCTAATACCTTAGTTTTCCCAGGAGGTCTCACATCCAGCTCCTGGCCAGGCTCAACCCTGCTTAACTTCAGTGGGCAGTCGGTCTTGAGGTACAGGCTGATATGGCTGCTTGACAAACTGGAGTCATATGGATTCCTTTATGTGATTTTTGAAGCTACAAAGGTCTGATCACCATTCACTTGCATTGTGAGGTTCTACAGAGCTGAAATATTCTTCTAAAAATTGTTGGTTGTGTTCTGCTGAAGAAAGAAAGCCATTTACACCTGGGTTATCATGAGAGTGAGTAAATGATAAGATAATTTATTTATTTTTTGGGTGAAATATCCCTTTAAATCAAAATCTTCAGGAGCATTATGATAGGTGTGGGTGAGAAACAGATCAATATTTAAGTCATTTTTACTATCAATCACAATTTTTACTTACGTTTTCGCATTCTTCTTCTTTTGTTTTTGGCTATTCACATTATTCGTGCATATCACCACCTACTGGGCAAGGAGGAGAATCCCATTTTTGGGTACTCTATTCCTTTAAAACATAGTGCATCAATTTTCATTTTACCTGGAATGAATGCGTTGACTTGTGCCAGAACAAACTGACTAGTCGACTAGCCAGTGCAACCCCCATACTGCATCCCAGTTTGAATATGTTGAGTGGAAAATGTTATTTGAGAGCTGCAGTGGAGGGGGTGATTTTTGATGAATAATTACTTACATTTCAGTCTGTTTCTCACACAAAGCTATTTGGCTTTCACAAGACTTGGAATGAGGTACCAGCACACCATTTCATGCTGGAGACCAGATATGCTGGTCTTTTCAACTGTGATAACATTATCTAAAAGATAGATAATGTCCCAGAGGACTGTAAATTATGTTGTCTGGCCAGCAAAACTGTCTCATTCTGAGAGCTCAGTAATTGGATGTTTTCTGATCTAAGCAAAGTATCTGCCTCACCTGCCAAACAATGTTTCAAATGGTGTTTCACTAACCCCCACATCTCTTATCTCACTCACCTGCTGTTGATTAATTTCCCCAAGAGCTTTGCACCTGATGCTCTCTGCTTGATCCGGGACTAACTAGATATAGCCAGAATTCCAATCATGTGTCTGTTTGTTCATTTTTGTCTGTGTTGCCATCTGAGAGACTTTGACTGGGAGTCAGCTCAGATCAGCTGCCTCTGAAGTGTCAATCTTCAGATCAAGGGAAGAGAAAGATTGCAATTATATTGCATTAGTTTGGTTTTTATTTATTAAGCGCTTGCTGTGGGAGCATGTGTTGAAGAAAGGCAATGTGTATGTTTGTTAGAGAACGTGATGAAAATATAGACATGCAGATGTGCTTGTGTTGCTTTTGTGCAGTTTGTGAATGTTTTTTGTCAGTACAACTCAATCATTGTGACGTGAATGAATGCTAGTGAGAAGAATCACAACACGATCCATTTTTTGAGAGAACATAGGAACAATAGGAAATAATACAGTTCATTAATCAAGAGAAGACTATTTATTTACATAGCTCTTTAATAGTTAATCTCAGGAAATTGTGTCCAAATTATTCTTGTAGAAATGCATTGCAAGTGTATATTAGCTCCCCTTATGCAAGACTAGACTTTCCACTCATAAACTCATTTATGCGTAAAATATCCATTGCTCATCTAATATACCAGCTCCTTTTACTCCATTTAATAAAATTGCCTGAATAAAAAGCATAAACGTGACTGGCTATAATACTGTAGTACCTATTTTAGTCCTGTTGTCTTTCACACAGATTCTCATCAGAATGTCTTCAGTTGGCGCAGTGTAATAGTGAGGATTTTGATTCATCTTAGTGATTCAAATGTTTTGAATTTGTTATTTTTGAACTGACAACTCGTTCCGATTCTGATTCAATCACTGATTGACATTTCATGTAAGCTGCAACATTACACTCATAGGTGACGACCACTAAGTGACTTGAATCACATTCACAATGTAGTGCAAAGTGTTCATGCTGATCGCTTCTTACTAAATACTACGGTCATACCCACACTAGTATATTTTCTATTGAAAACACCGATTTTGCTACGTTTATGCCTCTCATCCACGCCTGAGTCGCATTTTCCTCTAGAACTTGTTAAAGCGCCTAAAGCATTTTCTCAAACAAATCAAATCTATTAGTGTTTCCTCCTTTTTGTTAACTACTGGGTTTGAATTTTGCCAGTTTCTAGTAAAAAGGACAACAATAGTGTAAGTAATTGAATTGAGACTATTTAACTGTTGTCTTCCGATATCCATCAAAGTATTGCATTTCCAGTAAGCTACTTGCATTCAACGTTATTTTAATTTTGGGTAGTGTCAGGATTGTATGTGTTTTTGTTCATGTCTTTTACTTTAAATTAGTTCCATGCTATGTTTGTTCCTGTTTCATTGTCATGTGATCTTGTCATGTGTTTCCCATGTTCTTGTGTCTTGTCCCCATTGGTTAATTGTTTCATTAGGTTGTTAGCAGTCTTGTTATCTTGTTTAGAGACCTAAGTGTTAATTGGTTGTCATTGTCATGTGTTTGCCCATGTCCATGTATTTAATGTTTGCCATTGTCTTTTGTCAAGTATTGTTTTGTGTAACGTAGTTGGTCAAGTCTTCACTATGATTGTTTTTTTTTAGTTATTTCATGTTTTGGATCACACATCTTGTAAATAAACTACATTTGGGTTCTTCACACTTTGTCTGACTGTTAGTGCTAGTGAACGTTACAGGTGGTCATCAGTAATGTTTTATATGTTTGTAAATTGGGGACAACAGGTTTTCACTGTAATTCAACTGGGATAAACTCAAGACATCACTCATTTGCTCAGTCAACCTATTCACTGAACTGAGCGTAGAAGTTCAGTAGGTTCGTATGTGGTCTATACATTTGTCCAGCCATTAACATGCTTGGTTTATAGACTGGCTGATATGGGTATTTTCTTGCTTATAGTCAGTCTTTGAAAGTCACCAAATAAGTCTGCAACAAGATGCCTTGGTAATCTGAAAAGGGGCTCACCATATACCACACAAATGAGTGCATGAAAGGAGTTACTTAAAGGATTTGTTCAAAACCACAGAGTGGTTTCAAAACAGACACTATAGTACTAATGTGTCTTAGAGCTGATGCTTTTATCAAAAGTGACTCTCAGTATACTGTAGATATTGCATGGATAATTCCCCTGGAACAACTTGGGGTTAAGTGCCTTGCTCAAAAGTGTAATTGTGATTCATGTGTTGACACTTTCAGGGTTTGAACCTTAAAAGAATAGTTCACCCCAAAATGATAATTTTCTCAATTTAGTCACTCTCTTGCTTTCTCAAGCTTGTTTGACTTAGCTCTGTGGAACACAAGCAATTATTTTGAAGGATCTCTCAGCTATTTTGGTCCACACAATTGAAGACTGATGTGTGCGTGATATGAATGGAAGTCTTAGCATGAACATGCGAGCGAGTCACATGAATGAGCTTATCTACTGAACATGCAGCCTGAGCTCACATAAAAATCGACAAGTGTGTGCTGATTTTTATTTAGCCAAAATTGGTATACGTTGACCGTATTTTAAACACTGCCCCCAGAGGCAAAAGCAGTAAGTGTTTTAGAGCAGAGGTTCTCAACCTTTTGGAACTAAAGCCCCCCCAAGCCTCCCCTGTCATGTGGCACTCCCCCCCCCCCCCACATATTGGTGGAGACCAGGTATAATGATTATCTATTCTATATAAAAATCTATCTATATATAACCTAATCTATAATCGGTTTTTGATAGATAGATAGATAGATAGATAGATAGATTTTTTTTTTTTACTTTTGTGTTTTTATACTTTTTTAATTACTTTTCATAACTTTTATAAAACTACATAACGGACAGGTATGGAACATGTGCTTATATTATCAAAAATGTTTCTGAACACTGAACAAGAGAACTCTAGGTTGTAATAATGTGTACTATTTTACATGTAAAACATGTTGCATTCCATTCGTCTTGCATTCTAAAAACATTCACATACGAATTATGCGAATTGGGATGCAGGGCGCGTCTCATTAGCCATGACATTGTTAAATCAATCAGTGGGACACCTGCGCTTGCTTCTTTTTACAAAGAAGCACAATTCGTGGTTCAATGTTGGACAGCGCAAGCCTGATGTCATCCTCCACCTGGAGCCGATTTCGGTACTCCAGAGACTCAGGCATTTGCTTTGATGTGAGAGATTTGCGATGAATCATACAGTGGGTCCACTTGGCTAAAGGGGCTAAATGCTGGACACGATTGACCAGACCGCTAACCCTCCCGTAATTGAACGGGCCCCGTTTGTGCATATCCCAGCACATTTATCCCATGACATGCCTGCATCCCGTATATACCCATCCAGAACTTCAAACAATGCCTCGCCAGTTGTGTGTGCTGGAAGAGACCGACAGAAAAGAATGTCCTCCTCAATATTACCAATCTGTTGTTCGAAATTCTCTCCAAACTTGACTTGACAGATATCTTTGGCAGCAGGTAAGACTAGCGCCTCGGCAATTGTGTGAGGTTTTCCTAATTTAGCAACTCGTTGCGAGACGTAGTAGGATGCTTCTAGACACCTGTTAGACACCTCTGTGCATTTCTGCTGTGCAAGGCAAGATAACTTTAATTTGAAAAAATCTAAGGGTTTGTCTTTGAGTGTCGGGTGTTTGGTTTCTAAATGGCAGAGGTGGGAGCAAGTCACACATGTTCAAGTCACAAGCAAGTCTCAAGTCTTAACCATCAAGTTTCGAGTCAAGTCTCAACAGTGAGTCCTGATGAGTTTCAAGTCAGGTCGAGTCAAGCCACAGTACTAAAATAAATAGAGGTACATTTTTGAAATAAATATTTATTTTTGCTCTGAAAAGATGAACTTATATACATATCTTTACATTCATTTTGTATATGAATTGAATATAGTAAATTGCATTAATGCACATGCATGGTATTTTTATAGTGGGCATTTAAAAATACTGTGAATACTTCTAGATACCTTACTATCCGAATTGTTTAGATTTTTTGAATTAACCGGTTAAAATGTATAACACTGCGTGTATGCTGTGTAAAAATACGGTCAGATTTTCACATTGATCTAACAAAAACCGCCGACGGGCTGACTGAAAATGCAAATTCGCTCTCTGACAGTAGGTGGCGCTTATGGAACAGCAGAAATATAACTGTTACCCTGGTAACGCCTGTACACAAAGCAGCCCTGCGCTTATAAACAATACTTTATTAGGCATTATACGGACGAAAGATGAAAAGAAAATGCCATCGAAACTTTTCTGAAGACAGTCAGTTCCCTTCAGAGGTACAGTTATATAAAATAGTCATAAAGATATTGCATTCAAGGGCTTTATTTAAAGTCTTCAGAAGTCATAATCACCATGAGAGCACTTGGATTTCGTCACGAGACATTCTGTATATTTTATACTACTTGTCATGTTTTAAATAAAGTGTTGTGACTGCAAATCTGCCTGTTATGTTTTTATATTGCCAACAAATGGTTATGATATATTGTTGACTGTTGAGAAGGTTTAGAAAAGGCACACACATTTAGAGGCAATGTTGGGTAATTTCAAACTTGTTGCGCTACAAAACATGAGATTGATCGTGAATCATTTTAATTTACTGACAACCCTCAAACATTTGAACTGTAATTTTACATATTAATCTTTCTGGATAATGAAATGATTTACTTACCTTTCCTTGTGGTTTTTGAAATGTCTGATGAAATTCGAGGTTGTGGTGGTTGTATCGGATATTTTTGCGTTGCTATTGTGTATCTGGCAAATCTTTTTTTATTCACACGATTCAATTCGAAATCTTTATATCCAAAGGAGATTATTTTGGAAACTCGACAATCATCTGTCATTTTGGCGAGTTGTGAGCGCAGCGTTAACTGCGCAGATGCAGTGGTGCTGGCAGGCTTACAATTTTGCATATGAATTAATTGATGTCGCAATATTTTTTTTAAACATACTTCATTACTGTTTATAATAAGTTATTGAAAATAATAATAATAAAAAACATTATATTCATTGCTGAGTCATGCAGTTCAAGTCAAGTCTCGTGTCTCTGGTTCTCAAGTCAAAGTCAAGTCAAGTCATTTTCTTCATTTATTCAAGCAAGTCACAAGTCCTTAAATTTGCGACTGGAGTCAGACTCGAGTCAAGTCATGTAACTCGAGTCCCCCACCTCTGCTAAATGGCGCTTCAACTTTCATGGCTTCATGCTATCATTTGCCAGCAAATCTGTGCATATGACACACTGGGGCAGTGGTTCAGCATCTGTCCCAGCCACTGTAAAGCCAAACTGAAGATAGCAAGTTTTTAGAAGTTTTACACTTCTTAGGGGTGGTGCTGACGACGCATCGTCGCCACAACTCCTTTTGGCACGTCTGATGAACTTATCTATAAACTTCTTACCAATATGGAATCCGTTCGGCTGACATTCTGACACGTGCCTGCACTGTCAGCTAGATAAAAGGCAGGCTAAGCTCCGCCTCTCCCCATCAAAAAGAAAATGCAGAGCGGGTTTTTTTTTTTTTTTCATTTATGTACATTCTACTTGAAAAGCAATAAAATACACTGAGTACCCAAATGATGCCCTGTCCATGTTTTTTTTTTTCTTGAAAACAATTTGTGCCCCCCTTCCGTTCTCTCCGCACGCCCCCTGTGTTGAGAACCACTGTTTTAGAGCAAATAAACAAGTGTGACATCCATTTACATCCAGGAGAGCTTGCCAGAGGCCAGTTGAAAAAGAGAATTGTGTTCAGCTGTACAGGGTGTAAAACAGTGAAGATAAATGCTTATTTTATTTAATCTACCCCCCAACCAAAACCCAAATCTAACCCCAACCATTAGTAGAGACAAAATGCAATGTTAGTGATAAAAATGCAACCTCCTTTATACGCTCGTGATTGTTTATACAAACGTGATTACCTCCTCGTTTGAATGGGGATCAAACTGATCCTAGGGTACCAAACTTTTGGAAAAAGCATGCTGACTTCCCGTGTGATCATGTTGGAACGTGCATATGAGACGTGGGTGAAAGTGAAGCTTTTTGGATAATAAGTACAGAATTTTTGCTTTGTTTCTTACCTAAAATGATAACATAGTATGTCTTCAGAAGACATGGATTAAATCACTCGTCATACGGATTACTTACTTTTCTGCTGCCTTTATGTGCTTTTCAGAACTTTGAACCCCATAGACTAACATTGTATAGACAAAAACAGCTGAGACATCCTTCAAAGAATCTTCACTTGTGTTCCACAAAAGAAAGAGTCATATGAGTTTAAGATGGCATGAGGGCAAGTAAATGATGAGACAGTTATAATTTTTGTGTGAACTATTCCTTTAAACTCTTCAGTTTCCAGCCCACAACCTATAATGTTTGGCAATACCACCGAAACTATGTTGAAGAATGTCCCAACACTTGACTTGTGTACAATTTAATTTGACAGGCTTTTACTTTACTTTAAGAACTTTCTGTGATGGAAATACTGTGAATGTTACATAAGTTGTGTTTTATGTGTGCTTTATTTATTTATTTATTTATTTATTTTGTATTTTATGTATGCTAGTTCCTCTTTGACTGTCCTTCTGGGCTCAGCGGTAAATTTAATCTGAAGATCAACATGATTACAGAATTTGTGTTTACAGTTTGCATTTAATATATGTTTCATAACCTTCTCCCGCCTTTTTGTTTGATCATGTGGGAGCATATTACATTTTGTTAGCACATGTGAACAATTGGGAGCATATATGCAATGTTCCAAATCCATGGCATTTATGTGCACGTGGGCAACTAAAGTCACCAAAGGCTCTCAAAGTCAACTCATCTGTAAATACACTGGCGGCCAAAAGTTTGGAATAATGTACCAATTTTGCTGTTTCGGAAGGAAATTGGTACTTTAATTCACCAAAGTGGCATTCAACTGATCACAAAGTATGGTCAGGACATTACTGATGTAAAAAAACAGCACCATCACTATTTAAAAAAAAATAAATCTTGGCAGGCCCCATTTCCAGCAGCCATCACTCCAACACCTTATCCTTGTGTAATCATGCTATATTGCTATTTTGGTACTAGAAAATCACTTGCTATTAGATCAAACAGTTAAAAGCTGTTTGGTTCATTAAATGAAGCTTAACATTGTATTTGTGTTTGTTTTTGAGTTGCCACAGTATGCAATAGACTGGCATGTCTTAAGGTCAGTATTAGGTAAAAAATGGCAAAAATTGTATTGCTTTCTCTAGAAACTCGTCAGTCAATCATTGTTTTGAGGAATGAAGGCTATACAATGCTTGAAATTGGCAACAAACTGAAGATTTCATACAAAGGTGTAGACTACAGTCTTCAAAGACAAAGGACAACTGGCTCTAACAAGGACAGAAAGAGATGTGGAAGACCAAATTTACAACTAACAAGAGGATAAGTACATCAGAGTCTCTAATTTGAGAAATAGACGCCTCACATGTCCTCAGCTGACAGCTTCATTGAATTCTACCCGCTCAACACCAGTTTCATGTACAGCAGTAAAGAGAAGACTCAGGGGTGCAGGCCTTATGGGAAGAATTGCAAAAAAAAAAAAAAAAAAAAAAAGCCACTTTTGAAACAGAAAAACAAAAAGAAAAGGTTAGAGTGGGCAAAGAAACACAGACATTGGACAACAGATAATTGGAAAAGAGTGCTGTGGATCTTAACCCCATTGAGATTTGTGGAATCAGCTAGACTGTAAGGTGCGTGAGAAGTGCCCGACAAGACAGCCACATCTATGGCAAGTGCTACATGAAGTGTGGGGTGAAATGTCACCTGAGTATCTGGACAAACTGACAGCTAGAATGCCAAGGATCTGCAAAGCTGTCATTGCTGCATGTGGAGGATTTTTTGATGAGAACTCTTTGAAGTAGTCTAAGAAGTTCTAAACATTTTTTTTTTCTTCAAATTGTAATAGTAATTTTTCACATTACTAATGTCCAGACTATACAATGTGATTAGTTGAATGCCACTTTGGTGAATAAAAGTACCAATTTCTTTCCATAAGAGCAAAATCTCTACATTATTCCTAACTTTTGTCAGCCAGTGTATATTTGGTTGACTATAGTTGTTTTAAAAACAACTGGCATACAAGAAGACAATCTTAGGAAGAGCTTTAGACAACTTGCTGGATAATGTGTTTAATTTATGCTGCAGTTTTTGGATGTTTTCTCAGAATAGCACCTGACAACTTCAGTGACCAGTGGAAAGAACTATGCAAAAACTTTAGACTTATTCTTTGCATATGGAAAGAATTTTCTATAGAAATTTCTATGGGAGTTGTGTCCACCTGTCAGTAAAATGTTTTATTCCAGCATCACTATTGTTAATTTTCATACTTCATATTATTCTGCAAAAATTGCCCTGCACCATGATATCTCAAACCATGTCACTCAGGGGGCCTGGGTAGCTCAGTGTTAAGAAGACGCTGGCTACCACCCCTGGAGTTCGCTAGTTCGAATTCCAGGGTGTGCTGAGTGACTCCAGCCAGGTCTCTTAAGCAACCAAATTGGCCCGGTTGCTAGGGTTGGTAGAGTCATATGGGGTAACCTCATCGTGGTCGCTATAATGTGGTTCGTTCTCGGTGGGGTGCGTGGTGAGTTGAGCGCGGATGCCGTGGTGGATGCCGTGAAGCCTCCACACACGCTATGTCTCCGTGGCAGCGTGCTCAACAAGCCACGTGATAAGATGCGCGGGTTGATGGTCTCAGACGCGGAGACAACTGTGATTCATCCTCCGCCACCCGGATTGAGGCGAATCACTACGCCACCATGAGGACTTAAAAGCACACTGGGAATTGGGCATTCCAAATTGGGTGAAAAAGGGGAAAAATCCCCCCCCCCCCAAAAAAAAAACTCATTGTGCTATTACTATTCTAAGCAATCAGACTTAGGTTTATTTTGCCCAGCAGGCAATAAAATAAGTGAAAAAGTCTTTCAAAAGGGCCCAACACATATCTGTTTATCAGAATATAATAGAGAGTAGGGGTGGGCTCTTTTGACTCTGGCCAGTAAGCGTCAGTATAACATGATAGCAGCAAGCACCACTCCACATTACCAAAAGCTTAAGTTAGCTCATGTTCCATAGGTGGATTCTGCATTCAGTGTACACTCTAAAACGGTTACCAAATCCTATGCTTGTGCCAGCATGACACTGGGCAAAGTGGCTAACCAACAGTGGCCAGCCTAGTAATTAGTCCTGTTAAAAAAGCCTTGAATGTTTCCACTGATTGCTCCAAACATCAAACTTTTCATTAGTGGGCTTTAAACGCATTAGCCATGAAAGTAGGGATTGAACAATCACATGATTATAATTGCGGTTCAAATACGAATAGAGCTAGTGTGAAAGGCAAATGATGGGAATTGGAGAGCTTCTTCTGAACATAAGGACTTTTTCAGTAAGAGGATGATGGAAGCTATGTGTGAATGACAAGCAGATATTTACTGGTATATCACTGGTCTTGAGGGCCTTTGTGACTAAGAGCATTTAGAGTGGAGTTGTCATTGTATACAGTAGGAAAGCTCTCATGGTACTGTGCGATTCACAGCACTAAAAAATCTTCATGCAAATTGTCCCCTACTGGGCAGGGAGAAGAATTTCAAGCAAAAAAGGACTTGAATATTGATCTGTTTCTCACCCACACCTACCATATCACTTCTGAAGATATGGATTAAAACACTGGAGTCATATGGAATACTTTTATGATGCCTTTATGTGCTTTTTGGAGCATCAAAATTTTGGCACCCTTTCACTTGCATTGTGAGGACCTACAGAGCTGAAATTTTCTTCTAAAAATCATTATTTGTGTTCTACAGAAGAAAAAAAAGTCATACACATCTGGGATGGCATGAGGGTGAGTACATGATGAGATAATTTTCATTTTTGGGTTAACTATCCCTTTAAGGATGAAAAATAGTGCTATAGTACACAATAATGTACATTGTGCTTAGCAGCGTGGCATTTCACGATAAATCGCTCAAATTTTAAAAATGGCATATCGGATGAAACTAGAGACTCTAATTATTTACTTAAACGGGTTTCACTGTATAAACTTAATTAGGTTTCTTACCAGATGTAGTTTTGTTAGCATTTCTCCCAAAGACAAACTCTGCTGTGATCGGCGCCATGTTGTTTTTTCACATGACTCTGTGCGTTGAAAGTTTAACCCTTTACTGACAGCCCAGTTCTGAACTGAGATCGGTCAGTTTAAATGAATTTTAATTATGCATATAGTGAAGCTAAAATACAACATCCACGCATGTGTACACAGGGTCACATGAAAACAAACCCCAGGGAAAAGGCCAGATTTATCTCTGGGTTAAGCAATGTTTCACGATTGCATTTCTGAAAAGTGATTAGCACAGCTTTAACCCTGGGTTATAAAACCCTGTTCCAGAGTGGGATTAACCCTGAAATGCTGTGCAAATGATGCAGCATTAAGCAATGCTGTGCTAGAATATCATGGTATCATCATTTTACAGTAAAAAAAAACCTTTACCATCACATGGCTGCACACAAAATGTTTAATACTCCTGAATTTGTGTACATAATAAAGGCCTTTTTAATGTAAGATAATTGCCATGGTTATTTGACTTTTGTGGACTAATTATACACCTGAACACCTTAACTTTACACCTCACTTTTGTAGCACTACTGTTGGTTATTTTTGAAGTGACAATTTCTAATTTTCTATTTGTGAAATAGCAAAAACTAGCATGCAAATTAATTATGCATTGTTTCACAGAATCCATAACAAGGCTACCTCAATTAACCAGGGCTGAACCAAAATTCAAATGCTAGACCTTTTTGCTGACCAAGTCACATATAATGTATTTGATGTCCAACTCTACTAGACAGTAGGCTACTGTATTTAGTTGTACTTGTTATTTAATAGCTGATCACCAACCGTCTTAAGAAGTCTTCATATTAATACCAAAATTTCAGTATTACAGTGAAATTTCAATATTCAGTACTAATGCGAGGGAAATTTCATGCTTCTCGATACCAGTTTTGAAATTAAAAGTTATAGCCTATGTTATTTTATACACTCTTTTATTTAATATATATATATATATATATATATATATATATATATATATATATATATATATATATATATACTGTGTATATATAGTATATTGACAGTACATAAATATTACATCCAAACAATGGCATTTTGCCTTCAAGAATGTCTTAAGTAAACGTTGTTTTAAGTTCTCAACCAATTATTCAAGACAAACAGTAATTAATAAGATTAAAAAGAGAACAAAGAAACAGATACAAGCAATAGAATAAAAAGTTTTTCAAGTCTTGCAGGTGTCTAACAGCAGTATCAAGTATTTAAGCAAATTCAAGTAAATAATATATTAATACTTAAAGCTACTGAAGTTATCCATCCAAGGGCAGATGCTTGTCTTTTTCTTGAGAATATTGTCATCTTAGTAAAATCATATCAGACAGTGACAGGTCTGTAATGCTGCATTTACACTGCTAAGTCTAATGCATCCCGAGTTTTGACACATCTGTTTTTTTTTTTCCTACGTGTTATACAAACCAACTCTTTTTACATTCATACAGAACCTCGCCAAGACGGAGATTTTGACCAGTGCTAGAAATGGGCCTGTACTTGTCAGTACACCGTACCAGCAATAATGCAATTGCGACATCACAAGTAGCTATTCTTATGTACCGGCAATAAGGTACTGTTATAGTGTCCTGCTCCCGTAAAACTGTATCAGATGGGGAAACATTTAGGGCCCATCTCATCTTACATCCCTTGGGCTCCTGCAATTCTCCTGGCCTGCCGCCAGAATTGGTTGTTGTTGTTGTTTTTGTTTTTTGTTTTCTGATGCTTTCTAGTGTGTCTTTCTCAGTCTCTAGTTATTTCCACTAATTTATTTAACTTCGCGTCAGACTCGCAATGCAGAATCGCCTTAATGGAAACCAAAACCAATGTTCTAAATGCTGATTGGTGGTGTTCATTGGCTGGGGCGGGACTTTCCATTTTTTGGGGTCGCTGAGCTGTTTTTAATCCTGAGGTAAATTATATTAAGCATGAGCAAACCATCAGGACTAAAAATATTTTTTTTTAGGTTAGGGAAGGGGAGATGGGTGACATTGATTTGGAGAGTACTGAGGGCTCCTAGAATTGTCACCACCTGCTTTCACCCCAATAGCGATGGCCCTGAGAAATGTTATTTCTATTCACCCAAAAATAAAAATTCTCTCATCATTTACTCACCTTCATGCCATCCCAGATGTGTATGACTTTATTTCTTCCCAGAACACTAACAAAGATTTTTAGAGGAATATCTTAGCTCTGTAGGCCCATACAATGCAAGTGAATATTGACCAAAACTTTGAATCTCTGAAAAGCACATAAAGGCAGCATAAAAGTACTCCATACGACTTCAGTGGTTTAATTAATGTCTTCTGAAATTATCCAATCAGTTTTGGGTGAGAACAGACCAAAATGTTACTCCATCTAGCACTCTGTGCATTTGTCCAGCACAAGGAAGTGTTATTGAGCTTGATACCATGATTGCCAATGAGACTGCTGATGCCAAGATTTATAGTGAAACAGGAGATACATTTTGGTCTGTTCTCAGCTAAAACCAGTTGGATTTCTTCAGAAGACATGGATTAAACCACTAAATACTTATAGATAAATTTTATGCTGCCTTTATATGCACATTTTTTTGGAGCTTAAAAGTTTTGGCCACCATTCACTTGCATTGTATGAGCTGAAATATTATTCTAAACATCTGTTTTTAAGTTCTACAGAAGAAAGAAAGTCATACACATCTGGGATGGCATGAGGGTGAATAAATGATCAGAGAATGTTCTATATATATATATATATATATATATACTTTCCTTTAAGGCAACCAGAGGAGATCTACCTTTTCACAGATGGACAAGTAGTTGGAATTAAACATAATTGGTGCGTGCTGTATGTATTTGTCCAATTAATGTTGTTAATTTCATAACTGTGCATAAAATAATTATATTTCAGGGTTTACAAATGTACAGTGTGAAACCTGAATACCCAGTATTAATTACTAGCCCTGCGTAAAGCATGAACAGACTGAAACACTGAACAAAAAAAAAAACAGTATTATGTTTAACAAGGGTTGCAAATGGCCCTGAGTTAAAAATTTAAATTGTGAAAAACCCAAAAAGTTCTACAGTGCTTCCTGTTCTCTCTCATGGAATGCCCCAATTAATTCATGCTCTTTTTCCCTGTGTGTGTGTTTGTGTGTGTTGTCGCTATACCCTATCAACAGAGAGGCTGGCGAAGAAAACTGGGACGCAGAGAGCTGCCAAACGCTCCCATCGCTGGCAGTCTCCCACACCAAATGTCTGTGCAGAAAGCTGTCCACCTTTGCAGTGTTAGCGCAGAAAGCTAAAGAACCGGTAAGTGCTACTTTTACCTTTACAACACCACACCACCCGTCTGAGGTCTCTACACAGAGCAGGCATGGCAAGGCCTAGAGCCTCAAACTCAAAGTTTGAGACCTTATTGAAATTTGACCTATACAGACAAGTAGCTGGAATGCGCAACTTAACAATATTGTTGTAGAACATTGTATAGTGTGCTTGGTTGCTTACTAGAAAACTGTGTACTGCTCGGTAGATATAATAGAGATCTCAGTTAACATTGTCTCAGATGTTTCTGAGACAATTGTTTAAATGAATGTGATAATTTGGTTGTTGGACAAAGATTCTGTGAAATGTATAAGCTCCTATTGATATCTTTGACTTTTGATTGCAGACTTTGGTATCTTGGCAAATCTAAGTGCAGTTTGAAACATTGTTGAGATCTCTTCTGAAACTCTAGCTGAGACACTCATGTATTCTCTCAGGAGAAAAGTCTAAAAAGCATGAAACTTAAGTTAAAGTTTTAGTTATTCTTAATTTAATCTCGTTGTTTCGGAGAAACCACTGATATATTAAAGAGATTTCGTACAGTATTTGATTTTTCTTATCTATCGAAAAGTCATTGGTCTGTCTGTTCCATAGATGCATATACTCTACATCTTATGGGATAGATTGGAAACAATGTGTTCTTTGGTAATCATTTTTGTGGTAAAGATTTTTTAAAGGTCGGGGCGTATGGTTGTGACTCACTGTGTTGATGTGACATTTAAAGTGACCATGGAGTCTCTGCCTCCATACTATGCAAGTATCTTATGGTAGACAGATTTCAGCAGATGGTTGACCAGGTGTTTAATATACAGTATCATGGTATTCAGAATTTGTCAGGATTTGTCTTTCTTGGGATTATTCTCAGGTACAATATTGTTTATACAGGTGTTCTTTTAGCTCAACTTGTAGAGCTTAAAGCTGGCTATGCAAATGGTGTGGGTTCGATTCCCAGGGATTCCCAAAATAAACATTAAAAAAATAAATGTTGAAAAAAAAAAATCTTGAATGCTGATAAAAGAAATACATAAAATATTGGATAAAAGTGTCTGCCTAATGCAAATGTTTAAAAGCACTGATGTACAGTTTTCCTGCTATCATCAATATTAATCTCACTTAAGTAAATTTTTGCATTAGCTGGTATGTAAACTTTATCTGTTTTATATGTATAGTGATAAAGAATTTAATTGTTTTAGCTTTTGTTTGTGATCCTAATCTTATTTATTTTATTCTGTTTTAGTCCATTGTGAGTAGATCTGTGTCAACTCGGCACAGTACTACACACTGAACATTGCATCTCTGATATGGCTTTTAGCTATCTGGGTTAATGAGCGTGCTACAGCTTGTTATATTGACCCTGTGCCCTCTTTTCACTTAATGGAAGCTGGAGGCCACTAAAGGCCCACAAGATGCTCAAACCTCTCTGTACTAGTGTCATGTTGTCTGTGCATTTATTCATCTCTTAATGTTCTGTACAAATCTCTCTTACTCTGTCAACCTTTTTCCCTTTTCCTCCCTCTCCTCACCTACGTCACCAATGGAAGGAGAGTGACCCACTTTAGTTTAGCCGAGTGTTTTTCCTCTGCAAGCATCCCCATTAAAGTGATTGATATGCATGACAGGCGAAGGGGATGCTGGGAGATGGAGAATAGCCCTGAGGAATGAGCAATGTGGGGCGGACAGAGCGAAGCCAGCGGCCAGTCACAGTCACGCAGGTGCTAGACCACGCGCTGCTGCCTGCTGCCACCACTAACAACTGCTAAAGAAAGTGTGCTAGTCTGACAGACACATGCAGAGTGAGATAGAGCATTGCTACCCTTCAGACGCAGTACTGAACAGTTAGGGGCAATGCGCATTAGGAACCTGGAAGCTAGGTGGATGCAATGCTAATTCCATAAACAGCAGAAATTTTAAGCTCAGAAAACAAAGATTAAACAGTGAATGAAAGAGTCAAGGACATGATGATTTAAAGAAAGGTATTTTAGCAAAAGGGAGGTCAAGATGCCTTATGTTGCAGTAGGGAGCCTGATGCTGTGTCAGAATGCTACGTTTCCATAGGCCCTTTTCATGGTCTGTGATGGCACGTTTGTGCCTTATTTAGCAGTGTAAATCAAGCAAACTTTTTAAATATATTCTTATTCCTATTTGGTGTGAATTTATAGCATCAATATTTGTGTTAGATGATGATGATGATGATGATTATTATTATTATTTGGTTTGTCTAAATCAGCTCACGAGTAAGTCAGAGCACTAACCAGGGTGTCTGCTATTTCTAGAGCTCTAAATGCAAAATTGTTTTAGTGCAGTGAAACATTTGCTCCCTTAAAAATCCCAGAATGCACCTTAAAAACCATGGAGCTGTGGTGTTTTGGTGTTCCCTTACCAAAAATGTCATTATGTCTTCTGAAGCCTTTCAAGTCATTAGAAAATGAGCACAAGTGTAGAATTCTGAAGTCAAAGCCTTATTTTGTTGTTGTTGTTGTTTGCAATATATTTAATCTATAATGTGCATGGAAAAAAAAAAAAAATGCACTCCTGTATTTTTAGCTTTTTATTTCTTTTATGTAATTAATCTTTCAAAATAAAACAATAGTTTACAATTAATTACCATGAAAATTCACACCAGTGTCATTTATACATTTATTAAAAGAACAACTTCATAGTGGTGTCATAGGTAATTGAGTCATGAGTGTCCCAATGTTGATCCCAGTGGATCAACACCCTTGTCAGTGACCGAATTCATGTTGACAATATAGTGATTCACGACATAGGGAGCTAGGGCTTTCAAATACAGCTGCTGAAAGAGTTACAGTAAATTTGCCATCTTTTTATCTTCTGACTATCGTAACCCACCGCTCACAATTTTATTTCCTCTTTTAGAAAGTCACTGAAATGTAATCGTGAATTATTATTCTTATTTTCTTTTGTTTTTGAAGCAAATGGGAACACAAAAATAATATTTGCTGTGGTCTCCCATTCTTCGCAATAGAAGGTTACCCTACTGTAGTTTACTTTCATGTTAAAACCTGTAAATGTGAAAACGGTCCTTTAATTTCAGTAGGGATGGTGCGTCTCAAGGACACAGAGGAAAATCACAAGAGTTTGTGAAAGTGACACTTTGCTGCAGTGCACTCTGACGTAGGCATCCATTGACTAACAAAATTTTTAGAGATGGGTCCAGTTATGCTTTTGGATATCCAATGCGCTGTAGGCTTTAATGGAGCTGCTGATGAAGAATGTTTCAAAACAGTCATTTATACGATTCCATTGAAGTTGGGATGCATTTAGAAGGTTGTTGTGAATTTAGACAGTAGACAGCTAACAGCTCACTTATAATTTAAGGTGTGCTCAGTAATTCTCTTGTGTATGTTATACATCACACAAGAGTTACATTTCTCAGTTACCTCTTTGGATTATAACTAACATTTGCAATGTTCATAATAAGGACCACTGAGGGTCCCAGGACCCCAGATGGAGAAATGCTATCCTAAGCCATAGAAATGTGCTATTCATAGTTAGCCACAATTAATTTATTCTGCGAGTGATTACGTGCAGTTTCTGGGGATTATAGACCTTTTTCATTGACTTTGATGACGCGTTTCCGCCATATCAGCGTAAATCTCGCATTTTATATATATATATATATATATATATATATATATATATATATATATATATATATATATATATATATATATATATATTATACATTCAATATTGAGTGCAAATTTATAATATTATGCTTTGTGTTATATTACCCTGTAATTCGTTTTTAAAAACGAATTACCACAGCTGCGAGGGGGTTTCAATTACAGCTGCTGACAGAGTGACAGTAAATTTGACATCTTCTCCCAGCTGACTGTCTTAATCCACCGCTCTGTATTCTTTATTTTTTTTTCCTCTTCTGGAAAGTCATTCAAATGTCATAGTGGAAAAAATATTTTGGTCTTGGAGCAAATGGGTAAGTGAAAATAATATTTGCTGTGATCTCCCATTCACTCCCATTCACTCCCATTCAATGCTGTCAAAGTTTACCCTGCAAACCTTTACTTCCGCGTTCCGAAATCCGGAGTGAGAAAAAGTCTATTCGACAGTCATATGATCTCAACATGGTGGCGCACATGAATGTGAAATAAAGCAGCTTTTTCTCTAAGACCAAAGATACAATTAATTTCTGTTTGTGTAAGAGTTTATCAATTAGCATGCGCACACACACACACACACACACCAAAAAAAAAAAAAAAAAAAAAAAAACCTGAGTGCAGACTTTAAAGAGATATATTTTAGCAGCAGGTAGCCCTGGAGCAAAAATAGACCTGGCATCAACATTCTGATTAATTCTATTGCATTCTGTTTGATGTGCGCTGTTAAAAACATGTGCTTGCTGCTTTTCAAGAATGACCATTAAGGCCCACAATCAGGCTGTTACCTGCACTCACAACCACACATTGTTGTTGCCTGGGGAAACCATGTTATGGCTTTTTCCCTGAAAGTAAATGTTCATTTGAATTTAACTGAAGTGCCCTGCAACAATGTTTCCTAATCAACATTTATACATTTTTGTCATGCACCATGACGTCAGTGCTTCAGAGAGCATGCTGTAGGCTTTTGCTGGAATGTCTGGTGACATTTGGAACTGCAGAGTAAACGACACTATTAGGCCACAATCTCCTCCCATTAGCCTAGCTACTGGTACACATGGGTCATCACTCATCACATCTTTATCAGCTTTTCTTTTCTTTTTTATGTTCATTACCAGCCTGTGAGCAGATAAGCAAAAGAGCTGTAAAAATGTTTCACAAATTCATAAATTAAAAATTCACCAATCTGCTGGAGGCTGTTTAGCTTACCACTGCCATAGAACAGTCAAACATTTCTGAAGCCAGCAGACACAGCTTTGTTCCAAAATCTGTGAGCTGCACATCCAGCAACATTTTTAGACATCATATGTATGGTCCAAATAAAAATACTTTATACTGTAGAGAGAGAGAGAGAGAGAGAGAAAGAGAGAGAGAGAGAAAAAAAAGCTTTATTTTAAGATCCCTTGTTTTGGCCTGAATTTACTGCAGCATTACATGTGCAGAAGCTAATTCTTCATGGAGGCGATTTCAGAATCCATTGCAATGAATTTAGGGTAAATTTATCCAACATGGCCTATGGACATTTGCAAAATGTTTATTATAAATATCTTACATTCAGTAATGAAAAGTGGTAAAGTCCCTGGGCACAAATATAGGATGGTAGGGGAAGAGTTATTTATATATTCATGAAGAAAGCCATATCTGATTGGACAAATCAGTAATGTTCATCATGCAAACACTCTCTGATTGGACAGAGAAACTTTAACCCAAATCTAACAATACCCCTAAACCTAACCCATAAATATGAATGAGATTTTCCATTCCATACTACGTTTTGGAAATGGCTGGACAAATCAGGAATATTTATCATAAAAGTGCTTCCTGGTTGGTTGGAGAAACTATAATCCACCCCTAACCCTTACTTTAATTACTGATAGACCGATATATTGGCCAGACCAATTAATCAGCCGATTTTTGCCGGTGATTGTCGCATCAGCCGATAACCATGTTCATGTTATGGAGATTCTAAATACCCTGGTAGACCTAAGTCCCTAAATTACCTGACTAAAATTGTTTCCAGCTCATTTCCAGCTCACTGGCACCTTCCTCAGTGCATTACAACTCAGCATCCACTTGAGAGGTTGGCAGCGTCCTGCCCACAGACAATACTCACTCAATCCAAGAGTCTTGTTTTTCTCTCACTACACGCTAGCGATTTCACCGTAATACCTAACTCATAAATCTAGACTTATGCATAATAATTCACCCAGACTCCAGTTTCTGCTTTTACTAGTTTATTAGTATACGGCCAGGTCCCATCAGTCGCAGCTGTGCAACACCGGAGAATTTATATAGGCTAGTTTACGTAATCTCTCTTGATTCTTGTTTACTTCATTCTGATTGGATATACTTTAGTTGGAATCGTCTTATCAATTCTGGCAAGAAATCAACATGATGTAATGTAGTTATGGGAAAGAATATGATTAAATATATTCCAGTTATCTTAACTGCATGTTCCACTACATGGTTTTTAATAGATGTTGAGTTCCGCTTTCTAGTTCCCCCTAGACTCTCACTTGTCCTGACTTGTACTGACTTGCACTGACTTGCACTCACCATTCTTTGCCCCATCCTCAGTTATCCATTTTATTCAACTCAAAATTATCAATCACATTCGCTTGGCCAATTAACAGAAGTGTTACTAACCCTTTGTGTCAGTTCTAAAATCAACCAATGGTTTTGTCAATGCATGGTAAAAATGCATGTCTGTTTTCAATATTTTTTTCAATTTGTTTTTATTATTATTTTAAAAAAAACAATTTTTTTAGTTTAAGCAAATATGTGTAAATATTGTAGAAAATCCTGTAAGTGTTCGTTTCACACACACACACACAAAAAAAAAAAAAAAATGAAAAAGAAAAAGAAAAGAAATAAATAAATACATAAATAAAAAATTGCGAACATATGATTTGCTGTTGTTAAATAGTATTATGTACTGTATATCGGCATTTATGTCAGTCATTGGCTACCCTGCTCTCTAGATATCGATATCGGCTTTGGACAATAAAAAACCTATATTGGTCGACCACAACCCCTAATCCTAACCCTAACCAATCATGTAGTTCTTTCCATATAAATATGAACATGAAATATTTGATGCTGTTGGTATTTGAAGGTTATGCTTCTACAACATATTTCAAATAAGCCATGAAATGATGCTTCGTTAGTTGATGCTTCTCAAGCCTTGCAAAAAATTATCATGAACTTCACGAGTGCTATTTCAGTGCAGTTAATAGAGTCTATGTACAAGTGAGTGTTTCAAACCAGTAATGTATGAGGTTCCCTTTCAGTTAAGATGTTGCCTTGTGTAGCTGCTTATTTAAACAGCAGACAGCGAGGCAGCTCACTAGGTTTTGAGAATTCATTTTCCCACTCTTTTGAATCTGTGGACTTCTGATTAAAAAAAATAAAAATCAGTTGCTCTGACAGATATCCAACGGTTTAAACACATTCATCTTGGGTTGCTCAGTGCTTAGAACTCTCATCCTTCCCAAGACTCTGGCATCTTCTCAGCATTACAGATGAAGACTGCAACACTTGGGCTTTGTAGTTGAGAACTTGAGGCGAGTCAGTAGTGAAGGCGACTGTGTTTCAATTGTATTGTCTTAGGAACTTGTTAAAGGATTGTTTTGGTGTTTTGTTGAGGGACTATAGTGTGAGTGAATTGTCAATAAGTGTAAGAATCTCTGGAAGAGATCAAAAACATGTGGTTAGGAATATGTGATGTTACATCTTAGCCCCTGATCATCGACAGGGCTATGTGGGGAGGAAGAAGAGGGAGAGAGTGTGGTTGACAGCGAAATAGAAAGTAAGCAAACGTGTCTTTGCTTTTACGTGGACCAATAAAAGACCATGTGTGCCTTTACTCATGGAAGCTGCAAAAAAACAAAACAAAACAAAAAAAAACAATGAGATTAGAGTTTGCCAGATTGAGATTTGAGATTTTGAGATTTAATTATTTTCCTCAATATTCACCAGACAGTCAGCGAATGGACAACTGAACACGGATATATTAGCCAGAATGTTCGCATCAGTAACTTTTACTTTCATCAGCATCATTGTAACTTTCATTGTCAAAAAATAAATAAATGTAATGAGATGTAATGTATATGTATTGTGTTTGAGGCTAACATTCTACCTAACATCTCATTTTGTGTTCTAAGAAATCAGGTAAGTGATATTTTGTTGGGAACAACATGAGAGTGAGTACATAAAGAATTTGAAATTTTGGTTGAACTATCCTTTTAAGGCTCTCATGTTTATCATGATAGCCTAATAGTGCTCATAAGTTCTGTGCTGGTCAGTTACTGAGTGATGGATGATGGGAGATGTAGGCACTGAGAAGATTCTTTTTTAGGCCATAACAATTTGTCACATGTCAGTTTTTCCATGTGACATAATGGCATTGAACTGATTTATTGTCACACTGGAATATACGTGAGGCTCTCAAGCTGAGGCAAAGAAACACATGACGTGTGCGTGAAAATATCTGATGTTATTACCTCCTTTAGCGCAAACAAGCACGCGCACACACACATGCTCTCATTTTGAACCAGAGGGTCTATCTGACCTGCATACCAAGAAGCTTGTTGTCTGGTAGGATGAAGGACGACGGCCTTTCTCTTGGTATCAGGGAATCTATATTGCGTTCTGATCTGCCTCAGGCTTGTTGACCGTTCTTGTTATCCCTGTGTACAGACAAACAAAACCACAGATAAATACGTATATAGTTGAGATAAACATTATATCTGTAGGTTATCCTTTACACATGAATGAGCACCCACTGGTGAAACTTTTTTTTACCCCATCTCTGGCATTATAATTTATAAGACTGTAACTCTAACATCATCAGGAGTGTCAAATGTAATTTATTTATTTTAAGTTCTTGTAAGGCAGCATTATATTGATATTTCTTAAATCGACAGCAAAGTAAGGCAACTCTGATGCAGCATTACTCATTACTTTAAAGTATTTTCTTTTCTGCCTTGTAAGCACTAATATTTCATTTTGGAAATGCATTTCTAGTTGCAATACAAATGTTTAATCTTGCACTTGTTGGATAATTATTATGATTACTAAATAAAGGGGTAGTTCATCCAAAAATGAAAATTCTCTCATCATTTACTCACCCTCATGCCATCCCAGATGTTTATGACTTTCTTTCATCTGCAGAACACAAATTATGATTTTTAGAAGAATATCTCAGCTCTGTTGGTCCTCACAGTTCAAGTGAATGGTGACTCACAAGATCCAAAAAAACATAAAAGAGGGCAAAAAAGTACTTCATATGAGTCCAGTGGTCAAATCTGTATATTCTGAAGCAATATGATAGGTGTGGTTGAGAAACAGATCAATATTTAAGTCATTTTTACTATCAATTTGCACCTTTGACCAGCCCAGACCTGTAGGTGGCTGAATGTGAAGGTGAAAGTCACTTCCACACCAGAAGGTGGATGTGAAAGTATAGATTTACATTTAAAAAAGGACTTAAATATTTATCTGTTTCTCACCCACTCCTATCATATCACTTTAGAAGATATGGATTTAACAACTGGATTCTTTTGGGTTACTTTTGTTGTGCCTTTTGGACCTTCAAAGTTCTGGTCACCATTCACTTGCAATGTGAGGACCAACAGAGCTGAAATATTCTTTTAAATATATTTGTTTGTGTTCAGCAAAATAAAAAAAGGCATACATATCTGGGATGGCATGAGGTTGAGTAAATTATAAGATAATTTTCATTTTTGGGTGAACTATCCCTTTATTGATTACTACAGTATTTGAACCTTCAACCTTTTGATTACCATCCCAGATCAGACTACCCATTTAAGACAACACCATTCTCAACAAGATTAATAAAATGAAGCATGCATAGTTCACCAAGGTGAAACTAGAAAATATGCTGTTGAGGTAAATGCTAATAAGTCTACAAGATCTTGCAGTGCTGTGTTCAGTCTCTGCAGTGACACTGTCAACGATTGCCAAGATGCTGCCCATGTTTCTCATTAGTGCTAGGCCTAGTCTAAGTCCCCATTGAGATCATGTGATTCCTCACAAAGTAATAAGCATAGCTGCTCTCCTGGGTAATACACATCCCAACTAATTTCTGTTAGCAAAGCCATCCCTGCGTACATGTTTATTTAAAGCTGAACTGTTTAATTGTTTCCTTGTTAATATGTGTCCTCGTATCCTAGCTTAATATGCAGATTCAGCTATAAGTAAGCCATTTGTACATTGAGTCAACCAATAAGTGCCCACGCAGTCCGACACAGCTACATTGGCTCAGTCAGTGGTGTGAGTTTGGGGTGGGATTACCTTCTGATACCCCTGGGATATGCTGTTCTTGGACTAGGTTTATTCTGAGGGCAAATCTCCATATAATATCATTCTAACCTCTAATCAACATTACCGATACCCAAGCAAGCTGTAGCTGCAGCTCTTGGAGCGCCCTGTTTTGGGATGATCCTGGTTGGTTTGGAGCCTGATGATTAATCAACACCCTGTTTTGGGCTTTGGGCTCCCAGCACACTCCACTTGTCCTGACTAACAAACTCTACGATTCTCTCCCAGTCACTTCAAAGATAACAAGTGTCCAGGGAACTTGAAGGATAGTGTTAGCATATGCTAAAATGGCAGTGGGTCTCTCCTGACGTGGGCATACTGTATAATGGGTGAATCCGGTGGATCATTGCAGCCTGAATCTAAACAGAAGATCGAGGCTTGGTCTCGATGGTCTTGAGCTTAGTCGAGAACTCAGCTGAGGCGCAAGTGCTACACCTCAGAGAGTTTCAAGCCGTTTGATTAATGCGGAGTCTAACTAAGTTCGTGTTTGGTTTTTCTTGTTGTCCCTTGTTTTCACTCCCTTGTTCTGCTTAGTGTGTTCCTTATTGTCATAATGAGTTATTGCCGAGCATGAAGGAATGAGGAGAGATCAGGGATAAATGGTGGCTATGCAGCTTGTGAGGGTGGAGAAGTAGGTTAAAAAGCCTGTGCTGAAAATAGACATGACTCCTATTTGCTTAGGAGCTTCACTCTGCCCTAGGGTGTGCTGGGCCCACAATTCCCTCTATATTTTACATTCCGTCTCTGGCTCTATGGAGCCAATGGGAGATGTGAAGGGCTGTGGCAAATGCTTATTTAGGACAAGTCATACTGCACCAGGCCTGGTTTTCTGTGGACATGGGACATGTGATCACATAACCCTTTGAAAGAAGACATTTGTGAATAAATCTCACCCCATATCACCAGAATATAATTCTCATATTGAACGTGAGGGTTTTATTTTTGAAGGAGAGCAAAGCATTATCAGAACATGAAGGGTCTGTGTTTTTGATATTGAACCTCAAGTAGATTTTCTGTTGGGTTTGTATTTAAACAATTAAATAAACAAATGTAATTATATCAGATGGCCTGGGTTGGGGAGTAATGGAATACTTGTAACGGGATTACATATTTAAAATACAAAATATAAGTAACTGTATTCCACTACAGTTACAATTTAAATCATTGGTAATTAGAATACAGTTACATTCAAAAAGTATTTTGATTACAGAAGAAATTACTTTGCATTTTATTGTCATTTGTTTCATTTAATATTTAGTCCTTTCAGGTGGAAAACATTTATACATATAAATGATGCGATCCAAAGTGCATTTGAACAGCGGTGAAACACTTTCTTATGATGTGTTACATGAGCAGACAGAGAAGTAAGTTTGAAGTAAGTTTGGAGCAGAAGAAATAGAAATAAACCTTGTGTAAATTGTCAGCTTTACGCTAAGCTAAAATGCTATTTCTAGCTATTTTACTTGTTACCAGGCACGATCATATTTGTTTTTATCAAGAAAATTCACGTTGGATCATAATTTCTTTTTTTCTAGTAAGTCCTTTGATATTAGGACAAAAATCTTATTTTTTATAATAATTTTTGTATTGTTTTCCTGTAAAAATATCTAAAAATCCTTAAACAAGATCAATTTGATTGATCTTGTTTTAGAAACAACACAGCATAAGATATTTAGGTTTTTCAGAGAATGTATTTTTAACATGTGTATTTTGTCTAACTGTACTGGCAGAGTTTTTATAGTCAAAACAAGTGAAAAAATCTACCAGTGCTGAAGAAGTAATCCAAAGTATTTAGAATACGTTACTGACCTTGAGTAATCTAATGGAATACATTACAAATTACATTTTACAGCATGCATTCTGTAATCTGTAGTGGAATACATTTCAAAAGTAACCCTCCCAACCCTGCAGTTGGCAGATTTCTGTGTGCAAGAGTATAACAGAGAAGTATTAGTTTACAGTTGAGCTCAGTGGTTTTAGTTCATGCAGAGTTTCGGATGTGACAAAACCAGATTGCACCAATTATTATAAACAGAGCTGTCTGTATCCAGCCTGTATGACAGTATCCCAGTTTCTATATTATATATATTACATACAGTGTTGGGAGGGTTACTTTTGTACGGAATACATGCTGTAAAATGTAATTTGTAACATATTCCGTTAGATTACTCAAGGTCAGTAACGTATCCTAAATACTTTGGATTACTTCTTCAGCACTGGTAGATTTTTAAAATTGCATTAATTTCCCACATATCTTCACATAACACGGTGGACATGTTATGCTTGACAACATATGACTAACACCACAAAATAAAGGAAAATATGAAACGAAAGAGTTACAAACTTCAAAAACTCAAAATAATTTTGCAGAATGGCTGATGTCCACCTCCAGTGTGTGTGATGTAATTTCATAACATATATCTTCAATATAAGGTCATAGTATCATGACATAACAGGGTGGACAATAAATCAAGGCACACACAAAATCCACCACTATAGGTGTTAAAATTATCCTGTTACTACAAATAAATACATGTTAGTGAAAAAATGTAGTATTAAACTCTTAATTGTATAAAAAAAAATATGTTTGACAAATTTCAGTTTCTGAGACATGAGGAAGTGACAGTGCAATAGTTGAAAAGGTTTCAATTATTTAAAATGTAACTTTTAAGCCCACAGAAGTAGATAGAATAAATAGTCTTTATTCTTTTTAACAAACCTTTCAAAATGATAATCGGGTGAAACTAAACAATATAAATACCACACACACTGTAAATGTCACAGAATTGTAGGAATGACCCATATTTACAGGCGTTCCGGCGTGACGCTGCGAGACGCTGCTTAACATTGAAAAACAGCGCGGATGGAAGAAAAAATTGCATTCAGTGTGAATGTCCCCCTAATAAACTTAAAATGAAAAACACTTTAATACAATGACCAGGAAGAAGAGAGAAAGGGAGAGAAAAGGCTTAACATGAAAATAGTGTATTTCTCATTGAATGAGTGTCATTGTTTCGGCAGTAAATAGTGTTTATCACAAGGGAAATGTAAGAAAATCACATTAAGCGTTTTAACTAAAGCTGTACTACTATACTTTTATTTTGTATTAAAAGTGCTGCAGTTTCTCTCTCTCTCTGTTTGTCTTCCAGAACGAGTGCTAACATATGCAATATAATGTAAAACCATATCATGAAAAGGTGCGTTTACTGGTGTAGGGCTTTACTGGTTGTTTAGATCAGTGTTACTATCAGAAATAATTAACAATTATTTCTTTAGTTATTAATTAATATTTAAATTAATTAATTGAATCTAACTCATTAAATTCTCACATGGGGCACCAATTATTATGTAGGGCTTTACTGGTTGTTTAGATCAGTGTTACTATCAGAAATAATTGGTAATTATTCCTTTAGTTATTAATTAATATTTAAATTAATTAATTGAATCTAACTCATTAAAACCTCATATGGGGCTCCAGTAAATGTAGTGCGCTACGATTAGGAGCAGGTTTGCTTATTATCAATAATTAATAATTATCAAAGATAATTACGCACTACTCGACACTGGTTCCGAAATGAGTTTAATGGGTTCCAACACCTTCACAGAGGTGGCTAGAGCAAAGCTCTCCCTTGGCAAACCATTATAGACAGTGACCTGCAACGTAAGCATCACAAGCTACACGCAAGATAGGTCGTCCATCACAAAACGGGCCTGGATTGACACCTTTCAAGGGATGATGCTAATAGACCGTGTTTACATATGTCCCATTAATACGGAACCACTGTTAGTTGGCCAGGACCTACTGAACCGATTGGCTCCGCTCATTGACTGCCATCGTGGACACGTGGGCTCAGGTTGATATACCGAGACCACTTAGTCCAGAAAACAGTTCGCCAGCTTCAGATGGACAAGTCACCATCATCCAAAAATCCAACAAGAACAATTACAGGGCCTGGGTAAAACCCTTCAGGGTACTATAGTCACTGTAAATTTGCACTCTGTTCTTAGCAATAACACTTTGCATGCTTTAGGGACTTTGTCAGAGAAGACAATTTATGTGTGTATCGTTAGAGATCTAATGCAGGACCTCATCAGAGAAATTAGCTCCTCAGTCAACAGTCTGAGTGGTGGAAGGATTCCAGCTTACCTGGTCTCCCTAGACCTTGTTGAACAAATCATTAGATAGACTATCTCCATTGTGCAGCCTTCACAGATACACCTGGCATATAGTTTTGGCATTGAAATTCCAATCCATGTAAATCCTCAGAACCTCAAAATAGGATTTATCCTCAATCTACCATCATAGGCAGAATATATACAGACTAAAGTCCGTATTTAATGTTGGTTTTCAGAGAGGTAATGCACACATTCACCTCAAAACACCACTAACACTCGCCTACCATGATGAGGACCCCTCGCTCTACCTTATCCCTAACCTTAACATGTATATCAAGACAAAGGACATTGATTGGGTTTGTCCAAACGCAACCCCTTTGTTAGAGAGGTGACTAACTATCTATGCGGCCTAAGAGCTGAATTCCCTGAACAAGTGTCAAGGTAGCATGTCCATCAAAGATGAAGGAACAGAGACAAGGGTAGAGCGAGCAGGCAATCGCTGGCTCATTAACACACCAGCCACCGAAGTCCCAATGTCATACAACTGTCATGAACAGCCACTAAACTAAGGCTACCAAACCAAACGGTGTTCTTAATGGTTCCCCAAGGAGCTACCGTGCACATTGACGATATTGTCCTCATCATCTCAATGTCGACAAACATGACGCAGAAATTGAGATCATGGACTCATTTAGAGGTCACAGCCTCACCATTGAGGACACCCTTCAACAGCAGCTTCAGGCTGAAGGGATGAAATTATTGAAGTTCAGTCTCAAACCGACTGGCTTGACCACTATATTTACTAGTCACATAAGCAGATCATCATCTTACCAAGAACACCCTATCAGTTTGGTTGGCCTCTGGCTCCTCCTTAGTGGCTGGCTCATCACAATTATTGCACACGCCATGTACAGGTACATTCAACACCTAGAGGCCAGACAGGACTCCCTCGTCGTACAGCCGCGTTTTACACACCAGTCTGAGCCCATCCCACAGGTTAACCCCAATCATTTCCAAGGATAAGCCTTTTAACCTTTAACACTCCTTTCCTCTAACATTTTGTTCCTAGTAACCAATGTCAGGTTCTACTTTGATTTTGTGTTATGACCAAAGAACAACAAAGGATTGTGTTACGGTTAATGCTGTGCCTACCAATAACTTGAAATGTTTGTGTGATGAATGTAGTTGTAGATTTAGCTAGAAGTTCTATGCCAAGATGTGCCTCAATCTCTGTCCAGACGATAAAGCCTCTGTGAACTCTAATGAACTGTATGGACTGTGCAACCGTTTTCTTTCCTATCAGGCATGCATGGATGGCATAACCCACAGGTTACTGTGAACCGACAAGAACTGTTCGGCCCTTCAGTTGCTCTAAAGATGCTGGACAACAACCAACTCTTCAGACCAAAGGGGGGAATGTTGGGCCTCATGTATTCAGATAGAAGACAAAGGCAGGCCTAACATAGTTGTAAAACCTAACTCAGGCCCACATACCAAGTCATAAATCTTACTGATAAAAACCACGCCAAAATCAAACAAAAGGAGTCCAAAACAGACTACAAATCCCATGAATCTTTGCTCACTAAAGGATTGAACTCTCAACTCCTATTGGATGAGGCACACAACAGAACATCCCTCAAGCATGACATCATTGGGAGTAGAAATATCTCTGAGATGCTTCCGGGATTTGCTTCCAGCAACTTTGCTTGCCCTGTGTAGACGCAGCTCATCGCTGCTCTCAGGTGTAGTCTCGTGGCACAAGGAAGTAACGTCCGACTTGAAACTGTGGCCATACAATCTCCATCTCGCTGGACGAGTTGAGATTACTCTGTGTTCCACCGAACACTCTAACGGATCCGAAGGAGACCGCTGAGCAATCCGCATCTTCATCCGTTTGCCTGCAGAAGTGAAGAGATAAAAGATTTCTCTTCCATCTTCAATCAAGTCGACGTCGCTGATTTCTCCGCCAGCCCGCCGAGAATCAGCAGCCGTACGGCCTCCCGTCATCACCTGAGCCTCAAGGAACTGAGTCAGAGTTAAAGGACGGATGAACACACATTCTACGTCCTCATACGATTCACATAAGAGGTTTACATCTTGGCAGAGATAGAATATTATAGTGTGTTATTCTTGTGTATCAAGGTTATTGCTTGTACAGATTACGGACCACCGAGTCCGCTCATTGCGGCTAATACTCAAGGTATTAATTATCACGAATGTGATCTGCTTTGTTGTAGTCCAACCACATTGGACTGTTGTGCATTTCCGCCATCGTGGGTGAGACCGGCACACTGAATTTATCCATTAAAGAATCAAAGACCGCGGGACAGTTTACGAGCCGTCCACCGCGTCTCTGAGTGATAAACTAACAAGCTGCTTTCTCTCCCACGATCGCGAAACCGGCTTTGGGGCCGTCACTTTATTCTCTCTCCCTCTCGTACTAACCACACACATGCGCGCGACCCCTCACAAACATTCTCGCACACATTTTTGGCTAGTAGATAGCTTCGTGATAAAGCTCAGCTTTGTCCCTAAGCTATCGTACAAGCAGATACACGCGGTAAACTGGTAGACGCCATTGACTGGTTTCTCTCCGCCCACATTCACAGCCATATTCTCTGGCCTGAAGTCTCGCGTGACATACTCTCCATGAGAGTCACGTCCACCATTTTGTGCACGTCCCTCCTTACACACACACACACACACACACACACACCCTCATGTGTTATAGGATTCTTTTGATTTCCATATCTAATCATATCACTGTTTAGTTTGTAGTTGTAAGTCGGAAGTTTATTGACTGCATTGTATTAATTATTAATTGATATTACTGCATAAATAAACTTTGTTATACTTCAACGAGAAGTGTTTTGGTTTGTTTTGCATACACCTGTGTCACAAACCTACTCCTAAACGTAACGCACTACATTTACTGGAGCCCCATATGCATTTTTAATGAGTTAGATTCTATTATTTAATTTAAATATTAATTAATAACTAAAGAAATAATTACCAATTTTTTCTGATAGTAACACTGATCTAAACAACCAGTAAAGCCCTACATAATAATTGGTGCCCCGTGCGAGGCATCCTACGTGCCAGTTTGTCACAGTGTGTATGCATAAGAATCCAAATAAATAACTTGAATCATTACTTCAAAGTTTGGTTCTGTTTGACAATTGTCTTTTCTCACAACTTGCCAAACATAAGCCAGTATGGTGTGAAAGTGCTCTTAAGAGTGAATTAGGGGTTGGTAAGTTTAAGATAGTCTTCTCAAAGCCTGCTGTTGTTGTTGTTACAGAGAGGTGCCAAGTCACCTCATTGACGTCCACCAAAGAGAGAACACAGTGAAATTTGCACATTACATAACAGTAGCCCGTAAGCCACAGGTCGAAGCCTCTCACCTGTGCGTTCGTGTCAGCATTAGAAACTGTAAAACAACAAGCTATTAGAGCCACTGTGTCGCAAGCATTTTTACACTATAATATTGTATCTCTGCCCAGATGTAAACCTCTTACTTGAATCATATGAGGGCGTAGAATGTGTGTTCATCCGTCCTTTAACTCCGACTCGGTTCCTCGAGGCTCGGATGATGACGGTAGGCCGTTTCCTCGCTCTGTCGGCGGGCGGTACAGCTGCTGATTCTTGGCGGGCTGGCGGAGAAATCAGCGACGTCGACTTGATTGAAGATGGAAGAGAAATCTTTTATCTCTTCACTTCTGCAGGCAAACGGATGAAGATGCAGATTGCTCAGCGGTCTCCTTCGGATCCGTTAGAGTGTTCAGTGGAACACAGAGTAATCTCAACTCTTCCAGTGAGATGGAGATTGTATGGCCACAGTTTCAAGTCGGACGTTACTTCCTTGTGCCACGAGGCTACACCTGAGAGTAGCGATGAGCTGCGTCTACACAGGGCGAGCAAAGTTGCTGGAAGTAAATCCCGGAAGCATCTCAAAGATATTTCTACTCCTGATGATGTCATGGCTGAGGGATGTTCTGTTGTGTGCCTCATCCAATAGGAGTTGAGAGTTCGATCCTTTAGTGAGCAAAGATTCATGGGATTTGTAGTCTGATTTGGACTCCCTTTGTTTGATTTTGGCGTGGTTTTTATCAGTAAGATTTATGACTTGGTATGTGGGCCTGAGTTAGGTTTTATGACTGTGTTAGGCCTGCCTTTGTCTTCTATCTGAATACATGAGGCTCAACACTGGTGTTTTACAATCCAAATGATGGGAAACAATTAACATGTACTCGAATGCTATATTTTTGACAAAATGATCCTGCGTCTGACCAAAAACATGACAGAAGATGTGCGCTGACTGTTATTTATTTCCCCTGCTTCTTCTGTCAAGTGTAGCATCCATGTAAAGCAACAGCCGATATCTCACATAACTCAGAAACTTGGAAAGTGTGTGTGTTCATTTCTCAATTTGTGAAACATTCTCAGCAGTTTGGGATGCTAAAATAAATAAAACAGTAGATTATGGACTTCTGAAGCAGCAAAACAAGTGGGTATACCGAGAGTATACGCAAATACTGATCCTTAGAATTTGTTATACCCAAACAGCCCTGGGAAAAAAGCCTAGTCTACATGCATATACGTGCATATGGCCCCGACTACACCACTGCATTAGGTATATTTGTCCATTCAATTTCAAGCATCAAAAAGGATGTAAGGCAGCAAACAGTTAATCCATATGACTCTAGTGGTTTAATCCATGTCTTGTGAAGAAATCTGATCTGTTTTAGGTGCGCTTTGCACATGCATCAAGTGCGAGGAAGTGTAATCGAGCTTCAGATCATGATCGCTTCAATGAGACTGCAGATGGAAAGATTTATAATGAAAAAAAGTAACATTTCATATGGTTTACCTTTATGCTGCCTTTATGTCCTTTTTGGTGCTTGAAAGTGTTGGTGCTTGAAAGTGTTTGACCCCATTAACTTGCATTATTGTCCTGTTTCATGTGACGTCACTGTATGACCATGCTGCCATGTTTGTGACCAATATTCCATATACCTTCTGTAGCAAATTAGCTTACAAAGGGAATTATTTATAATTAATTATAACTGGTTATAATTAATAATAAATATTTAGATTAGATCTTAGAATTAACAGTAGCAGATTCGATATTACAATTACCTGATCTGTCCGTCCACCGAGCAGACAATATAATTATTTATCAATTCTAAGAAGATTACTTTCCTGGCCAAAGAACAATAGCCCTCCTACTTATACAGTGCTAGCAGTAGTTTAGCATGTAGCAAGGAGCAACATTCAGTTACTTTGAATTGTGAGCGGAACACAGAGACAATTAATTGTGAATATAAGGGATTTAATAAATGAAACTATAACTAACATACAAACAAACTAAGCAAAACATACATATATAGAATGAAGGAAAGTAAGGAAAGGAGAGAGAGAGAGCAAAGAAGGCAGTATTTCACATCAATTAACCACAACCTAAATGAGAATCATCAGAGGCACAATTCACCTTAAAAGGGGTTCAAATTTAAACGCGCATCTAATCAGTGGTAAATGGTTACTTGCATTGGTTTGTTGCTGAATAAGAGTCTTGATGCGGTAGACGAGGTTCTCGACGATTTGTTTAGGAGTGAGTTGAAGAAGTCCACAGCAAATCCACAAAGTTACTTGAAGGTAAACACTGCCAGAAGGTTAAAATCAAGAGGAGAGTTTTGGAGTGTGTTGGTCTCAAGAAGAAGAGTTTTTGAGCGATGATTAGTCTGCGTTCTGGAGTTTTACTAGTTCATTGCCGCACCCATTTTGTGGGTGGAGTGGCCAATCAGAGGCATGCATTTTGAGCGGGAGAGACATCCTTTGTCTCCGTTTATGGCCCATTCGCATTTTATTGCTGATCTGGACAGCTAGTGCAGCTTCTAATTCAAAACATAGTAAGAATTGTTCGATGCATTTCACGATCACATGGTGTACATTATTGTGTGAGAAATAAAGAGAAGATCATTTTGACACCAAGAAGGTAACCTCCAGACGATATTAAAGCAGAGATACACTCATACACTTGAATATAGGCATTTAACGTCTAACTAATAAAAGTAAAGGGTTTTAACTAAGTTAATATAATAGGGGAATATACATACAACACATGCATATAGCAGATACATTTATAACTGCTTACTATGGCCTAAATAGAGAAAATGTCTTTAGGTGTGTGTGTGACGTGTAATGGAATTACTGGAGACAGACAACTGCTCTGGTGCCTGGCACGGGGGTCACCCCCCTTTCTGTGGAATGTGTTTGAAGCTTGATGGAGACACTCCAGAGGCGACCTGTTTTAGCATCCTTTTGATAGTGATAAAGACCATCTGCAATTTAGCACCCATATAAATGTAAACGCGGAGGCCAGGTCAGTAATTTATATGCAAATGTCAAAAGGCTATAAGGGTTTTTTCAAACAAAGTGTAATTAGCCATCACTGATCTTACACAGACGTTACACTTCATTGTGCTGCGCTGTGAGATATGACAAAAAACATTCTTCAGGAGTTAAAAGGAGCTCCTGCATTCATACAGACAAGATCATCACAGACGTTTTTTAAAACTGTGACTAAATCAGACCAAAAAACAACATATAAACATTTGTTACTTTTAAATGAGAGATGTTTATGGTGATGTACCGGTGGGCGCGTGTACTCACCTGATCACACATCCGACTTGCTGGATAAAATATAATTAAATATCCATGAAAGTCCAATTTGGCAATATTTTGGCTGTCTTCAGACCTGTATGAACTTTTCCTGGGACTTGGCATGGATCAAAAGGAATTTTTTATGTTTTTCTTGATATCGTTTCACAAGTGTTTTCCCATTCACCGCCATTGTTTCCTCCCGCTGATGGTCACAAATATGGCTGTTGCGGGGAAAAGTGACGTCACTGAAACAAGTCAATATGGACAAAAACACCTCATATCTTCATCAAAATGTCTTTGCTTGTATTCTGCAGAAGAAAGAATGTCATATGAGTTAAAGATGGCATAAGGGTAAATGGTAGAACTATAATTTTTTGGGTGAACTTTTCCTTTAAGAAGTATAATAAGTCTAGCCTCGAGCTTCCAGCTGATTGGTCTGTGGTTAGTGAACATTCTGAGGTGACATGCTGCTTTGACACTTCCAATGACACCTCTGTACTCCAGTATAGAGCAAGTGTACTTTAAAACTTCAAAATTTCTTTCCCTTTTTCCTTTCATTATCTTTTCAGTTTGTTTGATACAGAAGCTATCTTTCTCCTTTTCATTTAGTAATTTTGGTTATTTTTATTCTGTTGCCACATCATACTCACACATCTGTTGTAGGGCTTAATGGTGAATCAAAAATCAGGCCTCTGCTAAAGCCAATCTGCACTCTCTCTCTCTCTCTCTCTCTCTCTCTCTCTCTCTCTCTCTCTCTCTCTCTCTTATTCTCATGAAGACTGATTATAATATGTATGTATGCCCCAATGTTCTTGTTTTTCAGTTCCATATTATGATGTGCTACCCTCTCATTTACTCTGCCAAATGGTATTTCTGTGAAAGACACAACACCTATAGTCATTTTTCAGTATGCCGGTTTTCTGCATTCAACAGAATTGCCAAAGTGAAGCAGGCACAGGCATAATGTAGGCAATTAATATACCAAGGACATAAGGCTAAGCAAAAAATGAGAGTGAAAGTTTGGCAGCACCTCTCGCATTGCCACCTGTTACGGCTGCACCTGCCAGCCTCAGTAAAACACTGCAGCCATTAAAGATGCATACCGTCACCAGCTCTAAGCTCTATCCCATTTGCTGTGTTTTTTTTTTTATTTTTTATTATTGCCTCTGTTTCCCGTGTCTACATTTCCTTTGTACAAGAACACACTCACAAGCTCAAAGAGAGCAGATGTGACCCCACTGGTACACACCATATACACTCTGGGTAGGCCAAAACCACAGCCCACACACACAGCTTAAGGAGTCTTTGTACACTGAGGTTGTTTAGTAACAAATGCTTTGTGTGAAAGCCTGACCATTCCACACCAGGAGGCCAATTCAGTTGTAAGTGCATGAATGAGGACTTCATATTCAAGCCAATTCACAGTATGCTCTCAACAGCAGCAGCAGAATTTATAAACTCAATTCTTTAGCCATTTCACGGTTTCCCAAAGAGCAACATATGCTATTTATTTCAGTCTTAGCCCTAGCTTTCTAAATTAATTGTGTCAAGTGTTTTGCCCACCCTTGCAAAAAAATTGAATGTTCTAAAAAACTTGCAGCAAATTTGCTGCTAACTTGCTGCAGATTTCCCACTCATTATTTTAAAACATGAGTTTGCAATTTGCAGCTCTTCACCGGTAGTGGTGAACCTGCAGCAAACCTTTGGTGGCAATCATGTAACATCATAAGAGACAGATTTGGAACACTGACTGACTGATAGAGCTCACCGAAGTTCTAAACCGACTAAGGATGGTAAACCCAGGCCCATTATTATTCAACTATATCACTACAGAACAAAAGAGCAAATACTACAGCTGGCAAGGGAGAAGTTGCCACTACAGTATGATGGCTGCTGGGTTTCTATCTTCCCTGACTTAACGTTGACAGTGATGAGGCAACGGCAGCTCTTCAATGACATAAAGGAAAAGTGCAAAAAAAGGAACATAAGATACGGATTTCGGCACCCAGCCAGATTTATTGTCACCGTTGGTGATCACACCAATACCTTCGACACACCAACCAAAGCAAATGACTTTCTCAGCCAAAGAGTGTGAAGGATTGGGTATCGGAGTGGGTCATTGAGCAATGTGAGGATTTGGTGTAGTTGTCATGGAGTATGCCCTGGATTCACGTGTGTCAGATCTGACATGACACTATGAAACTGAGTGGGACTTCAATAATTTTTCAGTGTGGACTGTTCTAAATATTTTGTCACTAATTCAAGTGGAGCGGTGATGGACATTTTGGTTTGATGAAAGTATGCAAGTTTATGCAGTGTTTTTTGTTGTTAGCGCTAACGTTAGGTTCTTGGTTCTGTGATGGATACAGGGTGTTAGTAGTGGGACCAGGGGAGGGTTTTATGTGTCTGTTTTTGGGGGGGATTCAGTGCATCATACAGTTCTCTTTCCATGCTTTTTGATAACACAGTTTGGCAATGGTCATCATTATTGGTGACGGTATCTTATGTCAGCTGATTCACATAAACATGGTGATGGAGTAGTAAGATTAGTCCGCTGGAATGCACGGGGAATAAATTGTCCAGTGAAACGGGGGAAGGTGTATGCACACTTCAAGTGCAGTCAAACTGCTCTGCCCAACTTGGGCTTTGCAGGTGTATCAATCAAATTTCAATGTTAAAGCACGCTGGGTTGCCATTCTAATTTGTAATAATGTGCCATTCGTACACATCCAGATGATTTCTGATCAGAATGGAAGATATGTAATGGTGCATGGGAAATTAGACAACAAAATGGTGATGCTTGTTAACTTATATAGCCCGAACTTCGATGATCCTGTGTTTTCCCAAACAGTGTTTAAAGCCATACCTGATCTGTCTGAATCAAAAGTGATTATTGTTGGCGATTTCAACTGTGTCCTGGATTCTGTGTTAGATAGGCAGCGACCACAAATTAATGTATTTAAAACTACCTTAGTTATCAATAATCTTATGGAATGCTACAATGTAAAAGATATCTGGAGATTATTATACCCGACCAAAAAAGATTTCTCATACTTCTCCCCAGTACATAAGACCCACACTAGGATTGACTACTTTTTACTGGATTCAAATATATTGTCTTCAGTTTCGGGATGCAATTATCATAATATTATTATATCAGATCATGTGCTTGTCTCACTTGATCTTAAGCTGAATATAGACTACAATTGGCAGTTGATGACAATACATCATGATGGCGCCGCGGATGGCCGCCTCGGTGTGGAGCGCTCCTATTGTTTTGTTGTTTTTATTTGTTTGTCCTGTGTTTAGTAATCTTTTTCCAGTCAGTTTTACCAGAGACGAACTGCTGAACATTCGACAGCTTATACCAGACAGTCTTTTCCCGGTTTTTTGAATATTCAGATATTTTGCTGGACATTTTAGTAGGAGGCGCGGCTGTGTTGTTACAGCTGGCTGATCAAATCACAGACACAGAACAACAATACCCAGACTCAGTTATTATTATTCTTGGGGATTTTAATAAAGAAAATCTCACACGTGATCTTCCCAAATACAAACAGCACATTACATGCCCCACCAGAGACAGAAATATACTGGATCATTGCTACACAACAATAAAGGATGCATATCGCTCTGTCCCTAGAGCAGCTTTGGGACTCTCTGATCACTGTCTGGTTCATCTTCTTCCAACCTACAGGCAGAAATTTAAATCAACCAAGCCAGTAGTAAGGACTGTAAAGAGACTGACCAATGAAGCAGAGCGGGAACTACAAGCCTGCTTCGATTGCACGGATTGGAGTATTTTGAGGCTGTAGCCACAGACCTGGATGAGCTCACAGATACTGTTACATCATATATCAGTTTATGTGAGGATATGTGCATTCCTACTAGGACTTATTTAAAGTTCAACAACGACAAACCGTGGTTTACAGCAGAGCTCAGGCAGCTTCGTCAGACCAAAGAGGATGCTTATAGGGGTGGGGATAAAGTCTTGTACAATCAGGCCAGGAACACACTGAACAAGGAAATCAGAGTGGCTAAAAGAAGATACTCTGAGAAGCTGAAAAACAAGTTTTCTGCTAACGACCCTGCATCAGTGTGGAGTGGCATGAAACAACTCACAAATTACAGGACTCTTACCCCCAACCCTGTGGTGGACCAACAACTGGCTGACGACCTGAATGTGTTCTACTGCAGATTTGAAAGACCCAATCTCACACCCCACACCCACTCTGACCTTCACTTTACACAAACACCAACACCTCCTGCAACCCCCCTCCTCCCCCCTCCTGCTACTCAACCTGCACTTAAGATCTATGAAGATGATGTGAGCCGCGTCTTTCAGAAACAAAAGACGAGGAAAGCTTCAGGCCCATATTGCGTCTCACCAGCGTGTCTTCGATCCTGTGCTAACCAGCTGGCCCCCATCTTCACACAGATATTCAATAGATCACTGGAGCAGTGTGAAGTCCCATGCTGCTTCAAATGCTCAAGCATTATTCCTGTCCCAGAGAAACCAAAAATCACTGGACTTAATGACTACAGACCTGTCGCCCTGACGTCTGTGGTCATGAAATCATTTGAGAGACTGGTGTTGGCCCACCTGAAGAACATCACTGGACCCTTTCTAGATCCCTTTCAATTTGCTTATCGAGCAAACAGGTCTGTGGATGATGCAGTCAACATGGGATTGCATCATATCCTGCAACATCTGGACAGACCAGGGACATATGCAGGAATCCTTTTTGTGGACTTCAGTTCAGCTTTCAACACCATCATCCCAGCTATAATCTAGAATAAATTACACCAACTCTCTGTTCCCATGTCTATCTGTCAGTGGATTACCAGCTTTCTGATGGACAGGCAGCAGCTTGTGTGAAAGGGGAAACTCACTTCCTGCACCTCTACAATCAGCACTGGTGCCCCCCAGGGATGTGTGCTCTCCCCACTACTCTTCTCCCTCTACACCAATGATTGCATCTCCAAGGACCCCTCTGTCAAGCTCCTGAAGTTTGCAGACGACACCACTGTCATTGGCCTTATCTGAGATGATGATGAGTCTGCATACAGAAGGGAGGTTGAACAGCTGGCTGTCTGGTGCAGTCAAAACAACTTTAAGCTGAACAAGCTCAAAACGGTGGAGATGATTGTGGACTTTAGGAGGAACACCCCAACACTGACCCCCCTCACCATTCTAAACAGCACTGTGGCAGCAGTGGAGTCATTCAGGTTCCTGGGCACTACCATCTCACAGGACCTGAAGTGGGAGACCCACATTGACTCCATTGTGAAAAAGGCCCAGCAGAGGTTGTACTTCCTTTGCCAGTTGAGGAAGTTCAACCTGCCACAGGTGCTGCTTATACAGTTCTACTCAGCAGTCATTGAGTCTGTCCTCTGCACTTCAGTAACTGTCTGGTTTGCTTCAGCTACGAAATCAGACGTAATTTCCCCTGCCCCCCTACAAGAACTATACACTTCCAGAGTGAGGAAAAAGGCTGGAAAAATCACTCTGGACCCCACTTACCCTGCCCATTACCTTTTTGTACTGTTGCCTTCTGGCCGACGCTTCAGAGCTCTGAGCACCAGAACCGTCAGGCACAGGAACAGTTTTTTTTTTCCCTCAGAACAAAAAACATTTGCCCTGTACATAACAGATTTGTTTTTGCACTGTACATCTGGGACCTGTTGGATCAGAGGGTGAGGGCTAGGGCCATTCCCCTCAGAAATGTCCAGGAACTTGCAAGTGTCTTGGTGGAAGAGTGGGGTAACATCTCACAGCAAGAACTGGCAAATCTGGTGCAGTCCATGAGGAGGAGATGCACTGCAGTACTTAATGCAGCTGGTGGACACACCAGATACTGACTGTTACTTTTGATTTTGACCCCCTTTTTTTCAGTGACACATTATTCCATTTCTGTTAGTCACATGTCTGTGAAACTTGTTCAGTTTATGTCTTAGTTTAAGTTCATACAAATATTTACACGTTCAGTTTGCTGAAAATAAAAGCAGTTGAAAGTAAGAGGACATTTCTTTTTTTTTTTTTTTTTTTTGCTGAGTTTACATAACTACTCTTGGACCTCACAAGCTTCCGACGAATACTTGTAAACCTTTGCAGTAATAATTTGGCAGCAAGTAGCCCTATTTATTCTGAAAAAGATATAGATTGTAAATCATCAGTAAAATCAATGCTTCAAAAAGGCATCGATCCCAAGCCTAGTTATTGGCCTTTTCCACCACCTTAGTTATCGTATAGGCAAAAATACTATTGGTCAACCTCTAATCTCTATGTTGGATGCCTCAGCTTATGGACCAAACAACTCCAAACAAATAGGAGATTGCTTCTGTCCAACATGCAGTCCATGGAGAATGAGATGAACAAACGGACAAAAGGGTTAAATTCTCAGCTGTACATCAAAGATTGGTGTCCCAACTGACTCACCTATGAAGCTCGATGGATTGTACAGATCACTCTACTTTAGAGGCTAAGAAAAAATTAGTTGGCATATGTTTTGTGAGGAATTCTTGGTGTTTTAATATATATATATATATATATATATATATATATATATATATATATATATATATATATATATATATAAATCTGAAGAGATTTCGTTGTCCCAGCTTGGAATATCTCACTATTAAATGACAACATTTCTACAGAGAGAATTCTCATCTGTTGTCATGTATGCAATGCAATCTATATTTTGGCCAAATCAGATCAGGAAAAGGCACTCTGTGAACTATATACCAATATTAAAAGTTATGAAAGTACCTACAGTACCCTGATGCTATATTCCTGATTATGGGAGACTTTAATCATGCCAACCTGCGGATAGTTCTTCAGAAATATTACCAGCATGTCTCCCACTTAGTAACAATACTCCTGATTACTACCACACTACTATCAAAGATTGCTACATGACTGTGGTTCTCATGCCAAGAATCAAAAGTGGAAGAATGCATCCAAATGAATGCTGGATGGAGGAACAAATTGATTGCTGCAAGACTGTGAACTATAGACATCAGTAATGTTTTAAGAAAGAGTCTTAGAATCAACATCATCACAGGGAGAGCCCTTCTATTGCAACCTGGGGTTAAAGGGAATGTTCACATAAAAATGAAAATTATGTCATCACTTGCAGCACTCATCCTCAAATTGTTTCAAACCCATATGGCATTTTTTCCCTTTTTTATTTTCTTCATCTTCTGTGGTACACAAAAGGAGGTGTTAGGCCTCAGTCACCATTCACTTTCATTGTATATAAAAATAAAATACAAATAAAGATGCAATGGAAGTAAATGGTGACTGGGAGTAAAATACTGCCTTACATCTCTTTTTGAGTTCCACTGAAGAAAGAAAGTCATATGGCTTCAATTAAAATGAGGGTGAGTAAATGCTTAAAGAACTTTCATTTTTGGGTGAATTATTCTTTTAAGTGGCTGCATATGCATACCCATAATTCCATAGTGTGTACTGAATTCGATGAAGAACTTCTCAACATTTGATGAAGTACATTCTTTAGGTATGCAGGTGTGCTGTGGTATAAATACTTTCACAAACATACTACACTCGCCATGTTGGCATTGTCTTACGACCTGTGTGAAAGGTCATAAGGACTAATTGAAAGGAGCTGCCCAGCTGAGTATTCAGAAATCCTTCTCATTTGGCGTACTGCTTTTTGCATACTTTTTGGCAGAAAAGTATGTATATTCAGATGCAGGAAGTAGCATGGAGTGACGCAGAGAGGCTACACCACAATGTGTTCTGACAAAGACAATTTGCTTTTTCTCCAATCAGTATCCTAAAATCTTTAAAGTTGGCAATTTGCCAGCTCCGCAGATTTCCACAAAACCAGACGGAACTCAAAATCAAAAGCACAGGAAATATGGAAAAAAAAAAACGTTCAGCACAGTCTGTGAAGAATGAGATTAACAAACTGACAGAAAGGTTAAGCATTAAGATGAAAAATGAAGTAACATATGGAATAAACTCTTGGTATTATGAAAAGAAAAAAAGAGAAGAAATGTTTTTTTGGAAGAGATGTTGTGGTCCCAACCTGGAATATCTCACTGTTAAATAACAACATCTCTACAGAGAGAGTAATCATCTGTTCTCTTGTGTGCAATCTATATTCTGCCCCAATCGGATCAAGATTTTTATACAGGGTTTCCACGGTCATGGAAAACCTGGAAATATCAGGGAAGATTTCAGGCCTGGAAAAGTCATGGAAATTATTTAAATCTTCGAAGGCATGGAAAAATCATGATTTTTTATTTTATTATATATATATATATATATATATATATATATATATATATATATATATATATATATATATATATATAGTTAATATACTTTTATTTATTATGCTCTGTCCTAAAATATTTAATTGGGGGTTACGTTGCACTGGATTAATAAAACACGGTGAAGAGAATAGTTTAAAATATATCATGTTATTTAGAATACCCGGCCAATTGGAGACAATGATGTGCCGCTAATCCCCACCCATTTTGGGATTCACATAATGTGTTTGGATGGATTAAATTTAAAATTAAATGTTTTCAGATGAAGTTTTAACAAACAATGTTGTGTTTTTTTTTTTTTTTTTTTTTTTTACGAATTTGTGATTAAGTTATTTCGGTGCCATTTTCAGAATGAAAGGCTAAATGTTTGGGCATGGAAATTAACTTTCAAGTCATGAAAAAGTCATGGAAATGTCATGGAAATTCACTGGTTGAAAAGAGTGGGAACCCTGTTTATAGGCCCACACCAATATTACATGCTATGAAAGCACCTACCCGGATGCTTTATCCTGTATTGTGGGTGACATTAATCATGCCAACCTGCTATTGATAGATAGCTCTGTAGATTTCCACAGAACGGAAGAAACACTTTCCCCAAAAATAAGCACAGGAAATGCAAAAGAAGATTTCATCTGGGCCTAGGAATGACCTGTTAAAGGCTATCAAGGATGTTAAAGCTTATGTATGTATTTTGTTTTAATCTAAAATTATTTATTATATCCAACTTAATAGTCAACTATACATATGCCATTTGTAGGATTTCACCTAAAAGTGTGACAGTGTGGTTCTGTGGAGCTATCAAAACAATAATAATAATAATAATAATAATAATAATAATAATAAATAAATAAATATATATATATATATATATATATCATATATATATATATATATATATATATATATATATATACTGCATAAATATTATTATTTTATTTTATTTTATTTTTTTTACTGTGGTTTGTTGCGTCTAGCTCAGTGGCGTGATTCTGTGGCAGAACTAGGCTTTATGCTACCAACAGAAGACAGGGAGAGTCTTCTGGAACAGTGATAAAACTGTATTTTTTCAATTCCATTTGGTGATGTCAGTGACACTCTTTTGAAATTACACCCCTGTTAATGTGCACAAAATATTGTGGTGTAGTTACAATTACAAATTATATGATCAAATCAAGCAGTACAGATTTCTCTCTCCCAGATCATTCATTCTCTGATGTTTCAAGAGGCTTGTTATTTTTGTAGTTTCAAAGAATAATACTGTGTCCTGTATTAATGATTACAGAATGGTAGTGTTCACATCCTCTATAATGATGTTCTGTGAAGGGCTGGTGATAACACAATGGTGCCTGAGTGATTAGAACCCCTGCTGTTCATATGATGCTGTAACAGGTCCAGTGAAGGTGTGATTTCTCTGGATCCTCATACTGCACTGGCTTAATAGAGAGACTAAAAGACACAAACCTCAAAGGGGAAAATTCTCTAAACAGTTGCGCCAATTTTGCATGTGTTATTTCAGTGCAAAAACCTGCGTGTAATCCAATTCAACCAGGTGGTAAATATGCTGGTTTAGCATGAGCCAGGTCTATTAAAATGTCATCGAGATTTTTTTTTTTTTTTTTTTTACTAATTTCTATGCAAATTTGTATGCTTTGCCTGGTGCAGGTAATGTTCAACAGGGAAAGCAGGTGGAAATTGTTTTTTATTTTTTTATTTTTTTTATTGTGTATATTTTCTATTGATCATGCCAACTATAATCAAGCAAATGGTGATCAAAGGATAGAGAATAGTATGCCAGATCATGGTAGACTGCTGCATCCTTTACAATGCTGCACTCAAAACCGGTCAGAAAGATTGGGAACTGTGCCTTGCAAATTGTGTTCAGCACAAAATTTTGGCTGTGTTTGCACCATTACCTGAATTGCATGTTTTATTTTGTTAATTGTGTGCTAAAACTTTGCAGACAGCACATGCTAATAAACAATGCTATCAGCAGGAGCAATTAATTAAAATTTAATTACCCCAGAATGTATTTCATTACTTACAAATTTGCTTTTAATACAATACTTATGTCAAGATTGGACAGAAAGTTGAATGACATGGAGATCAACACCTCTCCATAGACAGGGATATCCATGCCAGCCAATTGGTTTCTATGTGATACAGATTAATTAATTAATGTCTTTGAGTGGAAGCCATGCAAAATAGGCTTTTTGTTGCGCTTGTGCATATAGCATGATATTGAACTCTGAATCGAACTCTTAACTGAGCAGTAATATGAGGTTACACAGAACTATAACTAGTGACTAGTAGGGGTAATCCAGAAACATGAGGCTTGAGTTAATCTGCAGTAACCCTTCTCTCAGCAGAGATGCTTAAAAAGGTGGGGCAAAGGGCCTCGCAAGTGTCAAAGAGCTGATGGGGATGGAATGTCCAGTTTAAGAATAAAATCTAGCTCTGACCAGATGGGGAAGAAAAAAAAAAAAAAAAATGAGAATGAGAGAATAGAGTACAAAAGATGGCCATAAGGCTATTTGGAGAGAAGACCCTTGGCCTTTTGCTTTAACCTGAGCCAAATGTAATCCTCTCACAACCATCTCTCTCTACAACCCTCCTGTATAGTTTTTTTGTTTACTCCTTATCCTTTTCCTCGCCTGCTCCTCTGCCCTGGAAAGCTGTTTGTAAAGTGTTTAGAGACCAGTTTCTCTTTTGATATTTGTGTGCAGATCTTGGTAAATGAAATATCAGATTATAGAGCAAAACAGTCTGGCTCGTTTTTTATTTTTATTTTATACATTTTTTTCATAGGGGAATTGATTATTAATGATTTATAACTTTTAAACCTGTAATGACTTACCATGAGCTCAGAAGTTGTTAATCGATGATAAATGCTTCTACTGAAGCCATCAGTCTGCGTTATTTCAACTTCATTTTTAATAAATTATGTTTAACAGTGGAATTCCTGGGGAAGAACTCCACTACCTATGATCCTGAGTGAGAAAATCCACCAATCAGAGAATTTCAGCAAACAAAGTGCACCAAAAGTGCCGATCAGCAACCGCACACTCCCGTGATGTACTGTGAATGGCACAATCGAGTCAGTCACCCTACACTCTCAAACTACTTGTAAATGTGTATATATCTAAATGTTTTGCTGTATAGTTTAAATATAATGATTTTATACTTGTAAAAAAACTGCTTTAAATCAATAGTTTTATGTTTTTCATCATTTTTAACTTGAATACATAATTCACAATGCTTCACGGGATTGCAGTTCATTCCCTCATGGAAGACGTTAAGTACACAGTCTTGTACTTAATACCAAATATATATATGTATATATATATATATATATATATATATATATATATATATATATATATATATATATATATATATATATATATATTAATACTTCTCTGCTTCAAATCAAAGTTTATAATGTTTGAGATTCACCTAAGAGCTCTTAGGTTTGGTTCATGTCTTAGAAAAAAAAAAAAAAAAAAAAAAATGAATGAGCAATATTACAAGGCTCTCTAGAATTCCTGATTTTGACATAATAAAGTCTCTTTCTTCTGACATAATACAGTAATTTAAACTCCAATTAATATTCCATGTTAATTTATTTATTTATCTGGTAAGTAGCCATGTAATAAATTGATAATGCACAGTCAGCCAGTCATTATCGCAAAGTATAACCCCTTCAGGGTGATAGAATACCCTCCAATGTTAATTTTCAATAATGACTGGCTGACTGCACATTTCCCCTTGCTGATATTATAACATTCCATATTAATTTTCCGTATTTCCTTCTCTTTCTCTCTCCCTCATTTGCAGGATATGGGGCCCTCCAGTATGCCATCTGTGCCCCTCATGGTGGGCTGTGGCATATCCTGCACGGCTCTATTCATTCTGCTGCTTATTTACGCTGCCTTCTGGAGGTGAGTTCAACAATATACCCCCAACTGACCCACAGCCAACAACACAGCACATACTTACCGTGCTTTTTTGAATGTAGATTTCAGGTTCTGCTGTCCTCTATTCCTTATAGGATATTAGTGTGCTATTGTTGTCCCATTCCCCTAGTTCACCGCCCGGCACTCTCTCTGCGCTAAGTATTTCAGGCTGCATCATCCCACGTGGGGTTGCCCAGAATGGAGTAGAGCGAGCAGCTGGCATGTGGTAGATCCACAGTTGGCCAAAACTGCAATTAGCAATAATTGGGAACAAATGAGGGACGGCGGGAGCTGCCTGTAGCAGGACAGGATTATGTGGAGAGTGGAAGTGAAGGCTAGTGTGGCTGCTAACAGCTCTGTGTGGCAGATGGCCTGGGACAGTCACATGACCGGCTAACACCACGTCCAGAAATTGGATGGCAATGGCTTGGACAAGTATTTGTTTCCTCAAAAGAATAACTCAGAACTTTCTCCACTCTTCAAGATGTCCCAAGATCAATGAAGTGAAAAAAGAAAATGTTATGGATCTCTGTGTATATATAGTGGCCCAAAAAAGAATTTAAAGACAGCAAAATATGAAACCAGGCAACTTCTAGATACAAATGATCCTAGACTTTTTCTCAGAACTAACTTATTTTTCATTTCTGCAATTACTTTTAGCCATCTGGACTCAGCCAGTCAGTGACCTCTGCTGGGACACACAGGTGTCCCAGCAGAGTAACCTCAGATGTTGTTTATCACATTTAAAGGGATATTTCACCCAAAAATTTAAATTCTGTCTTAATTTTACTCACCCATATGCTGTTCCAAACACATTTGACTTACTTTCTTATGTCGAACACTATATATATATATATATATATATATATATATATATATAAAAAATGTTTTTGGACATGTTCCTCCATTAAAAAAATAAAAAATAAAAAAATAAAAAAAACGTTTAAAATTTGTGTAAAGTGTTGAATGTTGCTTTACATTTGCCACTTGGTTTGATATATTATTATCTAATGCAATGACATTCATACATTTTTAAGTGTGACTTAAGTGCCCAAATACTTTTTACACTATATGGTTAGTTTTTGTGTTTGCATATGTGCTTTTTAATATTTCTATAAATGATATATGACTGCACAACATTTTGCATTACACATCCATCACACACTAAATAATGTCCACCCCCATCACATGAATCCCACGCAGAAGGTGGATCCTGCAATCCGATATTTTTATCCACTACTTGTACTTCCTCTCTCCCAGCTTACTGCATCTGCCACACCATCAGAAAGCTTATCACTTGCATCCTCTATCTCTCAGACCATTGATCCAGAGGACACTGCCATTGTCCTCCTGGGTAAAGTTGGCTAGAGCTGACATAGCAGATGAGGGCATTTTGTTCACTGACATTTGTGTGTAAGAAGCCTTTTTGGGGTTCATCTGCAGGTCATCGGAGATGCTTCTGAAGTTGTTACTGTTCAATGTAGCGTAAAAAAGAAAATTCTGCCTGCTTTAGTTGATAAATGGATCACGGACAATGTCAAAAACCTGCATATCGGTTCTCAGAAATAATCATATTGTCATAACTGTGCTACAAATTTTGTTGTATAAGTCTTCTAAGTAAAGTGGGGTCCAAAAGTCTGAGACTACTTGAGAAAATGCTTTTTTTTTTTTTTTTTTTTTTTTTTGCATTTTTCTTGTTTATTTATATTGTATTAGAAATTATATTATGAACAAGCCATTCTTAGTGAGAAGTTAAATGAAAAAATGAAAATGAATGGAATTTATTAGTACCATGTCTCCCTTTTTCTTTATTGAACACATGTGCTCAAGCTGGCAAAGACTCCACACGTTTATACAAAACCTGATGATCCGTGTTATCGCAGCATGATTTGAGAATGTTACAAAGATAATCTTGTATGTTTCAGTGGAAGCAAGGAAATCCGACCTTTTGTACAAAAGAGTCAGCACGGTCAACATTAGGAATTAGCTTTTTTGATTACTGATCTCTAATTTGTGCATATATTTCTTATTTTATGTTATGTCATGTCTTTGTTTTAACTGTTTTAAAATCGTAAAACATTTAGTTTATTTCCAGGTTTAAATAAAAAGGAAAATAAATTCTTGATTTCCAAAGTGGTCTCAGACATTTTGACTCTACTCTTATAGTATCTAGTTATTTAATAATATGTTATATTATGCTATCCTTTTGTTTCTAGTTCATTGTTTCTTGTACATAGTACATCTGAAGATTCAAGAGCATTGTCTTTGAAATAAAAATAGATTTTGAATCCCAGATTTTCAATGTGTACTTAGACTTCTGAAACTTACTGTATATATGTACTTTGTTTTTGTTTGTTTCTTTTCGGTTTTTTTTTTGTTTGTTTTTTTCATTCTCAGGTACATCCGTTCAGAGAGGTCCATCATCTTGGTGAACTTCTGCATGTCCATATTGGCCTCCAATGTGCTCATACTGGTAGGACAGTCCCAAACTCTCAGTAAGGTAAATATGTGCACACATGTATTTGGCTATTCCTGTTTATTATTCCTGATTATTATTATTATTATTATTATTATTACGCATAACATTTTTTAAAATAAAAATAACAAAAACATGAAACTACAAGACAAACATGCTCAAACTTCCATACATGAGGGCAATGCCGCCTCCCGGAATCTCACGAGACAGTAGTCTCTCTGAAACAGCTGATGGTTGTTTGTGCTTTCTCCAGGCTGTCATGACACCATAAGTGGCAACAATAAAAATGTAAGAAAGATCGAGTTGCAGGCACATTTTCTGGCAGACAGATGTGTAAAAGCCGCTGGAGGGTCAGCTTTGTGTCAGGCGTGTCAGTCACACTGAGAGAGAGTGAGATAGACTACAGAAGCACCATGGAAATAAGTGCTTCCATTCAAACTCGAGCTGTTGCTCAGAGCTACAAAGGAAGCCAAAGACTCCCAAAGAAACTGCTGCTCCTTTCCCCTCATTGCAGCCTTAATATTTCACTAAACTCTCGTATGTGGCATTAGTTTGAGAGAAGTACAGATAAGCCTAATTTCGGAACCATAAATGGTGCAGAATCTTTCTCATTTGCTGAGTGAGACAGTACTTAGCATTACAATATGCACCTCATTATTATATAAAACCTCTTGGTGAGATAGTCAGTGTACCACTTCTTATTTCCGTTTGCCGCTTACAGTAAATCATACTTTAATTCTAGCCTGCCATTTTCCTCAGAATTCAACCTGTAACTAACCCATTTTTGAAGTCTGTTCGCTTCATTTATGTGGGCCATATGCAAAAAAAAAAAAAAAAAAAAAAAAAAAAAGGATGAAATGTGCTGATCCAGCTAATTTTCACACACGGTGGACTTTTGTTAATGTCTGCAGCTCTTTGCCACTTCTCTCAATCACTTTATTTCTCCTCTCTCTCTCTCTCTCTCTCTCTCTGTCTTCTTGGCTTTGCTAACAAATAGCTGAGAGACATTTGCACCTCTAATGCCCTCATACCATTTTCTCACCATTCTGTTCTCATTTCTTAATCCCTATTTCTCTCTGTTTCTTTCTCTCTTTTCCTTTCTCTCTAGGGACTGTGCACTGTGACTGCTGCCTTTTTGCACTTCTTTTTTCTTGCCTCTTTCTGCTGGGTACTGACGGAGGCATGGCAGTCCTACCTGGCCGTGATTGGAAAGATGAGATCACGCCTCATTCGCAAGCGCTTCCTGTGCCTGGGCTGGGGTAGGGCACCACATGTATACACCAAAAATTAACATCAAAAGTCAAAAGTTATGTTATTAAATTCAGGGTGTCCATGGTCATGGAAAAACTAGATATATCAGGGAATTTTAAAAGTGTAGTTTCCAGGCGTGGAAAGATCATGGAAACTTACAGTGAATATGCATTTTTCTTGTTTTGTTCCTCTATAAAATATATCATCGGCTAGATATGGACCTTATTTGCAGTAACTCCATTTTTTTAAGGGAATGGCAATGAGGCTCTGAGGTAGAGACTTACAGTCTCTTTTATGGGTTGTACTGCTATTTAAAGTGTTTTGGATCGTTCCGCTGAGGAAATGTTGAAAAAAACATCTTACCAAAAAAAATTCAGTTGACAAAAAACATGAGTTGTGGGAAGTTAGATGTGATCCAGGACCGTTATGCAGTTTTTACAGTGGATGCAATTGAAGAGACGGTAAGCCCATCCCACAGAGCCTTGTTTTCATTCACGTCAAAAATCAAAGATGGCACTACTCTGAAGACAGTCTATTGCTCTTAAAGAGTAAAACCATAGTGATGCCCGATTTGCAAGTGAATTGTTCCTTTTAGTTGGCTTTTTTCAACGAACTGTTGAATTCAAACTCTCTTCGAATTGGTCAATTTGAAGTATTTTCAAAATAATTAATACCAACTGATTTACAAATTGTTATGAATGTTTTGTTTGCTAATCTGTGTGAATCTTAATGATTAAAACATTAACATGGGGGTGTTAGCAATGATTCATTAGTGATTCAGTCTCACTCTGAATTATTTACTTATTTTTATCCTAATACAGTCATTACAAACAACTGGAAAGATCATGGAAAAAACATAGAAATTCTATTGTAAAAAAAAAAAAAAAAAAAGGGATGGGAACACTTAAAAATGCAAAACACTCCAAATGAGTGATGCAGCGGTATAACATGCCATTTCTATTCAATTCAAACACATTACATTGTCAGGCATGTCAGTTTGCTTCAGTTTATCCCAATGACATGTCAAAAACATGCCAAGGGAACTCAATGTAATTGCTGTGTTGCAAGTCGGAGATGTCTGATCTGTGATAAGAAATGCATTGTGTGGCATCTCCCTAACACAAGCCACATCTGAAAACATCCTTAAAGGTGGTGGTTGCAGTGGCACACACACTTGTGTTTTAACTTATTGATCTACTATCACTTACATTAATTCATATGCCCTTTGCAGATAGGGTATCTGGATAGCGTTCCTGCCCACAGGGAGGTGATAGTGCCGAAAGATCTCAGCTATGATCAAAACGTAGTGAGCTGCAATGCTGCCTACTCCTACCTGGCACCTGCCTTCTTAGATGCTGTTCACATTGACCATGTTTTTGTGTCCATCTACTCTGTTTGTTCCATTGTTTATTCAATGTAAACATGCGCTGGATGGATGGATATCTATGATGGATGCCCCCTGTTTTTTTTTTTGTTTTTTTTTTTTTCAGCATTTCAGTCAGGAGGGCCCCGTTGGTCCCCTCCCTTCCATTGATTTTCTAAACCCGAGTTTTTCTAATTGCCTTTAATTTCTAGAGTTAATGAGAGCATTGTTAATTACATGAATATTTCAGAGGAGAGCTCATTATGTGTGGACGTGGCATGCAGACATAGAGAGAGAAGAATGGATAGGTCTAATTAGCACATGAGTAAAGCTGGGCTCCATGATGCGACCAGCAGGCCAGGGCAGAGAGCCCTCACCCCATACTGCTGTAATGTTCTCTACTCAGATAGGGGTGTGGAGGACGTAGTTCTGCAGTGTTAAGTTCACTGTATGCAGTAGTCTGTAAACTAAAACATGCATTAGAAAAATTTATATTTTCAGTTTTTTGTGCTTTATTTGTATTAGCAGTTTACATATTTTTTTTTTATTCATTGTCCATATAAAGGAGGTTCTGGCTTATATCAATTTCTAGTAATGTTATGGTTTACAGTACGTGCAATATCCTAACAAGATACCTATCATATTTCAAAATATTATTTGGAATGTTGCCAAGGTACATTGTTGAAAATTCCTTTAACTGAAAATTTCATTTCACAACTTCTTTATCTCTAAATAAACAATTTCCCAGAAAAACTTTTTTCTCAGAAAAAAAAATAAAAATAAATGTTTGGAACTGGCCCCATCCTCCAAGTTTATTTGTTGATGTTTCCTTTGTGTTTTTACTGTCAGCATAATAATTAATATTTTAAAAAATCCAATTTTGAATGTTCTAAGACTCAAGATGTGATATTTGAAAACCAATGTATGACCAGAATGTTATAGGGATCACATTGTCCTAGTTTGTTTCCCTAACTGTTTAGGCATAAAAAACATGCAATGCCAAAGCATTGACCTTTTTGTACACTGGAGGTGCACTAAATATATAGTATATATATATATAGTATATAATTATTTCTAGCAGCCTTTGCCAACATTACATGATACAAGTGTTCTCTCATTCTACAAGCATTAGTTCTGTTGCTGACATAAGCAAGAGGGCCACAGTGAGTGCTCTTTGTACTTCCCTCATGCAGTTCTCTTAGAAAACACAGAGGAAATGTTTACACTGGCAAACTTTGGCCTTCTGAAAGAAAGATGCATATATAGAGGCACATGGGGATTGTTCTCTAAAAAAGCAGTGTGTCTGAGGTCTGGAAGGGCACTGTGCACAAGGGGGGATGCTGTACCTGTACGCCATGTGCATTTGTCCATGAAAAGAGCACAAGCTAAGGAAAGTCACTGATGTGAGAAGAAATTACTTCAGCTAACTTCCCCTCTGGCTTCAGGCCATCTGAGCAGAAACAATCCTGAAAACTGACGGGGGGCAATCCTAGGTTGCATTTTCCATTCATAATTTTGCTTTCAGCAGTGCTTATCCGCTATTATATTGGGTGGACAATTTTCTTGTGTGCAGGTTAAATGTATAGCCTTTTTTGTTTCCATGCCATTATCCTTTCATCTTTTTTTTTTTTTTTTTTTTTTTTTGCAGGTTTGCCTGCTCTTGTGGTTGCTGTATCTGTGGGATTCACCCGGGCTAGAGGTTACGGCACACCAAGTTAGTAAGTATCAGTGATGCAGTGCAGTTACACATGGTAAATATAACATTGTTTATTTTTTTTATTTTTTTTTTATTTTTTATTTTTTTGCCATTCGTGACCAAAACATTGCTGAAAGATTCAAATGTTATTATGTGTTTGAAAGATGCAGAATACAGAGGTAGCTAAAACCGGAGGATAATTGACTAGTTCACTAGTCGATTAGTAAGTAAGGTGGAGTAATGATACATTTTTTAGCTTTAACATTTTTGGCAGCAGTGCTTCAAAGTGGATGAATAATAAAACCATCTCTTAATGTTGCATCACTAAATCCATTCCCTTTTTGATGGCTACAGCCATGGACTTTTGTTTCTAATTTATAGTCTATATACACATGCAATGATCTTTTGCCGTTTTCTCAAACCATCAGTTTTATGTTTTTTTAAGACAGGGTGTGAAGTTAAAAATAGTTCTGGAATGCAGCTCAAGACTTCTGAGTTTTCTTGCATTCTGTTGAATTAAGTCTTGCTGTTTTTGAATGCAAGAATGCGTCCTGTGTGAATGTTCCTAAGAAAAGTATCAGATTTTTTTTTTCTGGTGGACATGATTCTAAACCAGTTTAAATACAGTAAATAGGAGATTAATCATTCAGACAACCCACAGACTAGTCTACATTAAAAATGTTTTCTTTCTTTTTTTGTAAACATGCTTGCATATACAGTACAGTATACTCTATATTAAAGTAACAGGGAGATTTTATATGTAGAATTTCACATTAAAAATACAACCAAATTACATGAAAAACCACAGCAGTGAAAGATGCTTAGATACCTGGGGTTTTATGGATACCTCTTAAACAAGCTCTATACTGAGGCTCCAATGACGTTTCTTTGCAAGGGTGTTACCTGATGTTTCACTTTGACCTTTGATCTTAGAAGAAAGATCGTCTACATCTTAAGCAGGAGTTCCCAGATACTGGCATCTCGTCCCTTTGCTGTTCTTCCTCAATAATGACTATGGATTCCCTTATATTGGTGGCCATTTTCTGCTGCTCTGCATCTAATGGCTCCTGTCTGCTCCACTAAGCAACTGATTTAAAACAGGGAGCTCCCTGTCTAATCAGAGACAAAAGTTAAACAATGTGGCCTTTTAGAGCTTTATTTGGGTGCATCTGTCACATAGATTCCCTCAAATGAAAGGACAAGTTTTAAAGACAAGAAGCCTGTCTCCTCACATAAGCTCACCGTTGGATACATCAACTGCCTATTTACTTCATAGTCACTCTCTTACCTGCAGTCTCAACATTGCACTCTGATTAGGTTGTGTCAGAGTGTGTAATCTGGGGTTCCACTCTGAGCATACAAATGCATATATGATTGAGTGCATGTGTCTAACGACAAATTCAACAAAATTTTATTTAATCATAATTCGATGAATTACTGCTGCCATGATCATTAGAAAATCTACACAAACATCTCGTTTAAATGAAGTTCCTATATGCCTGGTGCAATTAACATTGCGTTATTACCAGCTGCAGGTAAAAAAGTGAAGAAAAAAAAGTGCTGAGTTTTATAAATAAGGCAGTATCAGCAAGTGTAACTTATATAGAAAACAGGAAAGAACACTGGAAAGAATGACTGACTTAATTTAAATACTCAATATCAGTTCTGTTAGAGCATGTTAAAGTGCTTTGTGAGTGGTTATTGAATAAGACGCAGGCTGCATTGAAATACCCAAAAGTGGTGCAGCTGTAAAGATGAGCAAAAATGACTTCCTTTTGATCAACGTCAACACCAATTCATTTTTCTCCAGTGTTTCGCAGTGTTTAAGTCTCTCTCTCTCTCTCTCTCTCTCTCTTTCTTTCTATTTCTCTCTCTCTCTCTCTCTCTCTCTCTCTCTCTCTCTCTCTTATTCTTTATCTCAAATTCAGTTGCTGGTTGTCTCTGGAAGGGGGGCTGCTCTATGCATTCGTCGGTCCCGCTGCTGTCATTGTACTGGTAGGTTTCAAACTCTCTGCTCTCCCACTGGTTAGAATTACTGTCAGCACGAGCTCCGCCCACTTTAATATAAATGTTAAATACATCACGCCTTGAGTCGAAGTGGAAAATATATCACTAATTAGATTAAAGTTGAGACTTATTCCATTTAAACTGTGTATATTTATCATCAGTATATCATGCTAGTATGCATGAGTGAACTTGATGAGTGCATTAGCTCAAAGCGAACAAAGTGTGTACATATTGTCCACAGCCCGGTCTCAGGTGCTAGTTTTCTGTGAGTTGGCTGCATTGTTTTTCATGGTCAGATGTGATTTGCGTTGTTTGTTTCTTAGTGGTGACATGAAGCGGCCCACTCAAACAAACAACTGTAAATGAGATTTGGGCATCTGGAGATGCTGGCTGCCTCCTTGGAGAGGCAAATCTAATTAATGGAAAAATAATTAATCTTGCCTCTAGCAAATAGTAGAGTGATGAGCCATTGTCTTAGTAAGCCCCTGGCTTGATCAGAATACGAACGGTGCACGTCAACATGTGGTAGACTTGGTAGGTTGATTAATCTTTGCGCAGACTGAAAATGCTTGTTTTGCATGTGTATTTTAGTGTAAAGTTGTTCTTTTACAATAGTTATTTTGCAAAAGATTCAAGCAACAATTCTCTTATTAAAGGAGGAGATTTCAATCTCAGCGCCTGTATCACTGGAGACAGAATAATTGTCATTGAATCACATTCAGAGTTTTGCAACATGAATACCATAGAAATTAATGTGTTGCGCCATAAAGTGAATCACACCAGTCAAAAATGATTGGTTCTGAAATTAAAATACGGTATTACCATTTTAGCCTATAGCACTGAATTCAAGGTTTTGCTATGGTTACATGAAGCAACTTGCACTGAATATGTTAGCTTAGCAGGCTAATTGGTTAGCATGCTAACTGAAAACACAACAAAAGAGAAATGTTTAATTGGGCCATTTGTGGATTTTGTTAAATCATCTGATATGCCATATAGTGCCTCCACATTGTTGTTGATGGCCTCATTATCCTGTCCATGTGGGAATGCCCGCCTATTATGTTCAAAACAGCTCTGCAAATCAGCCTGAATTGGTCTAATTGGTGGAAATGGACTGACTAATAACTAAGTAAACAGATCACCCACTCTGACCTCATCTACATCAAAAAACAACTTGAAATGACTTGAAACATGAAATGATTTTGTGAGTAAGCTGTTTTTTAGTGGCCACTCAGCTTAGGTGCACCTCCATGCCTTCGAACTTCATAACTCCCATTTGATGACTAATGATCTAAAAAGATGACTATTAAAAATACTAGCATAAAACAGTTAAATAGTCATAAAAGCTACACAAAAGCAATGTAACAAATGTTTAAGAACACAAACTTGATGCGACTTTTTTTTATCTGTTTTGAATAAATAGTATGTTAATAGAAACACAAAAAGTGATAGCATTGATGGCTTTTATTTTTTAATTTTTTTAATCTGTTAATCTGTGAAACTGAAAACATCAAATGCAAATTGAACATGAATTTAGATTGGACCAAAAAACACAAGAGAGTGGACTTTGCCTCATCATTTCAAAACTCCCCCACACACCACTGGTAAGACTACTTAAATCATCAAGCGATATGTTGTAGTACTTCCAGTCAGGCACTTCATAAAATACCCTAAACAAGTTATTTCAGATAATGGAATCACTTTGGCTTCCAATGGGAATTGGATTGAGTCTTGTACAACACTGCAATTTGTGTAGAATAGTCAGGTGGCTCAAAGTACCCAATGTTTCATGAGTTTTGTGGTCTTTCTATGGCCTTAGTCTAAGCTTCTCTACAGTGCTCTGTGTGTGCAGTGGGCAGCTGGCTGGAGCAAACTAGGTAACAATCTAGTTCTCATCCACTCATTTGCTTCTAGACTTAAATCTACAACACCTGTCACAGGCTGTTAGGAAGCCACTGATATAGACGTTCATGGGTCATCGGTAACCTCGCAGTTCTACTTTATTTTCCTACTACCTTAATTGTTTTTATACAGGAATGATGGCCAGCAGCACTAAACAGTACATATTATTTTCTTCCAACAATGAGAGACTGCAATTGGCATGTTTCTTATGTAGCATAATAAATAAATAAAAAAATAATTAAAAAATACAGCAGAGGGCCCCAAAATTTGGCTGTGTACATCTGTTGAGGTCTTTTGCCATCAAATTGGTATTTAATCTTGACAAACTATATAGAATTTGAAAGGTCTAAGACTCAAGCTTCAGTATTTCACAGTATTGTTTTTATATGATAGAAAAGTTATAGCAACAATTATGTCTACATTTATGTTTATAATTTTTTCAGAATAAAGTCTTCACCAGTTCATATAATATTGAGCTGACAAGACCAGCATAGGAATGTCCCTGGTGGAATGTCCCGGGTTCAATACTAAGTTCTTTCGACAGTATTTGTGGCATAATGTTGATTAAAGATTTTTTAAAGAGCAAAAATTGCTATTACAGTAATGCACGTACAATGGAAGTATATGGGCCAGGCAATAAACATATACAGTAAATACACACTGTTTCAAAAGTATAGCCACAAGACTTAAACGTTATACATGTTGTCACAAGATTAGTGTGATGGAATCACTTACTGACCTTCTTTCTGCAAATTTATATCCAATCCTTCAACTTGTCATGTCATGACCATGTAACTCTAGTAAAGCCACTAAAGCTGGGAACTTTCACATGATACATGAAAGGATACTATAGATTAAATTACAGTGACGTCACACCGCAGGCAACCTCGCTATTGGGTTCTTTTGAGCAGCAAATTTCAGTGGTGGATATGAGCAGCCCTGCAGTTTTAATAATCTTTTAAGCATTATATAATATTTTATTTTATTTTATTTTTTTATTTTTTTTATGTTAATACAATTTATTATAAAGTATAGCTGGTTCACAGTGAACAAATATGTGTATGTTCTTTCTGAACTATTGGCAATACAAGTTTAAACGTGGTAAAATAGCCCTATATGATTATGTAGGACATTTAACAGTTTGAACAGTAAACATCCTCAGAAGTTTAACACACTTTTAAAACCTGACAATTGTGGCATGTAAGAATGAAAACTACCATCAGACAATGCAATATGTGTCTTTACTGCTTAAATTATTGATTCCTCTACAGTAAATAATTATATTTTATCATTACATTGAATATTCAAACTTACTGAAGTCAAAATAAATGCAAAGGTACAATTTTAGAAGTATTATATTATTTGTATTCACATATCATTTTACAACAGTATAGTTTATCATACAGATATACAGTATAGTATATCTTCAGGACCAGCGTTGCGTTTTTTTCAAGTTTTTCATGTCTCATTCGTCCCGTTAGATCTTACATTGCTGTCTTGTTCATATAAGATCATCGTTAGATCATATTTGTCCTCATTTCTGGCACAGTGATTGCACTTTGAGAATTGTACAATTCCTTTGTGAAAAGTTCAAATCTACCAGCAGCTGTGGAGTAAGTGTGTTTTATTATAGCAGGCGCGATTACAATGACGATTATAAATCTGATTATGTCAGATCCTGAGATTGTCCCAATCCACTGATCCTAAGGGAAATTTGAAGAAGCACAAATTTCCAAAAACCCTTTTTGGGCATTTTTCATTAAATTTGAGCGAAGTGCCCACTGAACATTGTTCTTTTTTGCAATGCAAAAGAACCCAGAAGTGTAGGTATCTAGCACTTGTTTCTAAACAGCAATTTCATCTATAAAGGGACTGTTTGACTGCTTACCTGAAGAAAACTCCACTCACAGGAATTACGTCGGTAATACATTATCAAAAGTTCATCCACTTTGAAAAGTAGTCCCTCCTCAAAAAGGACAATTTATACATACACTGGTGGCCAAAGGTTTGGAATAATGTACAGATTTTTCTCTTATGGAAAGAAATTTGTACTTTTATTCACCAAAGTGGCATTCAAATGATCACAATGTATAGTCAGGATATTAATAATGTGAAAAATTCCTATTACAATTTGAAAAAAAAAAAGAAAAATTCTTAAACTACTTCAAAGAGTTGCCATCAAAAAATCCTCCACGTGCAGCAATGACAGCTTTGCAGATCCTTAGCATTCTAGCTGTCAGTTTGTCCAGAAACTCTGGTGACATTTCACCACTCGCTTCCTGTAGCACTTGCCATAGATGTGGCTGTCTTTTCGGGCATTTCTCACATACCTTACAGTCTAGCTGATCCCACAAAAGCTAAATGGGGTAAAGATCCATAACACTCTTTTCCAATTGTCTGTGTTTCTTTGCCCTCTCTAACCTTTTCTTTTTGTTTTTCTGTTTCAAAAGTGTCTTTTTCTTTGCAATTCTTCCCATAAGAGTCTTCTCTTTACTATTGTACATGAAACTGGTGTTGAGCAGGTAGAATTCAATGAAGCTGTCAGTTGAGGACATGTGATGCGTCTATTTCTCAAACTAGAGACTCTGATGTACTTATCCTCTTGTTTAGTTGTACATCTGGCCTTCCACATCTCTTTCTGTCCTTGTTAGAGCCAGTTGTCCTTTATCTTTGAAGACTGTAGTGTACACCTTTGTATGAAATCTTCAGTTTGTTGGCAATTCCAAGCATTGTATAGCCTTCATTCCTCAAAACATTGATTGACTGGTGAGTTTCTAGAGAAAATGATTTCTTTTTGTCATTTTTGATCTAATATTGACCTTAAGACATGCCAGTCTACTGCATACTATGGCAACGCAAACAAACAAACACAAAGACAATGTTAAGCTTCATTTAATGAACCAAATAGCTTTCAACTGTGTTTGATATAATAGCATGTGCTTTTATAGTACCAAATTAGCAATTTAGCATGATTACTAAAGGATAAGATGTTTGTGTGATGGCTGCTGGAAATGGGGCCTGTCTAGATTTGATCAAAAATTACTTGTCCTGACTATACTTTGTGATCAGGTGAAAGCACTTTTGTGAATTAAAGTACCAATTCCTTCTGAAACAGCAGAATTTGTACATTATTCCAAACTTTTGGCCATCCATGTAATTCAACAAAAATACAAGTACGCTAGCATTGTTTACTTCCATTTTAAGTGCAGTAACAAAACCCCTAATTTTTTGCAATTGGAACACATTCTTTAAATAACTTAACCCCCAAGACCACCAACCACTGTATGTCAGCTAGCTTCACCAGAAAGACCTTTATGGTTTACTAGCTTCATCAGATAAGTGTGTTGCTAAACAGCATAAACACCCTGGACTAGCATGTGAATTCACTCAGGTCTCCTTAGCATGGAATTAAATGCAAGAGCTACAACTTCCTTTTCAGCCCTAACTTCCTTTTCTATACTTACAACAAATAAACAGCTACTGTCTCTTTCCTGCAGGTCAACATGCTTATTGGAATAGTGGTCTTCAACAAGCTTATGTCTAGAGATGGCATCTCAGACAAGTCCAAAAAGCAGAGAGCAGGGTAAGTAAAAGTCAAAATGATGGACGTATGATAACCGTGTACTTCTGGACTTGCACCAAGTCACTCATTCACCATCGGCTTGTTGAAGGTTAAAAAATATCCTGTCAAAAATGTGTATGAGCAGTATAAATTACTTATGCTCAAACACACACACTACCACGAAAAGTCTGAAAAACCTTGCACTGAGAGCCAAGATATGACAGCTTCATTAATGGTCTTGTATTGATTTGGTGGCCTGCTAACCTTGAGCTAGTCCTCTGATAGATCTGTCATTAACTTAGTGTATATATTTAATGTTCATGTAACTGCACATACTGACAGGATCAAGGAGTCCTTGTGCTTTTTTAAATGCCTTTTCTGTGATGCCTTTGTTTGATTGGACACAAGGCAGAGTGAGCCATTAAACACTTGTGTTAATGAGTGGACTGTCACATCCCTCACCCCAAACACAAAGCTAAACCAAACTGAGATTGAATATTCCATTCCGCTCCATGTCTCTACCTTGCAAGAGTGTTCTAACCAAAATACCAGCTCTCTCACTTTAATTAAACTAATGCCACACTAGCTATTCCTATTTCTAAACAAAGATAAGCACACTGCATTGCTTGAATTGAGCTTGCAGGTCAACCAGCATCAAACTCATTGTGAGACGATCCTATGCTGAAGGCATTTGTGGGTCAACTATCCCTTTAATGCTCAAGATGCAACTAAATTAGTACTTCTAATAGCTAAGGATAGCCTCTCCACTTTAAATGCATGTTGTAAAAATGTCATTGAATTTGTGGTATTGTTTGGTGGACCACCATACAGATGTATTTGCTGGAAATGGTGGGTCTTACTAATTAAGTGAGGAGCTAATCAGAGATCTGAGCTAATCCAAAGACTGGATATTTGTAATCGCTCCAGGCAATCATTCATTTTGCAATTTTGCCCTAATTGATTTGCCTCTTTTTCCACTTTTCTGCTACTTAAATGTTTATGTGACAGGGAGACCAGTGCATAATGGGAGCTGCAGTGGCCAACTATAGATTTTTTTTTTTTTACAGTTAGTGGATTGTAAATTAAGATTTTCAAGATTTTCTATTTGAAAAGGCTCTTTTTAATAGTCATACTCTCTCTCAGTGTTTCTCATCTGTCTTATACACATACATATGCAACATTGTGAATTGGATGTTTGGTTATAAGTAGTGCTTGCTAAATCATGCATCACTATTATTTATGCTCATGTATTTAGAGTTAGGGGTTTGCTCAAAGCTCCTGATCCCAGGTATTAAACTTTGGTGCATAACTTGTCCATCATTTGTGCTACATACATGAATGATACCTCAAATTATGCATCTCATTGAAGAGAGATAGCCTATGTCTTTTCTAAGAGATCAAACTTGGCCTGGCTCAGGAAAACCCTAAAAATAAAACCCCGAAGCCTTGAATTTGACTTGGATTTGAAGGGCATGAATTTGGACATCAATCCCAATTTATCTTTTTCTATCTAACACTCCATTTCCCGTTTTTGAATTCAAAACATCCATATATAAACTCATAAACACAAAGACTATAATTTGTATTATGCTTGCAGAGTTTTTAGGTTGTGTATATGAGTGTATTAAAGTCCATTCTGTTGCAATAAGCTGCCTCTGCTCTTAGTTGCTTACCCCGTTTGGCCCTCATTTCCATATTTGTGATGTTCTGAAGTCTATGGCATGAGGCTGTGCTTTTGTTTTCTTTATGGTCCCAATCAGCCATCATCAGCCATCAAATGCTTTGATTGCAATGACTTAACAAACATGACCACATGAGTTTGCAGCCAAGCATAGAAAATCTAATCAGTGAATTTGGTAAAGCACCTTAAGCACAATGAAGAGATGGATTCTGTTCAACCATTCAATTTTTAAGAATGAATAACCACAATCTTAACTGCTAAAAAAAGATCTATTCTTAATCAGTATCTTTGTTGTTTGACAGAAAAAAAAAGAAAAAAACAAAACCTCTTTTATGACCCTATTATGATTCTAATTAACATTTTTTATAACAAAATAAATTTACCTGAAAAGCAAATTTGCATAAAGTTTACTATATATATCAGACAATATACAGCATATTGAATATTACTGTTTTTTTTTGTTTTTTTTTTGTTTTTTTTTTGTTTTTTTTTGTCTTGTTCCTGTGGCAGATTTGTGCTTGTTTTAAGCATAACACATTTCAGCGTCCTAACCAGACACTGCAAAAGCAAGCCATTAAAGCTCTTCCATGGAAATTGTTTTTGTCCACAGCAGTCACAACTGCAAAAAGTGACGGGACATTTTGGGGGGATTTCACTAAGAATGAATTGCACCTGGTGAAAGTGCCGTTTAGTTGCATGGTCTGTCTGCACTGGTTTAAAGCCCGATTTACTGAAAGCAATTTGCACCTTTAGCAAATCGATCTTGCGGGCCGGTTCTGAGTGCTATACAGCAGAGGATGCAGCAATCACCACAATATGACACAGTCTGCCGGGACTGAACAGCATCAGTCCCTCTACGGTGATCCAGACACCAGAATCATGTCTTTAACATACCAAAAGTGTGCTTGGTTACACCGCACATATATATATATATATATATATATACTGTACATGCATTTTATATTGCTCTTCTTAATCATTTGATCATTATTAGATGAATTACTCCTTACATGATCTTTAAAATAAAATTCAGTTTACCTCCTGGTTTCATCTGGCTGTAATAGTGCGATGTGATTTGCGGTAGGCTTTTTTGTGAATGATTTTGTGAAAGGAGGTGTGTTTATGCAGAAAGGAATGGCAATGACTTATTTTAAATACCTAAGATTCAATGCAAGTTCAGCGCTGATTGCGGCTACTTTTGCTCAAAAGTGGTAAAACAATTGCATGTTACGCTTGGTAAGGACAATCATGTAAAGCGACGAGGGACAGGACATTTCACTGAAAGTTACATGCATGTATCTACTGTATACTGTATATGAGGCATCACGATGGGTAGTCCTGCCCACTGTGAAATCTCATTGGTCAAAAATCCCTCTCCACATGACTGTACATTAAATGTGTAATTCTTTCTGATAAGATTTTGTAACATCGTGCAACAGTTTCTCATTCAGGGGCCGTTTACACTACAAAGTTTTCAACTAAAAACGGAAAACTTTTTATGCGTTTTGGCTGTTCGTTTACACGACAACGGCGTTTTGGAGCCTGAAAACACAAACTTTTGAAAACGGGTTTCAAAGTGCAAACGATGACGTCATGCGCACGAGTATTACGTGTTATATAAAGAATGATGGATTGATAGGCATCAATTTGAGATGTATAATTATCAATATAAATACTGGTGTCTGTGCAAATAACTATAATCAACAATTTATTCATTTAGAATGTTTTATATGGAGTGTGAACATTGTACAGTAGGCAGAACCTGCAATTTGAAAATCTTGAAATTAATGTATGGATTCAGATGGGAAAAATGTATATGTATTTTAAATGTTATTTATTTATTTATTTACTTAATTTTATTTGATGTACCTTTACCCTGCAATTCATTCACCCACCGCTTATGTATATAGCCTATAGACAGAGAAGTGATGCCATGTACAGTATTCAAAGATATGCTTAGAATATGAAAACATGAGGCAGTGAAAATCCATGTTAGATCCAGTGTACACAAGACCTCTCTCTCTGTCAGAAGATATCCATATATCAGAGTTCTGTCTGATATCCAAAACCAGTCAACATCAACAGCTTGTTATGTTTACTTACTCTCCTACCAGCCCAAGAGTCAGCAGGGGGAATACAGAAGAAGGCAGGAGATGAAGTGATGGTAAAAATGAGCAGAGTTTATTGAATAATCTTGAGAGTTCAGTCTATAGGCATGCACGCGAGTACTTCAAAACAACACGCGAGACATTCAAAACTACAATGGCGGACTACAGGACTGTGTTTGTGCTGCTCAAGATTTTGAGTTTATTGACACTTCTCCAGCAAAGTAATTGTAGTAATAAAGCAACCTCATCGTCCGTCCAGACAAAATTGCTCGATGCTTTCGCCATCTTCATTGTTTGTATTCACCGCTCTGTGGAAGAATGCTTATGTGCGCAGGCGCGTAGTGTTTCTAAACAAAGTGACATTGCCAACTACTGGCCTGGCATGCATAATACAGTGTTTTTAGTCGTTTTCGCGGATCCGTGTGAACGGGGATCGTTTTGACAACGTTGTCGTCTGTACGCGAAACTTACAGTGTGGATACATTTATTTTCATTGGAAACTTGTATGTCACACCTGGTTACCACACACTTAAATCTCACTTTTTTTTTTTTTTTTTTACTAAAAAAGGGGGGGAAATCTGCTAATGGAACAAGACAAAATACACTTATATTTACAGATTCACATACATTATCTGTCAGCTCAAGATACAGGTGTCTTTTTTCTGATAGGAAATATATTTGTTCCCTTTTATATTGTTAGTATGCCTGTTACACTTCAGACACAAATTTATTTACAAAGCTGAGGGGGATTGTTGCGGGGTTCATTAAAAACTGAACTTCCTGGTTAATGACCTGAGGGAGTCCAACCTGGATTCGCTGATCTGCTTTCTTACAATGCCTACACAAATCAGAGGGTCATGGACGATATCAAGTGTGTGTGCGTGCAAGTGTGTGTGCAGCGAGATATTATCTTGCACTCTGCAGTAATCTTTCTCTTTACTGAATGTTTTCACACACACACACACACACACACACACACACACACACTTCAGTGAGCGGCTAAAGTAGGATTGTCTTTGCAGCTCCCATGTGCCTCATCTGCTTATTGTTTATGATCTGCAATCACATTTTACTGTGTTGCTCCATTTTCTCATTGCCTTATTCCACTCATTCGCTCCCGCTCTCAAGCTACTTTCACGCTGTGACATTCACTATGAATTGCAGTTGCTCACTGCTGATGCTTTACTCTTGACATTACTTTAATTTTGTCTCTCTCTTTTCTTTTTCCTCTCTGTTCTGTGCTCCCTCATGTACTTGGGTTGGCTTTTTGCATTCCATTTGAAATTCCCCTCAAATCCACATCTGTATGTGTGTGCTGGTGTGAATGTGTGTATATGGATCTGCATGACTGTCTTTTGGTTAACATATTCCTCCCCACCTCCTCGCTTTTGCCTCGTGTGTGTCACGTCCATATTTTTCTTGTGTGTGTGTTGGGTCCTGAAGCCCGCCATTGGAGGCGCGTAGCAGGCTGCTCCTGAAATGCTCCAAGTGTGGGGTGATCTCCAGCACGGCCCTGTCCAGCTCCACCGCCAGCAGCGCCATGTTAGTCTCATTCCATATTCTCTCTTTGGCTCTCTTTCTCTCTCTATCTCTTTCTTTTTATCTTTCTCTCTCTAGAGACCAACACTGACAGTAAGAGAAAGAAACTGTTCAAAGAGCCGCCCTCCACTGTCCTCATGCTCCAAAACACAAATACATGCTCATGAATACTAAAGGTTGGGTGATATGTCCGATATTCACAATACATTTGCAATGATTTGTGGAAATATTTTCGCAATCCTTTCTTGTCTCGTGATTTCAGTGATAATGAGAGTGTTCAGACAGATTTTTCAATAGCATCTCAAATGCAGTAGGAAAAGCGGTGTTTGAGCTGGTAGGATTGATTCATTTCTGTGAATCAGTTTAAACTGTTTGCATTTTTTAATCGATCAACTTAGTCCCATAGAATCAAGGTAATACATCTGTATTTTTGCTAAAAAAAAAAAAAATCTACATGTCTCGTTGTACATATCTTAGAAGTTTCCTGGTGAAATGATCTAGAATGATATTTCAAATTTCAGATTAGAATTACACATTTTTTTTTATTCCTTTTTATACAAATCACGAGTATAGCAGATCATAAATTCATAAACACTCGTTGCCCTGTTCCTCACACAATGCTATCATACAACATCTAAACACTTTTAATTTAGCACATGACTTGTTAGGTGATACATTTTAAAGTTTGCCTTACATAACTAAACTGCATTTACAAGCTTGTTCGAGTGCTTTTAAACTGCGCTGTAGCACTCAGCTGATAGACTGTTGCACTTGTGATGCAAATAACTGGGGTACGAGTCCTGAAGAGTCAACACAAGAGACGAAGGGGTCATAGAAGCACCACAAAATGATTTGGTTGCTTTAGCAATTGTGTTTTTTTATCTCACAACTGCTTTGTATGGCACTATCGGTTAAGTTTAGGGTAGGGAGATCAGTTTTTTTTTTTGTTTTTTTTTAACTCTATGTCACCCTTTCAGGCCATTTAAGTGCAAATACATAAATAATGAGATGTATTGAATATCAAAAAAGCTAAAAAAAATAAAAAATAAAATAAATAAATAAATTATTAGATGGATTTTTTTTTTTCTTCCACTTTATCATCCAGCCCTAATTCACAAACACAAATATGGAGAGGTATGCTCTTTGAAGAGGCAAAGAACCAGAGTGTGGATCAAGAGCCACCTCTGGTTCTTTTGGCTTTAAAAAAAAAAAAAAACATTAAAAAATCTGGACTCATCTGTGCTATTTGCTGGAGGGAGTCATTTTATTGAAATGATAATGAAATGAATGACAGTGCTTCTCTGTTCTTCTTTCTTTAGTAACTTTTTTGTTTGTTTGCTTCTCATCTCATTCTTGCTTTCTACATTTGTCTTTGTCTCTACTTTTGAGTGGAAATATGTGTGTGTGGCATCATAATACAACTTCCATTTATAGAATTTAGTAACAAAATAAAAGGCTTCTTAATGGAAGGACCATGTTTACACTGTCCCACCAATCACAGTGCTGAATATATACAGTATAAACAGCTGCATACCATACCTGCTCCATCCCAGCTGTCCCATTTCTCTTCATAATAGTTTGAACTTTATGTACAGCAGGGGTCTTCAAAAGGGGGTCCCTGTCAATTATTATTTGATCTTAAACTAATTTATCTGAAATTTCTAAATGTTTCATTGTCTCTAGCACATTGAAAGTTTTAAGTAAAATTAACATGTAATATGCAATCATTTTACTCTATACAGTACATGACAAAGTAATACTTTGATGACTTTGATGATGTAAGCATCATTAAGTAAGTAAATACATCAATATGGTACTATACGTGTGTTATTATAAGCCAGGCTTACAATGCAACAATAACATTTTAAACACTAAAAGGGTTCCTGCTCCTTTTCTGTATCTGCCAAGGAGGTAAAAAGGGTTAAAGACCCTAAATGTACAGCAAATCAAATCTATCTATCCTTTTCCCCATTGTTCTTAATCATTACATGAGCATGGTAACTTGTAAAGTCATGTTTTAGATTTGCATTCTCCCACTTCCTACCTTTCATTTTCTCACTCATTGCTAATGAGTAGAGAAAGTTATCCATCCCATGTCAGTCACATGCAGGAGACTGAGTCAATACAGTGTGAACAGGTTAAATTGATGCAATTGGTGAGCCCTTGCTGAGCTCAAATAGGCAGCCCCAAATTATACCTGATATTTACCCAAATGTGCTCTGCGTGATAGGAGAATGAAAACGCTCCTTTAGGATAAGCAATATGTTGGAAATGTTGTAAGGAATGTTAGAATGAGTAGTCAGCACTATGAACAGCAATTGTTATAAGCCCGTCCTAAAGAGACACTGGATTGAAATAAATTAAACTTGATGTGTGTAATTTCTGTGCAACTAGCACCACCAAATTTAATTAAAAAATAAGCACTGTTTTCAAACAGGTTTCCCCAACATCCACCATATTCCATTGGTCAACAAACAAATAGTCCCAGACCAAACTCACACCATTGGTTGAGTAAATGTTGCTGTGATTTTGATGATGCTATGGTATGGTAGTTTGGCGGAAAATAATGTTAACCATAGGTTATCAGATCTCAATAGTCAGATATTCTGTTGCAATATAAGCACTTAAATAATAATATTTACGCTGCATTGACACTCAGTTACATGCTGTTCTGTTTCTAAATCCCATTGATGCTCCCATTGCTAACTATTATAGCAGTAATACTTGATGTGAATGGGTAATAATTGCAGGTGCAGTGATGTGACCACCTTGGGGCTTGGAAGATGAACTGCATTTTGTATTCTCTCTACAGTGCATCTTTATGGAGCTCTTGTGTGGTTCTCCCCCTGTTGGCGCTCACATGGATGTCAGCAGTGCTGGCCATCACAGACCGCCGCTCCACCCTTTTCCAGGTGCTCTTTGCCGTCTTTGACTCAGTCCAAGGCTTCGTCATCATCACAGTGCATTGTGCCATGCGCCGAGAGGTCAGTAGATTACATCTATGACTTAAACACATAATGCAAACAGCAGTCATAGTTATCTATAAGAGTGCACTGATCATTCAGCCACTGAACTAAATAGGCCAGTCTTCGTCTTTAATTTATGATCAGATGATCATGCCTAGATTCGGTCCCAGTTTTTTATTTGCATCATGCACAAAATCACACATACCCTGCTAGTCTAATGTATGAGCACTTGCTCAGCCCTCAAAACATAACATTGCGGCCACTGAAGGGTGAGTTGTTGGCAATTCTAAGCATTTGTGTATTCAAACTTTCAGACATGCTGTAATTCAGATGAATATGCCTCGTTGTTTTAAAAATGTGTCTGAATTACATGTGAATGAATTGTAAGTTGCCCATTTTCCAGAGTCATTAAGGTAGAAAGTGTAATTTCTGACTCACTGTACGAAGAGGAAAAAGATACTGCCATCAGATGTAAAAATGAAATAAATAACAACAAAAACATACACAACAAATCTGAGTAGGAGATCAACAGTTACAGAAATACTCAAACCAGCCTGTCTGGCAACAACAATCATCCATGTGATTATCTAATCAGCCAATTGTGTGGCAGCAGGGCAGTGCATAAAATCATACAGATACGGGTCAGGAGCTTCAGTTAATGTTAACATCAACCATCAGAATGGGGACAAAAAGTGTGGCATGATTGTTGGTACCAGACGGGCTGGTTTGAGTATTTCTGTAACTGCTGATCTCCTGGGATTTTCACATACAACAGTCTTTAAAGTTTACTCAGAATGGTGCCAAAAAAAAAAAAAAAAAAAAAAAAAAACATCCAGTGAGCGGCAGTTCTGTGGATAGAAATGCTTTGTTGATGAAAGAGGTCAACAAAGAGTAGCCAGACTGGTTCGAACTGACAAATTCTATGGTAACTCAGATAACTGCTTTGTACAATTGTGGTGAGAAGAATATCATCTCAGAATGCTATTCTGAGATGCAGGTTGGCACTGTTTTGGTGGCACAAGGGGAACCTACACAATATTAGGCAGGTGGTTTTAATTTTGTAGCTGATCAGTGTATAACTGCAGCATATTGCAAAAGTGTGGCAAAGGGAACTTTAAAAAGAAAATTGGTCATCGGAGTAGCATCAGCCGATCGCAGTGTTAACATATCGGTGATCAGTATTGGCCTTAAAATTCCTGATCGGTGCACCACTAGTTATCTATGTAGGGGAGACCTGGGAGTGTTTTAACATTGGTTGAGAAATAAAAAAAAATATTGTATAACAATTAGTTTGTACATTTGTAAAACAACAAGTAAATTTGAAAACCAAAATTCATGTACTAAATGTAAACTCCATGTTTTCTATTAGTGTTAAAACCCTACCCACAATGATTTTAGGGTAAAAATAGCATGATATATTATTGAATTTGCTTTGGTGTTCAAAAATTTAGCTTGGGTAGCCACCGTAAAAATTTTAATGAAGTAAAAATACTGCATAGTTTAGGATGTGGACTCGGATGATGTCTGTCTTTTTGATCTTGCAAACAGCTTCTAGAATCCAGTACAATGCTTTGTGTGTGACTGGCCACAACGATATAAAAAATAAAAGTTTCATTGTTTTACTATAAACCAGGACAATCCTAGAGGACAATCGGAGGTGTATTTAAATGGAGTTTAGAGGAGGATTTTTATTTGAGTCCATTACTTAGGAATAAAAACTTGGCTCTGCCTGCTGCAGCATTCAATATTTTGAAATAGCACTTCCTTCATGTAATAATGGGCTGGTCAGACCAGCCATAAATAAATCAACTGATGGATCAAACTATAGTCAGATTGCAGTGGTGTCCCAGACACAGTGTAGCCTTACCCACAATACAACTGTGCTATGTTGCAACTCTCCAGCTCGGAGTAACTTGGCTGACTTTCATGTATAGAGTAGATCACAATATGCAGCTTGAGTTTGACGAGGGAGAGGAAAAATCAGTTCTAAATCACTAAGCCATATTTGTTAAATCAATATCACAAAACCAAGGGATTAGAGTAAAATAAATCCTGGTAATACTTTAGTAAATATATGAAAAGCCCTGCCAAGATTTTATGTAATCCCTAATAGCTTTAGCAAAACAAGAGAGCGAAGTGTGGTCCCAGATTCTTACGCTATATGTGTGGTTTGATGTGTTAATTACACACTGTTAAATGGCAGAGCCAACAATAGAAAGGCAGCTATCTTGATTAGAATAGAGGAATATGAGAGAGAGAGAGAGAGAGAGAGAGAGAGGAAAGGGAATAGTTTGTTCCCATGCATTAGTGAAGATAGAAAGTCTTGAAGGCATGCCATTGGGTATCGCTCTGATATGTCTACTGCTTTGAATAGGCAATCATTTATAAACAGGCACTGAGAATGAGACGGTCTCTCTCTCTGTTTTGCAAAGCAACCTTGTGTTCCTGCACATCATGATTTTAGTTGTAGGGAGGGGGACTTATTAGAGATGCTGGTCCAGGCCAGAGAATTGCGTTGCAGCATGATAACTCATGCTCAGTTAAGTAGAAAGGGAAGGGATTTACTAAACATTGTAGAGAATGCACAGTCAGTCTAATAAATAAAGTGTTTCAGCACCATATGCTAGTGGATATTCCTAGGACACGAGTAGATTAAATTGTAATTTGTCCATAACCTTTGCGAACCATAAAGGTAATGTGCAACATGTTGTAGTTGTAAAAAGTGTAATTTCTTTCTTGTGAAGCCCAAACGGAGATGTTAGTCAGAATGTTAAGGACCGGAAGCCTCAGTCACCATTACACTGCATCTTTTTTTCTTTTTCTTTTTTTTTTTTGTACAATGAAAGTGAATGGTGACTGAGCCTGTCAGGATATAACATTCTGTCTTTTGGGCTCCATAGAAGAAAGTCATTTAGGTTTGAATGAGAGTGAGTATATGATGACATGCATTGTCATGCATCCATATATGCCTATAAAACCTCAGTCATTATCTATTGTGTTCCCTGTTGGCATGAAAAAGCTCTGATCTTCTTGGTTAAAGGAAGACACTGTGCTTTCACTTGTTCATTCCGTATGCGTTGTGACCATAAATCTGTATGCAAATGAGTGGCATTTCATTGTTAATGCTACTCTGTCATCAGAGGAAACAGCCTATCACGCTCTTTTTTTGGTGGGGGGGGGGGGGGGTGAAAGGGAGTGTCCTCTTCCCTATTGTTATAGAGCAGGAGTATGCATGTGTATTGCAGTTATGTAAACCCCTCTTGGGGGAATGCAAACAGGCTCTCTGCAATGTTTGTCTTTCGGGAATAAAAACTAATATCAAAGTTTTATGAGAAATCTGTAGGTTACTCTGCTTACTAGATTAAACTCATATACTGTATAGAAGCTGCTACTGTCTCTAGAATATTTACTGTTATCATTAGCTCCTGTAAGCATTATGCAAGGCGGTGGGAAGATTTTTACATGTCCTAAATGTGTCATTTTAATTTCCTTAATATAGGCTAAGGATTTCATGTTCAGATCTTACATAATGGTAACACTTTAGAAATAGATTGTATAAATGAACACTACTGTAGATTGGTACATTTTCAGAAAACCACAACAAGGGCCTCAGTGCTCTACCCCAAGTAAAACGACCCTGCCTAAATGTCTCTACGATGTTCTGGTGCAGAGATATGTTTGGGTGCTCTGAATGGTTGCTAGGGAATTGCTAAGTAGTTTTCAGGGATAAACTAAAAGACTGCCTGCTTGCACGATTAAAATGAGCCCAGCCTCTTGTCTCAATATAATTTAGATCCGGAGATATGATCACTCTGATCACTTTTCAATGGTAAGTCTATGGTATTATTGCACCTGTTTTTCGCTCAGTGGGCAAACATTGGACACCCGATCGCTAATAGAAGTCATAGCACAGCTCTCCTCATTAAGCCGGTCGATTTGACAATAGTTTGACAGAAGAAGAATTGGCTTAGGTATTTTCGAAAATTCATAAACCATGGCCAGAACAATTTGAGCCTTACCTACTATTGGTAGTTCTTAATGCATCAATTAATGTTAACGTATAGAATTCTTATTGTTAAAAATATATTTTTATATGAAGAAATTAACATTAACCAAGACTAATAAATGCTGAAAAATTATAATTCATTGTTAGTTTACAATAACAAAACGTTATCTGATCTTGTTATATACAACCTTGTTGTGAAGTGTTTCTGACATAATTTACTTAGTGTTCATATTGTGGGCGGTTTGAAATAATGTTACATTTGTTTGGTTGCTCTCTTATTTGAAGTCATTAGTTCATGATTTTAGATGCAATTTGTGTCGGTTGCGTTGGCCTCACTGTGAGTCAACCTTGTTGTATCGCATGTCGCCCCATCTCAGGTACAGGATGCAGTGCGCTGTAGGATGGGTGGCTGCAAAGACGACAGTGAAAACTCTCCAGACTCCTGCAAGAACGGCCAGGTGCAGATCATGGTGAATAGCATTCCATTCCATCTCATCTCACATGGGGTACTACTCTTCTCTTAAACAGCACAGCCTGCTGGGTGATACTTTTCAAATTAGATTTTTTTCATGTTTTGTAAATAGGAGCAGGTGGCTCATTGAATATGTCTGAAAATTCCACATTAGAGAAGATTGCTGGTTAAAATCCTGCTCAGGTCCCTTCTTTGCAGTAACACCATCTATGTTCTGACTCCTCTGGAGATGCCCTTTTATGGCAGCTGTGTGCTATTTCTCACTGCAGTTAGAGAAGTCCACAGTTGGTGTTCAGGGCCTAAAAACAAAGGCTTTTGAAATATCAATGAAATAAAGACTCACATGTTGAAATATTTTTGAAAGGTCAAATTTGTTAAGAAAATATTGACAAATAATTCCTTTATTCTGTTTTTAGGCAGTAAACTGGAAAAACAGCAAGCCTGCCAGAAACATGCTTACCTTTTTAAAACCCATATACTGTAGGATATTTTAATATTGTTTATCAGTCCTTTATCCAGTGCTCTGCAGTGATTTGTTTGTCAAAGACTAGACTTGCATGTAACCATGGTAACAACAGCAGGAACTCTCCAAATGTGTGTGTGGATCAGTTTGGATGAGAGTGATCACCACCCCTGCAGGTCCGCTCTACCTTTCCTCTCCTTTCCTCAGCTCACCCCTCATGTTCTCTTTTTCTGTCTCTCTCTCTCTACCTCTCTCTGCCTCTTGCTGACAGAGGTGCCCGCACAGGCCCAGCCTCTACAGTCAGGAACAGTGTGGCTCCCTCCGATATTCGCCTGTGTGCTGCCAAGGCTGCCATCAAGCCTGCCACACCCACCCTCCACTAGCCTTGGCCAATCACAGTCATGGGCACAGTCATAACCATGCCCATGTTCTCAGCCAGAACCACACCCAGACCCTAAACCACACCCACCTCCTCAATCACAACCATGCCCATTCTCTCAACAAAAACCACTCCCACACCCTTGACAAGAACCACACCCATACTCTTAACCAGAACCACATCCATACTCTCAACACCACAGACATCCTCAACCACAACCAAAGCCAGAACCTGGTCCTGGAGCAAAACCAGACAACCGTACGTCTACGAGAGTAAAATAGAACCATGATTGTTCGTCCGTGCTTTAGAGTTAGTACTGTCAGTTTTAGAGTGTAGCTGACAGCATAGTGTGGGCATATTAGTTGGCTAATTAGTAAAGTGGTTTGCTGTCAGCAGATTTGACTTAGTTATTTAGTGCAAAGTTGCTGCTTAGTTTCCATTGCTATGCTGTAGAAGTAGGTGCAGGTCTCTCTTTTTGTCCCTTTTCTTCTGTCTTGAATTTTCTTTTAAACTTTAACATGCAGGTATATGCACACATACAAGTCACTCTCGCTAGGGCATGCTAAATGTTTTCCACAGTGTAATGCCCAGACTAAAGCTTTGTGTTCTTCTTTGAGTCAATTCTGTTGGCAATTGCCAATGCTGCATTACAATGAGGACCTGAAGTTAAAAATAATGGCTCAGGGACATACATTTTCTGTTTGCCCTGAGGGAGGTAGTCAGTTTGCGTCCATTGTATCTCTTTACACCACAATAATATTTTTTTTCTTGTTTGGAAAGTCAAGCCCAGCTGTGTCAGATTGCGGTATGCTAATTTGTTTTCTCTTCAGTAATTAGCGCTGGTGTTAAGGGATCAGCTTTTTTACTGTAGAGGTGTTGCAGATGTATTGCATTAGACTAGGACTTTGTTGAAACACTGCAGGATGATTGCTAAAATTAAAGTTCAATCTTAAGTTGTGTCTCTTTATTCCTTCTTGATGGACTCTTTAATCACTACATATTTTCTGTAACTGCCCTCAGCTCCATCTTTCACCATACCAAAGTGGTATGAGTCATATGTACAGTGCATTATGAAGAAACAGTGCATATGCATATAGTTCACTTTGTGCACAGTATGCAGAGGCATTTTTAACGTGCTTTAATGAGCTTTCTTCTCTCCTTCATCCACCTGCTCAGACGGACTTTGAGAAAGATGTGGACTTGGCATGTCAAACGGGTAAGTATTTCTGGTCCTTTTTGTCATCACCTCTTCTCTTCTGCTACTTCTTCCCAGCCTTGCACATTCATCACCAGTTATTTTACATTTCTCGTTACACTGGTTCTAATGCTACTCTGGTAGAGTTTGTTCATGTAAAGTTAATCCTGCTCATCGTTGTCTTCCCTTCACTCGCAGAGAGAGGACACCCATGTAAGTCTCACTCTAAATTGGAACATTCCTGTTTGTACTGTATGTCATTTGTGTTAGAAAATAGTAATTTTGTTTGTTTTTCATAAATTGGCATATAAAAAATTTGCATGTTTACCTTTTTTATAACAGTACAATATTTCCTTCATTTTACTAGGTCCATAGTTTTAGCTTGGAACTTTCCAAGATCTGTGATTGGCTGATTAAGTTTTGGCACCAATCACTGATCATGTTATTAGTTTCACATCAGAATAAAATCAACTGTGTTTCAGTATTGGCATGGCAGTTCCTCTGCTGTGTATTTACCGAAGCTAGTAAAAATCTGGGTCTGTAACCAATTTTATAAGAACAAGAACACATATTTTGGCCTTAGCAGTTACAGTATGTGGATCAGAAACTACTATTACAATATAAACCTTCATCAATTCCTGAATTTAAGCTAAATATGCTATAGTCTACTCACAAATGGATGAGCACTGCAGGCTTACTGTGATATTATCAATCAGGACACATTCCCCTCCACATCATTGTTGGCCCTGAAGCAACTCTCCTATCAACAAATCAGATTTTAGGGTTAAGCTTAGAATTAGGCTTAGAGCTTGGGTTGGGTGTTGAACAACATTCTTATCAACCTATAATTTCCCTATGACTTTAGGAGAAGTAAAAGTTTAGGGTTGGGTTTAGGGATAGGGTTAAGACAATGTGTGTATGAGAGGAGCGTTGTTCCAGCACCAACAAAAGATCCAGGAACATGTCCTACTTGGCAACATCAAGTCTTGGCATTAGGACAGTACTTGAGTTTTTACCTTTGATTGGCTTTCACTTCTATGGTTCGTTATTTACTTAGGCTGTTACTGTACTGGTAGCTGTTACAGCTGATCATTTTTTCTTAGAAGAGCTGATTTGTCTTTGTGCATGCATTTGGCTTTAACCCAATACAGTTAAACTGATCTCCTATTCACCTGCTTCTACTGGGACTCCATACAATCTTTGCATGCTGAGACCCAAATACTAATCCACTTGTCTGAAAATGTTTGTCCTTTCTTGCCCACACCACAGCCTTCTGCACCCTTTGACCATTTCCTGCACTTACGATCTCTGCACTTACAAACATGTCCATTTCCATGCATTGTAACTGAGCTAATTTTCTTTTGTCTCCTCTCCAATCATTCCCTCTACCAATCACATATTCTTTGTGCTCTCCTAAATAAATCGGAATCACCCTGCTCGCACACTCTTTGACCTTTCTGCACAACATATGGGCTGTATACCTTTGGGAACTTCCATGTAATCATCCTCTATCCTCCCCTCTCCTTTTCTGTACAATTCTTGCGCATCGCATCATTATCTTTCCAACTTTCTGTTAAGATCTGTTTCTCTGCTCTTTACCCCACTGTCCATATGTGTGGTCTTGTGCACTTGACCTTTGCTTCTGTCACTTTCTTCCCACTTCTGTCTATCTTTCTTCTTTCTTTCATTATTTTGTTTTCTCTCCTTTGCCCCCCACCCCAGTCATCTTTAAGGAAGTGAACACCTGTAACCCTGCTACCATAACTGGCACTCTATCCCGTATCTCCTTGGATGATGAGGATGACCCTAAGCTTGTAGCCCACCAGGAAGGAGTCAACTTCAGCAGCCTACCTGGGAACATCCCTCCCCCTAACCTTTTAATCCAAGTACCTCCTCTGGGTCCCCTGAATGAGCTCAGTGAGCAGACACTAAAAAAAGAAGTCAATGTGGAACAGCAAGGTCAGCACCAGCGATCTGGACCCATCTACTTGTGCACTGAGAGTGGGCTGGGATGGGCCCGACCGAACCCTACTTCCACTCAAGATTCAGTTGGTGGAGGAGGTGGGGAAGGGGACTACATGGTGCTCCCACGTCGGACAGTCAGTCTCAAGCCCCCTCCTCCACCCCAGGATGACAGCAATCCCCTGAACATTACAGTAGACGACCCACCCTTTCCTCCACCCCCTTCACCCATGACTCTACATCCAGCCGAGAGCGAGGCCTACCCTGTGGACTTTGCAGCGGTGGACCACATCAACATAAATCTAAACCGCTCCTATGGCATGCTGAAACAGCTTCCAGCCCATGCCGGGCACACACACTCCCACACCAACACCCACACCCTGCAGGTCAAGCAGAATCGGCCCTCTGTCCGACAGATTCTTACCTCGGGCACAGTGGAGCGCACCAGAACCCTTCCTCGCAACCTGGGCAGCACCAACACCAGCCTCTCAGCAGGATCTTTGGAAGTAAGTAGGGAAATACAGGTTTCATGCCCATCTCTTTATCACTGCTCTGTCTTAAACATGTCCAACATAAAAAAATAAATAAAAAAAACAGCCCTCCCTGCTGGAAGAAGCCTAAGTTGGAAGCTGGTTTTACATGGTTTCTGGCTGGTCCAAGCTGGTCATTAGCTGGTCCAAACTGGTTTAGATGGTTGATAGACTGGACTTGAAGTCACTGGGCCTGATTTCAACCTGGTGGACCACCTTGGACCAGGGAAAAACAGCTACCATGTTCCAAAAACCAGCTTGACCACAAAGCTAGTATGATCAGGTGTTCCCAGCAGGGCTGATTTTCTTACATTCCAGGGTATTTTGTGCACCCCTTGTGGTAGATTAATAAACAGATTCACTTGTCTCAGCTGTTCTGGACTCAGTATTTAGTCTTTCTCAGCCCCCTTTAGACTTAGACTTTGGACTCAAACTTAACTAGCTAAAGACCAAAGCCAAGTTGCAAGAAACCACTTAAGTTAAGAAAACCCTTGTTTATAATTGTAGGTGTATTGTCACTAAGGGTTTTCTGAATTTTTCTTGACCTAGACTAGACTAAGGTGGACTCGAACCCAATACTACCCTGTGGTTTGCAATTATGGAGTAAATCCCTGCAATACAATAGTGGTGTAATCGTCCTGAAATTTTGGCAGAAACTAGAAACCACATAGCACAAATAATCACCCTGTCAGGAAAATGTCTGGTAGCTCAGCACAAAATCAACAAAGAGACAAAAACAAGCATGGATTCTATGATTGCAAACACACCCACCCACATACCAAACACACAAACCCTACTATTCTATATAGTAACAGAGACAATTATACTATTGAAGTGTAAAAAGAGAGCAATACTGATGATCTTATTAGTAATGTCTTCTTGCATTTCGGGAACGGATGATGGTGCATCATCTGTTGTCTATGAGACGTCACACATACTGATTATCCAACAACGCTCTCATCAGTCCGTCACAGAAATGCAGTCAGGCGTGCTGTCCATACTCAGAATCCCCTGTCAACATGATGTAACACAACTTAGTGACTGCTTAAGTGTGTGTGTGTGTGTGTGTGTGTGTGTGTGTGTGTGTGTGTGTATGAGTGCAGTTGAGTTTCAGTCTATAATTACACTACAGCCCCACAAGGAGGGACAGCAGATGGTGAGAGAGAAGCACAACCAGAGGAGGTACCTGGGAGAATCTGTACTCCTTCATTAGTGGACACACACACACACACACACACACACACACACACACACACACACACACACGTTGGTGCAGCTATCATTATGAGGACTCTCCATAGACATAATGATTTTTATACTGTAAGAACTATAGATTATATCCCCTAACCCTAACCCTACCCCTAAACCCAACCCTCACAAAAAAACATTTTGTATGTTTTTTAAGTGATTTGAATTATGGGGACACTAGAAATGTCCTCATAACCCACATTTATAGCATAATACCCTTGTAATTACCAGTTTGTAACCTAAAAAAATGTCCTCGTAAACCACTTAAATCTGCCCCCCCCGCCCCCCCCCACACACACCTTCCCTCTCTTTCACACACACACACACACACACAGTTGTTTGAACTAACTAAAGGCAATCGTCATACTTAGTCAACATAAATTCAAATGGACCCTTACTTGCTTCCTAAATACGTGTTGTCTTATTATGAATGATTCATCGGCGCATATTATTTTAAAGAAACAAATTTCTTCGTTGGCCTTCATCAAAATGTATTAACTTTCTATGCCACTGAAACAACTTTCCTTCTAAGCTGATGTCACCAAGCCCTCTAATTTTTCTACCCCTCTCCTCCTACCATCTGCTATATGGGCACTGTTTCCAAATGCTGTTCCTGGAGCCCCCCCAACAGTATATGTTTTGGATATCTCCCATATCTGACAAAACAATTTGAGGCCTTAAAACACTTTACTAATCAACCAATGAATTGCATCAGGTTTTTTAGATTAGGGACACATCCAAAATGTGTTGTATTGGGAGGAACAAGGATGGAAAACATTGTTATAGAGACCACTGTTCACAATCCATCTTCTGTGAACTTCTCTGATCTTCTCTGTAAACACACTAAGCTCCACGTACTCAATAAAAAAAATAAATAAAAAAATAAAAAAAACGTACTCAATTCTCAATAATATTGCATATACATCACTTTGCAGATATAATTTAAATAATGTGTTTTGTGTTTACAACAATTTGTATCACACTGTACCTTTGTACAGTGGTTACAGCCATTGTATTGTGTCAGTGTCGGTTAAAGGGATAGTTCAAACACAAAAATAATAATTATGTTATCATTTACTCACCCTCACACTGTTTCAAACTCGTATGACTTATGTGAGATGGTGTCATTGTATAGAAAGGAGCAGCATTTTGTTTTAACCAAAATATAGAAACACATGAGGGTGAGTAAACAAAGACAAAATTCTATTTTTATTTTTATTTTTTGGGGGGAGATTATTTCTTTAATGTATCACACATGAGATACATGTACTAGTTTTGAGAGTTGGTCTTACAAACTCATCTGCCAATTCAGGAGTGTCAAGTCCTGACCCAGTCAAGACCTGGGTCTTTGCCAATGTAGGCGGAAAGGAGGTTTGAGATGTGGTGTGTACCTTACAGCTCAGATGTTGATAAAGTTAGGTTAGTTTCATCCAGGAGTCACTGGATGAGACAGGTGAAAAGCCATAGCACTAAAGATCCACCTACAGATCTGCTGAAAAGGTATGTGTTCATGCCTACCAAAATATCAATACATAGGAGCCTTTCCCTAGGAGACACCAAACATTTGACCCTAAACTTGAGAGTGAGTTCTTTAGAAAGGCTAAGTTTAAGAGATCTCTACTAAAATCAATTTGGAAGTACAGTGTTGCAGCCTTTCAAGCCTCTAACAACCTGCTTCAGAATTATAGTGTAAGTGCACAAACACTTTTCAGTAAGTGGGTGAGACAGAGAGAGATGGAGAGTGGATGAGAGACGTATAGTGTACATAAAGAGGTGGTCTGTTGTCAGTCAATTAATTAACTTTGGAACATCAACTTGAAATTATGTTCACAACTCATTATATTTCTGTAATGCAGCATATTTCTGAGTAAAACAGGATATTCAACAAGCCAAACAGATTTTATCTACATATAAGAAGAACACTGAGATCTTTATAATATGCTTCTGCTGGTTATAAAAGCCAAACTTGTTCCCTTTTTTTTTTTTTTTTTTTTTTAAATCAAAGGCTAATGTCAACATCATTTGTGCTGTTTTATGAAGGAAGAGTTTTTAACACACATTTGCCAAGTGATAACCACTTATGTTGATGATGGAGCTCAGTCTGAGTCAAGACATGAAAACAAACACTGGTAAACAGTTCAGTAAACTGAGGAGTAGTATATGCTCACTGCACCTACATGAGACCAGTGTGTCATGAGTGCCACAGTCATAGTTTACTGGGGTGCTCAAAGATGTGCAGATGTGATTGATTGTGTCTTCTCTCCCCTCCCCCTTCCCCCAGAAGAAAAGAGTACGGTACTCTGAGATGGACTTTCAGGTAAGACCCCATCCCCAATCTGTCATTAGCCTGTTGTTCGTGCCTCTGTCCAACATTAGCTAGAGATTTGTCAAAGGGCTCGTTCAGAAGCCAATGTATTTACCGCCCTGGTTTTTGTTTTCCCCATCATGCGTTTTGTGCAGTGATTCCCAACCTGGGGTACTTGTACACCAGGGGCTACTTAAGCAGGTTCCATGGGGTACTTGGAAATATTTAGGTTTTGCTTTGTTAAACCTATCAAACAGAAACTTAAAATAATATTAGGGAGTCAAAAGATTAAAGTAAATATAATTTATCATCAAATATAAAGTCATTATTTTTTACTATTATTATTAATTTTGTATTTATTTATTTTGTACAAATAATTTACTCGCCCTCATATTGTTCCAAACCTGTATTGTTCCAAACCTGTATTATGTTTCTTCTGTGAAACATAAAAGGAGATGTTAGGCAGAATGTTAGCCTCAGTCACCATTCACTCTTTTTGCATTTTTTTTTTTTTTTTTTTTTTGCCATACAGTAATTGTTAATGGTTTCTGAGGCTTACATTCCACCTAACATTTCCTTTTGATGAATAAATTATGACAGAATTTTCATTTGTTGGTCTTCTTCTGTCTCTTTTAACACATTCTGTTCCTTTATAGTGAAAGGCACTATAATATAAGTTAAAAGGAACACATTTAAGGTTTTGTATCGATGATGTGGTACTTGAGTGCATACATAAGACAAAAAAGGTTGGGAAACACTGGTATTAGCAACAGTCCTATCCATGGCAAAACTGCTCAGTGTTCCATGTTCCTTGATTCTCTATCATTTTCTGTCATTATTTCCAAATTACATCTATAATATGTAATCTAATAGTATGTTGTATAACAGTTAAACATGACTGAATATATATATGGATCGAGGTTGCAGAAACACTGAAACAGTGTGGAATGAGTGGCATTATTGTGTGTGAAAAACATAGAGACCATAATGAGATGAGTAGAGATTGCATGTGTATGACTGAGGCAGCCAGTAGGACACCTCCATGGAATGATCAACTGGCAGGTTCCAACAAATCTCCAGTCTAAAGCTTCCCAATTAATTTTCTCCAGAACGCACTTTTAAATAGACTGTTTTTCAATTACATTTGAAAACCAAAGTGTTTTTTGACTGGATATTTGCTCTCCAGTATAGAGGCTTCTTCTCAAACAGAGGTATGTCTTATTACTAACACAGTCAGATGCTTTTAGAGCTTCAAAACCTTTTCCATCCTAGTTAGTGCTGCATGATGTGCCTCATCCAAAAACAAATAATAAATTCATAAATGGAATACGAAAGCCTCTCAGACTGAAGAAACTCTGTAAACAAACCAAAGATGTTTAGTATTGCAAACGCACTGATCCCACGTGGATGGTGAATGGAAATAGTGCTTTGTTGGAGTTGGTATTAGCCAAGGAGGTCTATGATATCTTGAGAAAACTATCTGTGAGCATCCCGTTAACAACTTTCATTGGCCATCAATATAGAAAGATGCTTGTTGCTGCTAGATTGATGTTGTTACGGCATCTACCAGCAGTGGCTAACTGGCCCATGCTTACAAGCCATGCTTTGACCCCTTGGCATTTGCAGTGATAGTTGGACCATGTTAAAGCAAGGGGCATGTCAGTTTTGTGTGAAAACCAGCTGTGTCTATGAGTAACCACCTCCAATTAAATCTGGGAATTGGTGGAAGTATGTGTCAGTAGGGAATGACACTGACTAGAACGCTTTAACATAATTTAATACCCATCAACTTTAATAGCCAATCAGAACACCACCCATTGAGAGGATAAAACCTGACAGCGTTTTTATAGTTACCTCTTCCCTAGTTCCCTATTTCCTTGACTACCATCGACCAAATCCCAACTCTTCCCGGACCTGCCCTTTCTTATTTTTCTTTTTGTCTTTTTGTTTGTTTGCTTAAACCCCCCCCCCTACAGAAAGTGATGCACACTCGCAAAAGACACTCAGAGCTGTACCATGAACTCAACCACTCCAACAAGTTCCACACCATAGACAGGTATAACAGGGAACCTGCCATGTCGTCCTTCAAGGTAAGATTCTAACATGTGCCCCTGATACCTAATCCTGACTTGTTAATACACCCAGGGCACCACCTCTAAACACAATGTGAAACAATCTCTTACCCTATGTGTAATAAATAAATAAATAAATAAATAAAAACATGAAATTTCAAGCTATAAACTATGATTAACTTGGCTGTAAACATGCTAACCACATAAATTCAAAAAACGTTTAAAATAGTAACTGGAGCACTAAATTGTTGACTTGCATCATTAATTACTAAATAATAGTACTGAAATTTACATAAATACTTTGTTACCTGATAGGCAGAAAACATCACTTTTTGTTTGCAGGACCTACTATTTAAGGAATATTCAGGGTTCAATACAAGTTAAGATCAGTTACTACAAAAGAGCGATTTCAACTCGTCCCTCCGTTTCTTTTGTTTTTTAAAAAAAGCATAAATTGAGGTTACAGTAAGGCACTTACAATGGATGTGAATGGGGCAATTATTATTTTTTTATTATTATTATTTTAAGGCAGAAACGTGAAGCTCATAATTTTATAAATGCACTACATTCTTCTGTTAAAACACAGGTATTATTTGAGTTGTAAAGTTGTTTAAATCATAACCTTTACGGCGGACCATTGTTCTAGGTAGATGTTGTCATGGCAACAGTTGTAAAACTTGATATTACTTAACACAGAAAGGTTAGTAAGCAATTTTATCACACTAAAATCATGTTAACATGCATATTGTTTACATCTTGTGACTATTATTTTGAAATGGTGAGTATTTAAAGGTGCACTCAGTAACTTTTTGTTTGTATCATCTTGGACCACCTAGTTGTATAGATGCAGCATGATTCAGAATCAATAATTTTCAGTTACATATGCCATTGTAGAAATTAATTATTCTCAATCAGCCATGATTAATTTAATTCAAGAGACAAAGTGTCCAATAACAAGACAGTTACTGAGATGAAGCGAGTAGTATTCAGCTGGTCATGTGATTCTAAAATGGCAGCCCCCATGAGGGCACCCCTGCCCCATGTAGAATAAAACAGCTTTTATAAGGTTACTGATATGACTAGAGTCTTCATCTCATGAGAGTGATCATGATTTTATACATATGTTTCAAAATTACAATTAATTTCTTTAGAAGTAAAACTTTTTTAATGGGGAGAAATGACTGAGTACATTTTTATCAAATGATTGGCCCTGTTCACTTCCATTGTAATTGCCTCACTGTAACTCAGATGTTTGTTTTTTTTTAAAGAAAAGGAGTGACAAGTTGAACTCATTTTTGTGGTAATCAACATTAGGCCACAAATGCTGTCGATTGAGCTTAACTTGTATTGAACCCATAATATTCCTTTAATGTCTTTAAATTCCCTCTAACCTGCAGGAAAATTTCAGGGATTACATAAAAAAAAGAAAGAAAAAAAGAAGTTTTGATATTAAATATGATTAAAATGTGAATGCAAGCTAATATGCTCATAAACGCTGAACTTATTTAATTGTATGATAGGAAGTGGCATGAACATTTTATATATTTACTTCTAGGATATGGGTTTATAATGGAAGCACAAATTAGCTTTAAAATGCCACTGGACATGCACACCTGGTTTTTGGGAGACTCAGGTATTGCTTTGCTTCCAATTCCCCAAGCATTATGTTTTTCAAGCTAATTAATACAGTGTAATAGTTGGATCATATGCAGACCCCTGCCATTACACATATCCAATACACCTGTCTCCAGCTGCGCTCTGTGCTATCTGCTTTCCCTGGAATAAGCTGAAGGTTTCTTTCTTTTAGCTGAGAGAATCATTCTGTTAGCTAGACTGCTGAATCTTTAATGTTCTATTAGCGGAAGGAGCATGAAAAACATTCACGCTCACGAATCCAAGGGTTTTGACATAAAGATTTAAAAACGCATCCTCTGGAAAATTACCTGCTGCAATATACACTGTTGAGACGAGTGTGTTCTTTAGTGGTATTTGCCAGATGCCCATTCACTTTTAATTTGGATTGTGCTGTCTGAAGCCTTAGTAACGAGACATTTCTGGCCTTTAGATCCTTGTGCTGCACTATTTTTGCAGTATGCTTGGATTACGCACATACAGACAAGCATCATAGAGTCATGCTCTCACGTTACAGAAGATAAAACTAGTTCTAACCCCATCTCCAATGTTTTGACACTCTACAGAGCCCTTGTGGCAGTTAGTGATGAGTCAGAATGCTTTTAGCATTCACCTTTTGATTCACAATTAGAAAGCAATTATTTTTATTTCATTCTACAGGTCTTTGATTATGTTGACAATGTTATAATTATAGCTATAATGGTATTCATGAGAGAGAAAAAAGAAAATTATACATTTGTAAGTACTATAATAATTCAGTGCCTTGTGCCAAGCAATTATTTGGATTTCGTCTTCAGGTCACCGGTTTGTGACTGGAGTGAGAGTGAATTTTCAATGAATACAAGCATTTAGTTGACATAATTTATTCATAAAGAAGCAATATTCACATTTATGAATATAACTTAAGTGAGGTCCAAATGTAACAACAATTAGTAATAAATTGGGGAACATTTTTTACATGAATTTCTCAGAATGACAGTATACACTCGAGCTGGCATGGACTCAAGTTTATGCATACCTGATGATCCACGTTATTTGATTTCAAAAATCCTCTTGTGTGACATTTTGTATAAAGGAATTATCATGGTCACAAAGTTGCTTATTCGATTAGTGACCTAGAAATAGTGCAGAATCTGAAATATTTACCATTCATTGTATCATAATTGATTTATATTTTTCATAAAACTTAAACTTTTTTTAATTTACAGGTCTAAATTAGAATTTGAATCCCTAATTTTTAATGAGGTTTCAGACTTTTGAACCTCACCATATTATCTTAAAACACATAAGTGCAACTTAAGTACATTTGCAGACCTGCTATAGTTCTCTTCAGAACAACGTTTTATTTATGTATGTATTTATTAATGTATTGATTTGTCTGGCTCTTAATCCATTGACATAAATCAAGTTTCCCTCAATAACTAGTCTACCTCATAAAACCGCATCTACCTCAAAAACTAACCTAAAAACAGTCTGTTAATAATACATTTCTGAACATGCCCCAAAGTGCCATGTCAGTCATCTTTAAACCCCTCTAACAATCCGGCCACCTTCACAGGTTCCTCCTCCACCTCCACCAAGACATTCTGAGCCATTTTTAACACGGAGAATGAGCTTCGTTTACAAAGAAAGCCAACGTAAGCATGTCAACCAGACCCCATACCCCCAGCCTGTGTGATAGGGCCCTTTTTTATAATGGTTCTTGTTGGTGCAATGTAATTCCTCACTTGTTGACTCTATGAGGTGTAGAGGACTAAATATTAGTTTTTTTTTTTCCTCATGCAAGCTTAGTATGGAATGTCCCCTGCGGTATTGTGCTGTACTGCTGTAAATGACTCAATATTGTGCTGTCCTTGTGTTTGTGGTAGTGCGTTATTAAAAAAAAAAAAAAAAAAAAAAAAAAACTTTAACCCTTTATTTAAAACATTTCAACCAAACCATAACATAAACTCATAACCTGACAGATTTAGTATGGGTATCAAACTTGGTTTTAAAAGTCCATAAACAGATACACTACAAAAATTGTCTTCTTAAACAGTATTTTTGGATTTTTTTTTTTTTTTCTAGTAAAATTATCTAAAAATCCTTAAAACAATAAACATTTACTTGAGAAGCAAAATTACACAAGATATTAAAACTTGTTTTCAGAGAATATATATTGAAATATATTTATTTTTCTTACCATGACATTTTTTAAGCATAAAGCAATACATTTTGTGAGGTTTAAGTTTAAAAAAAAAAAAAAAAAAAAAAAAAAAAAATATATATATATATATATATATATATATATATATATATATATATATATATATATATATATATATATATTCAAGTCGTCATTTTTATTTGTATAGCACACATCGTTTCAAAGCAGCTTTACAGGAAATCATGCATTAACCAAAAAAATTAAACTGTAATATTTCATTGTGTATTTTGATTATAATATGATTGTAAATTGTGTACAAAAATAAATAAATAATAATAATTAAATAATAATTGTATGTAGAACCCATGTGAGCAAGCTGAATGTGACTGTGGCATCAGATATTGGTTAATGGAGAAAAATAACATTGGGAGAAACCAGGCTCACTGTGGGGGCCAGTTCCCTTCTGGCTAAACAGCATGAATATAATGCTAATATTAGTTATTTGTGTGCAGTGCAAGTCATGGTTAAATTTAGCAAATTAAGTAAGCGTTAAGGTCCAGTGTTTAAAAAAAAGAAGAAAAAAAAAGTTTTTTTATGAACTTTAAGATTAATGTCTTTAAAGTCTGTCATGGATTAACGGCAGAAATTCACACAGATGCATTGTCCTTTGTTAGCTGGCTGATGGAGGTGTTTGTTGGCATTTAAATGATAGTCTATGTATTCCATTTCAAGAGTGTAGTCCATCAATAGACAAAGGTGATGCAGGCAGAGATAAATGAGGTGCATCGCAGTTCAACCTGCAGGTCATTTCAGTGAGGTTCAGTGGGGTCCATCCTAAGTCCAAGGTTCAGGCAGTGGCATATGAAGTATCTGATGTCTTACAGATGGAGTTGGCATCAGTTCATCCTCTGAAGTGAAAAGACTGAAGTGATGTCTGGCTAGCACCGGCTGTAGTTTGACGAAACAGGAACAGAGCTGGATCTGGCTGGCTCTGGTAACCTTGAGATATGGATAATATTAGCGTAGATGCCATTCAATTTTATGCAGAGTTATAGATCATGATAGATGTTTCTGGTTCCGGCAGACCAAACTAAAGCAGCCTAATTGTGAGTTGATGGGTAAATTAGGTGTATGCCTGGCTAAATAGATGAGTCTTTAGTCTAGACTTAAACTGAGTGAGTGTGTCTGCATCCCAAACAGTGTTAGGGAGACTATTCCATAGTTTAGGAGCCAAGTATGAAACCTTTTGTGGATTTTGATATTCTTGGAATTATTAACAAGCCAGAATTTTGTGATCGTAATGAACATGATGGAATATAGCGTGTCAGAAGGTAACTTAAGTACCTTGTAGCTAGACCATTCAAAGCTTTGTATGTAGTTAACAGAATTTTAAAATTAATACGAAATTTAACAGGTATATTCTCTAAAAATAAGTTTTGTTACTGTACAAGCAAGTTTTAAGGATTGTTAGATTTTTCTTTATAAAGAACACAAAAATACTGATTAAGAAAAATATATATTTTATTTTTTATTTTTATTTATTTATTTATTTTTTGTCCAGTGTATGAATTGTAAAATTGCATTTTAGTCTCTAAATCAGAATGTGCGGCCATAAATCTGTATAATGGAGCATAATATGACTGGTATACGGTAAGTAAGCACATAATCTTACAGCAACAGGGTGATATAAATGATATTAGAAGTATGCTTGGCCAGTGTTGAAAAACATGGACTTCCATTGTGTGTGCGGGCCAGTGAAGAGATGAGTGCGCAGCAGGGAAAATCTAAGCCATTTTCCACCTCTGATCTTATGCTAGAGTTCTCTTTAATGACATTTGATCATTCTAACCACTGGTGAGAACTGTGAGGTTAGTGGGGTCTCCAACACATCCAAAACGGCCCCTTTCAGACCCTTTCTTCTAATCATCTTTCTCTCTCTAGTTCTCTCGCACACACTCTCACTTCAATCTCTCGCTCTTGGCACAGACTCGCTTTATCTCTTTCTTTTACTGTGGGGACAGTGGAGCCATCTTAGTCACTTGCAGTCGCCTAAATTGCTTGTGTTAGTAAGAATGGAGCTTGATGCAGTTTGAAAGGCAGTTAACCTCTAAGTGAGGATGCTGGCTGGGCTGATAGCTTTAGCGGAGGCACCCCATATGGTCCCAAATGGATGAAGGACTGGTACCCTGTGTTCAATCTATTCATGCTAATGGAGATCCTACAAATGAACACAGCAGGGAACTCAAGAGCAAAAGCAGGCAACAGTCTGGCTCCTGAAATATGGATTAGCTGAAAACTTCTGCTATTGTTACCCACGGCCTATGACTGTTGTATGCAAATGGTAAACATCACGAATACATGAAGAGATGTAGTAAAGCTTTAATAGTATTTTTGTTGTAATTTTATAATCTTTGTTATTCTTTATCTGTGTACTTGTTTTAATTGGGACTATCATTATGTTATTTTGAAATAGTAACATTATTCTCACAAAACAGATTGTTTATATTTTAAATTCTGATTGTAAAATGACTATAAATGCACATCTGTTACTGCACATTCTATATTAATGTGCCAAGTTGCTAGGTTGCTTGGCAACTGCATAGGCATACAGCTAGGAAAATTAACTATAATACTTGTTGGAAAAATTGTTATAAATAAATGTAATTTTCTATTGAACATTTGTGTCTTTTATCATAATGCTTTTGCCACCGTTTTATAAAAGCAACAAGCTTTTTCATTGTGCCTAACCCAATATGATACAATGTAGCCATATGGCAACAATTAATTTTCTTTCACCTTCTAACCTTAAGAAAAAGCTACAATGTAATGCCTTCTTGAAAATAAAAGAGCAGTCTTAAAGTAACCAATATTATGATGTTTTTTTTTTATTTTTTATGAAGTCACACTGCATCACATGCATCGTTTAATTACAGAAATATTAATTTAATTCAAGTAGTAATTTATCCTTTTTAACTAGTTTTGGACCATTTTCCATTGTGGTGCAGAGTTGTTATACAGCAACATTTCTCAATTTTTTCAATGTTACATTCATTTTTTTTATTATGTAATAAATTATGTATCTTTACAAAATAACAGTCTTAGTACATTGCAGCAAAAACACACTCGAAGTAATCTGCTAAAATTACTGCCTAGGTGTTAAATGCCTTCATCTACAATTAGAAAGCTGAATCCAAATCATGATTGCATTGTGTGACCCTAATCAACTGGTACGAATAAAACATAACTGCTTTCTAGTGTAACTGGCTCATTAAAAGGGACAGACTTACCTCTCTTAATCACTATAGCACTGATAATGTTAAGTATACTGGAAGAGTGGTATCATGAATCTAACACTGTAATTGTCATGCCCTCAAGAGATGAAGAAGATGGTGCCGCATATGGCTGCCTCGATGTGGAGCTCTCCAGTTCTTTTGTTGTTTGTGTTTGTTTGTCCTGTGTTTAGTAATATTTTTCAGATCAGTTTTACCAGGGATGAACTGCTGAACATTCGGCAGCACATACCAGACAATCTTTTCCCGGTTTTTGACTATTCGAACGTATCGCTTGACATTTTTGTCAGAGGCGCATCTGTGTTGTTTAAGCACGCTATGAGACGCAGGTGAGGGAATCGAGCCAGCGCGCTGGTCAAGCTCCGTCTTTTGAACAGCGCTGTTGAGTATTCATCTAGCGAATCTCCGCTCTCTCCCTAACAAAACGGTTGAACTACATCTCCTCACCTGTACAAACAAGGACTTTTCAAACTCTGCTGCCTTGTGCTTCACAGAAACCTGGCTGAGTGAAGCCATTCCGGATAGCGCGTTACATCTACCGGGCTTTCAGCTGTTCAGAGCGGATCACATTGCGGAATTAACGGGGAAAACGAGAGGCGGTGGAACATGCTTTTACATCAATGAAAGTCGGTGTACAGACGTAACAACGTTAAAAAAGATGTGCTGTCCTAATTTGGAAATACTTTTTATCAACTGTAAGCCTTTCTACTCGCCGTGGGAGTTTTCCTTGTTTATTCTGGTGAGTGTTTATATTCCTCCACATGCGCACGTGAATGCAGCGCTGCAACAGCTGGCTGATCAGATCACAGACACGGAGCAACACCACCCGGACTCATTTATTATCATTCTTGGTGATTTCAACAAAGCCAGTCTCACCCATGAACTGCCAAAATACAGACAGCACATTACATGCCCAGAGGTGGGTAGTAACGCACTACATTTACTCCGTTACATTTTCTTGAGTAACTTTTTGGGGAAAAAAAAATACTTTTGAGTATGTTTTATGGTGGGTACTTTTCACTCTTACTCAAGTAAATTTCGGAGGAAAACAATTTACTTTTACTTTGTTACAATGAGTAGCGTTCTTGTCATTACATTACTGGTTTTAATTGAACAAGTTTTAATAAATGCATAATTTATTGCGATTTTTGAACAGGACTCTTACGAAAGTGGAACTTCACAGCTGCACGCTGTCACTCGAGTCGCATTCAACACTACAGCAACAAGCGCAAAAAAAAAATGTCTTCACTCTATACAGTGCCTTCATTTTACACCAAGACAATGATATATTTCAAGATTAAAATTGCAGCTCCAACTTAATAAAACACTTGCGGTATGTTTTAGAGATTGTGATAATGTGGGCTTGTCTGTGTCATGGTGAAACTCATTCATTTTCAGCGTGAATCTGTAACTATGGGCTCTTATGACCTCAGTTTCTAAGTTTGCATTTTTATATCAGTGCTGCAACATACAGTATCAGTGCCTACTGTATAAATCCTTGTAAATATTGCCCTGCCTATCGCGATTATGAGCATTTCTGCACATGCACAGCGTTTGACAGATGCGGGCGGCTTTGTCTTATCGAAAACAAACTTCCAAGCACAGAGATAAAGTGCAATTTACCCTTAGTGTACAGAACTAATTATCTAAATTCTTTCGACACTGACAATGATGAACCGTCACTGAACTAAATTCTCGCAGGATGTAAAAAGCTGTGAAATAATGACAGAAGGCATGAATAAAATATTATCTTTCTTCAGTGTACAATTAAACATATATTATTTGGGACTGTGTGACACTGTTCATGTTTTTCACCATAATAATTACTAGAAAAAGATTTCCAAACATCTCTTCTAATTGACAGATTCGTCCAAAACTGAGAAGCATCCTTAAAGTGATAGTTCAGCCTTTAATTAATATTCTGTCAGCATTTCCCCACCCTCATGTTCTTCCAACCCCGTGAATCGTTCTATATTTTATGGAACCAAAAATATTTTAGACAGAATGTTAGGGACTGACAGTCTCCATCACCATTCCCTTTCAAAATATGGAAGAAACAAAACATGCAGTGAAAGTAAATGATGATTAAGGTTAGGATTCTGTCTAACATATCCTTAAAGGAATAATTTACCCAAATTTGAAAATTCTTGCATTTACTCACCCTCATGCCATCCAAGATGTGTATGTTTTTTTGTTTTTTTTCTTCTGCTGAACACAAATATGTTTAGAAGAATATCTAAGCTCTGTTGGTTCACAGAATGCAAGTGAATGGTGAATGAAACTTTGATGCTCAGAAAGCTCATAAAGGCAGCATTAAAGGAATTCAAATGACACCGGTTCAATCTGTCTTCACAAAGGATATGATAAGTGTGGGTGATAAATATTTAAATTATTTTTTACTAATAAATCTCCACTTTCAAATTTTTTCTTCTTTTGTTTGGTGATTCAGTTATTTGTGCATATCACCACCTACTGGGCAGGGAGGAGAATTAATAGTAAAAAAGGACTTTATATATTATAAAGTTGTATCTGTTTCTCACCCACACCTATCATATTGCTTCTGAAAATCACTGGAGTTGTATGAATTACTTTTATGTTGCCTCTATGTGCTTTTTGGAGCTTCAAAGTTCTGGTCACCATTCACTTGCATTGTATGGATGAACAGAGCTGAAATATTCTTCTAAAAATCTTCATTTGTGTTCTGCAGAAGAAAAAAAGTCATACACATCGGGGATGGAATGAGGGTGAGAAAATTAGAGCATTTTAATTTGTTAATGAACTTTCCCTTTAATTTGATGCATGGAAGAAAAAAGTAATATGGGTTTGGAACAACATGGTGGTGAATGATGACAATTTCCATTATTTACAATTATATTAATAATAGTTGTATTATTTTTATTAATAATAATAATAATAATAATTCTGTAATGCATATTAAATGTGTATCATATACTGGAATATAGGAGAGCAAACATCCATTACATTATATGTGAAAGTAACTAGTTACTACTCTTTTTAGTATTCTTTTTATTGGATACTTACTCTTACTCGAGTAATTTTTAACATGATTACTTTTACTTCTACTTGAGTATTTTTTTAAGTAACTTTACTTTTACTTGAGTAAAGTTTTTGTCTACTCTACCCACCTCTGTACATGCCCCACCAGGGACAGAAATATACTGGACCACTGCTACACAACATTAAAGGATGCATATCGCTCTGTCCCTAGACAGCTTTGGGACTCTCTGATCACTGTCTTTTTCTACTTCTTCCAACCTACAGGCAGACATTTAAACAGCTAAACCTGTAGTGAAGACTGTAAAAAGATGGACCAATGAAGCAGAGCTGGAACTACAAGCCTGCTTTGACTGCACTGATTTAAATGTTTTTGAAGCTGCAGACACCAATCTGGATGATCATATATCAGTTTCTGTGAGGATGTGTGTATTCCTACTAAGACTTATTTAACATTCAACAATGACAAACCATGGTTTACAGGAAAACTCAAGACAGCTTTGTCGTGCCAAAGAGGATGCTTACAGGAGCAGGGATAAAATCTTGTATAATCAGGCCAAAAACACACTAAGGAAATTAAAGTGGCTAAAAGAAGCTACTCTGAGAAGATGAAAAACAAGTTTTCAGCTAACGATCCTGCATCAGTGTGGAGAGGCATGAAAGGCATTACTAACTTCAAGACACCATCCCCCAACATTGTAGGGAACCAACAACTTGCTGGCAACTTGAATGTGTTTTACTGTAGATTTGAAAAGCCCAGTCTCACACCCCACACCCGAGCTTCACCTGAGCTTCACTTCACACAAACACCAACTGCAACAAATTATTTAACATATCCTACCTCTTCTGCATTACATTCCCTTGCACAGTATATAACAAATTTGTATTTGTACATACTATATGTATATTTTTGTCTTATTGTGTTTCTATATATACTTATATTTTCTACTCACTTTTTATTTTTATTCTATTTATTATTTTTATTTTATTTTTTATCTCTGTCTTGTGTTGTTTGTGCACTGGAAGCTTCTGTAACCAAGACAAAATGTATGTGGAAGCATACTTGGTAATAAAGCTCCTTCTGATTCTGAAGGTTAAACTCTGAACATCTAACGGTGGTCACAAAGCACGGAAAAACTATTTTGTGTGTTTGTGTTATTATTACAGCAAATCTGACTGTAGCGCACATCTGCATGTGTTTACCTATTCTTTGCATGCTTGGTATACCTCGTTGAGACTGTTTCCCTGCAATTGAGTTGAATTATTGGTATTTGAGAACAACTGTGAAGTTCAGGTGCTCTAAACAATCTGCTACAATCAGGGGGAGAGTAGCAGATGTACTGCATGTTTTTCCTAGCATTCACTCTCATCTAATTATTCTCAAAATAGTGTGAGGGACTCGACATGGAGGCAAAGGTAGAATCCATATGCAGGAAGTTTATTACACACAGCAAACAAATCCAAAACAAAGGGCAGAGACATAATTGTTGAAGCAGGCAAAGTAGTCATTATTAAATAATCAGTTCAACCAGGCAAACAGAGCAAAACAGTAATCCAAAAATCAGTAATCCAGAATAGCAGGCACAATGGTTATAACAAGAAGGCAATGAAACAGGCAATGGGAAAAACACTGTGATCCATCGATCTCTGGTGGAGGAGGAGGCTCAGGATCCATGGCCAGACGTCGGGTGGACCGGTTTCAACAATGACACATGAAAGGAAGGAGATATGTGGTAGTTAGCAGGAAACTCCAATAGGTATGTTACCTGATTGACCTGTTTGAGAATTCTGAATGGACCAACATACCTGGGGCTGAGCTTCCTGCAGGGTAGCCGCAACTTGAGATCATGTGTAGATAACCAGACCCTCTGACTGGGCTGGTAGTTGGGGTGGGGATGCCTCCGTCGATCAGCTTGGATTTATTGGGCCTGTATGGCCCGCTGCAGACTGACGTGCGCACTGTCTCACACCAGCTCGCTCTGCCTGATCCAATCATCCACCACTGGCACCGTAGAGGGTTCACCTGACCAAGGGAAGATAGAAGGTTGATAGCCCAGCACACATTGGAAGGGAGTGAGTTCAATAGAGGAGGAGTGAGTGAGGGATTTCTGAGCATATTCTGCCCATGGGAGGAAGTCGCTCCACTTCTGTTGTTCACGACTGAAGTAGGACCTGAGATATCTGCATATCTCCTGGATCAGCCTCTCCACCTGTCCGTTTGCTTGAGGATGATAACCAGACATGAGGCTGACGTTGATGTCTAGCTGCTTGCAGAAGGCCTGCCAGACTCTGGAGGTAAACTGCGTTCCCCGATCAGACACTATGTCTTCTGGCAAACCATATATCCTGAAAACTTGGTGGAAGAGAGCGTTAGTGGTCTCCATGGCAGTGGGTAGACCTTTCAAGGGGATTAGTCTGCATGACTTAGAAAAATGATCAATGATAACAAAGATGGTAGTATCCCCATTGGAGTTTAGCAGATCTGTGATGAAGTCAATGGACAGGTGGGACCAGGGTCTCTGAGGGATAGGCAGTGGCTGTAGTAGGCTGGCTGGCAGTTCTCTGAGGGTTTTTGATTGTGCACACACTTGACATGCCTTTACATATGCAGTGACATCATTTATGAGTGAAGGCCACCAGAATGAGTTATGTACCAGGCTTATTGTCCTCTGGATACCAGGGTGTCCAGTGCTGAGGGAGGTATGGATCCATTGGATCGTTCTCTGGTGTAGAGTGTGTGGCACATACTGTTTTGTTGGGGGGCATTCAGGTGGTGCAGGGTCTGTCTGTTGGGCTCTTTGGATTTCTTCCATGATGTCCCAGCTTACGGGTGTGATGATGACTGGAGGTGGTAATATGGATACATTTTGAAGTATGTTGTGAGAAAGATCATAGCGACAGGAAAGAGCATCAGCCTTGCAGTTCTTACTGCCAGGGCAGTAGGTGACTGTGAATTGAAACCTTTTGAAGAAGAGTGACCATCGGGCTTCTCTAGGACTGAGTCGTTTTTGTTCCCTTGATGTATTCAAGGTTTTTATGGTTGGTGATTACTTGGAATGTATGGGCAGATCCTTCAAGCCAGTGGCGCCACTCTTCTATTGCAGCCTTCATGGAGAGTAGCTCTTTGTTTCCAACATCAAGCGCATGAATAAAGTTTTCCAGGGATACCATGGTTTTGAGAGAGAACCATCCCGATGCCGCAGTCTGATGCATCCAATTCCACAATGAATGGTTGGTTAGGATTGGGGTGCTTGAGAATGGGGGTGGTCGTGAAACTAGTCTTGAGAGTTTCGAAGGCCTTTTGAGCAGAGGCTCAGTGGTTGAGGCTCTGGGTTACTGATCAGAAGGTTGGGGGTTCAAGCCCCAGCACTGCCAAGATGCCACTGTTGGGCCCTTGAGCAAGGCCCTTGACCCTATCTGCTCCAGGGGTGCTGTATCATGGCTGACCCTGCACTCTGACCCCAGCTTAGCTGGGATATGTGAAAAAAAGAATTTCACTGTATATGTGCAAATGTATAATGTGTGAAAAATAAATATAATTATTAATTAAATTATTAATCCATGGTAGTTTGGATGGTTTCCCTTTGAGCAATGATGTTAAAGGGGCAGAGATGAGACTGTAGTTGCAGATAAACCTCCTGTAGAAGTTCACAAAGCCCAGAAAACATTGTAGCTCCTTAACAGTATTGGGTCTTGGCCATTCCGTGACTGCCTGGATCTTGGAGTTATCCATCTCAACACCCCTATGACTGATTATATACCCCAAGAATGTTGTCTGGATAGTGTGGAACTCACATTTTTCTGCTTTCATGTAGAGTTGATGTTTCTGTAGGTGTGAGAGGACCATCTTGACTTCTTCAATGTGTTGTGTTTTATTTTGGGAGTAGATGAGTATGTCATCGATGAAGGTGATGACACACTTGTTGAGGAGGTCTCTCACCGCTACGTGGTGATGAATGCGGTTTTCCATTTGTCTCCTTCTCTAATACGGTTGAGATTGTAAGCACTTCTCAAATCAAGTTTAGTGTAGAAATGTGCTTCACGTAGTTGTTCAAGGGCAGATGGAACAAGAGGGAGTGGGTACCTGTATTTGATGGTTACAGTGTTCAGCCCTTGGTAGACAATACATGGATGGAGCCCTCCATTTTTTTTCTCCATGAAGAAAAAGCCTGCTGCAGCTGGAGAGGTGGAGGGACAAATGAACCCTTACGCTAGAGCCTCCTCGACATAGATTTCCATGGCCATGGTTTCAGGTCTTGATAACGGTAGTCCTTGCTCCTGGGAGGTGCCATGTTGGACAGTAACTCAATAGTGCAATCCCATGGACGATGAAGGGGTAGATTTGTTGCCTTGATCTTGCTGAACTTCGGAAAACTCAGAATATTCTTTGGGGATCTTGACTTGAGCTTGAATCTCTGCACTTTCGATGCTAGTAGTTAAACATGACTTGGTGACTGTGACATGAAGACAGTATGACCGGCAATAATCTGACCATTGTTTTAGCTCACCCTGTCTCCAGGAGATGATGGGATCATGGATAGCCAGCCATGGATGACCCAGGATGAGAATATGTTTGGGTGAGTTGATGACAAACAGAGATATGGTTTCTGTGTGAAATAATCCAATACGTAGTGTCACTGGAACAATTTGGTGAGTGATGCCTGTGCCTATGGGTGCATTATCCACAGCAGTGATGTTAATGGTGGGTATGCAAGGTACTGTTGGGATATGGAGTTCCTGTACAAGATCTTGATGAATCAAATTTACAGTGGACCCCGAGTCAACGAGTGCAGAAACATATTTCAATTTATCATCAAAGGAGAGTTCGATGGGGAGAGAAAAGCTGTGGTGTATGGGAGAGGAAATACTCTTGATACTCACATTTGTTCTAGAAGTTTGATATTTCTTGCTTTTGTAAGGGCATGCAGAGTGTCGATGACTCCTTTCACCACAGTAGTAACACAGTCCCTCTCTATGATGACGAACGAGTTCTTCATCAGAAACTCTAGCATAGTCGATCTGCATCAATTCGGGAGCTTCGGAGCATACCTGGACTTGACTGTGGACTGATGGTTGTGATTTGGAGCTAATCCTTGAACGTGGTGAATTTTGAAGCAAATTATCAATCTTTACAGCCAACGAAATGAATTAAGTGAGCGTTGAATTCTCACCCTTGCATGCAAGTTCAGCCTGCAGATTGTGGTTCAGTCCCTCTCTGAACACAGTCTTAAGTGTGATATCGTTCCATCCACTTTGGGCTGCTAGTGTCCTGAAGTGTATGGCAAAGTTAGCTGCTGAACGTGAACCCTGGCATAAATGAAGCAGCTGAACAGAGACATCTTTACCTCCCTCTGGGTATTCAAACACTTCATGGATCTGGGAAGTGAAGTAATCAAATGAAGTTTGGAGTTGTTTATCAGTCTCCCAAACAGCAGAAGCCCAGTCTAACGCTTTAATAAGTAACGTCATCATAAATGCACATTTCTTCGAATCCTGGCTGAATGAGTCTTGTTGTTTGGAGAAATATATTCTACACTGACGTAGAAACCTCTTACATTTCTCTGGTGAACCATCAAACTTATCAGGAAGAGCGAATCTTACTGTTGTAGCTTGTGGGGATGGAAGAGAGCGTATGTAGTGGGTGAGGCTCTCATTTGCAGCTCTTAGGTTGTTCAGTTGCTCTTGGTAAATTGTGAGAAGTTTCCACTGGTAAGCGAATGCAGCCTGGAGCTGAGAAACTTCCGCTGGATTCATTGGTGGTGAAGTATTCTGTGAGGGACTCGACATGGAGGCGAAGGTAGAATCCAAATGCAGGAAGTTTATTACACACAGCAAACAAATCCAAAACACCGGGCAGAGACGTAATCGTTGAAGCAGGCAAAGTAGTCGTTATTAAGTAATCAGTCCAACCAGGCAAACAGAGCAAAAATCAGTAATCCAATAAAGCAGGCACAATGGTCATAACAAGAAGGCAATGAAACAGGCAATGGGAAAAACGCTTGGTAAGGCAGTGAAACTGGCAATAGAAGAAAATGTTCAATGTTAGTATTCGGGAGAGGGCTCCCTCTGGCGGTCGGCTGAATGAATACCAGCCTCATTCATTACAAATAGTTTTTTGGGTTTTTATTTACAGTAGATTATTTGTTGGAGTTTCAGAAGGAGACCTCTAAAATATTTAAAGGGAGAGTTCACCTAAAAATTCTGTCATTCTCATTTGTTGTTCCAAACTGGTCTGACTTTTTTTCTTCCATGGAATAAAAAAGGAGATATAGGCAGAATGTTAGCCTCAGTCACCATTCACTTTTTTTCAATACAATGGAAGTGAATGGTGACTGAGGCTGTCAATCTCTAATTTTCTGCTTAACATCTCAGTTTGTGTTTCACTGAAGAAAGAAAGTCACTCTGGGTTTGGAAGAACATGAGTTCGAGTAAATGAAAACATGACTTATTTTTGGGTGAACTATCTCGTGAAGACATTAATTAATGATTTGTCATATTAGCACATCTAAAATGATATCATGACCCCTTTGCAGTCTAAATGTGTTTGCATTTTTGTCCACACAAATTAGCCACACAATTATATTTCCCTACCGGAAACTATGTTGACCAAAGTTGAGGCAGATGCACCATCAGACAGCTTAATGGAGAGGCTTAAAAATGGGATGGGACTTTCTTACCCACTCACACACACACACACAGAGCTAAATGCTAATTTGCAGTCTGTGCCAATTAAGGCATAATTAGTGAGATATGTCATGTCTGAAGATTTTACCATGTAGGGCTCTGTTCTGGCTGAAGGTTTTGTGTGTCTATTTTGCCCTTTTTGCAGTTTCAGTAGGATTCCTTTTAACACTGAGTTGAATAGATTATGGATTAGCAAAACAGAAATAATATAACTCCGCAAGGTTACCAATTTTCATGGCAGTGAGACCAGATAAGGCTTTTAGCACATTATGCTTTATACATAATGTATAAGTGTATAATGGAGATAACAGGGGTGTAAGAGAACACGTATGCAATGAAGGTGACCGCATATATAAACATATATTCTGTTTATCCACTCACAATACACAGTACTATCTGTAAGTAAAATAGAGGAGACCAGGGAGTGTTTTGTCTCAACGTCTATAAATCAGAGGTTATTTGCACTGTGTGTGTCAAACTTCGATATAATTTTCTCATGGTTATCAGCTACACATTAAAGTAGTCAAGAAATGTACTACTGTTCTTATCCTGGCCCTAAACTGTGTAAATTAGTGTCAGATACAGTAAAGGCATAGTTCATGCAAAAATGAGCACTGTGTAAAAATGGAGGGAACGAGACGTTGTGTCGATATAGTGACACTAGGGGTCACTCTTGGGAGCCCCAAACACCTCTGATTTTGAAAAAAGACCAATGGGAATTGGCAAGTGGAATTTGCATGCCACTCCCCTGGACATACAGGTATAAAAGGAGCTGGCTTGCAACCACTCATTCAGGTTTTGTGCTGAGGAGCCGAGACAAGGTCCCGGCCATTTCAGCGGGTAGTTCAGTATTGTGGCAAGAGGGACACAATGTCTTGTTCCCTCCATCAGGGAACAGAGGTTACGAAAGTAACCAGGACATTCCCTATCTGTCACTCACTTGACGTTGTGTCGATGTAGTGACACTAGGGGTCCCTATATGAAATGCCACAATAAGCTGAACTGTGTTACGTTGACTGGCAGTGCGAGATGGGCAGACCGCTGTGTGCCTCGTAGCCAGCGCACCAGGCCGTCACGTAACCTCCCCCAATGCTCTTATGAGCATCGAACGGTCCTTTGGGAAAAAGTCAACTTGCCCAACAAATAGGGACAGGCTAGCCCTGCCATGGCTTCTTTTCCTCTTTTTTTCTCCCCAAAAAGAGTGGAATTTTGTTTACCTGTTGGGGGCCATAAGTGTCTAAGTCGGGAGGGTGTCACTCCCAAGAGGAAGACACCGCGGAGACCACACCCTGCTCGGGGGGTGGAAATGCATCATATAGTCTTACCAAGGCTTGTCGGAAGTATGTCATGTGGAGAAGTCCCATGGTAGGTCCTACCCGAGAGGGGAGGAACTCTACAAACATGGTGACCGGGGGTAGAGGACACTCTGCCCAAGGAAGACACAGTTTACTGAAAGGGAAACGATTTAGCAGCAGATATATCACATGGGGTCACCTATGGGGAACCAGCACATGTGGAGCACCTACCCCAGTACAGGGCTTAGTTAGCACATGTACTGGGCCGGCAGTGAGTTTCTCCGCAAACTCGCCTGCCACAGGGCTAAGGAAGAAAGTCATCCAGGGATCACAACTTGTGAACACGACTGGGAGTCAAAAGTGCACGTCTTCATTTCAGGGGAGGGGAAAGGCACTATGCGCAAGCGGTACACCTGGCCAGCTGTCCCAGAACTCACCTGCTCATACCTGACAATATACGGGATGAGACCGGCTCAACCCAGAGATTGTAGAACCTTGCAAAGGTGTTGGGTGTTGCCCAGCCCGCTGCTCTGCAGATGTCTGCCAAAGAGGCGCCATTGGTCAGGGCCCAGGAGGCCGCCACACTCCTAGTAGAGTGGGCTCATAGCTTGCAGGTTGCACGGGGCAGCGCTTGCAGGTTCACCACCTGATCCATAAACGGGGTCGTGGGAACCTTGGGCACATAGCCCAGTCGGGGTCTCAGGATCACATGAGAGTAGCCCGGACTGAACTCCAGGCACGTTTCGCTGAGAGAGAACGCCTGCAGGTCCCCTACCCTCTTGATGGAAGTGAGCGCTGTCAGGAGGGCAGTCTTAAAAGAGAGCGCCTTAAGCTCAACTGACTCCAGGGGCTCGAAGGGAGCTCCCCGAAGAACCCGAAGGACTACAGAGAGGTCCCACGAGGGCATGAGGCGCGGTCTGGAGGGATTCAACCTCCTAGTGCCTCTCAGGAACCAGATGATGAAGTCATGCTTCCCCAAATACTTACCATCTACTACATCGTGATGTGCCAAAATGGCGGCTACATACACCTTCAAGGTGGAGAGGGACAGCCGCCCCTCCGGCCTCTCCTGCAGGAAGGAAAGCACCGATCCGACTGCGCATCCCTGGGGGTATTCGCGTCAGGAAGAACACCACTTAGCGAACAGACGACACTTCAAGGCATACAGGTGCCTCGTAGAAGGAGCTCTAGCTTGAGTGATCGTGTCTACCACCACGGGTGGTAGGCCATTTAGGTCTTTCGCATCCCGTCAAACAGCCAGACATGGAGATTCCAGAGGTCTGGTCCCGGGTGCCAGATGGTGCCCCGTCCCTAAGAAATAAGGTCCTTCCTTAGGGGAATTCGGCGGGGGGGGGGGTGGGGCTGTCGCGAGGAGCATGAGGTCCGAGAACCATGTCTGGGTGGGCCAGTAGGGTGCTACTAGGATGACCTGCTCCTCATCCTCCCTGACCTTGCACAGACCCTGTGCATGTAGGCTCACTTGGGGAAATGCATATTTGCGTAGTGCCGGGGGCCAGCTGTGTGCCAGTGCATCTATACCGAGGGGTGCCTCGGTCAGGGCGTACCAAAGCGGGCAGTGGGAGGATTCCCAGGAAGCAAACAGGTCTACCTGTGCTTGACCGAATCGACTCAAAATCAGCTGGACTGCCTGGGGGTGGAGTCTCCACTCTCCCCTGAGCGTAACCTGTTGTGACAGCGCATCCGCTGCGGTGTTGAGGTCGCCTGGGATGTGAGTGGCTCGCAGCGACTTGTGGCGCGAGTTGTAACATGCAACGGGAGCGTAGGCTGCCTTGGCAGTTGATGTACACTACCAACACATGCTTGCCCTGGATCAACGGCCGGAGCCTCCACAGGGCAAGCAGTACTGCCAACAACTCGAGGCAGTTGATGTGTCAATGCAGCCGCGGGCCAGTCCAAGAGCCGGCGGCTGCATGCCTGTTGCATATGGTGCCCCAGCCCATCTTGGAGGCGTCCATCGTAACCACGACGCGCCTGGAGACCTGCTCTAGGGGAACCTCTGCCTGTAGAAATGCTTGGTAGGTCCAAGGGCTGAAGAAGCGGTGACAGATCGGCGTGACGACCACGCAATGTGGCTCATGCCCATCTCGGGACTCGAGTATGAAGCCAGTGCTGAAGCGGTCTCATATGCATCAACCCAAGTGGTGTGGCCACCGCTGAGGATGCCATATGCCCCAGGAGCCTCTGAAAAAGTTTCAGTGGAACCACTGTCCTCCATCTGAACACCTTCAGACCAACTCCAAGCCGAGAAAAGAGATGCTCTGAACAGGGGAGAGCTTGCTCTTTTCCCAGTTGACCCGAAGCTCCAGCCGGCTGAGGTGCGTAAGCACCAGGTCTCTGTGCACACACAACACATCCCGAGAGTGAGCTAGGATTAGACAGTCATCGAGATAGTTGAGGATGCGGATGCCCACTTCCCTTAGCGGGGCAAGGGCTGCCTCTGTGACCTTCGTGAAGACGCGAGGGGACAAGGACAGGCCAAAGGGGAGGACCTTGTACTGGTACGCCCGGCACTCGAAAGCAAACCACAGGAAGGGTCTGTGTCGAGGTAAAACCGAGACGTGGAAGTACGCGTCCTTCAGGTCTGCCACCGCAAATCAATCTTGATGCCGGACGCTCGCTAGAATGCGTTTTTGTGTCAGCATCTTGAACGAGAGTGTGTGCAAAGCTCGGTTCAGTTCAGAAGGGTAGCGATCTCCGCACGCAAGGTAGCGGCATTCTCGCCCTTCACCGAGGTCCCTGCTGAACCTGGGCGGGCGCCTGGCAAACTGAATCGCGTAGATGAGTCGGACAGTCTGGGTCAGCCACCGCGACGGGTTGGGAAGCGCAAGCCATGCATCCAAGCTCCGGGCGAGCGGGACCAAGGGGACAATCTCATCGGACGTACCGGTGGGTGGGGCCTCGCAGCAGGGGAGGGCTGTCCCTGGAGTGCCATACCTGCCATAAAGGAATGGTGGCCAGTGGTCGTGATAACGACGGCCGTGAGCACCAGATATGTGACCCAGGGAATGAGGAAACCGCTCCTTTTCTGAACGTGTAGGTGCCGAAGCCCTTCGGGCATGCGGTGAATCAACAAAAAGGCAAAGGATTCTCCTCCCGGCCCTCCACTGGGGGATGGAGTGGTCTGCTTACCATCTCTAGGCCTGCAGCAGGTCTCCACATGCCTGAGTCGCCCGTCTCAGGGGCACTTCAAAGCCTTCCTCGGGTTCTTGGTGGCCGGCCGTGAGACAGGTGGCGTCTGCTTCCTGCAGGTAGCTCCATGCCGGGGAGATGGGGGCGTCAAGGAACTGTACCTTGTCAGCTTCCCACATCTCGACCAATTTGAGCCATAGGTGGCGCTCCTGGACCACTCGTGCAGTTCTCTTAGCGCCATGGCTTGGTACACTTGCAGGAAGAGCCATGGCATGCAGGGCAGAGGCGGCCTGTCCAGCGGCACCGCAGGCCTTAGTCGCCAGAGATGATGTAACCCTACAGGCGCTGGACGGGGGTCTCAGGCGGCCCTGCCAGGTGGAGGTGTTTTGTGGGAACAGGTGCACTGCAACCGCCTTATCCACCTGGGGAATCGCCGAGTACCCCCTGGCAGCCCCACCATCGAGGATAGTGAGAGCGGAGGAGCTCAGAAACCAGGTCGGGGCAGTGAAAGGTGCCCACCATGACCTCCTGGGCTCCTCATGCACCTCCAAGAAGAAAGGGGGTGGGGCACAGCCATGAGCGGTGCTCCGGGCCCAGGAACCAATCGTCAGGCTGCGAGGGTTCGGGGGGGTGGAGGGTTCCACTCCAGCCCGACACACGCAGCCATCCGGGCAAGCATGGCTCTCAGCTGCACGTTAGGCTGCGACTGGGTGACCGTACCCGAAGTTGGGAGCTCACTCGAGTCCTCAGCGTCAGACTAGACAGCCCACTCTCCGATGCTGCAATCGAGAGCTCATCCACTCCGTGAGCGCCGAAACGAGATCACGAACTCACCCTGAGACGAGCCGGCAGTCTCACCTCAACATTACTCAGCGGAGTGGCTCCCATTAGGGTCCCCAAATTGCCCCCAGTGCTAACCAACATGGCCTCAAACCCATAGGTAGAAGGAACGAGGCGGGGAGCCGCTGGGGCGGTTTTCCCCTCTAACGAAGGAAAAACCGCGACCGCAACGTTGCCATGGTCACGCTCTCACAGTGAGAACATGACCCGACCATGAACACTGTCTCCGCGTGGGCAGAGCCCAAGCGCGTAAGACCGCGATCGTGGCCATCTGAAGTGGAGAGGTAACGACCACAACCAGGAAATACACACAAACGGAGAGGCATCTTTAAAAAGACGTCTCCGTTAATGCCACTCTTTTAGAAGGGAAAATATACTCTTTCAGTAGGAAGAATATACTCTTTTAGCTGCTGAAACGCCCAGGGGCATTCTCTGCACTTCACCAGTGCAAGAGGGGGAGAAGCCACTGTAATGCATCGTAAATTCAACAGCTTTTCGAGGTGAATGGATCAGCAGAGTAATTCAGCTCGCTGAACACAACCGCTCGGCTCCGAAGAGAAATGAGTGGTTGCGAGCCAGATCCTTGCAAATTCCACTCGCCAATTCCTATTGGCCTTTTTTCAAAATCAGAGGTGTTTGGGGCTCCCAAGTGTGACCCCTAGTGTCACTACATCGACACAATGTCAAGTGAGTGACAGATAGGGAACTCAACATTTCCTCTTGTGTCCCACACACAGAAGAAAGTCATGCAGGTTTGGAACAACACAGGGGTGAGTTAATGATGACAGCATTTTCTTTCTTTTTTTAAGTGAACTAAACAAGATAACATGCTGATTCAAATAATATTGGTTCTGTCATTTAACATATACAGTATTAACAGTATTGCAACTCAAATTATAAACCAAAATTGATTTATTTATTTGAATTTATTATTATTTATTTGTTGTCCTGCAAACCCTGTAGATTATTACACAGATGCTGATGACTTATACTGTCATCTCAAAAGTGTGATGGGCATGCTCTAATTTTCAATCAGTTAAACTGATGGTGTTACAACTCACCCTGTTTTACAGCACTCCCCCGACTCCTCTTCAAGTGCAGATGCTGCTTAAATAAAAGGTCTAATATTTTCATTATGCTACAGTTCTGGCCTTTTACTGTACTGCATTTTGTTTGGGGACCCCAAAGCTCACTGATATCTCCTTATTGTCCTGCAATATACTGTATAAAGACACTCATCTCTAACAGAGGCCCTGCTGTTCTTTCCAGTTTGCTGTTTTGTGTTGCATACCTGCAATGTATTTGTCTATCCATTATATTCAGTCTCTTTTTTGTCTTTTTGTTCTCAATTTTTATGTTTATTATTTTGTGTATTGTTGCCTTATTTTTTTGTCATAATGCACTCCTGGATGTTTTTGTCTTTCCTTGGTTTGAAACTGCATGTTTTCTGTCATAGTTTGACAGTAGCCAGGCAGTCAGCAGACCCAAGGTCGGAAAAAAGAAAAAAGGTACAGAAAAAACTCACCCCAGAGAATGGTGTGTCTGAGCCTATAGACAGTGTGTCTTCATACTTTTCACCCTATAGTCTCCATAGTAACCTCTAGATCAATACAGAACTCCCACGGTACCTAAACCTGTTCTCCGCCATTGTGCTGCTGCTGTAGACTCTGCTCCTGCAGCATCTCTCCTTTGCCTCATTGTGCTGTAGCCGACTTCATCTCTGTCCTGTGCTTCAGTTGTTTCTCATTTGTGTGATGGACACGGGCTATAAGTTGTGGTCTCAACCGTGTTGCTGTGCCCCCCTTGTTCTCTACACACTCCCAATTACAAGTTTGCTGTTAGAAGAGTGCCTTAAAAGTTATAGCAGCTTGTACAGAGAACAGACACAGTTGTTAACTCCATAGAACAAGGGGAACCTTGATCCTTAGGGGGTCCGTGGCGGTACTGCAGGGGGTATGCCAATTACTGTTCAACCTTAAAACTTTATTTGTTGAAAAAATTAAAATATGCATTTAACAAAAGTACATTATAGAAGCTAAAGTTCAGCTAAATGCTTCACTGTCAATCCCACAAGTAAATTAAAATGTAATGTACAAGTATATTACTCTTTACATGAAAAATTATAATTTTAATGGATTTGCATATACAACAATATGAAAATACATTAATTTGGTACTATATGCATGGTATTATAAGCCAAGCTTAAAATGCAACATTCAATTTTATACAATAAGTACCAGTAAGTCCCTGGTCTGTAGCTGTCTCCACTATGGGGTCTTTGGCCTGAAAAAGCCCCCTGCTATAGAAAGACTGCAGAGAATTTTCTAGGGTAATAAACAGACTCTGGTGGGCAGAGAGAAGACTACAGAATGAAAAAAAACAAAAAAACAAAACAACAACAAAAAACAAAAAAAACAAAGTTAGAGTAAAGAAGAGACAGGGATGACTAAATGAGATGCAGGACAGGATCAGGAAAATGAAAGGAGTGATTCGAATAACAGCACTTTCATTTTCACATACCTCGTCAGAGCACTCTACAGTAATGCAGACACACAGGCCATATGTGTTCTCGCTGATGTCATTTGTACCTATCACTATTTTTCTAAACTGAGAGAAAGGGAAGAGGAAAGGGAGGGTGAGGGAGTGAAAAGCTGAAGAAAATCTTCTGTTAAAATGCATCTATGAGAATTCATATCCAAGTATTTCTAGGGGATTTGTGGAGACAGAATTGCTCTTTTGCAAACATAGTGAGCTGCCTATCAAAGACAGCATTTAAGGCATCATACTGTTGGTGGGCTCCTAATGTGAAGGCTGTTCTAAAACATAGGGTTAACATTTTGCTGCCTTCTAAAGTACCTAGTTTTGGGCAAAATATAAGGCAGCTTTCAAAGTGAAGGCAATTCTAGAATGCACTGCTATGAGCTGTGTGAATAAATAAATAAATAAATAGTTCAACATTGACTACTTTACCCAATATTAGTGTAAGCAGTGAATTTGCTTATTGTATGTCTAAAGCAACATTCTAATGTCAAACTCTATTGAAGTCCTTAAGGAAATATATATATATTTTTTTCTCCCTTAACTCACAAAGAACTTATGTATATACATCTGAAAATTTTGCATTAAACTTAAAATATATTGTTTCAAAATGTATAATCTGCAACTTAAAATCAATAGTTTTGTATATTTCCATTGTTTTTAATTATATTACGTCATTCGCAATCCTTCTTGGGATTGTAGTTTATTATTTTATGAAAGACGTTAAGTACACAGACTTTTTGCCCGATTTTCAAATACTTGCTTCAAATCAAAGCTTGCAATGTTCACCTCGTTCATCTGTAAAGATTCACATTAGAGCTGGTTGGTTTGGTTCATGGCTATGAACTCTTCTATGAAGAATTTTATGAAATCCCTATGGGGGAAAAATGAATAAGAAAAACATTTCAGGAACCAAAACAGCTAAAAATGTGGGCGGGCACTTATGCACTAAATTGTGAGTTAAGTCTCCTGTGCGCTTCACGTGAGGAGCTGTTGCCTTTGCAAAGCGTCCCATTTCAGTCTCTATTGAAAAGACCAGAGTATGTTGTGTATTGGATGCTGGTCAACAGCATGGGAGGCTGGAATGCTGATATCTCCACTCAACATCGAATTGCTGGCGAATAGCATTAATATGATGGTCCACCAGTAAGACCAGCACCAAACAAGCATTAACCAGCACATACCATTGTAGAAATTTTGGCTAGTCTTAGCTGGCCTATTCAACAGAGGTTAGGATGCTGCCTTGTAAGGCAGCTGCCTATGTAGGCAGAAGACAAGAAGGCAGCTCTCTAGTTTTTGCAGCAGAGCTTTTGTCTCCATGTCCTTTGTTGCATCCAAAACCACATCAAATACTTCCTCTCCATTTCTGTAGTTGCTTCTTCCTATGCTATAGTGTATCAATACAGACATGTCTAATGTGATTCATACATGCTGAAATGAGCAGTCACCTCTACTGTCATACTGAGCATAGTAGTGCTGTAGTTGTTTAGCTTGTCTCTTTTTTTGCACAAATGAAAGATTAGGAAACGGAGTGCGTAAGCCTCCAAAATTGAATCTACACTCTCCTCCATCAAGGTAACAAAAAAATTCAAACATTGCTTTGCCCTAAGACATGTCAGTGACTGTGATTCCCCCCCCCCCCCCCTTTCTCTGTCTCTCTCTGTGCTCTCTGCATGTCTCTCTCTCTCTCTCTCTCTCTCTCTCTCTCTCTGCTTTCTATCTGTTTCTCTCCCTCTCTCTTTATTTTTTCTCCTTCCACCCTCATTTTTATTGCAACAGAGGGAAAAGCGATGGAGCATTTCGTCTGCCGGAGGTGAAAAGAATTCTTCGAGTGTAAGTAGAAAAGGCCTGACAAGGAGATATGGAGAGAGCGTGAGGAAGTGAAGGAGGGTTGTTGGAAGCAGAGCGAAAGGGAGGAAGATGTATAGAGGGGAAAGGAAATACGCAAAAGCAGCACAATCGCGTTAGCATTCTCTTAGGAATAAAGTTGGGCTTCTCTTCGGCATTAACAACACTTCGGCTTGACGAAATGTTCCTTCCTCAGTGTTTAGCATGCAAATTGGCTGCCAGATTATGCTTTTTGTATCCGTTTTGCCAAGTGTCAGCCTGTTATGTTGGGTGAATTATAATCAGGTTGCTGTAGCCCCCTTGTGGATGGAAACTTAATTACATTAACCTACAAGCTAAACCAGAGGCTGTGAATGAAAGCCAAAGAGGAAACATAAAATAACATGTGGGACAAACTGGACTTAACATATTGCTCTTTGCTTGAAAATGATATACACGTTTGAGTTTAGTGTGTACAGTATATGTTGTGTGAGAGTGTGCATATATGTATGTATCCAGCAGTTCAATTTCAAAGGAAAAGTTCACCCAAAAATAAAAATTCTGGTGTCTTTTGAAACTTGTATTACTTTTTCACTTCCATGAAGCTAAAAAGGATTTATTTACAGTAAAATGTCCAAGCTGCTCTTGTATCACCACTCACAAGCAAGATTTTCAGTGACTTAAATTTCAGTCTGTTCCTGACATAAAGCTATTGTACATCTTCAGAAGACTTGGAATATAGTGCACCAGTCATATGCATTACATTTATGTTGCCTTTATGTTTTTTCTTTTTTTTTTTTTTTTACCTTTTTGGAGCAGCCCCTGCGCCTGGACACCATTTACATTTAATGTATGTTAATAGACATTCTGTTTTAAACAACTCCTTTTATTTTCCACACATGAAAGCAAGGACATCAGAGTATGTTAATGATGATACAATTTTCATTTTTGGGTCAACTGTCCCTTTAAGCCGGGAAGCAGGAAAACGTATTGTCAGTCACAGATCAAACAAGTCATTTAAGTGGTGTTTTCCAATCTTCCCAATCTGTCACCTAAGCAGTCAGCAGGCATTCGAGCTGAGGGGGAGCTGACAGCAACCCTGTAATTGATCGTCTCAAACGGTTCGAGATATGCAGGTTCATACATCTAATTTTCATGGCAGGTGGGAATAGATTCGAGAGGAGTGAAATGCAGGGATGAATTCTTCAAGCCTCGTGTCTCAGCACAGTCCCTTCAAGTACCCTGCATCTCATTTTTATTTTCTTACAATCCCAACCTCAAATTGGCTCAGTCTCTGTGATTAGATTAATCTGCCCCTACTGTATAATGCAATTTACTTACCATTAAGGTGCCATATAGCTGTAGGATACATCTTTACTCTCAGTGGAATAGATATATGTGTTTTAGGCCAAACACAAAAACTTTTGGCCATCTGAAAGAAAGAACACCTGGAAATTTTAGGCATAAAACGAAGCACAGACTACCCTCAATGCAGAAGAGAGAGTTGCTCTATATGTTGTATAGACCACTTGTAATGTAACAAGACTTTAATGCCATTTAGTCTTTATGCTTCTTTGGTAACATGTTCATTCAGGTACCAGTTTAAGGTGAAAATGACCAATGACAAAGCAAATTTTCATTTGTTATTTCTCAGATGAAATAAAATGTTTTTCAGCCTTTATGATGTTCCTGGCAGGTTAAAAATGTACCATGGCAATGATAGTTTCAGACAACATATCGTAATTACAACTAAGTCAAGTCATTATAAGTACTAAAAACCACATTAAATTCATATGGGGTTTACGGTAACGCTTTAGATTACAGCCCGCAATTTACAGCGTAAGTACACCGAATTTACAGCGTACCTTTATGTAATAATAGTGTACCTATAAATTACTTACGTGTAGGTATAAGGGAACAATATGCAAAGTTTGGGGAACAAAGGGGTAACAAGTACCACTTTAAATTGCAGCCCGCAGATGTTGTACTTACTCTGTAACTATGTGAAACAAGGGGGTAACAAGCACCACTTTAAATTACAGCCCGCAGATGTTGTACTTACTCTGTAACTATGTGAAACAAGGGGGTAACAAGCACCACTTTAAATTACAGCCCGCAGATGTTGTACTTACTCTGTAACTACGTGAAACAAAGGGGTAACAAGCACCACTTTAAATTGCAGCCCGCATATGTTGTACTTACTCTGTAACTACGTGAAACAAGGGGGTAACAAGCACCACTTTAAATTACAGCCCGCAGATGTTGTACTTACTCTGTAACTACGTGAAACAAGGGGGTAACAAGCACCACTTTAAATTACAGCCTGCAGATGTTGTACTTACTCTGTAACTACGTGAAACAAGGGGGTATATAGTAATTTAATTAATTAATTAATTTAGTTTTACTTGCCTTGAAACATGGAAGACCAAACTAAGTCAGATGCACTTTGCTATCAAAACAACATATCAATTATAGGCTACTGTATATATGCAGTAAGATGCAATTGTTGTGTTGTATCATGTTATATTTGTATTTTATTTCCTGGGAATAGCTGAAAAGAGGTAAGCTTGTTTTCCACTGCATTGCACCTTGATGGACTGCAATGCCATTCAAACAGAATAGCAGAACAAGTTATTTGGTGTATTTAACACACTTTCATCAGGTAAGTTGCCTTGATTTAAATTTCTAAATAAAATTATATAGAAAAAAAACTCCATCATCCATCCTGTATTAATAGAATATGTACCCCGTAGTTAAAAAAAAAAATAAAAAAAATACCTAGTCCTATATGTATAATACGTATTATTACAAAAAAAGGTATGCAGTGTATGTTCTTTCTAAATTGCTCCCAAACGATTGTTGTTTAGCATAGTAGGTCATATACTATGTAATATCTCCATCATGTCAAGTTAAGTCAACTCAAATCACATTTATTTATATAGCGCTTTATACTATAGGCTACAGATTGTTTCAAAGCAGCTTCACAGTAATATACAGAAAAATAACAGTAATGTTTCAAAATGCATCAATTATGAAAAATACTTCAATTTCAGCTATAAAGCAGCTCAAGACGGTAATGTAATTATTCAGCTCAATTCAATTCAAGTTTTGTGTTCTCGTCCGATAGTGTCAATACAATTTTTTTTTATATATTAATAGTCATTTAAGCCCCCAATGAGCAAGCTAAAGGTGACAATGGCAAGGAACCAAAACTTCATCAGATGACAGTAGTGAAGAAAAAAAACAACAACTCATGTATCCTGTAATAATAGAGTATGTACCCCATAGTTAAAAAAAATACCTACAGTAGCCTATATGTGTAGGTACACTATTATTACAAAAAGTTACACTGTGTATGTTCTTGCTTAATTGCTCTCAAAGTAAGATTGTTGTTTAGAATAGTATAAGGTCATATACCACGTAATATTAGAATAGTTACCCCTTAGTTGTAAAATACTTACAGTATAAATTATTTGTAATTTTCCAGGTTGTTACCCCTTTATTCCCCAAACTTTGCATTTTGTTACCTTGTTCCTACAAGTACATACTGTGTAGTTACACTATTAATACAAAAAAGGTACACTGCAAATTCGGCGTACTTACACTGTAAATTGCGGGCTGTAATCTAAAGCGTTACCGGGTTTACTTTACTAATGGGATCGATATTAGGCCAGTGACAGGCTTATGTTCAATGATATGGAAATAAACCAAACAAATTATTGACTTTTAAAGCCACTTTTTGTATTGGCCAGTCAATGGTTTACCCGTCTTCCACATTATTGTAATGCATTTGAGTTATCTGTATCATCATATTTATTACAGAATGAATGTAATGATGTGTTTATAATTACTTTGATTATTATATACTGAATTTGCTTTATTTAGGGGCCTTTTTCTGCAAATATCGGCATATCATGTATTGAATTTGATAACAAATTTAAAGCGATTGACAGCCCTATGCATAGGCTATGTATAAATTTTATTTTTATGGGAAAGTAAAGAAGCAACAGGGAAAGAGACAGTTGGTGAAATCTGAAAATGACCCAAGCTGGGTCAAACTCTGGCTGTACTTGCATAAGTTTCACGTTAACACAAATGGTTTTATTTGTGTTATACTGTGCCTACTGTGGGATGCTATAGTAATTTGGCAGACGTTATGCTAACCATGATACATTTTTGTAAGGGAATGCTTTAGATTAGAGAGAATCAGATTCATAAGCAGGTTTTAATGGTCTCTCTCTTTCCTCTTTTGTGTATGTACATGTTCAGGACAAGTCCACCACAGATGACCAACGATCCTGGGATAGCTTTAAGACCATGACCCCTGAGCAGACGTGTGGCTCCAATGAACATAAGGACAGACTGGAGTTATGCAGTAAACCCTGGGACACATCGTCCATCAACACACCTGACACATCCGAAGGAGACTTCCAGACTGAAGTGTGAAGAGAACACACGTCCACTGCAAACTAAAGAGACAACTAAATGCTCTTACAAACTCACACAGTCAGTGATCTTCAGCAAAATGTGTTCTAGAGGATTCTGTACTTGTTTACAGGTGTGAGAGAAGATCAGACGATCAGAAAATAACAGTGCTCTATTCTATATTTTCACACAGAGACTTTAAATGAAAGATTGAGGCTTGGAGAGTATGGTACACATTTTTAACAAACTGTTTCTGAAATGTCTTGATTTTACTCCAGAAAGGATTCTCTTTCTCCTGTTTGATGATTTGGGAATTTAACAAATAATATTTGTGCACCCCTTTATATATATATATATATATATATATATATATATATATATATATATATATATAAAGAAGAAAAAAAGATGATTCGCACACTGTTTAACCCCTCCTTTCTGTCTTCTAATTACTTGGATGATTCAAGTTCCGCTTTTCTTTTTTATTCATTTTTCAGTGAAAAGGAGGGGTAGGTTTGAAAGTGTTCATTAATATGTGCCATCCACTACCTTTTTTCCCTAGATCAGGCGTACTGTACTCACATCCTTCTTTTAGCTTTGTGTTTTTCTATATTCTTTGTTGAATCTTTCTTCATGCTTTGTTTGAATTTATTTGTATTTTTTTTTTTTTTTTTTTTTTCCTAAAGCAAAAGGTTTGGATAGAAAAGAAAAACAAATCACCTAAATGCAGGTATCATGTTTCAAAATCCCTCATTGCTGCAGGATTTTGTTTTATTTAGGTTCTCCAAAATGTTGGATGAAAAATATTGTGCTATACATGCAAATTAAATTTGCTGCACACATTCATGTGCATGTGAACACAAAGCCTTCAGTATTACAGAAACCAACCAAATGAATAACACTGTTATTTTTTCTCCAGTTATGAAAAAGCTATGGTATTCCAGAACATGCTTACCCAGTTAGAGTTTACACTGTCTGGATCTTACATCAGAGAATTACATTTTACAGTTGAGAACTGTATATTTTTAAAGTATAGTTCACCCAAAAAATTTATATTCTGTCATAATTTACTCACCCGTGATGTTGTTCCAAACTATATGGCTTACTTCCTTATCAAAATCACAGCATCAGTCAAAATTAACTTTCATTGTATGAAAAAAAAAAAAAAAAAACAAGATGCAATGGACCTGAATTTTGACTGAGTCTAACATACTGCCTAACATCTCCTTTTGTGTCCCACAGAAGAAAGAAATTCAGGCAGGTTTAAAACAACTTGAGGGTGAATGCATTATAACCAGTTCATTAGTTGTGTTGGCTGATGTAACACCACATGGAGACTCAGAGGGTGAAAGTGTGTGAGAGAGAGAACAGGAGAGAGAGAGGTGTAGTAATTATCTTGGGGGAATAACAATTTGTCCTGACATTTTCTTACTTGGCGCAAATTTCATCTGCTCACAGATCCCTGAAGTCAGCACATCATATAGGCACAGATGGCAAGACAAGAGCATGCCATTTCAACCTTTGGAATTAATCTGCACTAATGCAGAACATGGACTCCCTCTCCCAATGAAATATCTCTAAGGGTGCTTTCACACTTGGTTCGATTGCTTGGACCGAACCCGAGTTTGTTTCCTCCCCCTGCCCCCTCTGGTCTCTGTTCACATCATAGTTTTTGGGTCTGAACCACGGTCCGATTATGTCATCAGCGCAAGTACAAGCGGCAGCTGTTTACTACTGTAACTAGGCAACAACTCAAAAAGACATTAGCTTCACTGTGTTATTGAAGTATTCATCTCTTTGGATTTACCACCAAAACTTTACATGCACAAAATGACAATTATGTTTATCTGCCACAGATGCATTGAATGTGCAATGATGTGAAGAATATTAGCGTTTGTCTGCTGTGAGCCTGCTGATATGTTGCAAGAGTGAAGAATGTGAGCTGCTCTGAAGGTGATTTATTTGGACAAAAGCTGGTATGAGAAATTCATTAAACCATAATAATTGCGATCGGAAGCCTGCAAAGACGTGAATTATATATCATCAGTAAGGGTTCACAATTTGGTATGATTGCACTCATATTAGCAGCGAACCGCACCGGAGTTCACATGAACCAAACCCCAGACCACCTTCTTAAGTGGACTCGGGTGTTGTTTGCGGGTACGCACCCAATTTCGGAAAACAGCGTTCACACCACCCAAACGAACCGAACTTTTACATCATTCGAACTCAGGTGCACACCAAAAGTGCTAGTGTGAAAGCACCCTAAACCACTACGGCAATTAAAACTAGTTTCTCCTCTCCTTTCTCGAACATGATTCAATAAAGACTGAACAGTGCCATCATTTTTGGGAATACAGTATGTGTGGTTTAATAATAAAGCCATATTCATAGCAACAGTGTGACAGAAGTCCTTAATTTTCAAAGATAGTTGATGTGAAGACATTGGAGCTCAAATGGTACATCTCCTTTGAGATACTGTAGTCAAAATAAGGCAAGAGAGAGGACAAGCTGATGTTACTTTGAGTGATTTCATTGTTCTGTATGATTTAAAAAACATTCCAAAATTGTTGACATTATGAGCGAGTTTGATTTATACATTGATAATCATTAATGATTCTTGTTCATGAAATGATGTATTATGCTGCAATTTATATATAAACACTTTCCCCTGGAGGACATATATTTTTTAGTTGGAAAATGAGCGATTCCTTGACAAATTAGAATGTCCAGCAATACGTCCCATTTGTGTTAACTGATTTTCAAAAGCTATGGCCAGTTGTGCAGTCCATCAATAACATTAGGGCATCCAGCGACAGGAACACAGTAGTAACCAGTAGTACAGCCACTAGTTGCTGTCAGTGTGAATGGGGCGTTTGCGTGTTTGGGATTTAGATTTTAACTGAAAGGGAGTGTGGTCATTCTCCTCTATTTTCGTAGAAACACCTTAGCAGTTTTAGCCTTGTTTTAAAAGATCAGTTTGACAAACCATCAGGTAAGTCGTCCATTTCAACTCTACAAGCCGTTCTCTCCTCAACAATGCAGCTGAAAGCATACCCTGCTTTGTTCACAGTGCCTGTTTTTGTTTTTGTTGCTATTTTGTCTGTTGCAGTTGTTGACCGTTTATAGTTTTGTCATTTCACTTTTTTTCTCTGTTTACAAGTGTTGGGTTTGTAATATACATTTACAGATCCCAAACTTATTGTAGCTAGAACATTACACCGAAAACAAACTATGTTTTTGAACAGATTTATGTATTACTCTTAAAATAAAAAAAATACAAAAATACAAAAAATACAAAAACTGGAGAATGGCCTTACAGTGACAACATTTATGAGACATGTATTGAAGATTTAATGTTTCCTTGGACTTCCTGATCTACAGGATTTTTCTTTCTTTTTTCATAACTTGTCATGTTTGAAACTTTGGCTCCTCCCCCTACCATCTCATACAATCCCATTGGCTAAAGAAGATGGCTATCACAGAGAATCCTCCTTGCACCATTTAAGTTTTTTTATACGTAAGACTGTAAAAAGTAGTCCTCTACTGTTTTCATAGAGTGTCCTTTTATATGAAAATAAATTTTCAAACTGATGAACAATTTTGTAGTCTTTCCTCCTTGCAGTGTGGGTGGAATAAAGGCAGAAACATACACTACGCAAATATATCAATGCAAATGCTTCTAGATAGGCAAGGTAATATTTGTGTGTTGTTACATTGTTACTGAAATGTGTTACACCACAATACATAACAGGTAGGCATGCATTGCATTCTCAGCATTGCCACAAGGGGCAGTATAGTTAACATTGGTGTTTTCTCTTTCATGCCAAGTATTGTCATGGCAGAAAGTCAGTTTGAAGGGAATAATGCTGAGCAAGTAAGCTAAAGTCAATATATATTCATAGCAACTTACCTTAATAATAACAAATCCAATTTTGAAGGTAACTTTAACGCCCCCAAGTGATAATTGAACATCTTAAGCATATTCAACCAGCAACAACTATAATGTTCATTGTGCGTTGGCAGTGGGTTGAGTAAGCATACCTGCGTAATGTATGTTTCTAGTCTAAGTCTCTCATGACCGTCATATTGGCCATCGGGGTGATCTAGTGTTCGGGAAACTGTAAAAGTCTTGTCTCATTATTCATTATTATTAGGCACTCATTCTGGTTTCAAAAATAAGTAATTCTGAAGGGAGATTGTAAACATAATGGTGGGTGGTATTGAATTAAGCTGATGATATTCTTATATTTTGAATTTATCTGATTTGCAATCAAGTTAGTAGACTGAAATGGAAAAGAATGGAGAAAAAAGCTATCCTTGGCGAGTCTAAATAATAACTCTCTCTTGGGTTGGCCTTGATTTAGCCAAATAATCACTGTTCCAGAACAATGTCAATTAGCCAGCCGTCCATTTCAAATAGACTGTCTCTTGATAAGCGCTCATCAGACCATTTTGATTCATGTCGTCAAACCATATTTGTCTCTGATTGTTTCCAGAAGATGAGAATAATTGTATGTTGCATTTTCCACAAATGCAAATATTCCAAGGCCCCTTAGAAACCAAAAAGATTGCAGGCTTGATCCCCTCATCTGTACAGTTCAACTGCAAGAGCTTCTGCATCATTTCTCTGCTGAGGAGTGTTTTGGCCATTTGCCTCATTGTAAATGTAATTGGCTTACTGTCCAATGGGCAGCCTCTTCAAGCCTCTGTGCTATCAATCCAATGTCCTATGCCACTGAGTGATCTAATGCAGTGGCTTTGAATGTGCATTCAGGACTGAATGTGCATTCAGGACTGCTCGGCCTCAGGGAATGGTACATACTTTATCCAACACAAGGAGCACCAACTTGAACCTAACCTCCAAAGCAAGACAAAAACAGATCCATACTAATATGCTCACATGCTGTTGACAGGAAACTAGTTTTTGATATTATGTAAGCAGGAATGTGTGTGTACTCATCAGAGGATCCAAACTGTACTATGTACACTCTTTTGGATCCATACATTTCTCTTTAACCATTTAAGCTCTGAGGGTGTTTCAGTGGCATACCCAAAATTAAAAGCTTATGGGGTGTCAAACTCGGTTCCTGGAGGGCCACAGTCCAGCAGAGTTTAGCTCCAACCCTAATTAAACACACCTGAAGCAGCTAATCAAGGTCTTCAGGAGTGCTTGAAGATTAAAAGGAGGCATTTTGTAGCAGGGCTGGAACTAAACTCTGCAGGGCTGCGGCCCTCCAGGAACTGAGTTTGACACCCCTGAATTAATAACAACAACAACAACAAAAAAGAGGGTCAGGTGTTTGGTAACAACTTTTCAAATGTTTTAATGATATAGATTATGATAAATTCTGAGAATCTCAGCCTAAGAAAAGGCTGAAAAATCACAAAAACTTGAATTAACATTTTTCTTATTTTTATGATTTTACATTACATAAAAAAAAAAATAATATATATATATATATATATTTTTTTTATGTAATGTAAAATCATAAAAATAAGAAAAAGGTTAATTCAAGTTTTTGTCATTACATAAAAATAAAAATAAAATAATAATATATATATATATATATATATATATATATATATATATATATATATATATATATATATATATATGTTTTTGTTTTGTTCCCAATCATGTCATCTGTAACTGAGCAATCAAAAGTTTACTTTTTCCAAAAACGTCTCCAAGTGTCCATTAGCCTCTCCAAACAAATAAAACATAATAATTGTACATAAGAACTAATTACACATGCAAACTCAACAATGAATAAAGGTTTGCATAGCATGCAGACATGATTTTAGTAATGAGATTTCACTGAAGTGAGTTTCATCTACTTGCCACCATCTCCCGGTGGCCATATGCAATTAGAGGGAATGGTCACATGACTCCAAATATGAAGAATTATCACCATTGACTGGAGTGATCTGAACCCAATCCGATTGGTTTAGCATTCCATGACGCTACAGCATTTCCAATAACATAATCTGATCCAGGAAAGCTAACGTGTTTGTTGCCAGACAGCAAGATGTCAGAGAGCCAGATGCTGTGTGCACTATGCACATTGTGCTTCTTGGGTTATCTAATGATCTATGCATCCAATTACTTTGTGTGTGGGCTCATTTTAAAGATAATCACCTCTTCTAAATAATGATATGTGCTATATTAGGTTCTATTTATTTTTCATGAAGTTATAAGCGAAAACGCAGCAGACGAGCAACACATATACTTAGCTATTACTCACTATATTTTTGTCTGTGAGTAAAACAAATTGGCTGGTTGTATTGTACTCTTTGAGGACTTTACAACAACATATGACACATGGCTGTTTGATAGGGTGACCAGATTGTTGCTTGTGGAAAATGGGACATCCCCCTCCCAGCAAAAATTAAATTGACGTATCCTTACCTAGGTGCATATCAGTGTGAAGTAGAGGGTGCATTCACATCTGTAACTGTTGTCACCTTGTACATTTCGCTGGCAGCAATTTTTCTCAGTGTGCGTGTGGCAGCGGGGGCATGGTCAAGCATCTGTCCGGAGAGAGAGAAAGCGGTAAGGGAACTTGCACTTGAGCTAGATTATGTTTAACACCTGTTTCTAATTCCAGTGAGCATGGGGAGAGCGGCATATAAGCAGCCACGACACCAGCAGAGGAGAGAGAGAGTCTGGCACAAGGAAGGCCACAGTGCTCATGAAGCTGTTGCGTTCATTCTGTTGTATTTGTGAAGCTGATGTAAGTGACTACGTGCCTGTGAAGCTGATGAGTTTGTGAAGTTGAAATGCACTGAAGAAGCCAATTAAAGTCTTACCTGAGCCTGGAAATCCTGCTTCCCTGTGTTCTCCTTCCCTTCTGCTGTCGAGTTTGTTACACTGGTGCCGAAACCCGGGATCCTGAAGTACGCCCCATGGAGTCCTCGCAGTTGGCTGAGATTCTCATGTCCCTTGCCGGCCTACACCAAATGCACCAGCAATCCCTGCTTGAGCTTCATCAAGACCAAGACCACCATTTTTTTTAAATCCTTCGAGCTCAAGCAGAGGACCGGCATTCGATTCGGAGCCTCCTCAGCCAGGAGAGAGCCCTGGCTGTGACCCCGGACAACCACAGCCCCCTGCCCCCACTCACACTTCTGAAGACTGGGGCAGAAGACGACCCGGAAGCCTTCCTTGACTTGTTTGAAAGAACCGCCGATATCTGGGGCTGGCCGCAAGATCAGTGGGCGGCCTGGCTCCTCCCGTTGCTGTCCAGGGGAGCCCAGCATGCTGCACAACAACTGCCGCAGCTAACCTTCTGGCCTACGAAGACCTGAAGAAGTCCATCCTGCAGCGGGTTGGCCGTAGTACAGAGCAGTACTGGCAGCTCTTCAGGTCCATGAATCTGGAGAAGACCAGCCGCCCGTTTGCTTTCACCCAATGATTCCGAGACGCCTGCCGGAAATGGCTGCTGGCGGGGGATTGTGACGTCATAGAAGTTGTCGACCAGGTGGTGCTGGAGCAGCGAATCCATCGACTGCCAAGAGGAACGGCGGAGTGGGTCCAGTGCCACCGCCTGGTGTCACTGGAGGAAGTTGTCTGACTGGCGGAGGACCATTTGGCGGTGTACCAGAGGGCGGAAGAGCCCTCCCACTCTCTCTCCCCCTCACCTATGTTTTCCCCGATTTCTCCCCCCTCCCCTCTTCTCTCTCACTCCGCTCTCTCCCCAGAGCCTGTTTCTGCCCCGCGAGGAGTCCCGCCACCGAAGCCAGTTCCCCGCGTGCGGGGTTTCCCGTTGGCCACAGCATCAACAGTGCCCCGCCGCTCTCCCCCTCAGGTGGAAGTGTCCACCAACGTAGGTGCGGGTGTGGCTCCTGGGCCGCTCTGCTGGAGTTGCAGGGATCCAGGACACTTCCAGGATCAAAGCACTGTGATGGAGCTGGGAACGGTGGTCTGGATCCCAGACACTCCGCAGGCTGCCCCCAATCGGGCCGGAGTGTACCGGATACCGGTAAGAGTCAAGGGTGGTACTCACCAAGCATTGGTGATCACGGGTTGTAATCAAACCACTATCCACCAATGCTTGGTTCAACACGAGGGTTTGGGCACAGCTAAAACAGTGAGGGTGAAGTGTGTGCATGGGGATATTCACAACTACCCTTGTGATGACCCTTGTGATTAAATTCCGGGGAACAAAACATAGAGTGGAGGCCGCTTTAGTTCCCGCCTCAACCATTCACTGATTTTGGGGGGTAATTGGCCTGAATTTAGAAATGTATTAAAGGGAATGGGTCCTGCACAAAAGCGATGAAATGTGAAATGTGCGATGCTCTGGCAGGGGAGGTGGATCCAGGGCCGTCTTCGCCTGGTCCACGTCAGGATAACATGAGGGTGCTGCAGCCCCTCCCATCCTCAGGGGATTTCCCTTTGGAGCAGTCGCAAGATGAAACCCTCGAGCACGCCTTTGACCAAGTGAGAGTGATCGATGGTCAACAACTCCAGCTGGGTGTCACCCTTTCATATACTTATTTCTCAATTATAAAGAGCGATTGTATAGAGTGATGCAGGATGCTCAAACAAAGGAAGATACAACCCAGCTCTTAATACTGCAGAGCCGTCGGGAAATGGTGTTCCAGGCGGCTCATTATAATCCCATGGCGGGTCATCTAGGGGAAAGAAAAACACTGAGCGGCCTAATAGCCCGTTTTTATTGGCCGAGCATTGGCGGTGATGTCCGCAGGTGGTGTGCGGCATGCCGCGAATGCCAGCTGGTGAATCCACCGGCCACCCCAAAAGCGCCATTGCGCCCTCTTCTGCTGATCGAGGTCCCCTTCGAGAGAATTGGAATGGACCTCATCGGGCCATTAGAGTGGTCAGCACGTGGACATCGCTTTGTATTGGTCCTAGTGGACTATGCAACGCGATATCTGGAAGCAGTGCCTCTGCGCAACATCTCAGCACGCAGTGTTGCGGAGGCACTCTTCAAAATAATCTCCCGGGTGGGAATTCCGAAAGAAATCCTCACCGATCAGGGCACAACTTTTATGTCACGGACACTACGCAAGCTTTATGAATTATTGGGCATTAAATCAATCCGCACCAGCGTTTACCATCCGCAAACAGATGGCCTGGTGGAGCGATTTAATAAAACGGGAGAGGTCCTGCAAGCCTCCACTGGTTTTTCCCCTTTCGAGCTGCTGTATGGGCGGCAACTGCGTGGCGTGCTTGATGTTATACGTGAAGCTTGGGAGGAGGGACCTTCAAACAGTAAGAATGAAATTCAATATGTTCTTGATCTTAGAGCAAAACTCCACACTTTGGGGCAACTAACACAGGAGAATTTGCTCCAAGCTCAAGAACGACAGAGCTGACTGTATGACAGAGGAACTCGGCTGCAGGAATTTGCACCGGGAGATAAGGTACTCGTATTACTTCCCACATCGAGCTCCAAATTACTCGCCAAGTGGCAAGGACCCTTTGAGATCACACGACAAGTGGGGGATCTTGAATATGAGGTAAATCGAACCGATAGAGGGGGCGCATGTCAAATATATCACCTCAACCTCCTGAAATTGTGAAGGGAGGCGGTCCCTGTGTCGTTGGCTACGGTAGTCCCGGAGAGGGTGGAGCTCGGGCTGGAGGTGAATTCTAAAACACAATAATTTCACCCTGGTCACTTGCAGAGACCACCTCTCACCGTATCAACTCGCGGAGGTTGTCAAGTTGCAAAAGGAGTTTGCAGATGTGTTTTCCAATCTACCGGGTCATACGAACCTCATCTAGCATGACATCGAGACCGAGTGGGGGGTGGTGGTACGTAGCCGTCCCTACTGATTGCCCGAGCACAAAAAGAAAATTGTCCGGGAAGAATTGGATGCAACGCTCAATATGGGGTTAATAGAGGAATCCCACAGCAATTGGTCCAGCCCGGTTGTTCTAGTTCCTAAGAGCGATGGGTCTGTACAGTTCTGTGTGGATTATAGAAAAAGTCAATGCGGTGTCTAAATTTGACACATACCCAATGCCTCGCGTTGATGAGTTGTTCGATCGGTTGGGCACTGCTCGATTTTATTCGACACAGGATTTGACAAAGGGTTATTGGCAGATCCCCTTGACACCAATTTCCCGTGAAAAAACAGCCTTCTCCACACCGTTTGGATTACACCAATTTGTGACACTTCCGTTCGGTTTGTTTGGGGCCCTGGCTACGTTTCAGCATCTCATGGACCAAATCCTCAGACCGCATTCGGCTTACGCCGCTGCCTACTTAGATGATAGCATCATTTACAGCAATGATTGGCAGCGGCACATGCAGCATCTGAGGGCTTAACTGAGATCGCTGAGACGAGCGGGACTCACAGCAAACCCCAAGAAGTGCGCGATTGGGTGGAGGTATGGTATCTGGGGTTCCACTTGGGCCATGGGAGTAAAAGACTACGGCGATTGCAACCTGCCCGAGGCCCAAGACCAAAAAGGGGGTGAGACATTTCCTGGGGCTGACTGGCTATTATAGGATATTCGTGCCTAATTATTTGGATGTCACCAGCCCGCTGACTGATCTCACTAAAAAGGGAGCTCCAGATCCATTCCAGTGGAAAGAGCAGTGTCAACAGGCGTTCATGCAGGTTAAAGCCGCACTTTGTGGGGGGGCCGCATTTACATTCACCCAATTTCTCTCTCCCTTTTGTCTTGCAGACGGACACTTCGGACAGAGGGCTGGAGGCTGTGCTCTTGCAGGTGGTGGAGTGGGAGGAGCACCCGGTGCTGTACATTAGCCGCAAGCTCTCGCTGAGGGAGACTAAGTACAGCACCATTGAAAAGGAGTGTCTCACCATCAAGTGGGCGGTCCTCACTGCCCAGTACTACCTGTTGGGGCGGGCCTTCACCCTCTGCTCGGATCACGCCCCACTCCAATGGCTCAACCGCATGAAGGATACCAATGCGCGGATCACCCAGTGGTATCTGGCTCTCCAGCTCTAAATTCAAATTGGTCCACAGACCGGGAGCGCAGATGGCTGTCGCCAACTTCCTTTCCAGAAATGGGGGGGAGTGGTAGACAGGCCGGATGTCTCCCCGGCCTGAGTCGGGCGGTGGGGATATGTGGCAGCGGGGGTGTGGTCAAGCGTCCGTCCGGAGAGAGAGAAAGAAGTAAGGGCGCTTGCACCTGAGCTAGATTATATTTAACACCTGTTTCTAATTCCAGTGAGCATGAGGAGAGCGGCATATAAGCAGCCACGACACCAGCAGAGGAGAAAGAGAGTCTGGCACAAGGAAGGCCACGGTGCTCCTGAATTTGTTGCGTTCATTCTGTTGTATTTCTGAAGCTGATGTGTTTAAGTAACTACGTGCCTGTAAAGGCTAATGTGTTTAAGTGACTACGTGCCTGTGAATCTGATGAGTTTGTGAAGTTGAAAAGCATTGAAGTGGCCAATTAAAAGTCTTACCTGAGCCTGGAAAACCCGCTTCCTTGTGTTCTCCTTCCCTTCTGCTGTCGAGTTTGTTACAGTGCGCTTGTCTTTCAAGAGTTTATCGTAAAATACAGAGCAATCAGTCCAAAATTAAGACGTACAAAAAGCATTGCCTTCATGACTGTTACACTGAGTCGAGATTTATTTGGTGTCCATGCTGCGTTCATTAATGAGAACACATACTCCACAGATGCAGATGTCCCAGGCAGGTAAAAAACAAACTCCACGACCTTGGCTAAGACTCCGAAGTTGAAGGTCTTGCTCTCCAGCTCACAAAAAATGTCTGTCCATCTCTAAGACACTTGTTGATGACAGGTGCATGAGAGATATTTGTGTTGGCACTCCTGGTAGTGTCATAATGCAGATGTGTTTGCAGCATCGGATCTGTGCAGATATGCCATTAAGACCAATCCATAATAGTGCAAGTAATGCCTCATGTACAATAAATTGGCTTTCAAGGATGTATACCTTGCCAATTTTCTCGACAAAAAGTGTTTCCAAACCAATTTCTTTTTTTTTTTTTTTTTTTTTGCGACATTTGAAGTATCGACATAAGAGTTTATGCACTAGAGTTAAACGGAAAAATATTATGTCAACACCTGTGAAATTTTAGTGATAATTTGCGCTTCCATCAGCTATATCGGTAAACTTTTTAATGTGCTACACCTTTTGTCACAAAAAAACTCTTGGATAGATGCTCCCAGAGAACAGCATTGCTATAGAGATCGCCATTAACGCTTACCAGGGTAGCTCTCAGGACACACTTTGAGTTATATCTTTGGATTTACACAACATATGATGCGTCGAGTGAGGGCTTGATTGATTCATGATCACCTGATGTAAGTTGTGATATGTAATTTTCTTTACTATGTGTATTTTTCATTACGTAATAAACCAAAATATGATGGAAAGGCTGTTTATAATTTTTTTTTTTGATAAATGCATTTGGATTTCCCACGCTACTACTCAGTGTAGTTTGGTCTATGAATGAAACAAATTAGCTTATTATATTCTACTAATCAAGACCTTTCCAAAGATATATAACACTTGGCTTTTTTACAGTTAATATATATATATATATATATATATATATATATATATATATATATATATATATATGTGTGTGGGGGGGGGGGGGGGGGTGTGTATATATGACTGTGATTGCAAATTTGCATTTATTTTTTTGTTTTTAATGGAACATTTCTAATGTATCAGCAAATTTAAAAACAGTATTTTAGAATTGGTCAGATCAGCTATATTCATTGTAAATATAAGAGTCTAAGCTTTAAAATGACACCAAATTTGTGCAGATCAAGCAAGTGGTTGTTGAGCAATTCCATAATATTTTTTTTATTCGTGATCAGCGCCCTCTAGATGTTCCGGTACCAAGTCGCTCCAGGTTTAAGAGGTTAAAGCATTTAATTATTTTGATGTAAAAACACTTTCTGCTATTCCAGCTTAATATAGTAGAGATCACTATAAGTGAACCATTCGTAAGTTGATTCTCCTGAAAAGTGTTATCACTGTGGCTCTGTGGCGCTATCAAAATATTGCTAGTGTTAAGCTATGCTACCAGCTACTCAACAGAAAAATTAGCTCTGCTAAGATGAGAGCTAATGTTTAGAGGGAGTAGCTTTTACACTATAAGCTATAAAAGAACTACAAAGTGAACTAATTCAAAAGAGTGATTCATTCGTGATTCAGGAATCGCTAGTTCTGATCCTTAACATACAAAAGAAAATTCCAGACACATAACTTATTTGAGAAAATGTTAAGTGATAGTGTTTCTCAACACTACCCCACTACTAAAAAAAAGGTACATCATTTAAAAACTAGCAATGCTACCACCTCGCTACTGAGATCTGTAGTTAAATTGATAGCTTTTGCCTTCATACAGTAAAGACAATGTAAAAGCCATTCAGCTAAATTTAATTTCTCTCACATAAATTGTTCATGTAGTGACCATCTCTCTTTGTGCACTACACTGACAAATGTATATTTGCAAAGAAAAGAAAAAAATAGGAAGAAAAATACAAATGGATTTGCTCAACAGAAAAGTGTACTAATGTAACACTCCAAGCTACACATAAACTGATTTAAAAAAGTTATCCATTTGCACATCAGGCTCTAGTTCTGATTTCTGTGTAGCTCTAGTTCTGATTTTTTTAACAGACAACAGAAAATACCAGTTTTGACTGTAATGTTGTGGCGTTATTCGATTGCTAGCTTCTTAATCAGTAAAATAGCTTTGCTACAGAAAAGCTACATCAAAACTAATGATGCTACTACCTTGCTAATGAGAAATATAGTTATACTAATAGCTTTGCTATTTGTAGCAAGGATACTACTGTACTCTGAATATGACTATGTTTACATGTGGCTCTCAGTACTGGGCTTTTGCTCATCTGTCAATTATTTTTTCCTCTGTCTTCCTCCATCTAAATACAAAAACTCTATCTCTCCTTTTCAATGACCAATGTCTTGGTCTGCCTCTCAGTGCTCTCCGCACTGTTATTTTTGCATAGATAAGGGTAAATCTCAGAAATACAATGCAAAACTGAGAGCCTGCGGGCTTGGCCCTTTCAGAGCTATCTTTGGATATCTAGCCACTCCTCTGACCGGAGCTAGTGGTAGAATAACAAAAGAAACAACAGCACATGCACAGATGTGAAGTCCAAGGAACCAGAAACCTGCACAATTTGGAATGTCTAATTCCCAATGCGCTCTAAGTCCTCGTGGTGGCGTAGTGACTTGCCTCAATCCGGGTGGCAGAAGATGAATCTCAGTTGCCTCCGAGTCTGAGACCATCAATCCGTGCATCTTATCACATGGCTTGTTGAGCGCATTACCGCAGAGATGTGTGGAGGCTATTCTCTGCGGCATCCACGCACAACTCACCACGTGCCCCACGTGCAAGAACCACACATTATGGTGACCACGAGGAGGTTATCCCATGTGACTCTACCCTCCCTAGCAACCAGGCCAATTTGGTTGCTTAGGAGACCTGGCTGGAGTCACTCAGCACACCCTGGATTCAAACTCGTGACTCCAGGGGTGGTAGTCAGCGTCAATACTTGCTGAGCTACCCAGGCCCCCTCGCCAAGGCTATTTTTTTTTTATGTCATATAACGTTAATATTTTTCATCTTTTTTCTATTAATTGTCACCATAACATTAGGCTATGTGTCTGTTTTTCTTAAATGCTCCAACTCAGAGTGCCTAATGTTAGTGTGATTGCTTGTGTGACATGAGCAAATAACATTTTTTTGTCTACCTGATATAGTAGATTTATTTTAATGTGGGTGCAGTTCGGATTGTGGTCTTTATGTTAAATGGGTGCAGGGCAGGTGCGGGTTTAAAAAACAGGACCCGTGCAAGATTCTGCATGGAACATTCCACTTTTATCTCATGAACATGGACAACACACAAATGGTTTAAGGTTGAACATACAGTAAAAAGCTGTTTTAAAGCTCGGCTAATCAGGTTATTACTTCCAGTTTTATAAACTTTTTATACTCTTATGCAGATAGATAGATATCCAAGAGTACCTCAGTAATTGGATCAATTACTCTCTCACTGCTTCAACAATAACAATATCTGGACTCACTTATTATTATTCTCTGCGATTTTAACAGAGCCAACCCCACCCGTGAACTGACAAAATAGAGACAGCACATGACAGGGGCATCCAGAGACAGAAATATACTGGATCACTGCTACACAACATTAAAGGATGCATATCGCTCTGTCCCTAGAGCAGCTTTGGGACTCTCTGATCACTGTCTGGTGTTCATCTTCTTCTGACCTACAGGCAGACATTTAAATCAGCTAAACCTGTATTAAAAACTGTAAAAAAAGATGGACCAATGAAGCAGAGTTGGAACTACAAGCCTGCTTTGACTGCACTGACTGGAGTGTTTTTGAAGCTGCAGACACCAATCTGGACAAGCTCACAGATAGTGTGACATCATATATCAGTTTCTGTGAGGATATGTGCATTCCTACTAGGACTTATTTAACATTCAACAATGACAAACCATGGTTTACAGCAAAGCTCAGGCAGCTTCGTCAGGCCAAAGAGGATGCTTACAGAACTGGGGATAAATTCTTGTACAATCAGGCCAGAAACACACTGAAAAAAGAGATTAGAGTGGCTAAAAGAAGCTACTCTGAGAAGCTGAAAAACAAGTTTTCAGCTAATGACCCTGCATTAGTGTGGAGAGGTCTGAAAGACATTTCTAACTACAAGACACCATCCCCCAACACTGTAGGGAATCAACAACTGGCAGACAACCTGAATTTGTTTTACTGTAGATTTGAAAATCCTATTCTCACACCCCACACACACTCTGATCTTCACTTCACACAAACATCAACAACTGAAACCACCCTCCTCCCCCCTCCTGCTACTCAACCTGCACTTAAGATCTGTGAAGAGGATGTGTGCCGGGTATTCTGTAAAAAAAAGACAAGGAAAGCACAAGGCCTATACGGTGTATTACCCACTTGTCTAAAATCCTGTGCTGACCAGCTGGCCCCCATCTTCACACAGATCTTCAACAGATCACTGGAGTAGTGTGAAGTTCCTTGCTGCTTCAAATGCTCCACCATCATCCCTGTCCCAGAGAAACCCAAAATGACAGGATTTAATGACTACAGACCCGTCGCTCTGACATCTGTGTTCGTAAAGTCATTTGAGAGACTGGTGTTGGCCCACCTGAAGGACATAACTGGACCCTTTCTGGATCCCCTTCAATTTGCTTATTGAGCAAATAGGTCTAATGTCTTGCAACATCTGGACAGACCAGGGACATATGCAAGGATCCTTTTTGTGGACTTCAGTTCAGCTTTCAACACCATCATCCCAGCTATTCTCCAGACTAAACTGAACCAACTCTCTGTTCCCACCTCTATCTGTCAGTGGATCACCAGATTTCTGACAGATAGGAAGCAGTTTGTGAGACTGAGGAAATTCACTTCCAGCACCTGTACAATCAGCACTGGTGCCCCCCAGGGATGTGTGCTCTCCCCACTACTCTTCTTCCTGTACACAATAGACTGCACCACCAAGGACCGCTCTGTCAAGCTCCTGAAGATTGCAGATGACTCTACTGTCATCGGCCTCATCCAGGATGATGATGAGTCTGCATACAGAAGGAAGGTTGAACAGCTGGCTGCCTGGTGCAGTCAAAAAAACCTGGAGCTGAACACACTCAAAACAGTGGAGATGATAGTGGACTTTAGGAGGAACACCTCAACATTGACTCACCATTCTGAACAGCACTGTGGCAGCAGTGAAGTCATTCAGGTTCCTGGGCTCTACTATCTCACAGGACCTGAAGTGGGAGACCCACATTTAAAAAGGCCCAGCAGAGGTTATACTTCCTTCGGCAGTTGAGGAAGTTCAACCTGCCACAGGCGCTGCTGATACAGTTCTACTTAGCAGTCATTGAGTCTGTCCTCTGCACAGGTCCTCTGTCTGGTTTGGTTCAGCTACGAAATCAGACATCAGAAGACTACAAAGGACAGTTCAGACTGCTGAGTGGATTATTGGTTGCCCCCTGCCCTCAATTCAAGAACTGTACACTTCTAGATTTAGGAAAAGGGCTGGAAAAAATCACTCTGGACCCCACTCACCCAGCCCACTACCTTTTTGAACTGTTGCCTTCTAGCCAGTGCTACAGAGCACTGAGCATCAGAACCATCAAGCACAAGAACAGTTTTTTCCGTCAGGCTATCCATCTCATGAACAGTTAAAACTGCCCCAATAAGTAATAATTATGTGCAATACATAGCTTAGTCTATTTATATTTATCCAACATATCCTACCTCTTCTGCCATTACATTCCCTTACACTATCTGTATATAACAGATTTGTATTTGTACACACACACACACACACACACACACATACACACACACACACACACACACACACATATATGTATATGTTTTTTTTTTGTCTTTTTTTTTTTTGTCTTTCTAAAGACAAAGTATATGTGTGTATTTCTATATACACTTATATTTTCGATTCACTTTTTATTTTTATTCTATTTTTTTAGTTTTGTTATTATCTCTGTCTTATATTGTTTGTGCACTGGAAGTTTCTGTCACCAAGACAAATTCCTTGTATGTGTAAGCATACTTGGCAATAAAGCTCATTCTATTTCTGACTGTGTCCCACAGTAAAATGCCATGGTATTTCAGACTCATATCACCATGGTATCTGTTCTCTCAGCTCTTTTTTTCACAGCATCACATCAGTGGTCTTGCTGCTTTGGTGTCACCATCCTAACAGAATCACTCCTCTGGAACGCTAATGTTATTCAGAAGGGCAGACATGGTTGACGGCACATTTCATTCTCTCATCAGCTGAAAAACATAAAACAATGTAGCAGCTTGGCTTTATTAACCCTAATTTATAAGGACAAATTCAGGCCCTGTGGTTTTGATATATTAAAAGATGGTGGTTTGCTTGCATCCAGCCAAAAGTCAAGGTTAAACTGCGGAGGGTGCGAACCTAATAAAATCTCTGTAGCTCACCTCATTCATGCAGTTCCATGGCAGCAGGTGTTGCTGTGTCAATGTATTTTTCCAGTGTTACCCATGCTGAAAATCAAAACTAATATGGACATGACTTGAGTCCTGGAACCCTGAAATGGATTCCAGAGGCACATAATGGGATTCCCTAGTGCACATCGGAAAAATGAAGTCTGCCTGGCTTGTTTTAGAACAAGATGGAATCAAAATTTTTGGAAATTTCCTTACTTTTAAACATGATGACAACTGTTACTAGTACTAGTTGTACCCAAAGGGAAAGTAAAAAAAAAAAAAAAAAAAATCTTACATGTTTATAATTTATGCTATTTTTTTCCCCATGATTAAGGTGAATGAGGACCGAGGATGTCAATCCTTTACATAGACTTAATATGTCCTTTAGTGTTACAGTGAAGAAAGTCATATGACTTTGGAACAATATGAGGGTGAGTAAATTATGACAGAATTTTAACTTTTTGGGAGAACTATCCCTTTAAGTCCATAACATCATATGCTAACCAGACGTAATGCAACATGTTCCCAGTAGCACACTGAACGCAAAACTGCTGCACGAAGTCACACAATAACAGCCAATCAAAACATATTTTATTTTTAATGTACTGTTATGAGAAAAGCTTGCCTTTGGACCACGGTGGATTTCAAAGTGGGCGGGGCTGCCAAGAGCATCCCCACAGACATAACAACCAAGCAATTGACCAAATGCCCTGTCGTGGTCATACCAACATACTGGTTTGGACTAAAAAAAAAAACAAAAACTGATTTATATGAAAAAAGATAGATTTTCTTGCTTGTTGCTTTATCCTGTTGCTCATGGTAAGGACACTGTGTAGTGTGTCATTATATTTTATGATTGATGTGGTAAGAGCTACTTTGAGTCAGACACCTCTCTTGCCTGGCACAGTTTAAACAGGGCATGAATGAGCTAACTAAGGCTAACAAGATGTATGGTTAACAGAAAGCTTTAGCTGTACATCTCTGGAAGTGAATATTACTGATTTAGATACATTTTAAAGCTGATCTTATATTTACTTACCACTGCCAGGTTAAGTGTGGTTGTTTAAGACTATTAATATGTTCTCTCAAGAAATGCATTAGCAAGACACTGCTGTCATGCAATTTCACAGCTACTGACATTTAGTTGTAAAAAATGTTGATAATTATCAAGTAAAAGCATTTTATAAGTGTGCTTACATAAGAATTCTCAGATCTCAGAATTCACCAATGTAGTGATCAAGTACACTTTATAGCCCTGGTATATTCCCATTCACATGAGGCTAACAGAACTAACAATGAATACTCGTGTAGAATGAGTGCCTCAGGCAAGAACCATTTCCTCCATCTAAAATGATGTTTCCATTTCAAAGGGCCCGTTTGAGCGCAGATTCAATTTATTCATGCTTCGAAGGACTACAATATTAATGTTGCTTGAGGTAACCCCTGCATTGTTCAACAGAAAAGTCAATGATACCAGAAAAGACAAAAGCAGGTTAAGGAAAATGCTGAAAATGTGTCGCCAGATCTTGCACTTATTTCCTTGGGTAAATTACAAGGTTTCTAAATTAATGTTTGGGATTAAAAGGAAACTATCATCTGAGGTTACAAGGTGACAATGAATTGTAGCATCTCCTGGGATGTCTAAACCTTTCCCAATTTCTCTCTTTTTCCCCATATGCCCCTTGGGACAGACACTGGTGAGGATGATGTGATAAAGCCCTTGGCTGTCCTGTCCATCTGCAACACCCTCTTCTGTCTTTTTCTCTTGACAGGGCTCTGTCTTTAAGAAGGAACACTAGTCTCTTCTATAGCCCTGCTCTGATGTAGCCTTCTCCTGCTCCCATTTAACACATGCAATGCCAGCTATAATGAGGCATTTTTATATATTGTAAATACAGCTCTGTTGAGTTACATACATAATTTATTCTGTTATTTTATTATGTCTAAAACAAGATTTCTTGTATATTCCTTTGATATAACTTTGATGGCGCACTCTGCTTCATCATCATGAAGAAGTGTGAAGTTGACTAACATTTTTTCAGACAGGAATCAATAGAAGTGTGTAGTCCGATAGCTAGTTGTAAATATGAAATTTAGATTCAAGCAGAAGTCCTGAAAGCAATATCTGAATCAGAACTTTGGACATGCAAGATAACAAATAATTATCAATATCGATGCACAGCACCATTTTTCAATAGAACCTTGCATATCTATTGAAGTTTACCCTGTGTAGCTAAGAGAGAGGATAAAGGCGAAGAGCTATTTCTGTGCCACTAGTGTCACCAAATGTAATTCAAACACAAGGGTTAAATTCAGAATCACATCCATACTACTCTTACTGATGTATATGGAAATAGTATGGTAAGAATTTAGCCAATGAGTGTGTTAACATGCACATTCTTAGACTGATTTTCAAGTATTGCAACATATCTATTTGCTTGGAGAAGAAATCATGAAGAGAGTGTGCTATTTCAGGTTTGGGTTGGGTTCGGGCTTAAAATTTTATGGTACCGGTTGGGTTCGGACTCTTGGTCTCTGGTATGGGCCTGGTTCAGGCATCAACTTTATGCCTATGCAGACCTTTAATTGAAACACCTTTTATCAGTGTTTTTACCAGCTTTTCCAGGGTATGCAAGTATTGTGTGCATGCCTGTTTATGTTTTGAATTCAAAAGCAATAAATAACCTGATTATTTCAAATCACATGTAAACAAAAAGTTTTCTTGTATCGCAGATTTTTTTGAATAAGCAAATTTTTGGTAGTTATCAGTGCACTGGTGAACATGTAAACCCACTCAATAATTATTTTCAAACATGTTTCCTGAGCAATATCCTCATCTGTTGTTGTTCGGATAAACATATAGCCCTGCCCAAATTAAGCCATTGGTTGAGCAGTTGTTGTCATGTCAGACTGGTTGGAAAATCTACCTACAGTATGAATGGTGTACTTGTCTCTTTATATTAAGCTGGGACAGGAGAAAGTATTATAAAAATGAAGAAATTACACACATCTCCCTTAAAAGCCAAGGTGGAAAAAAAATATGCAACAGGCGGAAAAGTCATTGGCAACTTTTATTGAAATGTGTGTGTGTGTGTATGTGTATGTTACCATTTTGGTAGGTACAGTATGCGTGTATTCATAAAAAAGAATGTGAACAATTTGGAGAGAGAGAGTTGAGTTAATGAACAGATTATGGCGGAACTTTCTCCACCTTTCAGAAAACTCTTGACAGATACCGTAGGCTGAATATTATTCAATTTTTTGCCTGTAGCAGCCATTGAATTTGAAATGTCAGACTACCCTCCTCTGCCCCCCTCCCCATTCTAGCTCTCATGCTTTCTGATATGTCTCGATGAGAAAATATAAATCACCATACTGTCAGTATCATATCACACAGCTCCCCCTATGGGTCATTAATCTCCATGCAATATTCAAGTTGACTGCAGCACAATCCCACCTGCACACCGATCAATGAGCCAAGAGGTCAATGTTAAGGATTTTTAACTTAAAACACATAACTTATTTGAAAAAGAAAGGGCTATTTTATTTAGTTATCTGCCATAAGAGGAAGGAAGGACACTTTGACCTTTTAGAAATGATGACAAATTACTAGCTTAGGATCATTTATTGGTGCAGTTCCCCTCTGCTGACAGAGCAGCAATCCCCACTGTGGATCAATTAACCTTTGCTTCACCATTAGCTACACACTGAAGTCCATAGTGTGAGGGCTGTGTATTGTCTCACATTGGTCATGAAGCAGACAGATCTCCTGATAACCCCTTGCCAGCTTTTCCCAGAACAGGGTGGGAAATGACCAGTGAACTAGAGTGCATTTCAGATCAGTTCAGGCTCAGTAGCCTGTGTGCCACGAGTCTCGTCAAAACCGTGGCTGACTCAGTCTCGCAACTCAAAAGAGGAGACGGGGTGACAGTGCAAGAGAAGGAAAGATTGGCCTATTAGAGACAATGAGAGAATAAAAAAAGGCAGTGAATGCATGAATCAATGAGAAAGTGTAAAGAGGAGACGTGGCAGGTTAAAGATGGTCCTATTAGTCTTAAAGAGCCCAGGAGAGATCAGTTTCCCATTATCTCAGCAGTCACACATAAATATGCTTCAAACACCCATATGCACCTCACCTTCCCTTTCATTACTCTACATCTCAAATTATTATTATTATTATTTATTTTATTTTTTTCCATGTATTTTCCACTTAATATTTTACTCTAACCTGTTACCATTTGGAAAGAAGACCAGGCAACATAGAAGAGAAAACCAAAAAGGAACAACATTTTCAGCAGAATAAAACAGAAAATGGGAACCATTTGGAAAGGAGGCTGTGCAACCACGGAGCCAGATCGTAAAAAAGTAGTAAACTGATTTTTTTTTTCTACAGAACATATTAGAAAATTGGAACAAAATCCCTTTCAATTGTTCCGGAGTGATATTGTTATTTTTAAATGCTGGTAATGGGTAATAATAACATTATTATGTTGTTACGAATTTTTCGTGAAAACAAAGAGCAAATAATAATTATTTTTTATTTATTTATTTTTTTTTTTGCAGTAAACATTCAGGATTACACCAACTGTTGCTAGAATCCATAAGAATTGCTGTCACGTTCTTATCGAACATAAGTCATACTTATTCTTTCTTTTTTTATTATTATTAAATATATAAAGAGCTGAGTGATATGAATTGAACTGATCATAGAATTTGAATAGGCTTACTTGTTGGGCTGGCTAGGAAGGGTTGTCATGATACCATAATCATATAACGATATTGCCATTTATTCATGCTGTTTAGCCAGAGGGGAACTGGCCCCCACAGTGAGCCTGGTTTCTCCCAAGGTTATTTTTCTCCATTAACCAACATCTTATGGAGTTTTGTGTTCCTTGCCACAGATTCGGCTTGCTCACTGGGGTTCTATATACAATTATTATTTATTTACTTTTATACACAATTTACAATAATATTTTAATCAAACTACACAATAGCCATTTTCCACTATCAAGCCAGTGTGAGCCAGGGCCATAAACTGCTCAGCCTGGGTCAATAGCCTCGGACCACGAGCCACGAGACCAAAATCTCTCTGCATTCCCAAACATGCATGTTATGTAGAATATCAAGTTTATATTGTATGGAAACATTAGCTAGCAAGTTAATTAACATTCACAACTCACTGACTTTAACTGCCATGGTGTCCCGAGTGGTCTATCCACTTACAGCAGGACGATGTCCCAGCACACCGTCCATGATCTTTCAAGTTTTTCCTTTGGGCACAGTTTTGTCCATTGTGCATATTAACAGATTTGTAATGTGTCTGCAATTGTTTTTGCTGAGATGCAGGTGCGTGATGTCACACAAATATGTCAGCACCCAGAGATGTACAAAGTTAGTGATAAACATTCACTTTTATTAAATTATATCGATCAATGTGTCCAAGTTCCTACATTACAATCTGAGATGTTGCGCAGTGGCACTGCTTCCGGATATTGCATTGCGTAATCCACTAGGACTAACACAAAGTGATGTCCGCGTGCGGTACATTCTAATGGCCCGACAAGGTCGATTTTAATTTGCAATGGAATTCCTTTATGGTCGGAGTTCAGAGAATTCAACTAGGAATATCCCACATCCGACTTGAATGAACTGCGGCACGAGTGTCTCGCTAAACTCCATCTTTGACATTGACCACGCCTCAATCCCCAGTTGGCCTTCTTTGGCCCAATGGTAATTGGTGGGCCAAAGGCCATTGGCCCCAAATAAGCCCCGAGGAGGCACGATTAAGCCCAGGAAGTGACAGTGGGGACGCAACTGGACATGGCATGCACTAGCATGCCTTCATTTGGCCTATCATTTGGATATTACATAAACTGTAATATCTATAAAGTCTTAGATATTTCAATATCTAAGACTTTATAGATATTACAGTTTCATTTTTTTTTAAAGCATGATTTTCTGTAAAGCTGCTTTGAAACTATGTGGATATACGGATGCAGAGGCAGGATCCAATAGCAGAGTTCAAAAAAGGAAATTTATTGAATATAAAAAATAAAAGGAAAAAAAGTCAAACTCCCAAAAGGGGGAAAAACAATAAACATAAACTAAAAGGGTATCCAGGCTGGGGTGGGGAAAACAGGGCACAGGATACAGGACTGACCAGACCGTGTAGGGATGGGATGATAATCAGGTTCGACACGAGACAGGAAACAAGACTGATTAACAAGACTAATGAACAGGACCGACTGGAATAAACACAAGACTGGAAACAAGATGAACTGGCCATGGACAGCAAACATGTGGAGACTAAAATAGGGAGAGAAATCAACAGGTTAACAAGGCAGTGCAGGTGTGACTAATAAACTAATAATGGGTAAACAAGGAGGTGGGGTATGATGTAAGACAGAGAGACACATGGCGATACAGAAACAAAACTGTGGAGTGGGACATGGTTGTGTGTCTGTCAGTGGGTAGAGAGGAAGTGGTAAGAGCCATCACCTGGTGATTACTAAATACCTGTGTCTTATTTCAGTGACAGCAGAGACAGGCTTTAAAAAGGCCAACGGAACGCCAGAGAGGCAGAGAGAGTACGAGTCACACACACCCTGAAGCTCCATGCTGAAAAGCTGTTACATTGACTGATTTAAGTTTGTGTTCACTATTATCATTGAAGCTGTGTGTGCCAAGTAAAAACCCCTTGCTGGAAAGTAACTTGAGTTAAAATTCTGGAAATAACTTAAGTGGACTGCACTGCCGACTCCCACGTCCTCCTTTCCCCCTGATCTCTGACGAATGTTACAGTGGTGCCAAAACCCGGGAGGGAGGAGGGATGCACTGTTGCGGATTCCTCGTCGCTGCCATCCACCAAGTTCTTCTCTCTCTCCTCTCTCTCCGCTCACCCTTTCCCTCTCATCATGCCTCCTCTCATCTCTCCCCCCAGGTTCACAGGAGGCGGGGTGAGCCACCGGCTGACAGAACGCCTGGGAGGGCAGTGTTTCCCCCCCAGAGATGGGGGGGGGATGTTAGTCAGACCGGTGGTGCCCCGGCCTGAATCGGGTGGGGGAGGAGTGTGACAAGGAAGAGGGTGTGGCCAGGCCGTGATGGAGCACGGCCGGCGCTGAATCAGCTGATCAGTTGGTGAGCAAGATAAAGGGGTGGCCAGAGACGCTGGTTCGAGAGAGACAGACACATGTTGCACGTTTGTTTATGTTGGTTTTAAGTTTACCATTAAAGTTTGTTTACTATTCAGCTGGTTCCCACCTACTCTTTGCCCATCCTTATACTATTACAAAAACAAAGCCACCTGCTCTCACAAGACAACAAAACACTCGAATGGCACGAGCACACATTGCCAAGACAATGAGGCAATATACACCCGACACACAAGATGAGAGAATGAGTAGGAATGCCAAACAAAGCGATGCCAAGCATTCTCATACTAAATGATGCAAGCGATGCACGCAACAGGTGACAAAAACAAGACAGGACACCTGTACGAGAGTTTGGCCACACACACACCCGGCACCTTAGACCGAAGTGACCGAATCTCGGCACAACATGAAGACAGCTCGTGACCCAGGCACACAACGCAAGCATGATGCGAGGTGCACCCGTGTTTGTGAGAGACAGACAAACTATTGATGCGAGTGTCTGCTGCCAAGATGACATAAGCGTGATGCACCCACGTCAATAACAGACAGACATGGAGCACGAGTGTCTGGATCCTGACGCAGACCGAAACCGAACCAGACAGGAAGTCAGGATCCAGACACCGTGCTCCTGACATGAAACAAGACAGACAGAAGAGTGCACGGCAGGGATTACAACCAAAACAGTGTGCTCATACAAAGACAGACAACGAAACACAAGAAAGACATGGGATGATAATGCCACGGTCCTGTCAGACAAAAACCCAGACTAACAGAGTGACAGGACCATGACAATACCAGCTGAATTATAATGATACCAAGTAGTATCACAATACCACTCATTTTGTTTCTTATAGCAGGGCAGTAAGTATTCTGTTATTGTGTTTATTCTTAACACTTTATACAAAAACAATGTAAACTTTCGGTTCAACCAAATATAAGAAAAATAGTCTATTGAAAAGTGATCATCAATTTATTTCCAATTCTTTTTAATGAAATAATACAGTGTATGACACTGACATTGTGGATGCATAAAAACACAATGGAGCTAAAGCCACAAGTCTGATGTCTGATAATCTATTTCGAATTTGCAACATTTTCCAAGACCATGTCATGTGAGCATAGTTGTATATAGCATTAGACATTAGCATTAGCGCCATGAATGCAGAATGGTAAATATTACATGATACCTAGTGCAGATGTCTTCCAATTATTATCTACTTGTTAAAACGTCTTTTACTGATTTCATGTGGCTTCCATGCATAAAATGAGGCAGAAAACAGATTATTTATACTGTAGAATACCCAGCATACAGCCAATGTCAGCTGTGCACCACTGTAGTGACCAGTGTTGGGTAAGTTACTCTAAAAATGTTATTAATCACTAACAACGAATGCATTATATCTTCTAGAGTGTAATTAGATTAATGTACTAATTACTCTGTCTGAAAAGTAATTGCATTATTTATTACTAATCAACCTCTACCAGATGAAAAATACAAGGATAGATATGGTAATTGTTCTTTTAATTCTTTCAAATAAATCATATAAAATCAAATACATTATTCATGATCTGGCCGAAGAATTTAAGGGGGCTGCATTAAATTAGAAAACATACATTTTAACACTAGACGTTAAATTTTGATTTTAAATTCACTATTGATTTATATAGAATTGTTCTATAGTCTATACAGTATTTAACACAATTACATCAGAAGTAACTGTAATTAAATTACTGAAAAATTAAGAGTAATCCCTTACTTTACTTTTTTTCAATGAAAAAGTAATTTAATTGCAGTAATTAATTACTTAGTAATGCATTACACCCAACACTGGCAGTGACAGATTTAGAAGGGTTCTAGTATGCTTAATATAAACCTATAAAAATACCAGAGACCACTTTGAAAATATAGACAAACCATACATTTTCGTAATTGTCTATTTATTAACTAAATGTCTCATCAGTAAAAATATTTTTATGCTTAATACTGTGTTTATGCGGCTTATATTTGAATATGATATGTGGAAATAGTGTCATTGCACGAGGTAGGCATGATGCAATAACGTTCTTATTCTATTACCATATTTAAGAACGAGACATGCACATTGGTAACTTTGGCTTCCTAGTTGAATAAAACTCACACAATAAGAGAGTATTAGAGTGCTTTAGCACTTCATATCACATAATTTAGTGGAAAATGGAGATGAATAATAATTATTTATGAAGTAAGCATGAGAATCAATCAATCTGTCTCAGTATTTCATCAATTTAAATTTTTCATCAATATTAAATGTGCACACTTTTGGACTAAACATTCTATTGGATGCTGTTTATTGAAACCTGCTAGAGACAAATCAATGAACGGAAGTTTACACCATTGAATAGAGATGTATCTTTAATGGTTTCTGTGACGAGGGCGGGACCGGGCTATGACTATGCATGCCCGGCCCCCAATCGGGCTAATCAGCCGAGGATAGGGTTAAGTGCAGTGGAATGCAGCAGTTCGAGAGGAGTCAGACACACCCTGAGGTTCCCAGACACTCCTCCACCCTCTGGTGGATGACAGCCGCTCCTCCCCGGGTGGACCGGAGCCAGTCCTCCGACCCCTGGCAAATGGAACACCCCTCCGCATTTTGGCGGCCGGTAGGGAACTCCTCCACCCCTGGCGGCGGCTCCACCGCTCCAGGTGGCCGGCAGCAACTCCTCCGTCCCCTGGCGGATGGCTGCGGCTGCTTATTTGGGTGGATGGCAGTGGCGAGAACTCCACAGCGCATCCCTCCTCCTTCCCGGGCTTTGGCACCAATGTAACAAGGTTAAGGATGGGAAAGGAGAAGGTGGGAACCGGCTGAACAGTCAAAATAATTTTTAATTGTTTAATGAAAACAAAAAGACACAAAACATAAATGCACACACTGCAGCTGCGTGTGGCTTTCTCTCTCTTGAACTGCCACATTCTGCTGCACTTAACCCTCTCCTCGGCTGAGACTTGGGGGCCGGGCATGCATAATCAAAGCCTGGCCCCGCCCTCCTCCTCATCACAGTTTCATTTTCAAACTCTCATTTTGATGTTTTGATACAGGTATGTTGACATATATTAAGAAGTTACTCTTGCAGTAACTTTTCTATTGTGAAACAGAGTCTAAATATTGAAATTGGAGAATTACACCTTTCTAATGATGTATACCTTTAGTTTGTCACAATTAATTAAGAATTATATTGTATGCATGCAGTGAATGTAAACAATACCAATTTTTAGGCCGCCAGCAATCTTTGTGTTAGAAGGGGTTGTTTTTGCAGAGACAAGTCTTTGACTATTTGAATCAAATGAACGGTTTAGCATAGAAAAAAATATTACATTAGGCACATACAAAGATACGGTTCTATCATATTGATGGTACTGCTGTTTTTAAAATGCTGTGACACCGGCAGTATTTTAAAGCTTTAGTACTGCGATACTACCATAGTACTGGTATACCATGCATCCCTAGGGCTGAGTGACATATTGAAAATGTATGCTTTTTTTATGATTTTAAGGGGTTTTTTTAATAGCCCATTAAGTTTGCTAAAGAGTGCACCATTAGCAATATGGGTAAGACTATGTTAAATACGTGTTCACTTGCAGTGAGGATAAACATGGTTTGCGATCCTTTCTTGTAGTGCTGTACTGTAGACTGAAAAATGTTTAGGTTACTACTGCATCTCTTTCTGAATTAATTCAGTAGTGATTGATTTGATGTAATTATTGTTTCATTCCAAATCTAATTAGCACTGTACTCTCAATTAAGAAAAGGTAATTATTAAACTCATGGTTCATGTCATGCCAAAACTGGTTACCATTTGGAAAGGAGACCAGAAAGTATGCAAACCGTTTATGTGCGAAACTCACCAATTTGGAAAAAACATTACATTTCTAATTCCTGCTCTTTTTTGCTCTTTGGATCATGCAATTTTCAAGAACATGTTAATGGCTGTAAATGAGGCAGAACCCCAGTGACTGTTTGGAAAATGGTTGATAGTTTTTCTACCTGTGTCCGTAGGCTACACAGGAAGTGATCTCCAGGACCACAGAGAGTCTCCTTGCTCTCCTCCATTAACCCTTTGCCATTCCTGTCCCCCATAGCGCTCTCCCTCAGCCTGTCATTTCACACACTGTGTGCCAAAATCAAATTTACATCACAAGGTCTCTTGTAGACTATTAAAGCCACACTTAGTGTGAGCTGTGCATGTACAGACTCCAACAGCTACTATCCATTTGGATGGTCTGAGAGGTAATTTATGAAAATGGTCTTGATTTATGGTATTTTAGTCCCTTGCCTGTAATCACCATGTAGATGCTGTTCCTCTCTATTCCTGCTGTTATCCCTTATTACTGTTTACTTTTCCTGACAAAGGCATCACACAGTACAGAAAGAAATATAGAACGTCAATCAAGATGATGATGGAAGTGATGAAGATGACAGGTATGATATTAGGCAACAGTTTGATAGGATAAGCTGTCTTGCTAAATGTGGATGGCTAAAGATAAATGATTGTTCAAAGTGTCCATTTTAAGCCTTACCTTAAAGCAGTGGTTTGCAAATAGTTTTGCATCAGGTCCTGGATTTTACATTGGACATAAAATACCAACACTCTACCAAATTGGTTTATCGAACAATTTTAAACAAAAATCAGTTTATTACTGAGTAGGCCAAATATTAACCACTCAAAAACACGTTTTGGTTGGTACATACCATGTTGATCCTCACTACAAATTAACCCCTAATTAATGTAGTATGTGTTGTATTTTTGTTTTGTTTTTCACCTTTTTGGGGTAGTTAAGTTTATGGTTTTAAAGAATGACTGCATGGCATGCAACCTGTCCATGTTTGCCTCTGCCTAGCTTGGCTAGCTTCTGCCACATGACTGATGAATTTGCTCTAAAATATTATAGAGTTTGATTGGACGCACTAGGATTAGTCTTTCACATCAACAACAAAAAATATTGGAAGCATTTCCTCCTCATTTGTAATAGTAGATAAGCCTATTCATTTTGCTATCCTAACTCTGTATGGCATGGTTAGTTTTTACCTGCTCTCCACAACACTTTCAGAAAAGACCTGCAACCCATTTTTGGATTATGAACCACCTGTTATGAACCACTACCTTAAAGTGTTTCCTTTAAATACATGGATTAATATTGCCAATTACCAGTGTTAAAACTAGCTTGCATCACAGGCTGTAGTTAGTGTGTAGCCACCTACACCACACAGGTTCAAGCAGTCGCTGCGAGTGCTGGATGTTTATCAATGTGTGAAACCGGCAGGGAAAGTAAAAACATATGGTAAAAGGCCACTGCCATTCATCTTCTCTGACTGCCAGCATCAGTATCCTCTCAGCGCTCTGCTAAATTAAAACAACCACCATCCCATTGATTCCATCTCTGACAGGGGCCATACATCACCTAAGAGAAGAGAAGAGAAGAGAAGAGAAGAGAAGAGAAGAGAAGAAAAGAGAAGAGAAGAGAAATTTAAAAAAGATGGAACATAGATGGTAAATAGAAATCTGATTAATACCTTGATTGAACAGGACGCTTGCTTGCTTTTTGCTCCCCTTCTTTCTTATCATTATCTTTCTCCATCTCAGCATGGACAATGTGGGGCTCCCATGGGAAAGGTGCCATTTGAGCTGATTGCCTGGCTAATAACTGACTGATTTGCTCCAATCACAGGGCCTTGCAGCCAGATTCTAAGATTTGACACAATCAATTCAAATGGACCAGTAGAGTATTCTAAGGCTCTGATCCATCATTATATCAGCAAGAAACCCAGGAGAATAACCGCCCAACTATTAGGGACAGGGGACTCAATCTCATAATTTGATTTTGATTCTTGAAGGCACGATTTGATTTGAAAACAATTATTGATTCAATTTTCAGGTAAAGATGATGTATTTTTTTTTTCAATATTAAAATACTTTCTCCTGTCCTAGCTTAATATGCAGAGACAACTATAAGTAGCCATTTGTAGGTCAATTTGCATGAAATTGTCAACACTTGGGCTCTGTGTCAGTTTCAAATTGCTCTGTGTTTGAGAATCCTGACCAGACTCAACCAATGGCGTTTAAGTCTGTTTGTGCAACAAATGGCAGAGTTTGTTTGTGCAACCAATGTTTGGGAAACTGGATAAAAAAAGAAAAAAAAAGAGGTAATTATTGTCCACCATATATAAATGTAAGGTTGTGCTCGAACCTCTCTGAGCGGGATTCAAACCGGCGTCAACCGGCATGGAAGGCGGGCGCGCTTACGAGGAGACTAAAGGCTACAGCCTCTAGAGTCAGTTGCTAGTGCTCCTCTTGAGGCCAGGTGAGTGAGGTTTACATATACCACACAGCTATCTTGTACCAGCTGGCTCTAGTTACATAAAGTAACTTTCATTAATAATAGCATTTAAGGTGGAGTTGGGATGGTGGAGGGACTGCCAGAAGTATTGTCACACTAATGAGGTAAGCAGACATTTATAAATCTTGGTGTTGTGATTGACAAGACTAGATGAACAAGCTCCTCCCAAACTTTCGTTTAAAGCAAAGTGTGATACAGTACTTGATTTGATACTTAGCAACAATGCCCTGTTCAACTTGTAAAAAAAAAATAATAATAATTTGTGATATGAACTACAGTGAGATGAGCCCTACAAAAATACTCAAATATGCAAATTGTGTAGATTGAGTGCATTTTATTACTATCACAGAGCCAAATTGAGCCCACACATTTGCTCTAAGTGCATCCATGACAACACTAATATGCTTTTCCGTGGCCTCTTCCATGGTCAACTAATAGCAAGTTTCTGGAACCACACTGACTTTGTACTAATTTGTACTGTTATATTTTGTACTATTACATAGCCATCTGTAGGTTTTTGATTCAAAATTTACCAATGGTTTAACTTCAGCTAGATTTGGCTACAGATTTAATCTTAACTTTTTAGCAATAAGTAATACTTCACCTATAGGACTAAGCCCAAGCAAAATCCCTTTTTAAGGCAAGTCAGTTCACTCAGTGGCCATCATGCGAATGCTCCCGGCCACCTATTTTCTATGAATATTAGAAGCATAAATGTTCAGCTCCTAGCTACTTAAATGGGGAAAGACCAAAATCACCAAAACAGTGGGCCAAGATTATGGTCAAATAACATATTTAAAATCAGAAGTAAAATCTTACAACAATGATATCATTAATAGTGCTTCTTTATCTGAGATCACGTTAAAAAGGCTATTTTTCAGGCTGGTCCAGCTAATAAGCATGCACATTCTCGAGTTAACTGACAGGCAATGTGTGTATAAAAAATGTATTGGCTCTTTTACCTGTTAGGCAGGACTTCCTTTTCTATATCTGCCATTTTCAGCATTCCAATTTCTTCCAATTATGTTTATACAAGTGCTCCGTCTCGGGCTAAATAGTCTCTGGCCCAAGCCATGGTTAAACTGACACAACACCTATTCCGGAAGCTACTTAAAATGATTTTTAGGAATGTACACAGATTTGCTATAATTTTTTATTTAATTCTTGAGAGAAGGGACACAACATGTTTTAAATCTTATTTTTTAATTTTTTATTACTAAATTAATTTGAAATGTATATATTTGTAGACAAAGTTGTCAGCTAACGAACCATGTAAGGAAGCTTGAATTGAAAATTTAATTTTTTTCACTTAATAAATTACATCCTAATGTAATTTTTGTCAGCTCCATCAGACACACTAAAACGCATGCTATTTTAATTTAATCCATCCAACAAGGGTATAGAGTCTTTAATTTTCTAATAATGGTGTTCAGTAAAGGTGTTAAGTGATAAAATACATTCTATAATTGTTTTTTTGTTTTGTTTTTTAACCATTCTGAAAATTCTGACAGAGCAGACAATTTTTTCCATCTTAACCATCATGTTTTGTATACTGGAGATTTATTTATTTTATTTTATTTGTTGTCCCCCACAGTTAAATTGCCTCTATAACCTAGACTAAAATGGCAAAATGTATTCCACAGTTCTAACAGAAATGATTACAATGGGATGACGGAGTAGACATGTTGAAGCTGTGACCGCAGAGACTTAAACATTGTTCGTTTAAAATATAAAAAATATTAAACTTGCCAGACCATGTGTCCAACTGTTGCATCCACTTTGAGCAGAAAATGGGAAAGGGGTACTCAAGAGATATAGCTGAACGTGACATTGTCTGATTTATTCAGGATTGTATATATATATATATATATATATAAATAAAAAATCTGACGGAGTTGATGCAAAGTGAGAACACAACTTTGATAGACAGTTTTTTTGTTTTTATATATATATATATATTTTTTTTTTTTTTTTTTTTTTATGGAAAACAATTTTGTTTACTTTTTGTATTGTTTGATATCTTTCAGATCCCTAGCTTTCATTTGATATTTATATTTATGAATTTGTTGAATTTGTAAACACTTTGTTTTGACATTGTGACCAAGTTACATTTGTAGGGCTTTACTGGTTGTTTAGATCAGTGTTACTATCAGAAATAATTAATAATTATTTCTTTAGTTATTAATTAATATTTAAATTAATTAATTGAATCTAACTCATTAAAATCTCATATGGAGCTCCAGTAAATGTAGTGCACTACATTTAGGAGTGGGTTTGGTTATTAGCAATAATTAATAATTATCAAAGATAATTATTAATTATTAAAATCAATAGAACTTTGATGAGAATCAATGTTAGCTTTTTTTAATCCTTTAAATCAACAATTATCAAAGATAATCACCAATCATTAACATCGATGAAACATTAATTAAAATTAACACTAGCTTATTGATCATTCAAATTCAACAATCATCAAAGATAATTATCAAAAATCAAATGTTGATTTTTGACAATTGATAATTATCTTTGATGATTGTTGAATTTGAATGATCAATAAGCTAGTGTTAATTTTAATTAATGTTTCATCGATGTTAACAATTAACAATTATCTTTGATAATTGTTGATTTAAAGGATTAAAAAAAGCTAACATTGATTCTCATCAATGTTCTATTGATTTTAATAATTAATAATTATCTTTGATAATTATTAATTATTGCTAATAACTAAACCCGCTCCTAAACGTAGCGCACTACATTTACTGGAGCCCCATATGAGGTTTTGATGAGTTAGATTCAATTAATTAATTTAAATATTAATTAATAACTAAAGAAATAATTATTAATTATTTCTGATAGTAACACTGATCTAAACAACCAGTAAAGCCCTACACATTGCTTCCATGAATAGAGCATGCATAAAAAATAAATAAAAAAAATCTAATTCAATTATTTAAAAATATAAGAAATAAATGCCCTATGTATACACATTTCCTCTAGATATAACTTTTTCAGTATTTGTATTATTATGAAATTCTTGGTTTTTAACATGAAGAGAACTTGTGTATGCAGGACATGTTTTGTCCCTTATCTCAAGACTCTTATGTCACCACACACTCAGCAGACACCTACCCTTGAAATATGCACTGCGTCCAAATATGCATACTTCCCTACTATATAGTATGCCAAAAACAGTATGCCAATGGAGTAGTGTGTCCGAATCCACAGTATTCTTGAAGCAGTATGCGTGAAGTACCCGGATGACCTACTACTTCCGGTGAGATTCTGAAGTGTGGATCGAATGGACAATCCCATAATCCCTCAGGAGCTGAGGCAAAATTACGTTCAAAACGCTGGATTTAAAAGAATGGCGAGTCAGACGGCTCTTCTCAACTGTAAGTGCTCTATATACCAAGATAATTGTTCCTTGTGCTTAATTGGTGCTTGTTTAACAAAACCAGAGCAGACAGTTTTCGCAGCTGTTGTTCTTACGTCATATATGCGGGTCATGAGACAATGCCCACGTACCCGGATGAAGTATGTCCGGAATCTATTCATACTACTCGCATGCACAATTAAAGAATGTACTGTTTTGCCGGCTGATAAGTACATCCTTCATCAAATACAGTACATACTGTGACAGTACACGGTTACGGACGCAGGGTCGGAGTTTAAAATGGAATTCCACATCGCTAAATATATAAACATCTACGTTGTCTCACTCTTGCAACAGTTTACCATGCCATCATTCCAACTCTACATTTTTTCTGTAATTAATTTTGTTCAGGACGGGGAACTTCATTCCATTGCGAACAGCAAGCAAAACCTGTATGCCTTTATTGCTCTCAAAGATTAAAGTTAAGCTACACTCAGTAATTTTGTTTATATTGATTCACAGTAATAGCAGTCAAATCTGACTTATACTGACATCTAGAGGTGTGGATGCAGCATCATGCAAAAACAATAGTATTCAGTCACAGTTTATTCTGTGAGTGAAAGTGTTTGATAATCTATTTCACAGTAATGCCATATTTGATTTTTTTGACTGTAATAAAAACGAGGGTGTGAGGGATATACTTATAGTCACTTCAATGGTGTGCACTATAATAAAGCTCTAATTTCCACAACTCATGTTTTCTTAAGTTTTTTGTCTACTGATTTTTTATTTATTTGTGTATTTATTTATTTATTTTATGTTTATTCAGCCAAATGATCAAAAACACTTTAAAGATGCCACTTCTGTGAATAAGGTCCATAGCGGGGTTACTGAGATAAAGCAAGTAATCTATATCTCAATATGGCGGCCCTAATGAGGCAGCCCAGCTTCATGCAATATAAAAGCTTTTATTAGGCTACTGATATGACTGGATTCCTTGTCCAAATGTATTTGATTATTAATATATATTTCAGAAGTACAATTCATTTTTTAGAGGTGAAACCTACATTTAAATAGACATTAACTTTTTTATTTAAAAAAAAAAATGAAAATTCTGCTATTAATTACTTACTCTATTTCCACTCCTATGACTTTCTTTCTTCAGTGGAACACAAAAGGATTCTGTTGGTGCGGCTATCCTTATAAGGATTCTCCATAGATGTAATGATTTTTATACTGTACGAACTATAGATTATATCCCCTAACCTAACCCTACCCCTAAACCTAACCCTCACAAAAAAAAAAAAAATGTTCTGTATTTTTACATTTAAAAACAAAGCAAAAAAAAACATCGTTTAGTATTTTTTTTAAGCGATTTGAATTATGGGGACACTAGAAATGTCTTCAAACCATATTTATAGCATAATACCCTTGTAATTACCAGTTTGTAACCTAAAGAAATGTCCTCGTAAACCACCCAACCCGCACACACACACACACATACACACACACACACATACAGTACATAAGATGGGATCTTAGGAAAATAGTTGACAAAAGACAGAGCCCTTAAGGCCTAGCCAGGAGAAACAGAGGAACAGAGAGGGTTTCTGGGATTTCTGAGTCACCACCTCCCATTAATTAAAAGGGGTACTGCGTTGAGTGGCAGACCGCCTGTAGGCTCAGCTACGAAGAAAACTTAGATGAATTATGGAGAGGGGCTGTAAGTCAGCCAAACTCAGCATGACACTTTTACACAAGATACACCCCCAATCTATCCCTCGCTTTTACCATTTTCTCCTGCTCCCTCTGCCCTCTATCTCCCTTTTTCACTCTTTCCTCCATCTTTCTTTGTCACCTTATCTCTCTCCATATTATTCATTTCTCTCACTCTTTCAGGCCTCTCCATCTTTGTCTCATACCTGACCTGACTATATCCCTTTCTTTCATCATCCTTTACTTTTTTCTCCATTCATTCTTATAAGCCTTCCTTTTCCCTTGATACCTTTCCTGGTTGTATTTATGTTTTTCAAAATATCATTTAAAGGAATATTTCAGGCAAAAGTTAATAATTTACTCACACACCCTCATGTTGTTCTACACCCGTGTTACTTTTTTCTTCATATGTGAACCCCCTAAAAGGACACCAACATATCATAAAATTAGTCTATGTGACTTGTTTGTCATATTCCATGTCTTCTGAGACATAAAAGTTAAAAAAGGAGACATTTTACAGAATGTACTAGTCACCATTTTCTGTGCAGTAACAATCAATGAGGACTGGGCTTTCAAGTTTTAAAAAGGATTCAAAAGCACCATAAAAGTATCATAGAAGCGGTCCAGATGACTCGTGTGCTATATTCCAAGTCTTCTGAAGACATACGATAAATTTATGTGAATCATTTTAGTCATTATTCACTGAAAAACTTGACTTCTGCCCTAGCTCTCCTTGGTGCATCTCCTTGGAATTAATGACCGATGTCCGATTCATGAATAAATGTGTTCATTTGAATCAGATCGTTTTAATGAAATGGTTGATCCAGTACACAAAACCATGGCAAAACTTTTCACAAAGTCACCATCATATGACTTCAGATGACTTGGAATATAGCGCATGAGTTGTATGGACCAGTTTTATGCTACTTTTACAGTTCTTCAAACCATCTCATTTTGTGTTCTACAGAAGAAAGTCACAGGGATTTGGAAAGACATGATGGTGAACTATTGCCTGATGGTGAATAAAGCCTCCCTTTTCCCTGTGTATGTCTATATTTTGCTAATTGTTCAAAGAAGCATTTCAACATTACTCATTCTCTTTTAGATCTGCGTTATGTTTATCATCTCTTCATTATTCTGCTGCACTTTTGCTCTATCTTTTATCATCTCCACTTCACATCCTCCATGGGGTCAGGTTTTCTCACTGCAAATGCAACATTAATGTTTCTGATTTATTCCACTTTTTAAAGATGTGAGCCTTTTGTATTGGTTAAAGAATGACAAAAAGTGCTGGGTCATGGTATGGTAAAAGGAAAAGGCAAAACTCTGTGTCAAACATTTTATTTTTTTTTTTTTCATAACTTGCAACTGTGATGACGACCATGTTCTGAGATAATGTCAATGTTTTCTTAACTTTAGATCTTGAACATTAAATGGATAGTCCATCCAAAAATACACATTGGGTCATCATTCACTCACCCTTGTGTCATTTCGAAACCTATGTGATTTGCTTTCATCTGTGGAGCACCAAAAGAAATTTTTATAGACCAGGGAATTTGATACACTCACAGTTGCATACATAAACATGACGTTGAATTGTTGTGCAAATATGTATAAGAACCTTAGAATTAAGCAATTTCACATGATCAAGTGTGTTGTTGTGATATCAGCACAGCTGTGATTCGGGAGTAGGCACAAGGCCACGAGTAATCACAGCCATGCTGATTTTCAATACAATGGCATATACAGGGGGCAATTTGGGCAGAGCGGTCCTGAGTATATTTGAAAGAATATCTGAGAGTGTTTCAAGGAGTATCTTATGTGCTTTAATGTTCAGGGGTGTTAGGGTTCGCCCACCACCAAAATCCAACTTTAACCTACAACAAAATTAACTCACTTGTTATAAACAATAAGTTCATATGGTGTAATTTACATTTTAGGCACAATATGGCCAATTATTTTGTATTTTGTATAGTTATGTATTTTTATCTTATTTCCAAACCAATCCAAGGCAGGATCTACGGCATGATTGCAAGTCTGATATTGCTATTATACAACCAGGTGCAAATTTAGGAGGAGCGTGTCCAGAACAGCGTTCCGGCACCGTCAGATAAAAAAAAAAAAAATATATATATATATATATATATATATATATATATATATATATATATATATATATATATATATATATATATATATATATATATATTTTTTTTTTTATATAGGCAGTTCCCTATCTGTCACTCACTCGACGTTGTGTCAATGTAGTGACACTAGGGGTCACTCCTGGGAGCCCGAGACACCTCTGGTATTTGATAAAAGGCCAATGAAAATTGGCGAGTGGTATTTGCATGCCACTCCCCCAAACATACGGGTATAAAAGGAGCTGGTATGCAACCACTCATTCAGATTTTCTCTTCGGAGCCGAACAGTCATGCTCACTGAGCTGAATTCCCACGACTGTTCATTCACCTCTGCTGGATCTGACGGTGCATTTCAGCAGCTTCTCCCTCCTCTGCACTGGTGAACTGCAGAGAATGCCCCTGGGCGCTTCGGCAGAAATAAAAGACTATATTTCTCTAAGAGCGGCACACACGGAACGTCTTTTTAAAGACGCATCTTTTTAAAGATGCCTTTCCTTTGTGTGTTATTCCTGGTTGCGCTTGTTATCTCTCACCTTCTGACGGTCACGATCACTGTCTTTCGTGTCTGGGCACTGCTCACGTGGCGTTCGTCGATGGGTCATGTACTCATTGCGAGAACATGTCCATGGCAACGATGCGGTCGCGGCTTACCTTCGTAAGAAAGCAAGCCACCCCAGAGGCTACCCGCCTCGGTCCTTCTACCCACGGGTATGAGGCCAGAGTGGCTAGCACTTGGGGCGATTTGGGGACCACAATGGGACCACCTCCGCTGGGTATCCCCCCACAGACCTCCCATTCCCCAGCACGCCGGTCTCCCCGCCACTGAGCGCCCAGCTGTGGCACAAATCCGCCCCCGATGTGACAGTCTCCACGGGTCACGAGGACAGGCCTCTTCCTCCCCCGTCCCAGGCTGTTCCGGGGGTGGTCACAAGGAGCCAGGTAAGTACTTCGATGTCCTTGAACTCAGCACGACCACGACATGGTGTGGCACCACAGGCTCCGCCCCGCCGCGAGGCCCCACCCGCCGGTACCTCTGACAAGATTGTCCCTCCGGCTGAGATGAAGAAGGGGTTTTACAGCCCCTACTTCATTGTACCGAAAAAAGGCGGTGGGTTGCGGCCAATCTTGGACCTGCGAGTACTGAACCGGGCTTTACACAGACTCCCGTCCTAGATGCTGATGCAAAGATGCACTCTAGTGAGCATCAGGCATCAAGATTGGTTCGTGGCGGTAGACCTGAAGGACGCGTACTTCTATGTCTCGATTCTACCACGATACACACCCTTCCTGCGGTTTGCATTTGAGTGTCGGGCGTATCAGTACAAGATCCTCCCTTTTGGTCTGTCCTTGTTCCCTCATGTCTTCACGAAGGTCGCAGAGGCAGCCCTTGCCCCGCTAAGGGAAGTGGGCATTCACATCCTCAACTATCCCAATGGTAGGCTAATCCTAACTCACTCTCAGGATGTGTTGTGTGCACACAGGGACCTGGTGCTCTCGCACCTCAGCCGACTAGGGATTCACGTCAACTGGGAAAAGAGCAAGCTCTTCCTGGTTCAGAGCATCTCTTTTCTCAGTTTGGAGTTGGACTCAGTCTCGTTGACCGCGCGCCTCACAAACGAGCACGCCTTGGTGCTGACCTGTTTGAAGGCGTTCAAACAGAAAACAGCAGTTCCACTGAAATTTTTTTCAGAAGCTCCTGGGGCATATGGCATCCTCAGCGTTGGCCACTCCTCTCAGGTTGATGCATATGAGACCGCTTCAGCACTGGCTTCAGACTCGAGTACCAAGATGGGCATGGCACCACGGGACACTTCGCGTGGTCATCACGCCGGTCTGTCACCACCTCTTCAGCCCTTGGGCCGACCTCACATTTCTATGGGTAGGCGTTCCCCTAGAGCAGGTCTCCAGGTACATCGTGGTCACGACAGATGCCTCCAAGACGGGCTGTGGTGCCGTTTGCAATGGGCATGCAGCCGCCGCCTTGTGGACGGGCATGCGGCTGCATTGGCACATCAACTGCCTCGAGTTGCTGGCAATTCTGCTCGCCTTGCGGAGGTTCCAGCCATTGATCCAGGGCAAGCACGTGTTAGTTCAGACAGACAACACGGCAATGGTAGCATATGTCAACCGCCAAGGCAGTCTGCGCTCTCGTTTTATGTCACAACTCGCCCGCCATCGCCTCCTCTGGAGTCAGCAGCACCTCAAGTCGCTGCGAGCCACTCACATCCCGGGCAACCTCAACACTGCAGCGGATGCGCTGTCATGGCAGGTTACCCTCAGGGGAGAGTGGAGACTCCACCCTCATGTGGGGCAGCTGATCTGGAGTCGATTCGGACAGGCACAGGTAGACCTGTTTGCCTCCCAAGAATCCTCCCACTGCCCGCTCTGGTACGCCCTGACCGAGGCATCTCTCGGTATAGACGCGCTGGCACACAGCTGGCCCCCTGGACTGTGCAAATATGCATTACCCAGTGAGCTTACTTGTACAGACACTGTGCAAAGTCAGGGAGGACGAGGAGCAGGACATCCTGGTAGCACCCTACTGGCCCACCCAGACATGGTTCTCGAAACTCACGCTCCTCGTGACAGCCCCCCCCCCCGGCGAATTCCCCTGAGGAAGGACCTTCTTTCTCAGAGATGGGGCTCCATCTGGCACTCATGACCAGACCTTTGGAATCTCCATGTCTGGCGCTTGGATGGGACGTGGAAGACCTAAGTGGTCTACCACCCGCGGTGGTAGACACGATCACTAAGGCTAGGGCCCCCTCTATGAGGCACCTGTATGCCTTAAGTGGCGTCTGTTCACTAACTGGTGTTCTTCCCGATGGGAAGAAACCCAGAGATGTGCAGTCGGATCAGTGCTTTCCTTCTTGCTGGAGAGGTTGGAAGGGCGGCTATCCCCTTCCACCTTGAAGGTGTACATAGCCACAATAGCAGCACACCACGACACAGTGGACGGTAAGTCCGTAGGGAAGCACGACCTGATCATCAGGTTCCTGAGAGGCGCCAGGAGGCTGAACCCCTCCAGACCGCACCTCGTTCCCTCATGGGACCTCTCTGTAGTTCTTCAGGGTCTACAGAGTGCCCCCTTTGAGCCTTTGCAGTCAGCTGAGCTTAGGCACTCTCCTTGAAGACTGCCCTCCTGACTGCACTCACTTCCATCAAGAGGGTAGGAGACCTGCAAGTTTTCTCTGTCAGCAAAATGTGCCTGGAGTTAGGTCCGGGATACTCTCACATGATCTTGAGACCCCGACCGGGCTATGTGCCCAAGGTTCCCACGACCCCTTTTAGGGACCAGGTGGTGAATCTGCAAGCACTACCCCAGGAGGAGTCAGACCCAGCCTTGTCATTTCTGTGTCCGGTGCATGCTTTACGCATCTATTTGGATTGCACGCAGAGCTTTAGAATCTCTGAGCAGCTCTTTGTCTGCTTTGGTGCACAGCGGAAAGGAAGCGCTGTCTCCAAGCAGAGGATCACCCATTGGCTCATTGATGCCATAGCTATGGCATATCACGCCCAGGATGTGCCGCCCCCGGTAGGGCCACGAGCCCATTGTACCAGCGGTGTAGTGGCCTCCTGGGCCCTGGCCAGGGGTGCCTCTCTAACAGACATTTGCAGAGCAGCAGGCTGGGCAACACCCAACACCTTTGCGAGGTTCTACAACCTCCGGGTGGAACCGGTTTCATCCTGGATAGCGGCACGCAATACAAGCGGATAAGCCCAGGATAGCCAGCCGGGTGTATCGCTTGCACATAGCGCCTTTCACCTCCTCTGAGCTGAAGACGTGCGCCATTAACTCCCAGTAGTGTTCACAAACTATGTTCCCTGGTTGACTTCCTCCGAGCCCTGTGGCAGTCGAGTTTTCAGAGAGACGCGCTGCTGGCCCAGTACACGTGCTAACTAAGAGCCCTGTTTTGGGGTAGGTGCTCCGCATGTGGCAGTTCCCTGTAGGCAACCCCATGCAATGTATATCTTCCGCTAACTCGTTTCCCTGTTGGCAAACTGCATCTTCCTTGGGCAGAGGCCCCTCTGCCACAGTCTCCATGTTTGTAGTAACTCCTCCCCCGTTGGGTAGGACCTACCATGAGACTTCTTCACATGATCGGCAAGACCATGTGAAGTATTTTCCACTTAAATATCCCCCCTCTCTCTGGGCGAGGTGTGGTCTCCGCGGTGTCCTCCCCTTGGGAGGGCCACTCCCCGACTAAACCTGGTCGGCCCAGTCGGATAATCCCCCTTTTTTAAGGGAGTGGAAAAAAGAAGGAGAAAAGAGGCCATGCCTGGGCTAGCCTGTCTCTATTTTTTGGGTAGTTGACTTGTCCCCAAAGGGCTGTTCGACACTCATAACTATGTTGGGGAGGTTACGTGTCAGCCTGGTGCACTGGCTACGAGGCACACAGTTGTCTGCCCGTCACACACCGCCTGTTCACGTGACACAGTTCAGCCAGTTGCTGCGTTTTGTATAGGGAACTCTAGTGTCACTACATCGACACAACATCGAGTGAGTGACAGACAGGGAATGTCATGGTTACTTGCATTATCTCTGTTCCCTGATGGAGGGAATGAGACGTTGTGTCCCTCCTGCCACAATGCTAAACTACTCGCTGAAATGGCCGGACCTTGTTTCGGCTCCTCAGCATAAAACCTGAATGTGTAGTTGCATACCAGCTCCTTTTATACCCGTATGTTCGGGGGAGTGGCACGCAAATACCACTCGCCAATTTTCATTGGCCTTTTATTAAAGACCAGAGGTGTCTCGGGCTCCCAAGAGTGACCCCTAGTGTCACTACATCGATACAATGTCTCGTTCCCTCCATCAGGGAACGGAGGTTACACAAGTAACCATGATGTTTTATTCATCATTTAATTGCATTTCCTGCATGTTCCAGTCCAGTTGATTTGATTCCATGTCATTTTAGCGAGTGTCCTTGCACAAAAATAGAAGTTAAATCACATATAAATATGCAACCAAATCCACACCTGTTCTTGATATACATCCACTGGTACGCAGTAGAAGTTTTGCTTGGTTTGTTTTAAAGTGTTTCGTGTCAAAAGCAAAAATCATACCACTAGTCCAACACTTGCCATAGAAATTTCAGTGCTTTTTGTAGGCTATATATTTGTATATAAATGTATTTCATTTATTCATTTATTTACTCTAGCAAATACTGTAAATCTGGCTTTAGAAGTCTACTGGTGAAAATATGGCTCTTTAATTAATGTTATAATTTAATTAAACGAATTTTTTTTTTTTTTTTTTTTCAAAAAAAAGTTGTTCAAAACCTTCATTTTGAAACATATTTGGTTGGATAGGGTTTCCCCACCACCAAAATCCAAATTTAACTAAACATTCTGTAAACAACAAGTTCATATTGAGATACTTTAGACCAGTGATGCCCAAACCAGGGCCCATGGGCCAAACTTGGCCCGTGGTGCCCTTTGATTTGGCCCGCCTTGCCATGCATCATAAAAGGGGAAAAAAGTGAAAAAAAGTCACTTTTAAAAAAAGTCACTCAGCACGCCCTGGATTAGAACTTGTGACTCCAGGTGTGGTAGTCAGCGTCTTTACTTGCTGAGTTACCCAGGCCCCTGATCATTTATATCATTAAACTTTTTGTTGACTGTTCAGCCGGTTCCCACCTCCTTGTTGCCCATCCTTTTAACTGTTACATTGGTGCCGAAACCCGGGAAGGAGGAGGGACGCGCTGTCGCGGAGTCCTTGCCGCTGCCGTCTGCCAAAGGAGCAGCCGTGGCCGTCTGCCTGGGGACGGAGGGGTCGCTGCCAGCCGCCGAGAGCCGGAGGAACCGCTGCCGTCTAACGAGAAGGGGAGGAGCAGTTCCGTCCGCCAGAAGGGGAGGAGCAGTTGAGTGCCGGGTGACAGTGTGTCCGGGGACCGGCGAGCAAGTTTTCTCTCTCTCTCTCTCTCTCTCTCTCTCTCTCTCTCTCTCTCTCTCTCACTCTCTCTGTCTTTCTCTCTGTGTCTCCCACTCATCCTTTCCCTTTCCCTCTCCCCTCATCTCCCCTCGTCTCTCCCCCAGGTTCCCAGGAGGCGGGGTGGACCACCGGCTGACAGAATGGCCGGAAGAACAGCATCTCCCCTCCAGACTTGGGGGGGAAGTCAGACCGGTGGCGCCCCGGCCTGAATCGGGCAGGGGAAGAGTGTGACGAGGAGGAGGGCATGGCCAGGCTGTGAGGGTGCACGGCTGGTGCTGAATCAGATGATCAGTGGGAGAGCAGATAAAGGCGGGCTGAAGATGCCAGTTCGAGAGAGAGACGCACGTTACAATATGTTAAAGAATATAAATGAAATATGGATATAAGTAGGAATGGATGGATTGAATATTGCATATGGTTGTACTGACCAAAGAAAAGTATTTACGGGCAGTTTTAACTGTTCATGAGGTGGAGGTCCTGAGGGAAAAAAAAAACTGTTCCTGTACTTGGTTGTTCTGGTGCTCAGTGCTCTGTAGTGCCAGCCAGAGGGCAACAGTTCGAAGAAGAAGTGTGCTGGGTGAATGGGGTCAAGAGTGATTTTACCAGCCCTTTTCATCATTCTGGATGTGTACAGTTCTAGCAGGGTGGGTAGGGGAGCGCCAATAATCCTCTCAGCAGTCCAAACTATCCTTTGTAATCTTCTGATGTCTGATTTCTGCCACAGTGCTGTTCAGAATGGTGAGCAGGATTAATGTCCACTATCATATCCACTGTTTTAAGCATGTTCAGCTCCAGGTTGTTCTGAATGCACCAGATGGCCATCTGTTCAACCTCACTTCTGTATGCAGACTCAACGTCATCTTGGATGAGGCTGATGACTGTAGTGTCATCTGCAAACTTCAGGAGCTTAACAGAGGGGTCCTTTGCAGTGGTCGTTGGTATACAGGGAGAAGAATAGTGGGGAGAGCACACATCTCTGGGGGCACCAGTGCTGATTGTACATGTGCTGGAGGTGAATTTCCCCATTCTCACTAGCTGCTGCTTGTCTGTCAGAAAGCTGGTGTTCCATTACAGTTAGAGCCGGGAACAGAAATCTGGGTTAATTTAGACTACAGGATAGCGGTGCTGATGGTGTTAAAAGCCAAACTGAAGTCAACAAATAGTATCCTTGCATAAGTCCCTGGTCTGTCTAGATTTTGAAGTATGTAATACAGTCCCATATTGACTGCATCATCCACAGACCTGTTTGCTCTATAAGCAAATTGAAGGGGATCCAGAAAGGGTTCAGTGATGTCCTTCAGGTGGGCCAACACCAGTCTCTCAAATGACTTCATGACCACACATAAGAGTGACAGGTCTGTAGTCATTAAGTCCTTTGATCTTGGGTTTCTTTGGGATGGGGATGATTGTGGAGTGTTTGAAGCAGCAGGGAACTTCACACTGCTCCAGTGATCTGATTTTAGACAAGTGGGTGAAACATCATCTGGGCCCTGTGCTTTTCTTGTCTTCTGTTTCCGGAAGACCTGGCACACATCTACATCACAGATCTTAAGTGCTTGTTGAGTAGCAGGAGAGGGGAGGAGGGTGGTGGCAGGAGGTGTAATGGTTGTGTGCTGTGAAGGTCAGAGAGGGTGTGGGTTGTGTGACTGGGCTTTTCAAATCTACAGTAAAACAAATTCAGGTCATATATACTGTATATACAAATATACATATATACATATACCATTGACACAGCTCTTCAATGCATTAGTTAAACAGATTGCAGAGAAATGCTTTTTCTACATATCTATTATGAAATCATAAAGGAGGGGAACTGCAGGGCAGCTTTTATATTTTAACCTGTTTCCGAGCGTCCCCTTGTTTTGAGCACAAGCCTAAAAAGACATACTTAATTTACAATGGCTGTAGTTCATCCCCACATTGTATTACAGGCATTTTTGTGGTCTCTTTTGAAATGAGACACTTATAAGTTTGTTGTTAAAAAGTAATAATTAATAAAAGTCATGAATTTTTTTTTTTTAAGAAAAGCTCAAATTTATTGTAAAGTGATCAGCATTTTTATTATTTATTTTTTTTTTCATAAATATTTATATGAAATAATATATGACACTGACCTTGTTGATGCATAGAAACATAATGGAGCTAAGCCACAAGTCTGATAATGTTCTATTTCAAATTTGAGGATGATAACTTTAAAACTTTTAGTTATATGAATAATTTTCCAAGACCACGTCATGTGATTCTGGCTGTGAATAGCATTAGCTGTTAGTATTAGCGCCTAAATACAGAATAGTAAACATTACAAAATAAACATTATCTGTGCATATATTTTACTTCCAAACATAATCAAATTGTTATAGCAGTGTGTTTTAATGATCATATGTGGATTCCAATCATATAATGCAGTTTGATATAATGCAACGTTTACTTTCTGCCCACGACCCTCAATCAAGTTTGATTTTTGGCCCTTCGTAGGAAAAAGTTTGGGCACCTCTCCTTTTGCATTTTAGATGCAATATTGCTAGTTATTTTATCTATTTTTATCTATTTTTTTATAATTCTTTTTAATCTGCCAGTGGAAATAGTTCTAAACAAATCCAAAGCAGGATCAATCATTGCATGTCACCGAGCAGTACACACATTGGCTGCTCCTCTGGAACACAGACAGTAGAGAGACAAAAAAAAAAAAAAGACGTGAAGCATCTCAGTGTCGCTATACAAAATATCAGTACTCTTCTTGGTTCACCGCTTGTCCCATTGAAGGTCCCGATCTGACTGTTCTATAATCTCTTACAATTGTCCTGCATATAATTTTTACTTAAACATTTACAAAGACAAATTCCATTTGGAACAAGCAAAAAAATTCAAAGACCACCCTTTTTAAAAGCTTCTTTAATATAAGTTGTAAAAGGTCTCCTGTATCGCAATCAAAAAACATAAACACCTACCTTCTTCCATCTCTCTAATCCTCTCTCTGTCTTTCTCTTTAGAGATTTGTTATAAAAAAAAAGAAAAAAGAAAAAAAAAGAAAGTGTCTCCCATTTTCCAGACACATAAAAGAGCATCCTTTAAGGGTCCTTCAGTTTGTACGGGGATGCCAGGAGCAGTGCCCTTCATCTTGTCTCCCTTTAGTTTAATTAGCCAGGAGTAAAAAGGGGATTTTCTTCAACTCTCTCCTGATTGTCTCTTTTGTTCTAATACAGCTCAGATAGGGGGAACCGAATTGTTTTTGCAGACACAGGGAAGTAGAGAAAAGCAGACCACAGTGCTGCAAGACTCTAATGATAATGAACATGGCCTTTTTAATACAGCATCACGGTTTCATCCGTAGACACCCTTGCTGAGGGTATCTTTTCTCATCAAATGCTATTCCCCTGATTGAGACTAGAGTGCTTTTCATCCTAAAAGTTGTGGAGATCAAGGAAATGTCCTTTTAATTATAAAATGAGATGGCGTTAGGCTTTATCTTATATGATTGTCTGGACATGCTTGGTGAGATATGGCCCTTATTTAGGTTCTAATGGTTATAAGAATCATGGAGCAGATGATCGTCTTGTGTAACGTTTTATTGGAACGCTTATTTCTAGGTTGCTCTGAACCAATGGAAAATGGCTACTGCCTGGCCATGCCTGATTTGGTTTAGCTGACCTGAGAGACTTTGGAAGATGATGGCCTTTTTCACCCAATTTGGAATGCCCAATTCCCAGTGCACTTTTAAGTCCTCGTGGTCACGTAATGATTCACCTCAATCCAGGTGGCGGAGGATGAATCCCAGTTGCCTCCGCATCTGAGACCATCAACCCGTGCATCTTATCACGTGGCTTGTTGAGCGCATTGCCACAGAGACATAGTGCGTGTGGAGGCTTCACGCCATCCACCGTGGCATCCGCGCTCAACTCACCACGCACCCCACCAAGAACGAACCACATTATAGCGACCACGAGGAGGTTACTCCATGTGACTCTACCCTCCCTAGCAACCGGGCCAATTTGGTTGCTTAGGAGACCTGGCTGGAGTCACTCAGCACGCCCTGGGATTCGAACTAGCAAACTAGCGAACTCCATGGGGTGGTAGCCAGCGTCAACAAGAGAAAAAAAAAAAATAAATAAATAAATAAATAAATAAAAAAACACAACAAAAAAACATTTTGTGTATAAAAGTAATATGGGTTTGGAACAATATGAGGGTGACTAAATTATGACTGATTTTTGATTTTTGGTTGATATATCCTTTTAATTTTATTTTTAAATCAAACAGGATGGCAGCAGTATTTGAGTTTTACCCAGAAAAGTTGGCAAAAGGCTTAATTCATAATGAAGGTGCACCAGGTAGAGCAACAAGAAATTTAGCTTTAATCACCGTATTTGACAAAGGGCAAAACAAATGAGAAGCACTGTGAAAACAATTATATACAGCAATTACAGACATTCCTATCCAGGTTGAATTAGATTTCCCAGAAGAACCACGAGTTAGCAGAAAAAATAAGATAAGGTTTAATAAAAAATAAAAAATAAAAAAAGTAAATAAAACCCTAACATGTTTGATTTGAACTGGGGAGGTGGGGGACGCAAAGTTTGTCTTTGATACACACATTTACCCAACCTTCTAGTCACTAGGGAAAGCTATTTAGAATATAGTCCTAGAGCAGGGGTCTTCATCCATTTTCAGGCCAAGAACCCCTTGGTATGTAGAGAGACAGAGCAGGGACCCCCGTTGCATATTGTCTGAAAATTGAGTGTTGTATTTAATGCCTATAAAAACGTGTATGGAAACATATTATTGTATGTACATATTTGATGATGTTTACATTGCAAAGCCATTAAAATAAACATTTTCTGTATGTCTGCAACCTTTTTGACATTAAGTGTTATTTTACATTTTCCTTTTTAATCACTGTGCCACACCCTCTCCAATTTTTTTTTTTTTTTTGAATTAAAAAAAAAAAAATAGACAGATTGACAGACAGACAAACAGAAAGACAGACCCTGTCCATGCAGAATAATAATTAAAAAAAAAACTTTTATAAGGTTACTGATAGGCCTATACCTGGAGTCTTCATCTCATGTTTAATATGAGTTAACTAACAGTTTGTGATTGATTTTATACATACGTTTAAAAATTACTAGGAGTAAAACTTTGTAATGAGGAAAAATGACTGTATGCACCTTTAATTATGTTGATTTGACAGTCACAGTCAGTGTAGCCTATTGCAGCTTGATAATCTCATCGACAACTATATATTTAGACATATTACATATACATAGGTCTATATATTAAGTATAGGCTATTGTTTTGAAAGCAAAAAGCAACTAATAATACAAGACATCCACAACCCTGAAAAACGCAAAGCAGACGCGTTTACTTAGCAACCCTCCCCTGCAGCGCTGGTTAACCTGACATGCGTTGCGTTATGAGCAGCTCGTAATGAGCATAGGCGATGGGCTAATTTCGTCAAACTTTAACAATGTTCGGCATTCCATTTAGTTCACTACTAAATAAAACGGGATGCACGAATATGAGGAAGGATTACCGCAAGAGGAAGATTTGGCATGCAGGTTCGAGGGGCTTCAGAATGTGGATGAACTACATACTCCTCTGCGAGCGCGAGGAGAAAGTGCGTGTGCGAGGCGATCGTTTGTGTTCCGCGACTACTACCGGGTCCTTGATTAATGTAATGTGTGAGTAAGGGGAGCCGGTGAAGTTTCTGATGCCCCCCTAGGGAATTAGTGCCCTACGTAGACTGCGAAATATGCGTATAGGGAATGGCGACACTGTCTCTCGCTTGTGTGCAAATGATTATTAGGAGTGCTGGTGGTGGATCAAACAGTCATTTGTGGACCCCCTGCGGCACCACCGTGGATCTCCTAGAGCAAGGGTCTTCAGCCCCCTGTTGAAGACCCTTGCTCTAGAGAACTATTGTCATTTGACCCCATAATCTTGCTTTTATATGATTATGACCAACATTATGGCCTGCTGATTGTTAGGTCTGACTACTACATTCAGGCAATGACAACAATGGTAAAAATAATAATAATAATAATAATAATTACTGTCTGTATAATCATAATCCATAAGTCATGTCTGTATGTTTTTGATAAAGATTTTCTTATGTTAGGGGCTATTAGACTCTATAAATATGGGATAATGGTAGGTACCTGTCCCTAATCTTACAATCATGTAAACACTGACAAAGAGTTTATATATATATATATATATATATATATATATATATACATATATATATATGTGTGTGTCTAGTCTATATTCACCACAGACAGGAGAGCCAAGGGTATAAATGGTTTGAAGTGTGTGTGTGTGTGTGTGTGTGTGTGTGTGTGTGTGTGTGTGTGTGTGTGTGTGTGTGTGTGTGTGTGTGTGTGTGTGTGTTTATGTTGTTTGACCATGGTTACCAGGATGGGGCACAGACATCACTCACTAGTCTTTCAGATAGAGTAAAAAGCTGTCAATATTCTGAGGGTGACCTTTTTCTTAACATTACACGTCAACAGTCACAAGTATAACACACATACACACACTCAACACACAAACAGATAAAGGTCTGGAGTTTTTGGGTGGCACTTCTTTTTTCTTTTTTCTTTTTTTTACTTTTGAGTACTTGGGCCTATTCGAGGGGCAAATCTTCTACTTCTGTGATAACAGTGTGTAAGCTGCTGTGAAAGAGAGTAATTATCACAATTATGGAAAATGAATTGCTGTCTTTAATCCCACAGTGTGAATAACTTTTCACATCTCTCGAAAACAAGTACCTGATTAAAATGTGATTAGAGCTCAAGAGATGTTACACAGGTTCTGGGCTGTATTTTATAATTTAATCACCTAGCATTAGGCAAATCATATTGCTTCAGTATATCTGTGCCTGCAGAATACAGCAGAGCAGATTTCTGGAGAATTTCAAATGCCTGTATTTCACAAATTTCTACATATCCCCCTCTTCTTGCATGTTTGTTTATTAAATGTTTTGGCTAATTTGATAATGTTTAAGCTATCAGTCCAACAGTAGGTGTCTCAGCTGTTTATTTATTTATTAAAAAAAAAAAAAAAAAAAATCAAACCAATTGCCATTTATTTGAAAGATAAAGCAAAAACATTTCACAAAGAAATTTGTTAGGTTTCAAACAATAAAACAATTTATATATTGTTCAAAATTAGTACAAAATGTATTTGGACACTTTCTGGTTGTCAAATATTTTGTAAAATGCAGTAAAGTCAGGGGAGGAGTTGAAAAGAGAGCAGTAAAGCAAGACACTTTGCACTTGCCATTATGTGCTAAACCTACATCATTCAGGCAGATTGTGCAATGTTTGCTTTCTTGATTGCAGATGAAGTGGATTTGTTTGCACTTCAGATATACAGATGCTTAAATGTTACATGTAATAACCAGAAACCTTTCATTTGAATAGGTTGTGTGATACTTAATACAGTGCCTGTGTGTACTGCACAAGAAGAATGTCTGATATAAGCCTATGTTCTTTTAAAACCAATGAAAGATTCAGTATTTTTGTATAATTTTGAATTGTTTTTAAGAATAAACATGATTTATAAGATTAAGATTGCATGAAAACATGGATTTGTGAGAGTTTATCAGATCTGAAGGTGTCAGAATAACATCTTGGTAATGGTGTCGTCATCAGAGCTGTTTGCTGCACTGCTACAAGTCAGGTGCCGATCAGTCTGCACAGTGCTGCATGAAGTCAAACACATCCTTATAAGATAGATTACACATGACTAAGTTCAGACATGAAACTCTGCATGGCGCAAGTTGATAGGTTCTTTTAACTTGTTATCTGTTAGCCAATCAGCTAGCTCGTATGTGATGTATTAAGCCAGAGGTTCTCAAACCTGGGCTGCATCCGAAAACATAGGCAGCTGACTTGATGCCTAATCAGTTATTGGCTTAACTGACAGCTGTTTTGAATGAATGGAACTCTAAAGGAAACTGGCCTCTGAACAGTTGAAAAGCACCCTATTTTCATCCTGCCTCCGGATACAGCCTCCGAAGGCAAAATTTTACTGGTTTCGGACACAGCCCTGGAGGCACCCCAACACTACACATTTTGGATGTCTCCTTAATCAAACACACCTGTTTCTAGTGATGTCCAGTTCGTGAATGAATCGTTCTTTTGAGTGAACGAATTGAACAAGTTCACCAGTCTCGAGTAAACACTGATCAACAAGTTACTCTACCTTAGTCTATTTCTCAGATGTGCATGACACTCCTACTTGAAATGAGCTGATATCCGGGAGTAATATGATCCTAGAACTGGTGATATCTACGGTGGCCGTGAAGTGCAAAACAAAACCATAAATTTAAAAACACAACAGCAAATCCAAAGACAATATAACAATTTAGAAACACAACAACAAATAATAAAACACAATGGCAAATCAGAAAAAACAACAGCAATTCAGAAAACACAACAGCAATTCCGAAAATACAACAGCAATTAATTAGAAACAGAACGGGTAGGTACCATAGCTTCTCACCTGATTGGCTGTATGGAGAACACCAAGTCCTTTCCTCAGGACTGGTTCTCAGCCCACTTGCGCAATTATTTCAAAATTCATTCCAAATGCTCAATTACAGAAAATTGTGAGTGGTTTGTCACTCAGTAAAACAGCAATGGGACACTTTATAATGCAGAGAACAAAAACAGTGAGGGTTAAAAGACAGGGTGAATTCCAAAACTGAAGTGAGCATCCTTATGCCCTACTCCCTCCGAAGGGCTGAGCCCTTGAAGTGGGAACTCTGAAGGGAGCAGGGCACTCATGTCTCATTTATGGCCTTGATGAAGGGAGTAATGAAATACATACGTCACTTCCACTTTATCTTCGCCTGAAACGTAACAACTGGAATCTCTTATTTATTGCAGTTAATTTGTTTGTGCAAATAAATATACTTTTTGTAATAGTTTTTTTTTTTTTTCAAACATTGCCTTTTGTGACTTATTTAAAATTGCTTACTGATGCTGTTTTAATAATAATAATTATAATAATAATAATAATTATTATTATTATTATTATTATTATTATTATTATTATTATTATAGTAATAAATCTGTACATAAATGTATATAAAATACATGAATTAACTTTTCCCACCGAACGTTATTTGGTGCACGAGAGATCTTAATAATAAATAAATAATATTAAACAACAGGGTTTAGACTAGCCTACAGGGAAATAAATGTACCTTGTTTTTGGAGTATCTCTCTGCTTATGGCTGTCTTCTATCTTATGTATGAGGACGAATGTAAACTGCGGAGGAGAATTACCTGTTATAAATGGGCTAGCGCTTGCCCGAGCGTTTGAACATATAATATGTTCTGATGGACAAATTTGCTTAAAAATATATCCACCACCCAGGGTCACGTGATCATAAACAGTCAAATTTGCTTCCTCGAAGTGACCATGGTATGCACCCTTCGCTAACAGCCTTGTGGAAGGGCCCTCCGTGGAGGGCTTGAACTGCCCACTTTCGTTTGGAACACCCCTTTGTGTGGTGTCCCCTTCCCACAGTGCCTTTCAAGGGCACAAAAACGCAGTTTGTAATTTGCCCATAGTTTTAGGTACGATGTTCATCTATGGTGTGTAAGGAACCATCTAAAAATTCCACAAACTGTGCTAAAATGCCGGTGTCAAAGCATTCATTCAATTGACTTGCATATACAAACATAACAAACACTGTTATTAAAAAAGCATTTTCACATTCTAAAGGTTGCAGTAGACTGCCTGCGTGCTGGCTTACTTTCTACACTTGAAGCCAGCATGTCCAATTATGAGTACAGTGTTCAATTATTTTAGAAAATAAAATGGCAGAAATTTTACAAAGATATTATTTTCATATTGTAAAGGTTGTAGAAGGCTGCTATTAGATATGCTGACTTACTTTAGGTGAGATTTTTCAAGGATGTGGAATTATACATATACAGTATTCAATTATTTAAACATACAAACTTTGTAATGTAAAAATTATATCTTGATGAATTTTAGTGGTATATATATATATATATATATATATATATATATATATATATATATATATATATATTATTATTATTATTATTATTATTATTATTATTATTTATTTATTTGTTTTTCTAAAATAATTAAATACTTTATCTATATAATTGCATATAGTTAGAAAATCTACCCATTGGCAGCATCCGGAACCTTAATAATTGTTATTTTTCTTAAAAAAAATTTTTTTAAGTTAGAACATGCAAGTTGAATGAACACTTGGGTGCCACAAACATTTTAGTGCAGTTTGCGGACCATTACACACTACATGAACCATGAGACCATATATGAAAATCTTACCTAAAACTAACTTTTCCCACTAGCTGTTTTTACTCTTTGTGTTAAAAAGTTTCCTGTTACTGTTTTCCCAAGAGATAAAACACTCCAAATGATTTAGTTTTTCAGTCAGTGACCTTTTGGCATGGATTTTGATATAATCAGTGAACAAATCCTGAAGAAAGGACTAGGTCTCATTCACACAGCCAATCAGGTGAGAAGCTATGAAACCTATCCTTTCCGTTTCGACTGAATTGCTGTTGTGTTTTCTGATTTGCTGTTGTGTTTTCTAACTTGATGTTTTGTTTCTAGATTTGCTGTTGTGTTTTCTGATTTGGTGTTGTGTTTTCTATCTTGTTTTGTTTCTGGATTCGCTGTTGTGTTTTCTGATTTGCTGTTGTGCTTTCTAACTTGTTATTTTGTTTCTGGATTTGCCTTTGTGTTTTATTATTTGTTTTTATGTTTCTGAATTGTTATTTTGTCTTTGGATTTTCCATTGTGTTTTTAGATTTGTTGTTTTGTTTTGCACTTCATGCATTTTTGTACTCTTTCTGAGAAGGGGGAATCTCTTCTATTGCCCCTTTTTCTAAGAGAGAAGGAATTTCCTGAATCAAAAATGGGGCTTCTCGAACAGAATTGTCTTTCGGAACAACCCTGTTGAACACTGGTGGAGTTCACCTGAATTTAATTATGTAACCATGCTTTATCATTCAAAGTGCCCAGTTCGAAATGCCCTTCGGCTGCTGCCAAGCTGACAGATAGGCAGACAGAGGGATTAATGCATGACTTTTGCCTGCAGCTAGGCCTGTAACCACTAGATGGCACGCTTTACTTACTTTTGGCGACTGGCCCCGAACCAGCGGCACAATGGAAGGAAGCCTTCGCTTCTCTACTACTGAGGCTGGTTTAGGGGAATTTGATAATATAAGTTTTTGCCTTTATTGTATTCAGGCATAAAAGACGAGTGCCCTAAGATGCCTTTTGCCACAGGGACACTGACAGAATAAACCTTTTCCCTGATATTTTGAACGGGGAAAAATATACGAACATTGGCGGAAATGTTTATTTGGGAAAAATGGTTTGCCACAACAGCCCCAGCATTCTTTATGGGGGGACAGCATGTGGTGCTTATGTTCACTCTCTGTTTTGTGTACACTTTTGTTTGATGAACATCGAATTATGTTATGCATGTCTTGAGACTCTTGGTCATGGAGACAGTGGCTGAATTCTGAATGTGAGTTTTAATGTTCGCTCCCCAGCGCAAGCTGCGGGGTGAAACTGAACTATATTCTGTCTGTCGTGTGTTCAAAGTGTGAACAACGGTGAACCCAACTGATACTGTCAAACAGGAATGACACGGATATGATTGAATAGTCCAGTTTTGTTTACTGAATGGGGGCTCGCCCTTCGTTTCACTGCAAGTCCGTCAGGCTCGCTTCTGGTGTCCTGCCGGCAATTTAAAAGGCACCAGTCCAACATCCAAACGGCTCCGTGGATGTGTCCATGATGGTGGGAATGAACGAGGACCCCAATCCTTCTGAGGGGTGCAAATCTCGTGTCCGGCACCTTATGCGGCTTTCTGGTGGGACGTTGCGAAGATACTGAATGTGAACACACTGGAGCTGCGGCGGGCATCTCTCTCTCTCTATGAGGAAGCAACTGCTGGAATGCGGTGGTGTGCTGTTTCACAGCGCTGAAATTTTCCACCACCAACTGGACTGTGTCACCGAACAGTCCGGATTGTGACACGGGGCGTTCATTAGAAATGTCTTGTCTTTGATATGAATATCTCTGAACGTAAACCACAGATTGCCTTCAGCCGCCATGAGGCCCGCCATATTCCAACCATATTTGGTAGCTATTAGCGCCAAATCAGAAGCTTGAAACAATTCCTTGATGGCCTCAGCATCCAGTCCAGCTCCCTTATCTAAATCCCTCATAAAATGGGCCTGGTAGGCTTGCAAAACTGCCAGCGTGTGCAAAGACAAAACCACCTGGTCCAAAGCCTGATAGGCCTTGCTCAACAAGGACGATATAACTCTTTACTGCTTCGAGGGAAGAGTAGGCCTCGACTTCCATGTGGTTGCCGAAGAAGGAGAGAGATGGGCAGCCAGCATCTCTTCCATCACCGGGAATGAAGTACGTCCGTGGTCGGAAGCTTGACACACATTAGAAAACTCTGAGGCCAATTGATTCGTATTCCTGGCTGAATAAGCTTAATCACAGGACTTCGAAATCTCACAATGGAGGTCCGGGGAAAAAGGGAGCAGTCTGCGAGGCGTAGCTATGTACTGGCCCGCTAAAAAACAGTCATCCAAGATCTATTTACCATCCTCTGACTGTGCTTCATCCGGCCATTTCAGGTGCAATTTTTCCACTGCACGTGTAATAACCTCCAGCAAGTCCACATAAGTTTCCAAAGGTCTGGGAATCCGACCACTAGGAGGCAAGGCTTCAGCCTGGCCGCTGCTGAGATCCTCGAAATCCGATGCCACCATATATATGGCGTCCTCATCCTCAGCGCTTGGATGACTTGGAAGGAAACCGCAGTGCTGGCCTCAGGGCTAGGATGCAAATGCCCATGTGTAAACTCCACGGGAGAAAATCTAGCCAAATCCGGGGAGAGTGACAAAAAGAACCGTAGGTCGGCCTGCTGCTCAACTCCCATCTCCTCGGCATTCGTGCCGGCCTCCCATGAGTCAAACGGCTGCGTGGTGCTGGCAGACACGCGGTCTACACCAGTACGCAGCTTGACCGAATTTCCAAAGGAGGCAAGCCTTTCACAGAGCTTCCTGGCATTCATGAAATCACACTGTGGGCAATCCGAACCCTCCAACATAGCCTCCGCATTGCAGAAACCCAGATAGGCAATACACATGTCGTGGAAATCTTCACTGATGATGAACCGCGTCCACAGAGGTAAGCACTTCCTAAATTCCATCATGTGTTGCCACTCAAAAGGGAGAATAATAATGATCCTCGCTTCGATGTGAGTCATTGGTACAACACGGGCCAGATGAGATTGTGCACTGAAAAACAGAAAATCTGACTTGATGGTGCGAAGCGAGCACCTTTATGGAGCCCATGACATAGCTCCCTAGGGGCGTCGCTTAAGCGCCATCAGCCCATAAATTGGCATGATTGTATAAGGGTTTCAGACCACGTGACACTCAGGGTGTGTCCCAATGTGATCACACAGCTCAAGTTCCTACGAAAGGGAACTTTAATGTAAGATGTATTGTAAGATCACTGAATGAAACACTGACAATAAACACCCTTATTATTATAACTTAATTAAATAAAATTCAATAATCAGCAATATGCGCTTACATATGGCTTTATTAAATGTGTTTGAGCATGTATTCTACAACACTGAGGTATTAGCGTTATGTACAGTAACGTCATTATGTGATGATGTAAACAAACTGGTGAATTGTTGTTTTGAACCATTTCATTGAAAAGAACCGTCCAAAAGAACCGGTTCACAGAAAAGAATCGGACTTACTATCACTACCTGATTCAACTGATCATCTTGTTAGTGGCGCACCAAGAATTAAATTGAATGTGTCAGAAAAGGGCGACATGCAAAATGTGCAGTGTTGGGGGGCCTACAGGACTCTAATCTGTGAGGCAATCAACTTGAGTTCTCTCTCAGTAACTAACATTTAAATTGCTCAGTTTTGCAGAAAAGCCGGTTTCACTGCAGCACAGTGTTAGAGTTTTTTCTCTGAAAATGCAATTTGCTCAGGTGGTTACTGGGGTTTTCTTTTATCACCTTGCACAGTATGATCTGCTTTTGGCCATGACACATAGAAGCACATTTTTAACAAGGTAGGTTTTAACCAAATCTGGCACTAGCACACATAGCTATCTTAGGTTATTAGTTTAACCCTCTGGGGTCTGAGGGTGTTTTGGGCCCTGGAGAAGTTTTGACATGCCTTGACATTTGTGCTTTTTTCAGTTGCTTAAAAACATATTAATGGCTAAAGTCTGATAACACTGTACAACACAAACACTGTTAACACTGTGTTCAGCACAAACTGGGCTACAATAATCTGTGAGCAACATGTATGTACATGTTTGTATTTTTGAGAAAATAACATTTATGTGTGGTTTTTGAAAAAAACAAAAATTGTAAGTCACTGAAATAAGGCCATATACTAAACATTTGTTCACAAGACTTTTGAGAACTGGATCTTGTAGCCTAGAGTTTTTGCTACAAAATTATGTGAAAACCATCCTGATCACTCATTCATACAAAACAATATAGTCATTTAACTTTTGTAAGACACCTTTAGTGTTAGAATGGCCATATGCGAGGAGGCGTGGATGATCATGAATATTGATGTGATTCACACCTGAGGAGAAAAAGACCCCTCCCCTGAGAGAGAATGAATGTGAGGAGACTTAATGATTGAATGTATTGTTTGTAGCTTATTCACAAAATCAAGTTTAAGTTAAAAGAAGTAATCTGACTATCCAAAAATTGTAAGTCACTGAAATAAGGCCATATACTAAACATTTGTTCACAAGACTTATGAGAACTGGATCTTGTAGCCTAGAGTTTTTGCTACAAAATGACATGAAAACCATCCTGATCACTCATTCATACAAAACAATATAGTCATTTAACTTTTGTAAGACACTTTTAGTGTTAGAATGGCCATATGCGTCTCCGACAAGACAATATGCCTCCAGCTGTTTCTTTTGTTAGCACTGATCCAACATCACAAGTAAATTCAGCAATGAGATCCAAGTGCAGCCTAAAGCATGCAATTGTGAAACAACATCAACTCAAACCTTTTAAACCATAAATCATGCAAAGATTCTATGGGATCATAATGTCAGACCGAAAGGACTGCTGGGTGGCCATCTGAATATCCATAGTGTCATGTCAAAATGTGATGAAATGAAACATCTGGCCACAAATTAAAATTTGGATTTTGTATGCTTGTCTGAAACATGGTTGAGAAACATGTCACCATCAGCTATGCTAAATGTGCCTGGTTAAAATATTATTTAGAAGGGACAGATCAGTGGGTAGAGGTGGGGGTATTATGTTTTATGTTAAGGATAGCATTAGATGTACTGATATACAGTTGGCTTATGAATTTGATCTTAAATGTATAGGTTTAGATGTTTCCCTCTCACCACAGATGTCTTTTATAATTATTGCTATTTATTGACCACCTTCGTCAAATAATGATTTTTATGATAATTTGTATAATTTTCTTAAGGCTTTTAATTTTACTAAAGACGTTACTTTACTTGGTGATTTGAATATAAATTGGTTTGATAAAATATATAGAAACAAATTGTAATATATAACCAGCAGTTTTGATCTGTCGAATAATTGTACTGAAATGGTTGCCAGTGTTTTTATGAATGTTATTTAGAATACTGTAAACAGTGTCATGAGGCAAAGTAGAAGTAAACCTAGAAAGCTTCCATGGCTAAATGAAAACATTTGGTCCCTTATGAAACAAAGAGACAATGCATTGAAACAGTTCCTTAAAACTAGATTGGACCACTAGAAGCAACATTTTAATATGTTAAGAAATAAAGTAATAAGTGAAATTCGAAAAGCAAAAGCAAAATTTGATGTAAATATTAAAGGTAAAGCAAAAGGGAATGTAAAATTATTGTGGGAAAAATTGAGAGACCAAATTTGAAACTATAAGTCAGTGAGAAATATAGAACTTGAATTAGAGGAAAACGTATTCATGATCATGGCACATTCCCACAAACACTCATTGTCCACAGACTCAGTGTCTTGCAATAGAACCTGTAAATAGTACCTTGACCATATATATTTTTAAGGAGGTGTGTGAGGCAAAAGTTGACATGAATATTTGTTCCCTTAAAGGTTCTAGGGATAGAAATAACTATGGGATAGATTCCCTTTTCCTTAAAACTTCTAAAAAATCAATTATATGTCCTTTAACTCAGGTTATTAACATAGATCGGGGGGTGTTGTTGGTGCAGCATTTCTTGATTTAAAAAAAGCTTTTGACACAGTAAATCATGATATTTTACTTGCTTGCTATTGCATTTTAATTTTTCTTCTGGTGCCACTGAATGGTTTAAATCTTATCCAGAACATAGACAACAGTGTGTAAGAGTATAACTCAACATCTGAATATTAAGATTGAGGTTGGAGTTCCTCAAGGATCCATTTTGGAAACATTGTTCTTTAGTTTCCAACTTTGTCAACAACTTTGTGGGCGTGTTGAAGCCATACAAGCTAGAACTGCTACTGGTCCTTGGCAATAAGATAAATGTTGTACACAATGTACAGGAATTTAAATATTTAGGAATTGTTATAGACTCTCAACTATCTTTTAAAAAACAAATGAAGAAAGTTGTAAAATCAGTCAAATTTTATTTGGTGAACTTTAGATTTATTAGAAATAATCTGATCACCGAGGCAGCAGTTTTATATATGAATGCGACGATTCTTCTTCATATTACATATTGTATGACTACCTGGACTCAGACATGTAATCTGTTCTGAAGCCTGTTGAAACAGTGTACAAGCAGGCTCTTAAGGTACTAAAAATCAAATGGGTTTCATCACTGTCATATTTTAATTTAGTATAATATGGGAAAATTTGACTAAATTTGTAGGTCTGTTGTTGATTTTTAACTTTCTTATTGGTCTTGCCCCACCCATATTTAAACTCGTCATTTATAAAATTACAGGAAATGTAACTAGGGCTGGTGTTAGGGCAACCCATGACTGGAATGCACTTCCAGCTGATTTGAAAGCTCTAACAAGTCATGGAGTTGTCTCTAAAAAATTAAAAGTCTGGTTACTCTCATACCAGAACTGCCAACATGGTATTTAGTGTTAGTATTGTCTTAGGGATTTTTTATATTGTGTTTTTGAGTTTCAGGTTTTTTAAAAGATTTGTTATTAATTGGTTTTGATTGTTATGGTAATTTTAAAATTTTGTATAATGTGTAATTTTCAATATTCAAAATGATGTATTTTGAGTGCAATTGAGTGACCTTTGACATCAATCTGCCCAGGTACAGTGTCACGTTTTCGTGTTTTTGTCCATGTCTTTTATTTTGAAAACTAAGTTTGTTGTTCCTGTCATTTGATTTCCTGTTCCTGCCATGTTTTCATGTGTTTAGTTCTTATTGGTTCCTTGTCATGTTACTGTCATATTTGTTTCACTATGTTTATTAGTCATGTCTCCTCATTGGTTTGTGTTCATGAGTCTTGTTATCAGTTCTGTTATGTCATTGGTTCATATAGTTATTCCCTGGTTATCTTGTTATTAGTTTAGTCCTGTTATTGGTTCGTGTTTCATTGTCTTGTTAAATTGTTTACCTAGTCTGTGTATGTATGTATAGCCCTCATGTTCTCTAGTCCTTTGTCAAGTCAGGTCAAGTTGAGTTGAGTTGAGTTGAGTTGAGTTGAGTTTCTTATGTTTTGTTGGCACTGAATAATAAACTGCACTTGGTTTCTCACATTCATCTAATTTTTGTCCTGCTCATGCTTGCTCTGCCCTGCCTGAGTGTTACAGACAGCAGATGAAAATTCACCGTTGGCTAAATCTGACACATTTACATAATTGAAATGTTTGATTAATGTGCATTGTCCCCGACAAATAAAGTATTTCATGATACAAAAACAGAAATGCACTACAATAGCACCAAATTAAGTAACGTTTAATGCTTTCTAAAGTCTAAGTTGGAGGTTGACTAATTGAAAGAGCTAGTCCCCATAGGTTACATTTTCAGTGGGCATTAAATCTCTCAAACTTTCATCCTCCACAATATAAATTGTGGCAATCCATTTTGCAACAGAAATTGTGAAGTAGCATTCATGTTATTTGTGCTGTTTTGAACTCCACATGAATAGTGCTTGCAGAAAATGTCTTGTTTTGCATTTAGCGCTAGCACTGCGCAGGTAAATTATACTTTATCCATTTCTAGAAAGATGGAAGTGCAACACGGCACCAGGGAGAAGCTGATGCTCACTCCGGCGAATCATGTGAATGCAGCTTTTTACAGGTCCCATCTGGGTTTGTTTTTTACAAAAAAATATGGGTAAGAGGTCCTTTCTCTATCTCCAGCTGCTATATCATCCTGCAGCTCTTGCCTAGTTACCTACTGAAGCTAAGCAGGGTTGAGCCTGATCACTACCTGGATGGGAGACCTCCTGTGGAAAACTAAGGTTGCTGCTTGCGTGCTCACCCTGCAGTCTGTGTGGGTCCTAATGCGGCAGTATAGTGACGGGAACACTATAAAAGGCACTGTCTATTGGATGAGACATTAAACAGAGGTTCTGACTCTCTGTGATCTTTAAAAATCCTACACTTCTTGCAAAGAGTAGGAGTGTAACCCCTGTCTCTTTGCCAGATGTCCCCCATTGGCCCTTCTCCATCGTGGCCTCCTAATAATCCCCATCATTAATTGGCTGTGTCTCTCAACTCTCTACTCTCCACCAACAGTGGGGTGTGGTGAGTGTACTGGCACACCATGGCTGCAGTCGTACCATCCAGATGGATGCTGCACAATGGTGGTGGTTGAGGAGAGTCCCCATTTCACTATGTAAAGCACTTTGAGTGTAGTGTCAGAAAAGCATTATATAAATGTAATTTTCATCATCATCATCATCATCATCGCTTGATTATTGATACGGAATCACTGTTGTGCATGTTTGTGATGTGTGCATCAGTGTAATGACCCTGGAGGCCAGGACACATCGCAAAGGTTCCGCCCTCTTCCGACCAGTGTTCAGAACTCACACATAGCTGAATGAAATGTCAGAATCAAATGCGAAATTGTTAAATATGTTAACAGCGATTAAGAAAAGTATGACCTACAGTAGTAGTAACAAGTCTTTGTATTTGCTGTGCAGCAGTGTAGCAGGTCTAGACCGCCAAGACAAAATCTTATCAATTTGACATACCCATATTAACATGCTGAATCATTCTGCGAGTTGTCATAACTAAACTGTGGTTGCTCTGCTAGAACACCTGTGTGAAATTGAGGGAAACTTTATACATTCACTATAAATCATCTTAAGGCCAGTTAGTTTTAGTACTTGTGACTAGTGGAATAAGACCTAACATCATTTGTTTGCCAATTGCTTCAATATTTTGTATCTAATGCAAGGATATTCATACATTTTGTGTGACTTAAGTGTCCAAAAGTGTCCAAATACTTGTTGGGGCCACTGTATATGCTATGGTATAAACTATTGCTAATGGCTCAGGAAATCAATCTAATGGTTACACTAGATGTATAGTGTAACACATTCAATGGAAAGGAGGAGGCGAGAACCGGCTTGACAATATAAATAATAGTTTAATAATAAACTAAACCCAAAAGACATAAACACACACAGGTGTCGGACAGCTGTCCGTAACTCTTTCTCTCTCGCACTGCCGTCTCCGTTCGGCCTTATCCCTCTTAGGCTTAATCAGCCTAATTAGGGGCCGGGTGTGCGGAATCACGAGATGCACTGTATACTGCAAAGTGTTCATTGCTTTTCATAACATGTAGCACTCTGATTTGATCTGCCTTCAACTCACTTAAAATAGTTTATGTACTGTATGAGCATACTGTTGTATATGTTCCTTTCTCCTGTGGATTGATAGCAGTTATGCTTTCTGAGACCCACTGTGGGAGAGACAAGTCTTATGATTACCCTTAGTAGCAGGTAACCACCAAAAAATAACCATTGTTTAACAAATCCAGTTTCACCTAGCATGCTTTCTTGGTCATCAGTCAGTCAATGGCACCAGGAATGCCAATGCATTTGCTGCTGTTATCACTCATGGTTAGCAGTGACCAAATGAAATCATGCTCTCTGTCATATCTGCGTCTAACTCGGGTGACATCCATCTCATGAAGCTAATTGGTCGTGATAGAAAATTCCTCTAGGATAGTCATAGTTTTTCTGTTTTCCCATATCTCCTGTACTTGTTTTCTTCACGGCTGCCTATTGATATTACTTTGCCAGTGCAACAACAGAATCACAAGTAGCTCATTCTCTTCCTGTGATAAATTTTCTAGATTTGTTTTGCTGAGATCTATTGCATTCTTTACCTCTCGTGACATTGGCTGTATTTTCCTATTGGAGTAAGTGGTGCTCTCCTGTATTAATGTGCCTCGGCTATACTCATGGCTGCAGTCGGCATAGAACTTTAAGGGGCACCAGAGTGTGTCCTTCGCCGGCTATATTCATAGTATGAGATTTTCAGTTACCTTAAAGGAATGGACTGGGGCAGTCAAGCTCCAAAATGACATAAAAGCACCATAAAAGTATCATAAAAGTAGTCCATACAACTTGTGCACTAAATTCCAAGTTTTCTGAAGCCATACAATAGATTTGTGTGAAAAACAGACTAGAATTGAAGTCGTTATTCACTACAATCTTCCACTACAGTGAGCTGTTCAGTCCAATTACTAAATGAATCATTCAGAAATAGTCATATTCTGCAAAAAAATCACTTTTAAGTGTTGGACACACAAATGAAAGAAAGTCATATGGGTTTGGAATGACATAAAGATGAGTAAATAATGGTAGAAATTTTATTTTGGTGTACTGTTCCTTTAAAACAAACTTTTATTAGCATCAACTTTCTTCCGAGCAGGATATTCATTAGCAGCACATTGTGTCCGTGACTTAATCCACTTTAGAACACTGTCCGATCTGGAATGACCAGATGATAAACCTGTACAGCTGTGGTGAATGCTGGCGTGTTTCGATGGACTGACAACTCTTCCTCTATCTGTCATTCTTCTATTTCTCAGGAAGTCTGGATCCCTCTCTGTTCTCCTCCTTCAAACGGGATATAAGTCACACTGCAGACATCTCGGCAGAGCCAGGAATTAAAGCTCTCCACACAAAACAGTCAAATATAAACCAAAATGAAATGATGTTTATTTATATCCCTCAACCTGCACTCATTATCTTCCATTCCTTCCCCCTTCTCCCTCATTTCTCTTGCTGTTGGCCAATTACCCTGTTCCCTCCTCTCACATAAGTAGCCAGTTGACAGAGAGTGATTGAAGCTTGTTGTGCTCTGTGTCAGGGCTGGTGTTGTGTTGTGCGCTGAAGGGTGGTGAAGCACACGGTGACAGTGTCATTCCTGGACACCTATTCACAGCATCTAATTTATCACAGTGCTGATGGTTTACATATGGCTGCCATAATTGCCCCCAACATAAACAATGGTTGTTGGCAAGTGATTTATTTGCATGGCATTGTACTCAAAGCGTACTAGGTCATGTACTGTATGTAAGCTATGATTTGTTAATGACCTGAAATTCAGGTCTTTTCATCTGGATTTCATCTGGTGGATGCTGTGTTTGTGCTAAATGGCCCCTTTTTCAATGGGTTATGACTTGTAGATGACCTAGATTGTGTTATAAACCTATATCAACAAATGTGGCTAATAAACCTTTAACAATCTGCATGGGTAATATACTCTGTCCCCACATAAGACCTCCCATGTTACATGTAGTGCATCAACAACCACAAACAGCAAAGCATAGAGTGTCAACCAGACAATGCGTGTAGTCCAGAGCTGGAGGGTTCTTTTACTTAATACTGTGGCAGTGAGCCAAGGATCCAATAATGTTGATGGGAGAAAAGAGAGAGAGACCTGGTAACAAGAGAATCGATGTATGACAGTTGACAAAGTTGGTAAATTAATTATGAGAGAGAGAGAGAGAGAGAGAGAGAGAGAGAGAGAGAGAATAAAGAAAAGGCAACCAAGAAAGCTACCACGTCATGCCAAGAACGGAGTCATATAACATTATACATCTCTGATCTGCGCTTTTGGAGTGCCTCGAGCATTCAAAACATCTATCCACTTTATTAATAATAATAATAATAATAATAATAATAATAATAATAGGTTTTATGGACATGGTACCTTAGTAATACCATAGTTTTTAGGACATGTACAGTACCATGGTGATGCTACTGTATGGTATTCTTTAGTACCTTCAGGTAACTTGAAGTACCATGTAAACACTATGGTATATGGATATGGTAACCATTTAGTACCATTGCATTTATCAAAGTACCATGGTACTTTTAATTTAAAATGTTCTCTGTAACACTTTACAACAAGGTTCCATTTGTTAACATTAGTTACTTACATTAGTTAACATGAACTAACAATGAACAATAGTTTTACAGTATTTATTAATCTTTGTTAATGTTAATTTCAGCATATACTGTACAACTTTTGATTTAAAAAATGTATTAGTATATGTTAATATTAGTTAATGCACATTGAACAACTAACATAATCTAACAATGAACAATTTTATTTTTGTAAACATTAACAAAGATTAATAAATGCTGTGAAACATACTATATATTGTTCATTGTTTGTTCATAATCCCTAATGCATTTACTAATGTTAACGAATGGAACTGGGTACCATGATAATATCATAGTTTTGTGAACATACACCATGGTAATAGCAAATTTGTTGAACATGTACCATAGTAATACCATGGTATTCTTTAAAGTAACACATAAATACCTTTGTGTATGGATATAGAAATAATTAGTACCATGTTATATATCAATGGTACTTTGATATATATATATATATATATATATATATATATATATATATATATATATATCTCTATCACTACTGGTCAAAAGTTTTGAAACACTTCATGAATGTTTCTGTAACGTGTGCTGGCTGCTGACAATGATGACAATGACGAAGATGATGTGAAGATGAAGAACCCAAGTGCAGTTTATTTACAAACGTGAACCAATAACCCTGACTACAAAACAAAACATGAACATGGACTAAACTAGACTAGACTAGACTTGATTATGGCTTGACTTGACTACAGCGTACCAAACACATACCCATTAACATTCAATACTTGACAACTAGACAATGAAAACATGAGGGCTTAAATACAAGACATGGGAGAACATAAACCAATGAACAAACAGAACTCATAACAAGCTAATTAAACAATAACCCAATGAAAACATGACACAAGAACATGGAGGGAAAACAGAAATCACATGACAAGGGAAACAGGAATACGTGACATGAACCAGGAAATAGAATTTCAAAATAAAAGACATGAATCAACACAATACACATGACATATCCCCCCCCACTAAGGGGTGGCTCCTGACACCCCAACACATAAACAAAACACGTAAAACATGACATAAATTCAAAGTTCTGTAGGGAGCTGGGGGGCAGGGGTGTCTTGAGGTGTGGGGCGTGGCATGGCGAGAAAGGGCGAGGGGCATGGGACCAAGGCAAAGTCCGTGGGGGGTGGAGCCATGAGAGGCTCGAGGGGCGGAGCCATGGAAGCGGAGCCGTGAGAGGCTTGAGGGGCGGAGCCATGGAACATGGTGCCCAGAGAGTAGCCAAAGACTCGAAGGGCCAGGGTGGAGCCGATGGCAGGGAGGACCAAGGCGGTGCTGGAGGCTCGGAGGAGCAAGGCGGAGCTGAGGGATCGGAAGACTGAGGTGGAGCCGGTGGGACTGAGGACCAAGGTGGAGCCGTAGGGAAGGAGGTCCCCGGTGAAGCTGACAGATCGGAGGGACGAGGCACAGCCAGAGGATCGGAGAGCCAAAGCGGAGCCAGGTGACCGACAGACCAAGGAGGAGCCGGAGGGACGAGGGACCCCGGCACAGCCGACAGGCTGAAGGACCGTAGTGGAGCAGAGGGAACGCCGAACTGAGGCAATGTCGAGGGACCGACAGGCCAAGGCGAAGTCCAGGGCTCGGAGGGTCCAGGCGGGATCGGAGGGCCGAAAGTTCCCCTTGCCTGCTCAGGAAAACTAAGGGTGGGTATAAGGGTGGGAACCATCTCCAGGTCCCACTGCTCAGGTGTGGCTGTGACATGGCATGGAGCAGGCTGAGGCGTTGCGGTGACGTGGCATGGAGCAGGCTGAGGCGTTGCTGTGACGTGGCATGGAGCAGGCTGAGGCGTTGCTGTGACGTGGCATGGAGCAGGCTGAGGCGTTGCTGTGACGTGGCATGGAGCAGGCTGAGGCGTTGCTGTGACGTGGCATGGAGCAGGCTGAGGCATTGCTGTGACGTGGCATGGCTCGGCGGCGGCCGTGACGTGGAACTCTGGCTCGGCGGCGGCCACGACGTGGAACTCTGGCTCGGCATCCGCCTCCCCCACAGTGAACGGGGAACCAATGAACCATAGGGCGAGGTCGATATATTGAGCCAGGCTGAGGGAACTGCGACTGCCAGGCATCAAAAAAGAAATGGACTTATTCAGTCCAAATCTAAAACAGTCTTTGAGGGCAACTTCATTAAAGTCCACCTGGCTGGCTAGACCGCAGAAGTCCTCAACATAGTCCTCCAGGGGACGATTCCCCTGACGTAGGCGCAGAAGTAAAACTGCTGGGTTCATGGTTGGGTCAAGTATTCTGTAATGTGTGCTGGCTGCTGACAATGATGACAATGACGAAGATGACGTGAAGATGAAGAACCCAAGTGCAGTTTATTTACAAATGTGAACCAATAACCCTGACTACAAAACAAAACATGGACTACGGCTTGACTACGGCTTGACTACGGCTTGACTACGGCTTGACTACGGCATACCAAACACATACCCATTAACATTCAATACTTGACAACTAGACAATGAAAACATGAGGGCTTAAATACAAGACATGGGAGAACATAAACCAATGAACAAACATAACTCATAACAAGCTAATTAAACAAAAACCCAATGAAAACATGACACAAGAACATGGAGGGAAAACAGAAATCACATGACAAGGGAAACAGGAACACATGAAATGAACCAGGAACTAGAATTTCAAAATAAAAGACATGAATCAACACAATACACATGACAGTTTCTCATGATCTTAATCTTTTGATCTGAAGGCGTATGCTTAAATATTTGAAATTAGTTTTGTAGACAAAAATATAATTGTGCCAACATATTAATTTATTTCATTATAAAACTAAAATGTAATAAAAAAAGAAAAGAAAAAGTTTTTGAAATTGATGACTTGGACCAAATAATAAATAAAAGCAGCAAATAAGTGCCCAGCATAGATGGGAACTCCTTCAATACTGTTTAAAAAGCATCCCAGGGTGATACCTCAAGAACTTGGTTGAGAAAATGTCAAGAGTACATGTCTGCAAATTCTAGGCAAAGGTTGACTACTTTGAAGATGCAAAAATATAACACAGTTTTGATTTATTTTGGATTTTGTTTAGTCACAACATAATTCCCAAAGTTCCATATATGTTATTACATAATTTAGATGATTTTACTAGGTTACTGGGAGGGTTACTTTTGAAATTTATTCCACTACAGATTACAGAATACATGCTGTTATGGATACATATGTTATGCAGAGGCAACTGGGATTCGTCCTCCGCCACCCGGATTGAGGTGAATCACTACGCGACCATGAGGACTTAAAAGCGCATTGGGAATTGGGCATTCCAAATAAAATAAAATTATAAATAAAATTATGGTTTTTGCCCTAATATCAAAGGTCTTACTTGTAAAAAAGAAATTATGATCCAACATAAATTTTCTTGATAAAAAAAATATGATCGTGCCTGGTAACATGTAAAATAGCTAGAAACAGCATTTTAGCTTAGAGTAAAGCTGACAGTTTACACAAGGTTTATTTATATTTCTTCTGCACCAAACTTACTTCAAACGTACTCCTCTGTCTGCTCGTATGAATGTAACACTTCATAAGAAAGTGTTTCACCGCTGTTCAAATGCACTTTGGATCACATCATTTATATGTATAAATATTTTCCATTTGAAAGGACTAAATATTAAATGAAACAAATTACAATAAAATGCAAAGTAATCTCTTCTGTAATCAAAATACTTTTTGAATGTAACTGTATTCTAATTACCAATGATTTAAATTGTAACTGTAGTGGAATACAGTTACTTATATTTTGTATTTTAAATACATAATCCCGTTACATGTATTTCATTAGTCCCCAACCCTGTATATATATATATATATACACTATATTGCCAAAAGTATTCGCTCACCCATCCAAATAATTGAATTCAGGTGTTCCAATCACTTCCATGGCCACAGGTGTATAAAATGAAGCACCTAGGCATGCAGACTGCTTCTACAAACATTTGTGAAAGAATGGGCCGCTCTCAGGAGCTCAGTGAATTCCAGCGTGGTACTGTGATAGGATGCCACCTGTGCAACAAGTCCAGTCGTGAAATTTCCTCACTACTAAATATTCCACAGTCAACTGTCAGTGGTATTATAACAAAGTGGAAGCGATTGGGAATGACAGCAACTCAGCCACGAAGTGGTAGGCCACGTAAAATGACAGAGCGGGGTCAGCGGATGCTGAGGCGCATAGTGCGCAGAGGTCGCCAACTTTCTGCAGAGTCAATCGCTACAGACCTCCAAAGTTCATGTGGCCTTCAGATTAGCTCAAGAACAGTGCGTAGAGAGCTTCATGGAATGGGTTTCCATGGCCGAGCAGCTGCATCCAAGCCATACATCACCAAGTGCAATGCAAAGCGTCGGATGCAGTGGTGTAAAGCACGCCGCCACTGGACTCTAGAGCAGTGGAGACGCGTTCTCTGGAGTGACGAATCACGCTTCTTAATCTGGCAATCTGATGGACGAGTCTGGGTTTGGCTGTTGCCAGGAGAACGGTACTTGTCTGACTGCATTGTGCCAACTGTGAAGTTTGGTGTAGGGGGGATTATGGTGTGGGGTTGTTTTTCAGGAGCTGGGCTTGGCCCCTTAGTTGCAGTGAAAGGAACTCTGAATGCTTCAGCATACCAAGAGATTTTGGACAATTCCATGCTCCCAACTTTGTGGGAACAGTTTGAGGATGGCCCCTTCCTGTTCCAACATGACTGCGCACCAGTGCACAAAGCAAGGTCCATAAAGACATGGATGAGTGAGTTTGGTGTGGAAGAACTTGACTGGCCTGCACAGAGTCCTGACCTCAACCCGATAGAGCACCTTTGGGATGAATTAGAGCGAAGACTGCGAGCCAGGCCTTCTTGTCCAACATCAGTGTCTGACCTCACAAATGCGCTTCTGGAAGAATGGTCAAAAATTCCCATAAACACACTCCTAAACCTTGTGGAAAGCCTTCCCAGAAGAGTTGAAGCTGTTATAGCTGCAAATGGTGGGCCGACATCATATTAAACCCTATGGATTAAGAATGGGATGTCACTTAAGTTCATATGCGTCTAAAGGCAGATGAGCGAATACTTTTGGCAATATAGTGTATATATATATATATATATATATGGGGGGGGGGGGATACTATGACAATACTATGTTTTGTGAACTTATTCCATGGTAATACCATATTTCTTGCACATGTACCATGGTAACACCATACATAGTATTCTTTGAAGCACCCTGGAGAACCATGTAAATATGTATGGATGTAATAACTCAGTACCATGTATATCAAAGTATAATATTATCAGGCTTTTTTGGACATGTACTACTATGATGTATATATTGTAATCATTTAGTTATCAATGATAACCTGGCATTATCATCTGATACTATTACAATATTATGATATTGCAACAGTACTTTTTTGTAAAGGTCCTTATATGGTAGTGTGATGACAAAAATGTGATGCCTGTTGTCAGTATATCTTCATGTAAGACCAGAAAAACACATAGAAAATCTGTATTTTATTTTGTAAGGCAAAAGTTTAAGTAAAGCGCCACTCTGCGACACTGCAGTTACTGTGTGAAAACTATGTGAAACTGCACACAATAGTGACAGTGGCATGCTCAGACAGTCAAGAATGGCCATCAGCAAACACCCTCCCTGGGGCTGTATTCTTTCCTGTCTGTTCACCGCTAGCCATGCCCGCAGGGCTCTGCTGTGCTAAAATCAGCTGTACCTGCAAGCAGCACTCCCACACTAACACTCCCAACGCATGATGACCTGTCACTGAGCCTGAGAATGACAAGACAGACCGCTGACAGTTCTGGTTATCTCTTTAACTCTGGAACAGGGTTAAGTGTTTATCAGCGCTCTTTCCTGCACTCTTGACTTAGCAGAATCCTCAGAATGAAATGTAACCTTACAAACGCTTAACAGTTGAGCCACTTTTGTGTTTGGTATTGCAGCACGAAAACCTGCATTGTATTATTCACTAATAGCCTGCAATCAAGTTTAAGCAGGTGCTAAATGCGCTAAAATAGCGCTGTGTCGTATTTAAACTGTCATTGTTTTCAGCGCAAACACGGCTCCTCTCTGTGTAAATTAGGCTCATTGTGCAATACGCCTTATTCACAAAACTCAACACTATTTTCCTCCCCTACTTAGCATAATTCCTTTATTGAATCGGGCACTTAAACAGCACAGACAGCACATGAAAATAAACTGGGCTATTAGCAGGGGCAATTTGTGAATTTCCTTACACATTGATCATCATACCTAGAGCAAACCGCATATTTGGAGCACCGTCCCTTGCAGAAGTATTTCGAAAACAAAAGTGCCTTTTGATGTGTTTTGCTTAGGAGAAACTTCAATTACTAAGAGGAGCCGGAGGTCTGAAGATCAGATCTGCTGCTTGGTGTGGGTGGGTGGGAGAGTGTGAGGGAAAACTTGACAGCATAGGGAAAACATCAAGATTTATGATGGTTTCACGGAGTAGGCTTCCTTCAAATCATGTGCCAGCTTACATTCTTAAATATTGCATCACAACCCTGCTGGAAATCAAAAGGCTAAAACCAGCTTAAACTGGTTTACGTGTGTCTTTACTGGTTTGCTGGTGTCTCAGAAATATCCCTCCCCTCCTTTCATCCTCCCTCATTCTGCCTTTTTGACAGCATGGTGAGTTGAAGAGCTCTTGTTTGCTTACTTTGACAGTTTTTTTCTCTTCCGGACCAATATCTGTAACCTGCTACTGTTTTTAATTAATTGAGTTCAGTAGAAGCCCCAGGGGAGCAGGGCACCCTGGGTAAGGAGGTTGATGCGCTGGCAGTTTGAGATACACTTGTGACATTCCCATCCAGCATCTGTTTTCATCTGGCCTGATTTAGAGGTTGCTTACTGCATAGTCTGATCGGCCGAAGAGTGTGCGCGGTCCAGCAGGCGTATGTGCATGCTCCACTATATAAACAGCTCCTCCAAGTGGTGGAGAGGAGAACTGCAGTCTATGAAAGTCAATGCACTGTTCTATTGGTGTGCATTACAGACCACTCATACTGTCTCTGTACCTTCTTACAATGAGATAAATTTACCTGAAAAGAAAAGCTGTGTAAGATAATAATATTTCAGACAATATAGCTTCAGTCAAGTTTATTTTTCTTACCCTGTTAGCAACAACAACAACAAAAATAAAAGAAATAACACATAGACCTCACTTTTTAAGCATACAATTATTTAATTGAGAAACAAAATATCATACAATTTTTTTTAAGACTTGATTTCAGAGAATGTCTTGAATTTCAGAGAATATCTTATTTTTATAACAAATTATGTTTATTTCTCTTACCCCACTGAATTTCTTGTATTTTTTTTTTTATGTTTTTTTTTTTTTTTTTTTTTACACAATTCAGTAACTATACAATAAGGTTGTTTTTGTTGACGTTAGTTAACTACAGTGGTTAACATGAACTACTGTAACAATGAACAGTACTTTTACAGCATGTATTAATGTTCGGTATTGTTACAGTAATGTCAACATATACTAAGACATTTTTAACATTAAAATTTGTATACATTAACATTAGTTAATGCAAAATGAACTGAAGTAACAATGAATTTAGAAAGTAACGTTAACCAAGATTAATAAATGCTGTATAAATAATTGTTCATTGTTAGTTTGATGATACTTATGCATTTACTTATGTTAACTAATACAACGTTATTGTATATTGTTATCTATAATTCTATTCTAAAAAAGAGGTTTATGTTTAAAACAAGGGGAAAAAATGCCAACGGGTTAAGAAAAACAAATGTAATTGAAGATTTATTCTTTGAATAAATGTCTTAAGATTGTATGCTATTTTGCTTCTTAAGTAAATGTACAGTATCTTGTTTAAAGGATGTTAAAATATTTTACCTAAAAAACAAGACAAAATTACAGATTTAAAAAATATAACATATATACTTATCTATATATACAGTATATTTTTATTGTTTTATTTTTTTGCAGTGTGAAAGATGCACCAAAATTGGAGAATCCATAGAGAAAGCATCTGAGACTGAAAGGCAGAAAATGAAAGAAAGAAAAAGAGTGAATGCGTAAAAGGGCAAAGATAAGGGCACAAAGCGGATGAAAGCAAGCATGACTGAGAGAATAACTAACCAAATTAGAAGAGTTTCACTTGAGATGAACAGCAGGGACAGTTCTCCTGCTACTTACATTTAATCTGATATGAATTCAATGAGCAATGGTGATCTTTTTAACTGCAGTGTAATTACTGGTGGAACTACAGGCGTATTTTGAATAGGCCATGGTCTAAATGGCCCTATTTCCTTCTTCCGATGCTGATCTCATCAGAGAATGTCAATTATCGTCTTAAACGCTTGCCGATAAGGCAGAAAGTATAGAGGAATGAAAGAAGAGGGAGACAGAGAGAGGAAACAGTCAGCCAAAAAGCATACGCTATAAGGGAGAGTGGTTGGTCTGGTGAATGTTAATGCAGCATTCTACCTCCCACTGTTGTGGATTTTCAGACAGAAGACAAGTCTGCTAATGCTGTGGCATTTTAACACCATTTACAGTGGATAAACGTTACCCACCATAGAATTGAGCAAAAAGGCCATCCAAAGTCCAGACACATTATTCCGGCTCAGCTTTTTATGTTGGGAATTTTCAGAGAAGTGAGAAGTGCAGGAGATTTATGATATTGTATTAGACTATGTAACAAAGTTTAGTGAGACCTCAGAGGCTTGGTCTGTTGTTACCTATCCTCTGGTCACACTGTAGCTCTCAAATCTCATTTGCAGTTTCATGAATTCAAATATTGCACATCAAGACACATTGTGGCAGGTTTGAACCTTTTGCCATTAAATGTCATTGGTTTACATATGTGATGTATGCATTTACATGATATATACACTATAAAATTATATTAAACCCAATCTGAGGTGTTTTGACACACCACCTTTAAATGTACAAAAAAAGAGCTTTGGTGGAAGGATTAATTTTAAGCGAATAACAATTTCAGTCTGTTCCTCACACAATGCTATCATATTGCTTCAGAAGACTTGAAACAAAGCACACCAGTCAAATGGACTACTTTGATTATACATTTGTTGTGCATATTTAATAATTTTTGGAGCTTAACAACCCTTGTCCCCATACACTTTCATTGTATGGAAAAGAGCAGCAAGGGCATTCTACAAAATAACTTATTTTGTTTTCCACAGAAGAAATAAACTCATATGGGCTTGGAACAACATGAGGGTGAGTAAAAGATGACATAATTTCTATTTATGTCTGAACTATTCCTTTAAAACTATGCATACTCTTTCTAAAAGAAGTGGTGCAAAGCATACTGCATAACATTAGATTCACTTTATAGAAGTGCACTAACGAGGCTGATTGTAACTGAGTTCTACTTAGCTCAATCAGCTATTTATCTTAGCAGAACTTTTTAAATGGGATCTCTTGGAGTAGACCCCTTTTTAAATCCTCCCCCTCACACAATATATTATGCCATAAGGAAGAGACAAAAAATGAGGTGATAAATATTTCCACCCTACGACAGGAAGTGTTGCCTTGATCTTTCCCTGAAGAAAACTGAGCTGTGTAAACATCATGAAAAATTGAAAGGAGGCATCTCAGCTGCCTTACTAATCCAGAGAGGCAAATCTGGAAACAGCTGCACTGAGACTAAAGACAGCCTCAGCCTCAGAGGTCCCCAACCCTCTGCTCCTTTCAAAATCCATAACACTTGCTCCACTGCTACAATAACCAATATATATAGAGCATGCAAACCTTTTGTAAACACCACAGCACTATTTTTATTTCATCAGGTGTCACTGTCCCAAATTAACAAGAATCTGTTGTACAGTACAAATGTGCTTTGGATACATTTGGTTCTTCTCAAGACTTGAGATAATTGGCCAATTTAAAATTATGCAGCTTTTGCTATGAAGTGAAAAGCATACATTAGCTGCATACTGTAGTACTAAGAATAAAATGTACACAACTCCAGTAGCTCCTTGAGTAAGAACAGTTTGCTGCTTGAGAGGAAGTAATTAGGAATAGCCTGGTATGTCGTTCGACAATTTAATAAACAATGCACTTTAAACCTGTTAAAACATGTTCATTATTAACTGGCCACTAGAGTCATTAAGCTGTTCTGGGAGCCCTAGAAAATGGACAAGGCAACAATAGAATATATAATTTTCCCTGCAGACATAATAATCAAGCTCTCCCAGAATAAGAGAGTTTGGTCATATTAGCTATTTTTGAGGGTTTGCATGGTTCACTGGTTCAGGCAATTGCAAAGTTTTAGTCTCCCCAACTGAATAGATATTGTCTGGCTTTCTTTCAGAACAAATGTGTTTGTTCACATCTCCCGAGGGCTCAGGAAAGACGAGCACACCTTTAAAAAGGCAAATGGCTTTTAAACAAATGGCCAGTACTTATATATAGTAATTTGTCCTTGTATCTGCTGTTTAGTATATGATGGTGGCATAGATGTAAAGATCTAGACTCATCTAGATCCAAACACTGGATGTATAGTGGTCCAGAGAGTTGAAGGATGCGTACTTGTATCACTAGGGACAATCACTAGGCACCAATACAAAGACAATGTTGCACTTTACATACAACTGAAAGCACGTACTAAATTATGAATAAATATACTCAGGTTGTACAACACTTTAGATGCCTAAGCAAGAAATTGATATCATTAGAAGCAAGGGTTTGCACCATCTGTGTTACTAGATCCTTATAGGAGGGCTTCAGCCCCCATAAAATTTATCTCAGCCCCCCTAAAAATCTGTGACTTTGCAGTCAGTACGTACGTTTTAAACAGTCTGTTCCATCAGCTGAACTGTGTCACCAAGTCAAGAAGCTATGGCAGATGGATATCCTGCCTTACCGTAACAAAAAGATGTTGATAAAGTCACAACAAGACCAAGAAGCGTTGAATATGCTGGAGACATAGCCGCAATGCTGAAGCGTTGAATATGCTGGAGACACAGCCGCAACGCGTGAGGCGCTTTGGTGGCTTTTCTTGCCTGTAAAGACTGACTAAAGCGCAAGCACCCCCTCTGATATAATAGAGAGAGTGAGGGAGCATGTTAAGGCATTATCACAAAAATAAAGCAATGTGTTGTGGAGATAATACGGTCCCCCTACTGAGCAAATATAACAGCACTAAGTCAAATGTGATCAAGTCTGAGCCTCTGCAGAGCAGCAGGGCTACAAATAAAACCAGCTGCAGGGACGCCGATGACTCCGATCCGATCAAGGACTGGGAGACAGAAGTGTGTGTATGCAAAATTCTGTACTGGTGGCATGTTGCCTGGGAGCACATTGCATTACATGGAGTGTGCAATATATTTTCTTGCATTTCTTGACAGTATAGGCTTTTTTGACGGAAAGCCCCATTATTAAGTTTATGAAACCCATTGAAAATAACAACTGAAAAAATACATTACCACAATTTATTTTGGGTGAAAAAGCTTTCTTATCAAAGTCAACTTGAAGTGCTAGTTGCAACCTATTTTACTTCTGTAATCTGATGTATTTACGAGTGAAACAGAATATTCAACGATAAAAATGTGTCCATTGGGAACTGATTGGATCTTGACAAGTGGGCATTTCATGCCAGAATGGAGCTAGACCAAATGAAATTTTGCTAAAACAATGCTATTTACTAGCATTGTTATGCTAGCTATTAGAGGTCAAATGATAGTGGAATTTGCAGATACTGATAAGTAATGCTGCCTTCACGTGCTATCGGAATTATTGTAAATAGGAGTTTCCCACTCGGAAGTTGCACATGAATGACCCCTCAAGTCGTTATCACTATTGGGAAACTCAGAGATAATTTTGATACCCGAGTTTCTGAGATGGGATGAGTTCTAACCTTTCAACATGGACCAACAATCATGCCACAGTCTAAATCACTGAGATCACATTTCCCCATTAGATTGTTGATGTGAACATTAACAGAAGGTCCTGACTCATATCTGCTTGATTTTATACATTATACGAATATATACACACACAGTTGTACTCAAAAGTTTGCATACCCTGGCAGAAATTGTGAAATTTTGTCATTGATTTTGAAAATATGACTGATCATATTTTATTTAAGGATAGTGATCATATTAAGCCATTTATTATCACATAGTTGTTTGGCTCCTTTTTAAATCATAATGATAACAGAAATCACAATCATAATGATAACTAAGAAATACAGGCTGCTCTGGAAAAAGACGGTGTGGTTGTTTCAAGGAGCACAATACGACGATACTTGAACAAAAATGAGCTGCATGGTTGAGTTGCCAGAAAGAAGCTTTTACTGGGCCAATGCCACAAAAAAGCCTGGTTACAATATGCCCAACAACACCTTAACACGCCTCACAGCTTCTGGCACACTGTAATTTGGAGTGACGGGACCAAAATAGAGCTTTATGGTCACAACCATAAGCGCTATGGTTGGAGAGGGGTCAACAAGGCCTATAGTGAAAAGAATACCATCCCCACTGTGAAGCATGGTGGTGGCTCACTGATGTTTTGGGGGTGTGTGAGCTCTAAATGCATGGGAAATCTTGTGAAAATTGATGGCAAGATGAATGCAGCATGTTATCAGAAAATACTGGCAGACAATTTGCATTCTTCTGCACGAAAGCTGCGCATGAGACGCTCGGACTTTCCAGCACAATAATGACCCTAAGCACAAGGCCAAGTTGACCTTCCAGTGGTTACAGCAGAAAAAGGTGAAGGTTCTGGAGTGGCCATCACAGTCTCCTGACCTTAATATCATCGAGCCATTCTGGGGAGATCTCAAACGTGCGGTTCATGCAAAACGACCAAAGACTTTACATGACCTTGACGCATTTTGCCAAGACGAACGGGCAGCTATACCACCTGCAAGAATTTGGGGCCTCATTGACAACTAATACAAAAGACTGCATGCTGTCATTGATGCTAAAGGGGGCAATACACAGTATTAATAACTAAGAGTATGCAGACTTTTGAACAGGGGTCATTTCATTTTTTTCCTTTGTTGCCATGTTTTGTTTTATGATTGTGCCATTCTGTTATAACCTACAGTTGAATATGAATCCCATAAGAAATAAAAGAAATGTGTTTTGCCTGCTCACTCATGTTTTCTTTAAAAATGGTACATATATTACCAATTCTCCAAGATATGCAAACTTTTGAGCACAATATATACCTGATGTATAAAGAGGAAGAAGGTGTATTATTATTTATAAGATATGGTGAAATATAGTTGGAGACACAATGTATGTGCTGATGGGATATGTTTCCATTTAGTCACATTTTCTTTGCACGCCCTCGTTTCATTTTAAAACACTTGATAATAGGATAGAAAAAATATGCACTGAAAAATAAAAAAATGAAACTATCTGCAACAATCTGCAAAGATTTTTGCCGACAACTGTTCACCACAGATTCATCTGTAAAACTGATATATCGGTCAACCTCTTCTAGCTATTTGGCTATTCTGCTCTGCAAACTACACAGTTTGACTTAAAACTGAATAGACTGATATATCCTGTAACCAGGGTTGGGGAGTAATGAAATACATGTAACTGGATTACGTATTTAAAATACAAAATATAAGTAACTGTATTCCACTACAGTTACAGTTTAAATCATTGGTAATTAGAATACAGTTACATTCAAAAAGTATTTTGATTACAGAAGAGATTACTTTGCATTTTATTGTCATTTGTTTCATTTAATATTTAGTCCTTTCAGATGGAAAACATTTATACATATAAATGATGCGATCCAAAGTGCATTTGAACAGCGGTGAAACACTTTCTTATGAAGTGTTACATTCATACGAGCAGACAGAGAAGTAAGTTTGAAGTAAGTTTGGAGCAGAAGACATAGAAATAAACCTTGTGTAAATTGTCAGCTTTATGCTAAGCTAAAATGCTATTTCTAGCCATTTTACATGCACGTTACCAGGCACGATCATATTGTTTATCAAGAAAATTCACATTAGATCATAATTTATTTTCTTCTAGTAAGACCTTTGATATTAGGTCAAAAATCATATTCATGATTAAATAAATGTATAAATAAATTATAAATAAAAATGTTTCCTGTAAAAATATCTAAAAATCCTTAAAACAAGATCAATTATATTAATCTTGTTTTAGAAACAACACTGCATAAGATATTTAGGTTTTTCAGAGAATGTATTTTTAACATGTGAATTTTGTCTTACTGTACTGGCAGAGTTTTTTATAGTCAAAACAAGTGAAAAAAATCTACCAGTGCTGAAGAAGTAATCCAGAGTATTTAGAATACATTACCGACCTTGAGTAATCTAACTAAATACGTTACAAACTACATTTTACAGCATGTATTCTGTAATCTATAGTGGAATACATTTCAAAAGTAACCCTCAAAACCCTGCCTGTAACAGACAGATTTGGCTTTGTAGGGATGTGTATTCTTGAACATTAACCAATAGAGCACAACAGTGCCCGCCCATTTCTTTGTTCTAGAGGTGTTTTTCACATTCATTTTTTATTTTTTTCAAGAGTTCTAAGCCATGAACAAAACAAACAAAGCTGTGTTTTGGAACATGGTAGCTGGTCCCATCTGGTCCTTAGCTGGTCCATGATGGTCCTAAGATGGTCCAAGCTGGTCATGTGCTGGTCCAAGTTGGTCCTGAGCTGGTCCAGGTTGGTCCCCAAAAAACAGCTTGACAAGCTGGTAGCTGGTCTAAGCTGGTCTCCCAGCTTGGACCAGCTAGAAACCAGCTACCATGTTCCAAAACACAACTACCAGCTTAAGCAGTATTTTCCATTAGGGAAATATTTATCTGTTTCTCACCCACACATATCATATAACTTCTGAAGATATGGATTTAACCACTGGAGTCTTAAGTATTACTTTTATGCTGCCTTTATGTGGTCGTTGGACCTTCAAACTTCTGGCCACCATTTACTTGCATTGTGTGAACCTAAAGTGCCAAGATTTTCTTCTAAAAATCTGTGTGTTCTGCAGAAGAAAGAAAGGCATACACATCTGGAATGCAATGAGGGTGATTTAATGATGAGAAATATTAAATTTTTGGGAGAACTATCCCATTAACCTCTCACAATGTCCAAGTCTTAGACAGAGATGACAACAGATCACCAACTCGCCCTAATAACGCCGCTGCTCTCTTTCACCTCTCTAAAGCCACACCAGGGACAACTACTTAACTATACACTCAATAGGATCAATGGCTGGAGAAAAATCAATAATACCTTGATCCTGTGTGCGATCAGATTCTACAGGAGACAAAGTGCATACATCCGCTCACTCTGGAAGTGATGGTGCGCCATAAAAATGAACAGAACAACAGCCTCATAAATCAGGGGTTTTATACTTTATGGACTGAGTGTATTTTCACTAGCGTCTGATGTGGGCAGAGCGGTGTGATGCAGCTCAGCAGAAGAATATGTTTTATTTTAAATTCTTTTTATGATAAGACAAGTCCGTAACCATGTCTTGAACATTGGGGGTGGGGCGGGGGGGGGACCAAACCATCTCAAATGACATTAACGAGCAGTGTTAGACAACTGAGCACGGTAAAAATGTAACTTTTTCAAACCTTTATGTTATTCTTGCAACAACTTAATGACAACTAGACGGCGATGCATAATGGACTGCAGCAGAACAGCAACAAGGATATCAATTATTAACAAAAGAAATATTGTTTTTCGGCCCTGTGTTAAGACATAATTGACTGAGCCAGACTAATAGCACGTGGAAGACACATGCTCTCCCTTCCTGTTTTTCCTACTCTTCCCTTTTTAACATGTGGCTGTTTGCATTTTTTTTCTGCCAAGTGTGGGACTTGATGGCCTATTCTCTGGCAATTCAACACCATCTTTTGCTTTTGTCAGAGTGATTATACTGTGCTTTGATCAATAGCTGACAGGTGTGTGGGGTGTGTCTGTTGTGTCTGTCTTGGAACTAGGCCACCGTTGCATCTTATACAGATCTCTGCATCCCAGATCTACCTTCTTTAGATGTACTGTTGTTTATTAAATAAAAGGAAATGGATAATGTTAAACTAGTCTGCAGCATCTGGTTAAATCTTAAAGGTAATGTGTGCATATTTTTCTCTCGATTTTATAGAGATCACCCCAAAATGAAAATACTGACATCATTAACTCACCCTCATGTTGATCCAACCTGTATAACTTTATTTGTTTTGTGGAAAATAAAAGGAGACACATTTTCATTGAATGGAACAAAGAAGCAATGACAGTAAATGGTGACTGAGACCATTCTGCCTACATATTGCTGTAGCATCTGGACCAATCAGACACACAGTTATTCATTAATTAATGAATAATCCAACAGACGTCTCAAGACAGTAACAAGCAAAGGTCCAAGTAGGCCCAAGCAGACTCCGAGATGTCTGCTCTCCCACTAATCATTATCAGCTCTTACTCCCCCTTTGGTGACACTGGTCCAGCAACTAGTGGACCTCAGAGACATTCCAGGTGGGTGAAGGTAGCCACATGCAAAAGCAAAGGAATGTGGAGAAGAAACTCACTCCATTCCCCCATAGGAAAGACACATAAAGCCCATAAAACAGACTTTTCTTCATGAATTTATAGACAAACTATTCTGTAAATGAACATGCATATCCTCAGGACATTGTATGTATGATTATTACTGTCTCGTATAGTGTCTTTTGTACTGTATACCATTTTGTGCATGCTTTATGACAGAACCACTAGATAATGTAAAATTATTGGTATCATGCTTCCTATCAAATTAATCCCTGTGTGATGCCCTAAACATTGGTGTATATATAAACATTATAGCGTGCATTGTATGCTTGTCAGATTAATCAGAGCATAAAGGGGCACAAACTGCCAGCTTACTCCAATCATGCAAATGAGTCAGCTTCCAAACAAAGGAACTTTTCCCGCTGGAAAATTGCACCTTTCTCATTGGTCAAGCCAAACTCAAGAGGAGTGACCTCCCTCAGGAGTTAAAGGGCACTGTCGGAGTGACTTCTCTCTCTCGCTTCTCTCTTTCCCTTCTGCTCATGGTTGCTGTTCGCATGGGACTGGAAACACCCGGTCCAACCGCGTGGTTGTGGGCCAGCAGGCCTTAACACATCAAGCCATGTGTAACTTCCTCGACCATAACAGAGTCAAACTAACATCGCAAGTTCATCATCATTTCTTCATTCAACGCGGAAGAAATTGACTGCAACTTCAACACCATCGACTCAAGGAACCATCAAGGCTTTCTCCTGAGACTGCATCCGGGCTCTCTCTCAACAGTCAAGGCATTGCAAGTATCGTACAATTAACTAACTAAACAGAGGTTTAGTATAAGCTGTGAACCCCTTTGTTAACAAAGGTGCTTTGAAGTAAGAAACTGATGGTTCTTTCAGATGGTTAAATGACTCTTGTCATAGCTTCTTTCCCCTGTTCTGTTCCGGTTTCATTCACTTTCACTTTTCCATTTCCCATGTATGCATAATTTGTGTGTATGTGTTTGTTTAGATTAGTTATGTGTTCGTGATTTAGTTAAATAAAGCTTTTGTGTACATTCTTGTGAGTTGATACTGGTCTGCTTGTAAATCAACGTCAATTTAATGATTTGATCACAGCCACATGCTAAGAAAGAGTTATTTTTATGTGGCCACGAAAAATATCCTTTCTGAGAGTTGATAGACGATCAATACTGAGTGTTCACTGGACGAACAGATTAATTGATTGTAATGTCAATTCAGCTACATCAAGTTAATTCTATTAACTGATCCAAATATTTATAATTAATTATAACGAGTTGTGATTAATTATTCATATTTCCATTTTAAAGATAATTTGACTGTGGTATATTTTGATAAATAATCTCATCCCTGTTTTTAAAAGATTTAGCTTCAAAGCTGTACCTAAATATGTGTAATATTATTTTCAATAAGCCACGAGAATAATATTACTCCAATAAGTGAATTAATCATAATTCCCTTATTAAAGCTAATTCCTTACAATAGAAATTGTGAGCGGATACAACAAGGCGTTGTATCACGATTTTAATGATGGAGAATTTTATAAAGACAAATAATTTAGTTATTTGTCATTTATCTAATTTATAATGGTTGTCGAACGCGACTAATTCTATTATACATTTCCTTACATAATAATGTAGAATAAGGACAGTTTAATTTAATTCCTAGCTCACACATACTGTTTCCCTACATATAATGGAGGTACGCGGGCACTTTAACCCATCCCGTGTACATTTACACTACCAAATTCGCTACACTGCTAACATCTTTTTTTCAACAGAAGAGGAGAGGGTGTGAATGACGCAAGAGGTGAAGTCAGCACAATGGATTTTAGGAAATCAAAGAAAGACACTCGCCCAAACTCTTTGGACGCATCACACTTAATCAAAGTCCATCCATGTACTCATCCACATAATTAAGCATTAAATCAATCCGTGAGTTATAGGCTTCACCTGCCATTTGCATAATTTCCCAGCACACTGATCTTTCCACGTCTGCTGCTTGCCGCAGTCTCACTGCAGACACTAATGCGGAGAGGATGTGAGCATTCATGTTGCCCAGTCAGCCCTCAATGCCCAAGGCTCCCCTTTCTGCTAGTTTCTTTCTCACTGACTCTCTCTCTTTTTCTTGATTTCTGTTTCTCTCCCTCCAGCTGCAGTTTTAGTGCTTCCTCTTTTTTTTCACACAATCATGATTTTGGGGCTCTGATTTATTTTTTATTTTTACTTATTTATTTATTTATTTTTTGGCAAAATGTAACTGGAATTGTATTGCACGCACATCCATTAAGATACAATTATTGTTTATTTGAGTATGAACTTTTTTTAAGAACGGGGAAAAAAAAAAAAAATATATTTTTTTGAATTATTTAAAATTCAATATTGTACACATAGAGCAGGTTCAGGGTTTACATTTTGAAAGGAATAGTTTACCAAAAAATGTCACACTTTTTCTTTTTTTTCTTTCTTTTCTTTTATTTTTATTTTTATTTATTTATTTATTTATTTTTTTGTAACACCAAAATATACTGATTTAAAGATTATTACACAGCTCTTGCCATGTAATGACAGTTTATTGTAACCAGGGGATGTCAAGCTCTAAAAAGGACCAAACACCATGAATTATTAAAGTGTTAAAGTTGTCCATATGATTTGTGCACTATATTTCAGGTCTTCTGAAGCCATACGATAGCTGTGTGAGGAACATACCAAAATTTAAGTAATCATTCACTGATAATCTTCACCTTCACATCTAGCCCACATCTGTGTCTAGATTCTAAATTGCAGCATCAAAAGAGCATAACCAATGCAACACACCATTTTTGAGATCTGGACATCTTGCATGTCACGTGATTGATTATGATGAGGCCACATTGAATATGTGGAAGTGGAAATGAGATACAGTATGAGAGCTACGGAGGAGAGCAAAATTATCAGTAAATTATTATTATTTTTTTTTTTTATAAGTCTGTTCCACACACAAATCATATGACATCAGAATAAGTTTATAGACAATTTTTAAAGTGGATTTGTTTTTAAAGTGCTGCGTAATGACCCTTCAAAAAGAAAAATGAAATAACAGGTTGCAGGTTTGGAATAAGATGAGGGTAAGAGAGTAAATAATAACAGAATTTTCATTTTTGGGTGAACTAACCCTTTAAGAAACATGAGCTTTTCTGGGTCTATTCTTTGTCGTATGTACAGTGAAAACAGAGAGCCTTGAGCGCTTCAGTGCCTTCACTTTGCTTGATTTATTGCTGAACTGAGCTAAAGCACTTCAGGACAACTACTGTGATTCCAGAGAGACACAAAACTCAGAGCAAAACAGGACTCTCGAAGGTTTCCATGAGAAAATGATAAAAGCAAAGTGTAACTTTCTGCTGTCAGCTTCCATTTAAATATTTATCAAAAATGATGTCCCCTGAGGCCTGAGACTCACTGACCTGGGAGTAGTCACCTTTCATCAGGTCATTTTGAGTGTTTATCAAATCCATCCTCTCACAAGGTTTTCCACCGCCGGACCCAAGGCCACTGTAATGGGATAAGAGCATAGCGAACAGGGCAGGGGACAGAGGGGAGGCACATTTATTCTGAGCTCACTGAGGCATGTTTATACACCACTGGACAAGGATGGATGTCTCTAGTCAAAGAACAACACTGTCCTTAATATTTCAAATATTTATCTTTTTGTGTTGTTCAGTTGTACCTTTTTCTTTTGATGAAATCTGTGTTATCAGAAGATGTCTGTGTGCGTTTCTGCAATTACTTGCATGAACTGTATGTGTACAGCACTTGTGCACAGCATTGCCTATGGTGTGTTTATATATATTGCAGTTATATTACTTCAGCCCTACAAACTCGATTACATGGGCATAGAGCCTCAGAATGTATTCCAGGTGCATCAAAGCAATTCATTCAAGTGCCGTTTTTCTTTTTTTAAGATGATTTAGTGCTTAAGCTGTCTCAAGCTAATTAGGGAGCCACATCAATAGTGAAATTCAGCCAAGTTTTAATGTTCAGTCGAGCACATAGTTGGTGTGTGGCAAGAGATGCCTCACAAGTTGATCAGATTGAAGATATATAAAACTCTCTAGTTTTTCAGAAGCCTGCTGAGGTGGTGCAAACTGAGACAAATGTATCGTCTGATTTGATCTGACCCCAATAAACAGGTGGCATATATTTGTTTAGAAATGTGGAAAGCAGGTGTATGGTCTTTGCTAAGAGTGAATATTACAGTGCAAGTGCTCACCTGGCCAGTAGTGTTAAATTAATGTTAGCCCGTTTGTAACACATTCAATGGAAAGGAGGTGAGAACCAGCTTGATAATATAAATAATATTTTAATGAGAAACTTAAACCAAAAGACACACACACAGGTGTCGGACAGCTGTCCGTAACTCTCTCTCTGTCGCACTGCCGTCTCCGGCAGGCCTTATCCCTCTCGGGCTTAATCAGCCTAATTTGGGCCGGGTGTGCAGAATCACGACCCGGCCCCGCCCTATGCCCTACCACACCATTTTAATAGTATTGTCTTATTGCAATGTATACAAAGGCCTTGGAAGCAGGGAAAGTTTTTGTGCCTTTGTTTATTTTTACTTTTACTTTAACTTTTTTTTTTTTTTTTTTTTGCAAAGTAGGTAACAATGTTTTATTTCACTGATAAATTGTTATTGAAAAAAATAACCTTTTCCTAAAAGCACAATTTCATGCCATAGATAAGTCAAAATGGTTTAAAATAATTGCCATAATGCCAATGTAAGATATACCTCTCTTTTGGCTTGTAAAACTCCTTTTATTGGCTTTGCTATAGGGCAGCAAATAAAGAGGGCAATTTATAGTTTGGTGGGATACAGCAGAAGTCCCACTGGCAGTGGCAGATTTGAGACTCTATTTCCTTTCCAATAGTTGTTTCTAGTCCACAGCTTTGCTTTGTTTTTCATTGTAGTTTTTACTGAGCTATGGAGAGTGGTTATATTGGCCCCAAGTTCTCTCATGCTGTTCGAAATGCTGTATTTCTTTCTTTTTTCTTTCTTTCTTTTTTTTTTTAATTTAATTTTATTTTTTATTTATTTATTTTTTGTGGACCAGAAAGGGAGAAAATGTTAGAATGTTTACACAATGACAATTAGTGACCACCACTGGACAGCTTCAAAATGGACCAGACACCATAAAAGCAATATAAAAGTAGTCCATACGGTGAAATCTAAAGCTCTGAGAAAAAAGTGCCATGCCAGGTTTGGCATTATTGAAACCAACATGCTATCTTGCGTGCGTCCTAACTGAACGTGATATGCCAGTTCAGATATATGGTGATCTATGGTGAATAAGATTTGAGAGCGGCACCTGACAGGAAAATTTTCTATTTGATAACAACCTGTTCCTCAAACAAAGCTAATGTATGGCTTAAAATAAATAAATAAATACGAATATAGTGCATTATGTGGAATATTTTATGGTCCACAGTCGTGGTCGCTTTAGGCTGTTGTTCTATGGAAAAGAGCAGCATAAAGATTTTTGAAACATTCTCCTTGTGTGTGCCATTGAAAAAAAAAAAAAAAGAAAAGCATACATTGATTCGGAATGACAAGAGGGTATGTAAATAATGACAGACATGTCTTTTTTTAGGAATAGGGGGAACTATTCCTTTAAGTGTCCTTAAAAGTTTCCATGAAAGCGTTTAGGAAGCTTAATTTATTAGAGTAAAATGTCTGCTTTGTGATATTTCTTCCAGAGTTCAAGTCAAAATGAAAGCTGGAAGAAGTAGAAGAAGAAGAGGAAGAAGTAAAAAACATACTGTGAAGAATGAAGGCTGGTTTACATTTAGCCTGGAAAATGTATTTAGTGAAAGTCTGGTTTCATGTTAGGATCAGATTTGCGGTGCATGTTTGGAAGAATGTTTGGAAATTTTAGGGATTGTGAGTGCCCAAGGAATTCCCATGGAGTCAGTCTACCCCATCTATCTACCATATTACAACCGATGTGGTGAAAATTTTGTACAAACAAGGAATCAGTTATTGTGTCCAAAATATATTATCAATGCAATCATATCCATACACAAATACCATCAAAACACGTCATCCATAACACAATGTAATTCATTAAAACTAATTATTTTAGAAGAAAAGCAGTTTCAACTCACAACTTTAAGCATTTAAATCTCATATATCCCAAGAAACAAAGACTAGACTCATGCATAAAAATGCACTAATGGAGACCTAGGCTAAGCTGTCTCCATTGTTTAACCTGTGACCCCTCCACATGCATCGACATTGTATTTTGGCTTCGCTATAAGAGATGCATACTTTAAATTCATTTAAACCATGTTAGTTTAAAAACATGTTAGTTATTTTGAATAACTTTCAACATTAACACATCTGTGGGTCATTTCGCTTCATTTTAATATACATTTTGTTAAATTGTATTTTGTTATCACTGTACTCTACGGTGCTATTCATTAACATTAGTAAATGTATACCTATATTTACTGTGCAATTTCACATTGAGAATCAATTGATTCATCAAAAAGCTGAAACATTTTGCTTACAGAGGCTTTATGTGGAGTTAGGATAAAAATAAGGTGCATTTCGAACCGTTCTGAGACCAGTGCAGACAAATAGCACACTGGAGGTTAAGTCATTTACTAAATAGGGAGCAAGGGAGCATCCTATAGCTTTCTATGCAGCTAAGTGCATTCACTCCTAAAGTCTGGCTGCAGATGATGTTTGGACCACTTAACATGTTTGGCAGACGTGGGACAATGGTAATCAGTACATAGATTCAGAATTGTATAATGCTACATTTTATCTTAACATGGTTGACAGTGATTTGATGATGCTGAACATTACTTTGAATCTGACTTATTTATTCAGCTTTACAGAAAATCAGCTGTAATGTCTGTAACATCTCAAAAACATAAATAACCAACACTCCTGGAAACATAATAAACAATTTGATGAAAAAAAAAAAAGACTTTCTATAGCTTGGTATTATTTTAAATTTCACAACTTAGTCTCACTCTCCACATATGTGGACATCAATTTTTAAGAAAACTATACTGTATACTCTAGATTTTGTATTATTATTATTATTATTATTTATGTTTATTAGGTGCTAGTAGTTACGAATCAAAAAGAGAAATGGAAAATTTACACAGCAGTCAGGCTCGGGTCTCAGAAGGTTAAAGTGTCTGACTTTCATAATACATACACTCTCACACAAAAAGCCTCCAAAACTCCTCTAGCTTATGTGGTCAGCTTCTACTGTATGACTTTATTCTCCTGCCTCAGCAAGTTCCATAACCCTCTCCCCCTGCTTTTTTCCCATCTCTCCCTGCCTAAATGGAGCTGAAAATGGAAGAGTCTGAATATGTGTCAGTTGGCCATGTGGGCCCTATTTTGTGCTGTTTCTGGCCTTGGATGTGGCAGAAGTGTCAGCCGTTGTCTGAAACACTGAAATACCAATCTATCTCCTTATGTTGCCTCTTTATCTCTGTCTGTCATCTCCGCCCTTCTAAACCCTGTGGTTTGAAGATCTGTGGTTGGACCAGTCATGCTTTAGCAGTGATGATTTCCTGATAACCCATTAGTGAGTAACCTCAGTCTCCATGGATGCCTTTGGTTGTATGGCACAATATTTCAGTTTAACAAACTGTGGCCAGAACCTTTTTCTTTACTAGGGCTGTTTCAAGTCCTAGTGAGCGGCCTATGGAGGCAGCATTTCAATCATAATAGGTGAGATGATAAAGATGGTGGGCAAGGTGAGAGAAATGTTGATTATAAATAAACTCATTCAATACTAGGGCTGTAACGATACACAAAATCCACGGTTCGGTTCACACCTTGATTTTTGAGCCACGGTTCGGTTCATACTTCGATATGTTTTTAAAAAAAACATTGTTGGGGAGGATTGGGGTGAGGTGGAATAATAGGGTTCAAAACAGTGTTACTATGAATGCAAACTTTAATACAGTGAAAAAGACACTCTATTAGCATATCATAAATATATATAAATAAATAAAAATTTTCAACATAATTTTGAATGTCCATGTACTAAAATAACATATTTGATGCCATGAGTGTACCTTCCTTTACTATTACTATTATTTTGAATGGCCATGGAAAATGAAGCAATGTGATAACAATTTTACCTGGTTGCAAAAAGTAGTCCGAACTTTCACCTTTTGCTGACTCTTTATGCTTCGCAGAGCTAATGTGTGCTTCTAAATCACTTGCACCTTTATTAGCAACTGACACATAATAGCCAGCTTTACATGTCATACATTCTGCTTCCCACGGATCTCGACCTGGACGAAAGCATGGGAATTTTTTGTGCAAATCTTCTGTAAATTTGCACTTTCGTTTGGGCATTGTTTCCACTCGGCTGTCATTTACTGCTACTGTCAAGTAACTGTTTGATGCCGAACACAACAGCGCTTCGTGCGTTCGCGGAGAGATTGACAGGCAGGAATTTGGCCAATAGTTGCTGCAAACCTCTTATAATTGACCAATTGGTGTGCGAGAATGAGGGACTTACAAAGAGGGGTTAAAGCAATGCAAATATGTGCACGCACACAATGAAGTATTAGACCAGATACATATCATAATGCAACTAAAGCCGAATCCTGGACACTTTTGCAAATTTAGAAATCCCGGCCGGATGCTTTTTTAAGGTCTTAAAAAGAGGACATGTCCGGGAAAAAGAGGACGTATGGTCACCCTAATTTTATTGTAGTGTGTGTAAAGAGCTCAAGGGGCTGCATCTGTAACTGATGGCAGGCTGCTGGGGTTGGAGAGGGGCGTGTGTCGCGGTTCGGTCTTCTCGAACCGCGACACGGGATCATGGATGTTTGTATCGCGATTTCGGTTGCGGCTTGCGTATCGTTACAGCCCTATTCAATACTGAAAAGTATCATTAAAAATTGTTCTGCACAATTACAAAATACCCAATATTTGTGAGTGTCATATATTTTTATGCTTATTCAAGTTTTGTGGCGTTAGCTTAGCAACATGCTAATGTCAAACTCTATTTAAATCAATTGCGAGTTGACTGCAATTTGTTCAACATTCGTTTTGTTTGACCTGCAAATTGTTGCTTATGAGGTTCCATGATGTTTGAGATGCTGCCTACGAAGACAGTAAGGCAGCTCATTGGTTTTGGAACAGAGCTACTGTCTTAGTTACATAAACCAACATATAATCTCCTTATTAGTAGCTTATTGTTGGCTTTATACATCTTTTATTTTTTTATTTTTTTTTACGTTTATGCGTTTTCATTTTTAGAAAACAAAATGACAAAAGGAAAACATGACAGTTCAGTTGTGAAAGTATTACTGTGTAGTCTCTCTCCACGAGGCTTTCTCATGTGTCTAAGGGTCTATGTTCAAGCTCATACGTAGATTGGATGATTCATAACTGTCACTCTCTGCTGAACCTTGAAATCAAATCCAATTCGTGGCTGAACAGGTGTGCCCGGTCCTTGAGCATTGACTTCGCTATGTGATCGTATTTGAGAATCCACCAAGGGCATTTGTTGAGAAACAAAAGGATTTCTCCTGTCCTCTCTCAGACTCTTCTCTTTTTTTACATTCTTTGATGCCCTTGATGATCTATGGTCCCCCCCCCCCCCATCTCTCATCCATGGAATAAAAATACTGGAAAAGGCCAATAAAGGGACTGTCAGGCTTTATTCCCAGAACTGGACTTTTCCCAAATGTGAAGAAACAAAAGCCTGAGATGGGGAAGGAATTTGAGGCACAAAGAAGAGACCAATAAGGGTAGTGAGAGGATAATAATAATAATAATAATAATAATAATAATAATAATAATAATACTTTATTGTTGAGCAACATTGATTGATCAATAAACTATTATAGTTGAATTTGGTATGTCTATTTTGCTGATAATGGTTCTCCTGTGCATAGATAATCTCTCCCTGATCTTAAAATAGTCTTATTAATAGTCTTATTAATAATGTGCTATAATAGTTCCAATCATCCAATCACTGAACACTTTACAATATTGTAAACGAATGGAACAAATTATGCAGTGCCATCTACAGACTATGATCAATGCAAACATATATACATGAAAGGAGGGCACAATTCCAATTCTAACAGCTACTAACCTATGTGTATAGCCACTCCATCCTCCACTTAAATCAAATTTATAAATGGCCCTGTCGATCAGTCTTTCACTTCTTTTGCTATTCTTCAATTTTGATTTCATCAATATTTTGCTATTTGAAGGTCTCTTTTCACCTGTTGGGTTTACCAAAAGCAGGTGTGATGCTGCCCTAATGCTAGCATTGATCAAGCTAATTAACTTTAAAGGTTACCTCTGATAATGATTGTTTATTATTATGGAAGAACACAAATTTTATTTGGCCTCCTTTTTCCTTATTTTTCAACAGCATTTTGATTGGAACAAATTTTGTTGTGTCATTTCTTGTTCAGTTTACTAATGATGCATACTAATGAACTATATATGCATCACTTTAGTTGTTACGTTCATTTTGAATATATTTTTGAGGAGGCTTAGCCTGTCTAGCTTCCTCTGATCGACCGCCACTGAAAATAAAAAGAAAGAAAAAACTACGAGAGACTGTGTGGTCTAAGGATTTATCAGGAGTTTATAGCTTACGGGCAAGAACAAAAGCAGGTTCCTCTGAACACCTCCCATAAGAGTCCCCTAGTGAGTGCCCTCATGGATAACTATTTCTCTTCACTGAAAGGTTATTTGCTTACCCACCCTTAAACTCCATTCTGATCATTAGCCACATCATGAATGTCCAGAAAATAGAAATGTTTGAAATAATGTCACATATATCAAACTATTGATAGAATAATGGCATCACACAATTCCTGGAATCATTTTGAGTCCCTGGCCTTTCTTCATTATCTAATTAACTTTCTTCTCATAAAACTACATGGATCCATTTTAATTATTAAGAAAGTCTGATTAGATGACTAGATTTTCAGATCTTAAAAAAAAAAAAAACAGCATGCATTTCCAAGCTTTTCCATATATAGGGACCTCTGTGAAGAAAGCTATTTCCACCCACCCCATCTTTACTGCTGTGTGAACATAGATGCTGATACCAATTCCAGGCAGGGAGTCATAAAAACTTTGATATGTGGAACACTGACAGAATATGAATGCTAGTCATCTATGTCATATTATTTAATGGTCTATCTGCAGATGAAACATGTTTTGGCTGAGCTCCAGTTCCACTGCTGCCTGTTTGTATCCCTTGGGTATGTTTTTTTTTTTTTTTAAAACAACATAGTTTACATCATCTCATCTATATTTTACATTTTGACTTTAAAGTTGTCCATCATCTTACCAAATGCCACTGTTAAAAAAAGAAAAAAAAAAAAAAAAGGGGGGGGGGGGGGTTGGGTAGTAAATTCAGAAAGTCTTTATTATTAAAAAAGACCTTGACAGTGTGATCAAACCTTGTATCATCCTGAAGGGTTGTATTTTGTGATAATGCTGGCTGACTGTACAGTGCATTAAACTGTTCCCCTTCTGTCACTCACTCGACATTGTGTCGATGTAGTGACACTAGGGTTGGCTCTTGAGAGCCCCGAACACCTCAGATCTTTGAGAAAAGGCCAATGAGAATTGGCGAGTGGAATTTGCATGCCACTCCCCCAGACATACGGGTATAAAAGGGAGCTGAAATGCAAGATTCATTCAGATTTTTTCTTCGGTCGATACTACTGATGTTCCATTCACCTCTTAAGAAGCATATGCTGTTGGATATACAGCGCATTTCCAGTGGCTTTCTCTCCTTCTGCACAACGAGTGAAGATTTCACCCCTGTAAAAATTTCGACAGTGCTAAAAGAGTGTATATTCCTGCTAAAGAGTATATTTTCTCTAATAGAACACACACATTGACGTTGAAAGTCTATTTAAAGACACATTTTTAAAGATGCCTTTCCGTCTTTGTGTGATTCCTGGATGCGGTCGTTATCTCTCCGCCTCCGACGGCCACGGGTGCTGCCTCACGTGTCTGGGCAGCGATCACACTGAGGCAGCGTTTGTGGATGGTTCATGTTCTCATTGCGAGGATATGACCATGGCAACGTTGCGGTCGCGGCTTTCCTTCTTCCGAAGGAAAGCCACTCTAGCCGCCCCCCGTGCTGTGCCTTCTACCCATGGGTGTGAGGCTGGCCCGGCTGCTGCTGGAGGCAATTTGGGGAGTTCAATGGGCACGGTCTTGCCATCCGGTTCCGAAATGAGACCAGCCCGCCTCATGGCCGGCTTGATGCCTCTTTTGGGGCCCGCGAGAGGATGAGTCTTCTATTGCTGCATCGGAGAGTGCACTGGCGATGTTGGATGCCAAGGACTACCTTTGGGTCTGCCTGCCTAGTCTGAGGCCGATGCAGAGCTGACCGCCATGCTTGCCCTGGCCGCCGCGAGTATCGGATTGGACTGGAACCCTCCAGCCTCCCCAGAGCGCTCACGGCTTGATGATTGGTTCCTGGGATCGGGGCGCCACTCGCAGCCATGCACAACCCCCCCCCCGTTCCTTTCTTCCCGGAGGTGCATGATGAACTCACGAGGTTGTGGAGGGCACTTTTTTTTTTTTTTAAGTCACTCACTGCCCGAAACAGACTTCCAGGTTTATCCGCTCTCACTACCCTTGACAGCGGGGCAGTCCACGGGTACATGGAGGTCCCTCAGGTGAATCAGGCAGTTGCGATGCACCTGTGCCTGCAAAACGCTGCCAACTGGTGGGATCGTCTGGCGCTCCCCTCCAGAGCCTGTAGGACTACGTCGTCTCTAGCGGCCAAAGCCTAAAGTGCCGCTGGACAGGCCATCTCCGCCATGCATGCCTTGGCCCTACTGCAGGTACACCTGCCTCCCCCTGCCTTCGCGCACCCGGCCGCACCACACCTATGGCCAGCCGGTTGTGACGAGTCTCAAGGACGGCCCAAGAGGCCCTCCTCCTCAGTCGCTAAACCCGCCCTATACCGGGTACGCAGAGCAAGGTAAGTGCTTTGAGGTCCCCCTCAGCGCTCCTCGACGTGGCATTGCCTGCTCCCCCCCGCCGCGAGGCCCCACCCCAGGTATGTCAGACACAATAATCCACTTAGTGCCCCTCGCTCGGAGATAGGACACATGGCTAATGCTTTCCAACCCGTTGCGGTGGCTGCCAGGACCATCCGACTCGGCTACGCGATTCAGTTCGCCAGGCGCCCGCCCCAGTTCAGCGCTGTCTGCTTCACTTCAGTGCAGGGCAAGAACACTGCCTCCCTGCATGCGGAGATCGCGACCCTTCTACGCAAGGGCGCAATAGAGACTGTCCCTCCAGCCAAGATGGGGAAAGGGTTCTACAGCCCTTACTTCATCGTACCAAAGAAAGGCGGTGGGTCCTGCAATCTTGGACCTGTGAGTTCTGAACCGGGCTTTACACAAACTCCCGTTCAAGATGCTAACACAGAAACACATTCTGGCGTGCGTCCGGCATCAAGATTGGTTCGCGGCGGTAGACCTGAAGGACGCGTACTTTCATGTCTCGGTTCTACCTCGACACAGACCCTTCCTACGGTTTGATTTCGAAGGCCAGGCGTATCAGTACAAGGTCCTTTCCATCGGCCTGTCCCTGTTCCCTTGAGTCTTCACGAAAGTCGCAGAGGCAGCTCTTGCCCCGTTAAGGGAAGTTGGCATCCGCATACTCAACTACCTCGATGACTGGCTAATTCTAGCACAATCTCGAGAGTTGCTGTGCACGCACAGGGATTTGGTGCTCAGGCACCTCAGCCATCTAGGGCTTCGGGTCAGCTAGGAAAAGAGCAAGCTCTCCCCGGTTCAGAGCATCTCTTTTCTCAGAATGGAGTTAGACACGGTCTCAATGATTGCACGCCTCACAAGCGAGCGCATGCAGTCGGTGCTGAACTGCCTGAAGTCATTCAGGCGGAGGACAGCTGTTCCACCGAAACACTTTCAGAGGCTCCTGGGGCATATTTATTCCTCAGCAGCAGTCACGCCACTCAGGTTTATGCATATGAGACCACTTCAGCACTAGCTTCAGACTCGAGTCCCGAGATGGGCATGGCGCCGCGGCACACATCACGTAGCTATCACGCTGCTCTACCGCCACTTATTCAGCCCTTGGACAGACCTTGCATTTCTATGGGAAGGAGTTCCCCTACAGCAAGTGTCCAGATGTGTCGTGGTAACCACAGATGCATCCAAACTGGGCTGGGGTGCCGTGTGCAATGGGCATGCAGTCGCTGGTTCCTGGTCAGGACCGCGACTGGGTTGGCACATAAACTGCCTAGAGTTGCTGGCTGTACTACTCACCCTGTGGAGGCTATTGCCGTTGATCCAGAGCAAGCATGTGTTGGTCTGGTCCGACAACACAGCGACAGTAGCATATATAAATCATTAAGGTGACGTACGCTCTCGTCGCTTGTCACAACTCGCCCGCCATCTCCTCCTCTGGAGTCAGCAGTGGCTGAGGTCGCTGCGGGACACTCATATCCCAGGCAGCCTCAACGTCACTGCGGACGCACTGTCACGGCAGTCAATGCTCAGCGGAGAGTGGAGACTCCACCCCCAGGTGCTGCAGCTGATTTGGAGTCAATCCGGAAAAGCACAGGTAGACCTGTTCTCTTCCTGGGAATCCTCCCACTGCCCACTCTGGTATTCTCTGATGGGAGCCCCCCTCGAGACAGACACACTGGCACACAGCTGGCCCCAGGGGCTGCACAAATACGTATTCCCCTAGTGAGCCTTCTTGCACAGACCCTGTGCAAGGTCAGGGAGGAGGAACAAGTCACCCTCATGGCCCCATACTGGCCCACTCAGATTCCCCTGAGGAAGGACCTTCTTTCCCCACCCCAGGTACGCCCAGAGATGCGCAGTTGGGTTGGTGCTCTCAGTTCTGCAGGAGAGGCTGGAGGGGCTGCTCTCCCCCTCCGCCTTGAAGGTTTATGTAGCCGCTATAGTGACTCACCACAACGCAGTTGATGGTAAGTCCCTTGGACAGCACGACCTGATCATCAGGTTCCTCAAAGGTGCCCGGAGGCTTAATCCTCTCAGGCCATGCCTCTTCCCCTCATGGGATCTCACCGTGGTCCTCCTGGGCCATTTGAGCTGCTAGAGTCAGTCAAGTTGAAAGCTCTCTCCTTACAGATGGCCCTCCTGATTGCGCTAACCTCCATCAAGAGGGTAGGGGACCTGCAAGCGTTCTCTGTCAGTGACACTTGCCTGGAGTTCGGTCCTGCAGATTCTCACATGATCCTGAGACACCGACCAGGCTATGTGCCAAGGTTCCCATGACCCCCTTCAGGGATGAGATGGTGAACCTGCAAGCACTGCCCTGGGGGGAAGCAGACCCAGCCCTGTCGTTGCTGTGTACGGTGCGTGCTTTGCGCACCTACTTGGATAGCACGCAGAGCTTTAGACGCTCTGAGCAGCTCTTTATCTGCTTTGGTGGACAGCGGAAAGGGAATGCCGTCTCCAAACAGAGGCTTGCCCACTGGATCGTGGAAGCCATTGCATTGGCCTACAAGACCCAGGCCGTGCCCGCCCCCTTGCGGGTTCGAGCACACTCTACAAGGAGTGTGGCGTCCTCGTAGGCACTGGCCAATGGCACCTCTCTAGCAGACATTTGCTGAGCAGCGGGCTGGGCAACACCCAATACTTTTGCAAGATTTTACAATCTCTGGGTTGAGCCGGTTTCGTCCCATGTTCTTTCAGGTACGAACAGGTAGAGTTCGGTAATACGGAACAGCTGGCCGGGTGTATCGCTTGCATATAGCGCCTTTCCCCTCCCCTGAGGCGAAAATGTGCGCTTTTACCCCCAGTCGAGTTCACGAAGTCGTGGACCCTGGATGTCCTTCCTCCCTAGCCCTATGGTTCACGAACTTGGCGGAAGAGTTCGCAGCCAGCCCCACTACGGGGTCTAATACGCCCTATACGGGGATAGGTGCTCCACAGATGCCGATTACTCCGGTAACCCATGTGATGTATATTCTGCGGTATGGCCTCCCTGTCGGCAGACCCGCGTCTCCCTTGGGCAGAGCTCTTTCTGCCCCTGATCGCTGTGGTTGTAGAGCCCCCCCCCCTTCGTGGCGGGATCTACCACCGCGCCTCTTCCATGTGCGGCTTCTGAGCCCATGTGTCGTATTTCCACATGTTGACCTCCCCTTTTGGGCAGGATGTGGTCTCCGCGGGGTCTTTTCCACCTGAAAGAATAGGAAAGGAAAATAACACCTTCCCTGATGCGTATGATAGCATTAGATCGCCCCAGCTGAATTTCTACTCTGTGGAGAGAAAACATAGAGAGAAAAGGCCACTCTGCTCCCATGCTAGTTACGTTGCTTTCCCCCCCTCAGGGATGTGGGGAACTACATGATGTCTTTTGGGTGCAGTCTGATGCACCTGTTATTACACACGCAGCAGCTTGCTTGCACCTGCATCGGCAGTTCACGTAACATGGTTCAGCTGTTGTGGCATTTTTCCATAGGGTCCCCTAGTGTCACTACATCGACACTACATCGAGTGAGTGACAGAAGGGGAACATCTCGGTTACTGTCGTAACCTCCATTCCCTGATGGAGGGAACAAGATGTTGTGTCCCTCTTGCCACAACGATGTACTAGCCGCTGAAATGGCCGGGACCGTGTGTTGGCTCCTCAGCACAAAAATAGAATGAATCCTGCATTTCAGCTCCCTTTTACACCCGTATTTCCGGGGGAGTGGCATGCAAATTGGCCTTTTCTCAAAGATCTGAGGTGATTTGGGCTCTCGAGCGACCCCTAGTGTCACTACATCGACACAATGTCTCGTTCCCTCCATCAGGGAACGGAGGTTACGACAGTAACTGAGACATTTTGTACATAGCTACTACTTGCCAAATAAATGAATAATAAACATTACATATTGATTTGAGTTTAAATTACTTTTATGTGTGGGGAAAGAGACCTCAGAATAATAAGAGAAAAAAGAAACTAGCAAAGCTACTCGGAGGTTGAAAATTCTTGAGATGATACATGTTATCCCAATATAATTTGAGAACACTCCAAAGAACATCTGGTATGAGTCAACAGAGGCACGATCTGACCTTTTGTACAAAGGAATTAACATGGTTAATGTGACAAATTTACTCTTTTGGTTAGTGACCTAGAAATCATGCAGAATTTTAAAAATAATATTCATTTCACCTCTTAAAATTAGTTTGTTTGTTTTTATTTTTATTTTAAAACTAATGCTTTGTTCATTTCCAGATTTAAATTAGATTTTGAATCCCAGATTTTCAATGTGGACTATGAATCCCTCTATGTAAGAAATTGGTTGCTTAGGACATTTATACAGTTTCATTTGTTAAATGTAATTCATTATTAAGTTTTATTTAATAGATAACATTAATCTGCAGTCCACTACTCTGTTACATACTGATCTTTGTATCACTGACTGCTTACCTTAATGGGACTACATGAGCTTTAGTCACATGAGGAGAGTCAAACGCCTTTTTTTTCCCGATGTTCCTGTCATTGCTGCAGTCATGCAGCCACTAACATCCTGTTTCTCAAGAAGCTATGAACTCAGAGAGAACAAAGTTATTGTTAGGATACAGATGAAATGACAAAAGTAGTTTAGCTGCTCAATGGTTAAAGTTAAACCATGATTTACTTCTTCAGTGAATTTTATTAGATAAACATACTTTATCAAGTCATGATTAATCTTCAGCTGTCTTTATTTCATATCAGTTTCTACATAAAACAGCCTTTTCTGCACATGTGGATGCTCTGCTATAATTTACATTCTGTTTTTCTCTTTCTAAGAATTTATTGGCTATTTGTTGGCCTTTCAATTCACTATGGTTACCAGTGTTACTGCCAAAATAACATAGTCACAACAATTATTGTTACTACTGTAAATTGATAAGCAATTCATAAGAGATCTCCTTAAAACAGTCTTAGAATCTTTCCAAAACCTTATGTCGTTTTGTTTAAGGGAGTAGGAAACAATAAAATAACAATTATTTCATCATTAACTGACCCTTCTTTTTTTCCAAACTTGTATGAATTATTTTCTTCTCTTGAACACAAAAGGAGACATTTTTAAGAATATCATGGCCACTGTTTTCTAAATAATGAAAGTGAAAGGGGATGAGGGCCAAAATGACTTAAATTATCATAAAAGTATTCCATATGATTTGTGTCCTATGTTCGAAGTCTTCAGAAGCCATACCAACATGATAACATGGAAAGTCGGCATGTTGTTTCTGAATAAAAACCGTCTTTTGCCTTTTGTTTGAATGCAAATCGCTAATTATTAAGCAACTGCTTGAGGACATGGTGCCGTTAATTAAGCTTAAGCTTTTATTGCTTTTATTAGTGGCATTGCGACAAACAGATTTAAGACGAATATACCTATTTATACCTATTTAATAGGCATTCAGTAAACAATACATAACGTATAGTTAACAAAACAAAAAAAAAATATATATAATATGCTCTTTCCGGCTAACTGCCATTCTACTAATCTTTCCTATTCTTTTTGGGAAAAGTGTTTTATTTTTTTTTATTTTTTTATTTTTTGGTGGAAACTATTGTCACCATGGCAGAGTTCTGTCTGCTCTATTATTTAATAGAATTATAGATACAGGAAATGATAATTCAATTCATATGTTGCCTCCAATTAAAGTCCCACAGAACAAAATACATTACTGAAAACAGACAGTTTATGGTTACCATCAAAACCTTGAGAGCAGTGGCTTAACTTGGATCTTGCAGGCCCCAGTGCAAAGAAACTGTCTGGCCCCCTCCTTGGGGATCCTTGGTCGTTTTTCATCACCTCTCGGGCTGCTGTCGTTTTTATGATTTCTTATGGTTGACCGTTGAGGCCCCCTCTCACCCCGGGCTCTAGAGTGGCTGCCCACTCTACCCTCCCTCTAGTTACGCCCCTGCTTGGGAGTATGTCAATAAATATATTGTAGGCTACTATTTGTATTGTTTTGCTGCTAGAAATCCATTGCAGAGTTTTAAGACCCATCTTACCCACAACACAGTCTTACCATTATGACCACAGATAAGTTCTATAACCATGCAATCACAGTTAAAAATCAGGAATCAAACAAAGCTGGACTTGTGGTAGTAAGCAGCGAGAAAAGAAAAAGCCTGTGGAGTGTTTTCTACAAGCAGCTGGAGCAAATGATGATGTCATCACTCCTTATCCTGGAGATTCTCCCAACCAGGAACAACAGAGAGGGGAAAGTTTATTAATACAACTGTGAGGGGAGGGGAGAGAGGAGTTAGAGAAGGAGAACTCAGAGGCAAAAACTTTATCCACGTAAGAGAGGACTCTTGGAAGTTCTTTCAGCACACTGGATAACATCAAGAACATTTTTCTGTGGATTAATGTTGCCATAGTTTATTGGATTAAGGATTGCAGAAGGTAAATTTGTGTTTTTATGTATCTATCCCACTGGAAAACTCGGCATGCATCCCTGAAAAAAACAACAACCGAGAAATAGCTGTCTAGAGCTAAAAGTAATTATTGAAATAGGGAATTCAGATTCCATATGACCTTTTACTACTGTCATTAAATGTTTTAATAGGAGGAAAATTGCTTATTCTATAGTATAACGTGTGTAAGAATGCAGCCGATTTCTTTTGTTTAATTATTTGAATGTGCTATTCATCAATCATTTGCACACAATGATGCACTTATTCACTGGAATTATTTTTATAACCGCAAATTAGTCTACTTGGAATAAATAGAATTATTTGAACAGTGGTCTATGCTCTCTGGTCCCACATGCAAGTAATCCAAGTACTTCCCTCTTTCGAATTTTTCCCACTATGGTTTGTGGAAAAAACTTTATTACTTGTTGCCCAAATAGTTGCCCTCCAGTGGTACAGTGGCGCGTGCGCATAGACCGTTCAGTTCAGAGACGTCTGTCCTCGCACGCGCCCAGGGAGATCATGTCACAGTTACGTTTGGAATATCACCATATCCCTCTACTCCTTTCTGTATTAGGAGGAGGCTACGTATTATGGCAGCAACTGCAGTGTGCAGCAATGCAATCACATCTTTTCTTTAATAATTTTTATTTTATTTATGTATTCATTGTAAATATTGGTTGCCAGTTTCGATGCAGCTTTTCAAAGTGTAGTCTGAAGGACAGCGAGATGCATGCATGTAACCTTCTTGCAAGGTGGTTTAAATTTGATGCATGCACTGCAGACCTTTGTTAGTTCATAATCTTTTTCTCGACCGTTTTCAGCACACTCTTTGCCTAATATAAATGCAGGAATTTTTTAAGTAGCCCATGGGAGTCAAAGAGGCAATGGAAAAAATAAATACAAATTATGCTCTGTCTAATGAAACCACCACCTGCTACTAATGCAGCGGTAGAAAAAAAGATGAAGAGATGGTTTCTACATATCTCACAGACTATTCCTTTCCCCCAGAATTAGGTTTAGTTATATAAACCAAACTCAAATGAAAACAGTTCCAGTTTCTCTCTGCCTTGAGTGCAGAGATGTGCCTCAAAGACACTGCAGTAAAAAAATTCTGATAAATGCTCCTTTGGAGAAGAATGATTGCAAAACAGCTGTAATTGAAGGTTAAACAGTGCCGCAGACATGATTACAAATGCCACAGACCTGATTATAAATCTCTGTGGATTGCTCTCTATTCTTGTTTGATCTGTCTCTCTAGTTTGTGTAACCAAATGCTCTCTCTTTTCTCCTCTTCAAGGAGATTCTGCAACTCCATCCCAATGATGTGCATCATTATGCATTTCTGAAGATTTCTGTAAATGGATAGTTTATAAACATGACATGCTATAGTCTATCAAAAAAAATTTAAACTGCATTTGCTAATTATGCATAGAGCTTTTATGGCCTAATAATTGAAGGACCTTTTAAAATAAAGTGAAGCCACTGTAAAAAAAAAAAAAAGTGAAAAAAAAAACAAAACAAAAGAGATGTTTACCAGTCAACGCAGCTAAAATACACTTTCCCTTATACATTCACTTAAGTTTTAACCTAAAATCTTGATGTTGATAAAAAAACTATTTTGAAAGTTATTCGTCAACTTTATTCACAATTTGCCCTTTTTTTTTTACAGGTGCATGCAAACTCTGCCTATTTGAATATGTGATATCTAATCTTTAGGCTTACACATCACTGAAATTGTAAAAAAAAAATTGTTTGTTTCATCCCCAGAATAGTAATTCTTTGCTGTGTTTATAACCTGGCTACCAGCACAAAAAACAATGTGTAAAATAAGAGTAGAAAATACTGTGATAGGATTTGTTGTTTGTTTGCACTGTGCTAAAGAGAGAGAGAGAGAGAGAGAGAGAGAGAGAGAGAGAGAGAGTTTAACATAACACCCCTTCCCTCCCTGAGCTTCCAGGATCTGACATGAAAACAACACTCTGTGCGTCTTTTTGACAACCTCCTTCCTGTCAGCAGTCCGCAGAACAAACTGTAAACACTTTAACAATGGCTAATTAAAGTGCTTGTTTATTAAAATACACATTGTTTCTTTTAGCCATTCTCTTAGATGGTGCTGAATTATTGTTTTGTAACTATCAATCTTTCATTGTAATGCTATGAATTGTGGCCTTGATGTGTTTGTAACCCACATCCTTGATTGCCTAACTAGTGCTTTTGTCATTTCGACTGTAGACATTCTCTTCAGATTGCTGGGCATTGAGCCAAGGCAGAATATGAGAGAGACTCTTTCCTTTATCTGTGCGGTCCAGCTGCTTACTCTTTCTCTGCACAGCAAACAAAGTGAAAGTGAACAAAACAAGCACAAGCTTTAATTTCAATTCATTTTTCTGTGCATGGAAGCGAATGGTAATGAGAAATTGCCCAAAGGCTTTGAATACAGGTAATGGGCTATCTCCTCTTCTCTCACCTGAAAAGGATGTTGTCTTGTTTACAAGAACAATGTTGAATTTGCTGTTAGAAGTGAGGCAGTAAATAACAGAATCTGAATGATACAATCAGATGTGCGGACAGCCAATGAAAGGTGGCGTTGGCTCAGAAAGTAGAGCTGGGGTCGTACTGTATCTGGAAATATCAGGTAATTTAAATAGTAATTTCCAGGCCTGGAAAAGTCATGGAAAATATAAAAAATGCATTTCTAAAGTGAATATAAATTTGTGTAGTTCTGCTCAACTTTAAAGATTTTCATTGCCAAGAAATGACTATTTGTGAGTGCTCGCAACACACACAAAATGGCTTATTGGATAAACTGAGTGTGTTTACATGCACACCAATATGCTGACAACTACCAAAAAATCATCTCATTCAAAAAATCTGACAACGCGGGAAAAACGTGTCTAAATGAGATTTGAAATCATTTTCTTTTCTTATTCTCTGTGTTTCACATCAAAACATTACCAGTCACTAAGAACGCAGGCCCCGGAATGACCTTAACCCGGGAAAAAAATAAATAAATGTTTAAGCAGTTTACATGACCTTACATATTGTCGCTTATTAAGCATACTCAGTGTAGGAATGTAAACATTACAAATTACACATTATCTACTGCATACATATCATTTTACATCATCATCGAGTAGTTAAAACAGCTTCTATTACTGATCCTGTGTAAAATCTACTCATGAATGAAGCACAGAGTCATTGATAACACATTTAATGTCATATTAATTGATGTTTTACATGTAGTCTTGAGCATCCTCATATTTAAATGTATCTCTAAACGCCTCCCCAGCAGTGTGGCCTGTATCTGAATGTTCTCAAACAGTATGCTGTTGCTCATTTGTTTCGAAATAGTTTTTGGCTCTGAGCGAAGAAGTATTTCTCTGTGAGTGTGCCGAGGCATTTGCAGTATTTTTACCACCTAATCTAATGTGTGCAAGTGCACAAGTGTGTTGACATCAAAAGCAAAGTATAAAGCGATGATTTTGAATCTCATCTAAACCCAGGGTGTCTTACGTTTTTTTTTTTTTTTTTTTAATAAACTGTAATAAGTTGCATGTAAATACACTCAATATGACTTCTTGTATTGAAAATCAAATTTGAATCTAGTAATTCAAAAGATTAGTACCTGATATACAAATGGAAATTTGCCCAAGAAATCCTTGTTCAACGATTTCTATAACGTCCTGTGATTATAAACAACTGGAAATGTCATGGAAATTCTTTGTTTAAACAGTGTGAGAACCCTGTAGAGCTATTCTCATCTTCAGCAGAGGAGGTGATAGTGCACACTCTGGGGTAGTGTTATTTTGTTTGACACCTTCACTTTCAGTGTCTTAACTGCTGAAGCTCCTACAGGTCCTGTGACCTCAGTTGGAGGATGTAGATTAGGTGTGCACAAACATCACTGATGGGCTGAAATTTACAAGAAAGCCATAAAAGGCAGAGGAGAAGACCTTGCCCCTCAGGGTATCTGACTAATACATCACTCTGACAGATTCACGTTGAGAATGCCGGTGAAAGAGCGAGGGTCTCTTTAAGCATGCAGCATTCCTGTAAACAGGGAAGTGAGCTAGTGTTAATTCTGTGGACGCTTGACATCAGAAATACGCTTGCCTTGTAAGTCTATTTGACTTAGGAAGTTAGGGAATTTTTTAATTGTGTTTGTCAGGCCTGGGAAAGTCATGGAAATTTTAGTAGTGCATCAATTGTTCTGCTTACGCTCTGCTCTAAAATATTTGCTCTTAAATATTGCTCATAACCCATAGTGTTGTTTTATTTCTGAGCAAATTAATCTTTTGAATCAGTTATTTACAAATAATTTATTAACCTGAACATAAAGTGGTCTGAATGATTCATTAGCGAAGCAATCTGAATTTGAATTATTTTAAAAATCAGACCATACATATATCAGGGCATCCCATTTGTGACAAGGAGAAATTAAAATAAAGACATGAGTATTTTTAACATACTGTACATTTTAATAAATAGTTGTTTTGTTTCTGTCCTATGTTATTGTGAGGAACCAAAATTTACATTAGAAGTGTGTACTTCTGTGTGTGAGAGTCATAGATAACATTGCAGACAGATAGACACTAATTATAATCATCAAACGTCATGGGTTATAAAGCTTTATTAGAAATTCTATGGATCATTAGCCAAATTTATTCTCTAAAATGCACCCATCCACCCTAATAGCCACCATTATTAATCTGGCCTTTAACTATTGTATTGATTATGACTGCTGCCACATGCTTTCTTACATTTTCCAGTAATTATTCTTATGCTGTTTTATTGCAGACGTATGGTATTAAACATGAAAAATAAAGCACACCCTTGAGCATGAGCTTATAACAATATTACCTGATTATTTACATTTACATTTGTCTTGGTATGCTTAAGTAGTTTTTCCTCACCTGTTCACTTGTTCTTTGTTATCATGGTTAGGAGCTGAAGGAGGGAGTCATGAGGGTCATCTGCTCCTCTCTGGTTCTTCTGACCATCTGGTTGGGTTATGGGGGTCGACTGGCATTAGCTCAAGGTAAGGGCCTGCCTACTTTCCAACTCTAAAAATGAGTTTGTCATAGGCCAGTCCTAGCAGTTCAGATACTGTTTGTTTAATTGTGTATGTTTAAAACTGTGCTAAGCACATTGTCATCTGGTTCATTTACCTACATTTGCTGAAAATGATGATATTGTACTGCATACATTTTTGGTACTGTGGCTCTTTTTTATAACATGTACTATATACTGTGAACAGGGTTGGGAGGGTTACTTTTTTAGCGTAATCTGTTACAGATTACTGATTACTTAACAATACATGTAATCAGTAACGTAATCCAATTGCAGAAATTAGAAAGTAATGTAATCGTCTTACTTTTCATTACTTTTGGATTACCACAAGGGCACATATGTAAATAAAGTCAATATCAAATCAATATGATCTCTAAAACTTTAAAGTATGCCTTGAATGCAAAGAGAACATGTTTGAGTAATATTATGAGTACTGTTGTAGCTGTTATTATATCTAAGGAAAAGAAATGTATACTGCACCCTACCGAGAAAACAGAAAATTAGCTGTTAATGTAGAACAACTCAGAATTTGTATAAAAATCAGGTGAGATCTCTGTCTGCTACAGAAAAAGAAAATGTATCATAAAAAGAACATGACTTTTGCACTAATATCAAAGAGCTGGGCAGTGGTAGCTCACCAGTTAAGGCTCTGGGTTACTGATCAGAAGGTCGGGGGTTCAAGCCCCAGTACCACCAAGATGCCACTGTTGGGCCCTTGAGCATGGCCCTTGACCCTATCCTATCTGCTCCAGGGGTGCTGTATCATGGCTGACCCTGCACTCTGACCCCATCTTAGCTGGGATATGTGAAAAAGAAGATTTTCACTGTATATGTGCAAATGTATAATGTGTGTTAAATAAAGAAAATTATAATTATAGGTCTTACTAGAAAAAAAGTGAATTTTCTTGATAAAATAAACATGAGCATGAAAAATGGCTAGAAATAGCATTTTAGCTTAGGGTAAAGCTGACAATTTACACAAGGTTTATTTCTATTTCATCTGCTCCTAACTTACTTCAAACTTACTCTGTTTGTATGAATGTAACACATCATAAGAAAATGTTTCACCGCTGTTCAAATGCACTTTGGATCACGTCATTTATATGTTGTGGCGGATTGATCCGCCCCTCCAGCTCTTCATCATCACCCCGCCTCTTAGGGCTGCCCTTCAGCCAGGCTCATGACGGGAGTTGGGCAGGAGAGCGAGAAGAGGTGCATAATTAATAAGCCTCATTCTGACAGCGGTGAATGAAGCGCACCTGATGTGAATAATGCTTCATTACCGCAGTCTTTAAAACGCAGAGCGCACCTCTTCTCGGGGAGCTGGCTTCAAATCGCCATGTGTGCACACACTGGCATCCTCGCATGCCCAGGACCAGAGCTGGGAGGGTTCAGAGTTGGAAGCGCTACAGGACCCGTTCCTCGGACCCGCAGATGCATTAATGAATAGCTCACGTCGCCGCCAACGGGCTAGATGCCGGGCCGCCTAACCCCCCCCACACCTGCCGCAGGCCTGGGAAGACAGGCCGCCAAGGACACTGCCGCCCCTCGTGCTGTGGACCCTGGAGGGGAGCGTGAGTGGCCAACGGACCCAGCTCATGCCTGGGCCATTCTATGGACACTACCCTGCACTTCACGGAGCCCCGTCTCACCGCGAAGATGCCAGATTCCCCCTTTATTATGAACACTATTCCCCCTTGGACACTTTATTACCCCTTTTATGAACTTATTATTTTTATTATTATTTCCAATAAATGCCTCTCCGAGGCTTGACGCCACACCCACTGTGTCTGTCTCTTGCTCACCCCGCCACAATGTATGAATGTTTTCCATCTGAAAGGACTAAATATTAAATGAGACAAATGACATTAAAATGCAAAGTAATCTCTTCAGTAATCAAATGTAATGCTGTCGCTGGCAATGACAAAGACGATGAAGATGATGATGTGTGATGAACCAAAGTGCAGTTTTATTTACAAACGTGATATCCAAAAAACCATAACTCCAAACGTGAACAAAAACAAAAACATGAACTTGACTAAACTTGACTTGAACAAAACATAAACATGAACTTGACTTGACTTAACATGTCTAGACTATGAACTTGTGCATAAACAATAACACAACATTACACAAACAATACCTGACACTGAACAATGGCAAACATGAGGGTATAAATACATGGACAAGGGTAACAAGACAACCAATAAACATACAGAACTATAAACAAGATAACAAGACTAATAAACTAAAAACAATGACAAACTAGAACTGATTATGAGATAACAAGACAATGAACCAATGAAAACAAGACACATGAACATGGAGGGGAACATGATATCACATGACCAGGAACACATGTGGAAACAGGAAATCACATGACATGAAACCACATGACCTGAACAGGAACAGGAACTAAACTTTAAAATAAAAGACATGAAAACAAGAACAAAACACATAAAACCATGACATACCCCAAAACAAAAAACACAGAGTTCAAGAGGGAGCTGGGGGGGGGGGGGGACCATGGCGACTTGACGTGGTTACATGGCATGACATGGTAACATGGTACTGCAGGATCCTGACTTGGCCATGGTAGGCGTGGATGCTGAATCGTTGGTCTTGGCAGGCGTGAGTGCTGGACCGTGGCGCAGAGGCACGTCTGGACCGTGGAGCAGAGGCGGGCCTGGACCATGGAGCAGAGGCGGGCCAGGACCATGGAGCAGAGGCCGGCCGGGACCGTGGAGCAGAGGCGGGCCAGGACAGTGGAGCAAAGGCTTGCTTGTGACATGGCATGGAGCAGTCTGGGGCTTGGCTGAGACATGGCATGGAGCAGACTGAAGCTTGGCTGTGACATGGCATGGAGCAGACTGAGGTTCGCTGTAACATGGCATGAAGCAGATGGAGGCGTTATTGTGACAGGCTCAGGTGTTGCTGTGACATGGCATGGAGCAGGCTGAGGAGTTGCTGTGACATGGCATGGAGCAGGTTGAGGCATTGCTGTGACATGGCATGGAGCAGGCTGAGGTGTGACATGGCATGGAGCAGACTCAGACGTGGCTGTGACATGGCATGGAGAAGGCCAAGGCGTGACATGGCATGGAGCAGACTCAGGTGTGGCTGTGATTACAGTGGTTGATAGGATGAATTTAAAATTATGATTTAAAATAAATTTTATGTAATTCTTTAAGCAAAAATTTTCGAAATGGGGCCCCGGTTTGGTCGGCTGCTTTGGGCCTCAGAAATCGTAAACCCGCCCCTGCACAGATTTTTTTGAGCACTAAGGCTAACTCATTTTAACACATTTAATATTAACTCATTTTAGCTAACCTAGCTAATGTGATTTCTGTGTGGCTCTTATTACCTTCAAATTCTCAGGTCCTTGGATAATGAGAGCATCTTCACAGCTGGAAGGCATAAATTCCACTGAACTTAAATGTTGTTTCGCTTTTATCTTTTAAAGAGCGAATGATGTCGAAATTTCCAAGAAAATAATGCATGTTCTTCCGTGGCCATTGCGATGAAGCAGCTATTTGCCTCCATAACAAAGTGACAGGTGTTATTTGTGCATGCGAAAGTAAGAGGCGCTCCTGACTCAAGTGAGCCATGAGACAGAACTCGAAGACAATGTGCATCTAAATCATCTCTCACTCTAAATAAACAGCTGCCTGTATCACTTTATGTCAGGAAAATAAAAATAAAAAAATTGTCAAATTAAAAATTGTTATCCTGACAGTAATTCCAATTTTTATAAAATGTAACTGTAATCTGATTTCGATGTTTTATAAGAATTTCTCGAGACTGAGTCGTTGAATTAGACACCAACGTCTTTCTAGCAAGTCAGTCCACTGTCAGCCATCTTTGGAACACTCTCAGGAGGCTATTTCCAGTCATGACAGTGCAGAACCTAATAGGAGATTTGACATTTCTGAGCCTCCAATCTACTTGAATGGGGAAAGGCCGAAAAAAACGGTTGGCCAATATTACAATCAAATAACGTATTTCAGATCAGCAATAAAATTTGACAATACTGGAATCGTAAATCGTTTTTCTTTACCTGATATTGTGCTAAAAAATTAATTTTCCCAGCTTGTATAGCTAATGTACATGCTCGTTCTCGAGTTGTTTGACAGGCGATGTGTGTTTCTAATAGGTAGAAATAGTTAATTTCTTATTGATAGTTAATTTCTTGTTTATAGTTCTGTTGTAGGCTATATACTGTAAGCAACATTACAATCATGCTGTTGTACTGAATATCATATGGCTCTGATTACCTACTGATATTTAGTACAACAACATTCTTGTTAGTCTGATATTGTTGAGGAGATTAGAATGTTTGTTTATATGTTTTAGACCTTCGTATTGGATCTAATGGGCAGAGAAGAGCTCCACTTGTTCATATAGTTCAGTGTAACCTTTGTCAGGACTTGCTCTCAATGAGTCACCACCTTATACACCTCGTCTGTGTTGCTTTTCCATTTTCACTTGTTAAGTTCTTCTCATGCTGGGTTTCTATGAGGTTAAGGGGCATGAGTGAGAAATATCCTGAAGTGAATGTCCACACCTGCTGTTTTTTTTTTTTTTTTTGTGAATGTGCTATAATGCATATTTGACATAATTGCATTAGCCATACTGCTACAGTACTAAAGTGTTACTATATAAAACACATTTAGTTCTTATGCCAAACATATTGCATCGAAAATTTCATTAACTACCTATGTTAAAGGCTATGTTTTTCAGACATCCTGCTGAATAGTCGATAAAGAACCAGCCTTGTCTGACACTTTTAATCTAATAGAGTGTAGTCTGTATTAAAGGTAACAGTGAAAGTATGACTTTTTGCTCTTTTATACTTCTGAAATTCCAGTATCTGTTCCATCTTTATTGAGCTTTTTACTATTAAAAGTATTTTCAACTTTTCATCATTGCAACCATGTAAAATGATGATCAGAAGTGATGTCATGACTGTGTGAGCAAACTAACCTATTCCTAGATCTTAAACCACTTCCAATTACCATGGTCCTGTGTTTTCTTGGGCTGATTACAGATCTGTGAGACTTCTATTCGCACCCCCCACTGTGTTAAGCCCCAATTGACTTTCTCCATAATGAGTTTCTCCAGGCCAATTCCAAGACCCAAAAATACATAATAAACAATATGCAATCAGGGATAAATGGAGCAGAGGCTTACAGAGTGATTCAGAGCAAGGGTAGGCAAAGACACTGAGCAATATTTCACATTTATGTGCTTTCAAGATAATGTTAATGAGGAGACATTTTGACTGTATCCAAGTGAGGTGATGGCTCTTTCCCTTTAGCACACTGACACTAAAAACCATTAAAACATCATATTTGTTTTTGGGAAGGTGAAGGACTTCAAAAGTGTTCTATAGTCTTTTGCTTATCCGGTTCGGTTTTCAAATCTGATCTTTAAGACTGACTGTCCACATTTTGCAAGTGATGAAATCTGATCCATTTGTTCAGATAGTGTAGTCAATATCTGGTGTGTCTACATCGATTGGTGTATTTATGATGTATGTGTCAGAGACTTTCAAATTTAACAACAGAGAGTAGCTGTCAGAGAGGGGAGGAAACAGTCCAACCATGTTGGAATTTTTAACAGTGTACATACTGAAGTTAATATTACATACTGTGGTTCGCTACATGAGGAAAGAGTGAGTAACATTCGGTCTATTCAAACACAGCTCCGGACAATATTACATACTTTTAATCAGCAGTAAAATATGACAAAAATGGTATAATAAATTGTGTTTCATTAGCTCAGATCACACTAAAACATCACTATTTTTCAGGCTGGTCCAGCTATTGAGCATGCGCATTCTTTGAGTTGACTGGCAGGCGATGTCTGAATCTTAAATGTGATTGGCTCTTTTTCTCTTGTAAGGCATGACTACCTGTTCTACATGTGCCATATGGACCTTTTTCACACCTCCTGGTTTTGGAATGCGGAAGTACACGATTGCAGGGTAAACTTCGATAACGGTGAATGGGAGTGAATGGGAGACTATGGTAAATACATTTTTTGTTTACCCATTTGCTCCAACATCAAAATAAAAGTGCCACTATTACATTTCCACAACTTTTCAAAAAAAAAAAAAAAAAAAAAAAAAATGAGAGCAATGGATTACAACGGTCAGAAGAGAGAAGATGGCAAATACTGTCACTGTCTCACCACATCTGTAGTAACTTGTTTTTTTTGTTTTTTTTTTACTAATTCCAGGGTAATATAATACAAAGTAAATGTACAATAAATAAGAAAAAGATTCAAATAAGAAAAAACGTGTGGTAGATTTACGCTGCTTAATATGACAGAAACCTGTCATCACAATCTGTGAAAAAGGGGAATCCAGAGTCTCCCAATTGCTCCTACTGATTTTAATACAAGTGCTCTGTCTTGGGCTTAATAGTCTCTGATGTCACGTCCCAAATGACGAAAAAAAAAAAAAAAAAACTATTTGAAACGTTATCTTTCGATTCATTCTAAAACATCAATTTCAAACCAGATATGGATGATTTCATGTGGAGTTTTTTACTATTATTTTTTTATATTATTTATTTATTTTTGTTGACCACAAAATACGGAATGGATTTGAATTGTATACGCCATAAGAAATCAGTTTTTTTCTGCCTATCTGAACACAGCTATATTCAGTACGTTTATGCTGTTATAGCTACAGAAAAGATGGCTAATAATTTTTTTTTTCATATTTTATCTTTCAAAAATGACAGAGATCCTTTGGAATCATCTGTCAATGTTTTTTAAATGTGTAAAATAGTAGAACTATTTAGGTTAATGCATCCTCCGAATAATTTACACAAGATAAACATTGATCTGCCAAGTTACAAGTTATATGGACAAAGCTAAGCTGCAACCACATTATCTAGGTCTGTTAGTCCAACTTTGCAAAAATCGGACTGGTACAATTTCAGTTAGACTAAAGTTTTACATGACATTTAAAAAAAAAGACAAATTATTGTTTTAGTCTGACTGATTTTTTTTTTTTTTTTTTAAAGTGCATGTAATTTTACAGATTGGTATTCCCCTTGCTGAAACAACATATCTTTAAATTAAGAGGATACTGAATGTGAATGTATAAAACTGCTCTAAACCCCGAAGATATTCATCTTCACTGTACTACAAACTGTTAGAACTGTCTGTCTGCAGCGCTTGATGACGTGTCTGTTCTCCATGCGTTTAAAAACACATCTTCTCCTCCTTTCCATCATTCCTCAGGAGCGAGAGCCGCCTCCAGCTTTCCGATCTCCTCCCTGACATCTCTGCATCTTATTCCCAACTTTTTTGCCATGTGAAAGCAGGGTGCTATGTAGAACTGAGAAGAAAAGCGATTTAGTCTGATTTCAAAAAGTGAAAATTCGAGAACAATGCAAACTGAAACCTGTGGGTGCTGAGTTAGCTGTAGAGAGTAGTGTTGGGTTTGAGTCCACCTTAGTCGAGTCCGAGTTGAGTCCGAGTCTTTAAACAATCGAGTCCTAGTCGAGTCTGATTCCAAAAGGGGCCGAGTCAGACTCAAGACCGAGTCCATGACAGGCCGAGTCCGAGTCGAGTCTGAATTAATCTGTTCATGAATCTGAATTCAAATTTTCCCCTCCACTCAAACATAGAATAAAGAAAGTGAAAGATGCGTTAGTCATTAAAACCAGAGTTATTATTGTTTTGAATTTGAATTTTGTTTTTTATTTCTACTTCATTTTCAATTTGTCCTTTCAATTTAGTTTAGTTTTATCTAAAATTATCCCTATCTAAGCAATAATATATACTGAGATTTCTTTTTTGTCTCTATCTGCCAACTGGTTTGGGAAAATAGTGAGTCAACACAGTAGTAATTAGCACTCGCTGAGATGTTACACGACTGACAGGACGACATAGAGCGCGAGTGCTAAGGGCATTACATCATTGCCATGGTAACCAGATATATTTCAGCTGATTTGCTGAAGACTAGAATGTATGTATCGTCAAATCAATGTGCGATGCAACAAAATTGATTTTCTTCTCTGCAAATGATATCAGAGACAACAGCGAGAAGGACAATGTGGAGATTTAATTTAAGAAGAAAAAATCAGTGACCCTACCAAAACCGGGACTGTCCTGTGTAATAAATCAGGACGTCTGGTCACCCAATATATAATTAAATTATAAACAAAAATTTTCACTGCTAACTTCATATTTCATTGTGCATTTTATTGTGGAAAAAACTGTAAAAAAAACATATTTTAAGCAGCTCGTCAATGCTTTTAAAATAGAAAATTAATAAATAGATGCTGTTTATCTGTTTTTCACAGTTGCAGTCTGCTTTAGCAATAAAAAAAAATTTCCCGACTATTTAAAAAGTTACCGCTAATTCATCAAGGACCAGTTTAAGTTGACAACACTGCGTGGACCACAAGAGACTACAGATGCCTACATGTGTGGATACATTATGCCTAAAAAGACTTAATATACAATATTAATAATATTTGTCTGAATTTTTATTTTTATATGTTGTTTTAGTAAACTGTGAGAGACATGATGTGGGTGACTTGACTTAATGAAGTTCTTAACCACGACTAAACCGCGATGCGAGCACCGTCTTGGCTGTACAAACGGTGCATGAGATTTTACCAGTTTTCAGGTCCCGTGCCGTGTGAAACTGCCTTGTAGTTTCTAGTACATTGGCTACATACCTGTCTTTGTGTGTTCGTCATGCAAACCAACTCAGTAATCGATGTTATACAGCAGTCTCCGTAGTAACATTCAAGCATATTGGTTGACTGAGTGTGCCACTCTGCACGTGTGTTTGCTCAACATGGTGAAACAAACTCTTGGTACGTCTATGACATCAGGGGGTGCAACTGCATGCAGACAGTGTGTCCATTTATTTCTGTTTCATTATTTTTATTTATTTATTTTGTTAATTGCATCACAAATCAAATGCCATGGTTTCAGCTGGACTCGGAAAAAAATCCAGAGTCCCAAAGGCTTGAGTTCGAGTAAAAATGCATCCGAGTCTGTGAAAAGTCCAAGTCCATTAAAATTGGACTTGTGACTCGGACTTGAGTCAGAGTATGAACTCGAGTACCCCAACTCTAGTAGAGAGATTCAGGTGTTAAAATGAGCCCTTTGCAACTTGACAGGGAATGAATATGAGTTGGAATACCCGTCACCTGCTTGTCTTCACCACTAGCACCTCAATGAGGCGGCTCGGAGCTGCTACTCTGTTATTGCTAAAGTTTTTCATTCCCATCTGATCTCTGAAACATCTAAGTGACAGTTTCGCTGCACTGCGCTAACATGCTTATGTACGTTGATTGATGTACGTGTCTTTGAACCAATCAAAGTGTGATGATTAAAAACTCTTGTCTCAGACGCTCTGACATGCTGCTTCACACAGAAGAATGCAATGTAATTTTCAGTGCCTTATCCTATGTCTGAAGTTAAGTCCAGTGCACATTGTATAGCTTTGCTGTCTGGCAAAATCCGGAAACCTTAACAGATTTCTCTCCTTGTAGAGCAAAGTTGTCAGTCTCTGATTGCATAGTGTGACAAGCTTACCGGTGGCCTATTTATTACCTTTGCAATGAATCTTAGCCTCCAACAAACTTCTGACAGTGTCAGAAACTTTTGGGTGGCATTCATGCAGTGTGACTGTACTCCAGTGTCGCCAGTCACTTAACGTTATGATCATATTATTCAAATTACATAGAGTTCGCTCTGAAGAATGAGCAGTCCACAAACTCCCTATTTCACACGATTACTGGGTTTCCATTTACATATTTTTATGTGAATTTTTGGGATATTGCATAAAAAAATGCTGGATGGAAGCACCAAAATCAAAATCTCCAAAATGCACATAAAAACATATATGCTAGCTTGAGACACATGCACATAAACTTCAATAGAAACACATTCACTGAGTATATTCCTATAGAATTTATATAACAATACAGATGCACAACAGAAAAAAGTAATGCGACTGCCTCGATAAGCCATGTGAATCCGTATTTGGCTCAGAGAATATCATCAGTTTTATTGCGTAGTATCTGAAATTTTGCTCTAGTTATACTGAATTGCTGAACACAAAGCCTGTCTTCAAGATGATTGCCTTCAATTACCTCTCAGAACTGCATGACACACTTTCACTCCCAAAATGCTTGCAAACATGAGGTTTGTGAGTGCATTTTGTCTGCACGCTCTAAACCACAAGTAATTTTTTATATTTAATAAAAGATCACAGTGGCTTCCATTTTCATTTGTATTGTGTGCTAATTTCCCCAAAAGTGATGATTTTGTTGTCTTGAACACATGGGATGGAAAGGCTGCTTTATTCACAAAATGTTTTTGCGATATTCAGATCTTTCGCATACATTAATAACTTGGACGCAACATTCTTTTTTTATTTTCCAAGGTAAACATTGCCAACATTATCACAAGATCTTGCTTAGGTTTGTGCACCTATTCAATTTTGTGTGTCAATAAAATGTCAGAATGTCATTGCCTACTCAACGATGTCATTCATGACCAAAATACTAAGATGTACTGTATATTCATACAGTCTGAGATAAATGACTGTTGTTTTCGTACGTCTGCCTTGATTTTAAGCAAAGCCTGTACAATCTGACTAGCAACAAATGTAAAGTACTGATAAAATTGGTCAGTGTTCACCTGTCTTTAGGTGATTATGTGCCCTATTTTAAGAGCACTATGCCTAAAGCGCAGGCAGCGAGACGTCAAATAGGCAAAGTCAGTGGGCATTGCCATGAAGTTTTGATATTTTTGTGCAAGCATGTGCTAATTGTAGGTGCATGTGTATTGGCGGAATCACGTGCACAAAGTGCTAATGGGCTGGGTCAAGTGCAATGTAAATCTGAGGTTCTTCTCTGGTAATTGCACTGTCTAGGTCCTATTATATATTCCATTTCCTGTCAATATAAATGAAGACTGCCCAATCATAAGAATTTGGTAGTGTAAATGGGCTATATTTAAGGCATCCCCCACTCTGTGACTATATTGTCGCCTGCGGTGCTCTGGACCGCGATATATGTGTTTTACGTTCTTTATCAGTCTCTCTGGGTCTATTGTCTCTTGTCCTGCTCACCTGTGTCTCACCTGCTTGAAATATGCTTCTTTCTCATGTTTTTTTTTTTTTTTTTTTATTATTATTTTTATTTTTTTTATTGTTTTGTAATGTATATTTGTTATATATTTCTTTGTTTAATGTTAATTTCTGTACAGTGTCCTTGAGCTTTGGAAAGGCATTGTACAAAATACAATTATTATTATTATTATTATTAGCAGTAGTAGTATAGTAGTAGTAGTAGTAGTAGTATCAATCATATTGATCTACTGAAATTTGTGACATTTTGAATTAGCGCTCTCACGAAAATTTTATAGCACAATCAAGGAAATAGAGCCCAAAATTATAAATTGGCAAAGCAACTGTTTGTTGCTCATGCTGAAATTAAAAGACACACAGTGCTAAATGTACAAACCAATGAATAATTTCACAATGCCAATGTCATGGGATATTCTTTGGCTGGTTTAGGCCTTTCCATCATGTGTCGTCCATCAGTAAGTCCAGCTGTCAGTGTCCTTGTCTCCACGAAGTGTGGGATTATTTGAGAATGATTTTCAGAAACAAGAACATGTTATTTTTAGCTATCTGATATGGTGCCTGTCTGTCTTAGATGATATTTGATCACCTCAATGCGTTCACCTCATGCTCAGGACCAAGTTTTAACAAGACTCAGCTATACAAATTGTTTTATGCAAAAAACTTCTAAGGTGGCAAGGCTTGACTGACTTGACTGGTTTTGTTTCTGCAGGTGTCAGATGCCCATCCATCCAGGTAGAAGACTGGAAGTTTCCTCAGACTGCAAGACTCAACATCACAGGTAGAGATAGCTGCTAATTAATGGGCTTCCAGCTTTAAACACTCCATTAAAGGTCCATTCATAAATACAAATTGTGTAAAAAAAATGTACTTACCTTCATATTGATTAAACATTATTATTATTATTATTATTATTATTATTATTATTACTATTATTATTATTATTATTATTATTATTATTATTATTATTACTATTATTATTATTATTTGGAAAGCAAGGAAGCATTTAGCAGAATGTCCAGGCTGCTATTTTCCATACAACAATATTGGATGGTAAATGGTGGCTGTCAAGCTCCAAAAATGACACGAGTATTGTAGTCTCGTATGCTATATTTCAAGTCTTCTAAACCCATATGATAGCTTTGTGTGAGGAACAGACCCAAATTTAGGTCATTATTCACTGAAAATCTGGCCTCAAAAATTATTTGGGGTCCAAACAACAAGAGGGAGACTAGATGATTACAGAATACCTCAATTTTTGGGTAAGCTGTTCCTTTAAATGTTGATGATATGTATGCATAGATGACGAACCATTCTTAGTCTGTACAGTATATACAGCACACACACCCAAAAAACAAAAAAACAAAAAAAAAACAAAAAAAAAAAAAACAAAGGGAAAAGGAAAGCTACTCCTGTTTTAAGAAATAAAAAAATCATATATCTTTAGATCTATGTATTGATGTGCCAAACAGTAGTCCACTTTACATAATTATCTAAATCCAGTGCCATCTGCAGTCATTTAAGCATTTTAATACACTTAATAAAACCCCAGCTGCCCATAAAGCAGTCATAAGCAGAAAGATATAGATACAGTATTAAGGTCCCTCTCTTAGCTTTATGTGAACTGAAGGTGCCACAGTAGAGTTGATACATTGCATAGGTCTTGTCAGCTAGCAGACTACTGATTTATTAGCCTGTGGGGTAGTAAATGGATTGATCGGCCGATTCGCAGGTTTCAATCTTGTGCGCCGTTTCTCCCTGATGAAGAACAGCGAGGTCAAGAAGATCCGAAACCCAAGAGGCCCTGTCATCTTCCGCCTTGGGAAAGTCCAACTCATCCAACCTACAAAGTAAAATGATTTATCTTCCCTCCTTTGTATTTGGGTATCTATTTTTTCTTATACATCAGATGGTTTTTGTGAGTAACCTGTGTGTGAATGCTTTCACGCAGAAATCATAATTCAAAAATAAATTTGCACCAACAATAAAATTGAAATTTAGACCAAGTCAAACCAAATGTATGCTAAAATTATGCCGCTGTGGCTGGATTCACTAAACATTCTTAAGAATACAATTCTTCTACTCTTATATTTTCGAATTTAATAAAAAACACCTTTAAGAATGTTATTATCTTTTTTTTATAATACCGTATACTGTATAGCACTTGGGCACATTTTTATTCATTTTCTGATTTATCCTTAGAACTTTAAATAATAATAATAATAATTATAATAATAATAATAATAGCTACATTCTATTTTTTTTTCTAAATCAAAGTCTATTCAACCTGTTTATAATTAGCAATAAAACGTATTGCATCATTACAGAGCTACCAAAGTATTCTTGCAATTCAGTACAAGCCTTGAATTCCTGTCTGTTAAGTGTTATTTGGTTGAACCTTTACTCTAACACCCTGAAAGAACCAGAATAATGCCACCAGAAATATTTTGAATTTTTGCTTATGTCCATCTCACTGCAAATAAACATTTCAGGAGATTACTGGCTGCTTTCTGCTTTTACACTGAAATGCTGTTAACTTTTTTATAAACAATAACTTTAAGTGCTTTTGGTGAGACCTCAAACCACAGTAACAATTCATTTAATGACCATACTTTTACAGAGCCGTGAAAAAAAAAAATGACAAGCTAATGGTTGTTTTGCCTTTGGTATGTTAGGATTAGAAAGTCTCATTGGAAAGTTTTAAATACTACTACAGTTTGGGTTCTGCATCAGAATTTCCTGATGTCATTTTCTCATGTAGACTTAACAGAAATGAGAGCTCCGGTGTCCGCCAAATAGGCCAGATATATACAGTAGCTCTTGCTCTTCTGCAGGTCTTTATAACCCTGTCACATCGTTTTAGTAGTTGCACTGTCCTCAGACTGCATCATATATATCATGTCACATGAATTCTCGTAAAGAAAATCAGTGTCCTTTAGGTATTTAGACATAAGATCTGTTTGTCTCTAATAGTGTCTGAGCTGCTGTTTATCAATTTTTGTGAGATGATGGCTTTTCTCTTAAGAAGGGATGCAAATAAACATGAAGATCTGATGAAGCACAATTTCTTGGTTTTAGCAGGAAATTGTGCTGGTGATACATTGCTAGAAATAATAAGATAAGGGTTTCAAATCCAGGTGTTTGTTGTTCCAATTATCTTCAGTTCACTACTTAGAGGAAAATTGTTATTGCTCTGAGTTTGCTCTTTTGGTTCTCACATATGATTAATTTAAACATCAATTTTGTTTCAGATGTTTTTACTAAAATTACTTAAGAGCAAGGTTAGAAATCAGGCGGGGCTCGGGGCAAAAATGACACCAAAAGTGACAAAAACACCCCTGAAATAAAAAATGTGGATTATAGTTCTTAATACAAATCTCAAATGAGATTTGTTATCTCAAATGAGTTTCATGCAGAGTTTCAGTTGAGATCCCAACAATGTCACAAACTGTGCTCAGATTTGCCAAAATACCATAGTATGTAACCAAAAGTCATAGGTTTCAATATGAACATTCTTACAAGACCAAATTGAAAGAGCAATGTTAGTATCCACATACATATTGTAGCTCTAAATGCGTACTTTGTCAATAATTGCCCCATTGTCTCACGCTGTCTTCACCCTAAAGCATTTTAGAAAAGATAGAGTCAATAGTTAAAGGAGACACAACAGAATTCAGCATTTGAGCATTAGAATTTTCTACATCATATATATCATATTAGTAACAGATTATCACATCTAAAACTTTTTTCTATTTATTTATAGCTCAAATAGCTCAAAAGTTTTAATGGCAATCTTTTTTGTTGCTGAAAGTTTTACAGTTTAACCTTCTGAAACCTTGAAAGGAGAGGCAAAAATACACATACACACAGACATACCCAAATCCCCCATCATGAGGGAGTTCTCTGTAAGAATGGCTTTTCCAGAGCCCCAGGTGCTTTCACGATTTGAAACCTGATCACTTTCTCCCACTCTAAATCTTGTCTCAGAGAGAGAGAGAGAGAGAGAGAGAGAGAGAGAGAGAGAGAGAGAGAGAGAGAGCCAGAGCCTGCACTCATAATTCATTTGGCATGAACAGCAAACCGCTGAGGGAAAAAAAAAGGCCTGGATTCTCCATGCATAAATGCTCTTCTCCACTCTCTCTCTCTTTGAGAAAGTTTCATGTAAAGTCTTGTCAGCTTGGGTCTGATGTTTGATAGCAGCAGATGGTCTCTAAATTGTGTGGCCACCTCTGTGGTAGTCATTCTCTTAGCTTAGACTTGGTCTGTAATAGAACTGTCTACCTCTTGCTCTCATTTATCTTGTATACCGGTTCACCTGTAAGAGGGAGAGAGAGGTGGGGGGAGTTTGTTTGGGTTTGTTTACTTGGATCTTTGTATTTGTGTCCCAGATGTTGTATTCAGAGGCAAAGTGTCTTGGGATATCCAACTTAGTTTGCAACGCGGAAGTAAGCAGCGGCTGCATTTCCGGCGAATGTGTGTAAGTTCTGCTGGCATTGACTGCAGTGTAAATAATAAAAGGATAATAATACCAGAGTTAGTGATCTGGGCTTATAAACTATCACACAACCACAGGATAAACAGCAGAATAAAGTGGCAATGTCTGATAATTTCTAACGTCAGCATTTATAGTAAAAGAGTAAGTAAATCTCTCACTTGTTGCTGTGTTGTTGTATTGAAGAGATGGCAATAAAATCTGCTTCTTTCTTTACCGAGATTGTGACAATGCAGTCTTTCATGCCTCCATGTAAACCTCCATTTATATGTACCTGTATAACCTCCAATGATGCTTTTATTTATTTATTTCCAAAGGCGATGTTTCATAAGCCATGCTGAATGAGATCTGTGTGTCCGAGAGAGAATGCTCTCTGATAAGAACATAGAGTAATTTATTATTCATTTATTATTTATTATTAAGATGAAACAAGATGCAGTTTTGGTGCAAAGAAAGTTGAAGCAGCATTTCCCCGGCAGCTTTCTCCTCTCTGCTGGTTGTGTAAAGTTTGTGGAGGCATGTCAGACGGTGCGGAGGACTGTCCTTTCAGCGCCTGATTTCATTCATTCTGCCTGTTCAACAGTGTGTGTTGAAATGATGGCAAAAATGCGATATACGGTAAAACTATATGCGGTCAAAACCAATGTGTTTATGAAAATCGTAATTAATGATAATAAGATGTTGACATTTATTGTCAGCCTGTAATCAATAATGTAGTATTTTTGTATAGCTAAAATAGCTGTAAGTGGATTATACCGGAAGTGGTGCATATTCATGGTTGATAATGGCAGCACTCTAATTCACTAAAAAATAAGGTGGATACGGTGGCCCCAAAAAAGTATTTAAACACTGTGGACAATTAAGATCAAAGTGTATTTCGGTTTTGACGCAAATGCTTAGTGTCTGCATACAGTCGAACGCTAGCCTTTCAAAGTATAATTCAAATGACTGCGTACACATGCACAGCATGCACACTATGACTGCTGTGAGCAGGCCCGCCCATAAGGGTGAGAAAATGGGGACAGCTTTCAGGGGACCAGCTACTGAGGGGGTCCCAAGAGAGATAGATCAACTCCCTTGATAATGCTATGACGTCCGGTGTGCATTGCCTGCAACAAAGTCGGGTCAGTCTGACTGAAGGGGGCCCATTAGGGCCCATTAATTTTCAGGGGCCCAGTTGGGAGTTTGGGGGGCATAGCTACTTAAAGCCCATAGTATACTTCACACATGACTGAAGTATACTTTGGGCAAGTGGTATCTGCAAACAAATGGTGCTAGACCATTCCTCGGAATTAACACCTTTTTGGCCATTATTTCTATTACTTTTAACCACTTAAGCACAGCCCTATTTGCCCATAAGGGTGAGAAAAAGGAGACAGCTTTCAGGGGACCAGCTACTGAGGGGGTCCCAAGAGAGACAGATCAACTCCCTTGATAGTGCTACGACGTCCGGTGCGCATTGCCCGCAACAAATTCGGGTCAGTCTGACTGAGGGGGGCCCATTAGGGCCCATAATTGTTCAGGGGCCCAGTTGGGAGTTTGGGCAGGCATATATACTTCACGCATGACTGAAGTATACTTTGGGCAAGTGGTATCTGCAAACAAATATATATATATATATATATATATATATATATATATATATATATATATATATATATATATATATATATTAAGTTAAAATGGTACCACATATGACTATTTACAGTATGTATCCTGGGACTTTTACATTTTAAGCATAAACTTACAGTATTACACACTTCTGACCCCTGCCCCTGCAGATTTTAAGGGAACTGGTGTCAGGGTCATTTTAGGGTTAATGTGAGAGGTCAGTTCCCCCACAGGTGGAGTAGTTCAGGTGAAGTTTATTGCTTTAAATGTGGATATGTAACATGATGTTTGACAACTATAAAGTTATTATTTATTTATTTTTTTACTATATCATTATTGCCATGTCACATACTATATCTATATAATATTCACTATACCTATTGTTTTGTCATTTAAGTCAAACACATTTATTTTTGTGTAATGTTGTAATGAGTGCTTTCTTTAAAATAAATGCCAACTGGTTTGATATTTTGTAAAATAATGCTAAGACATTCATACATTTTGAGGCCACTGTTTAGACCTGCTCTATGGGACTCACAAAACAGGCAAAATATTATTAAAATTGATTCATATTTGATTTATGATGAATCTCTTAGTGCCTTTTTTTTTTTTTTTTTTTTTTTTGTATCAACAAGAAATTTGTGTAAGAGCTGTGTACCTCACCCTGTCATACAAGTTTCATCCTGTACAAACACTCTCTTTCTCATTCTCCGGTGCTTAGTTTTTCTTTCGTGTATTTTTCCATGTGGAGGGCAGCTTCACTGTTACTACCTTGAAATCATTGACTCTGTTATAAATCACTCTCACCCTGTTTCAGAGACAAATACACTACCTACTTGTTGTGCATGCCATGTATGCGTATATAATCAGGTCCCTGTCATTTTATGACTTGTACGTGAATGAAATCTAGTCCTCTGTCTATGCGTGGGCAGGTTTAAGTGGTTTATGAGGACTTTTTTTTAGGTTACAAACTGGTAATTACAAGGGTATTATGCTATAAATGTGGTTTATGAGGACATTTCTAGTGTCCCCATAATTCAAATCGCTTTATTGAAAATGTAAAAATGCAGAAAGTTTTTGTGAGGGTTAGGTTTAGGAGTAGGGTTAGGGTTAGGGGATAGAATCTATCGTTCGTACAGTATAAAAATCATTATGTCTATGGTGAGTCCTCATAATGATGGCTGCACCAACATGTGTGTGTGTGTGTGTGTGTGTGTGTGTGTGTGTGCATGTTTATACTACATTGTGGGGAACAAATGTCCCCACAAGGATAGTAAAACCTGAGATCACCTACCTTGTTGGGCCCAGCCAGTGTTCCCCACGAGGGAAATTGCTTATTAAACATACTAAACGATGTGTTTTTAAAAAAAAAAAAAAATATGTAAAAATGCAAAAAGGTTTCTGTGAGGGTTAGGTTTAGGGTTAGGGGATAGAAATTATCATTAGATCTGTATAAAATCCATAAAATGCATGGAAGTCTATGGAGAGTCCCCACAATGATATAAAAACAAGTTTGTTTGTGTGTGTGTGTGTGTGTGTGTGTGTGTGTGTGTGTGTGTGTGTGTGTGTGTGTGTGTGTGTGTGTGTGTGTGTGTGTGTGTAGATTTGGGATTCGTAAACAAATTCCTGGAGTTTGTCTGCCCTTGACCCACCAAGAGGCCGGCAAACTGTTTATCTAGCGAGAGATAGAAGTAGAGAATGAAGATGAGGTTGGCTTTGCAGCATTTCTTTTCAAAATTAGTGTCAAGGGTTATCCCTCTGTCTATATCCACAGCACCATTAATACAGAGATACTCTCATTGCTGATACCGTTCACAGACTGATGCTGTACTCTTACAACCTACCAGTGTATGTGTATTTTTATGTTTATTGGTTTGTATGTGCACTGCAGTCTAACACATTTGTCTCTTCAGTCAAGTGTTTCCTCACGGACTGCCAGAGGAGTTCACCCTGGTCTTTACCCTGCTGTTGAAGAAGAAAAGTTTGAATGATAACATTTACCTTTTCCAGATATCAGATGAGCATGGTTATCCTCAGGTGCGCCCACTTTCCCCTCAAGTCTAAATAGCTCTTTTTTGCTTCAGACACTGCTTATATTATATATGAACTTGCATTTATGACTTATATGTAGTGCATATGAGAGAGCTCTTGCATTTTTTTTTTTTTTTTTTGTCCAAATATTTTACAAGCATCCAAAACTAGAGGTATTGTGTATTTCCTTATGTAATGTAAAAAAACAATAGACATCTACTGGGTATGCTCGGAATGGCGTACTACCGTATCACTTTTACTGTTTTTAATTTACACTATGCTGTGCACAAATTTTCTGCATGCATAGGTTACTCAATTGACCTACTACATTTACAAGTATGCTGAATGGAATACTGCATCCAAAAATACAATGTCCTCAACCTGACCTTCTAATTCCAGTGTGAGAAATAAATTGTTTTGACAAAAGTTTGATAAAGATGTTTTTACTAGGACTGTCCCATCAAGACATACCATACAACCAGGGTTTTGGAGCATATTACTGTGGTTTTATTGCGTGCCACTTGTTTCCAGCATCTCTCACCAAACCGGTGTGTTTTTAGGATGCTGTGTCAAGTTGAATGTGGTTTGAAATGTAAACACCCCTTAAAATCCCTCCATTCTGTTGTGTTCATCCAGCTGTCTTTGAACAGCAGTCAGTTTGTTGCCTGTACAGCTCTGCGTTGTCTGTACTGCTGGAGTTGCGCTGACTGCGACTCACAAAAACATGAAGTTGGTGCTTATATACAGTGTAACTGAATTGTACTGAATTAATGTGCTAAATCAAAATCCTTAATTTTACCCCAGTTTATATAAAAATGCAAAATATGCACATTTATTACCAAAATGATAACCGAAGCCATTTGCTGAATTAAATATTCTAAGGAGTAAGGTAATGTAATAGGAATGTTGCATACTACAGTAAATATTAATTGTTGCACACTATTTTTTTAATAGCATGCAGAATACAGTATACACTGCACAGTATGCCATAAGCAGTATGCTAATGTTCCATTCTGAACATAGCCAGCCCTAAAGCTAAAGATCGGTTGAGGTCTGAGATTGGTTGAGAATGGAAATACAATTGCAAAAATCTGTTATTGCACTCACTAGATGAAGGTATTTAGTAGATAAAAAACACAATTTTCCCTTAAGTACTTCTTGTAGTGATATTTAATACATAACTGTCAACTCTCTCTGTACTTACCTATCTCTCTCCTTTAGTTCTCACTGGATTGGAATGGGCCAGATGGCAACCTGGCTCTCCGGGCAAGAGCGGCTGACCCTGAAGGGTCCATGGTGGGGTGCGTGTTTGAAGGTGATGGTGTTGATTCTCTGATGGACATGCGCTGGCACAAGGTGGCTTTGAGTCTGCAGAGAGATGCTGCCTCCCTGCACGTGGACTGCAGCTCCATTGAAACCAAGCCCCTGGAGCTCCGTGGCCAGCTGCCCAGCAGTGGAGACACACTGTTGGGTATGAGAGCAACTGATGCTGACCCTGTCGAGGTGAGGGCCTGTTCACCTGCAGTATTGTGATCTGTATTACAAAAGACAAAGGTTGGAGCATGATGATGTCAGTTAGAAGAATGACTGCAGAAGCTTCCAACTCCTTTGATAACTGAACACTACAATAGAGTATTCGGAAGCCGGCTCCCCGCAGGTTTTGATTTAGGCATTCTGTCTGCAGAGGAAGTGTGCAAATGTGTGTGGCAGGGGCATATCTGTGGATACATGAGAGACAAGAAGACTATGGGTGGCTCTTTAGGGCTAACGTTTCTGAGCTCACTTATATCAGAGAAGATGAAAAGAACAACCCATACCAGCAAAAAGAGCTTAATCCATTACGATTTAATTACATTCTTAATCCAGCCACTTAGTGAAGTGATAATTTTAAGTGGCCTTATGTAAAGCAGAGTGGGTCCAGCATTTAGAAAGCTTATTTGCTCTTTTAATCTTTCTAGGATCCTCTTACATATCTTTTGTCTCAGTTATAGCTCTCCATTCACTCATTTTGATTGTATTGTTTAACACTCAGTATTCAAGCAGAGTGTTGCATCAAAAGCAAATCGCTCCCATTATAATCAGTAATGCTGTCTTCATTGGAAGCATCCATGCCCTTCAAAGAGACAGATATCTTGGTCTATTTCTGATGCACTGTAGAGCTACACCAGCTACTTTATTATCTTGTCCATCTAAAATAAAACAATTTACTTACCAAATATCAAATGTCTGAATTTATTTTGTCTTGAATTTTATTTGTTATATATTTAAATAACTTCTGACTGTTACTTCAAATCCAGCTTGTGATGTTTCTGCTGTCTGGTCTACTAATGTAAATAGTAATTTGTTTCTAATCATATGTATACACAGTTGTTAATTGAAAATAAAACTGCATACGTTTTCTCCAATTTAGCCGTTACTCAAGTCAAGCCTTGAGCTCACACCTGATTGGTGTTAGCTGCACGTCATTTTTTAATGTTAACTTCGATGTGTCCAGCGTAGACAGCCTTAAGCCATTGTGCCCAGTGTAAACATGGTATAATACTCTGTCAAATCTGAATGTACATAGATTGCATTCTTTTCTCTGTGTAATAATTTTTCCCCCTCCTCTTTCATCAGATTGATGTGCAGCAGGTGATGGTGTATTGTGACCCTTCTCTGGCCATCCAGGAGGCCTGCTGTGAGATACCTGGAGCTCGGGTAAGAAAGTCCTGACCATCAAAATACCAGAAAATGCTCTTGGTTATATTAATGGTAATGGTAAACCCAATACAGGTTTTTCTATGGCAGTTTTTCTATATAATTGCAGTATTAACCAAAATAGCATTTAATGATAGCAAATGAAATGTACACAAAATTAAACTAGCATTTATTTTGGACAATATTTACTCAGAATTCACACACACACACACACACACACACAAAAAAAACAAAAAAAAAAAAAGGGGGAAAAAGGTTTTTTTAGTTAAGGCAGTATTGTAATTGCCACAAGGGGGTTACCAACCACTTCTGGTAATCAACCATGTAGGCACAGTTGGCACAATGGTAAACTAATTGACCTGGCTAATATATTGGTCTGTCACTCATTTCTATGTTTTCATTTTGCAGTATGAAGGATACAGCAGTTCTCCAAATTAACACTTGAGCTGCAAAAAAAAAAAAAAAAAAAAAAAAAAAAAAAAGAATTGTCTTGTATGTTTGTCTTGTTTTCCAGTACAAATATCTAAACATCCTCAAAACAATGAACATTTACTAAGTGAAATAATTATTTAAAAAAAAAAAAAAAAAAAAAAATACAAATAAAGCAAAAGAAGTTACAATTAAAAAATCAATTTTCAAAATTGTAATCCAATAATTACCAATAATTAATTGCAGATTAATTAATTGAATTAATCACATATTTAAGTAATTGCTGAGAAAGCCCATCAAATAACAAAAATTCTATTTATAATGATTAAATAGTTATAAATAGTTTGATTAAAATAATTATAAATATATTATGTATTTAAAAAGTACTAGTTCATGTAATTAAAAGCAATGCATTATCGTGGCAGACCAATAAAGCACTGATAAGACAATACAAAATAGTGGCTTTAGAAAGCAATATGTTGTATATATCTACATTATTGAACATAAGCCTGCCATAGGCCTAAAGTCCACAGCAATCCATTTTGCAATTAAATTTGTCAATCTTTCCAAGATAGTTAATTATAAGGGCTGGTCGGACAGCTACACATTGTCTATAGAGCTGGAGTTTCCTTTAATTACCCCTGCTGAAAACAGTTGGTTCTCAGATTGTAGGAATATTCCATGCAGTCTGGGGAGATGATTATTGTGCTATATTTTTTACACTTTATTTTTTACATACTGTATATAATTAATCGCACTGAATTAACACTTTAAATCATCCGCCCTAAAACAAACACAAAGTATGGTACCATGAAAGTAACTAATCTGTAAAATGTAAAAATCTGTAATCTGTAAAAATCTGTTATATAGATGTTGCCTAATTGACTGAATCTACCACAGTCTAATATTAGCGTAAGAAGAAAAAAAAAAGGGTATGAAAGCATTTGTGAGATTGGATTCAAAGATTGGAAAATGGTAGCACATGTATAAATTTTCACCACAAAGCTAAATCTCATGTTTTGTTGAGGGAATGGATGCATTCTGTCTGTCATAAGATTATTGTTAAAGTTGTACTTGATGGTTGAAGCTCCAGCAGCAGCTCAGCTTCCATCGGGAGAACTGTGGTGCAGGAACTGTGCTTGAGTCATCAATGTAGGAGTGCAGCTTTATTTGAGGATTTGGAATTTGGTGTGCTTCTTTTCTCTGAATTGATCAGAGCTTTGGCAAGATTTGCTGAATCGAAAAGACTCACAGGAATGCATCACACAGATAACTTCAGCCTATATGAAAAGCTTCCAAACTCCCACAGACTAGAATAGTAAAGAAAGCAGAGATCGGGGAATGTCACCTGTAAAACTTATTTGACAAAGGAATAGGTACAGCTAACTCTGTGCTGACATTTCAAATTTGATGTATTTTTGGATATGAGGATTTTTTTGGATGTCTGATATCGCCAATAACTATTAGACATTAGTTGCATGCCAGATGGAATTTTTCATCTTTCAGTAAATGATTATTCCCTTTACATATTGTGTGCTGATTTATAAGGAAAGATAGAAACAACATTAATTCTATGTAACTAAAAATGGGACGTTTTTGTTGTATGCATATGTTAAAAGACAACAAATCTTCTTTGTGTGCTGTGTTTTGGGGGCGAATGCTCAAGGCCATCCACCAGCAGTGTTTAAAATGGAAACAAGGGCAACCGTTTCCTCTGAATGCATGCTCGCAATTTCGGCTGCTTAAAAGAAGAGGAGAAAGAGATTTCATCTCTGAGATGGGGGGCAGATGTCTTATGTTAGGAAACATACAGTTGCAAGGTCACATATGTTTAAAGTATGTATCGAAACCAAGAAGTATGGTTTTTATGACAGACGAAAGTGAACTGTTGGCGTGCCTCCTCACATGGGGAGTGTTTTGACTTTATTATGTCAGATCTCTGTGTGACCTGTGATTTTCATTCTTCTGAAGTGTCCATCAGATACCCCGAAGAGTCGGCGAGCTGCAGAGAACCAGGTTGAGTTTGTGCCCAATCCCTTTGCTCAGGTAAACGTTATTTTTTATTGTATTTATTTTTTGTTATTTTAAAGGAATAGTTTACCCAAGAAAATCCGGTCATTTAGAAACCCTTATGTCACTCTTAAAAAAAAGTATGACTATGAAATTCTGAAGTTCATGCTACTCTCTTCCATACAAATAAAAGTGTACAATGATGAGGAAATGTCAAGCTCCAAAATGGATGTAAAAGCATAATAAATGAAGTCTGTGATTTAAGCACTATATTCAAAGTCTTCTGAAATCATATGAAAACTGTGTGTTTTGTCATTTTTCACAAAAATACCTTCCTCTGTAGCTCTGAAATCTCATTTTTGCTCTTTTTTTTTTTTTTTTTTGTGAAACATTCCTTTAAAACTGCTTTGTGTATTAGGAGTTTTCTTACTTGTGATCAAAGTTAATCCTATTTTAACAATGACAGGTGGTAGAAATTTCAGAATTGAAAGTTACAGACAACAGTGTGGAAAATCACAACAGCTCTTGTTACTGCACCTTAATATGAGCCAATGAAGGTGTGAAAGGGCCTCTTATGAATGCATCTTACATTAATTAGGCGGTTGAAAGTAACTGAGCTTGAGCTTTTGTTCTTGAGATGGTTTTGACAAGGCCTTGGAAGACACATGTTTTGAAGTCCAACTTCCTCTTAGTGGAAGCTAATAAGCTTTGCCTTACAGAGAGGATGCATTCAAAAGCATCCAGAGATCTTTTTAAGATTTTTATGTCATAGGAGTCAAAGGTGAAGTGTGTTATTCTTGCATTTATTAATACTGTTAATACAGTATATTAAACAGTTTTAATAAAAGGGGTAGCTCAGCAAGTAAAGACACTGACTACCACACCTGGAGTTGCAAGTTCGAATCCAGGGCGTGCTGAGTGACTCCAGTCAGGCTTCCTAAGCAACCGATTGGCCCGGTTGCTAGGGTGGGTAGAGTCATGTTGGGTTAACCTCATTGTGGTCGCTATAATGTGGTTCTCGCTCTCAGTGGGGCATGTGGCGAGTTGTGCATGGATGCCGCGGAGAATGGTGTGAAGCCTTTACACACGCTAGGTCTCCGCGGAAACACGCTCAACAAACCACATGACAAGATGAGCGGATTGATGGTGTCAGATGCGGAGGCAACTAAAATTAGTCCTCCGCCACCCGGATTGAGTCACTACGGCACCACGAGGACTTAGCACGCATTGGGAATTGGGTTGGTGAGAAAAGGGGAGAAAATAAAAAATAAATAAATAAATAAATAATACTGTGTGAGGCCTGGACTGGAGATGTGTTTGACATAAAAAATGCTCATGACGCGAGATGCTGAAAAATCACCAACACACAATGTAATGGCAAGATTCAGTTAATTTAAAGAATGTTTGCATTGACCAACAATTTTAAAAGAATAGTGAAGACTGAAAGAAAGAACACATCCTCTGTGCATGCTTATTAAAACCCATTGTCTACATGTAGTGAGATACTTCTAAAGGTGAACTTCCTAAAATAGATTAATCAGGTCCTTTAGGGCGAGCTACACTAATGATATACTAATGTGCAGAACCCAGTGAAAAACCTTTTAGTCTTTTAGTCCTTTTCACCTGTTAGAACATTTGAATGATGCATCCCTACAGCATTTCAGCCCATAAATATATGAAGAGTTGAGATGAAGATTTGATATAGGCTGACACTGACACTGTTAGCTGCCATTAATCAGTCTGCTAGCAAGCAGCTGGATGTGCTACTCTGCAGAAACTAGAAATAAACGTAAATTCTTAAGAACGATGCCCAGTGGACGGTAGCATTTAGTTGAGTTGAAGTCAGACATACTCTGTTGCTCTTTTATTTTTCATACTTGTTCTTCTTGTTCTTGTCTGTGCATATTTGTTCCTTTACTTTCTCTCATTTATTTATTTATTTATTTATCTTGTTCAATTTGAATGCACACTGAATTGTTGGCCTTCATCTTCATTGTGTTAATAACTCCAACATGTGCCCTTTCCTTAAAGGGATAGTTCATCCAATATTTAAAATTGTGTTGTCATCTAATTATCCTTATACCGCTAGAAACTTGTTTCGCATAGCCTTGTACTTAAAACACAGAAAACATGGTGAAAAGTCTGTTCAAAAGTAATAAGCATTGATTACTTCACAGACATATTGTAACTCAGTAAAAAGCAAAATATTCAAAACAGTTCTGCTTGTGGTTACATAGTTTAAATTGAGTATCTTACTGTAACTTTGCTGGCAAAGACAGACTGACGAAGACGATGATGAAGTTAGAACCCAGGTGCAGTTTATTTACATAAGTGAAATCCAACAACCGTAAATCCAAATGTGAAACAAAACCTTGACTTGACTTGACTACAAAACAACATTACATAAACACAATACCTGACAATGGACAATGGCAAACATGAGGCTTTGGGGGAAATGGCTGGTTCTGAATCGGAATTTCTATCTGTGGAAAAGAGCAGTTGTGATGTTGTTTTTTTGTAGCAGCAATGAGTCATTAACATTAGTGGGGCTAATAAAAAGCTGTGCTGGTGAAAAGATTGCACAGAGTCTTCAGCTGGTCTCCAACTGGTCACATATCTCTCCACTTGCCACGTATATTGTTACACTCTTTACATACAGTTGGCTCACACATGCAGTATAATAGAAACCAAAGAGCTGCTTGCTCAAGCCAAACACACTCAAACCAGCTTATTCACACTCACATTGTCATACAGTATAGTGGCTCCAAAATGTAATTGGACATTTAAGTCATACTTAAAAAGTCTGAATTTCATTTCATTAGATAACAAAATATCAAACACAAAGTGGCATCAGGAAATCAACAACGCCTGACCATTTCCAAGAACACATTTCACTTTTCTGAGCCATGTTTGCAGTTACTTTTAACCAACTGGTGTGAAGGAAATTTTTAGTGGATGTATGAAGTTCCCCTCAAGTTCAGACAGGTGCCCTAACAGAATAACCACAGGTGTCATTCAGGGGTGCCTTTTCCGTACAGTGACATACACTACCGGTCAAAAGTTTTGAAACACTTGACTGAAATGTTTCTCATGATCTTAAAAATCTTTTGATCTGAAGGCGTATGCTTAAACGTTTGAAATTAGTTTTGTAGACAAAAATATACTTGTGCTACCATATTTAATTTATTTCATTATAAAACTAAAATGTAATAAAAAATAATAAAAATAAAAAAAAACAGTTTTTGAAATTGATGGCTTGGACCAAATAATAAAGAAAAGTAGCCAATAAGTGCCCAACATAGATGGGAACTCCTTCAATACTGTTTAAAAAGCATCCCAGGGTGATACCTCAAGAAGTTGGTTGAGAAAATGTCAAGAGTACATGTCTGCAAATTCTAGGCAAAGGGTGATTACTTTGAAGATGCTAAAATATAACACAGTTTTGATTTATTTTGGATTTTGTTTAGTCACAACATAATTCCCATAGTTCCATTTATGTTATTCCATAGTTTTGATGACTTTACTATTATTCTAAAATGTGAAAAGAATTATCAAAAAGAATGAGTAAGTGTTTCAAAACTTTTGACCGGTAGTGTAACTCACTGCGTAATCTGTTGAAGAAATTAATTAGATAGTCATGACTGTTTCCTGAAACTGTAGTAACTTTGTCGCAATCCATCATTCGAAGCACGTTGGTTTTACTGTCGTTAATGACGTAAGGGGGTGGAGTAATAACTTCCGTAAATATTAAATTATAATAACTAATTTACACACCAGAAATCTGTTTAATGCGAGAAAGCTGCTGAAGACAAAAAAGTGGCATGCACTTTGTAATGTGACAGATGCATTGTGCTGCAATAGTGGGGTTTCCCTTTACATAAGACTTTCGTGTTCCCCTGGTGTGCTTGAGCACATATGCACATGCGCACTCTTCAAAAACATATTAACACTATTTATGCGTTAACATAAACACATAAAAGCTGAGTTCTCTGACAGAAACAATGTGTGATAAAGCGCTTTCTCTTTAATCCCTTAAACTCACATTTACGTGATGTTTCAGAATGTTGCTTTCTGTAAAACCCAGAAATAAATCATTTTCTTAAATGCATGTAAACGTGGTCTAAGTCTTGACAGAATAAATTATATAAATGGAATGAAAGATACCGAAGCCTCAGCAATGTCAAATGATGTTCACACAGCAAACTAAAAAGAATGCTTCTAACGACAGGTAAAGAGCTGTAGTTCCAATCACACAACTTTGTGATGCTGTTTGTGAATGTTCGTTGGAACTATGGTTTTGGGAAACACCAAATCGTTGAACTGTGTTGGTAACGATGGAACTTGCAACCATAATTGGCTAACTATGCTTTTGGGAAATGCACCCCCACAATAACTAGGACAAGTTCCAACAAGTTTGATCACTAGAGAGTGTCTAAATGCTTTTTGTCTTAATTTTGAACAGTATATCTATTGTTTTATCAACATGTACACCACTATGTAGCAATTATTAAACTCCCACAAATAAACTCTTCCCCATCACTTTGTGTACAAAGCTGTTTGACTTCCCGTCATACAGTACAAAAACTCACGCATTAATGACTTTGAGTCAGAAGAACAGTAGGAGCTCCGAGGTGGAAATTCTATACTGGTATATGGTTTCAAAGTTTTTTTGTGGTGTAAATGCTTTCTTAATCTCTGCTGCCATACCGGCAGAGGAATGAACTCCACTGGTACACATAAGATGTATCACTTTGTGTGCTTTCATGACACTTCTTTGGTGATTTCATCCTATGTTAAAATGTCAGCAGTACTGAAAAATGTATGGTTGACCAAGCCAACCAAATTCAACAATTTTCTGAATTTGCATAGCTTCATTTGATTGCAGATGAAATTGCAATTAGCTTTAATTTCATGATGTATGTCTATTCAGTATATTTGCTGTTAAAGGTGAAGTTTTTTCCAAATGGAACTGCAAAAATAATTACTCTTTTCAAATAGGTACGTATATACACCATATGAATTTATATTTTGCATAAAGAAAATTAAGCCATGAAGGACCATTTAGATTCTTTTGCTTGTGACATTATTTTCAGGACATTTGAGCACATTTTACTCCCTAATTCTCATTTCTGTAGCACGTCCGGACATTTTACTTTTACTACTTCCATTGTTTTCAATGATAATTCTGATTAACGTAACAAAGGCATTTTTATAGTATTGCAGTATACAAAGAAGCTGTACAATTGTGTAAAGGCAGGACCAAAGGAGTAGTACTGTGGTGCATTAATATTTTCCAAGTTTTCTTTTTATTTATTTGTAAATTATTATTATTACTTTGGATATGTCACACACTGAAGGACTCCTCCTACTCACCACCAGAGGTTCCCCGCCCGAGTTCTGAGGGCATCTCGAACTACGCTTCCCAGCCTGCCTACCTGGACTGATTTCATTTACACCTGTTCTCTATTTAATGGACTATTTATGCGCTGTTCTAACAATAGTCATTGCAAAGTCTTGTTTTGCTCCTGCTAACATTTCTGAGTGTTTACCACTGTTTATACTGCCTGTGTTCGACTTCTGCCTGTTACCCACCATTTGATACTCTGCTGTCTGCCTTGTTTACCCATTGTTTACCTGGACTCTTACTGTGATTGTTTGCTGCCTGCCCTGATCATTGCCTGTTTATTACTACATCTCTCATCTGCCTATGCTGTTCCTTTACTGGTGATTTACCTGCCTGTCTGTTTATGAGTTGCACATTTACTATTAAACCACATATGGATCTTAACCTCTGTTCTCCAGAGTCTGCGTTACAGGATAATTCTGCTCCAAACTTGCATCACTGGATGAGTTAATGTTGCCATGCCAGGCTGTTCGGGATGCTCAAGCAAAATGATAGTGCCACAGTGTTTACAGTTTTCAGGGCTGTCATTAAAGGGTTAAACTTTAGAGTCATGTGACAAAAAACTGCAACAATCTGGTAAAAAAATAAAATAAAAAACAGCTTATGTTTTCACATTAAAATCTCACAAAGATTTCACAAAGAGTCAAAAAAGAGTAGAGTCTTTAGTTTCATCCGATATGCCATTTTAAAAATTGCATCGTTTTATCGCTATCGCTGTTTAACACAGTACGACTAATTTTCCATAAAAATCCTATATTCACTGTGCATTATCATATTGAGAATCAATGGACGTATCCAAAAGCTGGAAAATATTGCTTTCAGAGGATGTATATGGAGTTAGGATAAAAATAAGGTGCATTTCAAACTGTTCTGAGACCAGTGAAGACAGACAGCACACTGGAGGTTAAGTCATTCACTAATTAGGAAGCAAGGGAGCATCCTATAGCTTTCCTATGCAGCCTAGTGTATTCACTTAACATCTGGTCAAAAGTTCAGTTCCCTTTCGTAGGAACTTGATCTGCGTAATCGCATTTTGTTTGTTTTTTTCTGTGTCGCACGGGAGAATGCACATGAATATCGCTTGTGGTGGAGGGGATCATGCATGGACTGATGTGCCTGGCCGCAGAATGAGGGGGCTGGAATAAGAGAATATTCCCCAATGGAGTGATGGCAAACCAACGCGCAAGCACTTCGTCTGTGCCATTATTCTTTCGGGATGCTATCAGGAAATGCAAGGTATTTTAACTCGTTTTTTGGTGAACCACGGGGGCGTACTGCTGTCTCTGCTCGATTTTTCAGTGGCAGCGTGGACATTGTTTTTTTCAGTCAGCTGTTGGATATACACATGATGGTTTTGCAGTCCAACCAAGCGCATTGCGTTACGGAATACTTTGAGCTAATATCTGTTCTGTTTGGAATTTCCCTCATGTTTTTCCCCTGTGGCTTGCACTGGTGAATGAGTTGATCAACGCAATACTTTTGTTTGTGAGGGTGTTTCACGCTAATTCAGCTCAGTCTCCCCCGTAATTTACGCTAGTGAACAAGCATTCAATATTGTCAGCTTGAGTTTTGCCTCTGCCTTCATGACCAAGGGTCTCGGGGCATGCATAATATAACTCAATGTATGATAAAAAACACAAGTCTGAAGGGCTTACTGTGTAAAGAAGGATGAGCCCCTATTCGGTGAATTAAATTGGACCGTATAAATGTATCCATTTCTCTCCTGTTTGCCCTTCGGTCAGTATCAGGATGGGTTCGCTGTTGTACGAGCCTCGGACATCCAACAACCAGAATATGGCCCGGTTCTCCCCCACAGCTTGCTGGGGAGCAAAAATTTTTAAAAGACAAACACTTCCCGAATTCAGCCTCTGTCTCCATGACCAAGGGTCTCAAGACATGCATAACAGAATTCTACGTTTCAAGCACAAGTGTACACAAAACACACAGTGAACATAAGCGCCACAAGTTGTCCCCCCATAAGAATGCTGGGACCATTGTGGCGAGCCTGCTTTCTTTCAATTCCCCTGCATGTTCACACATTCTTCCCCATTCTATGCTAGGGAAGATGGTTTATCTGGCATCCTCTTCTGTAAATATATTCAGAATGACTGCTTTTTATAACTGCCTGATCAAATTCAGGCTCTGTCTTCATGACCAAGGGTTTTGAGACATGCATAACAGAATTCGATGTTTCGAGCACAAGTGTACATAAAACATACAGTGAACATAAGCACCACATGTTGTCCCCCATAAAGAATGCCGGGGCTGTTGTTCAGAAAACCAGTTTTCTGAAATAAACATTCCCCCCAATGTTCATACACGTTTCCCCGTTCAAATACCAGGGAAAAGGTTTATTCTGTCAGCATCCCTGCTGTAGATACATTCAAGGCAGTCATCATTTATGCCTAAATACAATAAAGGTAAAAACATTATCAAATTCCCTTCAACCAGCCACAGTATTGGAGGAGCAAAGGCTTCCCTCCGCTGTGCCTCTGTTTCTGGGGCAGTCGGCAAAAGTAATCCAAGCACGCCATCTAATGGTTGCAGGTCACACTGCAGGGAAGAGCCATGCATTAATCCCTCTGTCTGCCCGGCTGTTGGCTTGGCAGCAGCTGTACAGCATTTAGAATAGGTTACTTCGAACGATAAAGCATGGTTATGTAATTCAATTCAGGCGGGTTCCACCGGTGTTTTTCTCTCTTAGGAAAAGAGGCAATAGAGGAGATTCCCCCTTCTCAGAGAGAATGTGGCTTTTACATCTATTATTTTCTGGTCCTTAAAAAAAAAGATCTGCTTGCATCCCATTCTAGATTTTGAGATGTTTGAATTTCACTCTAATAAAATGCCAATTCAGAATGCTGACGCAGAGACAAATAATGTCACAAGTGCAGCCGGGGGACTGGTTTGTGACAATAGATTTGAAAGACATTTATTGTTCTGTATTCAGATTGCGCCAAAGCACAGGTGCTTCCGGGGCAAGTGTATCAATTTTGCTTCCTTCCATTCGGACTTGCCCTGGCACCACGCACTTGACACAATGCATGGGTGCAGCTTTGGAGCCCTTGAGGCTTCGAGGCATCCGTGTTTTGAATTATCTCGATGAATGGTTGGTGTTTGCCCACTCTGATTCTTTGGCTGCCCAACATCGAAATGTCATTCCCAGCCATTTGATCTAGGGCTGTGTGTAACCTAGACAAGAGTGTTGAAACAGAGAAATTCTGTTTCAAGGGGTAGAGCTGGATTCATGAGTGATGCAGGCGCATCTGTCTCCAGTTTGCGTTCTGTCATTTCGCCAGTGTCTAGCGATGTTCAGAGTGGGACGTGTTCTCCCTGCGAGAACATTTCACAGGCTTTTGGGGCTCATGATCACAGCTTCCACTTTCATTCCCCCAGGCATGTTTCATGCGAGACCTTTTCAGTGCTGAATGAACTCCACAAAGGGACTTCAACCACTGACGCATGCATTCCGTCTCTTCAAAGTGATGCATGGGTGCCATGGAAATGGACCCACCTTTTGATGTCGGGTGTTCCGTTAGGACAGGTGTGTCGCCACAAATTTATAATGACAGATGCTTCCTCCACAGATTGGAGCACTGTAAACAAGGGTCGTTCAGCCTACGGGGTTTGGACAGGCCAGCGGCAATATTGGCACATAAACTGTCTGGAGATGTTCACAGTGCTGCTGCCGTTAAAGATTTTCCTCCTGGAGATTCAGGGCAACCATGTACTCATCCAGTCATAAAACAGGACGGTGGTGTCCTACATAAATTGCCAGGGAGGAGTGCATTCTCATGCCATGCTGAGACTGGCACGTCACATTCCTCTATGGGCTTGGGACAATGTGCTGTCTCTACGAGCCGTGCATGTCCCGGGCCAGTTGAATTTGGGAGTGGATCTCCTGTCCAGACAGGGCTTGATGCCCGGAGAGTGGACATTACATCCTCATATTATGGAACAAATCTGGAGAAGGTTCTGCAGAGTGGAAGTGGACCTGTTCACTTCGTGCGAGACGTCACACTGTCTCCTCTGGTTTTCCCTCTCGCCCTATCAGCATACCCACCATTCAGTCTGCTGCACACAGTTCTGCAGGGAGTTCGAGAGGATCGGGTTTGGCTTTTGTTAGTGGTGCCGTTTTGGCCATCTCAAGTATGGTTTTCGACTCTGGTCTCTCTCCTGGAGGAAATGCCTCTGGGGATTCCAGTCAGAACAGACATATTGTCTAATTATAAGCATAACTCCCAGACTTGTGGGAGTTATGGGTATGGCCCCACAACGAGTCGCTGTTTTGAATAATGGGTTATCCCTCACTGTGGTTGATACCATTCTGAATGCTAGAGCTCCATCAATTAGGAAGCTTTATATTTTCAAGTGGCGTATTTTTGCTTCTTGGTGTACAGCGCGAGGTGAAAATCCAGTTCACTGCCCTTTCTGTACAGCGCTGGATTTTTTTGCAAGAGCAATTTGGGGCCGGGGTTGCCCCTTCAAACTTAAAGTCTATGTTGAGCATGCACTTATCAGTATATCAAATCACTTTTCATTGTCACACAACCATATACACAAGTGCAATAGTTGGTGAAAGTCTTGGGTGCAGTTCCGAGCAACATAGCAGTCATGACAGTGATGAGACATACACCAATTTACAATGGACATCAGATTTACACATCACAATTTACATATCTAATATACATGTAATTACACAACACAATAATAATATATAATGTACAGTATACAATACACACAATATAGAATACACATACACATAATATAGAATACACATACAATAAAAATAGTATATAAAGTGAATATAAAATATACAGTAGTTTTTATTGTACTGTATTGACATTCAGGCTGTCATTTGATAGTCAGTTGCCAGTGTGTTATTAAGAGAGAATATAATTTATGACAGTCCAGTGTGAGATAATAAGATTAATAAAGTGCAGTGCTGATGTATATTGATCGTGAGAGATCAAGAGTTCAAAAGTCTGATTGCTTGGGGGAAGAAGCTGTCATGGAGTCAGCTGGTGCGGGTCCTGATGCTGCGACACCACCTGCCTGATAGTAGCAGTGAGAGCAGCCCAGGGCTGGGATGGCTTGAGTCTCTGATGATCCTCCGATCTTTTTTTTCACACACTGCCTGGTATATATGTCCTGGAGGGAGGGAAGCTCACCTCCGATGATGTGTCTGGCAGTTCGCACCACACTTTGCAGGGCTTTGCGGTTGTGAGCAGTGCTATTGCCGTACCAGGCAGTGATGAAGCCAGTCAGGATGCTCTCTACAGTGCTGGTGTAGAACCGTGTGAGGATGTGGCGGTTCATTCCAAACTTCCTCAGCTATCTCAGGAAGAAGAGGCGCTGGTGAGCCTTCTTCACAACGGCCTCAGTGTGGATGGACCATTTGAGTTCCTCAGTGATGTGGACACTGAGGAACTTGAAGCTGCTGACTCTCTCCACTGGTGTTCCATTGATGGTGATGGGGCTGTGTTCTCTGTCTTTTCTCCTGAAGTCCACCACAAGCTCCTTTGTCTTACTGACGCTGAGGGAGAGGTTGTGCTCCTGACACCAGCATGTCAGAGTGTGCACCTCCTCTCTGTAGGCTGTTTCATCATTGTCAGTGATCAGACCTACCACCGTCGTATCATCAACAAACTTAATGATGGCATTGGAGCTGTGTGTTGCCACACAGTCATGTGTGTACAGGGAATACAGGAGTGGGCTGAGAACACAGCCCTGTGGGGCTCCATTGTTGAGGGTCAGTGATGAGGAGATGTTGCTGCCCATTCTAACCACCTGGCATCTGCTTGACAGGAAGTCCAGGATCCAGCTGCATAGCGAGCTGATTAAGCCCAGAGCCTGGAGTTTCACATCAAGCTTGGAGGGCACTATGGTGTTGAATGCTGAGCTGTAGTCTACAAACAGCATTCTCACATAAGTGTTCCTTTTTTCCAGGTGAGAGAGAGCAGTGTGTAGTGTAGATGCAATGGCATCATCAGAGGAGTGGTTGTTGCGGTAAGCAAACTGCAATGGGTCCAGTGAGGGAGGCAGCACAGAGCAGATGTCATCTCTGATTAGTCTCTCAAAGCATTTGCTGATGATGGGGGTCAGAGCAACAGGACACCTGTCATTTAAGCAAGTGATATTGGATTGCTTTGGTACAGGCACAATGATGGACGTTTTAAAGCATGTGGGGACCACAGACAAGGAGAGGGAAAGGTTGACGCGGCCCGGAATGCCGTCTGGACCCATGGCTTTACGGATTTTCACCCATCGTAAGGATCGGGTTACAACCGCTACAGAGACAGAGAGTGAACTAACCTCTGTAGCTTTGGCCGCGAGAGCTCTCTCCGCAAGGGCGGTGTTATTTCCCTCGAAACGAGCATAAAAATTACTCATCCAGGAGAGAGGCAGCGGTGTTCACTGCAGAGTTTTTATTCCCTTTGAAGTCAGTGATGATATTAATTCCCTGCCACATGCTTCTAGAGTTGGTGGTGTTAAACTGTCCTTCAATCTTATCCCTGTACTGGCGTTTGGCTGCTCTGATAGTTTTGCGGAGTGCATAACGGGCTTGTTTATTCTCCTCCGCATTCCCGGAATTAAAAGCGGAGGTCCATGCATGAAGTGCCGCGCAAACATCGCTATTTATCCATAGCTTCTGGTAGGGGTAGATCCGTATTGTTTTGATCGGTACAACATCCTCTATGCACTTTCTGATGAAACACGTTACGCTATCAGTCATCAGAGGCGGACCGGAACATCTCCCAGTCCGCGTGATCAAAACAGTCTTGTAGCATAGAATCTGATTGGGCCGACCAGCACTGGATCGTTCTGAGGGTGGGTGCTTCCTGTTTCAGTTTCTTCCTGTAAGCGGGCAGAAGCAGAATGGAAGAGTGGTCCGATTTGCCCAATGGTGGGTGGGGGAGGTATTTGTAGCCATCCTGGAAGGGAAAGTAGCAATGGTCCAAAACCCAGTCCCCTCGTGTGTTGAAACTGATGTGTTGGTGGTATTTTGGTGCGATTGATTTAAAAATGGCTTTGTTAAAGTCCCCGGTCACAATGAATGTGGCCTCAGGGTACGCGGTTTCCTGTTCACTTATACTCCCATACAGTTCCTTGAGTGCCCGGTCTGTGTCGGCTTGTGGAGGGATGTATACAGCAGTAATGCTGTGAATTCCCTCGGTAGCCAGAATGGTCGACAAAGAAGCATGAGAAATTCCAGATCAGAAGAGCAGAAATACTGATAGAATGTACATTCCTCTGATCACACCAGGATTTGTTGATCATAAAACATACACCACCTCCTCTGCTTTTACCTGAGAGGTCTTTCGCTCTATCCGCTCAGTGCACGGAGAACCCCGAACTGCAGCAGTCCCTCATCTCTCGTTGGAAAGAGATCCACGCTCTCAGCTTGCAGAGTTTGTTGTCCAGAGACTGAACATTTGCCAGTAGAATACTGGGTAGCGGGGGTCGATTTGCACGATGTTTTACTCTGATGAGAACGCCAGCTCTCCTTCCCCTTTTCCTTTTGCGTTTCCGCAGCCGGGCTGCCCAGACAAAGGGCTCCGCTGCCGTGTTTGTAAACAGAGGGTCGGCACTGAGGAACTTGAAGTCCAGTTTACGGTGTGCAGTTGCAGAACCAATGTCCAAAAGTGTTTGTCTGTTGTAGACAATAAGGCACACAACATCCAAGACAAAAAACATAAGAATTGTAAACAAAACAAATAAAAAACTGCAGTGTTGTGTCAGAGATCGCAACGCAGCAGCAATACTCGCCGCCATCTTGAGTAAAAAAAAACTATACTCCCCAGTATAGTCTCTGTCGGTAGACATTCTCTTGTCTCTCGTTTTATGCACGGGGTACGCAGACTTAGACATTTTCATCCTCCCCGTGTTCCCTTATGGTATTTATCTGTTGTTTTAAAGGCGTTTTTAGGTGCTCTTGACAACAGTTGCTATAAGCTTCTGACATTCAAAACAGCCCTGCTAGTAGCACTGGCATCGTTTAAAAGGGTTGGTGATTTGCATGCCCTGTCGGTTAATCCCTTATGCATGGATTTTGCGCCAGGGTGTTTAAGACTGGTTTTAATAACCTCATTTGGGCTATTTGCCCAAGGTCTATTCTAAATCATTTCGCTCACAGACTATTCATTTTCAGGCTTTCTATCCTCCCCCATTTGAGTTGGAGGAGCATGAAATATTGCATATGCTTTGCCCAGTTTGGGCGCTGCGAGTTTATGTTGCCGGTACTAGTCAGTGGCGTAAATCAGAACAGTTGTTTGTGTGCTTTGGTGGACGCAACAGGGGTGTTTCGTTGTCCAAGCAAAGGCTGTTTTATTGGCTTACTGATGCAATTTCAAGTGCTTACGAAGCGCACAGTTTACCTTCACCTTCGGGTATTTGAGCCCTTTCTACGAGGAGCATAACATCCTTATGGGCTTTGGCTAGAGGTGCATCCTTGGAGGACATTTGTAAGGCGGCAAGGTGGTCCTCTCTGCATACATTTGTAAGATTTTATAATCTGGATGGGTGTTTGACTCCTGCTTCCCAGGTTTTCTGTGTTGGAACAGGAGTAAACTCATAACTTTCTCTGTTTTATTGAGACGCTTTAGCTTGCGTGTGCACTGCTATATGCTTGCCACATGAGCATAGACAGTTGGCAGCTACTGTTCGCATGCCGTGAATGTATATCGTTCCCAATGTGATTATGCAGCTCAAATTCCTACAAAAGGGAACGTCTCGGTTACTTGAAATGTAACTCTGGTTCCTTGAGTGGGAACGAGATGCTGCGTAAGCTGGCCATACTCTCTAGCAGCTGCATAGGCTCGTGGCTTCATGCTGAAAATCTGACTGGATGGCGCCAAAGTGAGCGCTTTTATGGAGCCCATGACGTAGCTCCCTGGGGGCATCGCTTAAGTGCCACCAGCCCAAAAATTGGAGTGATTGTACAAGGGCTTCAGACCATGTGACACTCAGGGCATTTCCCAATGCAATTACACAGTCTCGTTCCCACTCAGGGAACCAGCGTTATGTTTCACGTTACCGAGACATTTAATGCTGAAGATGATGTTTGGACCACTCAACATGTTTGGCAGGCATGGGACAATGATAATCAGTTCATAGATTCAGCAAAATTTTATTTTAACATGGTTGGCAGTGATTTGATGATGCTGGAATTACTTTTAATCAGATTTATTTATTCCTCTTTATAGAAATCAGCCATAAAGTCTATGAAGTCTAAAAACATAAATAACTAACACTTCTGGACACATAATAAACTATTTTATGAAAAAATTAGTAAAACTATAGCTCTTTTTTTTTTTTTTTTTTTTTTTTTTTTTGCTTGATTATTAGGTGCTACTAGTTTCAAATCAAAAAGGGAAATGGAAAATGCACACAGCAGTCATGCAGGGGTCTCAGGAGGTTTCAAGAAACCGCCGTGCTTTTCCACACTGTAGGGTAGCGTATTTGTATGCATGTTTGTGTTCATTTGGAGACTCTAATACAAAATCTTATCCAGACAGTACGCCGCTGTGAGCTCAAGTTCTTCTGCAAATTCACAAGCACAGACATTCAAATTATCTGTCAGAGGAGCACTGTACATGCGCAGACAGGCAAAAAAGTCAGACATTCTCCCATGATTTCCCCTGACCCAGGTTACTTTTTTGTAGCATAGCAATATGTGTTTTAACGACAGACTGTAATGAGTTCCAGGCTGCGTTGGAGGCTGATAGAATTATCCTATTCTGCATTAACCCCTTCCTCCCACACAGGTCCATGATCCACCCTGCATTAAAGTCCCATAAAAGCACAGCATTCTTCTGTCATTACATTCTTTTTCTCTCAAGCTCACCGGCAGGGTAAAATTCATGAGCTGAGAGCTGCACGGCGCAGCTACACAAAGCTTCCTACATTATTTATGCGCACATTCCAATGGGGTTTTTGGAACAGGTCATCACAATTCTCTTCCATCCCTTGCAGGTCTAAAGCTGTATGGAAAACATGTCCATTTCATGTTCTCTGTGAAACTGTGGTTTTAGTGTTTGTGCATGCATGTGCTCGCTGTAATTTCTAAACTGGATCCCAGGGTATGACTGGAGATGAGGTACTGAGCACTGGCATACACTTTTATGCATATCCATTTTCATACCTATTCAGTTTGAGCAGACTTTTCTACGCTGTGTTTGCTCTCCATGCTTGGACATGACTCAAGAATTTGCTTTCACATCTGCTTCTCGAACACATCTTTTGTTTTTCTGTCTGTCCCTGATATTCTCTTTCAAACCATGTCTCTTCACACTGCACTACCCCCTCCCCCTTTCTCCTGCCACTCCCCCCTTGTTCTTGTTATGGAAAAGAGTCTTATATTTACAGTTGATCATGCTGATGAAACTCACAGTAACATTTATATGTTGTACTGTATATCTATATAAAGCAAACACTTGAATGTTTCAATATCAGCCCAGATAAGAATGAGGAATGAGAGATTGAGTTCAAAGCTCAAGCAAGCTTCAAAAATGCCACCATAAAAGTGGTAACAACTCATGCATTATATTTATATTCTTCAGAAGCCATATGATGGCTTTGAGAAACAGACTGAAATTTTTGGATGAACTATTCCTTGAAAAGATGCTCAAAGTAAATGAAACTTGTTTACCTAGTTGGTGATCATAGGCAAGCATGTATATTTAAGAGAACTGTCAATGCATGGGGTTTCTATCTGTTTTAATAAATCTGACCTTTTTTTGTACATTTATTTGTTTTTAATATTGTACAGGCAATCTTTGGATCAAAGGATCTGGCAGAAAAAGTAAGTTGTTTAAGTTAGGCCAACAGAAAAATGTGTTGTTTCTATTTGTCATGAGCGGCAATAGACAGGCACAATTATGAAGCTCCAAACCTAAATAAAGAAGCAAAGACCCTGCAGGTTCCATCCAATATCTAAAGAAATTCAGTTTAATTGGTACTTAAATTGCTGCATGCTGAGTTGCAATGGGAAGAACATTGACACCGACCCTTACAAACACATGAGATAATTGACTACTGATTGCAAAGTACTTTGTGTGTTTTTATACTACCTGGATCTGGAGGGACTTGATAATCTCGTACTATATGAGAATCCCATCCATGTTTTTCAAACAAAATTGCAGTCAGTTTGTCATCTGTCCCCTCTGAAGCCATTCAAAAGTAATTTGCTTATTGCTCATTCCAGGAAAAAATAAATAAAAATCATATTGCCAGCTTTCAAACGAAATGCAATGTTTCATTTTCAATATTTCATTGTAATCAGGGCCCAGCCACCAGGGGGCCCCACAAAGCAAGTTTGTTTTTTAGTTTTTAATATGCTAAAAGCTGCGAGTAAGACAGCTAAATTAGACAGGTATAGGGGGCCTCCTTGTGGCTGGAGAGGGAAGGGAGAATGTAATGGGGGGGTTCCATTTCAGAATGTTGCAGAGATGATTCAGGTGTCTGGATCACAGTAGTGGAGTAATGCTGTACAGTCCCGGCAGAGTGAGCCAGATCGTGGCAGTCTCCTTTATCCTCCACATCCCAAATCAGGGATTGCAAGAGCAAATTCCATTAAGCATTGATTTTCTGGGTGTGTTCACAAATGTTCCCTGATCTGAATTCCTTTAGTGAATCCGGTGCTAAACCAGCGCAGACAGTGCATGCAAATAACCAGTGCTTTTACAGGGCATAGTTCAATAGTGAATTTCCCCCACAGAGTTTGGTTATTTACATGAGTTACAACCACATTCTCCAACCAAATACACTCCCGAGAAATTCAGGTAAAGAATTCCATCCAGTCTAGGATTAACCATTACATTATGGTCCAGAGAGAAAGGTGTTTAAAATAAGCTAATGGGCATTTTTCTCCACCCAGCTCCCGGCCAGAAGGAGCAGGTCTCTCATGGTACCACCTTGGGTAGGATTTCCCAAGATGGACGCGGCTTTGGCATTAATGCTGAGGAGCTGGTCCGGGAACCCCACAGGTGGTGCTATAATGAGACCTGTCTCAAACATTTTTTTCTTTTGGGTCTGGACAAACCACACAGTGTCAAGGAGCTGGGTGAGATTTTGTTTTGGCCCTTTTTGGATCTGGTGGACCAGGTCTGCCATCGTGTTGAGGTGGAGATCATGATGCAGAGATGGAACACCAGATCCATCAACCCCTCTCAGCCCATGCCCTGTTCCCCCGGGCATGTCTCGGGCTTCACATCGCCGTAGGAGGAGGAAGCTCACAGCTGACTGCCAGGAGGCGGAGGAGCCCACTGCTGACCGCCAACAGACGGAGGAGCCCACAGCTGACTGCCAGGAGATGGAGGAGCCCGCAGCTGACCGCCAGGAGGCGTAGGAACCCGCAGCTGACCGCCAGGAGGGGGTGGCTGTTACCGCAGCAGTGCTTCTCACCGCCCGGAAGAGGAGGAGGAGGAGAAGGATACCTACTCCTCAGTCGCTGTCAGTGCCCACAGCCAAGGAGGCCATTCTCCTGCCGCTGCCAGTGTCCATGGCCATGGATGCTGTTCCCTTGCTGCTGCCAGCGTCCACGGCCACGGAGGCCGTTCACTTGCCGCTGTCAGTGTCCATGACCATGGAAGCCGTTCCCCCTTCCCTGTCAGCGCTCATGGCCAAGGAGGCCATTCCACAGGCACTGCCGCTCAGTTAGACCCCATCCCAGCAGTCACAGCACTGCCGGAGCCCACACCTACAACTCCCTTCCCTCCTGACCCCTGTCCAGCAGCCGTCGCCCAGTCCTCTGACCCCTGTCCAGTGACTGCCACCCACTCTGACCTCTGTCCATCAGCCGCCACCCAGTCTGCTGCCCTGCCAGTCCTTGCTACCCTCCTCTCCTCCTTTATTCCCTCCATAAACCTCCTCCCAGGCCACTGGATCCCACCTCTGCCTTGAGGCCTTCTCCCAGGCTGCTGCACCCTGCCCCTTTCCTTAAACTCCCTCCTTGGTTTCCCTCTCTTCCTTTCTGTTGTGTTTTCTGTTCTGTGTTAGTTCCTGTTTCTGTTTGTCATGTCTATTGTTGGATGTTCCCCTTTTTGGGACACCAGGAGGCGTCCCTTTGAGGGGTAATGTTAAGGCCCTGTCACTCTGTCAGTCTGGGTTTTTTTTGTGGCAGGAACATGACATTATTGTTCTGTGTCTGTCTTGTGTTCTGTCTTCTGTTTTTGTGAGCGCACGGCTTCAGTTGTGGTTTCCCTGCTGTGCGCTTTTCAGTCAGTCTTGTTTCATGTCCGGAGCATGGTGTCTGGATCCTGACTTCCCTGTCTGTTTTGGTTTCAGTCTGTGTCTAGATTGAGACACTCATGCTCCATGTTCTGTCTGTTATTGGCGTGAATGCACTGCGCTTATATCATCTTGGCGGCATGCACTCATATCAATCATTTATGTCTGTCTCTTACAATGTGCTCACATTGTGCTGCATGCCTCGGTCACGAGCTGTCTTCACGTTGTGCTGAGGTTCGGTCACTTCAGTCTGAGGTGTCAGGTTTGTGTTTGGCCGGACTCTCGCACAGGTTCCCTGTCTCGTTTTATCACCATGTTGCGTGCATTGCGTGGCATTTGCCTCGTGATGTACACTCAGTCTCTGTCTAGTGTGGGAATGCATGGCATTGCTTTGTTTGCCATTGCTACACATTCTCTCATCTTGTCTGTTGGTTGGCATGAGTGTATATTGCCTCATTGTCTTGCCGATGTGCACTCATGCCATTTGGGTGTTTGTGTTTTGTGAGAGCACATGGCTTTGTTTTGTTTCTGTATTGCTGTGTGTCTCTCAGTCTTGCATCATACCCCACCTCCTTGCTTGCCCATTATTAGTTCATTTATCTCACCTGCCCTGCTTGTTAACCTGCTTGATTTCCTTCCCTATTATAGTCTCCTTGTGTGTGCTGTTCAGTGCCAGTTCGTCTTGTGTGGTGTCCATGTCGATGTTGTGTTCTTCCCAGTTCCTGTGTTTTGCCCCGTTATCCAGTCCAGCCCATTTTTGTCATTACCACCCAGTACCTGTTTTTTCCCCTTCGGGTTAGTTTTTGTTTTGCCTTTGTTTATTTTTGTATTAATAAATCCTTTTTGTTTTTACTCTGCGTTTGAGTCCTGCCTCTGATTCTCTGCTCAACCTGTGACAATATGACATAGTAACAACAAATGTGAAAATAATCTCTGGTTTGTTAAAACCATGAAACCACCATTCAACCACAAGGAACAACATTCTTGGTATAAAAAGCACTTACAGTGCTTTACCGACTCCCAGTTCTGCGTTTATTTTCCCCCCAAATTCAGTGTTTTGAATGTGATGTCTACTCAGCTCCTGTGGCAATATGGGAAAGTATAGTGTCCAGTGAATGCACACTTCAGAATCTCTCCGCATGTATTAGAACATCTGGGTATTTCTCACCTACTCTTTTATGAATACTGAGGGTTTGGACACCCTACTTCATTGGTGTACTGTTCTTTGCTTACTATATATTAAGGAAGTATGTATATTCGGACAGCTCTTGTTTTTATAGACGTGAGTACAATTCCACATCTTTGCGCATCGTCGGCGAATGCACTTGCTGTTGACTGTGCTAAAAGAGTATCACAAAGTGGTTGTTGAACATGTCATATAAGCTCATAGTCATAAGAGTATACTGTACTTTGAACGATGGTGTGCTCGACCGTTCACTCAGAAAAAGTATTTAATGTGTCTGGTCTCTAAAATTTCTTTTGTCAAAAATTTCTAACACCAAAATTCATTAAACTGGCAGCCACATTTCTTGTTTACAGGCACAAGATGCCAAATTATTGCTATGGTTATAACTATGTTAACAACTGCTATTTCAGATATCTTTCCGACTTAGCCATGCTTGGCAAGCATTTCACCATATTTTTAATCCCTAAATGTTTTAGTAAAATTCCAAAATTTTAATTCTGATTCTTTTTGTGGTATTTTGAGGCACTGCATCATAAGTAAATGACAAGAAATAATAACATTATAAAAATAAAAAAAAATCTCACATTTGTTAATCATCCAAAGTTATGATTGTGTAAGGGCACAATTTGGTCAGGCATACAGATGCACTGAACCGTTAGTAGTAGAACATACAATCCATTCACTTATATGAACAGAGTCGACTGAAATTATCATAAAGAGTTGATTTTCTTTTTGTTGCCTGCCTCTGTGTGTGAACACCTCTGGAAAGAATTAACCAGCCCAGAGTGTCAGCCATCTGTTTTCTGAGACTCCAAACAGCACGGGAAAAGGCCCTTTCCTCTCCCTCTATCTTACCTCACCACATCAGTGAAGTTAATGGCATGTTGGCTGAGCAGAACTTAGTGACACAACGGGGTTATTTTAATTGCACTCTTCCACTAAAAACTAACAGCTATTTATAAGTTATTTTACTTTGCATATACCCTCCCCCTCCCTTGTAGTTGTGCAGCTGGTGTTAGTGAATGTTGCCGTGAGGATTCTCCTGTTCCTATTGATCTTTGTCTCTCATGAGAGAAAGGCAGCGGGCTGAAATGACACCCAGTCGTAGTCCTCGTGCACGCGCCACTCACATCCTAGAGCTGTCAATTAATGTTGTATTGCACTGCCACCCACAGGCCAAAATTGCAACAACATCAAAGTCAAAAGCTGGTCTATTTTAATCTTTATCCAACATAGTAGGAGTAGATTCGCAATGCAGGATAAAAATGCACGCAAAATCGAATGAACACCTTAGAAAAAGGTCTCACAGATAGGAACGTGACTGAAAAACCTCTCTTTTTCCCAGTGTGCAGGCTGTGTGTTGATCAGTGAGGAACAGAGTGTGGGTATACACATTCAGTATGCTATATGCAGCATGTATAATGGCTGTGTACTGTAGGTAGGCAGAAGGATTTGCATGCGAGAGTGTGCATGAGTGCTGTGTGCAGTGTTATCTCACCCTTGGAAAGAGAACATTTATCACAACTCTTGTCAACAAGTCATGACACTTTAAGAATTAATGTTTAAAAGTTGGCAAGAATTTCTGCTGCTTTTGAAGAGTCTGAAGAACACAAGCTGGTCAGTGAGAAGCAGCTACCAATGCACTATATAGCTTTTAATGCGTTATGCTTATGAGAAAATGCCCAGATTTGGCACATATTCACACATGCAGAGTTTGTTTTGCGCAATGCCACATATTTTTTTGCACAATGTTAAGGATTGATCTGTGCTTAGACCATGCCATATTGGTTAAAGGGATAGTTCACACAAAAATTAAAGGTCAATTGTCTTTTACTCACCCATATTTATTCCGTGGAACACAAGAGGATAATTTTTTTAATAATTTTGTTGACGCTGTTTTTTTTTTGTTGTTGTTGTTGTTTTTTTACATCCAATGAAAGTGAATGGAGACTGAGAATATTAGTCCTAAACATTCTGGCTAACATCCTTTTGTGTTCCATGGAAGAAAGACAGTCCTGCATGTTTTGAACAACATGATTGCAGAAATGAAATTTTTTGGGTGAACTATCCCTTTAACTTGTCACATGCTCTATTCCAGTTTTGCATGTATAAACTGCTTCTGGAATTTAAGGCTGAGTAAGCACACTGAATTTTGTGCTTTTGAGTTAATAAAGTATTATGTAACGTATTTATAGTGAATTGTTGATTGTATTGCAGGTTATTCAGGAGGGTTACACAGGTCAACAAGGCATCAAAGGAGAGAAAGGAGACCGGGTATGACAAAAGTATTTAAATATTGAACCATATTGTGCCACATACACAGACATACAGTACAAGCATTGGTATGTGATTGTTTGTGTGCAAAATCCAATAGCACTTCCAACTCTCTGTCCAAACATGCTGGGAATAAATGACTGCAGCACTCTTTATTTTGGCATATTATATAAATGCCTCATTAGGAACTAGCTTCTGTGCCAGTGACCCAGCTTGGCCGAATACTGACAATTTTCATTATTACTGGCATCCTCTCTTAATGTATTAATAACATAAAAAAATGATTCTGCATAGACAATATTAGGAGGTTTTTAGGATGCATGCTGACACATGGCATTTAAAAGCATTACACCTGTGTTGTTTAACATACAGTAATGTTTGGGGTGTTGATTTATTTGTGCGTAGTCTACTGTACAAAAGCTTCCTTAAAGAGCCCATGAAATCAAAATTTGAGTTTTGTGGTTGTTAGCTTTGAAGCCATCTATGCTAGTGTACTCCTAAAAGTTAACAAAATTAAACTTTAGCAGAAAAACTCATTTTAAATTGACAGTTTTTCCTCTTCTGGGAAAATAGACCAAAAATCTTGATTACTCATCATATATTTTTGTCCAATCAAATACTTTCAAGAATGAGAATGCCCCTCCCCCTAATACCATATGCAATGGCAAGCAAATAGTAAATCATGGTTCATGGTTGTGATAATATCCATTTTTATGTTTATGTTAAAATAGAAATTTTTTGTAGTTTGATGTTTTTGATCTTGCAGGGTTTGGACTGCACTGCTGCTGGAGTTCCTGGACGAGTGAGTCTATTCGGTCATTGCCTGGGAAATGACCTTTCTGACACTGCTTGCAATTGATTGGTCATTAGTGAATGAAGTGTCCCATTTGAAATAAGGAAATGATCTGTGCTCTGCATTTGTGAATTAGACACTTGGGTGACATGCTGTATCTGTATGTTTCAGTGCTCAGAAGGCGCTAAGGGAGAGAAAGGAGAGAAGGGAGAGTCGGTAAGTGTGTGTGCTATCCTTGTCTTAGAGAGAGTTAAGCAATTACATTTTTGCTCAAAAGGCTTCACTGAAGTAGAGGGGATATCTTGATACTGTTTCTACTGTTTCTCATGTTTTAGGGTCTACCTGCCAATTGGGGTGAAGCTATAGGTGTGAAGGTAAAGGAAGGTAGCAGCATTTGGGTAGCCATGTCTTATTGCTCACTCTAGTTCACTTTGTGATGAATCAGTATTTTTTTGGAACTTAAATTCGGGCATAAGCAAAACTCTTGATCTACTAAAAATTGGGACACTAATGACTCTGCAATACCTGCAACATTGTCAGTGGTGGATGTTATCCTATTACAAAGTAATGAGTTACTTTAATCCAATTATTTTAAAGTAAGAATGTAGTGTAATACATTACATTTTAAATCCTTGTTATCAGATTACTGTTTCTAACTTTCAATTATGATAATTACTTTTAAGTACATTACTGAGTTACAAGTATTTCTAATATAATATGGGAATTATGTTCATATGTACGTCTGTTTGCTTTTCTGTGACAATCTGAAGGGCATTTGCCAATTAAGTCATTGGAAGGGAGGAATGTGTGGTGCTGAGTGTATGACATTATAGACCTTATTTTGTGAGAAGGATTTTTAAAAAAAGTAACTTGAAAGGAAAGCCAAAGAGATAATCAGTAAAGTAATTTAATTACAATTTGAGAGAAGTAATTAGTCATTTGTAGTGGATTACTTTTGCATAAATTACCCAACACTGGACACAATTACGAGATTGTTCATTAAAACATAGCTGGTATTTATTAATAACTTCGCTGTACAACACGGCATCATGCATCTTCGTTGTAGCTTTTAAAAATTATATCTTGAAATATGCACTTGTCTTGCATTTTTTATTTGGCAAAACAGATAATCTACATGCATAATGGCATTAAGGCATAAAAATAAATCAATACAATGTCAGAACATACATAAATGAACAAATAAACATAAAAAGGGCATAGAACATAAACCCTTGGCTATGTTCAGAATAGCATACTGCTATTCTATCTCTGTAGTATGCAATCTGTATACTCTGCGTAATATGCTAATTTTCTCTATGAATAGATTTTCTTGCGTTCATGCTTTCCTCTTGTGCTCATCCTTTGATGACTTGAAAAACAAGCGCCATTTCCGGTATAGTGAATATAGTGAGCAGGTGATGCTCTCTGGTTTTTATTCTGCATTCTGGGAATTTTAAGTAGGCAAAAGTTTCAGTGCACTACAACTATTGTGACAGAGGGACAGCCCTGGATGTGACTCTCTGGCCAGTGCGAGGACTACTGAAGCTGATTGAGACACACCCTGTACACAATATGAGTGTGTTAGAGCTTGCAGCATCTCTCTCTCTCTCTCTCTCTCTCTCTCTCTCTCTCTCTCCTCTCACTCTCTCTCTCTGTGTGTCTATTTCTGTCTGTCTGTCACTTTCTCTCTCACTACACATATTTAGGGAGACAAAGGGCAGAAAGGGGAGGTCGGAGCCCCAGGTGTGGCTGGAAGTCCGGGCAAAGATGTAAGTGAGAAGCATTTGAAGTGAAAGGCCTACATGTCCATATTAATGCCCTACCTCATTTACATTGTTTATGCAATTGCCCCCAGGTCCCCTCCTGAGTCTCTCTCAGTCTTCAAATACATGTTGATATATCTTAGTGTTTCACTGCAGGAGTGTATTCATAAAAACATTTTTTAGCTGTCCGATTGTTTAAAGGGGCTTCATATATACTCAGTGCTTTGCCTGCAAAAGGCATTAAAGAGCATTTTGCATTAGACTCTTACCCATATACTCACTGCTGCTGTTTCTTCTCATTAGATATCTCTTTGGGTGTTAAGTCTTCTTAATGCTACATAGATTACGTAAGCCAACAAAGACCCACAAATCAATGCAGCCTCATTGATTCTTTTAAATGGTTAGTTGGATAACATTAAGCTTAATCTTTTCTATTCGGTATACAAACCATGCTAAAGGGGTGGTGAATATGGTAGAACTCGCAAATGCATACATGGAATTTGCTTTTAAGCTGTTTATCTTTCTGAGCCACAAGTCATTGGTGAACTAACTAGTTTCATTTTTAATGCAAGTTTGTTTTATAAAGTGTCATACTGCTAATGCCAGCCTTTGAATGAACTCAAGCTAATTATTATTTATTGGTTTTGGCTATTACAGGGTCGAGCTAATCCTATTTGTGTGGTGGGCCCTAAAGGGCAAAAGGTAAAGCTAACTGTTCCTCTCTCCTGTTGCATTTGGGTTTTGTGTTTTCTGGAAGATAGTTCTTTCATCAGTTACTCACCCTCATGTTGTTCCAAACATGTATGCCTTATTGTATCTTTTTTTTTTTTTTTTCATACAATGAAAGTGAATGGTGACTAATGTTAACAATCTTGAGGGTGAGTAAATGACGACAGAATTTTCATTTTTTTTTGGTGAACACTTCCTCTAATTCTAGTTGTGCTGTGATCAGGGACTAAAAACAAAATGATTTTCATTTCGGTTCGTTCTGTGCATAAACTGTGTTTTTTCGTTCCAGTTCATAAGTTCTCCAGCCTCCTTTCCAAATGTAACTGGTTATATATTTTATAACAAAATAAAAGAATGGTTAAAAACATTATTTTTAATATGACAGTACTCTGCACTAAGGGGTGGGTAAAATAACAATTGCAGTGTTGCCAGATCTTGCAAGAGAAACAAGCAAACTGGTCTGGAAAAACAAGCCCAAATTAAGCCACCTGCCTCACCAAAATAAGTGAAAATGAGCAAAAAAAACAAAAAAAAATCCTATGTGCGGATTTGTCATCATAGAAATCATAACAGCATACAGTTAATTAACAGTTAAATATAATTTTAATGACAGACCTGCTTCTCAGTCAAAACCTGACAGCATCAAATCTGCATTAATGCATCATATCTAACAATAATTCAGTGAAGACTTAGAAACAACTGAGAAATCTACTTTTTACCTTTTATAATGTTTTCTTTTTATCTGGATTAGCTGTGCATGTATATGCAGTATTTATACATAGTTGTTAAAAAGGTCTTCATTCAGAGAATGCGACATCCACAATGGGCAGCTGAAATGTGTGATGCAGCAGTTTCCTTCAGGATCAAAGGACATGTTTCACCGTTTTCAGGCAACATGAAGTGGTGTAATTTCAAAAATGTACTGTGATAAACCCTTTAGTCTTTAGTTTAATGAAAAATTATCGGAAAGAAAAAAAGAAAAAAACTGTTATAACTGGTTACCAACATTTAAAAATAACGTTTTCCTTGCGGAACAGTTGAAAATGACTATGTTCCTGTTTTCGGTTACGTTCTGCTAAAATTTGGTTTGTTTTCGGTTTTCATTCCTTGAACCGTTTTTAGTCCCTGGTTGTGATGTTATTATCTTGTTTGTTATGTATAGTGGATGTCTCTCAGTGCTGTTGTTTTGACAGGGTGTTCCTGGTGCAGTTGGTCCAGAGGGGCTTGCAGGGGAACCGGGCCGCCCAGGGATTCCTGGACTACCAGGAGTTGGCAAACCAGGACCACCAGTAGGAACTTATTATTCGTCATTTAAACTTTGAGCTTACATGTTTACAGTATTTCCAGATAATTTAAGGTTTTATATTGAAGTTTTAAAACCTTTTTGCGGTCTTAAAATTTTATGTATTCTTCAGTGCACCATTCTTTTTTTGGGGGGGGGGTTGAATGCCCAATTCCCAATGCGCTCTAAGTCCTTGTGGTGGCGTAGTGACTTGCCTCAATCCGGGTGGCGGAGGACGAATCTCAGTTGCCTCCGCGTCTGAGACTGTCAATCCACGCATCTTATCATGTGGCTTGTTGAGTGCGTTACCGCAGAGACATAGCTCGTGTGGAGGCTCACGCTATTCTCAGCGGCATCCACGCACAACTCACCACGCGCCCCATCGAGAGCGAGAGCCACATTATAGTGACCGCGAGGAGGTTAACCCAACGTGACTCTACCTACCCTAGCAACCGGGCCAATTGGTTGCTTTGGAAGCCTGACTTGAGTCACTCAGCATGCCCTGGACTTGAACTTTTGATTCCAGGTGTGGTAGTCAGCATCTTTACTTGCTGAGCTACCCAGGCCCCCAGTGTACCATTCTTGAGGTTATTTGATAGGAAATCGAATCGACCTCCCAAAAGTGTGTTAAATTACGCTGTAACAGTTAAAGGACTGGCAAGGAGGACGCGGGAACTGGACGAACCATCAAAGTAATATTTAATGAAAACTTAAACAAAAAGACAAACATAAACACACACATGGCAGCTGCATGTGGCTCTCTCTCTCCCCCTAACTGCCACACCTGGCTCTTCTTTATCCCTCTCCTAGGCTGATTAGTCCGATTGGGGGCCGGGCGTGCGCAGTCACGGCCCGGCCCCACCCTCCTCCTCATCACATACACCAAAATAACTACTTTAAAGGATAAGAGAACTACATCTGCAGAGACAAATTCTGGAATAACAAGATTTACACATTTAAATTTCATCACAAAATTTCATCAAATTTAATTTAGATTAAGAGTTACAGTATGTTTAGAAGAGCATACTACTCTCTCTACTATTTCTTTAGATGTTAGAAGTTACAACTATTTCAGTAGTATGCATTATATATACTTTCCATATTACTTTTATACTACACTTGCCAACATGTGCAGAATGCAAAAGATCACACTACTGAATCCAAAAATGCTCAACTTGATCTTCCATTTCCAGTGTGACAAATGAACCAGATGCAATTAATATAATATAATGTAATATAAACAATATAAAAGAGTTAGCATAATTCTACTCTTTTAATAATTAAAAAATAGAATTAAAAATGCAAAATAACTATACTGAGATGATAACAGGACATGCAATGTGATGATGTCATGTGGCAACAACGTAGTGACATAATAAAACATAATACTGTTTAAAACTTTTACTGTTGCATAATATACTCTGTTATACATACTTAAAAAAAAAAATAAAAAAATAAAAATAGTAGAAAGTATACAGCACGCTTGAATTCCATTCTGAATTAAATGAGTTTGTAGTCTCTGTTTACCTCCAGCTCCAAAACATTTGTGTTCTTATCTCACAGGGGCCCCCTGGTGGACCTGCAGGATCAAAAGGGGACAAAGTAAGTGTACTATTACAGTTTTCATTAGTTATTATTGACTGGGATTGACACTAAGTGGACATGCTGATAACATGATATTACTGTACACTTATTTTAATTTGACATTAAGAAAACACTTTCTCACAATGTATAGGGGGATTCTGGCATTCCTGGTAAAGATGGAAGTCCTGGAGAACCTGTAAGTGCATCTTACCTCATTTAACCTATAGGAAATTTTCAATTTTAAACGATGTAGTTGTTACAGTAACCCAGACTCGAAGATGGTGGTGAACCCAAAAGCAGGTATTTATTTGAACAAACACAAACACAGACAGCAAATGGCAGGTGAGTGGTGAATGAGCAGATTGGTTCAGGAACAGACAACAGTACTTGGAGGTTATTTTATTTGGAGGTAGAAGTATTACTTGGGTTGGATTATAACACCAAGGGAAGGAGACACAGGAGAGGAGGCTTGGAACAAATTTCGGAATAGCGCTGGAGCGGAATCGTTGAGGGAGCATGCTTGAATGGTGTCTGAAGAGTCAGGTAAGTAGAAGGTAAGTGAGTCTGTATACTGCTATGATACCAGACAAAGTGGAGTGTTATATAGAGGAGCTGATTGACACGGTGATTGGAGACAGGTGCGGGTGATCAGTATTTGGGGGAGCGGGAAGTTTGAGTGTTTGAGGTGGGAAGGTCAGGTGGATCTGTGACATTACCACCCCCCCCCCCACGGACCGCTCCTGAGGGACGAGCCTCCCGACGCCATGGCTTGACCCCGTCCACGAGGAGCTGGACGGTCTGGGTGAGTGTCGTGGAAGTTAGTGAGTAGGGTCGGGTCCAGAATGTCGTCTCAGTGTACCCATGATCTTTCTTCAGTACCATAGCCCTCCCAGTCTAAAAGGTACTCGAGGTGACTCCTGCGGCGTCGGGAGTCCAGGATGTCATGAACTGCGTTAGCGGCTGGGGGGGGGGGGGGTCGTCAGCTGGATCAGGTTCTGAGGGGTGAGGAGAGAGATGGATAGTGAGGTTTCAGGAGGGAGACGTGGAAAGTTGGGTGAATGCGGTATTTGGGGGGAAGTTGGAGTTGGTAGGTGACTGGATTAATTTGTTTAGTGATAGTGAAGGGACCAATGTAATGAGGACTTAGCATTTTGCATGGTAGGCACAGCCGGATGTCCTTAGTGAAGAGCCAAACCTTCTGCCCGGGTTGGTAACTGGGGGTTGACGATCTCCGGGCATCGGCAAGGATCTTCTGGTGGCGCACAGCCCTCTGCAGGTGAAGGTGGGCTAAGTCCCAGACCCTCTCGCTCTCTCTAAACCAATGGTTGACCAATGGGACATCAGATGGCTCTCTGGACCAGGGAAAAAGAGGAGGTTGGTAGCCGGGTGTTAAGTTGGTGGAGGGTTGACGTAAGGAATTCTGTGCGTACTCTGCCCAGGACAGAAAATGACTCCAACAGTTCTGGTGGCGATGACAGAAGGTTTGAAGGAAACGGCTGATCTCCTGAATTTTCCTCTCAGTCTGCTCGTTGCTCTGAGGATGATACCCGGAAGAGAGGCTGATGGTTACTCCCGTGATGGAAAAGAAAGCTCTCCAGACTCTGGAAATAAACTGGGGACCTCTGTCTGAGATGATATCTGCGGGAATCCCATAGTTTCAGAACACATGGTTGAAGAGGGCTTCAGTGGTTTCAAGGGCAGTGGGAAGACCCTTGAGGGGTATCAACATGCAGGCTTTGGAGAAGTGGTCAATGACCACCAAAACACAGGTGAATCCCTCAGAGGATGGCAGGTCCGTGATAAAGTCGACCCCAAGGTGTGACCAGGGTTGGCGTGGTATGGCTAACAGAAGGAGATTGCCAGTTGGTAGATGTCGAGGAGTTCGGGACATGGCACATTCTGGGCATCCCTGGATGAACCTTCTGACATCTTTGTCCATGCGCGGCCACCAGAACCGGTCCTGGATAAGCGAGAGGGTCCTATTGGTCCCAGGGTGGCCAGTGCCCAAGGAGGAGTGGACGGAGTCAATGAGTGCTAAATGTTGAGAGGATGGTACAAAGGTTCTTTTGGCGGGACAGCCCAGCGGAGCAGGTTCAGTGGTGGTGGCGGCATCAGAGATTCTATCCTCCAGGGACCATTGGATAGGGCTTACAATTATGTGAGGAGGAAAGATATTGTCCAACTTCTCAGGGCTTTCCTCTGGAGTGTAAGGTCGGGAAAGGGCATTCACCTTGATGTTCTTGTTCCCCAGACGATAGGAGATGGTGGAACTGAAGCGTGTAAAGAAGAGGGCCCAACGTGCTTGGCGAGGATTTAGATGACGAGCCTGCTGAAGGTACTCGAGGCTCTTGTGGTCTGTTAGTATCTGGAAGGGGTGTTGGGCCCCCTCTAGCCAATGCCGCAACTCTTCCAGGGCCAACTTTACAGCCAAGAGCTCCCGGTTTCCGATGTCATAATTTTGAGAGTTTTCGAGAGAAGGCACATGGATGGAGCTTAGATCGTTTCCCATGCTGCTGAGAAAGCACGGCTCCTACTCCGTTATTGGAGGCATCTACTTCAACCACAAAAGGCTTACTAGGATCGGGGTGGATGAGACGTGGAGCAGGCCTCCTTCAGATGTTGAAAGGTGTAGGAAGCCTCGGAATTCCAGGTCAGAGATTTAGGCTTGGATAGGAGAAGAGATGTTAAGGGCTGTGAGGGAGCTGTAATTCCTGATAAAGCGACGATAGAAGTTGGCGAAACACAAGAAGCGTTGGTGTTCCTTGATGGTAGTAGGAGTGGACCAGGATCCACAGCCTCTACCTTCCCCTCGTCCATCTGGATACCCTCAGGGCTGATGTTGTAACCTAGGAACTGGAGGGATGACTGATGAAAGAAACATTTCTTAGCCTTGAGGTACAGATGGTATTCCCTCAGCTTTTCCAACACTAGCGCGATGTGTTGACAATGGTCGGTCTTGTTCCAGGAGTACACCAGAATGTCATAGATGTAAACGAGGACAAATTGATGGAGGTACTCACGAAACACCTCATTCATGAAGCACTGGAACATGGAGGGGGCCTTGAACAGGCCATACGGCATCACCCGGTACTCGTAGTGGCCGGTTGGAGTTACAAAGGTGGTCTTCCATTAATCTCCCCTCCGGATTCAAATGAGGTTATACGTGCTGCGCAGGTCCAGCTTGGTCTCAACAGTTCCAAGGCAGCCGGCATGAGGGGAAGTGGATATCAGATCTTTACCGTTACCTTGTTGAGGGAGCAGTAATCATTACAGGGCTGGAGACCTCCATCCTTCTTCTCCACGAAGAAAAAGCTCAAAGCAGCAGGGGATGTGGAAGGCCAGATGTAGCCTTGGTTGAGAGCCTCCTCGATGTACTCCTCCATGGCCTTCTGTTCAGGGATGGAGAGAGGATATATTTTGCCACGGGGCACTGGCTCAATGGGGAGAAGGTCTATCAATCGTACAGTCCCAAGGTCAGTGAGGAGGAAGTTGTGAGGCACGGAGTTGGCAGAAGACATCCTGGAAGTGGGAGTAACAAGATGGGATTTCCACAGAGGTGGAGTGGATAGGACTCTCGATGGAGGTGGAGTTGAGACAGAGAGGAGAAGATTCCTTTGGCGATAGTCAAGGGCCTTGGAATGGGAAGATTGGGGAACAGGTAATAAAGCATTGGGAGCCCCACTTCAAGATGTTGCCAGAAGAAAAGGAAATGATGGGGGAATGCAGTTCGAGCCATGGGTGTCCCAAAACGATGTCAGCGGTGGAGTTCTCCAAAACCAGGAGGGTGATTGTTTCATGGTGCAGGCACCCGACTTGGAGCGTCACGGGACCCACACAATGACGAATCACACCTCTGCCGATGGGTTTGCCAATAATGGAGTGGATTTTTAGGTTCAGCTGACATGGCCGCGGATGGAGCTGGAGTTGGTGACAGAGCGCATCTGAGATGAAGTTGCCAGCTGACCCAGAGTCGAGGAGTGCGAGTACTGTAAGGGAAAAGTTGGGAGCAGTAAGCATCACACTGGTAGACAAGGGAGAGGAACAAACTTTAGAGTAAGTAACATGACTCACCAGTGGGTGCGGAGGATGAATGGGACAAGCCGAGATGACGTGTCCCTTACCACCACAGTACAGGCACAACCGCTGGGTCAGGAAGCATCCATCTGCATAGGCTCCCCGCCTGGTTCTGAAAATTGGATTGAGGGTGATCATGCAGGAACAGGCGAAGACTGCAAGGAGGACACTTCATTGAGGCAGGGCTTCATTCGGTTGGCGACTCGGATGGAAAGTTGGATGAAGCGTTCGAGACCCATGGTGTCATCAAATGAAGAGAGATGCAGCCGCAACATTGGGTCGAGCCCCTGACGGTAAGTGGTGAATAGAGCAGTCTCATTCCATCCACTGGAGGCTGCTAGGGTGCGGAATTTGAGAGTGTAATCTTGGACGGAGACTTTACCTTGATGAAGATTATAGAGTTGTTCACCAGCAGAAGTATCACCCGCAGGGTGTCCAAAAACCTCTCTGAAGTGTCGAGTGAAGCTTTCAAAAGTTTGAGTAACGGGGCTGTTTTGCTCCCAACATGGTTGGGCCCACTGCAGTGCTCGTTCAGAGAGCAAGTTGATGATATACGCCACCTTAGACCACTCTGTGGGGAATAGATGCGGCTGCATCTCTAGGGCGAGCAAACAAAAGTAAAAAGCCGCCGCAGTTCTCCGCTGATCCGGAGTATGGTGCTGGATTGACCAAGGGACTGGCAGAATTGACCGGTGAAGAAATTGCGGAAGTGTTGTTCGAGATCGGCGGGGCAGTGGGGTTAGATGAGGTGGTTAGTGCTCGACAGAGTGTGTCAACCAGCTCCTGGATGGGATCCGGACCTGCTGGGTTCATGATTCTTGTTGGTCTGGTATCCTGTTACAGTAACCCAAACTTGAAGATGGTGGTGAACCCAAAAGCAGGTATTTATTTGAACAAACACCAACACAGACAGCAAATGGCAGGTGAGTGGTGAATGAGCAGATTGGTTCAGGAACAGACAACAGTACTTGATGGAGGTTATTGTATTTGCAGGTAGAAGTATTACTTGGGTTGGAGGAAAACACCAATGGAAGGAGACGCAGAAGAGGAGACTTGGAACAAATTTCGGAATAGCACTGGAGAGGAATCGCTGAGGGAGCACGCTGGAATGGCGTCTGAAGAGTCAGGTAAGTAGAAGGTAAGTGAGTCTGTATACTGCTATGATACCAGACAAAGACTGAAGGGAGAGTGGAGTGTTATATAGAGGAGCTGATTGACACGGTGATTGGAGACAGATGCGGGTGATCAGTATTCAGGGGAGCGGGAAGGTTGAGTGTTTGTGGCAGGAAGGTCAGGTGGATCTGTGACAGTAGTGTGCTAAATTAAGAACAAAGAACCTGATTATCCTGATTTAAATATCACCATCTTTATTATTCTATCACTGTAAGAAACTAAATGTGCTTGCTATTATCAGCACCATAATTAGTTTTATTACCAATGCAGCTATCAACACATAATTTGCATTTACAACTCAATAAGCTTTTGCAGTGGTAATCTTCATGCGTACCCAATAACGTGTTTTGTTTTCACTGACAGGGTCCGAGAGGAACTTGGGGCCCAAAAGGCGAGAAGGTAAACTAAAGCTGATGCAATGTGAATTTCATGTACTACAGAAAAATTGTCTCTCCTGAAGTCTAAAGTGAATGTTTTGAATCTACTCAAAATTCACTGAAAGTGGTATGAACTGTAAATTGCTGCCTGAGTGTGCATTAGATGCTTTATTTGAATGATTAATGTCTTTCTTTGGTCAGGGAGAATCATGTGAACCATGTCCAGTGGTTTCTTTAGACTCTACAGGCAACACTGTGGCCCTTGAGGGCAAGCAGGGGCCAAAAGGAGAACCAGGGGCCCCAGGCATAGGAGAACATGGTCCACCGGTGAGGTTATGTTGAAACCAACTCTGGTACAGCTTGAACTACGCCCCCCTAACCCCCCCCCCCCAAAAAAAATGTGTGGAATAAATGTTTGAAGACAGTTTTCAAGACTGTAGCATTGTGGAACTACTTTTAACACATAATACCCAAATTTTATTTGAGTGTTTTCTGCTGCATGGTAGACGCGTTATCATTGGAAAACAAACCCACTGATGATGCTATTCACCTCAGTGGGTCTGCCATATTTATATTTGCTCTATAAAATAAGCTAACAATCAGCAAGCTCTTTTTACATAGCTATTGTTGTATTGAATGAGTAATGCTGTCCCTATTCTACTACACTCTTATAGAGAACAGATATTCTATCATGCGTCTTTATAGCTTCAGGGACCATAACACTCTTCCATCATCCATGAAATCCAGACAGATTTTTTCTCTCAAAGTTTAGACCATTTTCCTCTGTTAGCAGGGTCAGATTCCATTTCACTTTTAAACTAAAGGCTTTTCTATCTTTTTAGCCCATTAAAAGTTCTCTTCTCTTTTCTTCAGAGTTAGATGGATAAATTCTGACATAAATGATTATATGCGGTGCACAATAAAGCACTTGTTCGCCTTTCTCTGTAAAGATTTCCAATACCATCACAATCTATTCCTCATACCTAGTGATAGGACAAAGAGGGAGAGCATATAGAATGAAGTGAAGTGACAGGGTGAAAATGTAGGACATCTGCAGTGGGGCAGTTGCGCTAAGTTAGGATGACCTTAGTGTTATGATTAGAGAGACTGATAGTGATATATTTATCTGCTTCTCCTTTCATAGGGTCCTCCAGGACTAGATGGCAAAGCAGGAGAAAAGGTTTGTGTTACTGATGATAATTACGTTGTATTGTTTAGGATCCAATATAACGGTATAACACATATGGATGATTAGAGTGAGTATATCATACAGGTAATTGGTGGTGCTTGCTAAGGCAAGCATTACTATTATTGGTGTTGGGATTGTGTCAGGAACAAACCTTTCACCCTCAAAGCCTCAACCATAAGTATTAAACGTTTGTGCAAAACTCATACATACATACATAATATATAAAATCATGCGGCTTGGAGATTTGCGCTGTTACTTTTTGAAGCAATCAGACTTGTAAAATTTCCCTGGGGTGGATGAAAAAAATAAATAAATAAATAAATAAAATAAATCCCATAGACTTACAGTGAAGAAAGGATCCAAGTCATATAGACTGCAGCAGTCGGTTCTGGAAGTAAAAATCATTCATTTTTTTCATAGACAAATTAATTTTTAGTGATAAACCTTTAAAGACAGACAGTCGATGGTGTATGCTTCTGTTGAAGCCATCAATCAGCATTATTTCAACATAATTTGTTAAAAATAATGCTTAATAGTGGAATTTCCACAAACCATGATCATGAAGGGGGAAAAATCCACCAATTAGACAATCGTGGCCAAAAGCTCCTCAGCAACCACCCACTTCTATGATGCACCGTGGTGATGCAATCAAGTCAAGTCTCCTTACCAGGGTTGTCAAGTGTTTTTCAAGTGTTTTTCCCACGGAATTGGGCTACTTTTAAACTGTTTCCGCGGGACGACTTTTTGTTCTACGGGTTGAAGGTTTGACAATGACGCATTTAAATGAGGGCTCTGGCTTTGCACTGGCTCGTGTAATTGTTAATTCTCTAAAATCATGCAACGTGCAAAGGCCTCGAACTGTGTAGAGTTGCTATTGTGCTCGCTAATAGAGCACATACTGTACAGAGCGCATGCAGACACAGACTCTCTCGAGTGCACTTTCCTCTCTTGTGAGTAGCGCTGGGCAGTTTGCGGATCATTCAAAAATGGTTGATTCATTCTGATGTTTCAAAACGATTCACAGCAACGGACATCACAACGTTACAAGAGCGAGGACATTGGAGAGTGCGCTTATTGTCTCTGATTTTGCCCATGTTTTTTGATTGCTGTTTTTCACTCTGCATGCACATGTTTGCCAACCAAATGAAAAGAGTGTGATCATTTTAATCAAGCGAATGAATGATCAGTATCTGATTATCTGAATACTGTAACATCACACCCAACAACCTGACACTGAATGGACACAATAAAGAGAAAATGTGAATAACCCAAGGGCAGTGAAATTAACAAAAGCTCTTTGTTTTACATAAAAATGACTATTATAGTTATAGTATACTGTGTTTAATAAACTAAGTATGTATAAGGTTTCATTATCGTCATTATCATTATCCCAAAAAATTACATTTATTAAAAAAACGATTTTGATGTTATGATGCTTGGTGATGAAAAGTGTCCTGTGTTTTATGTTATTAACAGTGAAGTTATTGGAAATATTAAATATGCTATGTATAAAAAAAGAAATTATCGTTTTTCATACTCATTCTCTTAAAAAGGCTATCTGTGCATCTCTAGTATTATGAATATTTGAATTAAATGTTTGAATTCAATATTCATATGAAATGCAGTATATCCAGTTGAAATCATATGACATCTACAGAAGCATTTTCAACTGATGACCTCAGAGTCCATTGCTTTGAAAAGTGCAGTACAGTTTATTAGCTATTTATTATTTATAAAAATGGTCTCAAATTGGTGTTTACTTCTGGAATTCTTATGATGCTTTGCATTTGTGCTCACTACTATGCCTACAAATTAAGGGAAATTGCAAAGTTGACAATAGGGACTTTAAAAATAAAAAAATGTGTATAAGGTTTGGGAGTGGCATATATTGAGTTTTGATATTGGGCTAGTTTTTGGGCTAGTTTTAGAGGTTATGGGGCTAGTTTTGATTGGCTATTGGGCTGGTTTTGTCACAGAGACCTGGCAACCCTGCTCCTTAAACTCTCAAAAATTACTTATATACAGTATTTGTATGTATTTGAATATTTTGCAATAAACTTAAAATATATTGATTCCATACTTGTAATCAGTAACTTTAAATAAATATTTTTCCATGTTTTTTTATCGATTATGCCATGGAATTGTCATGGAATTCATGGCATTGCTGTACACAGTACACAGTCTTGCAGAGGTGGGTAGAGTAGCCAAAAACTTTACTCAAGTAAAAGTATAATTACAAAAAAAAAAAAAAAAATGAATCAAGTAGAAGTAAAAGTAATAATGTTAAAAATTACTCAAGTGGGGGCCTGGGTAGCTCAGCGAGTATTGACGCTGACTACCACCCATGGAGTCCCGAGTTCAAATCCAGGGCATGCTGAGTGACTCCAGCCAGGTCTCCTAAGCAACCAAATTGGCCTGGTTGCTAGGGAGGGTAGAGTCACATGGGGTAACCTCCTCGTGGTCACTATAATGTGGTTCACTCTCGGTGGGGCGCATGGTGAGTTGTGCATGGATGCCGTGGAGAATAGCATGAAGCCTCCACACACATGTCTCTGCAGTAACACGCTCAACAAGCCATGTGATAAGATGCGTGGATTGACAGTCTCAGACACGGAGGCAACTGAGATTCGTCCTCTGCCACCCGGATTGAGGCAAGTCACTACGCCACCACGAGGACTTAGAGTGCATTGGGAATTGGGCATTCCAAATTGGAGAGAAAAAGGGGAGAAAATTTTTTTTTTTTAAATAAAATAAATAATAATAATAATTACTCGAGTAAGAGTAAGAAAGTATCCAATAAAAAGAATACTCAAGTAGTGAGTAACTAGTTACTTTTATTACATTACTACATAATGGATGTTTACTCTCCTATATTCCAGTACATGATACACATTTAACATGCATTAAAGAATAATTAATAATAATAATAATACTTGTAATGTTATTGTTAATAATGGAAATTGTCATCATTCACCACCATGTTGTTCCAAACCCATATGACTTATTTCTTCCATGCATCAAATTAAAGGGATAGTTCACCAAAAAATTTAAAGGCTCTAATTTTCTAACCCTCATGCTATCTCAGATGTGTATGACTTTCTTTCTTTTGCAGAACACAAATGAAGATTTTTTAGAAGAATATCTCAGCTTTGTTGGTCCATACAATGCAAGTGAATGGTGACCAGAACTTTGAAGCTCAAAAAGCACATAGTGGCAGCATAAAAGTAATTCATATGACTCCAGTGATTTTCAGAAGCAATATGATAGGTGTGGGTGAGAAACAGATAAACTTTATAATATATAAAGTCATTTTTTTACTATTAATTATCCTGCTTGACCAGTAGGTGGCAATATGCACAAAGAACTGAATCACCAAAAACTCAAGAAGAATGTGAAAGTGGAGATTTATTAGTAAAAAAGGATTTAAATATTGATCTGTTTCTCACCCACACTTATCATATCCCTTCTGAAGACAGTGTCATTTGAATTCCTTTAATGCTTCCTTTATGTGCTTTCTGAGCTTCAAAATTTTGGTACCCATTCACTTACATTCTAGTATAAACTAACAGAGCTGAGATAGTCTTCAAAAAATCTTTGTGCTCAGCAGAAGAAGTAAAAACACATCTGGGATGGCATGAGGATGAGTAAATGATGTGAGAATTTTCAATTTTGGAAATATTATTCCTATACGGAGATGTTAGACAGAATGCTAACCTTAATCATCATTTACTTTCACTGCATGTTTTTTTCCCACTCCATATTTTGAAAAGGAATGGTGACAGAGACTGTCAGTCTCTAACATTCTATCTAACATTGTTTGGGATCCACAAAAAGTTTCATGGGGTTGGAAGAACATGAGGGCAGGGAAATTATGATATAATATTAATTAAAGGCTGAACTATCACTTTAAGGATGCTTCTCAGATTCGGACGAATCTGTCAATTGGAAGAGAAGTTTGGAAATCTTTTTCTAGTAATTATTATGGTGAAAAACATGAACAGTGTCTCACAGTCCCAAATAATATATGTTTAATTATACACCGAAGAAAGATCATGTTTTATTCATGTCTTCTGTCATTATTTGACAGCTTTTTACGTCCTGTGTGAGTTTAGTTCAGTGATGGTTCATCATTGTCAGTGTTGAAAGAATTTAGATAATTAGTTCTGTACACTAAGGGTAAATTGCACCTTATCTCTGTGTTTTGAAGCGTGTTGTCCATAAGACAAAGCCGCCCGCATCTGTCAAACGCTGTGCATGCGCCAACCTTGCACTTGCAGAAATGCACACAATCGCAGATGTATACAAGGATTTATACAGTAGGCACTGATACTGTATGTTGCAGTGCTGATATAAAAATGCAAACTTAGAAACTGAGGTCATAAGAGCCCATAGTTACAGATTCACGCTGAAAATGAATGAGTTTCACCATGACACAGACAAGCCCACATTATCACAATCTCTAAAACATACCTCAACGTGTTTTCTTAAGTTGGAGCTGCAGTTTTAATCTTGAAATATATCGTTGTCTTGGTGTAAAACGAAGGCACTGTATAGAGTGAAGAAATGTTTGTTTTGTGCGCTTTCTGCTGTAGTGTTGAATGCGACTCGAGTGACAGCGTGCAGCTGTGAAGTGCTGCTGTTGTAAGAGTCCCGTTCAAAAATCTCAATAAATGACGCATTTATTAACACTTATTAAATTAAAATCAGTAATGAAATGACAGGAACGCTACCCACTGTAATGAAGTAAGAGTAAAAAAAAAAAACAATTCAGAAATTTTCTTAAGTGTTAAAAGTACCCACCATAAATCATACTCATAAAAGTAAATTTTTCCAAAAAGTTACTCAGGTAAATGTAACAGACTAAGTGTAGCGTGTTTCTACCCACCTCTGCAGTCTTGTACCTTTGTCTTTTTGTACAATTTTCAAATACTCTTTTGCAAGGTTTGTAATGTTGTGATTCACCTCAGAGCTGGTCGGTTTAGAACTCTTTTATGAAGGATTTTATGAAATCCCTGTAAAATAAATTAATTGGAAAAATACTTGTATTGTATTGTACATGTACATGTACTATATGCATTATTTTTATTTTTGGACTGGGGATGGAGATTTGAGTTTTCAAAGTATGTTAATATTTTATTAAAAAAAAATAAAAATCAAATCAAGCAAAATCAATTTGAACCATTTAATACAAAACAAAAAAGCAAAATGTAACGAAATGCAAGTTATTTTCATGGACAGTGGTTACCTTGTTTTGTACTGAAAGAGATGCACTGACAAATGACTATTAAATGACTTATTTGACCCTGGACTATTTATATTCTGAATCTGGGAAATATTTTACCAGTGCAATCCAAAGTACACAACATGACCACACACACTTAGACAAACAAATAGGCCTTTAAGTTTATGTCATCAGCTGCTTCCAGTTGGAGAGCATTTCTACAAAATCAGATATTGTGTATTGTGACAATGACAGCTCATTGCAGTATGTATTCCAGACTAAATTCCTGCCCGCTTTTCAAATTCAGTGTGCTGAAGTGTGCCATTTTTTACAATCTGTCTCTCACACGTCGTGATGTGATTCTTTCACAGGGGGAGCCAGGAGCGAACGGGACCAAAGGGGAAAAGGTGAGTCTGTATTTTGGCAGGTTTTAGGGAGGGACATGATACATCTCTCCATTGGTAACAAAGTACTTGGGATTGTTACTTAAAGGGCTAGTTGACCTAAAGATTCTATATATATATATATATGTGTATATAGCATATATAATTTACTTACCCTCATCTCATTTCAACATACACGTTGTGACCCAAATGACGATAGAAACCACTTTAGAAAGAGATGCATTTAAAGAAATCTTAGATTTTAATCGGGTTTAAAAATATTGGATTTCATTTTGTTTTTTTGCTGCTAAGACTGTAAAATAATAACAATAATACTGATACACCACAAAATCCTCTCTGAACAAAGTCAAAGTTTTGCCATCTATGTTTCTTTGTTTTTTAGGGTGAACCCTGTACAGGCTGCCCTGTCATTGGAGATCTTCCTGCAGGTCTTCTGAATCAGGCTAAGAAGGGAGAGAAGGGAGATACAGGCGTTGGACAGAAAGGAGAGCAGGTGAATGTGTTAGAGTTGGAACTTGAAAGCTCATTAATGACTAAAAAAAACTTCCACATCACTTCCTCCTACTTCCTCCTAGTCATTCCCTGCACTGTAATAAATCACAATGCAAACACAAAAGTGTTTGATATCCATATCTGTGTTTACGCATGAGTTTGCAGGGATGCATATATTGGCTAGTGCATAATCTCAGACAGCCCTGATCTGTGTAACTCCACACGTTTGGCTCAAAAATAAGCCTCAGGCACAAATGCTTTAAAAAATTAATGTAACGACAGATTGGGGAATTAATCAGCCAAGGCTAGCTTTCATTTTATGTTTGATAAACAAGGGAATATGCGCTGATCTTTCTCCGCTTCCTCTGTTTCTCCTTTTCTCTCTCCATTTTTTTTGTTGTTGTTTTTTTACCTAATATTCTTGCTCACATATACAGGGAGAGCCCGGTCAAAGTGGCCTTGCTGGATTGAAAGGGGAAAAGGTAAACTAAGCAGAGCACTCTAGAAACCGTCTGATTCTGAAGGATTTACTGTATATTTGGTCTGATATTTCTACCATTTCAGTGACTTCATGCTTGACGATGATAGATAAATACAATTAATACAGTACCTGTCAAAACTTTGGACACACTTGAATGTATGTTTTTCATGATGTTAAAGACATTTTGATCTAAAAGCATATGTCTAAATACTTGAAATTAGTTTTAAAAACAAATATGAATTGTGCATGAAGATTAAATGAATGAGTTTGGCCGGAGAATAAAGGAAAAGCAGCCAACAAGTGTCCAGCTTACATGGGAACACCTTCAATACTTTTTAAAAAGCATCCCAATTTGCTACCTTGTGAAGTTGGTTAAGAGAATGCCCAGGGTGTGCAGAACTGTATTTAGGCAAACAATGGCTACTTTGAAAAATCTAAAATATTATGTAAGGCTTACTTAACATTTTTGGTCACTGCTTAAATCCCACTGTATGTAATCCCCACTGTATGTAAATATATATATATATATATACAGCTCTGGAAAAAATTAAGAGACCACTTCAAAATGTATAGGTATGTGTTTGAGTAAAATGAACATTTTTGTTTTATTCTATAAAGTACTGACAACATTTCTCCCAAATTCCAAATAAAAATATTGTCATGTAGAGTATTTATTTGCAGAAAATGATAACAGGTAAAAAAAAAAAAAAGATGCAGTGTTTTCAGACCTCGAATAAAGCAAAGAAAACAAGTTCATATTCATTTTTAAACAACACAATACTAACGTTTTAACTTAGTAAGAGTTCAGAAATCAATATTTGGTGGAATAACCCTGATTTTCATTCACAGCTTTCATGCATCTTGGCATGCTCTCTACCAGTCTTTCACATTGCTGTTGGGTGATTTTATGCCACTCTTGCTGCAAACATTCAAGCAGCTCTGCTTTGTTTGATGGCTTGTGGCCATTCATCTTCCTCTTGATCACATTCCAGAGATTTTCAATGGGGTTCAGGTCTGGAGGGGCTGGCCATGGGCTGGCCATTGGGCTGGACATGACCCCCAGATCATCACCGATCCTCCACCAAATTTCACAGTGAGTGTGAGACACTGTGGCTTGAAGGCCTCTCCAGGTCTCCATCTAACCATTAGATGACCAGGTGGAGGATCAGTGATGATCTGGGTGTGCTTCAGCAAGGCTGGGATCTGACATATTCGTCTTTGTGAAGGACGCATGAATCAAGCCACGTACAAGGTTATCCTGGAAGAAAACCTGCTTCTTTCTGCTCTGACAATGTTCCCCAACTCTGAGGATTGGTTTTTCCAGCAGGACAATGCTCCATGCCACACAGCCAGGTCAGTCAAGGTGTGGATGGAGAACCACCGGATCAAGACCCTGTCATGGCCAGCCCAATCTCCAGACCTGAACCCCATTGGAAATCTTTGGAATGTGATCAAGAGGAAGATGGATGGCCACAAGCCATCAAACAAAGCCAAGCTGCTTGAAGTTTTGCACCAGGAGTGGCATAAAGTCACCCAACAGCAATATGAAAGACTGGTAGAGAACATGCCTAGACATATGAAAGCTGTGATTGAAAATAAGGGTTATTCCACCAAATATTGATTTCTGAACTCTTCCTAAGTTAAAACGTTAGTATTGTGTTGTTAAAAATGAATATGAACTTGTTTTCTTTGCATTATTCGAGGTCTGAAAACACTGCATCTTTTTTTTCTTTCTTTTTTTTTTTTTTTAACCAGATGTCATTTTCTACAAATAAATGCTCTAAATGACAATATTTTTATTTGGGAGAAATGTTGTCAGTACTTTATAGAAAAAAAACAAAAATGTTCATTTTACTCAAACACATACCTATAAATAGTAAATCCAGAGAAACTGATAATTTTGCAGTGGTGTCTTATTTATTTTATTTTTTTTCCAGAGCTATATATATACAGCTCTGGAAAAAAATAAGACAGAGTTTGTAGCGTATTTATCCTCTAAGTAAAATTTACTAAACAATTCTTACAGTATAAGAGGATGTGTGAAATGTTCTGCTTACATTTTTTTAAGTAAATTAGTAAAGGATACAATTAGGTGCCGACAATAGTTCTAATTGTGCATCCATCTGTCTATCAGCCTGTCTCACACTTTTGACGTTCTTTTGGTTATAGGGTAATGCTGGCAGCAGAGGACCTGAGGGAAAAACTGTGAGTTACCATTATTTATTTTTTGTTCTACACTAATAATTCATCCCTCTGCTTGAATCTGTGGTTTTTCACTGACTAATATGATTAATATGATCATGGTAATGTTTTTTTAGGGCAAACCAGGTCCAAGAGGGCAAAGTGGAAAGGATGGACAGAAAGGAGCTATGGTGATTAAGCTTAACTAAAAGTTTTTTTTTTTTTTTTTGCCTGCGCATATTGTTGTGCACTGCATAAGTTAGCCCGCATAATTCTATTCCTTGTTTGGATAGACATGACATTAGGGGACAAAGCACATTTACAGAGACAGTTTCCATGGTCATAGAAATCCAGAAAGTATCAGAAAATTAAAAAATAGGGGTTTGCAGGCCTGGGTAAGTTATTGAAATGAAAAATGTTTTCAAAGTCATGACATTTTTCATAATGTCCTTACATTTTGTAGTTTTACTCTGCTCTACTTTCTATTGACTAGATATTGTTCCTTTGTTAGTGCTTATGTAGTAAAACTTGCAAACCTGCATGATTGCATCAGTCTGTCCCTTGAGACCCATCTTTCATTTTTACAATAATAATTATAATAATTAAAATCATATTAATTCAAAAGATTGTTATCTGACATAAAAATGGAAATCAGCCTTTGCAATCTCTATATACTGGGAGAGAAAAAAAATCCTTTATCAGTTATTATAAACGATTGGAATGTTCATGAAAAATTCAGGGAATGTATTGGTCAAGAAGTGAGGGAACCCTGTACAGGTCAGCCAGAGCATTTACCATTATCTAACTGAAGGGACATGTTGGATATATAGAACTGCATATTTATATGTAATAATTATATATTATTATTACATTCATACAGGGTGATCCTGGACAACCCGGTATTGGGTCATCTGGTCCAAAAGGTGAAAAGGTGAGTGAACATTTTTCTGTGGTTGTAAAACTATGAATCTCTTATTTGTTAACGGTGCATGGGTGTGTTTACATGGGAAATGCTCTGTATCTCAGGGAGAGTCATGTGGTGTGTGCCAAACCAATCTCTCTGAGGTGGGAGGAGGCCCATCTACAATAAAGGTTGCAGGGGAACCTGGCCCACCAGGACCACCAGGGCCACCAGGAGGAGTCGTTGAGGGCAAGCAGGTAAGTCTGACTCTCTTATACTTACTCTATATAGGGGGATGTTCTTGATGATGGTATGTTGCTGCTTGATCTCAGTGTACCTGTGCAGTTTTGAAATTGATGAGCCCAAAACTCACTGACCTTGCTTTCAATGTCGTTGTATCTACAGGGGCCACCAGGACTTCAGGGGTTTAAAGGACAGAAAGTAATTTATTTATTTATTTATTATTATTATTATTATTATTATTATTATTATTATTATTATTTTACTCTTATTATTATTCAAGTTATGCAAAAAGTAGGAGCCACACAGTATGGGTGATTTTCTAGACATCCAGAATATATTTTTATGTCAATATCAGGGTGATCAGGGTCTACAGGGTGACTCAGGTGTTGCTGGGACACCTGGAGCCCCAGGACTTCAGGGTGAACCAGGAAGAAATGGCCTTGATGGACTAAAAGGAGAAAAGGTCAGTGTTTGATGTGGCAGTGGTTCTCGACTGGTGGGTCACAACCAAAAAAGGGTCACAGGTCTGTTCTGAAAGGGCCACGGACAACAGAAAAAAAAAAAGGCAGATGCTATTCGCACTCTGATGCAAATAATGGTATATGCTATTTACACCCCAGTACAAATAGTGACAGATATTATTTTCACCCCAACCCTGGTGCAAATAATGGTAGATAATAACTGAACCCTGGTGCAAATAGTGTCAAATACTATTTGCACCCATATTAAATACTAACATACAGTATGGGCATCACTGCACTGTGTTTATTGTGTTTATTTAGAGTCCCACAGACACACTACTTTGACACCTACCCCTAAACCTAACCCTAAACTTACCTTGGTTTTACTGCAGTAACCAGTTTCACCATGGTATTTTTTATAAATTTACAGTAACAACAGAATTAACCATGGATACTATATTACCACCATATTACTGTACTAACAACATGGTTAATTGTATTAACCCTTAAACGCATATCTCGGGCCTCATTCCACTCCCGTAACTCATCTATTTGAGAGTTGTGCCCACACCTCTTTAGTATTCCTCAGTCTATCTCTTATAAATAGCGTAACACAAAAAATACAAAAAAAAAAAAAAAAAAAAAAAAAAACATAATATGCATGCAATTTCTTACTCAAGGTGGCGCTGTTGTTTCAGTGATTTACATTTGACATTACTATTTGACGAAGAAACAACATTGAAGTAAACTACAACATGTATTTACTGTACACTAATATGCAAGTACAGCATGATATGATGTCATTTGAGTGTACTACTGAAATAATGTTGTGCATCTATTTAGTCTTAACAAGTGCCTGTAAAAATACACATAAGATACACATAAACTATACATAAATTAAACATAGATTACACATGTGTTGATTATGTGTTATGTGTAGCTCAATATGTGTTTGACAGCCAGTTGCATCTCATGAAATTTCAGTGTGAAAATAATTAATACTGTTCTTGATTTGTCCTGATTTGTTGCAGTATCTCTTTAAGTGACGAAAAATAAAACATAAAAATATATCCAAATATATTTTATTTTATTGTTTTCTAATTGTCTTAAAATTATTTTTAAAATGTTACACTATCTGGGCATTTTGGACATCCAGTTTTGATAGATATACGTACCAGGTCTCTAAAGACCCGAATATGTAAGAGTGTTTGGGAAAATTACCATGCATTTAAGGGTAAAAACTATGATATCTGCCAAAAATCATTTATTTACAATAATACAATTTACTACAATATTAGTAATACAATGATGCAATCAACACACAAGTGATGCCGAGCCGTGGGAGGGAACTAGTGTGATGTTCTCTGCACTCCTCGACATTCACCGTGACCAAATCACTGTGATGAAATCAACATTTATATTCACTGTTATCTATTATTTTAAGTAGTTTTAAAGGAAATATTAAGAGTAAATCGGATGGGAAAAAGAGTGGGACAAAAGGTGGACTTGAACCGCGGTCGCTAGGACAACACCCCACGCCAATGCAGCAACATCTGCTGTCTAGTTTGTCGTATATTTCTGTGGTTCCACCAGACTACTGGGGTGCAAATAGCTGCACTGTGTGGCAGATGCTATTTACACCAGGGTGCAAATAGACACTCTGTATAATACAATGTAACTAACTATATAATCATATGGTAGTTAGGATTGCAAAATGAATAGGCTTAGCTTTTAAAATGGAGGATAAAGCACATATTTTTTACCTTTTTGTTGGTGACGAAAGGCCACACATTCAATCAAAAGCTTCACTATTTTAAAAACATTTTAATCTGTCACTTTTTAAAATGGCTAATAATAATACAATATTTTACCAAGTGCTTGTTACACATGTTGATTGCTGGTAAATCACACTAATGCTGTTGTTTATGCATTTATACAATTTTCAATTGTCCTATTCAACCTATGTCATATCAATAATGTTGCATATTGTTTGGCCTATAAAGTTCATGGTTATATAAATGGATTCCAATTTTTGATATATTTTTGTAAAATTAAAAATTTTTGTTATTTGTTTTGTCACCACTTGATGCCCAGTGTAAAATCTGGATCGTGAAGCAAAACCATTAGAGAACATACATACTGCCAAGATCAGTTACACTGTAGTAAATTACTCTCCTTCTCAGCATATTAAAATATGAATTCTTCATGTTGATATAATTGATTGCATCTTTAGAAAAAGGTATTGTAAGCATTGGCAAATATATCTTCCCAGATCAGAGCTTTCTAGTCTTGACCATCTGTATGAACTGGATTTCTGCTACCCTGCTTTTTCCCCTCTCTTATTGAATGTGTGCGTGTGTGTCTTTGTCGCCAGGGAGATGCGTGTGACAGCTGTCCATCACTCCCTGAAGGAAACGGCAATGTAGTTGGCTTACCAGGACTCAAGGGAGAGAGAGGAGAGCCAGGTTTGCCAGGGGAGGGCAGAGAAGGGGAACGGGTAAGAGTTTTTGTTTTTGCTGTAAAGGTGCGTACTTTCTAAATTAGTAGTGAATTCTATGGCAAGCCTCCGGCTAAGGCAATTATAATTGTGCATACTTTGGGAAAGAGATAGTTTGTTCTAAATCCTTTACCCTAAAGTATTAATCTTTTTCTTTTTTCAAAATTCTTAAACTCTACTGTGCTGCTATGCATTAACATTGCCCCACTTGTCAAACAAGTAAAAGCAAGACAGCAGTGTAAAATTAATTATAAATTTGGATTTAATATACAGCAATATTTTAATTATTTGGACTTGACTCAGCAAGGCAGAGTTTATGTTTGATGCTAAAACACAATACCTGTCACCAAATATCATGCTGAATCTGAACTCATTCTGTTTTATTTCCATTCTATAGGGTAAACCAGGCCCACCTGGTGTCCAGGGGCCTCCAGGGCTCAAAGGCAGCCAGGTAAAGCCTAGGCTGTGTTTCCCAAAACGTCGTAAGCTAAGTAGATCGTAGAAACCATTGGCACCAATGATCTCTACGATCAACTTAAGCTTGGGTGCTTGTGTGAAAAGCAGCCCTGGCTGATGTGCACAGAAAATGCAATTGTGTGCTAGAATTAGAAGAGTGACTGTGAGTTGTGATTAATTATAACATAAGGCTTTTTACTATGTTTGTGTTAGGGTGATGCTGGACCTGCAGGAATTGGTCTTCAAGGCCCACAGGTATATAAACAGTCACTGTAATCAGTAAAAAAATAAATAAAAAATAAAAATTACATTAGCTTAACCTATTTTGAGATTCATTCTCAGTGATTCCATTGACATCAAACTGTTTTTAGATAAGTGTACATGCCTCCACGATATTTATATATTTATTTTAATGCACTAGTCAACTGCAATTTTTTGATGTTCTCTCCCAGGGTGAGCAGGGGCCTAGAGGTTTTCCTGGAGCTGCTGTAAGTGTACAAATATTCTTCTTCTTCTTCTTTTTTTTTTTTTTTTTTTTTTCATTTCATAAAGAAGGATTCTTTCTTTAGTTATGTTGAAATGTGGGGGGAAATGTTTGGGACCTTTTTGTGTTATCAGGAAGAATTTCTCCAAAAGCGATCTGATTCATCCAGTCACAGTAATAAATATATACTAACACAAAATAAATAAATTAAAAAACTATAATAATAAATGCTACAATAAATAAAAAACAGGCTTATTAATTCATGTTTTACATTGTCATATACAGTATTTACATTCCCATATTTTGAGTGAACAAATGGTTTGTCCAAAACCTTCTTGGTCACCTTTTCATCATTTCCACTCAGTGCCTGCTTGCATTCTATAAGTACTTTTAACAAATGTAGAGGACGTGTGTCCTACAGGGTCCTGAAGGACAACAAGGACCTGCAGGGCCAGTGGGACCAGTGGGACAGAGGGTAGGTCACTGCCACAATGGCAAAGTGCTTTTCAGGCCAAAAGAGACCTTCACTGTTTCTGACTTAATATATTGCTTTCCATCGACAGGGACTAAAGGGAGACAGGGGACCACCAGGGCCTCAGGGGCCAATGGGAATGGGAGCAATTGGACCTCCGGTAAGAACACGTGTGGGCGGAAAGGTTTTGATTACCTATTCTTGATATTACACATGGAATATTACTATTATTTGTGTGTCTGTATGCTTGGTGTATCAGGGTAGAGATGGTAACAAAGGGACGTCTGGAACCCCAGGGCTGGATGGAACCCCTGTAAGTAAACATCTTTTGCATCTGTCCTTCTATCACCATTTTTTTCTCAGCAACCTTTCCTCCTTCACCGTATTCCCTAATCCCAAATTTTCTTGCCATTGACACACTCTGTGATTTACAACTTTTAGCAGCCATATGTTGTTAAATCATAAGGAATCAAGTTACCCTTTATCTTCTGAGATCATACTTTCAGAAATCAAAAGTTCCTTGCCACTCCAAAAAGGTTCTCGAAACATTATCATTTGACCGCCCTCATGTACATGCTGATGACACTTTTGTTGTTCAGAAACTTGGCCGGCCCAGTCACAGTGAGCTAATAAGGAGACAGCATGATCCTTTTATTTTGCATCATTAGAAGAACTAACTATAACATAAAACAATATGACAAACTCTGTCAAAACTTGGGCTATTCTTGGCTGTGGGTACCAGCTGCTGCTCTGTATATCGTTCTAAAGCATCTCATGTTAGAAACAAGTGGCTGGAGTTTATTTTTTTAACAAGATCCTTGATCATTTCAGTCTGATTCAGCACTTATTGTTTTATGAATCTGACATATTGTAATGCAGGCTTTGCAACGGTGCCTTTATTTTTGGATGGGACAGTTAAAAACTATATTTGACACAACTGCAAACCTGCATTTCTGGTGAGAGAGAGCACCAGTGTTGTTAATTTCACATCTGAAGGAGGCTTTTTTTATGCACAGTTTTATTGGAAGGGAGAAAGTGGAAAATGGTCATGATAAACTAAATTTTGACATGTTATAAGTGGACCTCAGGCACAATTATTAAATGACAAAACACTGTATGATATGACCCCTTTAAATAAATTTCTCTGGAATCCAGAGATGGCATCAAATGAACTTCTGTCAACTGCTAAGACAAAGGCAGCAAGAGTTTGTGTCTTGCCACAGCTTGTCTCATTAAAAAAGCAAAGGCAGCGTCATCTGTTCTCGTTGCATCAGATGTTAGTTACCTGGCGCTTTGTCACAGAGAGCTTGAGGAGGGAATCCAGAGACAGACTCAGGTCATCTCTGACTGTGTTTGGATCCCTAACAGCAACACATTGCCTGCTTTCATTACATCACCTGTCACTGCTTCTCCCTGATCCACACTCATCTCAAAGGCCCTGAAGAGAAATACACAATAACACTGTCTAACCAAGCCCTCTGTGTGTGTGTGTGTGTTTCTCCTGTCTTTCAGGGAGCCACTGGGCCTAAAGGTGACAAGGTAAGTGTCTGGATCAGTGAGCTGGGGAGAGAATTTGAAAGTCTTTCAAAACAGTGAGAATATGTATCTCTTCCAAAATGTATCCAAGCTGCCTCTAAGGGTCCGTTAACATGAATTAATTTTTGTATCAGTCTGTGCTGTTTTTATTTGTTTTTCTATGTAAAAAAATGTGTTAAATGGACGTCTTTGACTGTTACGCTACATCTCAATGTTCTTTCAGTGTCTCACACGCTTTAAGACGATGCATTTTAAAGAATGTGTATCAAGAAATGTATGCATGCTTTTCCATTTGTTTTGCCGCATCTAGCTTTTTTACACAAGAAGGCATTCATTCTGAACGTCCCTTGTAGCAGTTTCCTAATTTTCATGGAACATCATCAGTGACACTCTACATAGGCAGTAACTCACAAATACAGCCTTATGTAGGAGACTCGACTTACAATTGATTGCAATTGAGATCGACACTGCTACGTTACAAAGTTGGGGTACCTTTCTGCAATCCGTGTGATGTCCTATCAATCACAAAAATACATAGCACACACTAATATACTATACAATAGTAATTTGTGGTAACACTCTATATTATAGTGCCATTGTTACACATTTTACATGTTACTATTATTAATTACTATAGTAATAGTAATAGTATAGTAATAGTATACTGTAGTAATAACAATAACAATATGTAAGTGCAAGCAGCCCTATGAAATAATAAACAGCAAAAATATTAAGTTAATTAGTATTAATATGAAATAAAAAAATGTTTTAATTAGATTAAATTGTTTTTATTGATAGTGTTCAGTTTTACAGAATTTATAGTATATTTATAATCAGGGGTTAAATTGGCTCAGAACAAGTCAAGTCAAGTCATCTTTATTTGTATAGTGCCTTTCACAACACACATCGTTTCAAAGCAGCTTTACAGAAAATCATGCATTAACAAAAAATGAAACCGTAATATCTATATTGTCTTAGAGTCATCATTGTGTAGTTTGATTAAATATGATTATGAAGTGTGTATAAAAATAAGTAAATAAATAATAATAGTATTTAGAAACCCAGTGAGCAAGCTGAAGGTGACTGTGGCAAGGAACACTGTATGATATGGAGAAATAAAGGAAAAATAAACTTGGGCTCACTGTGGGGGCCAGTTCCCCTCTGGCTAACAGCAAGAATATAATGCCAATATTACTTATTTATGTGCAGTGCAAGTCAAGGTTTAAAATTATTAAACTAAGTAAGTGTTAAGGGTCAGCGTTTAAAAAAAAAAATGTTTTAAGAACTGTAAGATTAATGACTAATGTCTTTGAAGTTCATCCTGGATTAACTGCAGAAGTTCATATAGATGCATTGTCCTTTGTTAGTTGGCTGATGAAGGCTTTTGTTGGCAATATATTGATAGTCTATGTATTCCATTTCAAGAGTGTAGTCCATCATTAGACCAAGGTGATTGGTCTAATGATGGACTACATTCAACCGGCTGGTAATTTCGGTGAGGTCTATCCTAAATCCAAGATTCAGGCAATGGCATATGAAGGATCCCATGTGGCAGAACCCTAAGAGTGGGCGTTCCGTCACCTCCGATTGCACAAAAAAACAAACAAAAAAAAACAATCCTGTCTGTGTCGCATTGCTATATTCGCCTTGAGTGGCTCTGTTTAAAGTGCAAACCCACTCCATCTCACTCCGCTGTCTGCTACAAGCAGTTCAACCAGTGGGAACAAATGTGTAACACCTGAAAGCCAAAGTATACTTCGGTTGTCCACGTTGCTGATCGCTCCATGCACAGTATGCGTGACGCAACATCAGCACAGTCCAAGCAGCCTGATCACGCATGGGCCAGATTTTTTCAACATACAGATGTCTGTTTGCATCGATGGTGCATGCGATGGCCATTGACTATTTTAAAACAGTATCACAAAGCAGTCGTAGTTGTCATGCGTCAAACACTTTCATATTCGCTCGCGGTCAGGAAAGTATACTTTGAAAAGCAATTCGGTTGGCCGGGCACGATTCGATCCGAAACACAGAAAAATGAAGTATACTCTGGCCATTACCCCCCCACCCCCCACACCCACCCACTCTTAGGGTTCTGCCACCACGATAATCTCAATTTAAACCCTGTTTATTATCTACATTTCTCTCACTTCATCTGCTGTCTTGGATTTATTTTTTCACTGAGCTCATCACAATGTTTTGCCTTCTCCACAAAGGACATATGTAATGCTTCCTTAGTATTTCTCAGGAGGAAGGATAGTTAAGTTGCCTACATCTTTGCATTAGCTCATCTATGATGCCTTAAAATGCTGCATGCTGAGGCAGCTCAATGTGTTTTGGAACAGAGCTCAAGTGTCTTGTGTACTGTGTGTGTTTGGAGGGAATGAAGGATCGAAGGAGCAGTGTTTAGAGGGACCAGCTGTTTGGACAGTGATGTGTCCACCCTGGAGACACAAACAGAGGTGTAGGAAGTCTGACAGAAAAGTTTGACAATGCTAAAAAAAGTTAAAAAATGCCCTCGAGCTGAAACAGAGCTATTAATTGGTGAATATAACAGCTGTCATCTGTAATCTGCCATCAAGGAGAAAGAAAATGAGCATGTGGGAGATGAGAAAGCGAGAGCTCGAAAGCAGAGCCCTGGAAATGCTTCATCCTTAAAAGTCCTCTGTTGTCTCCCAGACTAATTTGTCTAAACACAGAGGAAAGTAGCCGCTGATATCAAATGATGCATATTCCTCCTAAGAGTGATGAAGTGCTCTGACATTCCAGTTGAGTGCCAGGGTGGAATTTTGCAGCAGAGCCTTTTGTAATTCTTGTGTCATGTTATGTTGTGGCATATGCTACTATTACTGGTGATTTGCATGTTGGGAATGTAATTAGTGGTGCTTGCTATTGTTCATTCTTAGGTTTAACGATTCGAGCAAACACCTAAACCTAAGTATAACATTTTAGTATGTAATCCCACACCATTTGTGCTATAGAAATGAATCATACTTCTAATTGTGCTGTTTTTAAGGGGGAAAAAATCAGACAAAATCAGACAGTCCGACTGAAACGAAACAGACCTAGATAATGTGATTGTAGCTCCGCTTTAGTACACCTAGTAACCACCCATAACACCTTAGCAGCCATCTAGCAATGCCCCAACCACCACGCAGAACACCTTAGCAGTTACATTGCAACACACTAGCAGCCACTCTGAACATCGTGACTTCATAGCATATCACCATTCAGAACTATCACTGTGACCAAAGTGTTTTTTTGTTTTTGTTTTCTTATGTCATAGGGTGAACCAGGAGAGTGCAACTGTCTGCATCATACATTCCCGGGAACTGGTGGGCCTGTGAGCTAATGCTTTATTCCATTGGTTTTAATCAGGAGAAAATTGATACACTCTCACACATGCTCACTTGAAGAATGAAGGCTAATACATACTGTATGTCCTTTAAAGGGATAGTTCACAAAAAAAAAAAAAACAAACAAACAAAAAAAAAAAAACAATCTGTCATTATTTACTCACCTTCATGTTGTTCTAAAAGCATATGACTTTCTTTATTCCATATCACATAAAAAGGAGATGTTAGGCAGTGAGTTATTCTTAGTCATGATTCACTTTCATTTAATCTTTTCTCCATACAAATGAAGTGAATGGTAACCAAAGATGTCATTCTGCATAACATCTCCTGTAGCCATCTGGGTTTAGAGCAACATGAGAGTAAATGATCATGGAATTTTCATTACTGGGTGAAACTATCCCTTTTAATGCACTGACTTGACTTGAATACATTTGATGTTGTTCTCTGTAGACCTGATGTCATTTGTAGTGCTTTATTTGATTGCTCTTACCCTGCAGGGTGTCCCAGGTGGTGAGAACAGGTGGCAGCCTGGTCCTCAGGTGTGACTTTCTCTTTCACTCTCTGTCTGTCCCTGATACTCATTCTTTCTCACTTTTTCTGACTTATCATGTAGTTAGAGGGAATTATGTGTCCTCTGGTGCAGAAGAAAATCTGTTTACACCAATTTAGAATTTGCCTTGTTTAATCGGAATGTAAAGTTGGTACTATCCATTATATAATACACTTTTGCTAACACAGCCACAGCTTAACCAATGGAAATCAACGTAAAAACATTTAATCACTGATTCCAACAGAATCGTTATCTTCAATAGATTATGAAATGCTGATAACAGACATCACAATCTTGGCTTGCCTACATCACACAGTGATCGGCTGCTGTCTGGCATTTCTCTCCTCTCATTTGCATAAAGTTGAGAATTTTTGTAACTTTTTGATGCTCTCACCACTTGCTTTTTAGCGCTGGCAATTGCAAAGACGCCCATGTGAACCTTTTGCTCAGCTCCAAACCGGTCTCATTACAAGTCGTAGTAATAGTGCAAGATGGCAAAATTGTACAAGCTGTCTTACACAAAAGACTTTTACTCCCATAGAGAAAAATAAAGAAACCAACAAATGATGTTGTTATGATTTTATCCTAAGTTTAACCCCAAACACAAACCTAAACCTTGCCATAAAATGTAACCTATTACCAAAACCTAACCATGATTTTAATAGGGGAAAAAAAAAAATTTTGTGTACCACAAAGTAGGTGTTTCAAATGAGACAGTGGGAAGTGTATAACACACTGACATACATCAGTCATTTGTATTGCATAGCCTAAATAAATATGCATTGAGTGAGCAAATTTGTTTACAGAAGTGTTGGATCGGAGGCTAGCTGAATGTTGATGCTTTTAATACTCTATATTAATTTGAAATTCTGTTTGCTGATTGGTTGTTTTAAAAATCATACCTTTTTCTATGCGCCAAGTCGTACAATATCTTTTAATTATGAATTCGTCAGAATTATTATGAGTTCTCATGAGACAACAGTACATTGTCAGCATGCATATAGAATGAATTGAAAAGACCTGCTCAGCTCCGCACCAGTGGACATGTACGGGAGAACAAATATCTGCTGCCTCCTTTGTTTGCATCTTTGCATACTGTAAACTCCATGCTATAACACTGTAAAACAGCTAATTGATTTAGTCTTAACAAATAATAATAATAATGATCCTGACTTTTTAATCATTCCTACTACTTACTTTTGCTCATTCCAATGTGTTAAATGTGTCTCAGGGGCCTCCTGGACCACCAGGCCCTCCAGGTCCTCCTGGGCCCCAGGGCTTCATTGGAATACCAGGACCACAGGTATGAAACAAACACTCACATGCCATGCATTGGCATCAGGGTGAACTCTCCGCTCTATTTGTCTGTTCCACTTCTGTCCCCCTCTTTTTCTGGGGCTTCTGCATTTGGGCAGGCCTGCATGGGTTACTAAGGGCTTTAGCCAAAGCTTATTTAAATGCACCAATAATGTTACATTTTCTGTAAAATCCTCTGTTTATAAAGTAGTTAAATAAAAACACATTTTAATGTAGCAAATAATTCTAAATAGATAAAATTGCCAATAATTAAATGTAAAATAAATGTAATGTCACGTTAAATGTAATGATGTTGTCATAATTCACAGCATGTTAAATATGCACTGTAATGTAATTCGTAAATGGCCGTTATGTTAAAAACTGCACTGTTAAATTTGCACTAACACTGTAAAGGGGGCTTCTGGGAATTTTGGTTAGTGCAGTGGGATGTGCTTTTTAAATGCCTGTGCTTTTAAAACGTAATTTAAAGTAAATATAGACTTAAATCTAAAGCCTTAATGTATAGCTAAAATGTTGTGCAAAATATTAATAAAATGTAATGTAAATGTAATACCTTAATTAAATTAGTGGTTGGGAATCATGCTGCTTTTTTTCTATTTAAAAACCATGCCGAGCTCACTGTGAGGTCATATTCATAATTATTCATCAGTTATGTTTTAAGTATTTGCCCAGCTGGACAATCAAATTGTGAAAGTTAAATACGTCCGATACCTAAAATAAATGTCAGTATCATTACTATAATGTGCTCTCGTTTTAACAAACTCAAATTCTTCTGAAAGATCTCACCGTGAGCACTGTGTGGTCTTTAACCTGGTATTGTGTTGATTTCCCAAGCCTCAGAACAACTGAAATTTAAAACTAGACAGAGAAAGGCAAGCAAAATGTAAATGTCTACTCCGAGCTGGAACACAAACCAGGAGAGGGTCCAGGGCTTTGGCTACTTCCCCTCTGCCCCACTGGAGAAGAAGGTGTCCAGAATGTGGCCACAAGCTAAACCAATTCAACCTCAGTTCCTTCTTACAGGGTATCCCTGGCATCGATGGCCTAGCAGGGAAACCGGGTCCACCCGGCCAAGCAGTGAGTAACCAGACATCAGGAGGAGCTATAGTGGCATTCAGTAGCTTTATTATCTAAACACAGAGCAAGGAGTCTGATTGGTCAACATCTGTAATTGAAGGGGAGCGATCAAATTTTCTGAATCCAGTTGAGGAAATTAACTGTGCAGAGACACAGAGCTGATTAACAATGACAATAGCAATGAATCATCAGATTTTTATTTTTATTTTTATTTTTATATAAAACAGGAACCAGTAAGCATTTGTAAGCATCTTAACTTAGCACATTTTGAGTTGCTTCTGTTGCAGTGCGTCCTTTATGGGTGTCGACGGTCCCATTACCCTTTCAATGTTAACTCTCAGTCTCTGAGGCTTTGTGTAATGGTAAACACTGCCATTGTGTTGAGTTACAGTTAGGGCAGCCATTATTGTGAGTGATGTGCGGTACAGAAAGAGCCATTAGATCTTTAGTTGAGAGCGGGATTTTGGCATTAATGGCCCTGCCTCTCTGCACACATATTTTCCTGGAGTCAGAGCTCAGGCCTTGAAGCCTGCAGTGGAAATTTGGCTGGACTTTAGTCCCAGCACTGCTCCACCTCCATCAACAGACTCCGACCACCAAGTTCTTCCAGAGCATAATCAGATAATCTGCGTCTGAATCGTGTTATTCATTTAACTCTTCGTTTGCCGACCTTCTACCAACAGATCGAGCTAATCCCAAAGCTAGTTTAGTTAAGGGATAGTACACCCAAAAATGACATTTCTGTCATCATTTACTGACTGTTCCAACTGCTGATGACTTTTTGAAGAATGTACTGATCACTCTTTTCCATGTAATTGCAATGAATGGGGACTGGAGCTTTAAACTTCAAAAAGGACAAAAAAGGCACCATTAAATTATCATAAATGTGGTATGCTATATTCCTATATCTATAATTCCTATATTTCTATACCTATAATCTTCTCCTCCAAAGAGCTCTTTAATCGAGAACTGCTGAATCTGGATCATTCAGTCAGTAAGTCAGTATGAATTTTTCATTTACAAATTGGACATTTCTGCTACTCTCATGAACTCTTATAAATGTATTAAGGAAATCTAGTGCAGGTGACAAGATTTTCAGTGAATAACAACATAAATTTAAGTTTGTTCCTCACTCAGAGCTATTATATAGCTTTAGAAAGCTTGGAATATAGAGTGTGAGTTATATGGACCACTTTTATGATACTTTTATAGTGTTTTGCTCTCTTTTTTTGAAGCTTGAAAGATCCCCATTCATCGTAATTGCATGGAAAAAAGTGACTAGGGCACTCTTCTAAATTTCTTTGTGATCCACAGAAGAAAAACTTTACATGGGTTTGGAACAACATGAGGGTAAGTTCCTGTAAATTATGTCAGAATTTATATGTTTGGGTGAACTATTCTTTTACTGTATTATCCAAATTAATATCTTAGAGCCATATACTAAATAGTTAATTAAAATATTAAATATGGTATTGAATACCATTAAAAGCTAAGATGGTTCTTTGTAAAAGTAAAACTGCTTAACTGAAGACTTATTCGGAAGCAAAGGAAACCATGAAACCCTGTTTACAAATTAAACAAGTAATTGCAGTTATTTGGATTAAATCAGTAATTACAGTAACTTGGAACAATACATTCCGTGGATGGCATAAGGTGGAGTGTATTTCTCATCACACGAGAGGTCCCACAACGAACCACTTCACGATGGCAGGAGATGATGTACATGAAGTACATCAATATCTGCCCACTGAATGCTCCTACCCCCTGTAAGAGCATCTGAGGACAACTCTCATCCTCTGCCAAGCTCTCAGATTCAACTCTAGTAAGCAAAATATTTCAGTCCTCTATGCCAAACAAAAAAGGGCAATGTCGGCCAAGTGCACATAATATATTGAGCTGAAGTGGAATCTGAGTTGAATTTCTCAGTGTCTCAAATTACTCTGGGGGTTGATTACATGCTCCACGTGTATAGGATTCCTTATCAATTTGAGGTGCGTTGTGGGTATTGCACATTGGAATGTGGAGCCACTGGAAATTCTAGTGGACCGATGTGTTTTTGTCCTTCTGAAAGTCTTTTGTGCTCTGAAATGTTTGCTTTTCAAACTGGGGTTGCGAAAGCAATATCTTATCCAAACTGTAAACGACAAACTACCGTAAAATATGAACTATAACTAATTATTGTATTTTCATTTACATATTTATAAATGCAATAAGTCAGAAAACTGTTCTGAAATGGCAATGTAATAAATGGCAGCATGATAATGTAGTGTGAACATGTAGTGTAATATGTAATAAATAATTTATCATGTTCATTTGTTTTCAGAGTATACGATTCTGGGAATAATTTCATGGAAAATAGTTAAATATGTTTTTTTTTTTTTTTTTTTTTTCTTGTTTATGCTATAATGAGAACATAAATTAGTTCTATGTCTTCATTGTAGATTTCAGAGCAATGCTTTGAAAAAGAACTTCAAGTGTACTGTTTTGTCTTGGTCTTAAGCTACTATAGCCACTCTCTTCTTAACTTCTTATTATAATTATTTATGCAGTTGATGTGATATGAAATGGCTTTTTGACACAGTCACCATGTCTGACTCATGTATTCGTCTCCTCCATCCCACAGCCTATTGTTGCTCTGCCTCAGGATGAATCCTCCTCTGGCAAGGTAAGGAAACTAATCTAACCTTCAGTCTAACACTTATGAACTGGCGGATGTTTTCCGTCTGTCTATATCATTAGTATGCATGCGCAACTACCTGTAAATAGTTGCATTGTCTGTGTAAAGACATGCACACATTACAGTTTATTTCCTGGCATGAATAACTGCAAGTCTCCTTAGGGTTTTATTTATTTATTTATTTATTTTATAAGCTGCCTACCAGCACAGTGAATGTACATCACCAATACATCCATGCAGTGTGTTTGTTTTCACATGGAAACTTGTTAAAGCATTGGATCATGTGCAATACATCTATAATGTTTATGAATTAGAATGTGTGAATCTTTTTTTTTTCTTTTTTTTTTTTTTTTTAGAGGTTTATCAGATGTTTGTACACAAATAAGATGCTTAAAATAGAATTTCACGCTTTCAGATAAAATGCTCTTTCGTGGAAAATCTCACAAATTAACCATGGTTTTATTATAATAAAACTGTTGTAACCGTGACTGCACTAACCATAGTTTTGGTGGAAACTATGGTTTTAAAAGCATATTTTTTGATACCATGGTTCACAAACTACAAATTAACCATGGTATAGACTTAAAGCAAAGTCAATTAGTCTATAAAGGATCATTTTACCTAGTAGTGTAGTATAGGAGATATGCATGCATACGCCATATGCCACCTATCTTTCTATGAATTTTGCGTATGCCCCCCTAAAATGAGTGATGATACGTATGGCCGCCAGCACAGCGAGAAGGATTTTGACCCATAACCTTTAATTATACTGAGGTGATGCCGCAGCACCTTTGAGTGAACTGTTATTATTTATTTATTTTAATAAAAGTACACAGATTTTCTCTAAACGCGCACAGAGCAGTGGCAAGTGGGATCGCTAAACTCAACTGAAGGCACGGGCAGATAGAGTCTGACTCAGCTGTGTACCAATCAGAACGTTCATTTTAGATGTGACTGGGTATTTTCTAACCAATCATATGTTCCATTTCAATAAGGGGCGGGACATATCTAGCATCTACAATGAAATGCTGATGTGCCAGCAGTGCTGGAGTCACCATCATTTGTGCTGTATATTTCCTTCTGTGATAAAAGTGAAAATATTAATTAATTTAAATAAAAACTTATGTTATTAAACTTTGGGAAAATACTGAGTGTCACTGTACCCATGCTAGTTTTTTTATGCTCTTCTTCGCAGATGACAAATGACTAATTGTATCATATGTATCATATGTAAAAAAACAAAAACAAATTGTACACAAATAAAACAAACAAATAGTCTAATCATTCATTCTTATGTACTGTATATCGTAATATAAGATAATGTTTTAACATGAACATTACTACATTAGTCATTACCTATACAATGCGTAACAATTTATTATGTTCACTGCCTGGCCCAAAAAAAGTTGCATACTCTAACATTTTGTTGGACCGCCTTTAGCTTTGATTATGGCACACATTCGTCATGGCATTGTTTCAACAACCTTATGCAATGTTACAACATTTATTTCTATCCAAAGTTGCATTCATTTTTGGCCGAGATCTTGTATTGATGACGGGAGAGTAGAACCACTCCGTAAAGTCTTCTCCAGCACATTGCAAAGACTATCAATGGGGTGAAGGTCAGGACTCTGTGGTGGCCAATTCATGTGTGAAAATGATTCCTCATGCTCCCTGAACCACTCTTTCACAATTTGAGCCCGATGAATCTTGGCATTGTCATCCTGGAATATGCCCGTGCTGTCAGGGAAGAAAAAATCCATTGATGGGATAATCTGATCATTCAGTACATTCAGGTAGTCAGCTGACTTCATTTTATTGCCACATAACGTTGCTGTGCCTAGACCTGACCAACTGAAGCAACCCCAGATCATAACACTGCCAGAGGCTTGCACAGTGGGTACTATACATGATGGGTGCATCACTTCATGCACTTCTCTTCTTACCCTGACGTGCCCATCGCTTTGGAATTGGGTAAAGCTGGACTCATAGGACCACATGACCTTTTTAAATCGCTCCACAGTCCAATCTTTATGCTCCCTAGCAAATTGAAGTCATTTTTTTACGATTAGCCTCACTAACAAGTGGCTTTCTTGTGGCCACACAGCTGTTTTGTCCCAATCCTGTTAGATTTTGTCGCATTGTGCATGTGTAAATGCTCTTACTTTCACTATTAAACATAACCGTGAGTTCTACTGTAGATTTTTTTACAATGTGACTTCAAGTGTTTTAGTGATCTCCGATTACAAACATTTAAGATTTTTTTCCGACCACATTTCTTCCGCGAAGCTGACGGATCACCACTATCATTCCAGGTTTTAATAATTCGTTGGACAACTCGTAACCCATTTCCAATGATTTCAGCAATCTCCTTAGTTGTTTTCTTTGCTTGATGCAGGCCAATAATTTGCCCCTTCTGAAAAACAGTAAAACAAAATTCCACAACCACGGGATATGTCTATGGTTGTTTAAGAAATGAGAAGCTACACACTGCATCAGTTAGGGTTAAAAGATTTGTTGCCAGCTGAAACATTAATCACTGAAATAATGATACAATCATAGGCTCTTAAGTATCTTCTTTTTTTAATCCAAACAGCAACTTTTTTTTCTTCCTTCCTTTCTTTTTTTTTTTTTTTTTTTTTTTGACCAGGGAGTGTATAAGATAAAGTATGTATTAGTTTATTTTATTAGAGTAAGTATAAAGTGTTACCCATTTCACTGTTAATTAAAAGAACAGTTAAATTAATTATTACAAGTACAATTTTTTATTTTATTTTATTTTTTTTTTTATTCTATGGTGTTACTACACATAACTATGTTTAGTGTAGTAAAACCATAGTTAATTTTCCTAAGGGTAGAAGTTTGAAGCAAGCACCGATACAAAAATCATCTATTTTGCAATCCAAGATTACGTTTGCTAATCTGGTTTTAAAACTTTCTGCATTCATTCCTTCTTAATTCCTGCTCTCTCATACTATCTTTGAAAGCACTGTGTTAACAGTGTGTTTATGTTTCATGGGGTGTGTTTGAATTTGTGTTGTCCTCAGTCTGTCTGTACCTCATTACTCTCAATGCTGAAGTAATTTATGCTTTTAATTATAGTCTGTATTTGTATGAAGGTGCTGCGTTTTTGTTTTTTTGTTTGTTTTTTTCATTATAGTTCTTGCAAGGCAGCACTGTATTGATATTCCTCAAACATTCCAGTTAGGGACATTTCTAAACCACTAACCCTACGTATTAAACTTCAGCTTAATTTTCACCTTAGGTGTGCTACTTTTGGTTTTAAAAAACGTTAAGATTGAAGATCACCTATTGACTTACAGTGATAAAATGTTCAGTATTCAAAATGTAACCAACAATGACGTCATCTTAATGTTTGCAGACTGCATTGTTATCGATTACTGTATTTAGCCATTTATAGTCGCCATTTATATAGCCCATTTATATGCGTTGATTCTTATGTGAAGCAAATACATGCTAAGAGTCATGACAACTGCAAAGTAGCTCTGATGTCACATTTAACTTTATGCAGAATCAATACCTGAAACCTAAATTTACCTTAGCTTTAACGCTATTCTTTTGCTGCCTTTCAAGCACTTGTATTTGCTTCAGGAAATGTTCATCTAGTTAGCGTGCTCCTTGCAGTGTGTGTACACGTGTGTTTATGATATGTGTATGCTTCACTGTAGGAGGGGTGTAGAGAATGCTCCAAGGGCCTACCAGGTGTGCCCGGCATGGTTGGTGCTAAGGGTGAGAAGGGAGATCAGGGCAAGCCTGGTGTTGTCCCCTTAGAAGGATGCGAGCGGGTGAGAGGGATGAACGATGGATGATGTCTTGTTCACAGTTGTTTTGTGCTTTCTTTTTCATACTGAATGCTATTGAAAATGCTACAGTGCACTGTAGTCAATAGTTTTGCACATTCCAAAACATACAGTGCTGTTAGAATGCACACAGATTGTAAATGTGTATCTCTGTGGTCACTTTCACAGTGTCTAGAGCAGCTGCAGAGAGAGCAAACACCAAGTGGACCTGTAAGTATATGGATCGATTGATGTGTTCACAATACAAAACGGACCCTATCTTCAAATGTACAGCTTTGTTCAGAACGGCAGCAAAAAATATGATTCTTCAGTGTATCTGACAGTCAGCCCTAATGATCAGATTTTTGTCTCCCTTTGTTGTGCATTTCTTTATTGTAGCACCTCATGTCTGTTCAATCTTTTTAGACTGGTAACAGTGGTCAGTGCGTCGGTTCTCCAGGGATGCCGGGTATCCCAGGGACCCCAGGGGCCAAAGGAGAGCCAGTGAGAGAGATCATTTCAATCTATCCAAATTGACCCAAATTTATACAAAAATATAAATCAGCCAATCAATTAAATATACATTAGAAAACAGTAAAAACCTTTATAAAATAGTGGCTGCATTCATTGTAGGGTCCTAGGGGTGAGCGAGGACCTTTTGGACTTCAAGGAAACCCGGTAAGTTTGTACTTTCCAATTTATGCCCCAGATTTCTTCCTAAGAGGCAGTGTCTGGCCAGATTCCCTTTTGTTACCCTCTCTTCTTAGAAACTGAGTCTAAGAGTGCCCTCAAATGGCTTTCAAAGTTCAGTCCACATCATATAGACATAAACCAATGCCGAGCCCCTGTTTTAGAAATGTAAAATATGGTGGATTGTTCTGCCTGACTTGATTTAGTTATTAGCATTTAGTCCCACAAGTGTACAATGTTTGTTTGCGTGATGTTTTGTTTTAGGTTTAGTGTTTTCAATTAGGAAAAACTAAGAAGTAAAAAGCACCCTAATACTTTTTGCGGTAGGGTTTGAGAGCCCCCAACAGGTGTGATTCAGTACTAAAGAAATCCTTCCAGAGTCCCTGCCATGCCAAACCTAATTTTGGGGAAATGAGAGTTAAGACTTTATGTGCCAACTGAGGCAGGTTCTTACTATACACTTTATTTCTTTACAGAGCTGCGTTACTTTAATTTGTTTAGTTTCAGCTTATTTTTGTTCCTTTTCTTAATTAAAAGGGAATGTTTCAAAGTGTTCCTCTCTTATTGCCTGTCTTCCACAGGGCAATATTGGTTTGCCTGGCCCTCAAGGACCCTCTGGACTGCCTGTAAGTCAAAACACACCAACTCACCCATACCGATGCGGTTGTAAATGCATCATACATACAGAAGTGGTTTAGCATGGGGTGAAACAAGTCCTGGATACCATAGGTACCACAGTTACCTATTTATTATATGATAAAAACCAGGTTAAATATCTGATACATTTGGATGGTTTTACACCAAAAAATATGAAAAAGTGGTTTTGAAAACAACATTATCAACAGTTGCAGTTGCAGTTGCAGTTGCATGTTAGTCTCCTCCATCAGATTTATAGGGGTAACACTTTCTATGAAACCTGTATTTATAATGCATTATAAGGGGTGTTATTAACGCATTATAATGTATGCATAATGCTTTATAATAAACCTTGTATGTTGTATTGTCTCATAAATAATTGTCATAATATGATATGATACTTACCTATTTGTGGTTATAACTTTTAAGAGTATACTGCATTATAACACACGATAAACACCACATTTTATCCACATTTGTTTTAAGTTATAATGTATTTTAGGTCTCATAGTTATAATGTATTATAAGTTTCATATTTTGACATTGTTTATTTAAGATCAAAACTTGCACAATATCTTTCTTCAACTTATAAGTGGTCTTTTACCGCTTTAAGTCAAATGACAAATGCAATGTATTCTTGTAAACATCCAAAAGGCTTTATAATGTGGTCATAATCATTAATAAGTTGTATTTGTCTGCTTTAAATAAAGTAATGCAAGCTTCAGTAGGTCTTCTTTTAAACAGCCTTAAGATATTATGAAGTAGTTATAAGATACATTTGCTTTGAAGATTTGTATTGTAATACATAGAAAATATAATATTTAATCAAATTAACAAAACCACATAACATTATTTCAGATGTAAAAGAGTTATCAGCTTAAACTTGCTTACATTAAAATGAACACTGGAATCAGAGAAAACACTCAAAAATGAACAAAGTAACAGCTCTACTAAACACTAGGCACTGTCACTGTAAATTAAGGATTTTCACTCATTTGTGTTCTGAGAATATACAAAGTCACAAGAATGTTTATTATAAGGCATTATACGTACATTATAATGTGTTAAGAATACCCATATAATGCATTAGAAATACAGGTTGCATTATGTGTTATAAAGCATTGTAATCTTAAAAGTTCTAACCACAAATAGGTATTATATCATATTATAACTGTTGATACAATTATTTATGAGGCAATACAACATATTATAAGGTTTATTATAAGGCATTATGCATTCATTATAATGTGATAAAAACACCCCTTATAATGCATTTTAAATGTATGCTTCATAGAAAGTGTTACATAAAAGTTTGAACGCCATAATGCATAGAGTACAGCAGTCCCTAAACATATTTGAATGACTAAGCCACATTTAAAAATGCATATCAAAAATATCAAACCAAGTTACATTTATTTTAAAGATAAAAATTGCACAAGCTCTCTTTTCAAGCAAAGCATTGAAGAATAGTGAGAAGAGGGGTGTGAGATGCAAAAGAGTAATCAGATATTAGTTAAGTGATAACTACACCATTCTATCCATAATCAATCAAATCAAACATTTTGTTGGTTTTATTCATGCACTCAAACAATGATAAAACAATTTTGGCATCCCAATCTCACCTCATACAAAAAGACATAGAAAGCAATGTTTAATTACCCCAGGACCTCGCCCCATCTTGCTTGTTTCTCTCATGCTTTGTAACAATTGCAATTTCAGAGAAATAAAACTATACTGTTATTGTGCTTACCTCTCCATAGGAGACTATTGTGTATGTTGTGCTGACATGTTATTTTCCACCAGCTAGAATAGCATGTTTTAGCAGAGATTTTAGCTCACTGATTAATTGAGCCAGAATGGATTTTATTTGAATGTGGTCCAGCTTTATGCTTAGTGAGCTTGATCTGACTCTTTTTAATTTGCTTCAATTGACTTCTCTGAAACAACAAAATCAGCAGTGTTGATTTTTTTCCAGTCCCTCTTTTTTTTTTTTTTAGCACAGAAAATAAGGTTTAACAGTAGTCTAATATTTTCTAAATTGAAATTTGAAGTGGTATTGATCTGCGAATAGATGATATATAACTCAACTGCTGAAGAGACTGTTCAGTCAGCAAACTTTAAGACAACAACAAAGACATTTCGAAGAGGCAACCAATTTTGCCACTATCTTTCTTGATTAGTATTTAAAGCAATAAGTCAAATCCACCTTCTAGACTTGAAAATGGCTCGTCTTAAATCAACAGGGCGTATAGTACGCTTTCAGACCTGCTACACGCAACTCACTACTTCAATATAATTTATGTAAGGGATAATGTTACATACATAACACAAAGTGATATATCTATGCAGGTGGGCATTCACTGATAGATTGTCAAATCTGAGATTCAGCTCAGGTCCACGCCTTTTTCATAATGCATCCAATAGCTAATAGGCTTGATATTTCCCCTGACAATAAAGATAAAAACAATAAAGACAATAACCCTGTATCATTTGTCTGTTTTTGTGGAATACAGATGACAGAAAGGAGGAATCATTAATTAATTCCCCTTACTTTCAACCCTCACTTAGGAAGTAAATGCCAAGCTGGTGGCAGGTGTTAAAACTGTTATATATTACTATTAAGCTCACAGAAATATGATCTGAACTGCATGGCAGTGAACAGAGGAAGTGTTCTAAAAATATATATAAGAAATATTCTAGGTTCAATACAAGATAAACTCAATCGACAGCATTTGTGGCATAATGTTAAATACCACAAAACACAATTTGACTCATCCCTCCATTTCTAAAGATAAAAAAAGAAAAAATCTGTGATAAAAATCAGGTTTAAGTGGAAGGGAATGGGGCCAATGTTTGGTGTGTTTAAAGGTATAAAAGTGAAGCTTATCATTTTATAAATGCACTTACGTTAATTCTTCTGTTAAACGTACTACTAAATTACTGGGATAACAGAGTATATGATGTTACTTCATCATGGCAATGAAGTTGTAAAATTGGATATAAACAGAGACTATTAAGCAGAGATTGGCCACTTCTGTTTAAATGAATGGGAGAAATTGGAACGTCCAACAAAAAAGCTCAAGCGCCCAAAGGTCAATGGATGTAGATAGGAAATCCCACCTTACAGGAAAAAGTGCCAATCACCATTTAGATACAGACATCGCCTGTCAATCAACTCGCTAACGTGCATGCGCATTAGCTGTACAAGATGGGAAAATTGTGTTTTAGCGTAATATGAGGTAAAGAAGCACAAATAATTATTCCAATATTATCCAAATTTATTAATGATTTGAAATTTGTTCTTTGATCGTAATCTTGACCAACAATTTTTGAGATTTCAGTGTTCCCCCATTCAAGTAGATAGGAGCTGCACTGGCATGACTGGAAATAGTCTCCAAGAGCATTCCAAAGATGGCCGACACTGGACTGACTTGCTAGAAATACTTTGAATTAACTTAAATTGTAGTGTCGTGTTACTTTGTCATATGATGTATGCTCATAAAATATTCATGTACATTATTTTGTTGCTTTGCCTTTTTGAGGCCTCTCTAAGGGGCCATTCAGACCAAATGTGTTCTTGATTTCTTGCACAAAAAAAAATAAAACAAATAGACGCAGCGCAATGAATAGACTGTAATGCAGGTTTTTTTTTAACTTGACACAGCGTCTAAAAACTCTGCACACCTGCATGCAATGTTGAAAGACCTGCAAGACGCTCTGCTATGGTCAAAGACATCCATCCAGTGCATGTTTATATAGATAAACAGCATAGATGGACGTAAACCCGTTCGGTGTGAACTCATTACTTTTTTTAACCAAAGGGTCAGCAAGGTCAGAGAGGAACAGATGGGCTTACAGGACAGAAAGGTGAACAGGTGAGTCAACCTTTGTCTTGCATGAGTAACTCAAGAATAGACACCAGAAAATCTGTACTTATCATGGATCAACTGTTCTGTATATAATATTTATTTAGTTTGCTATTTTATAGAGTTGCTTTTATTTTTTCTAAAATAAATACATTATTTTCTCCTAAAATTCTGCTTTATCAAGGGTCCACCTGGAAACCCTGGCTATCCGGGAACAATGGGACCACCTGGACTCCCTGTAAGTGGCATCCAGGTCTTCTTTTACCCAAATGTCCACATAGTGCAGATGTCTTTATTTATTTAGGGGTGTTCACACAAAGCGTTAATCTAGTGGTCATTGAGTCCTGTTGGTCGCAGTATCCAACTGTATAAGGTGGCAGATCACTGTCTGCATTCCCAGTGGTGGTTGGGTCATATACATAAAAGGTTTAACTCTGCACAACTTTGTTGCATCGCCTGAGGTTGCAGGAAATCGCCAACTCTTGAATGACTGGAAATAAATGAGTCACTTCAAATCGCTTAATTTGTGAACGGCCCTTTACTGTTGCTGTAATGAGTGATATTACTGCAAATTGATTGGTGGGTTAAAAATCTTTGCTCTGTTTTTAGGGACTAAAAGGAGAGCGTGGCAGTCCAGGCAGTGCGGGGCAGAAAGGAGAAACTGTAAGAAGTTCTTCTCTGAACAACGGATGTAATGCTGCATTTATGTACATTCACACAGGAACTCTTAAAACACCCTAAAACTTTTTACTGTTTTGATTTAACATAGGGCCCACCAGGATCTCCAGGTTATCAAGGACCAGTCGGCCCAGCAGTGAGTAAACATTCTGTTTTAATGCAGCTATTATTTCTGTTTCACATATATCGACTCTTGCCTAAAGTTTTACAACAGCACTGCAGTTCTTTTGTTTTGGCATCTTTATCCTTGGCTGTTCCAAGACAACTGCTTCTATCTTGGATGTCTATCTTGGGTGGATGATAACAGTGCACAGTATATATATATTAGAAGCTAGATTCCCTTTTGTGCTCTCTTTGTAAGTAATAACTGTGGGATCAAACAAACCAGCTTGAAACATCTTGTAAATTCAACCTAAAAAAAAACTGTTAGGAGAACACTGATGAATTTTATTTTTTTTCATTCCTCTTCTTGTCTTTCTCACAAAGTGCAATATTGTTCTCAAAGCTGTGACAATTTGTGATATTAAATAACATATATTTGTTTGACTGGCAGGGTCCTAAAGGGGAATCAGGAACAGCGGGACCCGTGGGACCAAAGGGAGATCAGGTATGAAAGCATGTTTTGATTAAATTGCCTAACAAAGCAGTTTTCTTTAAAATGACTCTTTATCCGTCATATCTCTTGATATCACATTCTCATGATTCCTTATTCTTTGACAGAACAATATGAAGAGCAAGTTGTTCTGCATGCTTTTTCTAATTTATAAGCCTACGGTCTGAAAAATGCATATATAAAACCTGTGTATCCTGGAAAATAAATATTTATAACTTTGTGTATCCACTCAAAAAAACTCCCTGGTGGATCATCTTAACTTTGTTGCTGTTGCTACAAAACACAATACACATAGTAACAGTTGTCACATTGTTTGTATGCAGGGTTTCCAAGGATCCCAAGGATTCCCAGGACAACCGGTAAGAGTTTGGTCATCAAGGGACCATTTAAGTTTGAGATAACCTTCATCTGTATGAATCTAGTGCATTTTTGATGCAATTATGCATTGGTGGATGTTTATGCATTTAGCAGATCTAAAGCAACTTAAAGTGCACAGTGTAAAGTATTATATGATATTAGTATGTGTGTTCCTTGGGAATCAAACCCATGGCCTTGGTTTTGCTAGCGCTACTGGAACTACACTAACCTACTGATTGTTAGTTACTGAAACAAACTAGATCTCTTTCTATTGCCATCCTGTCTTTAGGGCCCTCCAGGTTTCCCAGGAAAATCAGGTCCCCCAGGCCCTCCAGGGCCACAGGCAGAGAAGGCAAGTGACAGTACTCATAATGTCTGAACATGAAGTGATAAATGAAATTATACCACATAGGTGACATTTGCCTCTCTTTTACATTAATTTGCATGATCTCTTATACAGCTGACATACAGCATCTTGGACATAAAATGGCTTTACATGTGGAATGTGGATGCTTTTGTATCAAGCACTCGCTCTTACTTTGTCTACCCCCTTAGGGTACTGTTGGAGTTCAGGGCCCACAGGGACCTTCAGGTTCCCCAGGATCACCTGGGGCCCCAGGCATGCCTGTGAGTATCAGTCAGAATGCTCTGGATAGACATTTATTGAAGCAGATGTTCAGTACACTGTGTTTCTAATGGATAATTGCACACCTAAATATGGAAGTTTTTGCAAAGTATTTAAACTTCTTTATGTAGGGACCACCTGGAATGGAGGGACATAATGGAAAGGATGGAAAACCAGGTTTACGGGTCAGAAAATGTTGTTTTATTTTTATTTAAATGGAAAACATATAGACTAGCTGTACATATTTAACTTCTGTTCCTGATTAATAATTGTATTATTGTCCTACGTTATAGAAGTATTTTGTTAACACAATAAGGTTTTATACATTAACAACATTACTATTAATATTTGATAATCTTGGTTAATTTCTACATTGTTACTGAAATGAATGTATGTATATATATATGCAGTATATACAGTGTACTGCATATATATTTGGTTAACATTAGATAATAAATTATAAACTAATATGAACTAAATATCGTAATCTTAAATGTATTTAAGTTTAATAGATGCTGTAATAGATTATTTAAAATTGTATGTTCATGATATATATTGTATTAACTGAAGTTAGCATAGGAAATCTCTTCACATCTGTCTTTGTCTCTCTCCATTTCTCTCACATAAATACAGGGTGAGCCAGGACCAGCTGGCCCAGCAGGACTCAGGGGAATACCGGTATTAACTGTCCCATATTTTATTGCCTTATTTGCACTTTTCAAGCTCTTTGCAGTTTTTATCAGTGGTTTTTTTTTCAGTGACACGTGAAAGAAAAAAAAATCAACAGTTGGACCACAGACTGGAACAAAGAACAAAGAAAACTTTAATTAGGCATCTCAAAAGAGGATCTCAACGTGTTTCAAATTTGACTTTTCTCTGATTGGAAGAAGCTTAAGTCTGTTTCTCATTTCAGGGTTTCAAGGGCATCAAAGGACACACAGGTCTCCCAGGAATGAAGGTTCGAAGCACTAATTCATTGTGTTTCATGTCTCGGTCATTATTTTTATTTTGAAAAGTGTAGTGCATAAATGAATATAAAATCTCTGCTGATCCTGTCTGTAAAAGTTATATGTGTAATTTTTTCTATGGTAGAATACTCAGCAGAGACAACTATAATAAAGCTATATGTAGGTTGATTTCTTCAATAACTGTAAACACTGGCTCTGTGGCACTTTCCAAATGTTTTTGTTTACTTGAGTGGCCAGATATGTCAACTTCTGGCTCAACCAATGCATGAGTTTGGGGCGGGAGTATTTTTTTTTTAATGAATAATGGAAGATGGGAGAAGTGTTTGCGAAGGCTTATTGGAAACCATTGTTATTTTTGCAGTTTGTGCCCCTAGTGGTGCTGACATTACACACCAGCTTTAATTTTCTTTATATTATACAGTATAATAATGTTATTCTATATTATTCTATATAATTATGTTTCCTTCATTGTCTCTAATTTTGTATCACATCATTGTCCTCCTCTTTGTTTTGTTTAGGGAGACAGAGGACCTCAGGGACCTGCTGGAGCAACAGGAAGGCCTGGTCTAGAGGTAAGATGTTTTTAGATTTCACCACAATTGCTCTATAGAATTCAGATGATGAAAGAATTGACTGAACACAAGTTTCTACACCCTTATACAAAAAGTTACACAAGTAAGCAAGCACAGGTGCAAATGCACAATAACACGCAAAAGTCACACGAGAAAGAGTGCTTTAGTATGGAATATCTGAATATAGGCACAGCAGTGATTCAGTCGTATTGTAGAAACGAGTGCTTAATTATAAAATTTAACTTGCTGAGCAAGATTCTCTTCAAAAACTTAAAATTGCTCCACCTTGTTTGTAGTTCAGTCATGACAACTCAAAGATTTAGCATGTGGGTATAACATATTGATAGGATATTGATCTTGGCAGACTAGATCTGCTACGCTGCTGCTGCAGAGCAAGTACGGAGACTTGCTAGTGCTTGAAATATACCGACATACTGAGTTAAGCATGTGGACATGCAGCTGCACAATTAGACAAAACACAAGACATGCTGTATCAAGCATGTATGACATCCTGCTGCATAAATAGACATTACAAACAATCCCCATGTAGCAGATCTAGACTGCTGGTGCTGAGATGGAGGTGGGTTTCAGAGAAATAATTCTCGCAGCATGCTGCAGTGAAGCTTATCTGCAAATCTGAGTAATTTCAATGTTAGACAAAGAGAGAGAAGTAAGTTAACTGGCTACCCGATAACATGTCAAAGACCAGCTTACACCATTCGAGCCGACTGGCTTAAACTGTCACATGTGAGCGAGCCAATTGGCTAACAGATAAGTACAAAAAACCTATCAGCTTGTGCCACATGAAGTTCAATGGCTGAACTTAAAGATTTAAAGATAGTTTACACTAATTCATGCTAAAGCAGCCTTGTTACAAAACTGAGAATACAATGTGTACGTGTGTTGTGCTATGAATTGTGTCCTGACTCATTGCGAAGAGAAATTACGTCCGAAATCGAGTTTGTGTAGCTCATAGCGTTTGCAATCACGTGCTTGCAAAGATTATTCTTCGAGCTTTAGTGTCTGAATAAGTAAATATTTTACTTTATTTCAGGGTGATCCTGGCCCTCCTGGGCCACAAGGACCACCTGGAGCACCAGGGCATATGGTAAGTATGGAAGAATATTATTTTTAATCCTCACTTTTTTAGTTTATACGGTTCGGGATATATTTTTGTTTGAATTTTTTGATAAAATCAATTGGAAATGAATATGATTGCTTAATGTATGCAACTGCAAATTTATAGGGTGCTTCAGGTCCTCCAGGGCCAGCGGGACCAGTTGGGCCATCTGGAGTGGTGAGTAAAATTGTCTTCCATAACAGGTATTGTGGAAATTGTGTCTTAAATGGTTTGTTGTTAAATACCTTACTCTGCCCCCTTGCTCATTTACAGGGCATTAATGGAGAAAAGGGGGAAGAAGGAGAGAGAGGACAGGCTGGATTACCCGGCCCCCCAGGACTTCCTGGTTATCCAGGACTGATGGTCAGTACCTGCAATATCAGAATTCATCATTCGCCTAAACTTAGCTTTACTCACATATACATAATTTACTATAATGTTGGCCATATAACTGCTGCTTTTAAAGCTTCTAATTAATGTTTTGTTTCATCCTTGTTTTTATATCCTCATACTTTCTTTTAGGGTGAACCAGGAAGTGATGGAGCAGCAGGTAAAGATGTAAGTATCTACTTTGGCTCGATTTTTTTATGTATACCTTTATTTTACTAGGTTAGTCTCTTAAGATTACAAATCTCATACGAGAGAGACCTGGCCAGAATGACAGCATAAATCACAAAAAACATGAAATACACAAGTAAAAACAAGTATACAAAATTTGGTAAATAAATACCTTTTTTTTTTAAAGTTTACCTTTTAAAAAAATGGCTAGATAAATGTCCTATAGTACTTGTCAATGTTTGTGTCAGCAAACACTATGTACAGCATACAACATAACATGTCGTTGCTGTCTGATAAAAGGCACGTATCTCCAAAAAATGTGTTTTTCAAGAGCATGGAAAATCTCTTTTTCTCATAAACAGTCTTAGAAAATGAATCGAAAATACCATAATTAGTCACCTTTAACACCATAAATAGAATTCTATCATTACAAATCTGTTAGTGAACTTTGATATATTAATTGGATACATGGATTTTGTTTTAGCAAATGTGTACATACACGGTTTTCTTGTCATGGGTTCCAATGGTGCATGTTCAGTTGCAGACTCGAGTCTAACTATTCGTGTTCCCAGAACTCAGTTGGTAGGTTATCGATTGCAAGAGAATTTATTTGTGGATATAATCTGAGCTTCCACGTACTATTTTATATCGAAATCAGTTTTATGACTAGGTTTTCTAGTCCAGCTGTTGAGTGGACTGTTCGGTTTCGAGACGCATTTTCCGGATCCAACACATAAATTAGTCAGAATTAGCTTTCACTCGCAGTTTCAAGAAGATGGAAATCTGGCAACCGAATATGGCTGGTATAGTCTACTTTTTAAAGACACCTGACACTGTGCATGCATGAATGGCTTTGGTTGTGAGGGAAACTCACAGAGCCAGCGTTATGTTGGTAATCTCTTCACTACACTTCAGCCGGTAAATTAATTCAGAGGTAAATTAGTTGACACTCTTCAAAACATACATATGCTGTTTCGATGGACACTTCTCAAGGCCAATGGAGATACTTGTTAAACAGCTGATTAAACATCTTTTCATTGGTAATTTTCAATGCATTTTCGATTCATTGGTCATTTCGAAGAGGTCATTTGACGCATTCCGTCTATGGTAAAAAGTGAAAATTGCCAAAAGTGGAGATACGTGTTTTTCATCAGACAGCGATGATTTGCAAACACAATGACCACATTTACATGCAGTTTCTACCATTAATTGTCATATTCTGTTTAAGCCTTCATTCCAAAAAAAAAAAAAAAGAAAAAAAGTGCTTCACACTTGGGATATTCATGTATACATGGTAATCAGCATATTCTGAATAAATGAATTCTGAATAAAAGACATACAAATTCTTTTACCATTATTGTCTTTGGAAATACTATTTAAATACTACTATTTAGTTGTTATGTATTTTAAATAATTCTGTGCAGTCATTTTATAAACTTGTAAATTCTCATAATGTCCTTAAAAATAGCACACAAAAGCATATTAAAAGCAAAATGTAGGCCATGAGACTATTACGAAGTTTTCAGTTATCTGTATGTTGATTAATGCTTTTTTCTATCGCTGAGCTTCTCGCCACGACTTGTAGCACCCAGCCTCAGAGTACCCAGTAATAATTTTTATTTAAAATTTTATAGATTTAAATAAATAATCTGTTATAGATATTCCTGATATTCCAAACAAATTGTTAACATGGCACAGAATTTCAATTAATGCAGATATATGCCAGCTATCTTATTCAAATTCTTGAAACCAGAATTGTGACTTAATATGGTTATTTCAATCTAGTTAATTTGTTAACATGATTCATTCGTATTTATTCCTATTTCGAATATGACCAAATTCTGATTAACATAGAAATATTATTGTGCATGTAAACACTGTCAAACTGCCTAACAGAATTCCTATTAATGCAGACATATGCTAATTATCTTATTCAGATTACTAAAACCATCATTGTGACCTAATCAGTTTATTTCAGTCAGGTTCATATGTGTGACAAGGAGGAGGGCGTGGCTGGACCACGTGCGTCTCTCTCTCTCTCGAACCGGCGTCTCCGGCTGCCCCTTATCTCGCTTTCCCGCTGATCAGCTGATTCAGCACCGGCCATGCTCCATCACGGCCCGGCCACGCCCTCCTCCTCGTCACAATATGTTTATTGATTCATTCCTATTCAGAATATGTCCAAATTCTGATTAATATAGGAATATTCATGTGAATGTAAACACTGTCAAACAGTCTCACAGAATCCCTATTAATGCAGATATATTGTACAGTATGCCAGCTGTCTTATTTAGATTCTTAAAACTAGAATTGGGACTTAATTAGGTTATTTCAGTCTGGTTCACGTGTTTACATGATTCGTTCCTATTTGAAATATGACCAAATTCTTATTGACATGGGACTATCCCTCTGCATGTAAACAGTGCCAAACAGTCTCACAGAATTTGTATTAATGCAGATATATGCAAGCTATCTTATTCATATTTCTAGAAACCAGAATTGTGACTTAGTCAGGTTATTTCAGTTGGGTTAATGTGTTTACATGATTCATTCTTATTAGAAAGAAAATATCAAATTTTGATTAATATATGAATATTCTTGTGCATTTAAACACTGCCAATGATTATTACCACAAAACTCAGTTATATTTGTCCCAGTTTTACTCCTCTAATTATCTGTAACCTCAGGGAGCCGCAGGCCTGCCAGGAGAACCTGGTCCACAGGGACAGAAGGTAAGATGCAGTTTTCACATCTCTGTTAAAATATCTTCGCTCCATTGAACGCTGTCATCTTTCTACATTCGATACGTCTTATTCTGATATAAGATAACACTTCCCCTGTTAATGTTGGCATTAACATACAGTATGTTAAGTTAAGTTGTCAGCTGGCTCCATCTGTAATCATAACAGCGTGATATCTAACCTCAGTTTACCCTCTCTCTATTTTTTCCCCCTCATCTGCCACTGTAGCCTGTCTGAACATCCCTCTCAGATTACAAAGTGACAACATTATGCTCAGTAATAAAGTCATAGAGAGAGGCTTTATCGCTCACTCTGACAGGACAGCATAGTCAGGATTATAAGTTTAGATGTGACTGAGATGAGAGCAGTGCTTTTCTTTCGAACCATTAGTAGAGGCCCTTTAATGTGTTAACACTGTGGTGACTTGCTTTAGATAGATTACTAAATGTACACACAGGACCATCACTTAAATGCACAAGACCCTGGACAATTTTTTTTTTTTTTTTTTTTTTTTTTTATGAACCCCCCTCCCACCCATAATACAGTAGAATTGCATTTCTCCATTGAATTTGTGCAAGTGAAGGTAAAATGTTATGCAGTACACATAGGTTTATAGACTTATTCAAATACATAGGAAGTTTAAATCTTATTCAGGGTGGACTTCATATTTAATTTGAAAATTAGCCTGTGAGGAATAGACAAACAGTCCATTCAATAGGTTGTACTCTCTTAATACCATAGGTTACTTCTAATTCTCACAACTCAGGTTTTCCAAAGTTTTTTATCTGCTGGGAATTTTTTGCAAAGAGGTATTTTCAATGTTTTGTCGGCTGAATGATTTATACGAAGATACAGTACACAACAATACAATGAACTGTCACTAATAGTTTTGTTTTGCGTCCATTGATTTATCAATAGCTCATTTGGGGGGAAAATGGTGAGCAAAATGTACTACCAGTAAGTGACATTGTCAAAATAGGAAGGGACAACTGAATGCAAGCCATATAAAATTATTGTGTTTTCCTGCTTGCCACCCTTATCATAAAACTATATGGGATGGACCTTAAAATTTTCAGTTTGTGGATTGTATAGTACTGAGCAGAAGTTTATATATTAGGACTTTTATATAGCGCCATAACTGGGACCACTGAGTAGCCTGTGGTTATTGTAGTACAGTGACCTGCATGGTAAATCACAGCTATGCCTTTGCTCTTGTCCAGGGTGAGGCAGGTACAGCAGGCCAGAGGGGACCCCCAGGAGAACGAGGACGTCCTGGCCCACCAGGAGGAGGCTTTGGGTTTGGCTCTAAAGGACCAGAAGGGATCATAGGACCAGCAGGACCACGTGGCGAGAGGGGAAGCCCAGGTTCACCTGGACCAGCTGGGGTCCCTGGATCACCAGGAATCCCAGGAAATGATGTGAGGCTTTTACAATGATGATAAACAGCCATACATTGTAGCTGAAAGAGCTTATTAATAGCGACTTAATAATGCATTATCATACAGAATAGTGTCTACTCTATCTAGATTTGAGAAACAATGAGTGATTGCTTGTGGTTTGACTAATAAGATGAGAGTCCTTATAATGTATGCAGTTTGGCAGTATAGTTTGCATCATTATTTTTACTTCAAACTGTTTCTATTTTTTTGTTTGTTTCCAGGCTGTTGTGAACTATGATGATTTAAGGTCCTTCATCAGACAGCAAGTCATAAAGATCTTTGATGGTGAGAATAACATAAACACATTTTACGATACATTATCCCTTGCTTAGCATAAACAACTTTTAATAGGAAAAAAAATGTTTAAAGTAACACTAACCAAGATTAATAAGTGCTGTAAAAGTATTGCTCATTGTTAGTACATGTTAACTAATGTAGTTAACTAATATCAACACATACAACATTTTTACAAATACGACCTAATAATTCAATGAACATACATTATTTGCAATTACGAACTATTTTACGGCATATATTTTGTTTTTAAAGATTTTAAAGGCTATAGTTAACTTGTTCCCGCAGAGCGCATGGGCTACTACATGTCACGAATGCAGATGCCAGTTGAGATGGTCGCATCCCCTGGTCGACCGGGACCCCCAGGGAAAGATGGAAGTCCTGGAATCCCAGGGCCCCCAGGGATTCCAGGCAGTCCTGGGCAGATTGGCCGTGAGGGAAGGCAGGGGCCCATGGGCCCACCTGGTAAGAGAAAATTGTGCTAATGTTTCCTGCAACAGATCTATGTGTCATGTGCTCAGTCTTCCAAATGGATGCTCTTATTTGTGTTTGTCCTCAGGTGCCCCTGGTGTAAAGGGAGAGAAAGGAGATAAAGGTGTAGGAGAGATGGGAGACAGTGGTCCTCCAGGTGCTCCAGGTCTGACTTTAAGTTATCTTAAATAATGTATGCGTGTATGCCATGTTTTTTTTGTTTTGTTTTTTTCTGCGGAACACAAAAGGACAATTTTTCCAAACAATAACAGTTCTTATTTACCAGGTTCTGTCAAGCTCTAAAATGAAAAAAAAAAAAAAAAAAAAAACACAATAAAAGCACCTTAAAAGTAGTAAATATGACTTCAATTCCAAGTTCTCAGAAGCCGTACAATAGATTTGTGTGAGGAAAAGACCCATATTTAAGTTGTAATTCTCTAATTATCTTCAGAGGTGTAGACTATCAGTGAAAAATGACTTAAATTTTGGACTTTTGGTCGTGGTATTGGAAAACAGCAATGAGTAAAAAATGTCTGTGTGTTCCATGGGGGGGGGGACAGCATACTGGTTTGGAATAATATGAGGGTGATTAAATAATGAAAATTTGTGGGTGATCTACTCCCAAAACGTCGTTTTAAAAATACTTTTTCTTTGGAATAACATGCACGGATTAATCATTCACAATAAGGCCAAGAATGTGCTTTACAAAAGTAAAAACAATTTTGATGCATTTCATGTTTGTCTAATGTCTTTTCCATGTTTATTCTGCTTTGACACATTGTTAGTTCCTTTCTTTTCTTCTATTCTGTCTTTTCACTCAGGTGTGCCTGGTCCTCCTGGTTACGGTAAGATGGGACCACCCGGTCCTTCTGGTCAGCAGGGCATCCCCGGGGTTTCTGGACCTCCAGGGACCCCTGGACAGAAGGGCAAGGATGGCCGTTGTCACCCGTCAGACTGTATGAGGATGCCTGTGGAGTACAACCCCAAAGGTCCCCCTCCCATAGGTCCCATGTACTAGAAGAGCATGTGAGAGGGTCTAAGAGAGGTAAAAGATGGAGGATGATACCCAATGATTGGCATTCTCTCAATGACTTACCTGTACCTACTAAGGCTTCAGAGAAGAACCATGGAGAACCAAAGGATTAGTGTGCATTTATTTCACAATGAGCAAGCCACTGATGCCAGGCCACTCACTGATTCATCACCAAAGTGGACATTTATAAGCTGTTGTTTGCTTTTGAACCAATGCAGAATGGCAGTGCATTCTCTACTACCACTACAACCGGTGCAAAATGCAAAACCCAGTGCATTGAACCTTCAACCTTATCCCAAAATGCCACACTTGCATCATAAATGTTTTTGAATATGATTTATTATAGCAAATGGAAGACTCCTAGATTCACAAGATACTCTTAACTTTACATACATGACGTCCCTGAACAATTGTGTATATTAGCTTAAATGATTTGTATTGGTGACAAGATTTATTTAGGAATCAGATTTCAGCATTTCAATAAGCCTACAGGCCCCACTAAAGATATCCGTTAGTTGCCTTTGACACCTCACATCAATGCTCTTTGTATTCTATTAAATTAATTTTGTGAATTAAATACAAGTTAAACAGATAGTTTATTCAAAAATGAAATGTATTTAATCGTTTACTCACCCTCATGTTGTTCCAGACATGTATGCCTTTTTTTTATCGCTTGGAACACAAAAAGAAATGTTTGGCAGAATGTTAAACTATGTCACCATTCACTTTCATTGCACCTTTTTTTTTTTTTTTTTTTTTTCGCCATACAGTGAAAGTGAATGGTGACTGAGTCTAACATTCTGCCAAACATTTCTGTTTATTTCGTGTTGACATTTTCATTTTTGGGTGAATTATCCCTTTAAGTCCTATCAACAGCTTCTGTGGCATGCTGAAAATAAACAAAAAACTGTTGACACATGCACTTACAATGGAAGTCTAAGGGGCAGCTGCTGCATGCTTACTAGGGCTGTTTGATTCCAGAAATGTGGAACTCGACTCTATTCCTGCATCGATTCCAAGAGTCCATTCCAGACTAATTTTTTTGATTCCGAAAATAACAGGAAGTAAAGTTAAATCTCATAATAAACAGCTCACTACTAAGCATTCTTTGCACTATTTATAACTGCATGAATTACATTTACTATTAATAGGTCCATTCTAAAATTAAATCAGGGCCTATATGCACATACCAAAGCGTGATCAGTCCCATGAGATACATTTGAGGGAAGTTTGAGTAGATGCACATGTGTTCCAAAGAACTACCACAAATAATCTTAAAAGCACCATTTAACCTACATTGGAATTGTCTGTTACCACTCACGAGAACCGTCCACTACCTTTTGTACTCTGAATAAAATGTCCAAACCATACACTTCAGTTTTATTTAAAAATCCAGGTTGTTGTACTGGTTTATTTCATACAATTTAAAAAAAAATATAGATTTTATAACGTGTACTTAAAATTATTGTTTTTGAATTTGATTTCATAAAATAATTTTAAATAAAAATTGTGTAAAATGTAGGCTACATAAAAATATATATATGTGCAAAAGGTTTTAAAGCACTAAAATGTCTAGAACAAGTAGAGAAGCATTACATTGTCGCTTTTATAAGTGCAGCACATTGATCATTTAAACTTAAACATACCGATTTGTTGATGTGAACTAGGAAGCTAACTCAACTCTGCCATCTCCTTGTTGCAGACTTGTTTTGTTGTAACATCGGGGAAGTCGTTTGTTATCGTATGCTAATTTACTGTCACAAATTTGGCATGTTATTTGATTTTAATCCAAAGTAAAATACCAGCAAACAATACAGGTCTGGAAAGCAGATATGTTGAACTGTGTGATTGCTTCATACAGATGAAAAAACAGAGTGGATTTACAGATGCTGACGGACTACAAAAGACTCAGAGTCAGGTTGATGATTGTTAAGATGCAGTTATTTTATAATTCTTTTGTAAATTGATTTAGTGCTGTTAGGCTTCTGAAATGTGTAGTAGTTCAGTGGTTGAGGAAATAAACACAGTCCAAAAATATCAACTGGTTTCCCTGAAAGGGAGTCGATTCCCAGCCCTAATGCTTGTCCCATAGACTTCCATTGTATGTGCATTTCTGTGTGCACGTCTATATTGTTTGTTTGTTTTTACAAACTAAGGTACGTAAGGTCAAAAGGTGGGTTGAAATTATTTTCTGTGGTTATCAACAGAATGCCACAGATGAAAGAGCTTAACTTGTATTTAAACTGGAATATTCCTTTAAGAATATTTTTGGCAGCTGCTAAATTTCTGTTTTGGCATATACAGTGTGGCATAAATATTTTTTGCCAATAAAAATGTCCTTCCACAGTTTGTTGAAGACTGAAATAATAATTTTGAGGTTATCATTAGGCATAGATATGGTTCCTGTGATTAATTATGTTAATTATTAAAATTAACTTCCCTGAGGGCTTGTGTTGTACATATTTATATGTAATGGCTTTTTGTACTTTTTATAAATTTGACATCAGCATGGCAGCCCTTGTTATTGTCACTTTGTCTCAGATATTTTGGAATATTGTGAAATTTTATAAGCTTTAAACAAATGGATGTTTTGTATGCAGTTTTGGGTTGGAAAGCAAACTTGTATAAGTTTGTAAGTTTGTATTTGTATAAGTTTGTTAGTGACACCTAGGCTATCTCTCTGTGAGCTCTGTGATGACATCTCATCCAACATGCTGGGCTCTTAAACTTGAATTTACTTCTCTGATATGCTGTACCACTTGCCAGTGAACCATCATGTGCTTTTAGAATGCTCTAATCTTAAGTAAGCTTTGCTAGTCATCTTGAAAAACATCAGTTCCCCATCCTTCATCATTCAGTTTTCATCTTCTCTAAAGCTAAATGCAAACCACCAGAAAGCTGTTCACTGTTTCTCAGTAATTCAGTACTCTGCTGCGGTAGGCAGTCCGATGCTTTATCATCTCTTTGTCACTCCTATACCTGCTCTGTGTGTGTATTAGCTATACTTAGCTATAGTTTGGGGACAAATCAGTCCATAGTATGTATAACATATGGGTTTCCTTTTCTATACTTTGGAAACAACATGGTCCTCAGAAGTTAGCTTAATCTGACAAAACTTCCCTTTGTGGACATTCTCAATTGGAAAATGACATAAAGCCAATAATGTTTTTGTAACACTTTACAATAAGGTTCTATTTGTTAAAATTAGTAATTGTATAAGGTGTCAAGAACTAACAATGAACAATATATTTTTACAGCATTTATTAATCTTGGTTAGTGTTAATATTTAAAGATAGCCTACAGTTTTTCACTGTTGGTTCAAGCTGGTTAATAATGCATTAACAAATGTTAACATACGCAACTTTTATTTAAAAAAAATGTATTAGTATATGTTGAAATTAACATTAACCAAGATTACTATGAGCTGAAAAAGTATTGTTCAGTAATAGTTCATGTTAGTTTACTATTGTTTCAAAAATACAACATATTGTAAGGAGTAGGTAGGATATTACAATTAGCTTTATGTAAAAAGTTGATGGTATGTCTCTGTTTAGATATTTCAGAAAATCAATGTGTGTACGTGTGTGTAAAGGTAGAGAGAAAGAGTCTGCATCCATATTAGGAGGATAACTTTGTCAGAGCTTATAAGTTTAGTTTTTCTGAGAGCAGTGAGAATTCAAATTCTCAAATTATGCAGTTTTCAAAGGTGAACATTTGAATGAATTTCATATTGGCTTTTCAGCCTTTTATTTATCCCAAGCTTTTAAAAATCCCTCCCATCATGCATCTCATCATAGCGATGTTTGTGTCAGCAAGTAATTTGTGTGCAAATCCTTTTTTGAAGAAACCTAAATGCAATAAAACTTTGAAAGCAGAATTGTATGATCTTGTTCTCCTACATTCCTGTCAATCCCAATATGACCTATATCAACCTTTTATATGTTTCTTCAATTTGTAACCATAGTGACAGTTTTGTATTTGCACAAAGACGACCAAACAGTCATGAAATGCTTAGTGTGGTTAAACCAAGAGTAAAATGCTCCAGTTACATGTGAGGTGTGTAATTTCTAACAGAACTGGAAAAATAATGATTGTTTTCAAACAGGTTTCCCAAACACTCATCTTGTCTTCCATTGGTAAGACATAAAGGTAGTCCCGCCCCAAACTTACTTTACTGGTTGAGCCAATGTTACCTGGCTGGACTGGTCAGGATGCTCAAACAAACAGAGCAATGTTTTTATAGGACTACAATGTTTACACTTTTTGGGGAAATCAATCTACAGATTACTTATTTTACATGAAGGAAAAAAAATACACCCTTCAGCTTTTAATTAACACTTTATAAATTACTGCAAATACAGACAGCAAAGGTTTGAATTTGGAGGTCGAAACAAGATTGCTTGTCTTACTGAAAATAGGTGAGAATGTATCCATTGTGATGAGAATTCATCCCCATGCTATTTCTGAAATATCTGTCATTATGGAAGTTTGTAGGCTACACTGGACAAGTTAAAATCATCTAAAAAAAAGTGACAAACATGAGTAAATTTAGCTTTATATCTTCAGCTGTTATTGTTGTGTCCTTCTTGTCAATCAGCAATACTACCATTTTCTTCAGTTATTTACATGGGCAGGAAAGCCTTTGCTAAATCCTGCCTTAAAAGCGTTTCAACTATTGTAGCATCTGTTGCTGCGCGCCATTTCTCTGACAAGCGTTTGCTTTTTTCCAACGAGAGTCTATGGGAGTAATGCATGTAACAGAATTTTACAGAAATGATGCACAAAATGTAAAAATTTTGTTACTGGGTCACTTGTGATACTGACACGAGGTACATAGAAAGTATACACACACAGTGTTTTTTCTTTCTTAAAAAAAAAAAAAAAAAAAAACTTTAAAGAAATATTGAGAGGAAGAGCATGCTATGGATTAACTATTCCTCATTCCCAAATGAACATGTATAACATCAGCAAGGACATCTACATTTCCTCCAAGGTAAATTAAAGCTTTTAACTTAACATTAATTCATGTATGTAATGCATTGATTCAGGTCTTAGTAAAGGCGACGGTATATAAAGCGTTGACAACATCACAGTGAGTGTGTTATGTTATAAGCAGTTCTGTACACTTACACTAATATTATCAGGTGTGTAATCGCCATCAAATGACGCTTTTCTCTTTTCTGTGCTCGTTTGTTTTGATTCTGATTCATAGTCTCCATAGTTTTCAATCAAATTACTGTGAAATGTAACAAATTATTGTCCAATAAATATGCTTTATAATGTCACTCTTCATTCCAGCCCACGTAAGAATATTATCAATTCCCTTTATGTACTTTATTTTGCCAAAAACCGCTCCATTCACATGAATCCCATTCATTCCTATTGGGAAGTTCTGCAAAGCTTTTCAGAGCAAGCGACCATAACCAAGGGGGCGGAGCTAAGCGAAGGGTCACTTGTATCTCTTTAGACGATGTATCTTTTGAATGGAGAAAGAAATGCTATCACGATCTATCTGATCAGTACATTGCACACTGATCTATCTCCTAGATTAAGAAATAGCATTCGTTCATTTAATGCATGCATGCACTTTTCATCGTGAACAATGCTAAACAAGAAGAGAGAAGGTCTATATTCAAAAGAAAGCAAAAAAGCAAAAAGACAAAAACAAAAACAAAAATAGTGTTGATAATAAAAGTTGTTCCTTCACGATACAGAAGAACATTAAGTTTTACAAAACGTTCCTCTTTATTGAGTCGGGTAAATCTGAACAACCAGGCAAAAACTTGAGTGTTTACAGACGAACCAAATAAAGAACAATAAATAGTAATTGTTAATGAAGATAATCAGTTCTCCTCTATTGTTTTGGCAAAGTACATAACACACAGCAACTTGGTAAAGTGACATACAGGTTCAGCCATTCACCAAAAAGTCTGAGCATTAAACCTGTATGGTGATTGGTCCTGAATGCTGATTAAATTCATTAACTTTGCATCTCTGTTTTATATTCTAAACCCACCCTGTCCATACAAAATTAATACACATTTACAAAGATTTACAGCATGGAATCCAGAGTATATGTCAATGAGAGCATACCTCTGTCTCACCTAGAAAAAAAATATCAAAGGCATTGTTTAATGGCTGAGACAGATGCAGTACAAACTGGGACATAATGTACACATGAGCTATCAAGTCAAGCTGGGAAAGCTGTTTACTTAAGCACAAGGTATTTTAATCTGTTAATGAAGGGTGTAGACTAGCTTTAAATTGTTTTTTATTGTTTCAATAATAAGATCATTTCTTGCCGCATCGATATCCTTCATCATATTGTAATTTGGATCAGATGAAATAAAAAAATAATAATAATAATATAAAAACAAAACAAAACAAAAATCAGCACCTTTGTTTGAAAGTCAATCTCACAGTTTTTCTAATCCAGGGCACGTTGATGATGTCATCTGTAATTTTATTGACAACATTCTCACGTCTCTCTGTAGTGGGATGGGACAGACCAGCAACAACTAACATTGCCAACATAAAACTTGCCTCCCATAGATGACATCAAATGTTACACATACAGTCCTAATACATACAAAAATTACAATGCCAGGCAACAACTGTTTGCTCCCCCCCTCACAATGGTGTGCAATGAAGAGAAGGCCTGTGTGCCCATCTTTCCATGCCTTCCACTATAAATCCTCCCTTCCTTTTTTCTCCAGATGTTCTTATGCCCCAGTAAAGGGCTTGATTTAATTGGATGGGCCCTTCACTGTGCCGGCCTCTTGTAGTCTAGGAGAAGTGTAGGCAGAGGCTGCCAAACATGCAGCTGCTTCACAATACCCAGGTAGACCAGGAGGACCTGCTTTGCCAGGGCGTCCAGCCTCACCCGCTGCACCCTGTGGTCCTCTCTCGCCTGGCCTACCGTCGCGGGCAACACCGTCAAGACCTGGAGGACCTGTGGGAGACCAGGACAAAACACATTCAGGTATACTAGCTACTTGAAATTCCCTCAAAAATTGTCAAATCTCATATCTGATCTAGATGGGTAAAGTTTATCAAGACAAAATTTGATGTTGGCTTTGACTAGTTTTATAATTCTGAAGTTTAATGGACATACAGACAATACAGAAAGACAAACAGCAAGATAGATAGACAGACTGTCACATAGATAGATAAACCATCAGATAGATAGAGAGAGAGAGAGAGAGAGAGAGAGAGAGAGAGAGAGAAACTTGAAGCAGATTAAAGGCCTTTTGTGGGTTGATTTACATTAGAATTTTTGAGAGTTAGGGTTTGAATTAACGAGAATTCCGTTGGCCAATTTGAGCATTCTGTCAATGTGAGTTTATGGGATTTTTCAGATTTTTGCCCATCTGCTGTGCAAAAACCGTAAGTCCGATCAGTTAGAAAAGATATACCACACTATTCTAGAACATTCTGAAGGTCTGTGCCGAGTTTGGTGGATGTAGCTAGAAAGCTTTGAGGGGAGTTAGTGTAAGAAATTTTGGCCTCAGTTTAGGGATTTTGAAAAAAACCCTAAACCAAGTTTGAAGAATAACAGTATGTTGGCTTCGTCATGCCAACATAACAATAAAAAAACAACAACTAGAAGGGTAAAGTTTGTCCAAACAAACTGACGTTGGTTTAACAAGACAGGAAAATCAGAAAAAGGGTTTGTTTACATTTGAATTTTTTACAGTTGGAATTTGAATAGTCTTTCTTTGCCCATTTGATCATTCGGTCAATGTAAGTCTATGAGGTTTTGGGGATTTTAGATCATCTGCTATTGGAAAAGCATTAGCATGATCAGTTAGAAAGACATAGCAACCAGAGTCAGAACAGTCTGTAGCTCTGTGCCAAGTTTGGTGAATGTAGCTTAAAGGGGGTCGCACACCGGACACGTCTGGTAGACGACATGGCACATTCTAAAATTCTAAGCAATTGTTTTCTATGAATGTACGCACTCGGCATCTGTAGGCGGTGCCCACCTACAACTCCAGAGGCTGCTCAAATTTCTGTCACGCCACGGAGCGCAGTTCGAATATTTTCCATTAAATTAGACCCAAAACATTATCAATGGGCATATATTATATACCCTAGCCTTGTTCATTCTTTAAGTAGTGAAAAACCTGGCCTGGGTAGCTCAGCAAGTAAAGACACCGACTATCCCACCTGGAGTTGCAAGTTCGAATCCAGGGCATGCTGAGTGACTCCAGTCAGGCTTCCTAAGCAACCAATTGGCCTAGTTGCTAGGGTGGGTAGAGTCACATTGGGTTAACCTCCTCGTGGTCGCAATAATGTGGTTCTCGCTCTCGGAGTTGTGCGTGGATGCCGTGGAGAATAGCGTGAGCCTCCACATGCGCTAGGTCTCTGTGGTAATGTGCTCAACAAGCCATGTGATAAGATGTGCGGATTGACTGTCTCAGACTCGGAGGCAACTGAGATTCGTCCTCCGCCACCCAGATTGAGGCGAGTCACTATGCCACCACGAGGACCCAGAACACATTGGGCATGCCAGTTTGGGAAGAAAAGGGGAGAACCCCCCCCCCCCACAAAAAAAGAAGGGAAAAACCTTGGTAGGTTTTGTGTGTAGTCTGCCATGTGAACTGCATCAACATGCCCTGTGTTTGATACCTGTGCCGTGTCCTAGCCGCGATGTGGCGTGGTGCTTCTCGTCTGGTGTGTGACTGCCTTAAAGGTCAGTTCACACTGCCCCATCAAACACCAACTGACACCAACACTTCCAACATTTTAAAGCTGGCTGGTTGTATTAAGAATGCTGAGAAACAAAACTGTCGTGCTCACAATGATCCAACAAACTTGCAACTTTGCATGTCGTTGTACGCCTTTGAAGACGACTGATAAGGAAGATGTTGCGAATGAAGCCAAACATGCGCGATTTAATATATAAATATTACGTATAATTGATTAAACATGTTCAGCGTTCATTACGAGAGTTCCACCGGAAGACGGCAAAAAAAAAAAAAAATGGTTACCCGTCTTGAAACTATCTTTGGTGTCTCAGCGACTGCTTTAAACTGGTTTAGATCCTATCTCTCATATCATAGGCAGTTTGTCTCTCTGGGAGTATGTAGGTCAGAGATTGGTTCAGTTCACTTTGGGGTTCTATTTTGGGCCCCTTACTTTTTAGTATTAACATTTTTCCTCTTGGTCAGCTCTTAAGATCACTCGGTCTTAATTATAATTTTTACACAGACGACACACAGATTTACATTCATTCTAAACCTGGTGATAATGTGGTAGTCACTTTTCTATTGCACTGTATTTCTGAGATAAAAATATGGATGACTCAAAATTTTCTTTTGTCTTAACAGTAACAAGACGTTATGCTCATTGGCTCTCCTCACCAACTTTGTAAAGCTGGCTCTTTAACTCTACCCGTGGATGGCCCTGCTTTATAGTTTCAAACAAAACTATAAAGTTATATTTAAGTTATATTTGATGCGAGTTTGTCATTTGATCCACATGTGCAGAATACGGTTGAAACTTCCTTTTTTCATCTCAGAAACATTGCAAGATTGCACACTATGTTATCTTTCTCTGTGGCTGAAAAGCTGACAAATACTTTAGTTTTTTCTCACATTGATTATTGAAATGCGCTTCTTGCTGGGGTCTCTAAATCTGTACTAAATAAATTGCAATATGTGCAAAACTCAGCAGCTAGAATCCTAACTAGGTCCAGGATGAGTGATCACATCACTCCTATCTTGGAATCCTTGCACTGGCTCCCTGTCAGGTTTTGTGTAGATTTTAAAATTCTCATGCTTACATACAAGGCTTTGCATGGTTTGGCTCCTCAGTATTTGGTAGAGCTTTTAACCCATTACACTCCAAAACATGATCTTCGTGTCTCCAATTTTGGTCTTTTAACTGTTCCTCGTCTATGCACTAGGGGTGATAGGGCATTTTCTTATTATGCTCCAAAACTGTGGAATTAATTTCCTTCTGATATTAGAGAAGCACAGTCTTTTAACCTACAGTATATAAATCTTATCTCAAAACAAATTGCTTTAGGATAGCTTTTACTTGATGATTTTGTCTTTTTATTATTACTATTATTACTTTAAATCGTGTTTTATTATTAACTGTTTTTGATGCATGCTTTTTCTGTTTTATGCGCTGTACTTCTGTTTTCAATTATTTTTTTCTATGTAAAGCACCTTGAGAGGCCTTTTTAAAGGTGCTATATAAAATAGTTTATTATTATTATTATTATTATTATTAATTTACACATGAGGTTTGTCCATAAAATGTGGGGAAAGTTCACATTTTATATTATTGCAGATATAAGTTAATATCAATGCAGTTCTGGAGAAACTGCAATAATATTTTTTTTAAATAAAGGATCTGTGTTTTTCATGCGAGTGAAAAGAGTGCTTCAGCACAAATTAATCTCTGTCTGTGTCTTGCCTATTTATACATATTCCCACACAAACTACTGAACCCAACATTAACATTAAGTTGTTTTCTTTAGAAAGGAACCAAATTAATTAACAAGTTCGCAAACAAAAATTGTATTATTCATGGTTGACTGTGTTTCTCCTGCTCTGTCAATGCAGGTGCGGTCACGCACATTCATTTTCTGTGAGTTGACAGGTACGCTTACATCATTGTCATGGGTTTGTTGGAAAATCATTCCACACTGCTCAAACATTCCAAGACCTGACAAATGCCGATTAAACATGCTGAATCGGTGAAAACAGACGCCAACGAACACCAACAAACGGCAACAGGGTGATCACACTGATCCGACAAAACCCAACAATTGTTGGATGTTGGTGTTTGTTGACATTTGTTGGGGCAGTGTGAATTGGCCTTTACAGCTCTAGTATGATTGACAGTCAGAGATTTTGGTCTTGGTTTATGGATTTGGGAAAACCCCTCAACCATGACTGTAGAATAACAGTATGTTGGCAATAACATAATGAAAAGTGGAGATCCTGTCACCATAGTGGAAGGTGGCATGGAAATCGAAGATGGGCCAATCTTAGTTGGAGAAATCTCAACGCTGAATATGGCGGCTGGAATGTACTGTAGGAAATCCTGCCTTTCAATTAAAATTAGAATTTCAGAGAGGCCAATTGAGCTTTCTGAAATCAAATTTTCTGTGTTCCCACTTGATTTCTGCTTTTTTTACCCAGACAAAATTAAACTTATGCATTCCTATCCGTCATATGCTCCATTACAGCTTACTTTAATGTGTATGCACCCTTATTGGTAAAGGCATTGCTTATTTTTTTTCCCCCTCTTGAATGTGCATGCACATTAGCTGGACAAAGAAATGTAATTTTGACTGACAGTATTGAAATGTTTGGTACATTTGAAGTCGATGTCTCTACTTGGATGACTCAAAAATAGCTGTCCGGGAAAGTTGCCAAGATTGCTGCTGAGTGAAGTTGCCTTAAAGTGACTTTATGGCAAGTTAATATGCTCACAGGTACACTTTGAAATTACCTTGCAGTCCAGGTGGTCCTGGTGGGCCTGGGTGTGGTCGACCAGGATCTCCTCTCTCTCCCTTTGCACCCCTCTTCCCTTAAAAAAAACAACATATAATGGGCAGAGGATGGAGATGATGTTTAGTTATGTTGCCTAATAGTATCTTCTAAAGAGTAAGAATTAGATTTGGTAGACATGCAGAATTACTTCACCTTTAAGGCCAGTGTTGCCTATCTGGCCTGGGCCCCCGATCATGCCAGGAATGCCACGGGCGCCGGTTAGTCCATGAGGACCCTGAGGTCCTGGAGCCCCTGGTGGTCCTGGAGGACCTGGAGGTCCCATGACACCTGCTCCACCCAGCACCGCTCTCTTAGCACTAACCGCAACAGCAGCTAACTTCTCTGTCAGTGGATTACAACAACACAAAAATGGTGAGTTCAGACTTGCTGGAAAGACCAGTTTTCCATGCTGGTTCAGGCTGGTGTATGCTGTCTAGTGTTGGTTTCTCACTGGTCTAGCTGGTGGACCAGCATAGCCCATCTGTTCACCAGCAAAATAATTGGTGAAGCTGGTGTACTGAGGAAGTTTTGCAGGTTAGGCTACTTAAAGGTGGTGTAAGCATTTTTTTATGGAATGTTCCTCTCTATTACCTGACAGATATCAATAGTGTCCTGGAAAATCACACCTGTTTCTGTGACAGCCCTATACTCTGTTAAGTCCAAAAAGCATGTGACCGTGGGCTGTGCTCATATTCTTTGTTTGGCATATCTGAAGATTTGGTGCTTTCTGCCCATCAAAAATTTTGCACATTCACAACGCAGCCAATATATTGAAAGCAATAAGCTGAGTGCATGGTAGTTTGGTAGGATCAGTTAAGTTAAACACAATAATCAGCTGCCTAAGCAGTTGTTAGCAAAACGCTAAATTGCTATAACTACTTTTGACACCTTTGACAATGCTGAGATGATGTGCCGTTGCTCCCCTGCTCCATCTCTAACTACTACTAATTGCCTCAATGGTATCTTTGGAGGACAGGGTTTTGGAAAGAAAATCAATGTAGTGGCTAAGGGCCCTTCACACTAAACGTGTATTTGCACCCATCTCCACTGTTTTAAAATAGTTTTCCACTGCAAACATGCGCTAGGCAGACATATTTGACCTTTGCATCATGTATCACTGTTTATTCAGCATCTCACCCAGAAGTGTCACCTTTTTAGACACCGTGTCAAAATAAAAATAACTTTAACTATTAAAAAAGTTCTGCTCTATTCGTAGCATTGCATCTAGCTTTTTTCTTTCGGAAATACATCCAGCCAGTGTGAATGGCCCCAAAGTCTGACAGAAGTTCCAGAATGGCTACCTCATTTACAGCACCTTTATAATGCCTAGTAAGGAAATAAGCACATCATACTGGGAACCAGCATCCAAATATGCTGGTCATTTCTTCAGGGAGGTGAGATCAGCTTAAATATGCAATATGAGGGGTTATGTGAATACAGTCTGTTTTCAATAAATGTCTTGGACAATGGTCAGGGTCAGAGCAATAAAAACCTGCAAAAAGTGCAGAACCTACAGAACTGTGCAGAGTACAAGCACATCTCGTAGTGTGTCCTGCAACATTGGCTTAATATCATTAAGATAAAACCCAGAGCTGGACAACAGTGTCAGATGATCATCTGTTGACCAGTTCTCAAGGTGTCACAGTGGGCAAATCTCCACATCGAAACTGCTTCCCTGTGTGGTATGAACCAGAAATCCTCTCGTCCCTTCAGTCTGTGTGTGTGTGTGGGTTTGTATAAGCAATTGTGTGTTTGCAATAATAGGCTGACTGAAAGACAGAGGGATTACATTGTGAAATGGTGGGAGCCAACAGAGGTTATCATGGGCCAGTTCTGGTCATCTCTAGCAAAATAGAAGGCCAGAGAGCAGAGACTGACAGTGCCTGAGAAAACTGTGTGAGGAAGTCCATTTAGAGCAGCAGATAAATAGCTGTGTAGTCTGCAGTGTTTGGCAGGAAAGCTGTCCCTGAGGTGTTTCAGATTAATACATCTCTGTGGATGAAATGTGCCATGTGGAGTTTGCTCTTTCTGTGCCTTCATTTTGACACACTGACTGCAGTCAATTTGGATGGCAATCGTGGGTAATCTCATGTTTATGAAAAGAGAAAATGGTAGTTATTCACCTTGAAGCATCTTCAGGACCACATCAACGATGTGCTGATCTGAAGTATCACGGCCCTGGAAAGGGATATCAAAACAAATAAAAATTGGAAATATTGGGAACACATTTTTGTAAGTCTATTTCCTTCACCCCTAAGGGTTCTTATTATATTCTGCAAGTGCTCTTACATTGTGCTGAGCATTGCATGCCCACTGCAACCTGTCTGACTGATGCAACACTTTAGCTTTGTTGTACAGAGGAATAGAATACTTTCTTGCAACCAGTATGATTATAATGGTCAGGGTACAAAAATAAAGTGGCCCAGAAAAGTATTTGGACACTTAAGCCACATTTGTATGGATTTCAATGTATAAAAATACAAAATATCAAACCAAGTGGTGCGTTTTTTTAAAGCAGGATGGCACCAGGTTAAAAAAAGTCACTGCAAAAAACGCAAAGACATGTGAAGTTAGTTCTGAGAAAAGGTTCAGCATCATTTTCTTACAGATGCCACTTGGTTTGATATTCTGCTTTCAAAATTGAAGTGTCACTTCAGTGTCTGACAACTTATTTGGGCCACTGTAATTTGGGAACAATTTTATGGCACTTTGTTGATGATGTCAGACACTCACAGCCGGTCCCTGTATTCCAGGCATTCCTGGAACACCTCTTTCTCCAGTAAGGCCACGTGGACCAGGTAGGCCTGCGGGTCCCTGGTCTCCTGGTTTACCAGGATCTCCAGTAGGGCCATTGCTCCCTTGATCACCAGTCACACCTTGCTGTGATAGAGGATGCAATAATTAAGGACATGAGGTAAAAAAAAAAGAATATATATAAAAAATAAAAAAACACTATTGTCTTCATTCTGAAGGCAAATATAATGCATAATATTAAAGGTGAAGTGTGTCATTCCTGCACCACCAGCAACACCTAACGGAATTGCAAAAATAGCTAAATTTTAAAACGTTCAGAATAAAATGTGAGTGACTTGCCAGGGCAAATCTTAGCATTACAATGCTGGAGTTGGCCTGATAATTTCCCAGTACTCACAAAGCCATTGTTAGCTGCTGTTCACACCGAAAGCGTTTGGGCTAGTAGGCAATGCTTACAGTACATCTGCACTGTTTATCAATAGTTTTCCTTTAAAAACAAGCACTAGACAGGTGTCTGTAAGTGTTGCGCTGTGTCTCGGTGTTTTTCAGAAATTCACACAGAAGCACCACATTTTTTGATGCCGTGTCAGGTTAAAACGATCTTAACTTTTAAAGCACGTCTCGAGATGTCTACATTCTGTCATTATCATTGTGCTGCGCCGTGCGTGTTAGTTCAAGACCACGTCTGTTCTGAACGGTCCATACGTTTTTTCATAGTGTTTTCGAGGGTGTTGCCAGGGTGTTCTAGGTGGTTGCTAGCCAGTTGTTGAGGTACTATCAGTGATTGCTAGGGCATGTTTAGGCAGTTGCTTACTGGCCAAAGTCAAAAGAACCCACTTTGTTATAGAAAATGTTGTGGCACCTACAGTTGATATGAAAAGGGGTCCTCGGTCAGTGTAGGTCTCGGGATGCCTTGCTTATAGTTAGTTGTCTTTGCAAATTAAACAAGGATAGAAGAAAGTATTTTAACATCAACGAAATGACACACTTTGCCTTTAAGGTACTGTTTGTCACATCCTGCCCTAATTACAAATCAAAGCACAAAGAATGAATTGAACTAAATGTGTGAATCATTCTCTGTGTTCTTCATGCAGTCCTTACCTGTCCCTTAGGGCCAGGCTCACCAGACTGTCCCTGTTAGAAGGAGAGACATGATTTGAAAATGAACAAAAGTCTGCTGGAAGCAATTCATTAAAAAAGTCTTCAGACTACAGCTTTATTTACCTTCTCTCCTTTCTCTCCAGCCAATCCCTCTACACCAGGATCACCCTGTGAAGGAAGCAGGTTCGATGTATCAGTGTCACCCTGACCAGTTATCTTTTATGATATGCACTATGATATATGGCTTCCATTTCTCTCCATAAATATGGGGATATATTTATCTGAGGGTATACTCACAACGTCTCCCTTTGCTCCCACTTTGCCTTGAAATCCCTGTAAGTAGATGCAATTGTAGATCAGATATCTCTCAGTGTCAAGCCTAATGGGTGAGGCACAGGCAATTTATTGTGGGTATAACTTATTTTACAGTATACTCTCAAAGCTCACTAAATCAACAGGCTTTTTACCAGCAATATTCAATGTATTAAACGGCAAGGATATCGTAGATTAAAGGACAACAAACATTAAAGTGTCCATAAGAGGATATTTCATGCTAGATTGAGGGGTATTATTGGGAAACATGGACATGAATTATCTACTGTAAGAGTTATGAGATGTCCTCTATTGGAAAAACATTGCAAAACATGAGTGAAGACTGCCATCATGTGGCCATACTTCAACACTTTACCAGTTTAAACAGGATAGTTCAACAACAAAATGAAAATTCTGTCATCATTTTCTCACCCTCAGGCTGTTCCAAACCCATATGACATACTTTTATTCTTGTGTGGAAACAAAAGGAGATGTTAGGCAGTATGTTAGTCTCAGTCACCATTCACTGTCACTGTATGGAAAAAGATGCAATGAAAGTAAATGGTGACTGAGGCTGTCATTCTGAATTACATTTCCTTTGGTGTTCTGCAGAAGAAAGAAATTCATACAGGTTTGGAACAACATGAGGGTGAGTAAATGATAACAGAATTTTCATTTTTGGGTAAACTTTTACTTTCAGGAGGTCAGTTCAGTGGCTCATTGGTTTGCTCATGCATATATGTTGAAGTAGACACAAACACAAACCCTGTCACCCTTTGTTCCTGTTAGACCCTGAGCCCCTGGCACACCCATAGGCCCTCTTTCTCCCTTACTTCCCTGTGAGCAAATAGAGAAACATACAGGGAGGGTGAATATTAAAATAGATTTCAAAAGCAATTATTGCCCTCATCATTGTGTGTTCACATGTCTTACAGGGTTCACTTCCCACACCTTTCAACCAATGCATTTCTATGACTTTTTCATTCTTTCATGATTACTGGATAAGGATGTTTAAGAATAATTTCACTTGTGAGCTTGGTTCACATGAACAACAGAACATTTTGAGGTCACATGCAAAATCAATCATCAATTTCCAATGATAGGTAGTGCTATAATTTACAAAAATCCTATTGGTGCATCTGTGATCAAAGCAGTTGAAATCTGCCACCAAAAAAATCCAGGATCAACAGCATCCACAGGATCTATGCTTTCAAATTTGATTATCTTCTCCACATGTGTTTGGACCCCAATAATTGTAACTTGCGTTTATATTTATAAAATGCATTATATTTCTACTTTAAATAAAAATGTTGTCTGTTTTAAATGTTGCACTCACAAAGAGCAATTTTGATCTATCTGATTATGATATTATGTGATGTATTTACGAATTAAATCACAGTTTTACAATTACGTCCAGATATTTCCTTGTTTTCATGACTGTGGGAACCCTGATTATACCATAGCAGAAAAATCTATGCAATGAATTATGAAGAAACTTACAGGCAAGCCAACAATACCAGGAAGCCCAACTGGTCCTCTCTCTCCCCTGTCACCCTGAGGAAGGAGATAAAATGATGAGAAGGATCTTGTATAATTCATAATAATAAATCATTTTATTTATTTATCACACTTTATACATTTGCACATATACAGTGAAATTCTTTTTTTCACATATCCCAGCTAAGCTGGGGTCAGAGTGCAGGGTCAGCCATGATACGGTGCCCCTGGAGCAGATAGGGTCAAGGGCCTTGCTCAAGGGCCCAACAGTGTCATCTTGGCAGTGCTGGGGCTTAAACCCCCAGCCTTCTGATCAATAACCCAGAGCCTTAACTGCTGAGCCACCACTGTCCCTGCCCCTTTGTGTATTTATGTCAATAACATTATTGGTAAAGGATGGCAAATTCACCTTTGGCCCAGGAACTCCCTCCATGCCAGCTTCACCTGGAGGACCTGGCTCTCCCTGAGAAAGTGAGGAGAGAAAGAAAAGATATAAATACCAAAATAAACTAGATGCTGAGAAGCCACAACAAATCTGAAAGAGGAGTCTGCGGAAAGAGGGAGGAAAACAATGTCCTTGAAGAATATGATATACCTGAGGTCCTGGAGCACCTTGCATTCCCATCAAGCCTCTGGGCCCTGGCTCACCCTAAATAGAAAAAAGAACAAACATAATGACCGTTATTAAACAAGTTTCAAACAAAATAGTTAGTCCCGCCCCAAACTTGTGGCATTGGTTGAGCCAGTGTTGTTATGTCCTACCCACTCAGGCTGCTTATAACATTTTTAATAAGCTTGATATGACTGGAGTCTTCATCTAATGTGTGTATACATTATTTGTAACATATTTTTTTAATGATTTTAAACACAAGTCACTATTATTTCTTTCAGGGGTAAAACATTTCTAATGAGGAAAATATAACAGTGCACATTTTCCATGTTTTCCTGACCACTGGTACAGTATCAATACACATCCAAAACACCAAACAATGGTTTAAAGTTTAAATGAAGTATCTACAAAAACATGGATATACTGTATATATATATATATATATATTATATTCTCATGATCTTACCTTAACTCCCAATTCACCCTTGGCTCCTGGGATTCCAGGCAAACCCTAAAAAATTTGAAAAATTGTGTGAACAATAAATGAAGTGACCCCTGTAGACCTCCTTGGAGGGCTCCATGTCTGTCCCATACTCTGTGCTGATTTCAGAACAAGACTGCAATAACTCATCCTGTTAGAGAAGGCTCCTGCATTATGTGTTGTGCAGGTACATTCTGATGTTTTGTAACATAACCAGCATGCTCCATTACCCCAAGCTGACAAGAGAGTCACGTTTGATGATGATAAATTGTTAGCAGGAGCAATTTCAAGATGGTTTAAGCTCCAAAATAGCGAGGCCAAGAATGTCACACAGGGACTATTGCCAGAAAAATGCACTGAACTTTTCACTTTTTTCTTTTTCTAATATTCCTTATATAACAAGGTACACAATGGACTCTAAGAGTACATGAGGAAGATGGGGATGTTTGTTCCTCATGCATATAACATTGACAAATGCTACATGTATGTAGGGTATGGAAGGGACAATGAAGTATGAAATTGACAGAGAACTAATTTCACTTACTGGATCTCCCTGGTGACCAGGAGCACCTGGTCTTCCATTCTGTCCTGGAGCACCCTACAGAAAGACATAAGAGAGTGCATAGAGAGTTTTCATGAATTATTTTCGGTTTTATACACGTAAAGTGTTGCCATTCATCTTAATTGCAAAAATAAAGTGTCCCACTTTACCCACTTTTTGTATTCACCCTACTGCGGTCAAGTAGTTTTGTATAATGAAGTCTAAACTATGTAACTGAAAAATGTCCCATGCAATCGATATTCTACATTGCTGTGCTGTGCTAAATTCATGTCTCTGGTATCCCTCCACATTCTCATTCTTCTCCCCAACCCTACCCCTATCCCCACCCATTTTCCTATCCTTATCTCTTCCTAACCCTTACACAACTGTTTATATACTTTGTAACTAGTCGTGTAATACGCAGGATAATGTACAGCCAGCCGGTCAGTATCACAAAATATTAGAACTATGGGGTGATATATGACCTTGATCATCATTGTTTGGGTTTATTTTGCAACTGTACATTATTCTTTACCTACGGTATGTCATATCATGTGTCTCTTTGAATGGCTGCCATTCAAAATAATTTAAGACCCTTCAGTTTGTTGGACTGAAAAATAGCCATCCATACAGTCCTTACCTTAATTCCTGGGATGCCAGGTGTGCCATCTTTTCCATCAATTCCTGGAAGACCCTGACAGTACACATTAATAAAATTATTTTGAACATATGTTGCAGAGGTTAACTATCAAAAGATAATTTCATGGATGTGTTTTAAGTGAAACTGTAATATAGATTTTAGAGATTTTAACATACATTCTCTCCCTTCTTTCCAACCACTCCCTGAGGCCCTCTTATACCACGTTCTCCCTACAAGGAAACAACAGTTATTCATTAACGGTACATCGGATGGATGGATGGATGGACATGATTAAAATAACACAGTTTGCTAACACTTACCATGTCACCTTTATCACCAGGCTCTCCAGGTGGTCCTTGGGGTCCTTCTTCTCCCTGAATTGCACAGTAAGTGTCAATATTGTGTCCTCTATCAGTTATGACAAGTAAATGGATTCAAACACATGCAAACTTACAGGGCGTCCGGGGATACCAATTGGTCCAGCAATGCCTTTATAACCACGGGGTCCCTGCAACAGAGCATGTAAAGCACTAAAAACGTTTAAATCAATGGTAGAACATAAAGGAACAAAAACATTTTTCCACTGATTCTATGAAGTTCTGGCATGCTCAAGTAGCTGAAGTTGTTCAGTGTTTGTTTAGAGTCCACTGAGCTTTCTCAGAGTAAAATAAAATCCATAGATGCAAATCAATTCTTATGTACAATTCTGTGGGGAGGCTAAAATTTACAACAGATACAAGCTTTTGATTATTTAGCTGATAATGTCTAAATGTCATACAGCCTGACAAACTTATTGTCTAGTCATCTCACAATCCAAGGCTATGTAATAAAATAAATCACAGATATGACTTAATGGACCAAACCACCCACCCCCAGTTACAGAAATGCAGAATGTGTATTGTTTATAATCATGACTAGAAGCCTGAGACAGACAGTGTTACCCTCTTTGTTGCTGCATAACTCCTATTTGGCATAACCTGCTCTGAAGTATTGTCTTTAGCTAATCAGGCCAGTCAAAATCATAAACAGTCCAAGTGTAAAGAGATAATATGTAATATTTTGAGAATGAGTGACTCACTGTCTCGCCTTTGGGCCCCACCATTCCCGGATACCCTCTCAAACCCTGTGGTCCCTTTAGTGATAGAGAAAGGCAGACATTTTACTCCATGGTGGATCTAAGAAACTTAAAGTTACTTGCCATGATATAACAGCAAGAGAGGCTTAAATGTGCTTATTGACTAGGAGCAAAAGACAAACCAGAACAGAAATAAATACATTACTGGAGGGCCTGGTATTCCTTGTTCCCCAGAGATTCCGACATCACCCTTTGAACCCTTAAAAAATAAAGACATAAACAAAGATGAGACTTATCCTTATTCTTTGGTCACAGACTATGCATTATTATTTGGTATGACCTCAAAGACAGAAAGACTCTAAATCTGTATGTTTGCTTAAAGGTAATTTAGTCAACTTTAAGAAGTACATTAGCATATATAGCAGTAGCATATATGGCCTCAAAGCTAATAGACATGGAGTAAAATCCATAGTCATACAACACTTTCAAACAACTTTAAATTTTAGTTTAGAAAGTCGTGCTCTGCATTATAGTCAAATCAACTTTGTTCCTGTAGTCTATCCTAATATCCTTGTGGGGCTCATTAAGTCAAGATTAATTTCACAGTGCAGTAGTTGCTCAGTACCTGGCGGCCCCCATTTCCTTTCATCTGGATCAGTGTGTTCTATCTTGAGTCTTGCATCCAGATTAGTGGAAGTTATATGCCTTTTGGGGCTCCATTAGCTCATAATCCTACTCTTTTGGTGGACTGTGTGGGTTTGTGCTTTGTAAGAATACTAGGGGACCTCAAAGCATGATCTGGAAGCTTAATAAACATTGTTTTATTTGCCTAGCACTTCAGCATTTCATCTTTTTGTTGCACTCTGAATGTTATCATGCAAACATTGTACGCTGCAGATATTGCGTGCTTGATACAGCTAACAAAAAAGACTGATTGCACTGTGAATTTGGCGACGGTATGTCAAAAGTTCTGCTGCTGAAATTAGTTTGTGCTTACTTAAATTTGTGAAATCACTACTGCCCCCAGTGGCCAAATTGGAAGTGTTGTTGATCATATGGGCACATGTGAGTGAATTCCACAGAGAATTTTGAAGCTGCAAAAAGCAACAACAACAACAACAACAAAAAAGTAATTCATAAGACTCCAGTGGTTAAATATGTCTTCAGAAGTGATATGATTGGTGTGGGTGAGAAACAGATCAGTATTTAAGCCCTTTTTTTTCTATAAATTCTGCTGTCTGCCCAGTGGGTGGTGATATGCACAAAGAATATGAATCACCAAAAACACAAGAAGAAGAATGTGAAAGTAGAGATTTACAGTAAAAAAAAGGACTTAAATATTAATCTGTTTCTCACCCACACTTACCATTTCGCTTCTGAAGTTATGGATTTAACCACTGGAGTCTTATGGATTACTTTAATACTGCCTTAATGTGCTTTTGGAGCTTCAAAATGTTGCATTGTATTGAACAACAGAGTTGTGATATTCCGCTAAAAATCTTCATTTGTGTTCAGCAGAACAAAGTCACACACATCTGGGATGACATGAGGGTGAGTAAATGATGAGAGAATTTTCATTTTTGGGTGAACTATTCCGTTTTTTTCATGTGATCTGAGTTAAGAAGTGCAGTTAATGATACAATTGTTGTCGGATTCTACTGTTGATTTGAAATATGTTATTTGGTTGTAATCTCTACCAACCATTTGGAAGATTTCGGTCTTCCCCCTTTCAAATAGATCAGAGCTGTACTTTTATGTTGCTTGTATCCATAAAAATTAGCTTCCCGGGAGCATTCCCAAGATGGTCGCCGAGTGGACTGACTTGCCTGGAAAGAGACTTTGCTCTACCCCTAACCTTATATCTAATCATCAGTGGAGTGAAAGTGTAATTTTAGAGCGAACATGCAACCTCTGAATCACGCTTACCATTCTTTATGTGTACAAGATTATATCCTGGTTTCCATAGGACCAGAACTCATGTCTCTGAGGTTGCTCTTGCAGTGCACGTCAGTGGCACCACAGGGAAAGTTAAACACATTTTATTTTTACTGTAAGTTATATTGAAAGTTAACTATTAAAGTTTATGGGCTGTATAATTAATTTATTTGTTTAAAAATTTTTTTTACAGGCAGGATTATGTATGTAGCTCAAGTCTCTCTCCCCCAGAAATAGTTGAAATAAAATGTATTTCATAAAGCATAAAAAGGTACCAGGCAAAATAGTACAATTAGTGTGTTTTACAAGAAAGACATGCACCAATCAAACATAAATGTTTGAAATATGTTATTTGGTTGTAATCTCTACCAACCATTTGGAAGATTTGGAGTCTTATGGATTACTTTTACCTAAATTATAATTTTATATAATATTGTTTAAAAAAGTATCTGTTTCATAAAATATTAATTTAATCACCAGATAGAAAAACATACCAGTTTTCCAATGCTTCCTGTATCTCCCAATACACCAGCACGTCCCTTATGTCCCTGTGAGGAAAAATAATTTCACAATCAGTCATTAAATTGTACCACACAGAAGCTTTTTTATTTTTATGGATAGTTCCAGTCCTGAATGCTGATTGGTCAATACCCTACATCATTACAGCCATGCTTAAATACACCATACACAGTAGCTAGCTACTGTATATCGCTGCTCAGCACCCATAGAATAATGTTCAGCTATCATATACTATACATCTCAGGGACTATACCTTATGGCAGAAGGATGACACTTAATGAATTTGCATTCTATAAATAACCTTTTAATGTAACTGTGTCCTTAACATTTGTACTCTTTTATGTATTTTATTACAAGTAACTGTTTTGTAAAAGCAACAAGACCTTCAAAGCTGTGCAGTAGTGAGAATATAGTCACGGCTGAAAGGCTTAGAGGTAGTCCTCTGCATTTTACAGTAATACAGCATGGCCTTACATAACTTATTGCTTAAATATATGCTTTCACAGTCAATTCAACTCCATGGAAATAATATGAATTGCCAACCTTCACTCCCTGTAGTCCTTGAGGACCCTTTGGCCCAGGTGGACAGTTGGTTGGACACTAGAACACAAAATTGTTGCATCGGATTAAAGTACAAAACTCAGCTTCCAAATCTCTTGATCACTTTTAACAGAACACAGGCAAAACAATCAGATCTGTTTAACTCAAGCCATAACAGCTGATTGCAAAAAGTGCAGCATAGGCTTGGATTCATTTTAGATCTCAGACCAGCAACCTATAATTACAGTAAATGGATGATAAGTATTGATCCAGACTGTACTGGGCTCCAGCTGGGCGCAGTGCTGGAGAAGCAGTCAAGCAATCTGCCACGTGATTTCCCTTATGCTGTGCAGCAGACTCCTGGCAGGCTGGACGCACATCACAGCCCTAGGACTTACTATCGCTCTTGATCCAGAGAGATACAAATGGGAAGGAGCCTTTGATGGCAACCATTTAATGAAGCTCATTATATATACATATATATCATCTATGAAGGCTGAGATCAATAAGGGGTGGAGCAGTTTCTGAAGATCAGTTTCTGATTGGACAAAAAATAAAAATAAAGTCAAAGAGAACAGTGCAAAAATAGTAATTGTTGTCATTTTAGGGCATACATTAGAGCAGTTTGCAATAAAGGTAATGCAACAGTCAGGCAAATCAAAGGATGCAGTATAAAATGTGTAGGATTATTTGTATTAATGTAATTCGTGTCACTGTGTGATAATGACTAATAGCAGCCGGTGCCAGCAAAACATCACTTCAGTCTATTACAATGGACTTCAGAGGATGAACAGATGCCAACTCCAACCATAAGACATGGGATACTTCATATGCCATTGCCTGAACCTTGGACTTAGGATAGACCTCACCGAAATTACCGGCCAGGTTGAACTGCGATGCACTGAACTGATCTCTGCCTACATCACCTCGGTCTAATGATGGACTACACTCTTGAAATGACATACATAGACTATCAATTAATTGCCAACAAGACCCTTCATCAGCCAACTAACAAAGACAATTGCATCTATGTGAACTCCTGCAGTTAATCCAGGATGGACTTCAAAGACATTAGTCATTAATCTTACAGTTCATACAAAATCTTTGTTTTAAACACTGACCCTTAACACTTACTTTGTTTAATAATTTTAAACCATGAATTGCACTATACATAAGTAATATTGGCATTATATTCATCATGTTTAGCCAGAGGGGAACTGGCCCCCACAGTGAGTCTGGTTTCTCGCAAAGTTATTTTTCTCCATTAACCAATATCTTATGGAGTTTTGTGTTCCTTTCCACAGTCACCTTCGGATTGCTCACAGGGGTTATAAATACAATTATTAATTAATTACTTTTTTAAAACAATACACAATCATATTTTATCAAACTACACAATATTACAGTTTTATCTTCTGTTAATGCCTGATCTTCTGTAAAGCTGCTTTGAAATGATGTGTGTTGTGAAAGGCGCTATACAAATAAAAATGACTAGACTTAATGTAAGACAAGACATAATGTAACATCACAAAGCGTGCTAAACTGTATTTTTTTTGCAATTAAAGAAATATACAGGAAAGTTGATGTGTTAACATTTGCATTATGCCACACAGGGGGGAAATATTACATACAAAGATGCACTATTAGAGCTGGGGTGGGGCATTATCATGCAAGAGTAAACATTTTTATGAATAGTTTTGGGAAAACATTTTTTCTATTTGACCAAAAGCCAAACTCAGAACGAACTAAGAATATAATTGCGCAAATCACAGAAGTCCAATGCAGATGAAATTGAAACAAGTTTGTAAAAAAAATCAGAATACATCACAGTTTTGAATAACTGTACACTATACGCAAAGAATCGCAATTATAGTATTGGTAATATGGCCATTGCCATGTACCTGCATGGAAAAATCATGGAAAAACCACTTTACCTGGAAGTCAGCACTGCCTTCCTCTGCACCCAAAAACTTTCCTGGTTGACCCTGAAATTGATAGAGAGATAAAGAATTGAGAAAAAAAAGGATATCGATGTAGTTGTCTAAGAAGAAAATAAATATGTTTGGAGAGTATATTCATTATGAAGGAAAAGTGTTCTGAAGCAGATCACTAATGGGTGCCTTTGAGAAATGACATGAAATAAAGCAGAAAATGAAATAAAACACATGCCCAGACATGCAGCAGTAATAAGATGAGATGTAATTTTTCACAATTCTGACACTATTAGCCAATATTTTTAGCTCCACAACTTTATTTACAGAATCAAATTTTGTGGTTTCACTTGAGAAAACTGCATTTCAAAATGAAGCTGACACATTACTGTGAAACATTACAGGGACTTACAGGCTTGCCTGGCGGTCCCGGTAATCCTGGAGGTCCAGCACTTCCCATAACGCCCTGTGTGATGAGAGATTGGAGTGAATGTAGACCATTATTCAGTGGTCCATTTAATTACATGGGTTTACATGAGAGAAATTCTTTAATGTTTTCCCCAATTTTACTATTAACATTGGCTAAACTTCAACCAAAACGGTGATCTTGGTAAGTAACAATGGATAAATCTGAGCAGTATTCTTAACCAGGCAAGAATTGCATGTTGTTATGTTATTATGAAGATGCATAGAGTAAGACCCACCTTTGGCCCAGTAGGCCCAATTTGTCCAGGAAGCCCAATAGCACCTGGTGCTCCCTGTAACAAGATAATGAAGAGTGAAATTAGATGCTTGTTTATAAGACAACTTAGACTGTGCTGTCAAATCTATGATTATAAGTAACCTCTGAGGGCTACGTTCTACAGAGATATGTACTTCATAAGGTTTTGTTAGGTCTGCATTGCAAAACAATTTAGTACATGCAAAACTGTTTCCCCAAAACAGCCAGCATTGAGATATTTATGTGAGAATATCACTCTCTAAAACTGTATGGGAAAAATGTATTTGTGGTTTAAAGTCAAAATGAACATATTTACTTTCTTAATGCATGTTCTGGGACTTATTGTGCTAATGCACTGTAATAATTCCAAGTAATATACTGTATATTGTAATCTTTCATCAAAATCGAATTACTTGTCCAATCTCTGTGACTTTCCTTTTCGACTAACATTACTGACCCCTTTAGCTTTTCCACCCCTCCCCAATAACCATCTTGTCTATGGCTGCATCCGAAAGCTTTGGCAGCTGCCTTGATGCCTCAGTGCCTAGTAAATCAATGACTTCAAAGACAGCTATTTGCATATGATAGCCTTCCAAGGCATCATATCTAGAGCTGTCAATCAGTTAAAATTTTCAATAAAATTAATCGCATGATTTGCCAATTTATTAATTTAATTATCAGATATAAATCACATATATAAAAATTCAATTTATGATTAAATAATTATAAATAATCATATTTAAATAATTACACATAAAACATACTTTGTATGTAATAATTCAGAGAATTAAAATACATTACATTATTTTGTCAGATAAGAACAGCACGTTAAAGGAATAATTCACCCAAAAATGAAAATTCTCTCATTATTCACTTACCCTGATGCCATCCCAGATGTGTATGACTGTCTTTCTTCAGCAGAACACAAAGAAAGATTTTTAGAAAAATATTGAAGCTCTGCAGTAAGTAAACTGGTGCCATCAGGCTGCTGGCTATTTGAAGGTCCAAATAGCGATTATCGACTTTCATACACCAACATATCGGTTTGCTACAGAAGACATTAATTGATCGACTGGAGTCGTGTGGATGACTTGTATGCTGCCTAAATATGCCTTTTGGACTGTCAAGCAGCCAGCAGCCTGATGGCACCCATTTACTTACATTATAAGGACCTACAGAGCTTCAACGTTTTTCTAAAACTCTTAATTTGTGTTCTGCTGAAGAAAGACAGTCATACACATCTGGGATGGCATCAGCGTAAGTGAATAATGAGACAATTTTCATTTTGGGGTGAACTATTCCTTTAATGTATACACATGCATCAGACGGATGCTTTTGGAGCATATCACTTTGGTTGTGTTGCACCATAAACAATGTTTAGTTAAATGTAGTTTGAAACTCAGAAAAACATGTCTCTATACCCCTGCATTTAGAGTTACACTCTACAGTGTCTGTAGTTGTCTGCAGTGCTGTCTGTAAGAGTGGTTTGTTGCCTCTACAGCTGCTTGTCTGTACAGCTGGATTTGTGCTTACTGCCCCCTGGTGGTACTTCAAGATTGAATTGTTCCAATGGTAGAAATAATCCTTATTATGGTTTGGGGTCATGATATTTTGCGTTATTTTGTAATAACGCATTAACATGTTAATTCAGTGCGTACAGAATAGGTTCGTGTTAATTTGACAGCCCTAATCATAACGTCATGTCTAATGTTCTAAAACTATTTCAAGTGAGCTTTAGACATAACCAAGCAAATATTTAGAAACTGCAATGCATATTTCTCGCCAGTAATGGAAGAAAAAGAAAAATGGGACATTTATGAACTAATTACTGCATTCACCCACTTCATGAGATGGCGTGTTTATTTCAACCAACCAGCAAAACACACATACAGGATTTGGGGATATCAAAGACATCGAAGGCTGGATCTATACTGCCTTCCCAAAAAAAAAAAAAAAAAAAACAATGACCAGAATAAAGGTGCGCTCAGTAACATTTTGCTTGTGTTATCTTGGACTTACAGTGACACCTAGTGGTGCAGATTCTGCATCATTCAAAATAAATAGTTTTCAGTTACAGATGCTATTGTAGAAATTAATTATTCAATCAGCCATGATTAATTTAATCCAAGAGTCAAAGTGTCCAATAACAAGACGGTTACTGAGAATAAGCAAGTAGTATTCAGCTGGTCATGTGATTCTAATATGGCAGCCCCCATGAGGGTGCCCCTACCCCATGTAGAATTAAACAGCTTTTATAAGGTTACTGATATGACTAGAGTCCTCATTTCATGGGTGAGTGGTCATACTTTTAAACATATTTTTCAAAATTTCAATTAATTTCTTTAGGAGTAAATCTTTTTTAACTGGGGGGGGGTTGATACTGAGTACACCTTTAAGGTATCTCAGTAGACAGGATATGATGAAAATACTGGATCTAGACGTGCCTTTGGTCATCCCTTCCTACCTCCGTATACAGATTTCGAAGGCAGCAATTTTCAACTTTCAGACACAACCTATGCAATACCCTCTTTTCATGATCCAATCTATTTTCCATGGATAAAATCAAGTCCCGCTTTAATTTTTTCTCATTGATTATCCTGTTTCACTCTGAAATATGTCATATTGTAAATGGCATTGCACATGGACTTTAGGGTTCAGATTGACATGGGTTACTTACTGGAAGTCCAGGCAGTCCTGGTCCCTGAAGGGAGAAAGAAAAAAAGGATTAACAAGTGCAACCTTAAATTACTTTTGTACATTGGATGATAGAACATTTATTAAAATCATTAAAGGCAAGGCCATTTTTAATTATTTTACGATAGCTTGACCTGGTGAATAGTTAGAGGAACCAGTAGTGATCTTGAAGTAAGCGCTATATCTTTGTCTGAGTAATAGTTATAACATAAGAGCCAAATATATTAAGATATTTTTAAGTTTGTATGCTGAGTAAATATTTCTGAATTTATTTTAATAAGTAATTGATTTATTTTGTATTTGAGTAAGGGATTAGGGTATTTTGGAAATGACTTTTATTTTGATGTGTGGTACTGTTTTTGGAGAGACAGAAAGAAAGATTTCTGTCCACAGGAGTTCAGAAGGGAACTATTACAACAAAATAGTTCTAACATATTTGTCCCAGTATACTTACAGGTTGTCCTGGAGGCCCAGTAGGTCCTGGCTTACCCTGTGAAAATCAATAACAAATGATGCAGGATTAGTTGTATCCCATTATTTATCCTCATCAAGAATAACAATGACTGAAGAGATTATATGATATTCATTATGCTATTCATGATATTCTTTTCAGTCATCGTCCTCTTATGTAATTTATTCAGTATCAAAGGATATTTTCCAGTTTTGATTTTTGCAGAGGAAAACATGCAGTGTTTGTGTTAGTTGGCCGAGTGACAAACCTCATGAATCTACATTTGGTGTACTCTCTATGCATCCATAACGAAAACGAAAGTATTATTTCCTCACCTTTGGTCCAGGATTACCACGAGGGCCCCTTTCACCCTTAGCCCCAATCAAACCCTGCACAGATAACAGGGAAAACAAAAAACAAGCCTTTAGAATAATCATGCAGTAATTATTTATATGGAATGATTCACTGGGTCATGTTAATACCTCTAAGGTGATTTCTAGGGTTAAGCAGGTGTTTTATAAGCAGTAGATGCTCAATAATGTATACTGCTCCATGTGCAATATGCCTTCTGTATCAAATAATATTTAAAACTACCACAGATATGGCAACCCTTGGACTGTTTCCGATTAATGAGACTAACAATGACACAAGTTGACAGTTCCAGTTAAAGAGGAAAACAAGGGATTGTCATTCCAGAGCAGATTAACTGACAAATCCATTAAGGAATGCTTGCTTCTTAGCATGTGACTGAGAAAGTCTTGCACATCAGGTCCAGCATCTCCTTTCAGTCTCACTCCATCACTTTCACAGAGTGCAGGTGTAAAAATGTTACCAGATTTTTTATGTTTCTTAATATGAGAACATTTCATAATGCTGAATAAAACATTATGATCATCTTTCACTTCCAAACATGTGCTTAGTCACTTTTAGTTTCACACCATGCATATTGAAACAACACAAGAATGGGTTGAAACTACAAGCTTACAGCCAATTTATTGCTTACTATATATATATATATATTAAAAATGCAGTTTGTGATCATGTACGTCTTTCCCTAGCCTAGATCCTTATAATTGCAGACAAGTGGAGTGATCCAAATAGTGTCCCAGGGGTGTAATACTAAATACACTGCTTATCCAGTCATATTAGAGGACAAGAACTGTTGTATACAACTGTTGTATAATCTTGTATAATTCATGGCTGATCTATAACCTTGTGACCACAGAATTCCTGAATTTTAGCATGTTCTACTATTATTTTTTTCTTCTATTCAACTGGATGTGTTTCTCTTTTACTGAAGAGCCTTCACCATTTACTGTATCCAAGTTGCTTTATCAGAGTCTGCATTTAACCTACTAAACTACTCACAATTACATCACAAAATGCAATAATTGTTGGATTTGTTGCAGGTGGACATTACAGAACTGGGGTGAAATGAGGTGTAACTCACATCAATACCATCCTCCCCTGGAAGTCCATTAGGGCCAGGCTCACCAGGCTCTCCTTTTTGACCCTATATAACGATTGACACATGAGTATTTGAAAACTCATTCACCAGCTTTCCCGAACATAGAAAAGGAATAACGTAAAATGAACCTAAGTTTTGCACAAAGTAATAAAAGTGTTTATTTTAACAGATCAAGCAGGTATTTTATCTGATAAAGCACAAAGATAACACTCTTGTAAAACTCAATATGAATAAACAAATAAATTATCATCCATGGTGACTACTCACTGCTGGGCCAGGTGGGCCAGGAGGACCCTTTTCACCCTGTAGAGTGAAAAAAAAAAAAGTATTAGATCAGAATATGAGTAAAGATGGTCTGGACACATAATATCCACTGCAATGATGATCTGTAAAATGTAATTTCATTAATGTATATATATATATACAGTCAGGGTTGGGAGGGTTACTTTTGAAATGTATTCCACTACAGATTACAGAATGCATGCTGTAAAATGTAATTTGTAACATATTTTGTTAGATTACTCAAGATCAGTAACTTTGGATTACTTCTTCAGCACTGGTAGATTTTTTTCACTTGTTTTGACTATAAAAACTCTGCCAGTACAGCAAGACAAAATTCACATGTTATAAATACATTCTCTGAAAAACCTAAATATCTTATGCTGTGTTGTTTCTAAAACAAGATAAATCAAATTGATCTTGTTTAAGGATTTTCAGATATTTTTACAGGAAAACAATAAAAAAAAAATATTATCAAGAATACGATTTTTGCCCTAATGTCAAAGGTCTTACTAGAAAAAAGAAATTATGATCCAACGTGAATTTTCTTGATAAAAACAAATATGATCGTGCCTGGTAACAAGTAAAATAGCTAGAAATAGCATTTTAGCTTAGCGTAAAGCTGACAATTTACACAAGGTTTATTTCTTTTTCTTCTGCTCCAAACTTACTTCAAACTTACTTCTCTGTCTGCTCGTATGAATGTAACACATCGTAAGAAAGTGTTTCACCACTGTTCAAATGCACTTTGGATCGCATCATTTATATGTATAAATGTTTTCCATCTGAAAGGACTAAATATTAAATGAAACAAATGACAATAAAATGCAAAGTAATTTCTTCTGTAATCAAAATACTTTTTGAATGTAACTGTATTCTAATTACCAATGATTTAAATTGTAACTGTAGTGGAATACAGTTACTTATATTTTGTATTTTAAATACGTAATCCCATTTCATGTATTCCATTACTCCCCAACCCTGTATACAGTATATATGTGTGGATATCATAGAAATCATATGACTCTGCCCACAAACAAGCTCCTCCTTAGCCCTGCCCTCTCTTCATATGATAAAATGTATTTTGCCTGGGTGTCAAAATTATCATTCAAACTGTGAGGATATGCACACATCTCTCTGCAAGCTATGTCACAAATAACATAATGATCTATTTAGTATGTTATTCTAAAACCTCATTTCAAAATGTTTGTTGCATGGACCAGTCAAGCTCATTGCATATCTTGCTGTGCACATATCTTATACAAATCCTGTTTGGATTGTAGGCTCACCTCAACTGTATCAAATTACAGACATCTCACCAAGTAGAGACTTCTAACAGAACCCTTTTGTGTGATTATTTTTATTTCATAAGCCCTCTGTTGGCAAAATTTTGGTACTGCATATGAACACGGGACCCATGAAACTAGGTGCACAATGACAGTCTTTGTACCAGCTTAACCTGTGGCACAGCCAGGCAGCTCAAATACTCACATCAACGCCATCTGCACCGGGAATTCCAGCGGGGCCAGGGGGCCCAGCAGGGCCTTGAGGTCCAGGTGGACCTGTCTAAAATTAAACACACAAAAACTGTTTCAGTTTTTTCAAACTTGTAAACTGATATTTAGTGATATTCGCTTTAAATCTAAACCAAAACAAATAATGGAGACAGTATACTAAATGTAACATTCACATAAAAAGCTAAATGAAGGTTTTTTGCAGCTTATTATGAAATGTTATGTAGAGAAAAAATAATTTTACGTTGAAAGCTTTTAATGACAAGTAGATTCATTTTTTTGCTCTACTAAACATAAATGGAAAATTAAAGACAGTTCATTTTTTATTTATTTTTGATCTATTATCAGATATTGACATCTAATAGATGTTGACCCTGTGGTATGCATGTTACAATATAGCAATACAGGATAGTGATCAAACAAATAAACCTAAATCATATTGTCTTATAATACCTGTTGTATTAGACATCAAACATGTTTACTCAAACTTGATTGACAGTACATGGGTTGAGATATAAATTAAAAGGCTAAGAGTGGGCAATTATTTATGTGGGGTGTGAAAATAGAGCCTGGGAATATTTACTCAGTCCCTCCCCCAATCTCAGCGATAAGTCTATTTTTCAAAATCATTACTTTTTTAATAGTTGACTCACCAAATGACAGAAATTACATCACCAAAAAAAAAAGATAGATATTTTGCCCCTTACATTTTATGTGTATGGGATGAGCTGCATGCAGACTGTGTTAAAGTTGTCTTTTCAAATGTAACAAGTATGTGTTATTCTACTGAGAGCTGTCTCAGGTTCTCTGTGTGTTTGAATAGTAACCACTGGCAGCAGTGCATTCTAACTGGGCCCTTTGTAATCTATCTTTTTCTCTGTTTATCTTTCAAATGCCCAGTTTCAACTTCATATTTTATTCACCAAATCTCCATATATTCAGTTGTTAGATGCAATGGTTAAAAAGTTTAAAAATAAAATGCTAACATTGACTGAAGATTCTTCTAAAAACAAGTTATTGGTATCTGAACAAGGATGCTCTATAAAGCAGTTAACCACCTGGGTCAGCTTGTAACCAAACTGAAGATCACTGAAAATCAAAAGCCTATGGAGTTGAGCAACTTTGTGGATCTCAATATAATTGGGCAATCTACCAAACTGGTCAACTTTATCTTCAACAATGTAAATAGCCTGTACAGTATAGGACTTCCCAAATAACTTCTTTTCTGGATTGCTTCTTGACTCACAATTCAGTTTAGACCATAGAGAATCAAAACTTGGGCATCAGAGGTTCACAATAACTATCGATCTACAAGATATTCTGTCCTAAACAGAATCAAGAAAATCCAGCACCAACCAAAATCAGATGACAGCATCCAAACTCACCACTTGAGCTACGGCCAAGCACAGCGTCTCCAACAGGACCCAGCTTTTAAGGATAGAGAAGTATTTAGCCATGTCGAAGGGTCGCTATTAGCTCCGTTCTCTTCAAAAATCAAAAGTCCCAGCGGTTCCTACACAACTTGCAACCCTCTCTCCTGGCCTCTCAGCCCAGGGTGGTGGATTCTAAGGGAAAAGAAAGGTGTGTGTATGTGAGTGTGTGCGTGTGTGCTGCCCAGGACTGGGAAGAAAAACACAGTGGCAGCAACCTGAGGGGAGGAATGAGAGAGGTGTAACCCAGCCCTACAGCCAGCCCCTGAGACCTCAGGGAGCTCAACACACTGAGGACCAGACAGACCTGAGAGGCCATCACCAGCACAGGAGGCGGGGACTTGTCCTGATTGTCCATTCATGTTTTGTCAACCAACAGAACTCTAGAAAGCTAATTGGACACAGCTGCCTTTGGATGGTTCTCACGCCCCCCATACTGACTTCCTGAACAAAATGTAAAAGGTGTATATAGAACATCCACAGGTTATTATGGAGTACTGTATGTGTAGCCAGTTTTGGACATAGGAATGTTTGTTTTTGAGGCATCTGCAAACACAAACTTGTGCACAAACTTGTGTTTACTGGAGATTTTGTCTTCTGACATTTTTTGGGAAACATACACTGGCAGCCAAAAGTTTTGAATAATGTACAGATTTTGCTCTTATGGAAAGAAATTGGTACTTTTATTCACCAAAGTGGCAGTCAACTGATCACAATGTATAGTCAGGACATTAATAATGTGAAAAATTACTATTACAATTTGAAAAAAATTACTATTAATTAAACTATTTCAAAGAGTTCTCATCAAAAAAATCCTCCACGTGCAGCAATGATTAGCTTTGCAGATCCTTGGCATTCTAGCTGTCAGTTTGTCCAGATACTCAGGTGACATTTCACCCCACACTTCCTGTAGCACTTGCCATAGATGTGGCTGTCTTGTCGGGCACTTCTCACACACCTTACAGTCTAGCTGATCCCACAAAATCTCAATGGGGTTAAGATCCATAGCACTCTTTTCCAATTATCTGTTGTCCAATATTTGTGTTTCTTTGCCCACTCTAACCTTTTCTTTTTGTTTTTCTGTTTCAAAAGTGGCTTTTTCTTTGCAATTCTTCCCATAAGGCCTGCACTCCTGAGTCTTCTCTTTACATGAAACTGGTGTTGAGCAGGTGGAATTCAATGAAGCTGTCAGTTGAGGACATGTGAGGCATCTATTTTTCAAACTAGAGACTCTGCTGTACTTATCCTCTTGTTTAGTTGTACATCTGGCCTGCCACGTCTCTTTCTGTCCTTGTTAGAGCCAGTTGTCCTTTGTCTTTGAAGACTGTAGTGTACACCTTTGTATGAAATCTTTTTTTTTTTTTTTTTTTTTTTTTTGGCAATTTAAGCATTTTTCTGTTTCTTTTTTGCCATTTTTGACCTAATATTGACCTTAAGACATGCCAGTCTATTGCATACTGTGGCAACTCAAAAACAAACACAAAGACAATGTTAAGCTTCATTTAACAAACCAAATAGCTTTCAACTGTGTTTGATATAATGGCAAGTGATTTTCTAGTATCAAATTAGCAATTTAGCATGATTACTCAAGGATAAGATGTTGGAGTGATGGCTGCTGGACATGGGGCCTGTCTAGATTTGATCAAAAATGACTTTTTTCAAATACCCATGGTGCTGTTTACATCAGTAATGTCCTGACTATACTTTGTGATAAAAAATAAATTGTAATTTGTACATAAATACATTTAAGTTTGGTATTTGTGTATTTTCAAAATAAATTTTAAAAATTTTATTAGGCTGCTGATTTCTTGTATTAACTAATTCAGGCATGCTCCCCAACCCCAACTTTCATTCACGCGAGCTGCAGATGTCATAGAGAACTGCTCCATCTAGCATTGGGTGAGCTAATATTCTTCGTTCCTGCAAGGAAATATGGAGTAAGATAAGGTGAGTATATGATGGTCAATTCTACTTGTTGCAAAAAACATAAAAATTGCTGGCAACTGTTATTTAATTTCCATTAAAATATTAAAGTAGCTATGATACTTCTCACCAGCCAATGCAATGAGTGTCAACAGTGAGGAAATCAAAACTAGTCAGCAGCTAGCTAGTGAGCTAGTGTAACTATCGTTAGCGTGTTCACTAGCTATCATTAGCTAGATCTAGGGCTGCCCCCGACCAAAGATTTTCCTAGTCGACTAGTAGGAGTTAATTTAAGTCATTAGTCGACTAGTCGCACATTTATGATATTTATTTAATTTCTTGAATATATTCTTTGGGGGGGGGGGCATCAGAAAATGGTTTGAGTTCCAGGGCTGAGAAAGAATGTTATAAGTAACATTGCTAACACTGTTCTACATTACAGAGAAATACTAAACCGTAATAATGAACCTTTAAAATATAAATTTTACAAGCGCACGCACAAAGCAAGCTGCAGCGACACTGGCAAAAGCGGTAATGATTCTGAATGTGTCAGAGAAACCAGCAAGGAGACTGTCTGAACATTTTGTTAATTTACAGAGAGAAATGCACATTAGGGTTGTGCCGACAGAAGATGATCTATATATATATATATATATATATATATATATATATATATATATATATATATATATAGAAGATATAATATATATATATATATATATATATATATATATATATATATATATATATATATCATCAACTAACCTTTGGACTATCAGGGGGCAGCCCTAGCTAGATCACTAGCTAACAAGCTAAGAGGGAACATTCAGATTTGCCTTCAGTTAACATGAAGGAATAAATGAGCACTGGCATGGGGAAAATAGTGTTAGCATTAGCACTGGACATTAGTTCTAGCTAGTCAGTCTTGCTTGCTAATCGGTTGTTGGTGTTAAGGCGGTGTCTCACTAGCTGATTTTTTCCAATGATTTTCAGGTGTTAGCTTCATTAACATAATCACTGGCCAGGTAGAGGGTGACAGAGCATGATGAGTTAATGGCTTCAGTGGCTTCAAAGACTGAAAAAAATCCACATCTGTTTTGTTTGAAAAAATAATTCTGTCACTGAGGCGGGGTCTTGTGTTCTCATCAAGTGACCAATAAGCTTCTTTTTTTTTACTGAAAAACGGACGTCAAGCTGATGTGAATGTTTTCATCGCACTCAGATTCTGTCACCAAGCTTTTATCTTGCACTAAAATGAGCCACAACAGTCTGTTTTTATTAGATGCATTTCTTTACTTACTGAAAGCTGCATGTGGACATGTGTTCTACGACAAGCCTTGATTGGATAAATAAACAATTATGCACTTTAATATGGTAAAGTTACTCCATTTTCACAATCGCTTCTCTCATTTGTATTGCAGCAGATCAGACACAAGGAGAGAAGAGAGCTCTGTGACCATGAGAACAGGGACTTTTCAGTGCAGATATAATGCAAAAGCAACTAATGATGGCTAAAAATAACCACAACATAAATGAGCCGTTTTGGTCTGTTTTAAAATATAACCTTGCGAAAGCCATCCGAACCTGCATTTGGATGAGAAGCTTATTGTTCTTTGGAGTCAACAAATACACTATATGGCCAAAAGTTTGTGGACACCATATGTGCTTGATGAACATTTGATTTCAAAGCCTTAGGCATCAATTTCCCCCTTTGCTGTAATAACAGCTTCCATTCTTTTGGGAAGGCTTTCCACTATACTGTATGTAGTAACATGGCTGCAGGGATTTGCTCTCATTCAGACACAAGGCTATCAGTAAGGTCAGGAACTGATGTTGGTCGATGGGGCCTGACTTACAGTTGCTGTTCCAGTTCACCCCAAAAGTGATCAGTGGGGTTCAGGTCTGGGCTTTGTGCCAGACACAGTAAACCATTTCTTTATGGACCTCACTTTGTTCACAGGGGCATTGTCATGCTGGAACAGAAAAGGGCTATCCCCAAACAGTTGCCACAAATTTGGAGGCACACAAAGCCCAAGCCATTACATAAAGAAACATTCAAGATTTTTCTTTACTGGATTTAATGGAGTAACCAAATTCGTTAATTAGAGGGGGGTGTCCACAAACTTTTGGCCATATAGTGTATGTTTGTATGACATATCTAATATTTCATATCATGACAGACTATTAAATGAAAAACATTTCTGCTGCCCAGATCTTTGCACAGCGTGACAATAAATGTGTAAAACCTTTTACATTTAACGAGTCTTATATTATGTTATATAACGTAAACATAACCTTATATAATACCTAATAGTGATACTTCACTGAAAGGCCAATTTTACATCTATTTTGTGTATTTTCATTATACAAAATACTGTATTTTATTTAAAAAAAACAACAAAAAAAACAAAACAAAAAACATTCCACACAGTATAATTTTGTCTTTTTTTAAACACCTTTTCATGTATTTGTGCCCATCACTGAGCACAACCCATCATTTTCCCATTCCTGTCAAAAATTTAAAATGGTGCTAATCTGAATTCATTAACTGTAGTTTACATAAAACAACGGTTGCACCTCCCAGCTTTGCTGAATGACATTGCAAGCCTATTAAAAGTAGTCATTAATCTTAGTTTATACTCTTAGCCATGATGTATACAAGATAACAAAGGCTACAAATCAGGGGCGGATCTACCGGGGTGGCATGGGGTGGCAAATGCCACCCTAAGAAAAAACATTGCCACCCCATCTGACACCACAGCATAGGTATCCAAATGTATTAAATATAAATGTAAGTATATTACCATTGATTTTGACATTGTGTAGGGGTTTATTCATGTCAAACTGCCTAAACTCTCACCAAATGCACAAATGACTACAGATCCATAGTGTGATTGTATACAGCAGCAGCCAATCACAACATCAACCAATCGCCTACCTACTATTGCAATGCGTGTACAGTATTTGGGCTCTTGAGGGTTGATGAGCTTATTTCCTTAAAAACAATGACCACATGGACAAATACATGAAAAAAAAAAAGAGGTAAAAGATGAATTTCTCAGTTGTTTCCAAGTATTCATTGAATGATTATTGGATACATCACCGTCACTTATGGGTTGAGACGGGTGAGATGTGTCCTCACCACTTTTTGAAACAGCTTTTGTCAGGTATGTGTATAATCCAGATGAAACATCTCCAGTTCTTGCGCTGGAGTTTCTATTTCATCTGTGTGTGTTTTGACTGGCGATCCGGCGCTGGAATGTGTTATTTTGAATGGTATGATACAGTGCATCCGGAAAGTATTCACAGCGCTTCACTTTTTCCACATTTTGTTATGTTACAGCCTTATTCCAAAATGGATTAAATTCATTATTTTCCTCAAAATTCTACAAACAATACCCCATAATGACAATGTGAAAGAAGTTTGTTTGAAATCTTTGCAAATTTATTAAAAATAAAAAATGTACATAAGTATACACAGCCTTTGCCATGACACTCAAAATTGAGCTCAGGTGCATCCTGTTTCCACTGATCATCCTTGAGATGTTTCTACAACTTGATTGGAGTCCACCTGTGGTAAATTCAGTTGATTGGACATGATTTGGAAAGGCACACACCTGTCTATACAAGGTCCCACTGTTAACAGTGCATGTCAGAGCGCAAACTAAGCCATGAAGTCCAAGGAATTGTCTGTAGACCTCCGAGACAGGATTGTATCAAGGCACAGATCTGGGGAAGGGTACAGAAAATTTTCTGCAGCATTGAAGGTCCCAGTGAGCACAGTGGCCTCCATCATCCGTAAATGGAAGAAGTTTGGAACCACCAGGACTCTTCCTAGAGCTGGCCGCCTGGCCAAACTGAGAGATCGGGGGAGAAGGGTCTTAGTCAGGGAGGTGACCAAGAACTCGATGGTCACTCTGACAGAGCTCCAGTGTTTCTCTGTGGAGAGAGGAGAACCTTCCAGAAGAACAACCCCCCTCAATGTATATTGTGGTTACGGCCCTGACTTAAGCCATAAGAACTATGCATGGGTGCTTGCTTGGTGTTGCCACCCCTCATAGTCTGCATGCCACCCCATAACAAAAAATGCTAGATCCGCCCCTGCAACAAATAAAGCTGACGGAACAAACGGATGAATTAATTCTGTTCGGCAACGGTTTCGTACAGAGTCGAATTTTCCCCACTGGAGGGCACTGTTCCCCAAATTCTAAATGTGCCACAAAGGGCAGTAATTCACATCATTTACCAGAGAACATCACGACCGCAATTGTTCATCTAATGCTGGATTTTGTTGTACGATCTTACAGATGTTATATGTGATAACAGCGCTTGACTGCGAACCACAAGAAGACACAAACGAGGCACTGCGGTGACTAAGAGCGGAAACAGGAAAGCACAGCTGAGATGTGTTAGGGGCCGTTCACACCGAACACGTCCTTGCGCTAAATCAAGCTAGATGCAGCGCCAGGACTAGAGCAGAGCACGGGTTTTTTGAACATTTCCGTTGAAGCAAAGAATTGTGGGTTGTGAGTGCCCACAAAGGATACACCTCATGCATCCTCCGAATTCCTGTTAAAGAAGTTCGCATTCGAAGGCTGCATTCGAAGTGTCCTACTCGCTTTTCTGAAACGAGACAGCCTCGATGACGTATGCGGCCAACAAACGCGACCTCCGGAGGACGCATCCTTCCAAACGAGACAGCCGATGTTTCTCTGATACTGCGGAAGGAAAAGTTGGGGACCAGCGAATGTACAGAAGGGAATGTCTACTTGTTTTTGAAACAACCGTGTGGCTTTGAAGCATCCATTTTTTTCTCTTAGCAAGCAGTGTTAGTTTTTTCTGTCTTCATCTAAAGCCAACTCCGGCTGTGACAGTCAGCTTTCCGCTTCCCGGTGTTTTTATTAACGGGCAAACATTTGAACATCTTTTCAGCAGCGTTTGATTATTTATTCCAGAGCTCCAGTTTACGGGTGTTAAAGTGATATATTGATTCGTGAAGATGACGGGTAAATCAGTGAAAGACATTGACCGCTATCAGGCTGTACTTACATCCCTGCTCGCGTTAGAGGAAAACAAGTTTTGCGCTGATTGTCACGCCAAAGGTAAGATTCATTTTCATCATCACTGCTTTTGTCGGTTCCTGGAACAGTTTCATGTTCATGCAACTAGCAATTTAGTTTATTGTGTGCAATTATGTTCAATGTATGTGTGCAAGAGGTTCGGGGTATAGTGGTCGAGATTCACAGATATTCATTCAATGAAAGGTAGGCCGTTTGTTTGGTTGCTGTATGATGTCAGCAGCGCTCACAGTCGAATGTTTTGACGTCAACATCCCTGAGCAGCTGCGATGTGAACAACAGCGTGACGACAATAAGGACACTTATGAAAAAGGAAGCGCGTCTTACCTTCGTTTTTATATTGATAACATTATAATTAAAGTAACAACAGTCTATTCAGAAATTAGTAGAAAATGAACATACTTTGATATATATTTATTTTATTTTTGGTCACTGTCTCATGTTGGAAACTACAGAAGCCCTGAACAGCAAGGTCCATATTTATATTTATTTTTTATTTTTGAAGTACATTAGTGCATTCTAGTGTCTGTGTACTGTTATTTATTTATTAATGTTATTATTCAAATATTATTATTTTGTATTGTTTTCTCTCCATATTTTTTATGCTCTATTTTTCAGCAGTTTTTTTATTTATATATATATATATATATATATATACAGGTGCATCTCAATAAATTAGAATGTCATGGAAAAGTTCATTTATTTCAGTAATTCAACTCAAATTGTGAAACTCGTGTATTAAATAAATTCAATGCACACAGAAGTAGTTTAAGTCTTTGGTTCTTTTAATTGTGATGATTTTGGCTCACATTCAACAAAAACCCACCAATTCACTATCTCAACAAATTAGAATATATCATAAGACCAATAAAAAAAAAAAACATTTTTAGTGAATTGTTGGCCTTCTGGAAAGTATGTTCATTTACTGTATATGTACTCAATACTTGGTAGGGGCTCCTTTTGCTTTAATTACTGCCTCAATTCGGCGTGGCATGGAGGTGATCAGTTTGTGGCACTGCTGAGGTGGTATGGAAGCCCAGGTTTCTTTGACAGTGGCCTTCAGCTCATCTGCATTTTTTGGTCTCTTGTTTCTCATTTTCCTCTTGACAATACCCCATAGATTCTCTATGGGGTTCAGGTCTGGTGAGTTTGCTGGCCAGTCAAGCACACCAACACCATGGTCATTTAACCAACTTTTGGTGCTTTTGGCAGTGTGGGCAGGTGCCAAATCCTGCTGGAAAATGAAATCAGCATCTTTAAAAAGCTGGTCAGCAGAAGGAAGCAAGAAGTGCTCCAAAATTTCTTGGTAAACGGGTGCAGTGACTTTGGTTTTCAAAAAACACAATGGACCAACACCAGCAGATGACATTGCACCCCAAATCATCACAGACTGTGGAAACTTAACACTGGACTTCAAGCAACTTGGGCTATGAGCTTCTCCACCCTTCCTCCAGACTCTAGGACCTTGGTTTCCAAATGAAATACAAAACTTGCTCTCATCTGAAAGGAGGACTTTGGACCACTGGGCAACAGTCCAGTTCTTCTTCTCCTTAGCCCAGGTAAGACGCCTCTGACGTTGTCTGTGGTTCAGGAGTGGCTTAACAAGAGGAATACGACAACTGTAGCCAAATTCCTTGACATGTCTGTGTGTGGTGGCTCTTGATGCCTTGACCCCAGCCTCAGTCCATTCCTTGAAGTTCACCCAAATTCTTGAATCGATTTTGCTCGACAATCATAAGGCTGTGGTTCTCTCGGTTGGTTGTGCATCTTTTTCTTCCACACTTTTTCCTTCCACTCAACTTTGTTAACATGCTTGGATACAGCACTCTGTGAACAGCCAGCTTCTTTGGCAATGAATGTTTGTGGCTTACCCTCCTTGTGAAGGGTGTCAATGATTGTCTTCTGGACAACTGTCAGATCAGCAGTCTTCCCTATGATTGTGTAGCCTAGTGAACCAAACTGAGAGACCATTTTGAAGGCTCAGGAAACCTTTGCAGGTGTTTTAAGTTGATTAGCTGACTGGCATGTCACCATATTCTAATTTGTTGAGATAGTGAATTGGTGGGTTTTTGTTAAATGTGAGCTAAAATCATCACAATTAAAAGAACCAAAGACTTAAACTACTTCAGTCTGTGTACATTGAATTTATTTAGTACGAGTTTCACAATTTGAGTTGAATTACTGAAATGAACTTTTCCACGACATTCTAATTTATTGAGATGCACCTGTGTGTGTGTATATATATATATATATATATATATAATTTTTTTTTTTTATCTCCTTTTCTCCCAATTTGGAATGCCCAATTCCCACTACTTAGTAGGTCCTCGTGGTGGCGCTGTTACTCGCCTCAATCCGGGTGGCGGAGGACAAGTTTCAGTTACCTTATCACAAGGCTCGTTGTGCATGACACCGCGGAGACTTCGCATGTGGAGGCTCATGCTACTCTCCGCGATCCACGCACAACTTACCACGTGCTCCATTGAGAGCGAGAACCACTAATCGCGAACACGAGGAGGTTGCTCCATGTGACTCTACCCTCCCTAGCAACCGGGCCAATGTGGTTGCTTAGGAGACCTGGCTGGAGTCACTTAGCACACCCTGGATTCGAACTCACGACTCCAGGGGTGGTATTCAGTGTCAAAACTCGCTGAGCTACCCAGGCCCCTTTTCAGCAGTTCTTGATTAAAATTGGAAATGCACTATTGTAGTAAAAAAAAAAAAAAGTATTTCCAAAGCTACTCTTTATTAGGATGCTGTAATGTGATATTACCTCAGAGTCTATAATCCCATAAATATGAGGTAATATCACATTACTTATTCACTGCTGTGAATAAGGTCTATAATATAGACCTTATTCACAGCAGCGCCATCCTTCATTTTTGACGGGAATGACAACGAGGCTGTGAGGGTAGACGTACAGTCTCTTCATTGGGCTTTACTGCTGTTTGAAGTGGTTTTGTATCATTTTGCGGACAAAACATTGAGAGGAAGAAACAAAACTGTCCAAGAACATTCAGTATACAAAAAACTCCAGACAACATGAGATGTGGAAAATCAGATGCGATCTAGAAGCTTTAGACAGCTTTATACCATGAGTGCCATTGAAGACATCGTAAGTGTATCCCTCACAGCCTCGTTTTCATTTCCCATTAAAAATCAAAGATGGCACTACTGTAAATAAGTTCTATACCTTGTGTTTTTTATTTTTTTTATTTACATGATTTATTTTCCATTTATGTCATTGAACTTTGTGTTAGGCCTATATTCTCCTGGTGATAACAACATATGTTTAAATTCCACATAAAATATGCTGTACAAACATTAATGCACATGCCATTTTATTAAGGCACATTTTTAGAGTGGGATAGTGAGAATGTACAGTCAAATCACACATTTGCATAAGTCCCTGTTGCAACTACAGCATTTCCTGTTTCAGTTATTTCCTTTTTTTAAGTTCTTCTATTGCATATTGTAAATTGGGGGGGTTGCAGCGTGAGGCATTTGCATGTTTCCACTGATCATGGTAATCTACGCCCCTGTTATAATCCCAGTTTTGAGATAGTATGGAAGATACTTAAATTGAATTAAATACTTAGATACTTAAATTTGGTGGTTACATTTCAAATGAACTTTGCACAAATCAGAGTACACACAATAATGTTATTCTGGTCAAACTGTGTTGCTTCTGTGATTCTGCTTGTCAATCACCATGTTGCCAGATTTCTCTCAATTTGACCTACAGCCCATAAGGAACACCATTTTGGCCTTCTCCTTATTCTGAGAGACTGTTTTTCATTGGTCAGATGTAATTTATTCCCAGCCCTCCCTGTCTGATCTACCGCAGTGGCTGGACAGAGTCCTCCATTGAACCCGAGGACAGGGCAAGCCCCACTGCTCCAAGCTTGGAACACCCAAAACTCCTCATGTACTTAACTGTTTTCCAGTTAGTCTTTGCACTGAATGCTGTCCAAGTTGAATGTTCTGCCACTTGCTTTGAATGTGTCATTTTACTCTGTAACTTAGGTTTCTTCCCTTTTCTCTTATCAAATGCACAAACACGTACATACAAACATTGTTGCCCTGAGGGTAAAAAGCTTGTGTAGCACAGCCATAGGACTCCCAGTCTTGGGAAGCCTCTTCTGAAATGGAAACGGTCCCAAAGTCAGTGGAAATTAGAGTGGACATATGTTTGCAGGACCTCATTCTGTTTTACGACTCTGTGTCGACCAGTCAAACTGAAGACTGCATATAGAGTAATATTGGATTGAGACAATAACTCATAGTGGTCAAGCAAGGTTAATAGGTTAGGTTATTTATTTGTCGAGCAGTTTCCAAATGTAAACTTGGCTCACATTAAGAAAAGAAAAATCAGTGTTTTATGTTGTTTAACAGGCTACTGGCATTTAGCTGTGACATCAGCATTAGTACAAGTTTTTCTTCCTCTTTATAGACTACAACACAGTTTCCACTAGCATATGAGTTTGTTTGCTTTCTGACTGGATGAGCAAAATAGGGAAGAGTAGTTTTAGTGTTAAAGAGTGCCATTTGATAGATGTGTTATTGTATATTGGCACTGCCCTGCCATAGGCTATGTGTTTTTACAAGACATTAAAAGTATACATCTGTTGTGTTATTGTGGTAGTCCAGCTTTAGTAAAGTATAGATTTGCTGCAACCTAGTCTTATTGAATGAACGTTCCTATAAATGTTTTTGCAAACTGACTTTTACGTGCCAAATTCTATGTTTCATCACAGTTTCCTGTTGAAACTAACACTAGAGGCGCTACAACAACTGTGTTTTATTCACTTTCACACAAATCACGACTACAACAGCTGACTATGACTTTATAAACATATTTTTCACTCAATTACTCACAGACTGCTATGTTATAATATCGAAACACTTACTCTAATGCAGGGGTCTTCAACTGTTTTCAGGCCAAGGACCCCTTGGTATGTAGAGAGACGGAGCAGGGACCCCCGTTGCATATTGTCTGAAAATTGAGTGTTGCATTTAATGCCTATAAAAACGTGTATGGTACCATATTATTGTATGTACATATTTGATGTTTACATTGCAAAGCCATTAAAATAAACATTAAATTAAGTATAGCAGAGATCTGCAACCTTTTTGACATGAAGTGCTATTTTCACTTTTCCTTTTAATCACTGTGCCACACCCCCTACAAAAAAATAAAAATAGATGAACAGAAAGATAGACTGTTCATGTAGAATAAAAAAAACTTTTATAAGGTTACTGATAGACCTATACATGGAGTCTTCATCTCATGTTAGCGATCGATTTGATACATACGTTTCAAAATTACAGTTAATTTCTGTAGGAGGAAAACGTAATGAGGAAAATATGACTGTATGCATCTTTAACTATGTTGATTTGACAGTCACCGGTGTAGCCTATGGTAGCTTGATAATCTCAGTGGTATGTATATATTTAGACATATTACATATACATAGGTCTATACTGTATATTAAGTAAGTATAGGCTATTGTTCTGAAAGCAAAAGCAACTAATAATACAAGAAACTATAGGCTGACGTTGGCACACCACGAAAAATGCATAGCAGACGCGTTTACTACAAAACCCTCTCCAGAAGCGCTGCTTAACCTGATATGCATTGCATTATGAGTGGCTCGTAATGAGCATGGGCAATGGGCTAATTTCGTCAATGTTTGACATTCCATTTAATTCATAACTAAATAAAACGGGATGCACGAATATGAGGAAGGATTACTGCAAGAGGAAGATTTGGCATGCAGGTTCAGGGGCTTCAGAATGTGGATGGACTTAAATACACGCCAGGGGCGTGAGAGCGTGAAGATAAAGTGCGAGCGCGAAGCAATCATTTGTGTTCCGCGACCACTACCGGGTCCTTGAATAATGTATAACGTGTGAGTAAGGGCAGCCGGTGAAGTTTCTGATGCCCCCTAGAGAATTGGTGCCCTACACAGACTGCGTAATATGCACTTAGGGAGCAGCGGTACTGTCTCTCACTCGCGTGCGAGTGATTATTATGAGTGCCGGTGGTGGATCAAACAGTAATTTGCGGACCCTTAAAGACCCATGACCAAGTTGAAGACCCTTGCTCTAATGCGTCATTTGAAAAATTATACATTTTAACGCTTGTATTACAGACTCACCTACATTTAAACACTTATTCTAATGTGATTAGCTTCCACGGTAACTCAACTCATAGAGTTCAAGCCCAATCAAACACGAAGCTGACCCGTAAAAAGAAAGTGTAATAGAAGCGACACGAAATGATGTGGTTGCTTCAGAAATGTGCTTTTCGTTCAGCATTTTGTTTGTCCTCACCACTGGTTAGGTTTAGGCATTGGTAAAGGGTAGGGCTGAATGATTAGTCGACGTTATTGACAACATCGACAGTAAAAAATTGTCGACAAAAATTTTCATGGTCGAATAGTTGTTTGATCTCATTTAACGTAACATGAGATCACATTAAACTCTAATGGTGATGTGTGAGAGCAGCACTGCAGTTCGCACCTGACTGAGGAGAAGAAGAATCACAGTCCAGATGCGTTCCAAACTTTCACAGCTTCAGGTGATTCAGTTCACAAAGTATGAGGGAATTATACAAAAATACCAAATAAGTAAATACAGAAGCACTGTCGTTGTGGAATATGTGGAGCTGGAGCTCTTTAAAGGAAACACCCCGCCATTACATCTTAAATGCAATTATACTGTATCTAATGCGTTATAGCTTTATTAAAGTTCAAATAATACGGAAGCAGATCACGTAAATAACTACAAACTCTGAGACTGGCATTTCTCTGAGGTCAGCGCCTCTTCTATGAGTTGCGCGAATGTCCCGATCTAAGGGGGAGAGATTGAAACTGCACCCGGATGATACACACTCTGTCGCGGGGACACTCATCCCTCGAGTTTGTTTTTTTTGTGAGTTAAAGATGAATTGAAGTGAACAGAAAGGTGAGAGAGGTAGTCTTAGCCCCATTATACACTGCAACAAAATAAGTTTTTAATTTGATTTTGTTTTGGCTTGTTTTCCAATAAAAATATCAAAAATGCCTTTAAAACAACATACATTTTCTTTAGCAGCTATACTGCAGAAGAAAAAAAAAGTCCTTTAAAAAAAGATGCATTCACCTGAGAAGCAGCATATAAGATATTTAGATTTGCTTTTAGAGAATATACACTATATTGCCAAAAGTATTCGCTCATCTGCCTTTAGACGCATATGAACTTAAGTGACATCCCATTCTTAATCCATAGGGTTCAATATGACGTCGGCCCACCCTTTGCAGCTATAACAGCTTCAACTCTTCTGGGAAGGCTTTCCACAAGCTTTAGGAGTGTGTTTATGGGAATTTTTGACCATTCTTCCAGAAGCGCATTTGTGAGGTCAGACACTGATGTTGGACGAGAAGGCCTGGCTCGCAGTCTTCGCTCTAATTCATCCCAAAGGTGCTCTGTCGGGTTGAGGTCAGGACTCTGTGCAGGCCAGTCAAGTTCTTCCACACCAAACTCGCTCATCCATGTCTTTATGGACATTGCTTTGTGCACTGGTGCGCAGTCATGTTGGAACAGGAAGGGGCCATCCCCAAACTGTTCCCACAAAGTTGGGAGCATGGAATTGTCCAAAATCTCTTGGTATGCTGAAGCATTCAGAGTTCCTTTCACTGGAACTAAGGGGCCAAGTCCAGCTCCTGAAAAACAACCCCACACCATAATCCCCCCTCCACCAAACATCACAGTTGGCACAATGCAGTCAGACAAGTACCGTTCTCCTGGCAACAGCCAAACCCAGACTCGTCCATCAGATTGCCAGATGGAGAAGCGTGATTTGTCACTCCAGAGAACGCATCTCCACTGCTCTAGAGTCCAGTGGCGGCGTGCTTTACACCACTGCATCCAACGCTTTGCATTGCACTTGGTGATGTATGGCTTGGATGCAGCTGCTCGGCCATGGAAACCCATTCCATGAAGCTCTCTACGCACTGTTCTTGAGCTAATCTGAAGGCCACATGAACTTTGGAGGTCTGTAGCGATTGACTCTGCAGAAAGTTGGCGACCTCTGCGCACTATGCGCCTCAGCATCCACCGACCCCGCTCTGTCATTTTACGTGGCCTACCACTTCGTGGCTGATTTGCTGTCATTCCCAATTGCTTCCACTTTGTTATAATACCACTGACAGTTGACTGTGGAATATTTAGTAGCGAGGAAATTTCACGACTGGACTTGTGACATCCTATCACAGTACCACGCTGGAATTCACTGAGCTCCTGAGAGCGGCCCATTCTTTCACAAATGTTTGTAGAAGCAGTCTGCATGCCTAGGTGCTTCATTTATACACCTGTGGCCATGGAAGTGATTGGAACATCTGAATTCAATTATTTGGATGGGTGAGCGAATACTTTTGGCAATATAGTGTATCTTGAATATAAGTATATTCTGACTTTAATACACTCGCAGAAGTATAACCAATTAAAAAATACACTTGTATACAAAATACACTTATATTTAAGATACATTCTCTTAAAGCAGATGATTACTTGCTTCTCAAGTAAATGTATCTTGTTTTAAAGATTTTTAGACTATTTTAAATGGAAAACAAGACAAAAACACTTGATAAGAATAGGATTTTTTGCAGTGAATTTCTTTACTGAATTAAACTTAAACTATTTTTTTTCCCCTTTAATTCAGTGAATGTCATTTAGAGGTATTTTGAAAAGATGCTTTTGTCCTCTTTATTGTTAGTAAGAACGTTTAATACAACCATTTCGGACACAAGCTGAATAATTGGTTAAGAGCTAAGGATTAATCGTTACAATAAATTCGACCGAATAGTCGAATAATCATTCTAATAATTGTTAGATTAATCAATTATCAAAATAATCGTTAGTTGCAGCCCTAGTAAAGGGTAAGAATGTCTTTTGTTTACCTCTCATTTGATTTTAGATCACTATTGGTTAGGTTTAGCTTAAAGTTTTTGGTCAGGGAGGCACATTTTACTCATTAAAACATCCATCTGATATTCACCTTAACCTCATCTGATTACGACAGCATTTTACTCACTTTTTGCACCCCCTGCTAGACATTTCGCTGGAAAATTGTAGAGAAACGTTTAATGAAGCACAGTTTCATTTTGCAAAAATGTTGGCACGGTCACATAATGTTCAATGGATTAGGCTGATTTTCTTTGATAGATTCCTGCCAACTTTGCTTGAAGGTATCTGCCTGTTCTTCCTGTTTTGGCTGAAGCTCCCATTTCAGCTCACTCAGTCTGTAATTTATAGTTAAGCTGCAGTCGTTGGAATAATAAAAGGCAATATATAAATCCCTGTTGCTGTCTTTCACAATCCATTCAGACCTATCATTGAGATTTTTGGTACTGAAGGAACTGTGTGCATTCTCTGATTAACAGCCTATTTCATATCTGTATGCCTGCTCAGTGCTCACGCTTATCTATAGGCTATATCATTATTAGTGGTTATCTCTTCCTTAATTTTCAGTTTTATTAGCAGTTTGGAAGTGGTTTTACTTTTGACCTTTTCTTCTAGAACACCTTAGTATGAGACTCATTTGCATTCTCTTGTTCTATGGTTGTCATGGAGATATCGCGGTGGAGGCTGGAGAGTGGATTGAGGATGTGATGAGGGTGGAAACAATGACTGTCCCTTATACACTCTTAAGTCTTTCACTGAGGAGTACTTTTGGTTCTCTATGTGCTCTACTTTTTAGCAACTAACAAATAACTGTTAATTCACTTAGTAAAAACACTGTTGCTCGTGTGGGAATTAGAGTAAAAAGTCAGTAAAGGATTTAACTGTGTTTTAAATGTCCTAATACATAATTAAATATATAAATCTGTGATACTGTTATAAGGATACCAGTTTAATAATCACAAAACCCCTTTTGTAAGGGTTCTGTTCATTTTGAATAGGCCATATCAGATGTTTACTAAGGCTTATACTGGGTCATGTCCTGGAAGCATCACTCTCCCATTGTGAAAGTTGTTTATGTCACCCAGTAGATATTTCTAGGGCATTTTGCTGCAAGTGCATAACTAAGGAATGAATAAAAGGCTTTTTCATATGGCTGCCACATGATGCTTCACACAACTTTGTTCTTGCCAAGGTTTAGACTTTTCCGATCAGTGTTTAGAAAGAGGACAGAAGGCAATTGCGTAGGTATGGTTTCAAATTAGTAAAGATGTTTGCCCTCCAGGTTCCATCTAGTGCGAAGTTGTAGCAAGTGGGCCTAGACTTCCTTTTTTGATGTCCCTGTTTTACAGGTGACACATCAGCTTTAGAGATTAGCATCAAACAGAGTGCAGTCTGATGGCAGTCCTGATGCTCACTGAAACACTGGGCTCACAGACACGTGTTATTGGCACGACAATAGAGAGTTCATGTTTACATAATTCAGAACAACGCCTGTCTGCATATATTTTCATCCTTAATAAACCAAGCAGTCCATTTGCTCTTAGAGTGCCAGATTCATTCTGGGGTCATGTCATTTGGATATTTTGCTATGGGAGAAACCCTGTGGTTCCCAGCAAAGCATGAAACTGGCAGGCTGTCATGCCAAGAATCCCCCAACCTAGTTTGAGAAACTGGGTCTGTAGTTCAAGGCCCAGTCTGTGATTCTCAGAACAGATCCTTTGAGCTTGTTAGATTCTTGTTTTTAGGCATGTGACTTGTTGATCCATGTGGGTTAATGCATCACAAACAGGTGTATCTTGGATCTGGACTGACTTGAGAGCTTGCTGTCTGAATTTAATACAAAATAAATAAAAACAAATCACTGAAAAATATAAATAGACAATAGATCATTCTAAGGCCCTATTTCAACCTGGTATCAAGATGTGTTTTCGGTGATCCATTTACATATAGTCAGCCGAGACACATTCCTGTTTCCACCTGGTTTTACCATGGGTTTCAAATGTGTCTCCTGTGACCACTTGTGTTCAGATTTCGAGGGGAGGGTCTCTGATTTTATGACAACATACACACAGGAAATCACTATGCCAGTGTGTTACTGCATGATAATAAAGCCCAAAAAGCGGCGCACTGTTTCTCATAGGTGAAGCTGAAATTTGATCTAAGCACAGACGCAACATTTCTAGCAGAATTCTCTGTTATTTTAGCATTAATCTGAGCTTTGGTTGGGTGTGCTTGTCATCTGTGTCTCTGCATGTTGACATCAGACACACTGAAGAAGATCTGTGAAGTTCTTGTGCTTGTATGTATTTGGTTTTTCAAATTTTCCAATCAAAAGGTTATTTCCTTTAAAAGGCGCACATAACCACCAAAGTTTAAACTCTTGTCTAGTGTAGTAGTTGACTGACAGGTGAGGGTTGTGCTTCACTGCTGTCTGGGACGCATTCAGGACAGACTGCGTTTCACACCTCAAATATGTGATGTTGTCACATGCGTTTTTGACTACTGCCGTATATGGTTTCAGCGATCTGATAACAAAACATTTTGGACCCCATTTTCACCTCAGTTTAGTGCTGATCAGTTGTAGTCAGATCACCAAAAATGCATCTTAATACAGGTGGAAATAGGGCCTAAATGTATTGCGTGCAACAAAAAACATTGTACAGTGTGACCAGTGCAGTTCGATTTGCAAACAAATGACTCTTATGAGCCAGTTCTTGAAAAATTACTCCCAAATGAGTTCATAGGTCAAAAATGGCTCACTCACTCGCTGAATCAATCAATTAATGAGCAATTAATGAACTCACTTACTGAACCACAAGTTTTTACTTTGATTCACATCCTACTTGAAATAAATCAAGAACCATGTTATGTTGTATTTAAGGTTTGTGAAACTTACTGTAAATCTGTGCAATTACTGACTTGTTCGTTTTAGAATATGTAGTTAAAAATACATATTAGGAACAGAGTATTGTTATATGAACAATACATTTTGTCAATAGTATCCTACAATATAGTTACTATCAATTACTTGGTATATCCTCAAAAGTACTAAGAATCGTCAATGGAATCAAATCCATTAATCCGAATCATTTAAATTCCTTGTAATTCCTATCCCTACTAAACCACAAGTTGCTCTTTTTCATTTTCTGTGTACTTAATAGAAAGTGTGTACAATGTTTGTGTGTTTGAGGGCCAGTGCTTGTTATGTACACATCCTCCACAGCAGATCTAACCAAAGTCCACATTTCTCATACTCCTCCATGTAGTTCTGTTGGTCAACTCTTCTTTTTCTTTTTTTTTTTTAATTCAGTTGTGCCCCTGTGTCATGATCTGTTTTTCTTTTTTCATTCCTTTTTTGGCAGACTCAAGGGCTGTTTTTCAGAGGAACACATAAGCCCTATTCGGACGGGATTAGTTTTATATGGGAATGTGGGGTAATGTAATAATTACCAGAGCTTCTCTGTAATTTTTAATCCCATGCGAATCAGTCATGTCAGTAAATTTTCCGGACTTTTTATGGAGTGCGCATTCCCAGCGTGTTTTACCTACTATAAAACGTCCTGTAATAACAACCCCTGATAATATTAATCCCGTGCGAAGTTACATGTTGGTAAAAAGCCTGTAAATCAGCACTTTCCAGCTTTTGAGCCCTTTAAATGTCACTGTTTCTTAAGTTCTCTGAGTGTCTGAAGTGGATGTTGGTCAAGAGAAGACACCAGAAATTTGAAGACTTGAAGAAATGCTTAACAACTTCAGATAACGCTGACTGTTGCATTTGACTGAACATATTTTTCTCAAGCATTTTATGATGTCTAGTGTTTTACTCATGTAAAAGAGAAAGAAACAAGTGTGTTTTCTTTTGGTTAGGATAATTAGAAAGGTAAACAAGCACATCATTTTTGTATTTTCGATTTGAGCAGAGTTAGTGCGGGAAAATGAGTCGAGTCCTGCGTACTGGAACACATGTTCCGCAGGGACAAAATAAAATAATGTGAACGGATTGTCTTTATTTTTAATGCAACATTAGGCTTGTTAATGTCACCAGTTCTGTATTTAGCCAGATATTCCTATCACTTTCTTCTTATAATCCCAAATGTTGTATATGATCATGTTTAATATATCCTGTATAAGTAATCAGCACAGTCAAATTTTGTAATAGGACAGTTACGCATGACAGCAGTTTGTAAATGGAGTAGACACACCCATGTTTGTAATTTTTACAGGCATGACCTATCCTGTGCGGAATGGTAAACATTACAGACCTGATCATGGTGTGTTAATGAAACTTTAACAGTAACGTTATGACGTCTTTGTGACCCTGTAAAAGTTCCACACAGAAACTGTAAACAAGGCCCCTGTCAAACTGGAAGGGAAGTGCTTTACTCTTACTTAGCTCAGCAGCATTGCATGTCAAAGAAACAGTGTTGCTTGTTTCTCCTATTAACTTAAAGGCCGAAATTCATGGCAGGGTTCCCGCAGGTCCTTAAAATGTCTTAAAATGCCTTAACAAAGCTCTTGATTATCATTTGAAGAGTTGGGGACAGAAAAACAGGAATCGCAATATGGCCTAATGTAATTATTAAACTGCAAAAAGCTGTGATGTAATTAAATAAATATATAGTTTGTATGCGCTGCACACTTCAAAGTGAAGAGCTGCACTGTTGCACTTTCTCCAAGCACATGAAGAGCTCATGATAGAGCGGTTTCAGAGCGGTTCATAATCAGTGAATTAGGCTTTTTTACATGAGAATGTTTACATGTCAGTGTTTATATAGTAATGCATTGTAGATGGTTGTAAGATTGCATATTTTATGTCCCTTATCTGTTTCAAAATAAGAGTCCCTGGTGTATTTTTGGCTCGTTTAGTTAGAAGTCCCACATTATACTCCAAATCGTAATTTTTTTTCTGGTTATTATTGGGAATTTGGTTTCTTGTTGCCTCTGTGTCTGTGCCCGTCGTTTTTAATACATTCAATACCTATCTCTTTTTCTTTCTTTTTTTTGAACTATCAGCCGATTAATCAGTTATAGCCTTTTTTTACAACACCTTATTATTAAATCAGGGAAATCCAATACCGGTTCAACCTCTTATTTGTATGTTTTGATATTTTGGTACATAAACCAATTTTGACATGATCTGAATGGATATCCAGCATTCACTTTATTTGTTCAATTCTTAAAAAAAGATCTTAAAAATTCTTAAATTATTATTATTTTGTTTTTTAATCTGTGCAGCAACCCTGCATTTTTTTTTTTTTTTTTTTTCTTTACCTGTTTTATCGTGGCCAGGCAAAAAATTATAAGCCTGAGCTATTTGGAAAGCGGCATCATTTAGTTTAGTATATAGTTTAATACCTATGATTACTACCCCTACAGTACATGTAAGCAATAGTAAAAGTTAAGCTTGCCTTAGCAAGCACCCCTAATAATCAGGTGGCCTGGTGTGTGCCCTTTCTCTGGCTCTAACTGGTGCTTCTCTCAAATAGGATCCCTGTGTAACTAATTAGTGTGATTTCTCTGTGTGTCAGTCTTTTTTGTTTTGTGGAGGGCTGTTCTGTTCTGCTTCTTCTGTGACTCACTCTGAAACCTGCATGACTCCATGTGGCTGTCCATTCTCTGTCAGGCATTGTCACTCCATCCCACACTCAAACACACTTTCTCCATGTCTGAGCTGACGTCTTAATACCACAGAAGCTGATTACCCCTGGCCATACAGACAGAGTCAAAGAGAGAGAGAGAGAAGGATATTGATAGGTGGAAGACAAATAGGTAATTTAAAGAGGCCCAGAGCACAGAATAGCTCAATGAAAATTGTATTTCGTACAGCTGCAGTGAACCAATGTGCATCCCATTGGGAATATCCCTTTCTTCTGGCATAGAGCCATCTTGCATTAGAGCCAATGCCAAATCTGAGATGTGAGTGTGACAGTGAGCATAGTGGAGACACAAACTAAAGACCTGGAGCTCCATTAAGGGCCAAATCGTCACATTTATAGCAGTATAAATATCAGATATCATTATTGGATTTTGGCTTTCTGAGCTTTTTGGTTCAAAGAAATGTAAAAAAAAAAAAAAAAAAAAAAAGGTTGGAGGGGGTCTCGCATAGCCAGGCATTTGACTTGCGATATACAGTCTGGTCCATTTGTAGTGTATTCTGGCCAAGAAACAGCCAAATATAAAGCGAACAGTTTATTTCGTTTTTTACGAGCTGTTGAAGGGTGGGTAAATTTGAAGTTAAAAATATGACAAGCTTGGTTTTCATCCACAAATTTTTATGCGCATTGAAAACTGCTGGATGGAAACACCAAAATGCAAATAAAATCTCCAAAATGCACATAAAAACATATGCGCTCGCTTGAGGTAGATCATTTTTTTTTTTTATTCGGTAAGATGAAATGTGCATAAACTATGATGGAAACACATTTACAGAATAAACTCCTTTTGCATTATTAGGAATACAAGATATGCATCAAAATAGTCATGTGACTGAATAATTCATTCATAACTAGACTAACCAGTGGACCAATCATCGCATCTGAAATGTTGCTGTGGTCATCCTGAAATAATGTTGTCCTGAAAATCCAAAGCCTGTATAGAGTTTGCAGAGAAAAATAAGTCGAATACAAACTTGAACTGTGCTGAAGAGCAGGGTTATTGACACTTTTGAAAAATATATTATTGATCTGCACGGTAAAGACATAAGGATGGAGGAACACAAACACATAGTGCTCCCAGAACTGTGAGACATGCTGTCACTCCCAGATATGAGACAAAGATCTGTACAGTGTTTTGTCTGTGTGCTCTAAACCGCGAATATTTTATTAATAAGTGTCACAGTGGCTACAGTTTCTCCGGAAGTGACGATTTTGTTCTTTTGAACAGATGGGATTGAAACGCAGCTTTTTTTGCACATTGTTTGCGTGATATGGTTTTTTCACATCAATAAAATTTGCAACTTGGATGGATAGCTACATAGCTACTGTAGTCTTCATAACCGGTTTGACAGAAAACACCAAAATAATTAGAGGGCATGTGTGTAGACTTCATAATCAGATTCTGCTGATCTAAAAGTAAAACGTAATGTTTATTTTGAGTCTACATAAGAAAACGAAGCTGAATATACAGTTCATGAATATCTGGTTTGCTTACTATTCAGTGCCTCAAACAAACCTTGAATATCCGAAATAGAAAAATCTAAAAAATTAAGCCACAAATTTTGGCAAATTGAGTGGTTAGTTTTTCACTAACAAGTTGCTTACTAGATAAAGTTTGCAAAGACATGTTGGCTTGACAAATCCTTGTCTGAAAGTTTAGACAGACAGACAGATTTGGTGGATGTAGCATAAAGAAGTTAAAGTCAGAAATTCTGGTCTTCGTTTAGGGATTTTGGAAAAACCCTAATCATCTAAAAGTGTAAAGCAGTATGTTGGCTTTTTTAGGCCAGTGTTAAAAGTTGCTATGTAAGAACTACAATGGATGTCCAATTTGTCAAGCATGTAAGCTCACCAGGGTTTTTCCTGGGTCAAAAAATGGTCTTCGGCGGTGACTGACGTACACGGTCATCACATGCGTGATGCAGTTTTTAGTTTTTTTTTACATAATTGCAATTAATATTTAAGATAATGTTTGCATTTCATGTTTGTAATAAATATGATTTATTTGATCAACTTAGCATCTAGAAACTCTAGAATTCAACAGAGTTTTTGTATCTCAAGGTGCCGTGGAAATTCAACTTAACACCTTATTTCTACACTGAAAGACAAATTCATTGGTTTAAATTAATTCAGTTGTGGACACTGGTTCCATACAATGAAATTGAGTTGCCTTAACGTGATGATAAAATGTAGGCTCTACTCAAATACTTTGTGTGCATAAAACATTATAAAACATAAATTAATTGAGTTCACATAACTTAAAAAGTATCTTTTCAAATAACTCAATGGAATTGTGCAGCTTGTTGCTAACTAGCATCAAACACTTTAGCATTTTATATCATTTTGTACTGTATGACAGTGGTGCTGCTGAGGGTTTACAGATCTCAAGTCTTGAAATGATCTCATTATTAGGGTTGCCACAGTGTACGGTGTTACCTGTTTTACTCTGTACAAAGGACAAAACCGGTCTGAAATTTTATACTGGGTAAAAGGGGGAAACATTATGATGGCACTTCCAATATCAGTACAATAGCCTAACGAATAGAATAGCCTTAAATAAAGAATAGTTGCCAAATTAAGAGTTTGCATCCCATGATAAATGAACCTAAATAACGCATTGAAAGCCAGATGTTCTTTACCAATGTATCAAATTACACAGGCAGCAAAGTTTGTGCACTGATAGAAGACGTTTAATTGCAGGTAGCAAATATAATGTGCATGGTGGGTAACTGTAAGACGCCTCGGATTCGGAATGACACAATAAATGCTGTTAGACACACAGACATGCACTTGAAGAAACATATTTTATTATATTTTTAAGAACAGATGACAGAAAAGCCATCTATGCGCATGTCTGACGTGCTGTTTGTTCAGATGCGTGCAGTCTCATGGAACACGCTTTCAGTCTTCTGAAAGTTTTTTGCAGGAATAGTATTGTCTATGAGAATGCTGCAAATGACCTCAAACCATCTCAGCTCAGGAGATGTTCTGAGTTCAGTTTGCTTTATTTCCACTGAGCAGTTTATTGTAAGCGCAACTCTTCAGGGTCACTTTATATATAGCCTACACATCTGTGATTAAATCATAACATAATACAAAAACACGTTCACCTCGAACCATGATTTATATTTCAGTGATTATTATCATCATTATAATTACTATGTTTATATTCATAATTGTTTTTAGATCTTAATTTTTATTAGTAATTTTCTGCTTGTTGTCATAGATGGATACATGCGTGATGGTAAATGGAAAGGTGGTTTTATATATATATAAATATATATATATATATATTATAATCCACACTTCAATCCAGAAGGGGGCGTGAGCAGATATGCAATGCTGTTTGCTAACCGCCACACCAGGAAAAAGAGTAGAAGAAGAGACCATCTATGCACCAACCCAAAACAAGAATGGCTTCTCCTAATGCACAAGTTTTATTTTTCATTATTCTATTTATTTTACACTTTTATAACACAAGAGATGCTTTTCAGTTTTGTAGCTGATTGTGACCAAATACCTTTTGTTTTTTATCAACCATATAAAAATATGGCCTATTCTGTTTACTGCTTAGTGCTTAATACACTAAAGGAGGCTGTACTGTACCAACTACCTCAGGGAGGACTAAATTAGGGTGACCATACGTCCTCTTTTTACCGGACATGTTCTCTTTCTCGGACCTTAAAAAAGCGTCCGGCCGGGATTTCTAAATTTGAAAATTATCACATTGCTTTATTTTCCATGGCCATTCAAAATAATAGTAATAGTAAATGAAGGTACACTCATGGCATCAAATATGTTATTTTAGTACATGGACATTCAAAAGAATGTTGGAAATTTTTATTTATTTATATATATTTATGTTATGCTAATAGAGTGTCTTTTTCACTGTATTAAAGTTTGCATTCATAGTAACACTGTTCTGAACCCTATTATCCCCCCCCACAAAAAAAAGGTGTCCTCTTTTTGGAAAACCAGAACATGATCACCCTAGGCTAAATGCCACTAGGTGGAACAAACTGTAATTTGCACTACTGTCTGTTCAAAATAAATTAAAAGAAACCTAGCATTTGGGATTTGTTGCTTTTTCCTGTTGTATCGAACCGTGACCCCAAAACCGAGGTACATGCCGAACCGTGACTTCTGAGTACCGTTACACCCCTGATATATATATATATATTTTACCACCTTGTTATTTTAATTTCTTTTTCGTTTCGATTGAAGTGAAATTCGAATTTAGAAATATCGTTGGTTTAATTTTTTTTGTTTTTTAAATAAATGAATTACATTTACAATGCAAAATCACTAAAGCAAGAATATTCACTGATCCCTCAGCCGGGGGGTTGACGAAGTAATTGGATATTGTGATATTTATTTATTTATTTTATAAAAATATCGTGAACATATTTCTTGCATATCGCCCAGCCCTAGGAGGGAACAAAATGTATTTATTCACACACATTCAAAGTCATTACCCTTCCGAAGCAGCTAAACTGGGTCCTGGGATGAAAGGTAATAAAAACCAACATTAAACCCACAACAACCCACAATAAGTGATGTATTTGCCTGGACAATGAAATACCCAACCGGTAGCCCATGATGGAGAGAATGCATGGATGAAGTAGGTTTGTTGCCAAAGAGATGTTGCCCTTCACAAATGTTGAAAAGCCGTCTTTCAAAAAGTTGAACTACACACATTTTAATTGCACTTCATGTTTTTCAGTTTCATTTGAATTTTTGGTTAAAATAAATAAAAAATAATGTTAAAAATTGGAAATAAAGCTGCATTGCGTTATTGTGTAGGATATTGCTTAACGAAAGTTACCCCATAGTACACTTAGCGTCCAACCAGCAGTAATACCGGTGTTAGTCAGTTTGAACGTGAACACCGCACCATTGTGAAAATTATGATATTGTGGCAAGTCTACTCCATATTTGCTTTATGAGAAAAGCAATACACTGATATTTCAGTAGTAATTTACCCAACCTCGAATCATTAGCGCCACTCTTCTCCACAACCTCCAAAAATATACAACATGACAGAAGCTCCTTTTAAAATTTCAACATAACAGAATATTAAACAATAACAGTTAGAAGTTACTGTTACTTGTCTCATTTTGCATAAAAATACATAAAAATAACACTTTAAAATGTACTCTCCCAATTTAGTGCAATGCATGCTGGGAAATGGAAATCCCCTGCTCGGCTCCCTGACGGGAGCTGTCTTATACAAATGTGCTGAAATACAGATGAAACTTGGCAGTATGTCCAGGAGTTTGTCTCATCAATGCGAAAATCATGTGAAAATGCTGGCGAATGTGGAAATAGCATGCCATCTTGTCTACACACGTATTAAAGTTATTGAACATTTATTTAATAAGGGAAACAATTATGGCCTTGGGGAGAACAGGTTTCAGATGTATTGATGCTCAGCTTCTTAGGGATTTATAAAAGTGGCCCGAGATGATTGCATTTAGTGTGAAACTCGATTTTATCATTATAGTGGGCTCTTTTTTTTTATCAAACCGCAGAATGAAGACTAAGACATTACAGACATTACAGCTTAATTTTTTATTACAGCATAATTTTCTATAACGCTTTGAAACGATGAAATGACTTAATACAAATAAAAATGACTTGACTTGGCTCTGCAGTAACCACTCCTTTGGTGGAAAACAGATGCACACAGATATACAACGACGGGCCTCAGCATTGTATTGAACATACATACAGTATCTCCACATTAAGACACTTCATTCATTCATTGATCTTCTGGTTTCAGGTCTAAGCACTGTGTATTGTAAAATAATGTAGCCTACAATGTAAGATGACCTTTAAAGCATAAATTGCAACGTTACTGGGAAACAGCTGTAGGCATAAAACTATTAAAATTTATTTACGGTTAAAAGTGAGGATAAAGTATATATCAGGCCTGTGATCAGCTAAGCACAAAAAAGCAGGAATCAACATTAGTTAACGTGAACTAACAATTAAAACCACTTCTACAGCATTTATTTATTCTTTGTTAATTTCAACATTTTGCTGTGTGTTTTTTTTTTTTTTTTTTTTCAAATGTTGTGGGGCCTGGGTAGCTCAGTGGTAAAGACGCTGGCTACCACCCCTGGAGTTCGCTAGTTCGAATCCCAGAAGCCAGGTCTCCTAAGCAACCAAATTGGCCCGGTTGCTAGGGAGTGTAGAGTCACATGGGGAAACCTCCTCGTGGTCGCTATAATGTGGTTCGTTCTCGGTGGGGCGCGTGGTGAGTTGAGCGTGGATGCCGCGGTGGATGGCATGAAGCCTCCACACACACTATGTCTCCGTGGCAACACGCTCAACAAGCCACGTGATAAGATGCGCGGGTTGACTGTCTCAGACATGGAGGCAATTGAGATTCGTCCTCCGCCACCCGGATTGAGGCGAATCACTACGCAACCACGAGGACTTAGAGCGCATTGGGAATTGGGCATTCCAAATTGGGAGAAAAAAAAAAAAAAAGTAAAAAAAAAAAGAAGAAAAAAAATCAAATGTTGTGTGTTAACATTAGTTAATGCACTAGGAACTAACAATGAGAAATTGTATATAACCAACGTTAACAAAGATGAATAAATGCTGTAAAATATTGTTAATTTTTAGTTCATGATACTTAAGTTTAATTTGTTAATACATTAATTGTAAAGTGTTAACAGTAATTCTTGACAAACACATAGCTATTGTTGATCAGTACAAAACTACCCAAGCAGTTATAAATATATAGCCACCATTTGGGAAGGGATCATTTCGACAAGCTTCGCGAATTGGATTGAAATATGATAAACATTGGGTCATCTCATATTGATGCTGTCATCTCAGTGTTTTCCCGCACACAGCTGCTAGATAGCACCATTAGCTCGTGCAGTGCTGACTGAAACAGTTAAACGCAGATATGGCATGCAAGGCTACATCATGATTTCAATTTTAATTCACTCCATAATGCTGCGGATATCATATAACTCAGAGGTCAACGTTTGCAGAATTTGAAGAGATTTCCCTCATGTACTGTTCCTGTGCTGCTATTACAACTGTCACGCTGATTTTCCCACATTATGTGAAAATGCCAATGAATAAAAATGTAATATTACATGTTCTTAGAAAGTGCCGACCCCTCTTCATCGTGTGACTAGCATTATGTCTGGATTGTGCATTTAAATTCATAGTTTTTACAGAGAGTGGTCTCCCAAAAACTCATGTCCATTTTTATTACATCCGTAACCCAAGTTCATTTTCCGATCTAAACGGGGGAAAACTTAATCTAGACTGAACATTTTCAAATGTCTGCACTGTATGTGCAGGGTTTTATGATAAGAGGCAAACAGTTTGATATATGTGAAGATAAATTTCATGATTTCACAGCAGATATTACGTCAGTAACGCTGGAATTGCAGCTAGCGATTTTTAGCCTGTCAGCAACTGTGGCAACGGTTCAAACCTGTTTTATATCTCCAACCATTTTATTTCTCTTGATGAATTCAAATAAACATGTCTTACTTGAAAGTGAAAATTGGGAGCCTCCGTCTTGCATGTTCTCAACAAAGTGTGTGCGTAATGCAGAAGCAGCTGTGAAGTTTGTAAGTGAAGTTGAATGACACTTTTTTGGGGGTGAAAAATACTTATCGAGAATGCACCGTACAGGACATTGTCGATAACATATGAACTTCCTAGGAAATATTAACCGCCCGGATTTACATAATTCATGCAGGTCACAGTTTTAGGTCGGAAAAATCCGGAAGACTCACATCCCTGAAAAATATATGGATAAAATATATTTTTTACTAGAAAATATAGTTATTCATTCATTACATATTTTGTTATTACCAGAAAGGAACTAATTTTTACAAAAAAATAAGTCATTTTTACCATGTAATATTTAGTAACGACATAACTGAGTGAAAGTATGTGGCAGCACTGTTCCATGTACTGTTTTTAAAAGAGGATGTGGCTCAGCCCATTTGTGAGAAAATCAGGACTGTGGTTGAGAAAATTGTGCCAAAAGTCACGTGACTAAATTGGTATATATTTGTTCATGTCGGATTTTGTATTTGTTCGACAATCCTGTAGAATTTGTTGAATAAATTGTATTTATTTGTGAAATGTGATGTAGGCTAATATGAAACATATTTTTTATATTTTGTAAAACAGTGCATTTGTTTGTTAAGCCAGTGGTACAGGACAACTACCTTTTGTATTTGCAAATCGCTTCCTGTTTGTTTAAAAGTCGAGTTTTCCTTTGCGAAGCGGATTGTGTTCCATTTGTTTGTTTACTTTTGGCAGAAATCTGGCTCCATAAAACCCTGCTCACATCCTTGTGGTAGTTGTAGTCCTTATTTAGCAACTTGTTTGCATCTGAACGTAAAACAGCTTCGAATTTCACTTTTGAGGTTAATTATTTTAGAATGCTGTAACTCTATATTCTTTGTTGTAGAACAAAACGTGAAAGTCTTTTCAAGTAATACAAACCACCAACCTTATTTTACTCTAAAATGGAAAACCACTGCTCTAAAACCCCATTAGAAATTCCTGAGGGAACCCATGGCGAATTAGCCGCCTTGGTTGGCCTACAAATTAACGTCATGACTAAACAGCTCTACATGCATCAGACAGCCAGTAAATGGGCTGTAAGTTGGTGTCCCATCTGAAGCTGACACTAGATTAGAGGCAAGCTGTCCTTTAGTGTCAAATTACATTCAATCAAATGATGAATTTAATCATAGCATGCGAGGTATGTAAACATCAGATATGGCTGTCGAACTGTGATGTGCATTTATTTCAGAGAAGCTTGAGCAATTTAGGAGAAATGTTGCCACAACAATCCTTTCTGACTTCACATCACCAGACAAAATGAGAACAATAACTTAATATGGTGCTACCACCTATTGGCCAAAACCAGTATTGCATCACACCAAGAGAAAGGTTAAAGACGAGACACTCTTTGGTATTGTCTTTGAAGCTTGTTCATGTCTCAGCATACTATGGTTACATTATTTGCCTAAGAGAAAGAAAAAACTGTGTTTATCACTACATATGCTGCTTCAGGAATCATTCTAATTCAGGGGCTTCTTTGATAAAGGAAGCATAGACTGGATCATGCCTGTGTGCTTGTATGTATTCATACATGTGTGATTTAAGAACAGTGGGTGCTACTGATGCTGCAGGGGCTGTTGGGTGTGTTTTTTCAGCACTGTGCCAGCGTGTCCACATGTCGCATTGGCAAACACTAGAGCTCCTGCTACCCTAAGTGTAATTTTTGTGCCACCAAAAGGAATTGTAAAAACAATCAGAATGAGCTAATTCTCTGAATTTGTACAGTCTAGCCTGGCTCAATTAGGTGTGAACAGCTGTCCAGCACAACTAAAAAGGCGCTCACATGCTGTAGTGGCAGGCAAAGGTGTGTTCAATTTGAGGCATATCTTTTTCACTGTAGGGAATGAGTGTAGCAGTTTCATCTCATCTGAGGCACAAGCCAGAAGTATCAATCCAGTTCAGATGCAGTTGGGGATCAACCAGTCTTAATTGAAGAAATGTAGTCATCTTTGTCAGAGGCATCATTCTATGTTTCTTTTTGTTGTGTCCATGGCATCAATATGATGCATGATGTAATCCATACATAACATATAAACAACATACAAATTTGGGATTTCCACGAGTAATAGACTGATCGAGTATTCATTCAGCTTTAATTATTCAAACAGTAAAAACTCTACTTGAATATTACAATTTGATTTTCCTTTGTGCCTTTGCCTACTGTTGGAATATCACCTAAATCTTGCCTATACAACTCGATGCATTGGTGGATGCACTGTGGATGCATGATGTTGTTAAAAGGAATAGTTTCTATGTGTGATTGCAAATTTGTGTGATTGTGAACTGCCACTCTGTCCTTAACCGCTCTTTCTTTTCAGTATGCATTCATTATATTCTTTTAATTTGGATGGATGTTTTCTCTGTGAAAACAATAGATTTAAAAATGCTTGCATTAATAAAAAAATTTAAAAAGGGAAGGGAGACATGATTTTTATATGACAGGCACTTATATGTAACACTGTAGTGTGGCAGCAGTGCATAGCATAAAATCACGCAGATACGGGTCAGGAGCTTCCATTAATGTTCACATCAACCCTCAGAATGGAGAAAAAAATGTGATCTCAGTGATATGGACCGTGGCATGATTGTTGGTGCCAGAGGGGCTGGTTTGAGTATTTCTGTAACTGCTGATCTCCTGGGATTTTCACACACAACAGTCTGTAGAATTTACTCAGAATGGTGCCGAAAACAAAAAACATCCAGTGAGTGGCAGTTCTGCAGATGGAAATGCCTTGTTGATGAGAGAGGTCAACAGAGAATGGCCAAAGTGGTTCGAACTGACAAAGTTTACGGTAACTCAGATTACTGCTCTGTACAATTGTGGTGAGAAGAATAGCATCTCGGTATGAGATGCGGGTTGCCGCTGTTATGGTGGCACAAGGGGGACCTACACAATATTAGGCAGGTGGTTTTAATGTTGTGGCTGATCAGTGTATGTACATATTATCATTATGTTTCTGTAATGTCTGTAACGTAAAATAAATGTGGTTGAAAAGGATGCTTGAGCTGCTGTTTCAGTGACCCGGATAGCATCTCTCTCTCTCTCTCTCTCTTCTCTCTCTCTCTCTCTCTCCATGTGTGTTGGCAACTCAGCACGAAAGCATTTTTCAAAATGTGGAAGCTGTTGATTTTGCACTAAATTCCACACAATAAGACACAAATATATGTGGTGTTTGGCTGTTGGACACTTAATTATCTGCCACAAATTAATATATATTACATACATATATTACTACATATGTAGCAGTTAACCTCACATAATACAGTGATATTGGCAGAGATAAGCTAACACCAATTACAATGCAGTTCCATAATATACCTTGCTAACATTGCCTAAACCTCTCAGCATTCCAATAATAGTGATTGATAATTTACAGGCTACATTATAGATACAGATAATCTAGTAAGAAGAAATCCGAAACTTCTCTCAATATGTTTTTGAGGTAGAATTCTTGAACGCCGATATGTCGACTGGCTTTGGTAGGCAAAGGTGACATGACAAGATCACGTAATTTCCTTTCAGAGTCTTCATTGGAAAAAAGCTCTTTCAAGTGTGGCTATGGATGTTGTTCAGTTGTTGTCATGCTTGAAGCATCGTCCACATTTCTTCCCATCTGCTCCATGATTTAAAGCAGTTGGCGTCTTGGTGCAAGTTCTACTGCTACCTTCAAGTTTTCTTTGCTAAATGTGAATGGAGTCGCGAGACTGACTAGAGAATAATCACGTTGATGGATTAAAAAAATCAGGTCAGGGATGTAGCGAACACAGATAAAGAGGAAATAGCACAGCAAAAGTACTTCAAATGTACTCAAAAGTAAAAGTATAAAAAAAAATCTTAATTACAGTAACGAGAATATTTGTAATTTGTTACTTTACACCCCTGGTGAATTTCTACAATGGCATCTGTAACTGAAAATGTCTCCATTACGTGAAACGTAACCCTGGTTCCCTGAGTTGGAACGAGATGCTGTGTAATCGCATTGAGACATGCCCTGAGTGTCTCATGGTCTGAAGCCCTTGTACAATCATGCCAATTTATTGGCTGGTGGTGCTTAAGCGACGCAGCTAGGGAGCTACGTCATGGGCTCCATAAAAGCGCTTGTTTTGGCGCCATCGAGTCAAGACACGAGCCTATGCAGCTGCTAGACAGTATGGCCAGTTTACACAGCATCTCGTTCCCACTCAGAGAACCATTGTTACATTTTTCGTAACCGAGACGTTCAGAAGCCATGATGATAAGCCCCAAAACCTTGTAAAAATGTTCTGGCAGGGAGAATGCGTTACACTTTGAACATTGCTAGACACTGGCGAAATGACAGAAAGTGAACTGGAGACAAACATGCCTGCATCGCTCGTGAATCCAGCTCCACCCCTAGAAACAGAGTCTGTTGCCCTGACAACAGGACACTCTCGTCTAGAGGACACACAGCCCTAGATCAAATGGCTGAGAATGACATCTCGATGTTGGGCAGCCAAAGTCTCTAAGTGGGAAAAAACCAAACAATCTTTGAGAATTCAAAACATGGATGCCCTGAAGCTTCAAGGGTGTCAAAGCTGCATCCATGCATTTTGTGAAAGTGCATGTTGCCAGTGCAAGTCCAAACTGAAGGACGCAAAATTGATACGCATGCCCCCGAAAGTGAATCTGAGAAAGCTCCTGTGCTTTGGCGCAATCTGAATATTGAAATAAACGTCCTTCAAATATATTGTCACAAACCAGTCCCCTGGCTGCACTTGTGACACTATTTGTTTCTGCGTCAGAATTCTGAATTGACATTTCATCAGAGCGAAATTCAAATGTCTCAAAATCCAGAATGGGACGCAAGTCTTTTTCCGGGACCAGAAAATAATGGCTGTAAAAGCTGTATTCTCTCTGAGAAGGGGGAATCTCCTCTATTGCCCCTTTTTTTAAGACAGAGTGAATTTACAGAATCAAAAATGGGGCTTCCTGACCAGAAACTTCTGTTAGAACAACCCCATTGAACACTGGCGGAGCCCACCTGAATTGAATTACATAACCATGCTTTATCGTTCGAAGTACCCAGTTTGAAATGCCATGCAGCGTGACCTGTAACCACTAGATAGCACGCTTGGCTTACTTTTGGCGACTGCCCCAGAACCAGCAGCACAGCAGAGGGAGGCTTCGCTCTTCCAATACTATGGCTGGTTGAAGGGAATTTGAAAATGTTTTTGCCTTTATTGTATTTAGGCATAAATGGTGGGCACCCTGAAATTTATCTACAGCAAGAACGCTGACAGAATAAACCTTTTCCCTGGTATTTGAATGGGGGAAAGTGTATGAACATTGGGGTAATGTTTATTTGAGAGAACTGGTTTGCCACAATGGCCCCAGCATTCTTTATGGGGGGATGTGTGGTGCTTATGTTCACTGTGAGTTTTTGTGTACTCTTGTGCCCGATGAACATTGAATTCTGTTATGCATATCTCGAGACCCTTGGTCATGGAAACAGGCTGAATTCGAGAAGCGTTTTTAAATGTTTATTATTATTTATTTTTTATGTTTGCTCTCCAGCAAACTGCGAGGGAAAACTGAACCATATTCTGGTTATTGGATGTTCGAGGCGCGTACAACGGCAAACTCATTCTGATACTGACCGAAGGGCAAAACAGGAGAGAAATGGATACATTTATATGGTCTACTTTCGTTCACTAAATGGGGGCTCATTCTTCCTTACACAGTAAGCCATAGGCATGTGTAAAGACCTATTTATATCATACATTGAGTTCTATTACGTGTGCCTCGTGACCCTTGGTCATGGAGGCAGAGGCCAAACTCGAGCTGGAAATGTTCAATGCTCGTTCGCCAGCTTAAATTATGGGGGAAACTGAACTAAATTGGTGTACTGAAAAGCGGGTTAGGCACTAAACCCGTCACAGCATATAATGGGGAACAGCGTGAAAGTATCCGGTTAGAGCGAAACACCCTCGTGAACTAAAGCATCGCCTTGACCAACTCGTTCCCCAGCATGAGCTGTGGGGGGAAAACACGAGGGAAATTCCAAAGCGACATCCATGCTCCCACCGAAAAACTGAGCAGAGATAGCAGTGTGTGTCTCTTGTCTTGCCAGATAAAAGAAATGAGTTAAAATACCTTACATCTCCTGATAGAATCCCGAAAGAATAAAGGCATCACTCCTTTGGGGAATATTCTCTTATTCTAGCCCCCTCGTTCTGCATGATCCCCTCCGCAACAAGCAGTTCGCTTCGAAAGGGGAGGGGAGAGAGAGAGAAAGGCAGAGGCCTCTCCTCCATTGCCTTATTCATGTGCATTCTCACAGAACGACACAGAAAAAGACAATAGGGACAAAGGGGCCAATGTGTTCCTTACCTTCCAATGACGAATTCTCTTATTCAGTGTTTTTTAACGGTGACGGCTCAAGACGCTCATGGTAACTCTTTCACATGCTTTGTTCGTTAGAAAATGGCTGCCGAGCTAGGCCTCAGAGCATGTCTGATTAGACTCGCACTTTCACTCAGGGGAAGGGTGACAGACACGAGGATGACGACGATGGACGATGTCCATTCGAATTCCAAACTTCTCAGACACAAAGCAGAAATCCCAAAAGTCTCCTGCATACAGAGCTCCAAATCTGGAAGCCATGGAACTGGAACAAGTGGGGATAATGCCTTGTGGTGAGAAATTGCAAGCCAAAGCACAGCTGTCTCCGTCGGACCCTTGTAATGTTTGGAAAAAAACACATTAAAATTTCTCTGAAATTTACGCTGTATAAACAGTGTCCTTACGTGTTCACCACTCAAAAGGGAGGATTAATAATCCTTGCTTCAACGTGAGTTGCTGGAACAAACACGGGCTTAGATAAAATCGTGCCCTGAAGAACAGAAACTCTGACTCAATGGCGCCAAAGCGAGCATTTTTATGGAGCCCGTGACGTACCTCCCTAGGGAGCTTAAGCACCACCAGCCAATAAATTGGCATGATTGTACAAGGGCTTCAGACCACGTGACACTCAGGGCATGTCCCAATGTGATTATGTAGCTCAAGTTCCTATGAAAGGGAACTATTGATTTTGAATGATACTGCATCCACACCACTAGGTGTCACTGTAAGTCCAAGATAACACAAACAAAAAGTTACTGAGTTCACCTTTACGCCAGAATAGGAAAAAAAAGTATTTTCAAATCACAGAAATTGCATACTTCAAAAATCATGCTCTTTCTCTGTCTTCATAATTTATCAGGTCCTAGATGGGCATCCTGGAATCTTGGAATCTTCATTTGTATCCGCTGTGCAGGAATCCACAGGAATCTTGGTGTGCACATATCACGAGTTAAGTCTGTAAACTTGGACCAATGGACTCACGATCAGATTCAGGTATGACATAATGGGCTTTTCAGTTTTTAAATATGTGAAGCTTTTGTGGCTCAAGATTTCTAATAAAAATACTCTTCATCTTGTCACGCTTTTTGCATTATTGCATGGGTGATTGACAGTTTGTGTTTGTTTATCTGTATGTTTGCATTATGCTCAGTCTGTTCAGGAGATGGGGAACGCCAAAGCGCGACGACTATATGAGGCCTTTTTACCAGAGTGCTTCCAGCGCCCAGAAACAGACCAGTATCCTTAAGTGCATGTGTATGTGTTTACTGTATGTGCATGTCTCAGGATGGACTTCTGCTCTGTCCTCATTAATGAGGTTTCCTTAAGCACTGCCATACAGAGCTGCTGAGATTTTTATACGAGACAAATATGATAAGAAGAAATATATTGACAAGTGCATTGATATCCAGTTGTACAGGGTGAGTATTTTGAATTTAACATTACTAGTTGTGTTTCTCATCATTAGTTGCTATATTACTAGTTGTTTCTCATCATTAGTTGCTAAAAATAATACAGTTATTCTATTATTTACTTCAATTTTCAGAGAGAGAAGAGTGAGACAGTAACAAAAGAGGCTCCTGTTGTTTTTGAAAAGATGAAGCTGGTGGGTTTTTGCATTTTTGAGATAGAGTTGTTCAGTCATGACGTCAGTTTGCAGGCCAAGGACAACCAGTAAGCTAATTCCCCATAGGTTCCCTCTGGTATTTCTGAAGGGTTTTCAGAACAGTGGTTTTTGATTTTTGATTTATGAGAAGTCTGTGGTTAACATTGCTTGAAGACACATTACTGTTTTGTAACATGAATAAGAATAAGTTTAATGGCTATCAAGTTGCTACATAATGACTACAACAGTTATCCAATGAATTGCATGTCATTTGTCAGGCATGTAAGCAGGCATCCTTGTGCACACAGAAAGTATTGGCATTAATTTTTTATAGACCATGCATTCAAAAACGAATTATTTTCTGGGTTTTATTAGTACAAACTAAACTGCTCTTAAAATCAGTTTTCAACATCATAATGGTTTAGCAATATTATATTTAACCTATATTTGTCTTTCAGAAAAAGGATGAGTCGCAACAATTCAAAAACAGCCCAAAGAAACAGTCACAGTCTGTTAATGACTTATTAGGACTAGGTAACAAGCTCTTTTTGTGTCTTAATGCATCATGCATAAAATATATATATATATATATATATATATACAGGTGCTGGTCATATAATTAGAATATCATCAAAAAGCTGATTTATTTCACTAATTCCATTCAAAAAGTGAAACTTGTATATTATATTAATTCATTACACACAGACTGATATATTTCAAATGTTTATTTCTTTTAATTTTGATGATTATAACTGACAACTAAGGAAAATCCCAAATTCAGTATCTCAGAAAATTAGAATATTACTTAAGACCAATACAAAGAAAGGATTTTTAGAAATCTTGGCCAACTGAAAAGTATGAACATGAAAAGTATGAGCATGTACAGCACTCAATACTTAGTTGGGGCTCCTTTTGCCTGAATTACTGCAGCAATGTGGCGTGGCATGGAGTCGATCAGTCTGTGGCACTGCTCAGGTGTTATGAGAGCCCAGGTTGCTCTGATAGTGGCCTTCAGCTCTTCTGCATTGTTGGGTCTGGCATATCGCATCTTCCTCTTCACAATACCCCATAGATTTTCTATGGGGTTAAGGTCAGGCGAGTTTGCTGGCCAATTAAGAACAGGGATACCATGGTCCTTAAACCAGATACTGGTTGCTTTGGCACTGTGTGCAGGTGCCAAGTCCTGTTGGAAAATGAAATCTGCATCTCCATAAAGTTGGTCAGCAGCAGGAAGCATGAAGTGCTCTAAAACTTCCTGGTATACGGCTGCGTTGACCTTGGACCTCAGAAAACACAGTGGACCAACACCAGCAGATGACATGGCACCCCAAACCATCACTGACTGTGGAAACTTTACACTGGACCTCAAGCAACGTGGATTGTGTGCCTCTCCTCTCTTCCTCCAGACTCTGGGACCCTGATTTCCAAAGGAAATGCAAAATTTACTTTCATCAGAGAACATAACTTTGGACCACTCAGCAGCAGTCCAGTCCTTTTTGTCTTTAGCCCAGGCGAGACGCTTCAGACGCTGTCTGTTGTTCAAGAGTGGCTTGACACAAGGAATGCGACAGCTGAAACCCATGTCTTGCATACGTCTGTGCGTAGTGGTTCTCCCCCACATTTTTGAATGGGTTTTGTTTCATAATCCTCTCCAGGGTGCGGTTATCCCTATTGCTTGTACACTTTTTTCTACCACATCTTTTCCTTCCCTTCGCCTCTCTATTAATGTGCTTGGACACAGAGCTCTGTGAACAGCCAGCCTCTTTTGCAATGACCTTTTGTGTCTTGCCCTCCTTGTGCAACGTGTCAATGGTCGTCTTTTGGACAACTGTCAAGTTAGCAGTCTTCCCCATGATTGTGTAGCATACAGAACTAGACTGAGAGACCATTTAAAGGCCTTTGCAGGTGTTTTGAGTTAATTAGCTGATTAGAGTGTGGCACCAGGTGTCTTCAATATTGAACCTTTTCACAATATTCTAATTTTCTGAGATACTGAATTTGGGATTTTCCTTAGTTGCCAGTTATAATCATCAAAATTAAAAGAAATAAACATTTGAAATATATCAGTCTGTGTGTAATGAATGAATATAATATACAAGTTTCACTTTTTGAATGGAATTAGTGAAATAAATCAACTTTTTGATGATATTCTAATTATATGACCAGCACCTGTATATATATACCACCACAAAATACAGCTGTGATGTTGTAATTTCTCTTACCCAGATGCTCCAGTTCCTCAAGCTCCTGTGTCCAATAGCAAGCCAAGCACTGAACTTAGCCCTGCCCTTGACCTCTTTAGCTCTCTGCCTGCTGCTGTCAGCAGTTCAAATTCAACCAGAAGCACGGTAAAGATTTGTATACTGCTCAGATCCACAGATTTCAGTTGCTTCTAATAGTTTTTAACTCTTTTAACGGTCTTGCAGGTCTCAAGTGTAAGGTTTTTTTTTTCTTCTGCTGGCCCAGCCAGTAGTGCCAAACTTTTCACCGGTCACACCACAAAAAAATATATAATTTTTATTTTTTTAAGACATATTTTAGTATGTATATGTGCTAGGAAAAATATGTATATTTTGTTAAATGTTAAGTGTTCTTTACAATAATTTAGATTTGCTGGAAAACAATAGCACACTATCAGTTATCACAATTTTGACAAAACTTTGCAGTATCTATGTCAGCTAGCTAGATATTTTTACCTTTGTGGCAAGTTCAAATCAGCATAATTTGCAACTACAAAGTTCAGTATATCATTGAAATCCAAATGTTTTAAAAGGGTTAGTTCACCCAAAATGGAAAATTCTCATTTTTTCACCCTCATGCCATCCCAGATGTGTATAACTTTTTCTTCTGCAGAACACAAATGAATACTTTTAGAATATTTCAGCTCTGAAGGTCAATAAAATGCAATTGAATGGTGACCAAAACTTTGAAGCTCCAAAAAACACAAAGGTAGCATAAAAGTAATCCATAAGGCTCCAGTGGTTTAATCCATACCTTAAGATGCAATCCAGTTGGTTTTGGGTGAGAACAGACCAAAAGACAACTCCTTTTTCACTGTACATCTTGACGTTAGCAGTCTTCTTGGCGATCATAATTTCAAGTTCGATCATGATTTCAAGTTCGATTACTCTTCCTATAGAGCAATTTAGCGCTCGGCATGTGTCAAGCGCTTGGAAGTTTAATCGAGATTGATATCATGATTGTGCAGAAAAAAAGGAATTATTTGTTGGTCTGTTCTCACCCAAAACCAATTGGATTGCTTCAAAAGGCATGGTTTAAACCATTGGAGTCATTAATTACTTTTATGCTGCCTTAATGTGCTTTTTGGAGCTTCAAAGTTTAGGTCACCATTCACTTGCACTATATGGACATATAGAGATGAGATATTCTTCTAAAAATCTTTGTTTGTGTTCTGCTGAAGAAAGAAAGTCATACACATATGGGATGGGATGAGGGTGAGTAAATGAGAGAATTTTAATTTTTGGGTGAACTATTCCTTTAACCCAATAAGGCAATTGATTGTTCTGTCAGCTGGTCCGAAACTCTAATACTGGTCCCAAGCCAGTGGACCATCCTTATTGTTGAGCCCTGTCTTGGATTCATCTTTGCACATGAACCTAATAGAAAAATGTTAAATGTATAAATGTAGAGCACATGTAGAAGATAGTCTGAACTTGAGTGGTTAAGGTGTGTTTTTCTTGCTGTAGCCTAGCTCAGGGTCAATGCCCACTGGGAGAGTAGCAGCATCAGTGCCCGAGAACCTCAGCCTGTTTTTGGACCCGCCCACTAAAAGTGAAGACAGCGGCAAGAAGATGTCCAAGGATTTGATCCTGTCCCTGTACAGCAGTGCAACTCCACAAACAAACATGGCCACTCGTGGTGAGATTAAAGCAAGTGTGTTGTTTTCCTATTGGTTGAGGTGGTGGGAAAAATATAAGCAAAAGCTTTTGCGTTCTCTCGCAAAACATTGTATTCCCCGAGAAACTTTGTGTGCACTCGCAAATTATTTTGCGTTCTCTTGCAGAACTTGTGCTCCCATAAATGCATTCCCACTCCTGAATGCTCTGCAGGCTATTGCATTTATGAGAGATAAGTCGAGATGACAGGTGCCTACTTTTTGTGGAAAACAGTGTCTTGTAAACATGTAAAGAGTGAGAAGATACAGTGACTCCTTTCTGTATTGCATCATTACTTCATACATAAATCTGATATATGGCATATGCAAAAAAAAAAAAAAAAAAAAAATGTGGTGTGTGTGTGTATATATATATATATATATATATATATATATATATGATTTTAATGCAATTCAAAATGCAATATATTTCAAAAATGCTACAAAAACAACCGTTTTTATATATGTAGCATGTTTTCACAAACTACAGGCCTAATGGAATTTGAATAACATATGCTCAAATATCAACTATTATTTTATATGCATGTATGTTTATGTGGCCATTTATCATGCGCCAGCAGATGGCGACAATTGTGTTATGAGTGAGTCAGTCATTCAACTCTGACACATACCAAACCGCATAAATGATGCCACTACAGGGCACTCCGAAGGGAAACCAATCATGGTGGCTAAAATAAAGGATTGTTCCAAACACAAATTATTTAAAAGTGAGTTCTGAATTGCAGTTATTTTAAAGCCCAAAACCTTCAATCACCACAAATAAAGAAGCATTTATTGCTTTATTAATGGAGAGGGAAACACCATCACAACAACAACAAAAACAACAATAAGCGATTCAGTTGTGCACGTAAGCATTCCATTTCAATTAGACCACTCGCATTTAATGTCATTTTAACTGTCTTTATTTTCACACATTCATAAATTGAAAATTATGATTGGTGCATTGCCTAAGTATTGTCTTTTGGGCTTCACTCTATCATTGCACTGGCTTTCTCTTCTTGTTGGACTCGAAAGCTGGAATAATGCTGGAATACACATAGGAGAGCTAGCAAAAGACTGTTATTCTGACGCACATTTTGCGAGAGAACGCAATATAATTAGCAAGAGAAAGCAAATGTTTTGCGAGAGCATGCAAAAATGCTCGGGAATGCAACATTTTGCGAGAGAACGCAAATGCATTTGCTTATATTTTCCCCACTACCCTGACCTTTTAGGAGCTCAGTACCTAGCCTTTCTTTCTGCTGTGTTTTAAATGGTAGATGTCACATGATATTGTCTGTTCTAACTAATCTTATCGGCTTATTGAAAATTTGAACTTTGCTTTAGTTTATGTTTAAAGGGTTCTTTCTCTCACATGCTCTTTTAACCTGATGAAGGCCTGAAGTTCAACGAGTGTTGCTTGTTTCCCTTCACTATTCCTTTATAATGTAAAGGTCATTTATAATTTGAGGTTCTGCTCAAAGAACTACAGTAATAGAGATTATATAAAGTTTATATAATCTCTATTGCTGTAGTTCTTTGAGCAGTCTTAATGGGATAGTTCACCTAAAAAAAAGAAAATAATTTATCATCATTTGCTCACCCTCATGTTGTTCCAAACTTGTATGACTTTATTTGCATTATTTATTTATTTATTTCTGCATGACTTTCTTTTTTCAGCAGAACACAAATAAAGATTTTTAGAAGAATATCTCTGCACTTTAGGTCCATACAATGCAAGTGAATGGTGATCAGACCTTTTATAACTCCAAAAATCACATAAAGCAAACATAAAAGTAATCCATATGACTCCAGTGTTTAAATCCATATCTCCAGAAGTGATATAATAGGTGTGGGTGAGAAACAGATACAGAAGTCCTTTTTTTACTCTAAATCTCCACTTTCACTTTCACATCTGAATAAGGACTTAAATATTCACATCTAAAAAAGGACTTAAATATTGTTCTGTTTCTCACCCACACCTACTATATCACTTCTGGAGATATGGATTTAAACACTGGAGTCATATGGATTACTTTTATGTTTCCTTTATGTGATTTTTTTTTTTTTTTAGAGCTACAAAGGTCTGATCACAATTCACTTGCATTGTATGGACCTACAGAGCTGAGTTATTTTACCTTTGTTAGTGTTCTGGTGAAGAAAGAATGTCATACACATCTGGGATGGCATGAGGGTTAGTAAATGATGAGAGAATTTTCATTTTTGGGTGAACTATCCCTTAAAGACAGCCCCAAGAACTGAGGTAAAGTCTGAAATGGCTTCCTCAATTCTACTTTTTCAGTTTGTACTGTTAATGCTTGCTTGTTTGTTTCTGTTCTAGCTGGCATGTACATGGGTGCAACACATATGGGCTACGTCCCTGCTGCAGGATACGGCCAATACCAGGCCCTCGGTGCCCAGCAGGCCATGATTGGGCCTATCATGGCTCCACAAATGAATGTACTTGGACAGGCAGGCGTCATGCCGCAAACAGGAGTGGCAGCTGCTCCTCCGTACATGGCAGGGGTGCAGGGGGGCATGATGGGAATGCAAAACGGGATGATGGGAGGCATGGCAACAGTTCCTCAGCAGGCATATGGAGCACAGCAGGCTCAACAACTGCAGTGGAACATCAGCCAGGTAACAGTGCTGCAATCAGGATCAACATGCTGACAGAGCAAACATTTTATGCTTTGTTCATCCCAAATTATGAAAAAAAAAAAAAATAATAAATTCAGACTGATCAACCAATGAAATCAAATTTCAAGCCACTTAAGGATTTGACTTGGATTGGTTTTGTTAAAATCTGAGTTTGCACCCTTTTTAATTTTTTTAGTGTAAAAAAAAAAAACTAATTGGATTTGAGTTCTTTTATAATATGAGAAGTTGCAAAATAACAGTCAGATTGAAAATCAAATCAGAATGGTGTACAAAGACTTATTTTTGCACATCACATACAACAATCCTAATGCATATATCATTATTGTCACCCCAAATACAATATGTTTATAAATGAATGTCAGTGTTTCATTATTTCTTTTAAATTACATGCATCACCAGTTTGTGTTTTCCCTCTCACAGATGACTCAGCACATGGCAGGCATGAATTTCTACGGTGCCAATAACATGATGGGTTACGGGCAGCCCATGGATGGGGCAGCTGCTCCCGGTTCAAATAATATGCTCGGGTCACATGTGTGGAAGTGATGGTGTCCTAAAGAGAGAACAGTCTGAATGGTTGGGCTTGGCCGCAACTGACAGCAGAAGGAAGACAGATTGTAGAAGGAAACACTCTTCTTTGGACACAATGGGAGTCAATTAGATGATCTCAACAGAAGTCCCTACCTCCCTCATTCTCAGAGCCATTTTCCACATTCTCCTGCTTGCCTTCAAACATTCATGTACTCAGAGAGAGAATCGAGCACAGTTGCATTAGCAAGGTGTGGTGTGTATTACATATGCAGCATAACTCGCATTTCTGATGCTCTTCTCAACTGAGTGCTCCACACTTCACAGCTTCAGCGTTCCTATAGTAAACATTTTTGCAACATCTGCTACCGGATTTGGTTTTCAGTTCTCTCTTTCATCAGTGATCAGTGTTATGTTCAGTTCACCCTAAAATGGAAATTCTGTCATTTACGCACCCTCATGGGTTTCCAAACCTGTATTTCTTCTGTGTAAAACAAAAGTAGATGTTTGGCACAATGACAGCCTCAGTCACCAATTCTTTTTCATTGTATGGAGAAAAGATGCAATGAAAGTGAATGGTGAATGAGACTAATCAAAGAGTATTTATCAGAGACGGGCCACTTCTATTAAAATGAATGGGAGAAATATGAACGCCTATCCAATGAGCTCTAGCGCCAAATAGTCAACGGATGTAGAAAGGAAGTCCAGCATTACAGGTAAAAGAGCCAATCACCTTTTAGATACAGACATCTCCTGTCAATCAACTCGAGAATGTGCATGTGCATTAGCTACACAAGCTGGGAAAATTGTTCACCCAAAAATTTCAATTCTCTCATAATGTACTCACCCTCATGCCATCCCAGAAGTGTATGACTTTGTTTCTTCTGCAGAACACAAATTATGATTTTTTAAAGAATATTTCTGCTCTGTAGGTCCACAATGCAAGTGAATGGGTGCCAACATTTTGACGCACCAAACAGCACATTAAGGCATCATAAAAGTAATCCATACGACTTGTGTTTTAATCCATATTTTCAGAAGTGATATGATAGGTTTGGATGAGAAACAGATCCATTTTTAAGGACTTTTTTGCTTGCAATTCTTCTCCCTGCCCAGTAGAGGGCGGTATGCGTGAAGAATATGAATGTAATCTGTTTCTCACCCACACCTATCATATAGCTTCTTAGGATATAGATTTAACCACTGGAGTCTTATGGATTACTTTTATGCTGATTTATTTGATTTTTGGAGCTTCAAAATTTTGGCACCCATTCAGTTGCATTGTATGGACCTACAGAGCTGAGAAATTGTTCTACAAATCTTTATTTGTGTTCAGCAGATGAAAGAAAGTCCTACACATCTGGAATGGCACAAGGATGTGTAAATGATGAGAGAATTTTCATTTTTGGGTGAACTATTCTTTTAATCTGAGGTAAAGAAGCACAATTTATGAAAGCAGTGTTGTGAGATTTTACTGATGATTTGAAATATGTCATTTGAACGTAAGCTTGGCAAGCAGTTTTTGAGATTCCGCTGTTCCTCCATTCAAATGGATAGGAGCTGCACTGTCATGACTGGAAATAGCTTCCCAAGAGTGTTCTCCAAAGATGGCCACCAATGGACTGACTTGCTAGAAAGACTTGGACTAATATATTGCCTTGCATATTTTATGTTCCACAGAAGATAGAAAGTTATACGTGTTTGGCACAACATGAGAGTGAATAAATGATGACAGAATTTCCATATTTGGGTCAACTACCCCATTAGGTGGTTTGTGTCGTACCCCCCCCCCCCCAACCAAATCACTTGATCCTGTTGTTACATATGCTGCCTTAGGAGGTTGGCACTGGGTTTTGGAACGGAGCTTATATATCCTAGTTTAAGCATGCTCGCAACCATAAATGAACACTTGAATGTGCATACAGCTATGCTCAGAAGCCATTTCAGTTGTGATGACATGCCATTTATGTTTGTAAAAGTTAGAATCTGTGTCTTACAAACTTAATACTGCTAGGAGAAAAATGTCCATTACTGTGTTGGTAGGTCTGTGATTTAGGGGCAAGCCTGTGAATGATCCTCTTATGTTGTTCCTCTTTTTAACGCACAGGGTATATAGCTAAGTCCCTTCGACTCGGTGTTTTCACACTAAATCGCAACTCAGGAGAAACATAGGCTTGGGAGGATGAGGGTTTTCACATCCATCTCATAGCTAAATATTCACATTCAGCCAAAGATTTATTAAAGCTTGGACGTCTGTACGGATCTTTGGATTGACAGGTTCTGGGTGGATAATCATGCTCCATGATGTAGGTTCAGCCATTTGGCATTTGAGTGCATTGGAGTCTGACCTCAAGCGTTTAATGGCACTAGTGGTGCATCGATCAGGAAATTTGAGGCCGATACTGATCTCCGATTTTTATATATTTTTTTAACACCAAGATCGGCCGATACCGATTATCTTTAAAAATGCCCTTTGCACATTATATTTTGCAGTTATATTTATGCCCCACACAGTAAAATTACGTTAACACTTTACAAAAAGGTTCCATTTGTTAACATTATTTAACAACATTACTGTAGTTAACATGAACTAATGAACTTAATGTTAGTTGCAACATAGACTAATACATTTTGAAAATCAAAATTTGTATTAGTTAACATTAGTTAATGCACTATAAACTAACATGAACTAACAGTGAACAATTGTATTTTTATTAACTAACATTATGATTTAAATGCTGTAAAAATATATTGTTCATGATACCTAATGCATTAACTAATGTTAAAGAAATGAAATCTTTTTATTTAGTTATTACACAGGGCGAATATACTATTTATTAAATCTACTTTTTATTACACATCTTATTTTAATGTCTGGAAAACCAGACTTTTAAATATTACATTTTATAAATGCAATGACTGGAATTGTTCGGTTGAAGGGTGTACCAAACTGTGAATCCTGAACAAAACAGTTTGGTGCCACTCCTAATTAGCTTCCACTTAGCTGACAACAATGAAAATAGCTACATGATTAGCTAGTTAATGTAAGCTTGTTGTCACGGAGAGTAAAAGATGGACTTTATTTACTTTCCAGCATTGCGTCTCACCAATTAGGTAACAGCAAAGCGTGAAATCAACACTCACCACACACAATCCACCACCGCACCGTTGTCTGCTGAGTTGCAAAAAGATGCTCTCTTACCTTTCAATCTGCTACATTACTGACTACACTGACAAACTATAGCTGCCTAACAGTAAACAGATGTGATAAACATGAGTGACATGGTTGTCAGGGACAGGGTTAACGTTATATTAGTTATATAAAATGATGGGTTCATTTTTTATTAACTTTCCAGTATGTATTTCACAAACTAGTTAGCAATTTAACGAGAAGAGATCGCTCAAATCCACACAGTTTAACTCCGCCCTGTCTGCAGAACCACCGTCAGCTCAGAGTCAGCTCTGTAAACAGTGGAGTCGGAGCATGCTCTGTTGGACAAACTACACTATGACACCAATTCTAAAGCATTGTTTTCTGCATTATATGTTCTGAAAAAAAGTTTTCATATCGCCGCATATCGGTAAAATATACACCGATACGATATATCGGCAAAAGGCTAATAAAACCGATAAAACCGACTAACCGATATGTCACAGTTAATTTAGTGGAGTTGGCTACACGTATTCAGCTTTAGATGTAGGCTACGTCCTTCTCATCTCTGTCACTGCTTGCATGTTGATAGCAGACATTCTGAAGAATATTTGTGAGGTCTTGTCCATGTGAATGTGATTTAAAGCCACACGTTGCAAAGCTTAAAATCTTATTAGTGCAGCGGTTGATTGACAGGTAGTATTTTCAACCTAGAAGTCCTTGGTTTCACTAGACACGCGCATGGAGAGTTTAAAAAAATCTTCTATCATATATCCACTATCGTGTGCATAGACAATTATAACAGATGCTACATACCCCCCCTAAATGTCGCCCTAGAACTGAAACGAATTCAAGTATGATGAATAAAAATAGACCATGATGGAAATTTGAAAACTCTGTCAGAGTAAAAAGATTGTTTTCTAGCGCAACCCGTATAGCAAATGATTTGTTTGAAGCTCAGGGAACAGCATGGCCTTTCTGTAGAATCCTTCCCAGTGATGTGGTCGTGAATATTATGGGGAAAACACAGTTTTAACATGACCATTTTCTCCAAATGTGTAAAAGCTTCATAAACACTCAGTTTACATTGTTCCTGTGAGTTGTAACACCTTCTATTGATTGGTCAGCTTCAGGTAGATCGGCAAATCGGGCCAAATTTTTTAAACATTTGTAAACAATTGTGGTAGTGAGCTGCTCGTAAGCCACTCGGCTCCGCTCATAATTCCTCTCACACAATGCGAGCTGCGACCACACGAGCACCCACGATTTCCACACGATCTCTCCCGACTGGAAAAAATAGGTCGGGAGCTCACATGACAGCCGAAAATCGCACCGTGTACGCCCACCTTAAGACGAATATCGGCCGATTTTGATCGGTGCACCCCTAAATGGTACCATTGATTGTATTGTACTCTGCTTTTCTCCTCATTACTGAATGCTGGGTCAACACTGTCAGGATGAACCTTTGGGAATCTGAGGCTGCAGTTTGGACAGAGACCAACTGATTGTTTCACTCTGGCTTCGGCCAATGAGAGCAGGATTTACCATAGACACTGTGTGAAGTTCATTCAAAGCAGTCAGCTTGGGGTTTTATTGACTGGTATAGTGTAAACACTGTTTGTTAACATTTAAAGGAACCAAATGCATCTTCTATTTAAAGGACAGTCTAGAGTAGATAGGAACAGCTCTTATATGTTGTGAGCGTGTAAACAACCCGCTGAACCACAGTTCTGACCTCTGATCTTTTAAACTAGAGCATAAGGAGAAACTAGGACCCCTTTAATATGATTGCATAATCAAGGAGCTATAGACACATTTTAAAATGTGCTGTTGCATATGTTTATCTTTTTATTCAGGAGATGTTTAAATCTTGCATAGCTATAGAAAACGTTCTGCCCATGAAACAGATGAATATAAAGTGTACAAATGCAGCGGTTTGTAAATTAGTTAATTTACGATATTTGGTTGCGGTGTTTGTTTGTTTTTTTTTCACTATGGCCCTGACTGTAAAGAATTGTTTGCTAAAAATTATGATTGTGTTGTGACCACTCAGGTGGTCTGAAATGACAATATACTGTAAGGTCTGAACTGTCTTTGTTATTCTGTCAATGCGCATCACTGCCCTCTACTGGCCAACACGTGATCATCAGTGATGTAAAAAGAAAGCGGTGTGAGATTAATGTTTTTAGCAAATTATTTGTGATCTCACATATGTGCAAAGTTGCTGAATGTGTTTGTTGTTCTGCTGTACTTTTTTACTGTGCAAAAAGTTTCTAAGTTGAATCTGCACTGCATTTTTCAGGTTTTGAATTTTTGTTTGCTTTATTCCAATTAAATGGGACTGTGTTCTCATATTTTCTCCTAATTTGGCACATTTGAGCTTGTATATAGAAAATATGGCATGTACCGGTAATACCCTGTATGTAAAGTCCAAGTTCCTTGGGTTTTATCTTTGATTTAAAACTATTGTTATAATGGCACTTTACTACTCAGAATTTGTGTGCATGAATTGTTGTTTCTTGAGAAAGTTTGATCAGAAGTGATTAGCTAATAAGTTTATTACGGACATCATTCAATTCCATATGCAACAGTCTCGCGCGCATGCTAGCTATTCCAAAACAGCAATGTTCAAACTGACTTCATAATATATCAGTGGGCTGAAAAGTGTTGCTTTTGATTCGATTTACCACACCGGGTAGGTCTGCATTTAAAGGAATAGTTTGCCCACCCAAAAATGACAATTATGCCCTTATGGACTCACCCTCATGTTGTTCCAAACCCATTTGACTTTCCTTTTCCGTACTTCTGTGTTTTGCAGAAGAAAGAAAGTCATACATATTTGGAATGTCATGAGGGTGAGTAAAAAGAACTTTTTTGCATGGGTGAACTATTCCTTTAACCTTGCACTTGAATGTATCCATGTCCATCCTGAGTGTGAAGCAGTAAACTTGTGTTATGCATATCAGATTATTTAAAGTAGAATGTTGAGGGTTTACTTTTGTTGTTGTCCTCAATTTAAGAAAAGCAATACTGGGTAGACTTATGTCTTTGGCTATGAAATGACAGCCTGTTTCAAATTTGAATACAATAATCTGTTTGCAAGTAGTTAATAGAGAAGCAAGGATTCTCAAATAACTTGTACTGCATTCATACAAAGATCTCGTTCAAAAATGCAAATGCTATACAATGCATATCTTATACCACACATACAATAAATGCTTTTGTTTTATGCTAGTGATAAACGTTAAACCCTCAATTGCTATTTTCTTAGTATGCATCGAAATTGTTCCTTTTCTGAAATTTCAAGTGTGTCAGTTCAGAATTGTGAAGGGCTTAATTGTTTCCAGGAATGGTTGGCAACATGCTTGCAGACTCAAGTAAGATTTTGTGAGCTGTGCACAGTTTATTATCACCCCTTTTGGTGAAATGGTGCTAAAATATCATCTGCCCACATTCAATTGTGGAGGTCTTCTTGAACATTCTATTTCTGTGAATTGTTCACACTTTGAGAGAATGCAATGTAATTTAATTGTCTGTTGTTTTGAATGGATTACATCAGTGTATACATGTGTGGGTTACTTGCAAAGTTGCTCAATATTGTTTTCTTCCTTTTTAATATTTTTCAGGATATCTATCAAAGGCTTGAATGTAAAATAAGATGAGAAATAAACATCTTAACTGCAATTCAATGTTGCAATATTTTTTTTTTTTTTAATAGGGTGCATTTGTACTTTTCACGAGGCACTGAGTCTTTGGTAATGTTTGTCATTTAAATTAAGTAAAAAGGACTTAAATTTACTTGTCAGGCTGATTGACAGCCTCAGTCACCATTCACTTTCATTGCATCCTTTTTCCATACAATGAAAGTGAATGGGGACAGAGGCTGTCATTCTGCATAATATCTCTTTTTGTGTTCCACAAAAGATAGAAAGTCATATGGGTTTGGACCAACATAAGGATGAGTAATGTTGTACATGTATTATTCCGTCAAATCCTCCCCAGTTGATTTTCAGGGGATTCTTTTTTGTGTTGTTTTGCCAAAGTTAGAGTGCCAATAACTCCTTTACTAGTCTTAAAATAGTTTGTTTTGGACTTGAAAATCATTTTGGCATTGTCGTTTGTGAATACATAATTGAATTTCAGAATTTCTAGTTCAACATTGTTTGTACTTCAGACCTTCGTTTTGTTGGTTAAGAAAAACTAGATTCAATAAAAAAAATATATTATTTTAATGGTAAACGAATGAAAAAATGCTACAGTGAAAAAAAAAAGTTAATTGGTTAGTTACCATAACATATACAGTAAAAAAAAAAAAAAAAATATATATATATATATATATATATATATATATATATATATATATATATATATATATATACACACACAACCCCAGTTCTGAAATTGGGACAGTATGAAAAATGTTAATAAAAACAAAAAGGAGCGATTTGTCAATTATATTCACCCTTTGCTATATTGCACTACAGCTACACATTAGCTATATGTTTTACTTTGTGAATTTCATTGTTTATTTTTTATTTATTTTTTTTATGTACAGTAATTTCAAATCAGATGATTGCAACTCGCTCCAAAAAAGTTGAGACAGGGCCAATTTAATACTAATAATAATCTGATCAGTTAAAATAACAAGGTGATGTGAAACAGGAGATGTTAAACAGGTGAGGCAATCGTGTCATAGTATATAAGGAGCCTCCAAAAACAGCCTAGTCCTTCAAGAGCAAGAATCATTTGAGACTTGTAAATTTGCCAACAGATGCTTCAGCAAATAATCCAGCACTTTAAGAACAATGTTCCCCAAAGTCAAATTGGAAGGATTTGGGGCATTTCACCCTCTACAGTGCACAATATAGTTAAAAGATTCAAGGAATATTATCAAATCTCATTGCGTAAAAGGCAAGACGAAGACAGATACAAGTTAAGATTTTACTATGCAAAGCAGAAGCCCTACATCAACACTGTCCAGAAGAGCTGCCATTCTCTGGGCTCGGTCTCATCTTAGATGGAAAGTAGAACAGTGGAACCGTGTTTTTTGATCCGATGAGTCCACATTTCAAAACGTTTTTGAAAAACATAGCCGTTGTGTTCTCTGGGCCAAAGGGGAAAAGGACGATTCAAGCTGTTATCAGTGTCATGTCCAAAAGCCAGTGTCTGTATGGGCCAGAGTTGTGTGCCCATGGCATGGGTAACTCGCACATCTGTGAAGGCACCATTAACGCAGACAGATATGTACAAATTTTGGAGCAGCATACACTGCCATCCAGCACCATCTTTTCCAGGAACGTCCCGGAATTTTCAGCAGGACAACTCCAAACCACATACTGGCCGAATAAGCAGAGAGTGTGGGTGCTAGAATGGCCTGCCTGCAGTCCTGACCATCTCCAACTGAGAATGTGTGGTCAGGGTTGGGGAGTAACGGAATACTTGTAACGGGATTACGTATTTAAAATACAAAATATATGTAACTGTATTCCACTACATATTTTAGTGTCACGTGTTCCCCGATGGTGCTTTGTGTTTGTGTGAGTGACACTGTGCACTTTCTTTACTTGTGTATTAATAATTTAAGTCATCATGTGGGCTTTTGTAATTACTGCAGTGATTAACAATACATTTTAAAGTGAAAAGCAGACTTTTAGTTTCAGAAGGTTAGTATATAAAATTTAGATAATTTAATAAAAATAAATAAATAAACGGTCAAATATGCAGGCTTTAAAATTACATCCTGTAAAAGCAGTGCCAGTATTTTACTGTAAATATTACTTTTTTCTTTCATTTTTTACATTGTACGAAGATATATTCCAAATTGTTCTTTGATCCCAGGGGATGCAAAGAAAGAGGGTAGGGCCACTAACTTAGTAGGGCTGCATTTCCCAAAAGCATCGTAAGCTAAGTAGATTGTAGAAACCATTGGTGCCAATGGTCCCCACGATCAACATAAGCTTGCAATGCTTTTGGGAAACGCAGCCCAGGTAGTTTAGTTGGTGGGACTGCTAGTGTTCAACCACTGACAGACACAGCACCATTTTTCTCCTAGATGAACTAAAGCACCTTAGGCAAACAAAGCCGCCGTTTGTACTACGTGCAACGTCGTTTTAAAATGAGTTAGTTTAGGGTGATGTTACCGTGTTTAATGTTACTGTTCCAGCCACAAGTAAAGCCAATAAAGCAGGTTTTTCTCTCCATGGACCACCGCTTTTAGTGCTGTGCCGCTTCTTTGCTTTATTAAACTTGTCATGGCCCCTTTCACTTTAAAAACTAAAATCTCTCCCCACTCATTTGTCATGGCCATGCTGTCTTTGTAGAATTTGTATTGCACATCATGTAAAAAAGAATACTTCCACACAATCTCTGAGAGACGGGCTTCAAAGTTGTCCATTTTAACGACAGTAACTTAGGTAACAACTCCTCAGATGGCACGCGTGATTGTAAATAAAAAGTTTTAACCAATCATCAACGCTCTTCCACCAGACCGAGCAGGAGCTGTTGGGGTGTGTCTGACTAATTTAATTAGTCAATCACAGTTAGGTACCAAAGTCAAACTGAGGCCAAGACTTTGACAAGATTTTTATAAATAATGGGAACATGTGAAAGAGAAAATACAATATACTGTATATATGCAATGCAATATATAAGCAATATCACACTCACAATCGTGCTATATGGCCCTACATCAGCACTGCTGTGATTCAGCCGCAGGCCGAGTGCCATAGGTAATCACAGCAGTGCTGATTTAGGGCCATATAGCACGATTGTGAGTGTGATATTGCTTATATACAACAGTTCAATGAACAAGTAAATTAAAAAAAAATTAGGTAAAACTGAGTACGGTCATAAAAATGCATTTGTGCATGGAACTACTTTCTTACGCGACGGATCACAATCTGCCATTGCTGGTTCAAACCAAATGATGAGACCAAGCCTATCAAAAATGACACTTTAGAACTATTGTCATGGCTTGGGCTGTCTCTAACAAGTTATTGGAGAAACAAGGATGTGTGTGTGTGTGTGTGAGTGTGTGTGTGAGTGAGAGAGAGAGATGGAGCGTGTGCCGCAGGGTTGCCAAGGTTTTCCCGCGGAATTGGGCTACTTTTAAACTGTTTCTGCGGGTGGATGTTTGACAATGACGTTTAAATGAAGGCTCTGTCTCTGTTCTGGCTTATGTAATTGTTAAAATGATCTAAAACTATGCAACGTGCAAAGGCCTCGAACTGTGTAGAGTTGCTATTGTGCTCGCTAATAGAGCACATACTGTACAGAGTGCAATTTCCTCTCTTGTGAGTAGCGCTGGGCAGTTTGCGGATCATTCAAAAATGGCTGATTCATTCATATGTTTCAAAACGATTCACAGCCACGGACATCACAACGTTACAAGAGCGAGGACATTGGAGAGTGCGCTTATTGTCTCTGATTTTGCCCATGTTTTTTGATTGCTGTCTGTTCGCTATGCATGCACATGCTTACCAACCAAATAAAAGGAGCCTGATCATTTTGATCAAATGAAAGAGTTATGAAGAGTTATCACTTTTAGCCATTTGAATTCTGTAACATCATACCTAACAACACTGCTCAGCACCAGGTGTGTGTGTGTGTGTGCGCGCATTGGCACTGAATGGACATGATAAAAAGAAATTGTGAATAACCCAAGGGCAGTGACATTAACACAAGCTCTTTGTTTAACATAAAAATGACTATAGTTATCTGTGTTTAATAAACTATGTATAAAGTTTACTTATCGCTTACCTAATAAAATTACACTTTATAAAATACAGCTATTTTGATGTTATGATGTTATCACAGTCTGGGATATGTCAATGATTAGCAATAACATTGATTTTGATGCATTATTATTTTTTGTGCAGTGTCAGATAAAAAAAAGAAAAAAAAAAGAAAAGAAAACACACTCAGGACCTTAGAGGACAAAAATGTCTGCATGAAAAAACTGCCATAAAAAATATTATACATTAATATTATTTTTCACTTTCACTGACTTAGATTTTTTAACCAACATCAGTCCTGATCATAACTACCAAATATTCATTAATTTTCAGGATTTTAACCCTTTAAATGCCAGTTTGTTTACATAATGCAACTGTTGTTTTTACACACACACACACACACACACACACACACACACACATACAAAACACACTTTGACATCCATACCAACACGCCCACACAATTTTAGCTGCATCATATATTAAATTGGCCTGCAGTGTTCTATAATACAGCAAATAGAAAAAAAGCATGTATTTGCTCCATAAGCTAAACATGAGAAAAATGTCAACATCTGTAAAATATTACAATTTAAAATTTTGAAGCCAGGGCTCTGGAATGAAAGCTTAATATCATAGAATTCATGATTTTATGCTTTAATGGCACTGGGATCAAATATTGCCGTTTTAATGGGTTTCAGTGGAGACATTTTTGTATTGAAGGTCCTGAGTGTTACTATTTTGTGTACACAGTGTATTATAAATGTATTTTAAATATCAAAATTCCCCCCGAAATACACACCTTTGGCAAAATTTATGCTGTTGGCATTGACATTGCCAAAATGATAAAAAAAAAGAAGAAAAAAAAAAAAAAGAAAAAGACAAAAATGTCCCGAAGGTTGCATAAGGGTTAAGAATGTTTATTAGGTTTATTAGGTTTGGGAGTAGAATATTTTGAGTTTTGATATTGGGCTAGTTTTATTGGTTATTGTGCTGGTTTCGAAACAGAGACCTGGCAACCCTGGTGTGCATCACCTGTTGCCACTCCCAAGCAGAGATGCTGTAGTGCGTTAGTCAGCTTTCTGAAGATAATGTCATTTTGGTCAAATTCATCCCATTTTCTCTGTGGAAAAATAACCATACTAGCAGGGGTATTCCTCCCTATTTTACGGTAGCTGGTGTGCAAGAGTCTTTCACTTTAGAAACTGCAATGTCCTCCGCCATTTTGAACAGTATTTTCTCTCCAATGTGGAAAGTCCGGTATGAGGTAAGCTCCTTAAGTTTGTGTAATTAATCAGTCTGTTGTGTCTCTCAGCTGTGATGAGCCTTAACGCTGAAGTTGTTTGTTTAAAGCTGTTTAAAGCTATTTCCTAGCTTTAGTAGTGTAGCAGCCTACTGGGCATTCAACCGATCACAATGTATTAATAACGTGAAAAATTACTATTACATAAAAATAAAAAAAATAAAAAATACAAATAAAAAAAATGTTCAGAACTTCTCAAACTACTTCAAAGCGTTTTCATCAAAAAATCCTACACGTGCAGCAATGGCAGCTTTGCAGATCCTTAGCATTTTAACTGTCAGTTTGTCCAGATACTCAGGTGACATTTCACCCCACGCTTCCTGTAGAACTTGCCATAGATGTGGCTGTCTTGTCGGGCACGTCTCACACACCTTATGGTCTAGCTGATCCCACAAATGCTCAATGGGATTAAGATCCATAACACTCTTTTCCAATTATCTGTTGTCCAATGTCTGTGTTTCTTTGCCCACTCTAACCTTTATTTTTTGTTTTTCTGTTTTAAAAGTGGCTTTTTTCCTTGCAATTCTTCCCATAAAGCCTGCACCCCTGAGTCTTCTCTTTACTCTTGTACATGAAACTGGTGCTGAGCGGGTAGAATTCAATGAAGCTGTCAGCTGAGGACATGTGAGGCGTCAAACTAGAGACTCTGATGTACTTATCCTCTTGTTTAGTTGTACATCTGGCCTTCCACATCTCTTTCTGTCCTTGTTAGAACCAGTTGTCCTTTGTCTTTGAAGACTGTAGTGTACACCTTTGTATGAAATCTTCAGTTTTTTGTAAATTTCAAGCATTGTATAGCCTTCATTCCTCAAAACAATGATTGACTGATGAGTTTCTAGAGGAAACTGTTTCTTTTTTGCCATTTTTCACCTAATATTGATCTTAAGACATGCCAGTCTATTGCATACTATGGCAACTCAAAAACAAGCACAAAGACAATGTTAAGCTTGATTTAACGAACCAAATCACTTTCAACTGTGTTTGATATAATGGCGAGTGATTTTCTAGTACCAAATTAGCAATTTAGCATTATTACTCAAGGATAAGGTGTTGGAGTGATGACTGCTGGAAATGGGGCCTGTCTAGATTTGATCAAAAATGATTTTTTTTTCAAATAGTGATGGTGTTTTTTTTGTTGTTTTGTTTTTACATCAGTAATGTCCTGACTATACTTTGTGATCAGTTGAATGCCACTTTGGTGAATTAAAGTACCAATTTCCTTCCAAAACAGCAAAATCTGTACATTATTCCAAACTTTGGCCGCCAGTGTGTGTGTGTGTGTGTATATATATATATATATATATATATATATATATATATATATATATATATATATATATATCAATAATAAGTCTTTATCAATATATATATTTTTTCATTTACTATATTTTCAATAATACCTACTTTTTGGCCCTTAATTTATGACACACACTTGTTCCCTTTAAGTCTAACAAGAGTTATGGATATATAACTATAAACTGTGGTAAAAGTTTCATGTCTATAGGACTACATCTTGAGTTATTTTAAGCTTTGCAGTACCTACTTGCCTGAATTGACAATAGAATTTAACATCTGAATACTGTGTCCTTGTCATACCACAAGATGGCAGTATAGAACAACACTTTTTTCTTTTCTTTTTTGGAACGACTGGAACAAGAATTCTTGTTGTGTATATTTTGCACATATATTTTTAACAAAACAACAAAACAAAAGTTTTTTTTATTTTATTTTATTTATTTATTTTTTTTACTAAATAAGCTAACTGAGGCAAAAGTTTTGCTCTGAATTTCTCCTCCTAGTTTGGGTTTGGTGAAGGCAAATGGAAATCTACCTGTCATCCCTGAATTATTGTACAGTAGATAACAATTTTTTTGAAGATATTGAAAGCTTTATAGAAATTTGCTCTGCTGGAATATAAAAAAAGAGGTAACATAAGCCTTGCTCTGATTATTTAAAATTGTGTTGCTACGTCATGCACATTGTTTGTGAATGGGAACAGGCAGAAGTCAATTTGGCTCTGTTTCAAATCAGACTAATCGGCTTTTGAGGCAAAATATATTCTCTCTAATCTCAACCTCTCCACTGTCCTCACTGAAGTGCAGAAAAAGGTAAAACTGCCATTAAGAAAATCACATTAAGGGGCAGAAATCTGCATGTAATCCCTTGTTTTCTGTCCTCTGTACATGTGTTGCTATTGTGCCGCTTACTGGCAATTTCCATTTACAGTAATCCACTATGCAAACACCTTCTCTGATCTAGCATATTACTATGAACTCAATCATTATACAATAAGTGTTTATTTTAATGATTTGCATTGCATCCTCAATTTACTTTTAAAGCAGACACTTAAAAAGCTAATAAAAATTACATATAACACACAGCAAATTATTGTCCTGCAACCAAATACTGAATGTTGCTATTATCTGACAATAACAGACAGCTCAAATTCAGAACTCTCCATGGACTGGATTCATTCAAATACATGGACAGCATTGACAGGCTCAGATTCAGCCTCTTTGAGTGTCCCATAGGTGTACTGTCAGGCCTGGCTGCACTAATCTCACGTCCTGTCACCAGTCCTGTTACTGTATGCATGTCAGCCTCTGGGATCCTCTGGGAAAGCCCATTGTTTCTCTTCCGCATGCAACTGGATGCTTGGATGGTACAATGATCAAGCAAAATAATCAACTGGCCTTTGTTTTAGACAGCCTACCTCAACAGGAGAAAATAAACTTATGGTAATGAAGCCTTATCATGGGCAATTCAGATGTGAGAGTGATGAGCTCTATGCCAGTCAAGCAGAATCATCCAACACAAGCCTAGACTTTGCAATGAAGTGCTGACAGCCAATTGTCTGAGCTCTGGGTTTCAATGCTTCAAACCCTCTGAAACACCTCCCATCCTCTGAACACCCAAATTTGCTTCTCACTGCTGTATTAATTTAGAAACACTTGTCTTTGTGCTATAGATCCATTAACACAACATTGGCAATATAGTAACATGGTAATATATTGCCAATATATTTGTGAGTGGACAGTCCAATGCAGTGGCCATGATGGATTTCAAAAGAGTTAATAAAAAAAGATAAAGAAGAGCTGCAAACTTCAAATTGTTTGGCAGCTGATGGATAACTTTGCAGGGAATTCTGCTAGCAAATAGTGGAAATCCTTTGGGGGAAAAGTGAATGTTCATAAGCAAAAACTGATATAGTCTAATCAAACATGCCTATCTTCACTTGCTTCTGAGGCAACTTTTGTAAGAAATACACTACATGCCCAAAAGTATGTGTACACCTAATTCTGATTAATAGTGTTGGAGGTTCCGCCCAGGGCGCTATAGAAGCTGGAACTGCTACTGTTCCAATGTGCTTAGTTCCATGGTCTAATACCTATTTTCTTTAATGACCATACACACTCAAATTTCCTTCTAATTTGAACCCCTTATTATGTAGAACTGTCCCTGGACTCCTCTCACTGGCTGCACCCATATCAGTTAAGTGCACCTCAGTAGCGTCGTCACACTCCTGCTAATTATTTGATGAATCGGAGCAATTGTGGGTTTTACGGCCACTGGAATGAGCTCTGTGCATGGGCAGGACAGCAGTGGGGGGGCAAACAGCTCCTCATAAACAAGTCTCTCCCTGACAGAACGGCCAATTCACTCAAATGCAGCGGCACCATTAACGGCTCTTGTAAAACCACTGATGACCTTTAAATATAACTCCATACTACGATACGGCCAACATCTGCAGACGATTATTATAGATCTGACAAGATTCTTTTAAAGAGGCTGCTTTGTCTCTTGTTGAAGAAATAGTATTGTGGTGTCCCCACTTAAATGTTCTGTTTTGGACACATGTTAATGTTTATATTTTGAATCTTTGCAAAATACATTGTTTTACAATTCCGAAATGGAACATTTGGTTTTATCTGTCTGTTCTCTGGAATTGGATTGAGTATGGCAGCATAGATCACAATGTGAGAGCACATTTGTTATTTTTTTAATTATTCAGTCTTGCCATGCTTTATTTTTTTTGGAACTTACTGAAAACCATGACCTTAGCTCCTGATGATATGTCTTAAGATATCAAATTCCTTTACATATTGGCTAACATTGCCATATCCACATGCATTGCAACATGATCACATGGGAAATCGATATGCTGCTTCTGAATGCACATGTACCCTGAAATAGACCAAATTCTGCCAAATTACTGACAAGAGCCACCCTCCATCAGACAAGTTTTTGCATCAGTTAAAGCATGTTCACCTTTCCTTGTGGCTCCACTGATGGCACGCTGCACAAGCAACCTTTAAGACACTGATTCTGGTCCCATGTAAACCAGAAAGTAAACAAGTTTGCATAAACAATGGTGCGGGATTCAGTTGCTTTTGCACTCTAAAATGACTTTTAATCACTCATGGTTAGGTTTAGGTTCTGGGTTAGGGGGAAGAGTTCATAAAATATTAATTCCTGTTGACTGTACTACATCATTAATGACTAAAAAGACAACTTGCTTTTGGGGCCACCCTGTGGACATTTTACCCACATTTATTTTGTAAATGTGTAGGGGTACACTAGCATAGTGATGGCTTCAAAGCTCCAAGACATGAACTAAAAGCCACAAATCTCCAATTTTTATTTAATGGGGTTCACTAAAATAGTTAATATGACAGCTGTAAATGGATGTTACAGGAGAGTCTTCTAGGAAATGAGTACAGGACCGCAGTAAGCTCACTTCCCCCATAAACGCCAGTGAGATTTGAGCCATTTACTGCACAGCAGGAGGGAGGCACAGTTTTTGAATCACACTCAGCATTTCTGCTTTCTGTTACTCTTTAGCAGAGCCCATAAAGTCAAACACAAAGAGACACGGAAGCAGCACTTCTGTCTCCCCATATCACCAAACTGGCAAATCACAGTGACAGAGCTGGAGACAAGGCAGGATAAGCCAATTACAGGTGGCTGGCTGGCAAACCCACCCTGGAGACCGCTACAGGGAATAAAGTTGCCTTCCTTTTTTAAATGTAATTTTTATCTCTTTTCTCATTCTCTCCATTTCTTATCTTTCCTTTTCATTCACTTGCTCACAAACATCCATTTCATCCTGGATAACAAAATTTGCTAAATGATTTGGATAGAGGAAAGAGCTATACCGTACAACGACAACGGTCCTGCGCCAATGTTCTATTCCAGTTATCCATCAAATCTGTATGATTTTTGGGTGATGTGGGACCTTTTCCCTTCAGGAGCCAATCAGGAGGTCTATTTATAGTGAGAGCTAACACAGTGGCCTTCTAAGTGGCAGATGGTATTTGGTGGGGAGTGGGGTGCAGTTTACAGTAAACAGATTCTTTATCCTTGGCAGGTCATGGGGAGCGCTAGAACACCATGGCCATTTAAAAATGGAACATTCCAGCAAACATAGGCTTGAGGAGTCTTGGAAAACATTTGAAAAGCTCAGCACTCATATTATCGATGATTGTAAGTGTAACGCATTATGTCAAAGTGGAAAATCTTTGCCCGTGGGCCAATTAGCGATGTACGGTCTTGTCTTACTTTCCAGTATACTTACAATCTGGAAATAAGGACAACAACTCTGACATGAAGGTTTACTCTGACAGATATGATGTCGTAATTAGATGCTTTTACAACCCCAATTCCGAAAAAGTTGGGACAGTATGAAAAATGCTAACAAAACCAAAAATTTTTGCCCTTTGCTAAATTGCTATATTGAAAGCACTACAACTACACATTATATTATGTTTTAACCTTGTGAATTTCATTTTTTTATTATTTATTTTTTTGTGTACAGTATGTACAGTAATTTTAAATCAGATGATTGCAACACGCTCCAAAAACGTTGGGACAGTCGAATGTTTTCCACTGTGAAACATCACCATTTGTTATAATAACACTTATTAAGCATTTGGGCATTGAATACACAAGTTTGTTAAGTTCATCCATTATGTAGGTCTTTAGCTGCACAATTGTAAGGGGTCTTCATTGCCATATGGTGTGCTTCATAATGTGCCACACATTGGAGACAGGTCAGGACTGCAGGCAGGCCATTCTAGCACTCACACTCTCTGCTCACACAGCTATGCACTTGTAACCCAGGCAGAATGTGGTTTGAAATTGTCCTGCTGGAAAATACAGGGATATCCCTGGAAAAGATGGTGCTGGATGGCAGTATATGTTGCTCCAAAATTTTTACATATCTATCTGCATTCATGGTGTTCTCACAGATGTGTGAGTTACGTATGCCATGGGCACTGACATACCCCTGGCCCGTACAGACACTGGCTTTTGGACCTGATGCTAATAACAGCTTGGATGGTCCTTTTCCTCTTTGGACTGGGGAACACAATGGCTGTGTTTTTCAAAAACTATTTGAAATGTGGACTCATTGGACCAAAAAACACAGTTACACTGTTCTACTTTCCATCTAAGATGAGACAGAGACCAAAGAAGTCGGCAGCTTTTCTGGACAGTGTTGATGTAGGGCTTCTTATTTGCTGAAGAATCTCTTGGCAAATTGACAAGTTTTGAACGATCCTTGCTCTTGTAGGACTAGGCTGTTTTTGGAGGCTATACAGTATACAGTACTATGACACAATTGCCTCACCTGTTTGACATCTCCTGTTTCACATTGCCTTGTTATTTCAACTCGTCAAATTGTTATTAGTTTTAAATTGCCCGTCTCAACTTTTTTGGAGCATGTTGCAGTCAACTGATTTGAAATTACTGTACATAAAAAAAAAAAAATAAAATAAAAAAATAAATAATAATAATAATAATAATATAGCAAAGGCTGAATGTAATTTACAAATCAAGCTTTTTTGGAATTGAGGTTGTACAAGACATGATATTTTGCTCACAGAGAAACATCTTAATGGATGACAAGGAGGGAGCACATGAGAGGAAAATATTGCTGTATCAGACCAAACACAGATGCAGAATTTATTAGGTCTGGCATTTGCAACACATTGTGAGCTCAGCAGGATAGCATCTGCATAAAGTGAGTGCTTCTCAGATTAAAGATAAGCAGCGGCATGAAATGTCAGTTTGTAACTCAGTGATTTGCTTGTTTCAATTGACTAGGATTGTATTTTTGCATAAAATATTTGTGCAATTAAAATAACATTTTCTAAAACAGAATAAAAAATAAAAAATCTAAACTATTTTCATCAGATTTTTTTAATGATAAACTACAGTGGCCCTAATTTGAGCACTTAAAGGGATAGTTCACCCAAAAATGAAAGTTCTCCCATTATTTACTCACCCTCATGGTATCTTAGGTAGGATTGCATGGTATACCAGTACTAACGAAAAATCGAGATACCAAACAATTTAAAACGGTACGATATCATCTTGTTGTTAATTTCAGTACCATATATAAAGTATGCTGCCATTAGCAAAATGTAATGTAATGTGAGAGTTTTGAGATGAAATCAAAGACCATTTGAAAATAATAATAAAAAGCCTCTATATGGCCAAGTGTGATCATTAAACAGCAGATGGATGTAATTTAATGAAATAATATACAGTCACATGCGCTGCGCGCCACAGTATGAATAAGGGGCGCCTCTCTGCCCTGTCATCTCCTTCACACACACACACAGGCACGAACACACAGGCACGCACACGAACACGCACACGCACAGATGCAACACACACTACTAATGCTTGATTTTCATGCAGTGTGTCCAATTGTATCCATCTGCAGAGCCACAGATCAGTGTGTTTAGTGTATAAATGGCTGTGAACTCTCAAATGAACTCTTTCTCCATTGCAGTTCAGAGATTTCAGCTCATGTGTCACGGGAAGCTTGATATAATAAACTCTTCACAAACAGGAAGAACTTCAAAGATCTTACAAAATGAAAGTCCTACTGAAATGAAAGCTCTATTCAACTGATTGCATGAAATTGAAGACATTACGACGAAATATATTACTACTGTATAAAAGTGTAATATTCAAAGCAGTCAAAGGGACAAAGATCATTTTTGGTGCAAAAAAGATCAATATTTAAATACTTTTTAACTATAAACCAGTGCTTCCTGCAGAACGGAAGCATGATTTAGAGTCAGTCATGTGATGACTTCAATCATCCACTAAAAAACACCTTGAGACCACTTGGTTAAAAACAATAGCAAAAATGGCTAGGGAAAGTTATTTCTGAGAAAAGGTCAAACATAATTTGTTTGCAGATGACATTAGCTTTGATTTTTTGGTAACACTTTACAGTAGAGTTCCATTTGTTAACATTAGTTACCAACATTAGTCAACATGAACTAACAATTAACAATACTTTTAGAGCATTTATTAATCTTAGTTAATGTTAATTTTCAACATATACTAATCCAATTATTTCATTCGAAAGTTTTATTTGTTAACATTAGCTAATGCACTATGAACTAACATGAACTTACAATGAACAATTGTATTTTATTAACTAACATTAACTAAGATTAATAAATGCTGAAAAAAATAATATATATATATATATATATATATATATATATATATATATATATATATATATATATATATATATATATATATATATATTGCTCATTGTTTGTTCAAGATACCTCATGCATTTACTACTGTTAGCAAATGGAACCTTTTGTAAAGTTTTACAGATTTTTTTGTATCTAATGCAATGGCATTTTTAAGTGTGACTTACTGTAGTCCAAATGCTAAATGCCACTTTACATAATGCACTACAACATCTATTATTGAAATATTATATTTTATGATGGGGATTTTTATGTGCAGGGTTTTTAATAAAGTCATTTGTTCTCTTGAAGAAAGTTGTCACCTTGAGCTGTTGCTATTTTGTCAGCAGTGTCCTAAAGGTGGCTAAGGCGTGGTATTAAGAAGCACTGGGATGCAGTGGAAGAAGACAGTGTCCTTGATTTTGGGAGAAAAATGGACACAGGTATTGAATGTCTTGAGAGACGGTTGGCTTATGAGCCACTGGGACACACTGTTTCCCAGTTTGTGGCAGTGATGGCCAGCCTAACAGCCAATGAATGACTATCCTCAGTGACTCATGACAAGGTCAGTAATACACTTTTCAATGAGCCCTCCAAAGAATGTGTTTGTGTCTGTGTATTAGGGCTGTCAATAATAATAATAATAATAATAATAATAATAATAATATCTTTTTTTTTTAGCCCAAATACAGACACAAACATATTTAAATCGAGGCCGCAGGCCGAGTGCCGTAGGTAATCACAGCAGTGCTGATTTAGGGCCATATAGCATGATTACGAGTGTGATATTGCTTATATACAACAGTTCAATGAACAAGTAAATTTTAAAAAATGAGGAAAAAATGAGTACAGTCATAAAAACGCATTTGTGCATGGAACTTTCTTACGCGATGGATCAGAATCTGCTGTTGCTGGTTCAAACCAAATGATGCGTCCAAGCCTTCGTTAGTAATTCAAAAATGTCACTTCAGAAATAGTATCACGGCTTGGGCTGTTTCTAACAAGTTGTTGGAGAAACAAGGATGGATGTGTGTGTGTGTGTGTGTGTGTGTGTGTGAGAGAGAGAGAGACGGAGCCTGTGCGATCACCTGTTGCCACTCCAAAGCAGAGATTCTGTCAGCTTTCAGAAGATCAGCTTTCTTAGTGATAAAATAGCCGTCCAAGTGGGGGAATTCCTCTCTATTTCGCGGTAGCCGGTGCGCAAGAGTCATTCACTATAGAAACCGCAATGTCCTCCGCCATTTTAAACAGTATGTATCCAATGTGGAAACTCCAGTAAGAGGTAAGCACCCTGAGTTCTGTAATAAATCAGTCTGTTGTGTCTCTCAACTGTAATGAGCCGTAATGCTGAAGTTGTTCATTTAAAGACATTTAAAGCTACAGTTGTGCTCAAAAGTTTGCATACCCTGGCAGAAATTGTGAAATTTTGGCATTGATTTTGAAAATATGACTGATCATGCAAAAAAACTGTCTTTTATTTAAGGATAGTGATCATATGAAGCCATTTATTATCACATAGTTGTTTGGCTCCTTTTCAAATCATAATGGTAACAGAAATCACCCAAATGGCCCTGATCAAAAGTTTACATACCCTTGAATGTTTGGCCTTGTTACAGACACACAAGGTGACACACACAGGTTTAAATGGCAATTAAAGGTTAATTTCCCACACCTGTGGCTTTTTAAATTGCAATTAGTGTCTGTGTATAAATAGTCAATGAGTTTGTTAGCTCTCACGTGGATGCACTGATCAGGCTAGATACTGAGCCATGGAGAGCAGAAAAGAACTGTCAAAAGATCTGCGTAACAAGGTAATGGAACTTTATAAAGATGGAAAAGGATATAAAAAGATATTCAAAGCCTTGAAAATGCTAGTCAGTACTGTTCAATCACTTAATAAGAAGTGGAAAATTTGGGGATCTCTTGATACCAAGCCAAAGTCAGGTAGACCAAGAAAGATTTCAGCCACAACTGCCAGAAGAATTGTTCGGGATACAAAGAAAAACCCACAGGTAACCTCAGGAGAAATACAGGCTGCTCTGGAAAAAGACGGTGTGGTTGTTTTAAGGAGCACAATATGACGATACTTGAACAAAAATTAGCTGCACGGTTGAGTCACCAGAAAGAAGCCTTTACTGCGCCAATGCCACCAAAAAAAAACAACAACAAAAAAAAACAGTTACAATATGCGTGACAACACCTTGACACGCCTCACAGCTTCAGGCACACTGTAATTTGGAGTGACGAGACCAAAATAGAGCTTTATGGTCACAACCATAAAGGCACGGGGAATCTTGTGAAAACATGAATGCAGCATGTTATCAGAAAATACTGGCAGACAATTTGCATTCTTCTGCACGAAAGCTGCGCATGTGACGCTCTTGGACTTTCCAGCATGACAATGACCCTAAGCACAAGGCCAAGTTGACCCTCCAGTGGTTACAGCAGAAAAAGGTGAAGGTTCTGGAGTGGCCATCACAGCCTCCTGACCTTAATATCATTGAGCCACTCTGGGGAGATCTCAAACATGCTGTTCATGCAAGACGACCAAAGACTTTGCATGACCTGGAGGCATTTTGTCAAGACGAATGGGCAGCTATACCACCTGCAAGAATTTGGGGCCTCATAGACAACTATTACAAAAGATTGCACGCTGTCATTGATGTTAAAGGGGTCAATACACAGTATTAAGAACTAAGGGTATGCAGACTTTTGAACAGGGGTCATTTCATTTTTTTTCTTTGTTGCCATGTCTTGTTTTATGATTGTGCCATTCTGTTATAACCTACAGTTGAATATGAATCCCATTAGAAATAAAAGAAATGTGTGTATGTATATATATATATATATATATATATAATAAAATATTTACATGATATGCCGATTAATCAACTTATTAGCAATTAACTGCATGTATCAATATTTGCTGACGAAAGTTCAATGACATTAAATATTTGTGTGCCGGACGAGTAAAGTATTGAATTGATATTACAAAGAGTGCCATATCATTGAACATAAGCACTCGCCTAATGTCTACAGCAATCCATTTTGTTATCAAGTTGTCAATCTGTCTGACTTATGTTCATACAGGAAGAATTCTTGTAATCTGTCTGTGCTATTTATTTTATTTTGTATTTTTTCATTTGTCTGTTGCTGTACACATGCATTAAACACTTTTGCTCGAATAGACAGCTGGATCAAACACAAAAGAATGCAGGGATCTTGAGACGCCTGTTTGCTAGTTTGACAAGACATGTTGCCTGTACAGCTGGAACTGACTGTCCCCAACTGCCACATAAAAAATTGCATTGATGGTAGGAACATTCCTTATTACATAATTTATGTACAGATTGTGGGCATCATCGATTGCGGTAATTTTTTTAACATGTTATTTTTCATAAAATGAATCACACTTGATTAACGTGTTAAATAGACAGCCCTAAATTTCAATCACTTTTTTTTTCTTCATATATACACATACAAGCCTCAAATGCAGTCATTATGCAGTCGTGGTGCAATCATTCGAAATTTAAGTTGCACCTATGTAGTGTAGAATGCAATCGTTTTATAATTAGTAAACAAGTCTCCTTACTGCTGAATGTAATCTTTTTATCTGCAGCCTCAAGGTACAACATTTTTTATTTTTATTTTTTTTTTCATTTAAGATTGAACAGTAAATTCAATTTTGTTTATCAAGGGAGAAAGAACTTGATAAGTATTATACTTTAAATTATGTATACTGTCATAAGAGCTAATGTATTTGAGATGAGCAGTCTGTAAAGACATCACAGAGGACTAGGAGGGACACAGGGAGTTATAGGAAGCCATGCTGGGTCCATCTAAATTACACAGTCCATAAAACTGTAATAGGAAGACGATCAGTAGCTTATATCAGTAAGACTTCGCAGGGTATTTACCTTTTTATATGGGCATAAATTTTACAGGGACCAAGGGCAGTGGAAACCTTGCTGCCTCAACTGAAAACTGTGCAAGTGACTCGAAATAGAGCCAGAGTCATATACACATGACTAAATATAGTGACAGAGATGGAAAGAGAACAGGAGTGACACATTAGATACTTCAGTTGATATAAATAACAATGGTTAATTTCTGATTTAAATGTATGCTGTGAACCTTACAGTTTCTAAATCTAATTTTAAACATTTTCTAATTGATAAACTCATTGATTTTTTAATTGAACATCTCTTTAATTAAACCAGTAATCTCAGATCTGTTCTTTTGTTGTCAATTAGATATTTTAGATATTGAAATGCTTGCTCTTATCACTATATTGGTGAGGTGAGGTCACTGTTCATTCAAAAAATAACTTTGTGGGTCACTTCATTGATGACCTTTTCTGTGTCCTTATTAATGATGTCATTAATTTATAACATTTATTACCTCATCTGTGAATGCAATATTTTATTGAAAATATTCTTAGCTACTTTAGTCATGGTCTCATCATGTTTACAATAATTTTATGGTCAGTAGTGGTCATTAAATCAAGAACCACATTTACATTAGCAATTATGAGAGATAGATGGTGTTGTCACAGATGACATCATCAATTTCCTCATCAGTGACCACAAAATTAACATTATTGGTTACCCTGTCGATGACCTCAAGAGTGGCTTTGTCAGTTTTGTCAAAATTTGTCAGTGACATCAATTGTGATCTCATTGATTAACTCATGTTAAGTTAATCTGTGCCTCTTTCAAGAGCATCATTATATTTTACAATTATTAATTTGGGAGATGAAAATATGGACATACCTGATTTGTCTTAATTCATTCTGGCATGTCACTCAGGAGGAACATGTATTATCCCACAGTGGTTCCAGGTGCAGTCAAACCAACAGGATATTTGTTGGTCAGATGTGAAATGTAAAAGTACATTATGTTCCCCTAATGATGCTAGCCACAACTAACAAAATTAAGCATTGAAATGACTCAGTATACTTCAGAGGGCGCACATGCTGCTTTTTCACTGCCTCCAATACATTGCCAAGGACTAAACAGTTTCCGTACTGCAGTTTTACATAGTCAACCTTTGACTATTGGCAATATTGACTATGGCTTCTTCTTACCAAGAACTGCTCACTTAGACCAAAAAGGACTGTCTGACAAATGTGTAAAACAACAAATCACATTTTATTTATTTTTTTTTTTCTGTACTGTTTAGGGTGGGTTTATCTGAAATAGCTGATACAACAAAACTAGACAGACAGAAAAAAACAGTGTCTGAGACCAGTGTCTGTCTGCACTGGTCTCAGAACAGGTAGAAAAGCACCTTATTTTCACCGTAACTCCATATAAAGCCTCTGAAAGCTAAATGTTTCAACTTTTGCATGAATACATTTATTCTCATTGTGAAAATGCACTGTAAAAAATAGGAATGCATTTACTAATGTTAATGAACAGAACTGTATTGTACATGTCACACCCCCTTCAGTCCTCCAACTCCAGCCATCATCCTATCTAACTCACCCACATTCTAATCAGCCACACCTGTTCCCAATCTCCTCATCAAAGACTATATAGATAATCACCTCATTCACTCAGGCTGTGTCTCATTTGGAAGGCTGCATCCTCCGGAGGTCGCATTTCTCGGCCTCATACGTCATCGAGGCTGTCTCCTTTCAGAAAAGCGAGTAGGACACTTCGAATGCAGCCTTGGAATTTGGAGGATGCAAGAGGTGTATCCTTCGTGGGCACTCACAACCCACAATTCTTTGCTTCAATGGAAATGTCTAAAAAAAAATGACGCCAATTTGCCCGTAAATATGATGTTCAAACGCAAATAATGTTAATTCCCAAGTTGAAGTACCTCAGTAGATGGGTGCAGAGTATATAATATGTATAATTATATTAATATATAATTAAAATAAAGTATTAGACTAAAACTACACCTGTAAAATCTATTTTCTTTATAACTCTCCTAAAATGTACCTCATACATTCCCTTCCAAAGGGACTTTGTTCTCTTGTTACTCAAAGCGCTCGCGCTTGTTAAAGAGTGGCGTGCTGTCATAGTAACCATGTTACGTTCCGTTTCCTTTTGTCCTATGAAGGCCGCCTCGTTTAAACTAGGCTTGTTTAAAGGAGGACACTCAGTATACTGCAGCCTTCAAAGGACGCATCCTACCTAGCACGCAGCCTTTGAAACGAGACACAGCCTCAGTCTTCATCGAGTCTCTTCTCAGATCGCACTGCTCTCTCCTTCGAGTCCTAGCAGTTGTTTTTCTTTGTATTGCATTTACCAGTTCTAATCTTCTCATCTTTGTTTTGTATATACAGTATTTTGGATATGAAATAAACACTCTGCACTTGGGTTCACTCCTATTTCGGTGTTCATCTCTTCAAGAGAAGGCTCGATCTACAAAATGAACCCAGCATAAGACGATTCGCTTCAATGTGTTCTCGACGCCCAGGGACAAACTCTCCAGTGCCACGAGGACATGCTGCACCAGATTCACAAATAACTGGATACGGTACTGAGTTTATAATCTGCTCCTTCCTCATCAGTGTCCAGTGAAACATCAAGTTCTGTGACACTTCCATCTGGAGCCACGTGTGCACCATCTCCCATTCACATGCAACAAAGTCCCTTAGGGTGCTTTCACACTTGGTTGGATTGCTTGGACCGAACCAGAGTTCATTTCCTCCCCCTGCCCCTGCTGGTCTGTTCACATCATATTTTGTGTCCGAACCGCTGTCCAATTACGTCATCAACATGAGTACAAGCAGCAGCTGTTAACTACTGTAACTAGGCAACAACTCAAGAAGACATCAGCTTCGCTGTGTTATTGAAGTATTCATCTTTACCACCAAAACTTTACATGCACAAAATGATAATTATGTTTGTCTGCTATGGATGCATTGAATGTGCAATGATGTGAAGAATATTAGAGTTTGCCTGCGCAAGCCAGCGGATGCGTTGCAAGAGTTGTTGTAGGGCTTTACTGGTTGTTTAGATCAGTGTTACTATCAGAAATAATTGGTAATTATTTCTTGTTATTAATTAATATTTTAATTAATTAATTGAATCTAACTCATTAAAACCTCATATGGGGCTCCAGTAAATGTAGTGCGCTACATTTGGGAGCGGGTTTGGTTATTAGCAATAATTAATAATTATCAAAGATAATTATTAATTATTAAAATAAATAGAACATTGATGAGAATCAATGTTAGCTTTTTTAATCCTTTAAATCAACAATTATCAAAGATAATCACCAATCATTAACATCGATGAAACATTAATTAAAATTAACACTAGCTTATTGATCATTCAAATTCAACAATCATCAAAGATAATTATCAATTGTCAAAAATCAATAGAATATTAACAAGGATTAATATTGACGGGGCACCACCCTGGAATCAGGGACTAATAACCAGATAGTATAACAGTCTCAATATTAGATTGTTTTCTTAGGAAAATCGACATCCGAAGAATATTGATTTTCGGAGAAAAAAAAACAATGAATGAAGGCTTGAATCCAAGCACTGACATCCCGTCTGCATAACACAGGTGTATGCAAAACAAACCAAAACACTTCTCTTTGAAGTATAATAAAGTTTATTTATGCAGTAATATCAATTAATAATTAATACAATGCAGTCAATAAACTTCCGACATACAACTACAAATTAAACAGTGATATGATTAGATATGGAAATCAAAATAATCCTATAACACATGAAGGTGTGTGTGTGAGAGTGTGTGTGTGTGTGTAAGGAGGGATGCGCACAAAATGGCGGACGTGACTCTCGTGGAGAGTATGTCATGCGAGACTTCCAAATGTGGGCGGAGAGAACCAGTCAATGGTAGCTTAGGGACAAAGCTGAGCTACTATCTACTAGCCAAAAATGTGTGCGAGAATGTTTGTTAGGGGTCGCGTGTGTGTGTGTGTTAGTACGAGAGAGAGAGAGAGAGAATTAAGTGATGGCCCCAAAGCCGATTTCGCGATCGTGGGAGAGAAAGTTGTCACTCAGAGATGCGGTGGATGGCTCGTAAACCGTCCCGCGGTCTTTGATTCTTTAATGGATAAACTCAGTGTGCCGGTCTCACCCGCGATGGCGGAAATGCACAACAGTCCAATGTGGTTGGACTACAATACAACAAATCTCATTCGTGATAATTAATACCCTGAGTGTTAATGAGCGGACTCGGTGGTTCGTAAACTGTACAAGCAATAACCTTGATACACAAGAATAACACACTATAATACAGGTGCATCTCAATAAATTAGAATGTCGTGGAAAAGTTCATTTATTTCAGTAATTCAACTCAAATTGTGAAACTCGTGTATTAAATAAATTCAATGCACACAGACTGAAGTAGTTTAAGTCTTTGGTTCTTTTAATTGTGATGATTTTGGCTCACATTTAACAAAAACCCACCAATTCACTATCTCAACAAATTAGAATATGGTGACATGCCAATCAGCTAATCAACTCAAAACACCTGCAAAGGTTTTCTGAGCCTTCAAAATGGTCTCTCAGTTTGGTTCACTAGGCTACACAATCATGGGGAAGACTGCTGATCTGACAGTTGTCTTGAAGACAATCATTGACACCCTTCACAAGGAGGGTAAGCCACAAACATTCATTGCCAAAGAAGCTGGCTGTTCACAGAGTGCTGAATCCAAGCATGTTAACAGAAAGTTGAGTGGAAGGAAAAAGTGTGGAAGAAAAAGATGCACAACCAACCAAGAGAACCGCAGCCTTATGATTGTCAAGCAAAATCGATTCAAGAATTTGGGTGAACTTCACAAGGAATGGACTGAGGCTGGGGTCAAGGCATCAAGAGCCACCACACACAGACATGTCAAGGAATTTGGCTACAGTTGTCGTATTCCTCTTGTTAAGCCACTCCTGATCCACAGACAACGTCAAAGGCGTCTTACCTGGGCTAAGGAGAAGAACTGGACTGTTGCCCAGTGTTCCAAAGTCCTCTTTTCAGATGAGAGCAAGTTTTGTATTTCATTTGGAAACCAAGGTCCTAGAGTCTGGAGGAAGGGTGGAGAAGCTCATAGCCCAAGTTGCTTGAAGTCCAGTGTTAAGTTTCCACAGTCTGTGATGATTTGAGGTGCAATGTCATCTGCTGGTGTTGGTCCATTGTGTTTTTTGAAAACCAAAGTCACTGCACCCGTTTACCAAGAAATTTTGGAGCACTTCATGCTTCCTTCTGCTGACCAGCTTTTTAAAGATATTGATTTCATTTTCCAGCAGGATTTGGCACCTGCCCACACTGCCAAAAGCACCAAAAGTTGGTTAAATGACCATGGTGTTGGTGTGCTTGACTGGCCAGCAAACTCACCAGACCTGAACCCCATAGAGAATCTATGGGGTATTGTCAAGAGGAAAATGAGAAACAAGAGACCAAAAAATGCAGATGAGCTGAAGGCCACTGTCAAAGAAACCTGGGCTTCCATACCACCTCAGCAGTGCCACAAACTGATCACCTCCATGGCACGCCGAATTGAGGCAGTAATTAAAGCAAAAGGAGCCCCTACCAAGTATTGAGTACATATACAGTAAATGAACATACTTTCCAGAAGGCCAACAATTCACTAAAAGTGTTTTTTTTTATTGGTCTTATGATGTATTCTAATTTTTTGAGATAAATGAACTTTTCCACGACATTCTAATTTATTGAGATGCACCTGTATTCTATCTCTGCCCAGACATAAACCTCTTACTTGAGTCGCATGAGGACGCAGAATGTGTGTTCATCCATCCTTTAACTTCGACTCGGATCCTTGAGGCTCGGGTGATGATGGGAGGCCGTTTCCTCACTCTGTCGGCGGGCGGTACGGCTGCTGATTCTCTTATTCTGAACACTTATTCTCTTCACTTCTGCAGGCAAATGGATGAAGATGTGGATTGCTCGGCGGTCTCCTTCGGATCCGTTAGAGTGTTCGGTGGAACACAGAGTAATCTCAACTCGTCCAGCGAGATGGAGTTTGTATGGCCACAGTTTTAAGTCGGACGTTACTTCCTTGTGCCACAAGGCTACACCTGAGAGCAGCATTGAGCTGCGTCTATGCACGACGAGCAAAGATTCTGGAAGCAAATCCCGGAAGCATTTCAGAGGTATTTCTACTCCTGATGATATCATGGTTGAGGGACGTTCTGTTGTGTGCCTCATCCAATAGGAGTTGAGAGTTTGATCCTTTAGTGAGCAAGGCTTCATGGGATTTGTAGTCTGTTTTGGACTCCCTTTGTTTGATTTTGGCGCGATTTTTATCAGTAAAATTTATGACTTGGTATGTGGGCCTGAGTTAGGTTTTACAACTGTGTTAGGCCTGCCTTTGTCTTCTATCTGAATACATGAGACCCAACAATGTAAAGACTGTCAGCTGCTCTCTGAAGGTGATTTATTTGGATACAAGCTGGTATGAGAAATTCATTAAACCATAATAATTGTGATCAGGAGCCTGCAAAGATGCAAATTATATGTCATCAATCAGGGTTCACTTCCGCGATTTGGTATGACTGTGTTCATATCAGCAGCGAACCGCACCAGAGTTCACATGAACCGTACCCCAGACCACCATTTCAAGTGGACTCGGATGCGGTTATCAGGTGTGCACCCGAGTTCGGAAAACAGTATTCACACCACCTAAACGAACCGAACTTTGATGTAATTCGAACTTGGGTGCGCACCAAAAATGCTAGTGTGAAAGCACCCTTAGCGACACCTCCCAGTTTCTCTGGCATTACAAACGAGTGTGATGGATTTCTACTCCAATGCTCTCTTGCTTTCGAGTTACAATCCCAGCTATTCCTTATGAAAAGAGCAAAAATTGCTCTCCTGACTGCAGTGGGGTTCATCTATCTGGCAACAGGGAGGTACTGTCTCTCAATCTGTTGATGTATTTATCACACACTTCCGAGAAGTCTTTGAACGACCAGCGTGTACTTCTCATCCCAGTGAACAGCTGAGTCACCTTAAGCAAGGTAAAATCTCAGACACGGATTATTCTCTACATTTACACACACTCGCTGCTGCCAGCAATTGGAATGAGCAGGCACTCAATACCACCTATCGTAAGGGACTTACGAGGAATATAAAACTCCAGCTCGCCAGTGTCGATGACTCTAGGGACTTAAACGACTGATTCAACTTTCCTTTCGAGTTGAACATTGTCTCCAGCTTTACCCTGATCAGCCACTTTCATTACCCTTCTACCATTGAGGAGAATATTCTACCATTCCATCATTAAATCTATCTTTGCGTTCGCCTGGGGAGGAGCTTATGCAGCTCTGTTCTACCCGATCAACATCAGCAGAACGAAGAAGGAGACAAGAACTATCAGCTGTGTTTGTACTGTGGAGTGGAGAATCAACTACTTTGTCCTGTCCCATCCGGATGCCCAGACAAAGCAAACTGAATGAAAATATGATTAAATCAAACATGTTAGTAAAACTATCCCAAATGCACTGAAGAACCTTGTATGAAATTCAAATAATAACTTGATAAACAGTCAATCTAACACGAAAACAATTACATAATAGCTCTAAAACCCTTCAAGTGCTGTCATATCTGCTATATTATCAAGATATCCTTTTTTATGAATGGAACCTTAGCACACCTTAAAGAACAGAAAATCACATTACATTTTCCAATGTCATCTTTGATACAGCATTTCCCACAGTCTGTTAAAAATGAGAGTTATTAACATGTCTAACTCCAGTGTGTCAGGATCCCTTTTAAGACCCCCCCTCTCCTAATGACTATGTGTGGAACAAGGTGTTGAGCGGTACAGATTAGCACCCTGTGAACGCTCCCTCAGAATAGAGTACTCTCGGAGGACATTAAGGGCTAGAAAATTACTATGTCACAGCACAACACAGTCTGGAAAAGGTCATCCACACAGCTCTCAGATACCAAGGTGATGTTATTTTAAGCATTATCTGGAGCAATTAAAACCCAGGGACAAGGAGTGAGAGAGACTGTGGATATTCAGAGCGTTGACTGAAATGCCGTGCTGTCTAATAAGTGAATCTTTACTGTCTTAATTCCCTCAGCAAACAGGAGAAATAGTAAAAGGTGGCAGAGAATGAAAATGATGTGGCACAGGAGTGGATTGGGGGCTGTCAGTGCAAAGAGTAGCTTGATTAGGAGTTGACAGGTAATTTGAATGTTAAAACATTGTGTTTGTTTGTGTAATTGTGTCTGTCATTCGGAAAAAAAATACATACAGGTATATATTATGAAAATGGCATGTTATTAGTAAAGATAGAGGTATTAAAGGAATAGCTGAAATAAAAAATTGGAAACTTTGTCATTGTTCCAAAATAATTTCACTTTTTTTTCTTCTGCAAATCACAAAGAATGTCACATTAGCTGATTTCCATACAATGGCAGTTGATAGTGCCTCACTTAAAGCTTAAAATGCAAACCAAAAGTGTTATAAAAGTAATCAGTGTGACTTGTGTATCATATTTCAAGCTTTCTGAAGCTATTTCAATCACTTTATATGATGATCAAGCCTAAATTTAAGTTATTTATCTTTAAATCAAATCAAATATATATATATATATATATATGTGTGTGTGTGTGTTTTAATTTTTTAACTAAGGCTGTACATTTTTAGACTTTACACTATCAGACAAAAAAGTATTAAACCGTATATTTTAAGGTACATGTTCAGGTATATATATATTTCAAATATAAGGAGTGTCACTGGGGTGTTACCGCTCTAAAGGGACCTTTTTTGGGTACATAATTGTACCCTTAAGGAGACGAAAAGGTACTATTCAGGTACATTTTTGTTCTTTGAGGAAAACAATTACATTTAACTTTAAAGGTACACAACTGATCCTTAGGGTACAATTATGTCCCCAAATGAATTACAAACTAGACGTCTAAAAAGGTCCCCTTCAGGGTACCACCCCAGCGACAGTCCTTGCACTTTAAAAAATGTCTGCTTATTCTGAGAGTGTACCTGAATTTCTTCAGCTGGCATTTTTATCACTGTAACAATATGATTTTATCACATGCAGACACTGAGTTATTATTGATGTTTTTTTTCAGAACAACTGGGTTGCTGAGCAAAGCTCTCCTTCACGGAGCATGAAGTCACTTCTTTGTTATGCAGAGGTTGTAATCAGATTGCACAAGAGGTCATGATGGTTCTTGAATGAGTAGGCCACTCTGACATAAGCACACCTGCTTCCATTATTACAACCCTAATGACAAACTCCGCATGCTGCATGCTGGGAGTCCAGCTTCAGAGGGTCCATCTCAAATGGCTGCAGGAACCGGCGACATGTCATCAACGTGCATCAATCGCCGGCGCTACACGAAATACTTCCCCTTCAAAAACAAAAAAAGAAAGAAACGGAGCCCTTCAGATAATGTCTTTCATGGTTCAGTGGCCTTACAGGGGTTCCTCCTGCATGGCCCTGAAATGGGCAAATTAATAGTTGCTTTGAAACAAATTGGAATTACACCCCTCGATGCATTAATGTCAGAATGCAAGCCAGATTCCCTGACAGGGCGAGGGGAGACGAAGCTTTGAGAGGCAATGAGATACTGAGATAAAACGGCATTTACACTCTTTTCTCTCCCCTGTGGTGTGAGGGAATGGTTAAATGACATTGCACACTATGAGTAAAGGACACAACACTGCTGGATAAAGACAACGTTCTGTTGGTGTGCCCAACAATGCAAGCTTCTCTGAATCCATGAGAAACACATTTTAGAACACATCCATCATTTGAGTGATGAAAGTAATGTTTTCATTATCAAACCATAATGCAGAGCAATATTTTATAAGATCTAAGAAATGCTTTCAATCCCTGACAATGACTCTTTAAAGCTTCACCCAAAAATAAAAATTCTGTCACTTACCCTTATGTTGTTCCAAACTTGTATGACTTTCCTTCATCCGTGGAACACAAAAAAAGATGCTAAGCAGAATGGTAGCCTCAGTCAACAATTACTTACTAGTCAAACTTTTCAACAATTGCATGGAAAAAAAAAAAAAAAAAAAAAAAAAAGATGCAATGAAAGCTGAGGCTAACTTTCTGCCTAACATTTTCCTTGTTCCACGGAAGAAAGTCAGTCATACAGGTTTGGAACATTATTTCAACAATATGAAGGAGAGTAAAACATTTTATTTTTGCATGTATGTTCCCTTTAAGACATTTAAGAGCACTTTATCTTGACTGACATGTTTAAATAGTTGTGGTATTGTTAAATCAATAAAAATAATAAAATATATATATATATATATATATATATATATATATATATATATGTGTGTGTGTGTGTGTGTGTGTGTGTGTGTGTAATTGAAAAAAATTACAAGTGATGTTTATTACGAATAAGACATTTTTAAAGTACCTAAATACAGACTCTTCTTGAATTCAAACTGAGGCAGCGAAATTGTTCCACCATTTGCATATTTGAAACAATCTTTAAAACACATGAATAGCCTGAACCAAATGTGAAACATGAGAATGGGTGATAATACTGAGGAATTATAATTATAAACAGCTCTATAAAATGAGGTTTGTAAAATAATAAAATAGAGTTTGCTCTTAATCAATTATTAATATACTCTATAACAGAAATCAACTTTCACTTATACTGTCCTTACAAGTTCGTCAATTTGTATAATGCATTGATAATAAAAAGAAAATACAATCCAAAAAGTAAATAAAAAAAAAGGAATAAAAGCTGATAAACAAATAAACAAAACAAAAAACACTGCTTGGAGAAATTCTGGATACATAACACCAGTATGATGATTAATCTCAGGATCCTTGCATACAGGTTGAGAGGCTTTGACCAGAGACAAATCACATGCCAAAAACAGCATCTAGTTAAGGTAAAAACAGGCTCATATGCCACTGCAGGATCATGTGCGTTCTTCAGTACAAACTGCTATATCTGCCTCATGACTGAGTCAATTTAGTACTCCAAAGACATTTCCCTGGGTTGAGCCCTGATATCCAAAATCCATTCATGACATCTCCCACAGATTTGCAGATGGTGGACTTGATCATACATCGAGTCTGTACATTTTCCTATACATTTTGTAAATATAAAGGTTGATGATTATAAACAGGAAATTAAGGGCATGTCATATTTATCTGGTTTACAAAGATGCATTTGCAGTTCAAGTCTGTTGATTTCATTTTTGAAAGTTATTTTGCATCCCACCATTTAGCAGGAAATGAGCTGATTGTGTACAAGACTGTTACTGTGAGGTATTTGGGATCGCTTGCTCTGCTGTTTCCTCTTTCACTGTGTCTTCCTCAACTTCTCTTAGTTCCTCTTCCTCCTGAAAAATAAAGAGAGTATTAATATTGGTAAGACAAACAGGTAGTCCCACCCCCAAACTCATGCCACTGGTAGAGCCAATGTTGTTGTGTTGGTTTAGCTGTCGAATCAACCTATGAATACCTTCCTTATAGTTGTCTCTGCATATTAAGTTGTGATGGAAGAAAGCTTTTATAACATTACACACTTCACTATTAAGTCAATATTTCTAGCATATACAAAGGCTTTCTTAAGCCTTTTTTTTTCATACATTATTCAGCTTAGGCATTTGTGTGTCCAAACAGCTGCACACGCAACGTCACATCTTACACCAATTTTTGTTACAATAAAATTAAAATCTCAGTTTGAATTTTCAAACAGCTTCTCAGAACTCCAAATCATGGTAATTTTAGCATGTCTATGGCAGTGAACAAAGAGCAACCGGCATGCTAGAGTCACTGACACAACCTGCAGATTTAGAGGAGACAAACAGGAAATGACAGCCATCTAAGTGTTTAAGTGAGTCTGACAGATGCAATTATCCCCTCCTCCAAAGGTTAATAAACACATCTACGCACAGCCACGTGTGATGGCAGAGTCCTGACCACACATTACACTCAAAATAGCAGAAAAGCACATGATGACTCATGGCTTTACTTACAGACCCCGTCAAGAGCGCACACGCACTTCAAACCAGGCATCTCATTAAAGCTTCTATTGTTCTTTCACAATCTTCATATGGTTACAGCAGCTGATCCGATCTGGTTTTATTGAATATCACTAAAGCAGTTCAAAAGGGATCCTACCCCTCTTTAGAGAACATAATATTTACCTAATACGGCTGTCAAAGTTAACACATTAATGCATGCTATTATTAAATAGGCAACTTTTTAACACAGAGCTTCGACTTAACAGTAAATAGAGAAAGACCTTCCTAACTGTTTATTTATAAATCAAATCTGGATGGTGTGAAAAGCAAAGCCATTTGCAGCATTTGTATGGTTGAATTCAAGTTTCATCAGAGCTTGACATGTTTGTGAGTGAAACAACACTGTCATTTGTACAAACATGAAGGTGAAGACCAAAAAAATAAATAAATAAAAATAAAACAATCTTGAAACGTAAGATTAAATATATAAAGTGTGGTGAATGTTGAATTATTGTATCTATTAGTTATTGAAAGTTTGCAGTGGGACCAGTGTTTCTATTTACAGTGCAAATATACAGTATATTCAAAAAAACAATACAGTATAGACACCGATACGAGGGGGACCTACACAGTATTAGGCAGGTGGTTTTAATGTTGTGGCTGATCAGTGTATATATACTGTATATACAGTATACTGTTTAACATGTCACTCAGTGTTTACATTCAACAGCACTCTGTGATCGCTCATATTACTACTACACTACTAAAGCTAGGAAATAGCTTTAAACAGCTTTAAACAACTTCAGCATTAAGGCTCATCACAGCTGAGAGACACAACAGACTGATTAATTACACAAACTCAAGGCGCTTACCTCTTACCAGAGTTTCCACGTTGGAGAGGACAAAATGGTGGAGGAGATTGCAGTTTCTATAGTGAATGACTCTTGCGCACCAGCTACCACGAAATATGGAGGAATACCCTCGCTTGGATGGCTATTTTTCCACTGAGAAAATAGGATGAATTTCACCAAAATGACATTATCTTCAGAAAGCTGACTAACAGACTATAGCATCATCAACAGGTGATCACACACGCTCTCTCTTTCTCTCTCTCTCTCTCTCTCTCTCACACACACACACTCTTTTTTCTCCAACAACTTGTTAGAAACAGCCCAAGCCGTGATTTTAGTTCTAAAGTTACATTTTTGAATTACTATATTGAGTTATTATGTACACATTTCACAGTACAGTTCCCTCGCTTTAACATGACTCTTTTTTTGCACAAAAAATAATAATATATTTGTAAAACATGATAATTGTCCACCCTCATTCTGACCCCTCTGTAAGAAATGCTGAATTTGGTGCTGCTTCTCCTTTAAGACTTTACAGTAAATGACCACTGTAATGATTGGCTCTCTGCTCTTGACTAACCTGTTCTCTCCTTGCCATCTCACTGCTCACTGCTGCTGGACAGGGCTAAGAAAGTGATAAGGTAAAGTAGTCGTTGATGTGTTGTTGTGGAGGTGATCAGATGCAAGTGTCAACCACACAGTGACATCACAATGTAGGAAATAGAGAGTGTTTTGGCAGCTTAGTTTTAACAAATGCTCTTTATGCAGCAAGGAGACAGTGTTGAATTCTGAAATTTACAGTGAGTTTTTATAATACAATGACTTCTTATATGTCAAAAGATCAAGGAACATTTGATTCCTCATGTCATAACCCCTTTAAAGGTGTCATGTACTTTTATTTTATTTTATAATGTTCACTAAGGTCCACTTATAATATTAGTAAGATTTTATTCATAAAAAAAAGTCATAATTTAGAAATAATTGTCAATTTTCTATCCTGTTTTTGGCCCTCTGATTAAAAAGCTCAATTTTCGGGTCATGTCTCCTTTAAGATTTCAATGTAAACACCCACTGCTATGATTGGGTAACATCCTTGCATATGAAATAAGTGTCAACACCCCCGTCTTTACCCGCATGGAATTGTTTTTAAAAAGTTTGGATGGTTAAAAATGGCAACCGGAGGAAATCAGCCATACATGTTTGAGCCAGAGTCTGATCTTGATTCTGAAGAAAATGAACCCCCTCCACAAACACCACGGTTACTGCAGTCTGTGACAGTGTGGTAATCACTCTAATTCATATTGATTCCTTGTCTATTTGCATAATAGGTATTACTTTTTATTCTCGTTTAAACAAAGATGTGACATAACGGTGTTTATCTTGTTACATAGTTGGGGCATTTTCGAACTATCTAACAGTCTGTAACATATGAACAGGGTTGGGGAGTAATGGAATACATGTAACAGGATTACGTATTTAAAATACAAAATATAAGTAACTGTATTCCACTACAGTTAAAATTTAAATAATTGGTAATTAGAATACAGTTACATTCAAAAATTATATTGATTACTGAAGAGATTACTTTGCATTTTATTGTCAAATGTTAGGAACATTAGGAATCAAATGCAAAGAGTCTATTTTTCCACAACCTGGCACTGCACAACGTTTTGTAAACTTTGCAGGCATCTCAAACCTCTTGTGGCTCCAATAATCCCTGTGTTTATCCCTGCCGTGCCGACTCTCATCTCATCACCACTCTAACCGCGAACCTGTGGGCGGGCCAAAGAGGCGATGATGAAGTAGGCGTTGACCTGTTTATGCAGAGGCAGACTTGTGCTGATGTATTCATCTCCATTACGAAATACAGACGAGGAAGTAGAAAACGAGTCGTTAGGAATATTGGTTTCAATAAAGCCTTTTTTTGGACTAACGAATAAGTTTTGAGTTCTGAAACTTACAGTATGTTTTTATAGTAATATGACTTCTTATATGTCAAAAGATTAGGGAACATTTTATTTCTCAATTCACCGACCACTTTATTAGGAACACCTGTACACCTACTTTTTCATGCGATTATCTAATCAGCCAATCATGTGGCAGCAGTGCAATGCATAAAATCACGCAGATACGGGTCAGGAGCTTCAGTTAATGTTCACATCAACCTCCAGATGGGGAAAAAATTTGATTCGAGTGATTTTGACCGTGGCATGATTTTTGGTGCCACACGGGCTGGTTTGAGTATTTCTGTAATTGCTGATCTCCTGGGATTTTCATGGGCAACAGTCTCTAGAGTTTACTCAGAATGGTGCCAAAAAAACAAAAAAAAAAAAACGGGAGTGAGCGGCAGTTCTGTGGACGGAAATACCTTGTTGATGATAGAGGTCAACGGAGAATGGCCAGATTGGTTGTTGACAGAAAGGCTACGGTAACTCAGATAGCCCCTCTGAACAATTGTAGTGAGCAGAATAGCATCTCAGACTGCATCTCATCTCATGATTTAACCTCCAGTGTGCTGTCCGTCTCAGAACAGTTTGAAATGCACCTTATTTTCATCCTAACCCTCCATGAACATTCCTAACCCTCCATCCTCCCTCCATATAAAGCCTCTGAAAGAAAAAGTTTTCAGTTTTTGGATGAACCTATTGATTCTCAATGTGATAATGCTCAGTAAATGTAGGATTTCTAAGGAAAAAAGCGCTAAAGTACACAAGAGTGCATATTGTGTTTAGCAGCGTGGCGTTTCACGATTAATCACTAACATTTTCAAAATGGCATATTGGATAAAACCAGAGACTCTAGTCTTTTGACTCAAACAGGTTTCAGTGTAAAAACTTAATTAGATTTCTTACCAGATGTAGTTTTTTTGCAGTTTCTCCCGAAGACAAACTCTGCTGTGTTCCATACCATGTTGATTAGTCACATGACTCGACGTCGAAAGTTTAACCCTTTACTAACAGCCCAGAGTCATAACTGAACTGAGCTTAACAGAACTCTGAACTGAGGTCAGTCGATTTAAATGAATTTAAATTATGCGTTGCATATAGCGAAGCAAAAATACAACATCCACACTTGTGTACGCAAAGTCGCACAAGGTTAAAGGTGAAGTTTGGAATTTTAATTAATTCCCCAAAAAGTGTAAACACTGTCTACAAGTTGCTATCAAAACACTGGTCTGCTTGTTTGAGCATACCAACCAGCCCAACATAGTAACATTGTTTCAACCAAAGATATGAATTTGAGGTGGGACTATCTGTTAAAATATTTAAACTGATTGACAGCCCTACTTATTACATAGTAATAACAGAGTAAAAAGTGTGATAATACACCCTAATATATTCCACCTTCATTTTTCAAAGAAATTCAAGCATCAGAATTGTGATCCAGGGCTGGTAAAATTTGGCTCCAACAGCTGTCTCAGCAGTTAATCTGAGCAGACAGCTTTGCTTTATTCAGCAGTGTCTCTCCCATATGGGTCTTGTCTCTGTCTGTGGATGACTTCTGATATGCAGCCAGGCCTTTGTGAAAAATGAGTTACTTTTTCCTGAACTCCGGGTACTTTGCTGTTGCTGGCCCATGGGGAGATATAAATCTCATGGTGGGACGACACTTCATGAACCTTGCTGCCGGATCAGCCTGTGCCATCCACCAAATCTCTCTGACAAGCCCGCCAATTTTCCAATTACTTTTTGCACCATACATTATCATCAGGCCAGTCAGCACTTAAATGGGAAAAGGGTAGGAGTGGGTCTGTTGCATGCTAAAAATCTCATAAAGTGCCTTGATTGAGCTTTTTCAGACTCCTGTGGACACACATGGAAGCAAACACACAGCTGTGGTCCCACACGGCATTGCGGTCTGTAATTTAGTGCTTAACCCTTAGTACTTAACCCTAGGAACAGCGTGACATCGGCACTCTTGAGTGTACTGGTCCTGGTGTGTTACCATTGGAGGATTATCACATAAACTCAGATCTTGTGGACAGCTACAGCAATTGCACAGTACTGCAGCCACACAGCAAAGTCACCAAGAGATAGAAAGCAGAAAATAACATAAGGAAAAACTTATTTTCTGTTCTCATATTTATCTTGATATGTGTTTTTTTTTCTTTTTTTTTTTTTTTCATCAGGACAAAGACAACGAGGACACTATAGAATAGGGGTGAATGGGGTAATCTGTGCCTCTTTTTACTCAAGTTGTAAATAAATATGCAGAATTTAATGATGTCTGTATCAACTGAAATTCACAGAAAGTGTCTATAACATATGGAATGCATTTTTGGGGGAAATGCTTTAATACATGGCATAATGTCTAGCAAAAAATATACATGGGCAATTCAAAAACTTGTATGATGACCTGCATACGTTTGCTTTGACATAACTCATTTTACCTGCCATATAGAAAAATCCCTTTGACATGAAAAAAAAAAAAAAGTTTCTAGCATAAAAAAAAGTAATGTGCCTCTCTCAGTCAAAGACAGCTATATATGATGGGCCCTTTCTAAATAAATGGCCACCTGACAAAATTTGAGACCAGCTTGATAGATTGAGGGGGCGACAAGTGTTACTCATAAGTTAAAAGTTACTCATAACTAAAAAGTAGTTAAACTTCAGTCAGGCTACTCTTTCAAACTTACAAGCTACTAACAAAAAGTAGCTAACTACATCGAAGCTATTTCAAATCAAAATCAAATCAAATTACTTTATTGTCACACAATCATATACACAAGTGCAACAGTGGGTGAAAGTCTTGGGTGCAGTTCCGAGCAGTCATGACAGTGATAAGACATATACCAATTTACAATAAACATCAGATTTACACAACACAATTTATATATCTAATATACACATAATTACACACAACACAATATACAAATAATAATATACAATGTAACAATACACACAATATAGAATACACAAACACACAATATAGAATACACAGTATACAATAAAAATAGTATATATAAAATATACAGTAGGTTGTATTGTGCTGTATTGACATTCAGGCGGTCGGTTGATAGTCAGTTGCCAGTGTGTTGTTAAGAGAGAATATAATTTATGACAGTCCAGTGTAAGATAATAAGATTAATAAAGTGCAGTGCTGATGTATATTGATCGTGAAAGATCAAGAGTTCAAAAGTCTGATTGCTTGGGGGAAGAAGCTGTCATGAAGTCGGCTGATGCGGGTGCTGATGCTGCGATACCGCCTGCCTGATGGTAGCAGTGAGAGCAGCTCATGGCTCGGGTGGCTGGAGTCTCTGATGATCTTCTGAGCTTTTTGCACACACCACCTGGTATATATGTCCTGGAGGGAGGGAAGCTCACCTCCAATGATGTGTCTGGCAGTTCGCACCACACTTTGCAGGGCTTTGCTGTTGCCATACCAGGCAGTGATGCAGCCAGTCAGGATGCTCTCTACAGTGCTGGTGTAGAACCGTGTGAGGATGTGGTGGTTCATTCCAAACTTCCTCAGCCGTCTCAGGAAGAAGATGCGCTGGTGAGCCTTCTTCACAACGGCCTCAGTGTGGACGGACCATGTGAGTTCCTCAGTGATGTGGACACCGAGGAACTTGAAGCTGCTGACTCTCTCCACCGGTGCTCCATTGATGGTGATGGAGCTGTGTTCTCTGTCTTTTCTCCTGAAGTCCACCACAAGCTCCTTGGTCTTACTGATGTTGAGGGAGAGGTTGTGCTCCTGACACCAGCGTGTCAGAGTGTGCACCTCCTCTCTGTAGGCTGTTTCATCATTGTCAGTGATCAAACCTACTTCCGTCGTATCATCAGCAAACTTAATGATGACATTGGAGCTGTGTTTTGCCACACAGTCATGTGTGTACAGGGAATACAGGAGTGGGCTGAGAACACAGCCCTGCAGGGCTCCAGTGTTGAGGGTCAGTGATGAGGAGATGTTGCTGCCCATTCTAACCACCTGACGTCTGCTTGACAGGAAGTCCAGGATCCAACTGCACAATGAACTGTTTAAGCACAGAGCCCGGAGTTTCACATCAAGCTTGGAGGGCACTATGGTGTTGAATGCTGAGCTGTAGTCTACAAACAGCATTCTCAAATATGTGTTCCTTTTTTCCAGGTAGGAGAGAGCAGTGTGTAGTGTAGATGCAATGGCATCATCAGTGGAGCAGTTGTTTTGGTATGCAAACTGCAGTGAGTCCAGTGAGGGAGGCAGCACAGAGCAGATGTAATCTCTGATTAGTCTCTCAAAGCATTTTCTGATGATGGGCGTCAGAGCAACAGGACGCCAGTCATTTAAGCAAGTGATTTTGGATTGCTTTGGTACTGGCACAATGGTGGATGCATTGTAAAGCATGTGGGGACCACAGACAAGGAGAGGGAAAATTTGAAAATGTCCATAAAAACACCAGCCAGTTGGTTCGAGCATGCTCTGATGACGCGGCCCGGAATGCCGTCTGGATCCGTGGCTTTATGGATATTCACCCTTCGGAAGGATCGGGTTACATCCGCTACAGACACGGAGAGTGAACTAACCTCTGTAGCTTCGGCCGCGAGAGCTCTCCCTGCGAGGGCAGTGTTATTTCCCTCGAAACGAGCATAAAAAGTATTTAGCTCATCTGGGAGAGAGGCAGCGGTGTTCACGGCGGAGTTTTTATTCCCTTTGAAGTCTGTGATGTTATTAATTCCCTGTCACATGCTTCTAGAGTCAGTGGTGTTGAACTGTCTTTCAATCTTGTCCCTGTACTGGCATTTTGCTGCTCTGATAGTTTTGCGGAGGGCATAACTGGCTTGTTTATGCTCCTCTGTGTTCCCGGAATTAAAAGCGGAGGTCCGTGCATTAAGTGCTGCACGAACATCGCTATTAATCCATGGTTTCTGGTTCGGGTAGATCCGTATAATTTTGGTCAGTACAACGTCCTCTATGGTATCAGCGAAAACCTTGATGTCGTCATCAGAGGCGGACCGGAACATCTCCCAGTCCGTCTTGTAGCACAGAATCTGACTGGTCTGATTGGTCGTCTATTTAAAGATGAATATATTTTAAAATATTTAACAATTAAATTATATTTAATTATGATGACATTAAACAATTAGGGTGACAACATTAAATTTAACATATAAATATGGTATAAACTAATAAAACTAGAAAACTCCCTATTTTACATAACTGAATTAAAATATCAAGATAGGCAGCAGCAAGACACTAAATATTTCACTTCAAAAAAGAAGGCAAAGTTAATTTAAGGCTACACAGGGGCTCCAGTGAAATGAAGTGTCTGGATGAAATAACTCACTAAAATAAATTGGAGTTCCCAATGCTAAATATAACTGAATCGTTTATTGTAACCGGTTCATTTACACAAACTGTCCAAAAGAACCAATTCACTCGAACAATTTGGAATTCTTAGCGCTACATGTGAGAGAGAGAGGTCGGTTCAGGTGAGCGTGTTTGATTACTACCTCTGCTTCATTGCTGCGTGCGCAATCCAATGTGACAGCTTGTTACAGGAAAAGCTGCACTATTGTGAAAATAGCTGAGCTACTAACACGCTACTGAAAAATGTTAAGTTAGCAGTGTTGCTACTTTAGTTAGGTAATCCCCAGCACTGGGGGCAACACATCTTAAACCACATGTCCATCCGCAATCAGACGAAGTGCACTGGCTTTGCCAGAAAATGGTTTTACTGTCCTGTATTTGTCAAAAAAAATAAATAAATAAGAATAATTCCAAAATGTGAAGTTCCTCTCCACTGCACAGAGCTCCCATTTCAAATCTCTCTTTTTTTTCTAAAATAGGGTGCTCATTTTGCTGACAGTGTGACATTTGCTTTGTGAGGCAGAGACATCGTGGAGATGCTAGCCCTCTGCGGGCCTGATCACACTGACAGGCAGTGGCTTTGTGGGATATCTCCATCACTCTCCTCCAGGGACAGCTTGAGCTTTCATTCTGCCATTCACTCTCCATGCAGCAGCCAGCCCTCTGGCTACTGCTTATACATGTATGATAATGAAATGCCACATTGTTCATTCTAATTACATTTTAGATTTTAAAAGGGCAAAAAAAAAAAAAAAAAAATGAAAAAAAAAAAAAATGAAAAAACAAATTAGCTCATGTGAAATACTAAGGGAAGTGCACAAGAGCTTAAGCCAACAAAGATGGAAGAAAAAGCGAGAGCATGGTCTGGACCCTAGATGGCAACAAAAGCCTGTGGCGTGTTAATGCGGAGTCAGAGACCCCTGCTGCCTTACAGCCACACAATCAAACCCCCCTTCCTTTTTTTCTCCCTCTCTCCCATGTTATGTGCCGTAAACTTCATAAAGTGGGATTACAATAAAGCTGTTTAAATATATATATATATATATAAAACATAAAAAGAATTAAAAATTTACAACGCTGCTTTTACTTTAATAAGCTTTAGCATCCTTTATCAAGCTGACACAGTCCTCAAAGAATTAGCAAGCTAATTAGTATAACTTATATCTTTATCGCGTTTTCTGCCTTCATTGTATTTATTTGTGCATCTGTGTTAATGTGAGGAGCGTTTATGTGACAGAGGGAGAGAAACGGCTTTTCAGTCTCCCCTGTCTGATAAGTGCTGGCATGCGCCTGCAATCCCGCTTGCTCTGCCGAAGAAAGAATGATGTCCCATAACAAAGATGAAAACACACAGCATGTAAGAAAGCAGGAGTAACATCTAGAGAAAATGAAGTGCTCTGTCTCAAACCAATGGGTATCTTCAAGCATTGGAGGGAGGGAGAGAGGGATGGATGGATGGATGGATGGATGGAGGAATGAGAGAGAGAGAGAGAGCGCTATCTGGCACAGGGATTATTCATGATACCTCCTTACCATCTCTCTTCATAGAGATGGAGGAAAAATATTAACCAGTAAAAATAATTTGATAAAGCTACACTTTCCTAGAAATTTTTTTTTTTTTAATTTATTTTTTTTGCATATAATACAGTATATTAAGGATCTAATTTACATGTCTGGGTTTGTATAGCTAGCTGAATCTTAAAAGTAAAGGTTCTTTATAAGCATGTATGATTCTTTGAAGAACCTTTAACATCCATGGAACCATCACATTGCACAAAAGGTTCTTGGTAATGGAAAAAGGTTCTTTAGACTATAAAAGTGTTCTTCAAAAAACTTTTTTTTTATAAGGAGGTTCTTTGGGGAATCACAAATGGTTCCACGGCATTGTTGTGAAAACCCCTTTATGGAATCTTAATTTTTAAGAGAGTTTTATTTGTGAAAACAAAATCAAATCAAAAAATGAGCCTATGAAATGAAGCATATTTTAGACAGGTTTTTGTCAATTACTATTTTCATGACAATAAAGCACAAACTCTTCCTTATTTTTTTGTTACAGTAATGCAAAAAACAAAAAAACAAAAAACAAACAAACAAATAAAAAAAAATCCATCTGAACTTACTGTTTCATTGCAATGAATAGAGAGACATTGTTATTATTTAAATCAGTATAATTTAAAGGCAGTACAAAAACTACTTACGTAGAAGTTTCACATTATACTAATAGATGAAGGTATTACTGTATTTATTCTCATTAAGGAAACAAATTATATAGTGGTATATCTTGCACGTGAAAATACCAGGAGATCAGCAGTTACAGAAATACTCAAACCAGCCTGTCTGGCACCAGCAATCATGCCACGGTGTAAATCACTGAAAACAACTTTTTTCCCCATTCTGATGGTTGATGTGAACATTAACTGAAGCTCCTGACCCATATCTGAATGGTTTTATACATTCCACTGCTGCTACACAATTGGCTGATTAGATAATCGCATGAATAAGATGATGTACAGGTGTACCTAATAAAGTGGCCGGTGATATATATACACTGGCGGCCAAAAGTTTGGAAGGAAATTGGTACTTTAATTCACCAAAGAGACATTCAACTGATCACAAAGTATAGTCAGGACACTACTGATGTAAAAAAACAGCACCATCACTATTTGAAAAAAGTCTTTTTTGATCAAATCTAGACAGGCCCCATTTCCAGCAGCCATCACTCCAACACCTTATCCTTAATTAATCATGCTAAATTGCTAATTTGGTACTAGAAAATCACTTTTATCACAATTATATCAAGCACAGTTGAAAGCTGTTTGGCTTGTAAAATTAAGCTTAACTTTGTCTTTGTGTTTGTTTTTGAGTTGCCATAGTATGCAGTAGACTGGCATGTCTTAAGGTCAATGTTATGTCAAAAATGGCAAAAAAGAAACAGCTTTCTCTAGAAATTTGTCAGTCAATCATCATGCTTCATTTTGAGGAATGAAGGCTATACAATGCTTGAAATTGCCAAAAAACTGAAGATTTCATACAAAGGTGTACACTACAGTCTTCAAAGACAAAGGAAAACTGGCTCTAACAAGGACAGAAAGAGATGTGGAAGGCCCTGAAACAACTAAACAGGAGGATAAGTACAACAGAGTCTCTAGTTTGACGCCTCACATGTCCTCAGCTGACAGCTTCATTGAATTCTACCCGCTCAACACCAGTTTCATGTATAACAGTAAAGAGAAGACTCAGGGGTGCAGGCTTTATGGGAAGAATTGCAAAGAAAAAGCCACTTTTGAAACATTAAAAAGTAAAGGTTAGAGTGGGCAAAGAAACACAGACATTGGACAACAGATAATTGGAAAAGAGTGTTATGGATCTTAACCCCATTGAGATTTTGTGGGATCAGCTAGACTGTAAGGTGTGTGAGAAGTGCCCAACAAGACAGCCACATCTATGGCAAGTTCTACAGGAAGTGTGGGGTGAAATGTCACCTGAGTATCTGGACAAACTGACAGCTAAAATGCCAAGGATCTGCAAAGCTATCATTGCTGCACGTGGAGGATTTTTTGATAAGAACTCTTTGAAGTAGTTTAAGAAGTTCTGAACATTTTTTTTTCAAATTGTAATAGTAATTTTTGATGTTATTAATGTCCTGACTATACATTGTGATCAGTTGAATGCCACTTTGGTGAATAAAAGTACCAATTTCTATCCATAAGAGCTAAATCTGTACATTATTCCAAACTTTTGGCCGCCAGTTTATATACATATATATATATATATATATATATATATATATATATATATATATATATATATATATATATATATATATATATTAATGGCTTTATAGGCTTCATTTTCTTCTAGACAAATACGCTTTCTTTTGCTTTTGTTCTTGACTGGTTTCCTGAGATTCGCCCATCTACATGAGTAAACAAATATCTGTGTGGTTCTGGTCTACAAACAAGTACCCAAGGACATGGGTGTGTGTTTTTGCGTGTTTCACTGTAGTAAATACGACAGTTGCATTCAGTCATAAATACTTGCTTCATTAGGCAGCTGAGGCTGTGTGTTACATGCTACATTGAGCCACCTCTGTCCCTATTGTCTCTTTCGCTCACACACCCACTCCCTGCAAAACCCAATCACCAGAAAGCACAATTAAATTTCATGACTATGCATATTTGCGCTTCCCATTTTCATTTATTACAAAGGGCATTCATTAATCTACCTTTTTCCCAGAGAATGGATTTTCATTGTAGTGAGGTGTGACAGATACTGAGGTGAACTAACCAAGAGATGGCTAATTAAATCAGCAGTAAAATGCACAAGCGAGACATTTCTTTTCTTTTTTTTTTTTTGCCCACATCTGATAAGAGCCAATGCTGAGGGGAAGAGGTGTGGTATATGGAAAGGAAGAGGTATTTTCTCTCCATTTCCAATTTCAGATGTTTGAGGTAAAATATGAAATCACAAATAAATGTAAGAGCTCAAACTCAGTGAGAAAATTGGCTGCCGTGGATGGATGCTCTCAGCAAATTAATAGATAGCAAGCTAAAAGTTAAACAACATTCACCATAAAAGCAGGCGCAATAAATAACACACTATTAAAATCGCAGCTAAAACACAAACTCACAGGTGAAAGCAAATGAGTCGCATCTGCGAAGAGAGGCAATGAAATGAATGATGGTAGGACCGAGGAGTGAACCCTGTTACACACCTACATTTACAAAGTATAAAGGAAGCTGTCTTGGGGCCTTTTTTCACCTATTAAAATCAGTCTAAGGTGATGCTTTTTCAGCATGCAGTGTGGTCAGAATAAGTGATGTATGTAGTCATAAAATCAGAGAACCTCACCACAAAATCCTTTAACAAGTGATCAGAGGAAAACCATTTGAGATGCACTTCATAACCTGACTACTTGTGACCGGTGCAAGAAAAAAAAAAAAAAGGTTCTCCCAGATAATCTTGAATTTTAATCTTTCTTGAATTTTAAATATTTCCTTGCAGGTTTTTGTAACCATCAAATTTTAAAACCTTGTTTTAGTGTAATGGACGATTGACAGTTTAGTAGGTGGTTCTTTGCTGCAATCCAGAGTGCATCAAGACAGATTTGCATTAGGACTACAAATATGATGATGGTCATGCGTTTCCCAATTTTGGTAACATTTTGGACCCCATTTACACTTGTATTTAACACTGACCACTTCTGATCGGATTGCCTGAAATGGATGTAAGCACCAGGTATAAACAGGGTTTTGGTTCAGCATGCACTAGTGTGAATCAACAGAGGTGTCAAAGTCCTTGCAGGCCAATGGAAATGCTTTTTAAGCCAGGCTCAGGAAAGAATCGAGACCTCAACAGCACATGATACTATGTGTGTGTGGCCTTTCTGTTATGAATAGCATGCTGTTTGCTGATGCCCATTAATATGAATTATAGCATCACTGAGATACACTCCTCTAAGGCTGCATTTGTTTAACAGTGTGCAGGTCTGTAGGTATGCATATGGGAGTTTGAAAGAATCAAATTTGTTTTTTTTTTTTTTACAAATTTGCTAATGTGTGCAAACATTCCCATAACTATTACAGCATCTTCCTCTGTCAGCAGATATTGGGGGGGATATCCCATCAAATATAGCCAACTTACATAAGACACTGCACATGCACTTACAGTCAAACAGACTCAATGCACTCTTCACAGTTCTGAGTAAGGTCAGAGGGTTGTACATTCTTGTCATGTTCAATGTCATCTTTCAGTGCTGTGATAAAGCAATTCTGTCTTGTTTATTATTAATGCATGTGGAGGGGAGAGCCTCCTCTGTATGCTCTTGTTGTTCTCTGGTGGGTTGACAAGCATACTCCACATGTCTCACCTACTTTTTTTGGATGAACTAAGGAAGCAATCACACCTTTTAATGTTATTTTATGTATAATAGCTCGTTTTTATGAACTAAGATTACAGACAGGGAAGGTTTTTATGACTGTGCTTTAAGACAACATTGCGTTTCTGTGGATGTTATTGAGTGTAACAGTCTGGTTCGGGAAGTAAAAATCCCATTCAGTTTTTCCATAGGGGAATTGATTATTAAAGATAATTTAAACATATGAAGACCTACCATGAGCTCTGAGGTTGTAAATCAATGGTATGTGCTTTTGCTGAAGCCATCAGTCTGCATTATTTCAACTTCTTGGAAAATTTTTTTATTTATTCGCATAATTCCTGGTAAAGAACTACACTACCCATGATCCTGAGAGGGAAATTCCACCAATCAGAGAAACCTGGCAAACAAACTGTGGTAACAGAGCCCAGCAGTGACCACCCACTTCCATGATGCAGTGTGAATGACGCAATCTGAATATTTTGCAATATACTTTATACTGATTCTATACTTATGATCAACAACTTTAAATCAACAGTTTTTTTTTTTTTTTTTCACATAGTTTATTTTTATTACATCATTCACAAGGCTTCATGGTATTGTAGTTCATTTCGTCATGAAAGCAGTCAAGTATACAATCTTGTGCATTTGTCTTTTTGTCCAATTTTTAAATACGTTTTAGCTTCAAATAACATTTTGTAATGATCTGATTCACCCCGGAGCTGGTTGGTTTAATTTGTTTAATAGAAATGTCTATTAGAAATGACTGGGGAAAATACTTAAAAACCAGGACGGCTGAAAAAGTGGGCAGACACTGGACACTGGTCTCTCTAAAACTGCAGTGTGTCATTTCTGCGCCACTAGCAGCACCAAACAGAAATGCAAAAATTACAACTGTTTCCAAACAGATTTATTTTAGTACTTTTGTGTACTAAGAATTATATAGTCAGTAAGATTAATTCAGTAACCGCTCTGACTGATGTGTTTTTGATTCACCTAAAATAAAGGGCTCATAAGAGTCATTCCTTGGGAAATCAGGCTAAATTTGTAGCATCTGGTGTTTTACTTAGTAGATTCAGTATAAGGCAGCGCTGCAGTAATTACTGTCCGAGTATTTTAGTAAGGTGTTCCGCCCGCATCGGCAGAAAATTGTGTGTTCAGGAACCATTTACGGAACAGAAAGTCATGAAAATCATACTGTTCCGGTATTTAAAAAAAAGGAAATTTGATTACATTTGATGTTCTCCATGCCCTTACCTTTTCAAAGTGGTAAGCACAGAGAACTTAGAGCATAAAAGAAAGTAGGCCAAAGGTTAACTACTGTATGAAATGACCAATGGACTAGGTTGCAGCCACTTTAAACAACGACCCTGTGGGTGTATCATAAAAGCTTCTTCATCACTGAAGGGTCCCAACGGTCCACCTTGCTATCAGGTTGTGTCATAGAGGCATTGTAGTTGAGTTGTTAAAATCCACTAAATGCTGAGAAAGTGATCAATGATACAGCTGGAAATTGCCATGGCATCTCCAGGGTCCTGTTTACTCTGTAAATTGGCCCCCGAGAGGGCAGGAAGCATCCGGCTTGCCGAGTTAAAGTGATGGACATGGTTCTGGTACATTGATTTTCCCTATGTCTGAACACTCTCTCCATACAACTCACCAGCAAACAGAGAACACTGAGGTAACCTCTTGCAGGATCATGCTCCCTTTCTCTAATCTTTAACCTTTGGTTTAGGCTGTGTCTCTGACTGGTACACAGCTACAATAACTCACCTCTGTCAAATTCCTATATATGACTGACCTTAGCTCTCAAAGCACCATTGAATTGGCCTTCAGCACAGTTTGGGACTGACACAAGATAGGGTAACCTGAAGGAGAACTGCTAAATCCTTTCAGCTATTAAGATGATGAATTTATGGTTTTTCCCCTTGATCCTGTCAGGTAGCAAGCAAAAGACATCCAGTATCCAGATGAGTAACAATCTCTGATGTCCCCTACAAATTTCATTCCATGGTAAAGCCTGCAGAGTAAGGGACTTAAATAAATAAATAAATAAAAATAATAAATTTTCCCCTCATGATGTTTCAAAAAGGAGTCGTACTTAATTTACAAGTTGGCTATTTCATATGGTCTCGCACAATGTTGTTCACATAAACTCGTCCAACTTCATCACATGCAAATTCCCGGATGTCTAATGTGGAAGTAAGCATGAGTTCCACGCACGAGGCATTAAGGACATACTTATTAATATTATGCCCTTACCTACACCCCTTAACCAATCAGTAGAGTGTGTAAACATGATAGGAAGCTGTTGTGTGTGACAGAAGCAAGTAATTGTCACGTATTAGATGGAAATGATGTCCAGCGACGTCATTGGCTGTAGTGAAAGTCGTAGGAATTCAAACGAGTGCAGTCGCACGATATCATATGAATTAGCCAAATTTAGAAAAGTTGTACGAATCCTGACAATTTCTCTGTGAGAGTGTGTTGAAATTTTCATTTCTGAGTTAACTATCCCTTCAACAACTCAATCCCATAAATAATGACACACTTCAGAAAGTGTCTATTTGACTTATAAAGTGTTACAGAGACAACCAAGAGGACAGTCCCAGTAAATTAGGGTAGTTTAAATGTACCTCAAGGTCAAGTAGTAGCCTACTTCAAACCCTGATTTGTGTCGGGATGATAAAAATGCATTTCTCTAACTGTTATAATTGCTGCAGTAACAAGGCTTTTGACCCCAAAGTCTGCAGAGTGACTGAATTAATAACCCACAAAAGCCGTTCTTTAAGCATTTTCCATTCCAGCTAGAGCAGGGTGCGCCTCGTGGCATTTCAAAAACACAGCATATCTGCTGGAATGTTTTATCACGAAGGTGAGCTGCGGTGACATACGGGTGTAAATAAAGCTCAAACAAGCCCCTCTCCAGCACCTAACGGGCTCTCTAACAAAAGGCCATCCGTATATTATGGCAGAACTGTAATTTTATTACTCGAATCAATTCAGCAGGGCTCTGAGGTGACAGAAAAGGATGTGGCCTTCGCTGGCCGGGGGGTTTTCTAACATGCGCAGGCAGAAAAATATACAGCCTGCATAATAAACTCAACTCCAGCTAATAAAGCCTTTATTGCTGGGCCATGTATGAACTGATACTACTGGCCCAGTTCTCTTGCATGTGCATAAACTAATGAAAATGAACTTTTCCCTTTCCATCTTTTTGGGGCGGGGGGATAGGCAAACATAATTAAGCGATATAATAACACAAACATCTCGACGTGACAAATCATCCACAGAGAAACAACTTAAAAAAAAAAATAATAATAATAATCAAGACCTACAAGGAAAAAAAATAATAATACATTTATGGTGATGAGTGAAATGAGTGAAAATAAAGGCAATGAGTGAAATAAATGCACTGAGAGACAGATAACTGCATGACAAGCTCAGAAGTGTCTTGCACCCTGCAATTAACAACTGCCAGCACTCAGGGGCCCCAAACAGAGAGACCTTCCCCCCACAAGGTAAAAAGGGCATCATCTCCCAGTGCTGCTTATCTGGAACAACACAAGGGCCAAGGTTTGATTCATGTAGCACCATTTACTGGAGCCCAATATGTAACAGAGGGCCCAATCTCAGAGTCTCCAAGTCCACACCTCTGGAAGAGCTCAGGGGCCTCTGAACTTTCAAATATATGGGTGTTTCTTCAAATTCTGCACTTTTATCACTGCTGACTTCTAGAAAGTATTCTCGTAATACACTTTTCATACTTTAATTTTTAAAAGGCTACTATTGATGTCCAATGTACATGCATCGGAGGAGATTTGTGGAAACCGCATTTTTAACATTTTTAAAATAAAATGGCTGCCCTCTCTGTCTTGCTAAGGCATAGCTAACATTGTATGTATCTTATTACACACGACTAACTAATATTTTCACACTTTTTTGCATAATATGGCAAAATTACAGCTTGATTGGAAAATACACCCAATGTGATATTTACCTAAGTTCTCTTCAAACATCAGTTGTCTTGTATTTCATGGCAAACATGCTAATATCACTTGGTAACTTGGTTACCAAGTACATTAACTTTGGAAAAACTTTATTTGGGGCAAAATTGTTTGGTGTGGTGGAAATAAGCCCAGAGCTGGGGGACAGTCATACTTTTTGATCCATTTCACACAATAAATATTGAAAATGTTTATGTTTATTTCACTCTATGTTTAGATGATCATAGTTGCAAACATAATAATATGAATTTTTAAAATGGATTTTCATAGTTTAATATTGAAAGTCTGGGTCTGGGACAAAGACTAAAAAAGTCAAATCTATACAGAAAAGGCATTTGAAAAGTACCATAAATAAATGACGAAGGCCTGGTAAAAAGTTTCCTTGCAAGTTTTAATGTGACCTTCATAAAAAAATAAAAATTAAAAAAATAAAGTAAAAAGTTGATATAAATGCATATGGAAGCTAATATGTTCATATAACTATATTAACTTTGATAATAGATCTGACATGTGTTTATAGAGGGATGGGTTGAGGAGAGTTTGACATTTGTGCCCCAGAGCCCCATGGTCCTTAAATCCAGCTCTGGCCCTATGTATTACAGTTTAGGGTCTATAATGAGCTGTATGCAGAGAGAGCCTGTCAGTGGGACCCTGGGTTTGATTGAGTGGCTGAAATAAAAGATGGCTCTACAAGGTGTGAACCTCTCGTCTCTGTCTCTCTCCCACTAATGCACCCCGCTCGCATCTAGAAGTCAAGGCTGGAAGGGATAACAAATCGCCTCTTCAGTTCCACACTCCTGAAGCGCTGCTACTTCATTCCGTGGCAACAAACCAAAGTGTTGCTCCTCTTTAATGTCGAGGCCCACAATCTTGCCGAGGAGGAGAATTACGGATGAAGCCGGATGCATTTTAAGATGACATTTAAAAAAAAAAAAAAAAACATCCAGACCAACCACAGGTAAAAAGGTTCACAGCATGGCAGAATACAGAACTTTAAATACTTAAACACAGCGCTCATCTCTGGAGTGATCTTTGATTCTTATAATGGAATCAATTATGTTTCAAATGGCAGTCAGTGCTAAAAGACTTTTACCCTTTATGTCTGTATTAACAGTATGATGACTCTTTAGCCAAACACATCGATGACGTTTCAAGTAATATAGTGGTAATCTAGTTCTTAGAAAACCTGTACAAATCCTTGTTTGAATGTCTACTCTATCACTAAATATATTCCATAAAAATATATTCCAAATAATTTCAATAACAGGGTAGAATTTTTAGGCAATGTTCACAATTAAGTTGAATGTGGCCCAAATCTGGTAAAGCAAAATCTCAGGAGATCAGTAGTTACAGTAATACTCAAACCAGCACATCTGATCACATTTTTCCTCATTCTGATGGTTGATGTGAACATTAACTGAAGCTCCTGACCCGTATCTGCATGATTTTATGCACTGCTGCCACATGATTGGCTGATTAGATAATCGCATGGATGATTGTTGGTGCCACACGGGCTGGTTTGAGTATTTCTGTAACTTCTGATCTCCTGGGATTTTCACGCACAACAGTCTCTAAAATGTACACAGAATGGTGCCAAAAACAAAACAAAAATCCAGTGAGGGGCAGTTCTGTGGATGGAAATACCTTGTTGATGAGAGAGCTCAACAGAGAATGGCCAGACTGGTTCAAACTGACAAAGTCTATGGTAACTCAGATAACCACACTGTACAATTGTGGTGAGAAGAATAGCATCTCAGAATGCTATTCTGAGATGCGGGTTGGTGCTATTTTGGCTGTATGAGGGGGACCTACACAATATTAGGCAGGTGATTTTAATGTTGTGGCTGATCTGTGTATGTATTTATGTACATTAGGTCTCAAATGTCTCAAACAGAGATAGTTCACCCAAAAATGACAATTCTCTTATCATTTACTCATCCTCATGCAATCCCAGATGTTTATGACACTCTTTCTTCAGCAGAATGCAAAAGAAGATTTTTAGAAGAATATCTCAGCTCTGTATGTCCATACAATGCAAATGAATGGTGATCAGACCTTTGTAACTCCAAAAATTACATAAAGGAAACATAAAAGAAATCCATATGACTCCAGTGTTTAAATCCATATCTTCAGAAGCAATATAATAGGTGTGGGTGAGAAACAGAACAATATTTAAGTCCTTTTTTACTCTAAATCTCCACTTTAACTTTCACTTTCAGATGTGAAAGTAAAACTAAACAGGCAACACATGCGAATAAACAGAATAGGCCACTGTGGCTTATAGTGTGAACATAGCCTGCGAGCCAATTGATGCTAGTTTAAAAAAGTTAAAGAGCTGCAGCAAACAACAAAAAGGAAGAGTTCCATTTCGTGGATCTTGAGCTGCATATGATCGCTATGGGACACCGTGCCAGTAAAATCACGCCAATTTATTGGCTGATGGCACTTAAGCGATGCCCCCTAGGGAGCTACGCCACGGGCAACAGAAAGGCGCTCGCTTTTCTACCATTGAGTCAGATTTTCTGAGCTTCAGTGCATGAATTCTGAGCGTCTGGCCCGTGCTCATTATGGCCGCGTGTCTGCCAGCGCCGTACGGCCGTATGACTCATGGGAGGCCGGCACAGATGCCGAGGAGATGGGTGCTGAGCAGCAGGCCGACCTTAGGTTCTCTCTGTCACTCTCCCCGGATTCGGCTCGACGTTCTCCCGTGGAGTTTACACGCTGGCATTTGCATTCTAGCTCTGAGGCCTGCACAGCAGTTTCCTTTGGCGCTGAGGACGAAGACGCCATGTCTTGCTGGAGGTTATTACACGTGCAGGGAAGAAGCTGCACCTGGACTGGCCGGATGAAACACAGTAGGATGATCGTAAATCCATCTTGGACGACTGCTTCTTTGTAGGCCAACATGTAACTACGCTGCATGGGCTGATCTTTTTTTCCCCGGACCTCCATCAGGAGACTTCAAAGTCCTGGGATCAACCTTACTTGGGCAGAATTACAAACCAATTGGCCAGAGAGTTTTCAAATGTGTCCTGGCAATGGAGGAGATGCTGACAGCCCATCCCTCTCCTTCTTTGGTGGCAACGTGGAAGTCGAGGCCTACTCTTCCCTCGAAGCCGTGCAGGATGACTTCGTCCTTGTTGAACAAGGCCTACCTGGCTTTGGGTCAAGCGGTTTCGGTTTTGCACATGCTGGCAGTTTTGTAAGCCTACCAAGCCCATTTTATGTTGGATTTAGATAAGGGAGCTGGACTGGATGCTGAGGCCATCGTGTAACTATGCCAGGCTACTGATTTGGCGCTAAGAGCTACCAAACACATTGCACGTGCTGTTGGTCGGAATATGGTGGGCCTCGTGGTGGCAGAACGCCATCTGTGGCTTATGCTCACAGACATTTGTGACAAGGACAAGGCCTTCCTAATGAACACCACTGAGTCACAATCTGGGCTGTTTGGTGATGCAGTACAGTCGGTGGTGGAGAAATTCCATGCTGTAAGACAGCAGACTGCCACATTCCAGCAGATGCTTCCTTGCAGAGAGAGAGAAAAGCCCGTTGCAGCTCCGTGGCGCTCACGTTTGGCATCTTCGCAATGTCTCACCAGAGGACTGCATAAGGCGCCGGACATGAGTTTTGCACCCCTCAGAGGTCATTGGGGTCCTCATACATTCCTGCAATGTCCACGTAAGCGTTTGGATGTTGGCCCATCCCACCCTTTTAAACGGCCGGCAGGACACCAGATGTGAGCCCGAAAGACTTGTGGTGAAACGAAGGATGAGCCCCCATTCAGTGAACGAAACTGGACCGGAAAAACATATCCGTTTCTCTCCTGTTTGCCCTTCGGACAGTACTGGGATGAGTTCACCATTGTACAAGCCTCAAATGCCCGACAACCAGAATATGGTTCTCCCACGCAGCTTGCCCTGGGGAGCAAACATGAAAAAAATGCTTCCCGAATTCAGCGTCTGTCTCAATGACCAAGGGTCTCAAGACATGCATAACAGAATTCGATGTTCATCAAGCACAAGTGCACACAAAACACACAGTGAACGTAAGCACCACAAATTGTCCCCCCATAAAGAATGCTGCGGCCATTGTGGCGAACCAGTTTTCTCAAATAAACATTCCCCCCAATGTTCACATGCTCTTCCCCATTCAAAATACCAGGGAGAAGGTTTTTTTTGCCAGCGTGCCTACTCTAAATGCATATCATGGCGCTCATCATTTATGCCTGAATACAATAAAGGCAGAAACATTATTAAATCTCATTCAACCAGCCACAGTAGTAGAGGCACAAAGGCCCCCCTCCGCTGTGCTGCTGGTTGTGGGGCAGTCGTCAAAAGTAAGCCAAGCGCACCATCTAGTGTTTACAGGTCGTGCTACAGGCGAGAGCCATGCATTAATTAATTTGTCTGCCCGTCTAGCGGCTTGGCAGCAGTTGCAGGGCGATTTGAACTGGGTACTTTGAACGATAGAGCATGGTTGTGTCATTCAATTCAGACGGGCTCCACCAGTATTCAATGGGGTTATTCCGACAGGCGTCTCTGTCCAGGAAGCCCCATTTTGATTTGGGAAATTCACTCTCTCTTAGAAAAAGGGGCAACAGAGGAGGTTACCCCTTCTCAGAGAGAATGCAGCTTTTAAAGTCATTATTTTCTGGTCCCGAAAAAAGACAGCGGCTTGCTTCCCATTCTGGATTTGAGACATTTGAATTTCACCCTAATAAAATGTCAATTCAGAATGCTGATGCAGAAACAAATAATGTCACAAGTACAGCTGGGAGACTGGTTTGTGACAATAGATTTTAAGGAAGCTTACTTCCATATTCAGATTGTTCCGAAACAAAACAGGTGTTTTCTCAGATTCGATTTTGGGGGCAAAGAGTACCAATTATGCATCCTTCCATTCAGACTTGCACTGGCACCACGCACTTTCACAAAATGCATGGATGCAGCTCTTACACCCTTGAATTATCTCGACGATTGGCTGGTGTTAGCTCACTCAGAGACTTTGGCTGCCCAACATCAAGATATTGTTCTCAGCCATTTGAGCAATCTAGGGCTGCATTTAAACTTAGATAAAAGCGTCCTGTTGCCAGAGCAACAGACTCTGTTTCTAGGTGTGGAGCTGGACTTGCAGGCCATGCAGGCACATTTGTCTCCAGCTTGTGTTGTGTCATTATGCCAGTGTCTTATGATGTGCAGAGTGGGATGTTTTCTCCCTGCGAGAACACTTCACAGGCTTTTGGGGCTCATGACCTCGATGTCCGCTGTCATTCCCCTGGGCATGCTGCATGCAAGACTTTTCAGTGCTGGATGAACTCCACAAAGGGACTTCAACCACTGACGCATGCACTTCGTCCTTTCATAGTGATGCGTGGGTGCTACCAAACTCTACTGCCATGGAAATGGACCCGCCTTCTGGTGTCGGCATTCCGTTGGGACAGGTGTATCGCCACAAGGTGATAATGACAAATGCCTCCTCCACGGGTTGGGGCGCTGTACACAAAGTTCATCCTCCATGGGTTGGGGCACTGTACACGAAGGTTGTCCAGTCTATGGATTCTATGTCACGTTACTTACGAAGCGCGTGGTTTACCTTCACCTTCGGGTATTCGAGCCCATTCTACGAGGAGCATGGCATCCTCATGGGCTTTGGCTAGAGGTGCATCCTTGGAGGATATTTGTATGGCGGCAGGGTGGTCCGCTCCGCATACATTTGTTACATTTTATAATCTGGACGAGAGTTTGACTCCTGCTTCCCAGGTTCTCTCTGTTGGAACAGGAGTAAATTCATAATTATTTTTATTCAGATGCTTTAGGGCCACTATATGCTTGCCACATGGGCTTAGGAAACTGGCAGCTACTGTTCGCATGGCGTGAATGTATTTAATTCCCATTGCGATCATACACAGCTTGAGTTCCATGGAAGGGAACGTCTCGGTTATGTATGTAACTTTGGTCCCCTGAGGGGAACGAGATGCTGTGTAGCTGTCCATACTCTCTAGCAGCTGCATAGGCTTGTGCCTTTTGCATAAAATCTGACTCAATGGCTGACTCGTGTCTTTATGGAGCCCGTGATGTAGCTCCCTAGGGGGCGTCAGTTAAGCGGCATCAGCCAATAAATCGGTGTGATTGTATAAGGGCTTCAGACCCTTGACAATTGGACTGTGTCCCATAGCAATCATACGCAGTGTCTCGTTCCCCTCAGGGAACCAAGTTTACGTACGTAACCGAGACGTTTTCCTGTTACCTGTCGTCACCACTATAATGTTTAGCTTGGAAAAGGATATAAAATGATGGCACTAGGAGAAGCAAGACATCCAAGGAGGATAACATATACCAGGTAGTGAGTGTGAGATAAGACAGCGGATCCTATGAAAACACTCAGCACGAGTGTGTCAGCGAGAGCAACTGAGCGAACAAGAGCAAGGAAGAGAGACAGAGAGGTGTGTGGCCTGATTGTCATAGGAAATGTGTGTGTGTGTGTGTGATTAAACAGGACTGTGTCTGGTCTCTGAGGGTCCAAAGGGAGCGGCCGGTGTCACTGCAGGCTGTCACTGAACACATTCTAAAGGCAAAGACTTGTTTAATCCCTGTGGCCCTTGTACACCTCCCACTGTCTAAAGCTTTTTTCTCTGTCGCCACTCGCCTTCCATTGCTTTTGTTCTGAAATGCACAGCTCTCATTCTGTAGCAGCAGGTTACCGATCCGCAGCGTTTCTTCTACGCCTTTGACATATAATAGCCCTATTTACAAGAGATACACAGCACACACAAAGGGGGTCTTGCTGCAAGAACATAATTCTTTATCAGCTGATTTTATGAGCAAGAGATTAGGCCTTTTTACATGCATTTGAAACAAATGTGTCCTGGGTGAACAGATTGTGAGCGCTTTTATCTCAGGAGCTGGTAAACTTTTGAACACATTAAAGAAATGCTTGTTTAACGAACATTATGAAGCAATTTTGAGAAACATATGCTGTATTTCAAACCCTATGGGAAAAAAAAAAAGCTCAGAGGTTACTCGTTCATAGCTCAGGAGACTATAATGGATTTGTTTCACTGAAGTATCAATTTTGTCTCTAATGTTTCTTCTAAAAATTATTTTAAGAAATTAAAACAAATTAGATATTTGCTGACATATAGGATGTGTGTTAGATTACTTCTGACACGTAATCTGCTACTGATTACAAATTACACAACAAAAATTGTAACGTAACAAACTTTTAGATTACACTTTTTAGGTAATCTGATTTTATTACTTTTGCATTAACTGTTGTATGTTTTGATGAAAATCTAATTTTAAATTTAGGCACCAATTTACACTCCTTTGATTAACCTCCTGAGACCTGAACATGACTGCTGTGTTTATTTTTCATTTCCATTTTTGATTTGTAACTAGTAGCCCCTAATAAACATGCAAAATAATAATAATAATAATAATAATAATAATAATAATAATAAATAAAATAAAAAAAAATAGAGCAAATAGTTTTCCTAAAAAATTATGTACTCATAAGGGGACAGCAGTACTAAGTTGAGACATTTATATTAATAATAATAACTAAACTAAATATAATACTAATGACAATCTCAATGTTCTCTCTGCACAGTCAAACAAACAAGTGATATCCAGTGCTGAAACATTTTACCAATCAGAAATTTGCATAATTCTGATACACGTAATGGCAAGTATCGTCCAAGAAATACCGATCATGTTAAAATAAAATCATACATTACAAATTCTGAATCTATGTATTGATTACCATTGTCCCATGTCTGCCAACCATGTGCATACATCATCTGCAGCCTTAAACTGAACTTTTGACAGGATGTTAGGAGTGAATGCATTTGGCTGCACAGGAAAGCTAAAGTATGCTCCCTTGATCCCTAATTTGAAAATGACTTAACCTCCAGTGTGCTGTCTGTCTACACTGGTCTAAGAACAATTCGAAATGCACTTTACTTTCCTCCTAACGCCATATAAAGCCTCAGAAAGCAATCATTTTCAGCTTTTGGATAAAACCATTGATTCTCAATGTGATAATGCACAATGAATATAGAATTTCTTAGGAAAAAAAGGCATTTAGTCCTCGTAAGTAGTCACTGTGTTTAAAAGCGTGCTATTTCACAATAAATAACTCACATTTTCAAAATGGCATATCGGATGAAACTAGAGACTCGTGTTTTGACTCAAACAGGTTTCAATGTAAAAACGTAATGATGTTTCTTAACAGATGTGGTTTTGTTGATGTTTCTCCCAAAGACAATCTCTGCTGTAATCAGCGCCATGTTGTTTTGTCACATGTCTTGGCATGTCAAAATTTTAACCCTTTACTGACAGCCCAGAGTGTTCTGAACTGAGATCAGTCAGTTTAAATGAAATCAAATTATGCATAGCGTATAGTGAAGACAAAACACAATGTCCACGAAGGTGGACACGGGGTCGCAAAAGGTTAAAAAATTAGTAAACATGAAACCCCCTTTCCCCCCCGCCAACCACTCTAAGGTAATGCAATCAATATTATTAATATTATTATAATTACAGTTACTGTAATATGATTATGCACATTTAAAAATGCAACCTAAGTACTTCCAGATTACATGTAGTGTATTACTACCCAACATTTACATTACATTTTTATATGTGGCAGACGATTTTTTCCAACACTGTTGGATTATAGAGCTATAAAATTAATGTGATAAATATATTTTAATAATTTGGTCTTTGAAGGATTTGATGAGAAATAAATTCATATTGAAATCTTCACTTCTGAAACTTCAAAGGAGACACATGTAAGGTTACAAGGGTCTTTTTCTCATGAGACAATTCTGACAAGCAGGAGACCTTGGAAAAAGTCTCAATTTGCTCTTCATTTCATCTCATTGCTGTTTAGATACTATAGAAATCTCATTTGTGATTTTCTTTCCCATGGGAAAGGCTTCAATCATTATAAGACAGCCAAGATGATAGAAGACAATACATGATATATAGTGTCATAAACACCATAACCAACATGGTTTCCATTTATCTTTGCATCTCCACGCTAAGCTTAGAATGCTAACTTTAAGATAATTGCTAACCATCTTGCAGTGTCTGCATTCAATCACGCTCTTTGCTTTAACCTTTTAATTATAGTCATAAGCAATAATTCCATGTTACACTTTTCGCCACGTAGTCAGACCACCATAATTTTTCATATTTTACTTTCTCTTCAGCAAACATCAATTAACCCCCATTTTCCATGCTGCTAGAGTCTCACTAGCTGGACTGTCCATTTAAATATAAATTTTGAAGCAAATGCATTTATTAACTTAATTAGGTTTCCAAGATGACACATACCACCTTTGATTGCACTGTAATTCAAAAAGAGATAGAAATTAAATGTCTGGGAGAACACAAATGCACTTGCCATTTTGCAAAGATAATATTTAAAAATAAGTGTACGGGAAAGCCTAAGCCAACAATGAGGATCTACTTTGCTTTTTAAGTAACCGCTGTTTGGAGGCATGCTGAGATGTGTGGTGGCTCTGAGTCCTGAGTTCCTGAGGCTTGGGGAGGAAGACATCTGGGAATTAAAACAGTGGCCGTCTTACTCAGCTGGTGGCATCTGAACGCTCTTGCAACTTCAAACACCAGCCACTTTGCTTTTATCCGTAATTAAGAGAGCAAGGGAGGTGATAAGCCCGGTTAGAGTATTTATAGTATGTGTGGTATAGATTTCATTTTGTATAAACTTTTTTTTTTTTTTTTAATTCCCTTTTCTCCCAATTTGGGATGCCCAATTCCCACTACTTAGTAGGTCCTTGTGGTGGTGCGGTTACTCACCTCAATCCAGGTGGCGAAGGACAAGACTCGGTTGCCTCCGCTTCTGAAACCGTCAATCCGTGCATCTTATCACGTGGCTCGTTGTGCATGACACCGCGGAGACTTCAAATGTGGAGGCTTATGCTATTCTCCGCGATCCACGCACAACTTACCACACGCCCCATTGAGAACGAGAACCACTAATCGCGACCACGAGGAGGTTACTCCATGTGACTCTACCCTCCCTAGCAACCGGGCCAATTTGGTTGCTTAGGAGACCTGGCTGGAGTCACTCAGCACACCCTGGATTCAAACTCACGACTTCAGGGGTGGTAGTCAGCGTCAATACTCGCTACCCATCCCCCCCCCCCCCCGCCCATTTTGTATTAATTAAAATTATATCAGGGAGTGCTACAGAGAGATTTAGGATACTTCTTTAGCATTAAACATTCTGCGCTGTAAACGGTAAAGGTGTTCAGTTCAGTAAAGCTATATACTATATAAGAATTAAAGCAGCAACTACTGACTAGTCCATTGTATCTCTGACTTTGCAGTAAAATTTAGTGCAATAAATGGCAAATTTTGAATAACATTCAGGCCACCTCCCTGGTCCGTGTACCTTCGGCTAATTTGTTTTCTCATTTTTGTCTTCAAAATGGTATAACCAATAAACCGACTGTTTACTCATTTTTCATATAGAAAGAAATGATTAAAATTGAGAAAACACTTTTATTTTTCATTTTTTATTTTCATATAAGAACTATAAAAACAGGAATTCAGCTCAATTTCTAGTTTTTTCTTTCAAGCACTTAAAATAAGTGTACAATCTTATAATTTCATTTGCACAAGTGGATGGACATGACACGCCCATTTCTACTGATCGGTTAAACCTGCAATGTCATCTGTCTTTCCTCATTCCTTCAGAGCAAGAGCCTTTTCACACGGGACACAGCGAGTGCTAAATCACCTCAAGTTTATCACATTGAGGACAGCTTTTTTTTTTTTTTTTATAGTCAATGCGGTGTTCACGATGTGGTTTCAGGTGCACACGATGCCATGGCAACAGTCAGAAAGGACTTTGTTTTGCCTGACATGTCTATCTGTACACCTTTTTAAAAGTGAAATATATACAGTATGCTATGTGTTAAACAGAATAGAATGAACCTTAAATTTTTAATGGCAACAAATAGTTTTTTGATAATCAACAATTTGATTATGGTTTTAATATTATTACCCAATTATAATAGCCGGCCTTATTAATATTAGGCCTATACCCCATGTGAGAGCCTTGGATTTTTGGCTTGATGTACCAGCAATGAGATTCTCTAAGACCAGTGTGGATTAACGGGCAACACTTTTAATACACTTAATACATTTACCTTTTTGATAAAAAAAAAAAAAAGTTTAATAAAACAGATGATCAATTACTCAGATGATCAATAAATTTATTACACTAGGGATGATAGGGTGAGAGAGCGTTTTCAGTTTCAGATAATTAGGTCTAATTATTATTATTTTTATTTTTTTTAATAAATCAAGAAAAATGCAACTGCATGTCAGCGAATGTCAATCAGGAACAGGGCGTGTTTAGCTGCATTTTATTTCATCAGTTCAATGGAACGGCGAGCTGGCCTCGGATAGGCGGTAAGTGAAAAACTGCACGCAACTCGCGCCATAACAATAAACTTGACAATTGCCGAATAAAGACTGGAAAGCAAAAGGTGTAACTACGAATGAAAATAAAAAATGAAAGAGAATAAAATAAATAATAATACATGAACAATACGGGCGGAGATCCTTCCCTGAACAAAAATCCTAGGTCTTTTTGTGTCCTTGTCCTGCGAGGCTTATTCACATCCAGTGAACATTTGTATTTCAACTTACGTTTCCCCTGCAATTATTGGCTTGATTTAATTTATATTTAATTTAACAACAACAACAACAACAATGACCAGATAACAAAGTACATTTAGTTACAGTTAGATCTGTTGGGCCTCATGTATTCAGATAGAAGACAAAGGCAGGCCTAACACAGTTGTAAAAACATAACTCAAGCCCCCACCTTCTAAGTCGTAAATTTTACTGATAAAAATCAAGCCAAAATCAAACAAAGGGAGTCCAAAACAGACTACAAATCCAGAAAGCCTTGCTCACTGGAGGATCGAACTCTCGACTCCTATTGGATGAGGCACACAACAGAACGTCCCTCGAACATGACATCATCAGGAGTTCTGAAATGCTTAAAGATTTCACTTCCAGCGACTTAGTTCACCGAATACGGAAATAGCTTTTTGCTGCTCTCCGGTGCAACCTCGTGGCACAAGGAAGTAATGTCCAACTTGAAACTGTAGACATACAATCTCCATCTCGCTGGACGAGTTGAGATTACTCTGTGTTCAACCAAACACTCTAACGGATCCGAAGGAGACCGCTGAGCAATTCGCATCTTCATCTGTTTGCCTACAGAAGTGAAGAGATTAAAAGATTTCTCTTCCATCTTCAATCAAGTCGACATTTCTGAGTTCTCCGCCAGCCCGCCGAGAATCAACAGCCGTACCGCCCTCTGAGAATCAACAGCCGTACTGCCCGCCGACAGAGTGAGGAAACGGCCTCCCGTCATCACACGAGCCTCAAGGAACCGGGTCAAAGTTAAAGGATGGAGGAAAACACATTCTACCTGTGTCCGAATGTGATTCAAGTAAGAGGTTTACGTCTGGGCAGAGATAGAATATTATAGCGTGTTATTCTTGTGTTTCAAGGTTTTTGCTTGTACAGTTTACGGACTGCCATGTCCGCTCATTATTAATACTCAGGGTATTAATTATCACAAATTTGTTTTGCTGTATTGTTGTCCAACCAAATTGGATTGTTGTGCATTTTCACCATCGCGGGTGAGACAGAAACTGAGTTCATCCATTAGAGTCAAATAACGCAGGACTTTTACGAGCCCCGCTCGTAAAACCGCGTCTCTGAGTGATGAACACAGCTGCTTTCTCTCCAGCTATCGCGAAATCAGCTTTCGGGCTGTCACTTAATAATCTCTCTCTCTCTCTCTCACTAACCACACTGACACACACACACACACACACTGTCACACACACACCTTATGTGTTATAGGATTATTTTATTTCCATATCTAATCATATCACTGTTTAGTTTGTAGCTGTAAGTCGGAAGTTTATTGACTGCATTGTATTAATTATTAATTGATATTACTGCATAAATAAACTTTGTTTATATTACAAAGAGAAGTGTTTTGGTTTGTTTTGCATTCGCCTGTGTCATGCTGATGGGATGTCAGTGCTCAGATTCAAACCTTCATTCATTGTTTTTTTCCCGAAAATCTATATTCTTCGGATGTCGATTTTCCTAAGAAAACAATCTAATATTGAGACTGTTTTACTATCTGGTTATTAGTCCCTGATTTCAGGGTGATGCCCCGTCAATGTTAATCCTTATTAATATTCTATTGATTTTTGATAATTGATAATTATCTTTGATGATTGTTGAATTTGAATGATCAATAAGCTAGTGTTAATTTTAATTAATGTTTCTTTGATGTTAACAATTGACGATTATCTTTGATAATTGTTGATTTTAAAGGATTAAAAAAGCTAACATTGATTCTCATCAATGTTCTGTTGATTTTAATAATTAGTAATTATCTTTGATAATTATTAATTATTGCTAATAACCAAACTTGCTCCTAAATGTAGCGCACTACATTTACTGGAGCCCCATATGAGGTTTTAATGAGTTAGATCCAATTAATTAATTTAAATATTAATTAATAACTACAGAAATAATTATTAATTACTTCTGATAGTAACACTGATCTAAACAACCGGTAAAGCCCTACAGATCTGTGCACAGCATCCCAATTCATAATTTTCCTTATAAAAAAAAAAAAAAAGCACTGCCACCCCATCCCGCAGTGACAAAAGTGAGTTGGTGAGTTAACTGGCTGTCCTATCCAGGTGTCCATTGCTTGATGAGACTGCAATAAACATGCAATAGTCAGAAGTTTTTCTACGGAATATTAATGGTCATCAAAATGATTAGAATCTATCTGCAAAATCAATCTGCAAATTTTAACTTGGTGAACTCTTATTTGCTATGAACGGTGTTGAGGTAGAACAGATGATGGTGCGTGTTGACCAATCCGTGGAAACAGGAGTGTCAGGCCAGCCCACATGTACAAAACTGTTATAATCTGGGTTTATATGCACGAATGAAAAATTTGTTTTGTTATTTTTGGCTATTTCTTTTTAAACTGAAAAACAAGCAGATACAACATAAATTTTTGTGATGTGATAAAGAGACATAACGGAAATGTGATAAATGAATGGTTTATTGGTTATTTAGTTTTGAAGATAAAAACGAGAAAACTAATTATCCGAAGGTACACGGACCCTCCCTCCACACAAATCAATTTTCATTTGAAACCTCCATTTTCAGTTTCCTAATATCACAGTTTTCAAAGGTATGCAGTAGAGAGCGTTTTTTAAAAGTTTCCGGTTATGGTGAAGGAAAGTTAAGTTTTAGTATGGATAATAGGCATAAACATAGCTAAACCAATTCATTTTTAACCAAAAATATATTAGTTTGGACGTGGCCTTACTACACATCACAATAAATTCATGCACTTTGTACAGTCTTAAAGGTGCTGTGATTTAAATTTGTCTTAATTCAACCACATGCCCTCTCTCTAAAAATCCACCCTCAAAAATAATACCACAGCCCGAACCCAGGCAAAGAGCATTTCTGATTGACTTTGTTTCTGTTTAAGCTGTGGCCTAGTGGCTAATGCATGCGATTTGAAACACTGAGCCATGGTGCTCATGCAGGCAATGTGAGTTAAATTCTGCTTGCAATATTTTCCAGTCTTACAGTACTGCACAAAAGTCTTAGGTGCATTATCTTTTTCACACACAAAAAAAAAATACAAAATAAATAAATAAATAAAAATCTCTTAAAATGGTTATTTTATATATTATGCTTTTAGTGTACGAGTAGGAAAAATCTATTTTAGATTTCAACATTCCCTTTGCAAATAGAATTGAATATAAGAAGAACAAGGAGCCCTACAACAGATGGTATGGCCCCCACAGAGTTCGGATCTCAACTTCATTGAGTCAGTCTGGGATTACATGAAGGGACAAAAGCAACAGACAGCCTAAAAAGACAAATAAACTGTGGCAAGTTCTCCAAGAAGCATGGGACATCCTATCTGCCAACAACCAAGAAAAACTTTGTCCAGGCGTATCTAGGAGAAATGGTGCTGTTTTTTTTTTTTGTTTTGTTTTTTTACTGGAATTTGAATGACGTTAATTGATAAATGAAAACTATTATTTGCATTATTTTTGAAGACATCCTCACTATACAACATTTTTCACAAGTGCCTAAAACTTTTGCACAGTACTGTATTTCTCCCTTAAACTGTATACCCATTATTTCCTCTCTCTAATATCTCTCTAATATTTCCACAATAAAAAGCGTCAACAATTAAGAGGGGGCAAAGATATTATTTCAAAACTAGAAAAAAAATACAGTACATAAGGAATGTCATAAAATATTGATACATCAATTATTGATCAGCATGTTATTTTCTCGCTACGTTTTTGAAGCATCGATATATTACATTAGCCTAAATGTTGTGCTTTCCAATTCACAGTTATTTGGCCTTCCGTTCAATGCAGTCCGATGTAATAGCTTTGGGAGACCACAAGGAGGTGATATAACATTTACTGTATATGTTACCACACATTTACTGTCTATGTTATTGTATAAACTTTTACCACACTAAAAGAAGCTAAATATTGTGTAGCTATGTTTATAGTTGGACATATGAAGCCGCTTAACGTGGTAGAGTTCCTTTTTCAGAAACATGCTAGAGTAAATTAAATTATAGCCTGCCACTCACACTTTACTAACATTATATTGAGACATGTGTGTTAAGAGACAAAGACTACTGTGCAACAAGTAGCCCTATTTATATCTAAAAAAAAAAAGCCGATATAGATCATTGATCTTCAGGAAACTTTTCTGATTATCGATGTGTGAAAAAGGCATTGATCCCAAGGCTAGTATATATACAGTTATCAATATAAACCAACAATCTGAATAACGCCTACAATTTTTAGGACAACCAATTAGCCAAAATGGAATACTGAGAGAAGACAAGAATATAGCGGTAGCAATCCCATTGGGGAATTTTTGTTGAAGTCCTGTCTACATAACAGTTTACTCTCACCTTTGATGAAGAGGTGTCACATTCCTGACAAATCCATCCGTAGCCTGTTTTTTTGGGTGACTTTTTCAGGGGAGGGTCCAGACAGCCGAAGTGGTAACATAGCCGACACTCATCACACCTGTGAGGAAAACAGGCAGTGCGTTAGCAGCGAGAACACATTAAAATGCAGCTGCTGTGCGACCACGCACACACAAATAGCTTATACCCCGCCCAAGAGGCCAGTATGGCCCTAAACAAGCAGATATGATAGATGGTGACAGAGCCATTTGCTGTCAGGTAACAGACGCTTAATAGATTCAAAACACACTGGCACACAACCTCTCACACGGCCTTGTACAGCCATCATAAAACACGCTGCTCGATTGGTCCTGCTGAAATGAGTTTCAGCTCATCCTGTCAATAAATCTCTATTGGATAGTTATTCCAGAGTCAAGGTGTCAAGAAAGAGACTGAGATTCTGTCCTTATAGTTTTGCTCAAACACCATTGCAAACAATATTTTTTTTTAAGTAAAACAAAAAAGACCTTCCTTCGATTGAGTTGTTCCATTTCAAAAGAGTGTCTAAAATGTTAAAACGGTAACCCACACATTTTAATTCAGTTGTTACTTACCCTGATGTTCCAAACCTACATGCTGTAATTATTTGCTGTGGAACACAAAAGGGAATTTTTTTGAACAATCTTAACACAACTGTTTTCTATGCAATGGCACTTCATAGTGACCATGTCCGTTAAGCTCTAGAAAGACATGAAAAAAACATGAAAGTTGTCCATACGACTTGTATGCTATATTTAAAGTCTTCTGAATTCATATGATTGCTTTATGTGAGGAACAGACCAAAGTTAAAGTAATGATTCACTGATAAACTTCCCTTCCAGTGAGCTGTTCAAGGAAAATTCCAGATTTAGTTAACCTCAATCGACAGCATTTGTGGCATAATGTTGATTACCACAAAAACTAATCCCTCCTTTTCTTTAAAGAGGCTCTATTATGCTTTTTGGGATTTTACCTTTCCTTTATTGTGTAATATAGCTGTTTGTGCATGTAAAAGGTCTGCAAAGTTACAAAGTCCATGCCAAAGGGAGTTACACTCTCCCACAGAAAACACTGCTTCTGAACTGCCTGAAACGCCTGGTTTGCAGTCCAGCCATTTCTTCCGTGACATAGCTACGTCACTATGTAATACATTTGCATAATGCCCGCCTCAGGAATGTGCTACTGTTGGGCCTCATGTATTCAGATAGAAGACAAAGGCAGGCCTAACACAGTCGTAAAACCTAACTCAGGCCCACATACAAAGTCATAAATCTTACTGATAAAAACTGCGCCAAAATCAAACAAAGGGAGTCCAAAACAGACTTCAAATCCCATGAAGCCTTGCTCACTAAAGGATCGAACTCTCAACTCCTATTGGATGAGGCACACGACAGAACGCCCCTCAACCATGACATCATCAGGAGTAGAAATACCTCTGAAATGCTTCCGGGATTTGCTTCCAGCAACTTTGCTCGCCGTGCGTAGACGCAGCTCATCGCTGCTCTCAGGTGTAGCCTCGTGGCACAAGGAAGTAATGTCCGACTTGAAACTGTGGCCATACAATCTCCATCTTGCTGGACGAGTTGAGATTACTCTGTGTTCCACCGAACACTCTAATGGATTCGAAGGAGACCGCCGAGCAATCCGCATCTTCATCCATTTGCCTGCAGAATTGGAGAGAGAACAGATTTCTCTTCCATCTTCAATCAAGTCGACATCGCTGATTTCTCCGCCAGCCCGCCGAGAATCAGCAGCCGTACCGCCCGCCGACAGACCGAGTAAACGGCCTCCCGTCATCACCCGAGCCTTGAGGAACCGAGTCGGAGTTAAAGGACGGATGAACACACATATTCTAGCTGCATCCTCATGCGATTCAAGTAAGAGGTTTACGTCTGGGCAGAGATAGAATATTATAGTGTTTTTCTTGTGTATCAAGGTTATTGCTTGTACAGTTTACGGACCGCTGAGTCCGCTCATTGCAGCTAATACTCAAAGTATTAATTATCACGAATGAGATCTGCTGTGTTGTAGTCCAACCACATTGGACTGTTGTGCATTTCCGCCATCGTGGGTGAGACCGCCACACTGAGTTTATCTATTAAAGAATCAAAGACCGCGGGACGGTTTACGAGCCGTCCACCGCATCGCTGAGTGATAAACTAACAGCTGCTTTCTCTCCGTCACTTTATTCTCTCTCTCTCTCCATACTAACCACACACACACACATACACGCGACCCCTCACGAACATTCTCGCACACATTTTTGGCTAGTTGATAGCTTCGTGATAAATCTCAGCTTTGTCCCTAAGCTATCGTACAAGCGGATACACGCGATAAACTGGTAGACGCCATTGACTGGTTTCTCTCCGCCCACATTCACGGCCATATTCTCTTAGCCAGAAGTCTCGCATGACATACTCTCCACGAGAGTCACGTCTGCCATTTTGTGCACGTCCCTCCCTCTCTCACACACACCCTCATGTGTTATAGGATTATTTTGGTTTCCATTTCTAATCTTATCACTGTTTAGTTTGTAGTTGTAAGTCGCAAGTTTATTGACTGCATTGTATTAATTATTAATTGGTATTACTGCATAAATAAACTTTGTAATATTTCAAAGAGAAGTGTTTTGGTTTGTTTTGCATACACCTGTGTCACATGCTGACAGGATGTCAGTGCTCGGATTCAAGCATTCATTCATTATTTTTATTTTTTTTTCGAAAATCGATGTCGATTTCCCTAAGAGAACAATCTAATATTGAGACTGTTATACTATCTGGTTATTAGTCCCTGATTCCAGGGTGGTGCCCTGGCAAAATTAATCCTAATTAATATTCTATTGATTTTTTTGAGAATTGATAATTATCTTTGATGATTGTTGAATTTGTAGGATCAATAAGCTAGTGTTAATTTTAATCAATGTTTCCTGTTGGCAAGGTGTTAATTACCTCGCAAAGCTCCTCGAAGTTTATCTCAGAATCAAGAGAATGTTTTTGCTCAATTGTCAGTTTAGGAAGTACTAATGGTTCCACAAAGTCTGTGGATCTTAACACACCACCAAAAAACATGGGTTGTGTCCCCATCTTCTGATTGGCATCGCCAACTTCTAGCAAAAGTGGAGCCAGTTCTGTAGCATGTCATCTAAAAAATTCAGTGGCAAAGCCGTCTGGCCCTGAAGACTTGCCTGTAGGCAAGGTGTTAATTACCTCACAAAGCTCCTCCAAGTTTATCTCAGAATCAAGAGAATGTTTTTGCTCAATTGTCAGTTTAGGAAGTACTAACGGTTCCACAAAGTTTCTAATATCTTCATCAGTAGACGAAGACGTGGAACTATAGAGATCAAGATAGAATTCTTTAAAGCATTATTAATATCAATGGCTGAGGTAAATATTTCACCACCAGCAGATTTCACTAAGGGAATGGTAGAAAAAGACTCTCTCTGTTTTATATATCTAGCCAGGAGTTTCCCTGCCTTGTCCCCTGACTCAAAGTATGACTGTCTTGCCCTGAACAGCCAAAACTCCACCTTCTGCAACAAAATAGTATTATATCTGTATTTCAATTGGGTCAATTCTCTGAGGCCATTAGACAACATTTGGCATTTCAGCTCTGCCTCTGCACTTTTAATATTCCCTTACAATTCCACGAGTTCTTGTGCTTTGGGTTTTTTGGTGAATGAGGCATACTATATGATCCGGCCCCTAAGAGCCGCCTTAAGTGCCTCCCAAGCCACGCCCACAGAAGATACTGAGGACCAGTTGGTCTCCATTTAGACATTGATTTCAGCCTTTAGCATTTATTGGAATTCAGGATTTTGCAAAAGGGATACATTAAAGTGCCAACTTGATGATTTATTTTTCTCCGTATGTGGCAACACCTCTTAACACACCAGGGCGTGATCTGAGACTAAAATGTTTCCAATTGAGCAATCAACAACAAATGAAATTAGGGATTTGGATATCAAAAAAAAAAAAAAAAAAAAAAAAAATCTATTCTAGAATCAATCTTATGGACTGATGAAAAAAATGTATAGTCCCTACCAGATGGGTTCAAAAGTCTCCAAATATCCGAAAGACCAAGATTTTTACACATCCTGTGAAGCATCAGTGTTGCTCTAGGGGGCTTACACACTTTTGCTTCACTATGATCTAGGACTGAATCCATCAAAAGATTGAAGTCTCCTCCCAATATTATATCATGAGGGGTGCCAGTGGTTTGCAACATCCCTTCAAGATCTATAAAAAAGCCCTGATCATCAGCGTTAGGTGCGTAAATATTAGCCAAAATCAACCTTTGCCCTTCCTAATTTATCTTTAATCTGTTTGAGACATTTGAATTGTAAATGTTTATTAATCAATATAATGACTCCCTTGCTCTTACTTGTGCCAGCACTAAAGAAAGCATATCCACCCCATATCTTCCCAAATTTTTCAGCTTCCTGCGGGGAGAGATGTGTTTCTTGAAGAAACACTATATCATATTTCTTATGTTTAAGAAAATAAATAACCTTCCTTCTTTTTATGGGGTGCCCCAACCCATTCACATTCCATGTGGAGAGAGATAGTACACTTATATTAACAACTGACATATTGATATAATAGAAAAAATAAATTGTGTGCCAAAAACAAAATTATGAAGACCACATTCCCCATTAGTGAAACATTCAACCCCCGAACATCCCCCCGAACAAAACAAACAGAAAAAAGTAAAACGTGCGCATTAACCCCGCGCATGACAGCGCCAACTGGAGACAATCTCTCTAAACTCAAAAGGTCCATGAACGCCCACGAGTCCCCACAACAACTTTGCCATCGGATTGCTCAATTTAATTACATAACAGAAAATACTTTGTGAAATAAACCCAGTCAATAGGAAGAATGAACACAAAGAACATGTAAATTCATTCACAGAACTGTCTCAAAGGTGTGATCTTCCACAAAACAAATTTCAGCTGATATAAAACCATTCAGATTCCTCGGACAGACAAATGAATGTTCAGTGAGCTGGCTGGTATGAGTTCAACGGATGACGTAATCATTCCAATGTCTCGTTAAAAAAAGAAAAAAAAAAAAACCTCAACAAAACAAACCACAGCCAGCAGGAGGAATAAGCACGAAAAACGAACAGATGAATCAACAGCTGTTCCAAAGGAATGTTATTCAACAAAGCTCCAGCCGCTAGGTGGAACAATACAAAAAGAAACAAAACCGGCATCCCGACTCCCCCGGATGATCGAGTCAATTCACTCAGAGACTGCATAAAAGTATATACCATGACTTACACCATCCGTCAGCTTTATAAAAGACATCCTTTGTGTGAGCATGTATATATTTTGTGGTCATCCATAATGTCCACTCTCAATCTGTCCGGGAACTTCAATGCAAAAGTTTCTTTAAGGAAAGTGTTATTCACAAAACAAGCTTCCAGCCTCATGGTGGAGCCAACGCAAAAAACCTAAAATGTCGCCCAGCTTCCTCAAGAGTAAGTACAGCGAGTCAGGCCCACTCACATGAGAAACATCCAATGGTTTACTCAGACATTGATTCTATAAAAGACATTGCCAGATTTGGACATGTGAATACTTTGTGACCGACCTTCGTTTCTATTCTCAGTTAGGCAGGAAACATCAGAGCAAACGAGATCTTTTTCTGATGTAAGAGTTTCTTGCATTCCTTGAACCGATCGCGTTTCTCTCGTCGAACTCGCAAAGTCAGGGAACAAGAAAATATTATGGTTCTTCCAAGAAAGCTTCCCTTTGCTCCTCGCCTGGCGCAACACACGATCTTTATCGGATGATCTCAGAAATCTGGCCAGAATCGATCTGGGCCTGTCTCCCTCAGCAGATCTCCGAGCTGGCACTCTGTGAGCTCGCTCGATTTCCAGCTTGTGGCCTGTTATGTCGAGCAGACTCGGGAAAAACTCGTCTAGGAATTTCACCATATCTCTGCTCTCCTCATGCTCAGGAATTCCAACAATTCGAACGTTATTCCTGCGGTTTCTATTCTCAAGATCTTCAAGCTTTTCAAGGAGATGTTCCAGATCAACTTTGGTCACGGGCGGATTAGCGGTTAATTCCCTCTCTGAAGACTCCAGAAAATCGATTCGTTTTTCAACATCAGTCACTCTTGTAGCTAACTCAGAGAATTTAGTTTCCATCGCCATAATCGATCGACGTATTACAGCAAGATCCTCCAAGTCAGCAAGAATCTTCGTCAACATCACCGACATGTTGGACAACTGACGCCGGATCTCCTCTCCCGCCGCGCCATCCAAATCGAGTCCCCGGTCTGTAGGCCTGTTGGGTCTTTCATCCTGAACACGTAAGTGTCTTTTCATATCTCCAGAGCCTGAGGATTTTGACTTCTTTGCCATGTTTTGCAACAAAGGGCAAATATGTAACTGGGTGTATCAAATTTCACCAGATTATAACATGAGATTAATCGAAAATTCAGCAAAGTGCGCAGAGGTCGTTGCTCACACGTCCGCTCCTTGCATGGCGTCATGTGATCTCTCCATCACCCACTCTTGTAACCACATCAGTAAATTTTGCCTCCATGGCGGTGATCGATCGAAGTATCACAGTAAGATCCTTCAAGTCAGTAACAACCTTCTTCAGCATTGCCGACGTGTTCAGCATCTCCCGCCGCATTTCCCGTATCTCTCCGACTAAATCGACTCCCTGGCTCGCGGCCTGCTCGGGGTTGTCAGCTTGAGCACGTAAGTGTCTTTTAATGTCTCCACAGCCAGATGATTTTGAATTCTTTGACATATTGTCCTCCTAGAACTGTTATAGAACAGAATGTATTGAATCTCACCGGTTTATGTCATAAAAAGTATTAAAACTAGCAAAGTGTGCAGAGCTTGCCGTTCACACGTTCGATCATCGCATGGCGTCACGTGACTACCAATAATGTGTTTTTTTAACATTAAAGCATGTAAACCTATTCTAGTAGAACCCCCCAAATTAAATTTTGAACCTGTAAATGAGCAGAATATGGGCTCTTTAAAGAAATCATGTAAACTACAAAGTTTCAGAAGTGACAACCGTATTTAAATGTTGGAGTGAATCCCCTAAATTATCATTCCACATGTGTACAGAATACAGGACTGACTCCCACAATTGTGATTACTGACAAGTGTAGCCATAGCAATGCTGCAGTGTCTCACACCTGTGAAACATGAATGCCGCCAGTTTAACCCATTTTTTGTTCGCTGTTTTTGAGCAAAGAGATTATCCACTAGAGGTGTATTATCATCTGACAATGTTTAGTTAACTGCTGTCGACAGAATCTCCACGTTTTGTTCATGCACATCTAAGCGGCTGTTGTTAAACAGCGCATGCGCTCTGAACTGTAATGTAAAGGTTACCCCGAGACCGCAGGGCAGATGAGAGAAACTACTGAAGAGACAGACAGACTGTAATTTGTGAATGAAGACACATACCTCTGGAAGTGAGATTTAAACCAGGAGAAGACGGACACATCTCACACGCGCCATTAAATCACATCATTAACAACCAGTAGTTCGGTTCTGTACACACTGTGTGGAATTTTTGAAAAGCGGTTTCCACTACCTGAATTTTTCTGTTTTCTGTTGAGTTAATTCGGTTTTAGAATGCGGTTGTTACTCCCATATTTTACTGAACTGTGTGTGTACAGAACAGGATTAAGCACTAAAAGGTGAACTGACAACCAATTTAGTTGCATTGTGTACGTGGCCAGTGAGGACCTTACAATGGAATTAAATGGGGCCAGTTTTTGTAGGATTTAAAGGCAGAAATGTGAAGCTTCTAATTTTATCAAATTACTTACATTAATTATTCTGTTAAAATTGTATTATTTGAGCTATATAGTTGTTGAAATCAAAGTTTTTTTTTAGTTTTTTTATTAAACGGTCATATTAGGGATTTAGAATTTACAGCATTACATCATCATAGTAATGAAGTTGTAAAATTGAACATAACCTTACACAGAAAAGGTTAGTAAGCTGTTTTATCATACTAAAATAACGTTAACATGCATATTGTTTACGTCTTGTGGCTATACTTTTAAAATAGTGAGTATTTTAATGTTTACGGATTGGCCCCATTCACTTCCATTGTAAGTGGTCATAATATTCCTTTAACCCTAAAACTGCTGCAACTACTGTAGATCAAAGTCAGTGAATCGAACTCATGAACCATATTAGTTCAGAGTTGATCTGGTTAATAAATCGTACTGAATGATTCATTCAAAGCTCACTAACACAATTATCCAGTCACAGAGATCGAGTCAACAGCTCATTGGAGGGGAAGATTATCAGTGAATAATGGCTTAAATTTCTGTCTGTCCCTCACACAAACTATTGCATGACTTCAGAGGACTTGCATGGAATACAGCACACAAGTAATTTGGAATATTTTATGATAATTTTTTTCCCCCTTTAAGTTTAAATAGTAAACAACCGACCTATTTTATTTATAAGATTATTGTAAGAAGTTCTCATTTAACATTCATGAGCTGCAATTGCTCAAAACTCACATGCCCTTCACCCTGCAGTCCAGCTCTCCCCTCTCCTTCCTGTCCATAATTAACTAATTATGTTGTAATCAATACAATAGATTCTGATTTGGCAATGCAAATCAGATAAAGCCGATAAGAGCCAGCAAGGTCAATAGGCTCCTTTCCCATCCTCGTCTCCATTACGGGATGGAGAGGCACCGCTGTCTTATCAGTGAGTCCGCAGGATGGGGGGAGAGTGGGAGAGAAAAAAGAGGGAGACAGGGGCAGACGCCATCTTTTTTCAGTCAGGTGGCGGAGTGGAAACTTCAAAAGGGACTTTTGCGGAGGCAGTGTTGTTCATTGTGTAAATGAACCCAATGCTGTGTGATGTGGAAGCCCTTTTCAAACTCAGGCCCATCACTGACTTCAAATGCTAATTAAAGGACTGGATGGGATGTGGCTCAGTGCTAATGAGCATATAGTCGTATGCTCAAGACACAAGTACACCTTCTGCCAACACTGAACAGTTATATTGCAGGAAAAGGCTAACCCGATCACATTAATATAGTTTTCTGGGCAATATTACTGCATATTACTGAGAAAAGACCAAAAGCAGTGCTGTTCTTTGCTATATTAATTGCAATTATTAAAGGAACAGTTCACACACAAGAAGTCGAACACAATAGTATAAATTTTTGAAGAGTCGTTATGCAATTCTTGCCATATTGACAAAATTCATAGTGATCAGCGACTGTCCAGCTCCAAAAAGGCAAAACACACCAAGAAAGCACCATAAAAAGGATAATAATAGTAATCCATAAGACTTTAATATAAAATATTTCAAGTCTTCTAAAGCCATATTATAGGTTTGTGTGAGGAACAGACTCATATTTAAGTCATTATTCACTGCTAAGTTTCCCCTTCACCGGAAAATCATTTTTAGCCTGCTTCAGCACCCATAACCTCCTAAGACCCGAGCGTGACTGCTATGTGCATTTTCCAATTCCCTTTTTGATTTGTAACAAGTAGCACCTAATAAGCAAAAAAAAAAATATGTGGACAGTGGGACTAACTTGTGAAATTTTTTAATAATAACAAGCTATAGAAAGTCAGATTTTTTTTCTTCAAATTGTTTATTATGTTTCCAGGAGTGTTGGTTATTTATGTTTTTGAGATGTTACAGACATTACAGCTGATTTTCTGTAAAGCTGAATAAATAATTCTTATTCAAAGTAATGACCAGCATCATCCAATCACCGTTGACCATGTTAAGATAAAATTTAGCATTATAAATTCTGAATCTATGTACTAATTACCATTGTCCCATGTCTGCCAAACATGTTGAGTGGTCCAAACATCATCTGCTGTCTAAAACTGATCGGATGTTAGGAGTGAATGCACTTAGCTGCATAGAAAGCTGTAGGATGTCCCTTGCTTCCTATTTAGTGAATGACTTAACCTCCAGTGTGCTGTCTGTATGCACAGGTCTCAGAACAGTTTAATTTACATTAAAATGAAATGAAATGACCCACAGATGTGTTAACATTGAAAGTTATTCAAAATAACTAACATGTTTTTTTTTTCAATTTTTGAGGGAATAATGTCCAAAATCCACATATCTGAGCCCTGATGTGCTTAAAAATGAATGATTTTTTAAAAACTGCATATCAAATGAAACTAGAAACTACTCTTTACACCCAAACAGGTTTCAATGAAAAAAACGTAAAAAAGGTTTCTTACCAGAGGCAAAGTGCTGGCTCTGCGCCCATAGAAGTGCTTCACTAAAATTGACTCCATGCTGTTGTGTCACGTGACTCATTGCGGCAGAAGTTTAACCCTTAAATGACAGTCTAGAGTGTTTTGCGAACAGTATTCAGTCGGTTTAAATTAATGAAAATTATTTGTTGTGTATAGCGAAACCAAAATACCACATCCACGGATGGGGACACAGGGTCACACAAGGTTAAAAATGGTGCATAATTGCAAAGTAATGCTGTTTGTCGTCAATGGCGTAGACGCGCCATTTTTAAATCTAGATGCAGATGTGAGCTTCAGTGGGGTAAAGATTATCAGTTAATGATGACTTGAATTTCGGTTCTCACAGAAATCTACTGTATGACTTCAGAACACAGAGCACAAAGGTCATATGTACTACTTTTATGGTGTGTATTTGCTCTTTTTGGAGCTTGAGAGCCCCTGGTCCTTATGAATTGTCAATGTATGTGAATAACTGCATTGTGACTCTTTAAAACAACAAATGCATAGGAACGACATAAAGGTGAGTAAACAACAGTTTTTTATTTGTCATGAACTCTTCCTTAAAGGAAAAGAAGACACAAAAACATGTAGCATAGACTGATGTTTGGCAGGTTTACATGATATCAAGAGCATCTTTCAAGATGAAAGATAACAATAATGCCACCTCCTCATATTCAACAGAGTAATATAACGCAAGGCTGCACATGCCTCAGTCTGTTTCTGACTAAGCAACCAGAAAAACTTCTGAAGTCCTAAGGGAGCCCTTCAAGGTGCCTTTGTGAAAGGGAATGAGACTACTCTTACCTGTGGTTACCATGCCAACCCGCTATTTCCCCTGAGCTTGACGGAGATGCAACAGGGCAGTCAAAGACAAACAAAACTAAGAATTCCCACTGGATCAACACTAGTCTAGGACCTCAAGAAGACAAAAGTGTAACTTATCAGTTTGACTTGTTCAGTTATTAAAATAAATGTACATAATTAGGGTGCATGGGTGATAATGACTCAAAATTCAAGCTGGTATTTTCAGACACAAGAGCATCAGTGAGGTCAGACATTGGTATTGGCATTCTAACTCACTTGTTCAATGGGGTTCAGGTATGAGCTTGGCGCAGGCCAGTCAAGCTCTTCCACAGCAGACTCAGTAAACAATTTTTTAAGGACCTTGCTTTGTGCACATGGGTATGCTAGAATAGAAAAGGACTCTCCTCAAACTGTTGCCATATATTTGGAAGCACACAATGCTCTAAAATGCCATTGTATGTAGTAGCATTATAGTTTGTCTTCACTGGACTTCATTGAGTAACAGAACTTGTTAATTAGGTGGTGTCAACATACTTTTTGCCATATTCAACAACTATTTAGTATTCAGCAACTTAGCCTGCCCCGATGAATGAACTATGCTGGTAAATGAAAGTCAGCCAAACATAACAGAGGTCATTTACATATAGAAATCTTAGAGACAGTTTCAAAAATGGCCATAGAGGGATAGAAAATGGTCATACATCATGACAGTTTTCTGGTGCAAAAAACCTCTACTAACATTAGAAGATTATTTAAGTGGGAAATTAAAAAATGCAACAAAAGTGTAGTATAAATCCCCTTTAATATCAGCTCTAAAATGCCAATTTGATTAAATTGCATCACAGCGATTATATATAATAAAGTCATATCAACATGCTGTTTCTTGCTCTGTTGAATAAAAAAATTAAAGAAAATAAACGTTTTAATTTCCCTCACCAACAAACACCGCGTCTCTTTATCCCACATGACACTGCAGCAGGAGTAATTTCATAAGCTCATTTAACCCTTTAAAACCTGAAGCTATACCTGCCTGACCCCAGGTAGTCCCTGTTCACCAGTAATGTGACATCAAAAGAAAGAAAATTTTGACTTCCCGGTGTAAATTTTGAAGTCAGTGGTGTAGCCGTTGACATTAGCCATTACAAAGAGTTTTATGCCCAACTTGGTGGGCTTGGCTTTCATATACTGCTTGAAGGATATCCTGGCTTTAGTGGCAACCATCCTCTCATCAACAGCAATGTGCTGTTTAGAGTGGTAAATAGACATGCACCTGTTCTTCATAATGTCCAAGAATGGCTTCACTCTGTGGAGACAGTCATACTCCTCTGTGCCCCATTTCTTATCATACTCTGCATCTTCCATTGGATCGCTGATATGCAGATTGTAGATGTTCAGGACATTATCTCTGGACATCACAGTGGCGGGAAAGGGGACATGAAACAGAGTCTTCTTCCTCCAAAAGTCCCTCATTTTTGGCAGTTCCATCACCCCCATGTAGATAAGCAGACCAATGTACTTCTTAATTTCTTCAGGGCATATATCAACCCATGTGAATTTCCTATCCCTCTCCAGATTTCTCACCACATTCTTATTTGTGTTTGCACACAAGATCTTTATGACCTCTTCATCAAAATATTCAGTGAAAATATCAAGTGGAGACTGTTTCCCAAAAATGAGTGGAGGCTGCACTCCAGGGTTTCTTTTGGGGGTAAACCTTGGAACATTGGGCACTATATCAGGCTCTGCCTCCATCTTGCATACTGTTTGTGCCTCGGTATGCACGGTTTCTTCCTGTTTCTTATCCATATATTTATTGTGACAGAGCAATGAGAAAATGGCTTGCCCTCGGTGACAGACTGTCAACTCAAAGCTGCCTCTATTACATGATCCTCCTCTGTAGTGAGAGAGAGGGTAAAGGAAAAGAAAGAAAAAAATTCCAGCTACTAAAAAATACCCTTCAGTTTGCTCACATCCTGTTATACTACCTTGCCATAAAGATTGCCTTTCACTCATTAGTGGAAGAGTTAACGAGAACTAATGTCCTTCTCTTTTATTATTTTCTACATAAAAAAAAACAAATGGAAAAAAAAAGTTTAGTAAGACAGCCAGCTAACAAGTTCATTTCTGTTTCCTGTGTAAGCAATGCATAGTGTATACAGCTGTCACGTGACAAAAGAACAAAGGACTCGGACCAGATGACTCAGGAGGTGAACTAATCATTTCTGTTTAATGTGTATGTGCATAGCGTATACAGCTGTCATGTGAAAAAAGAACGAACAACTCGGACCAGATGACTCGAGAGGTGAACTAATCATTTCTGTTTCCTGTGTAAGCAATGCATAGCGTATACGGCTGTCACGTGACAAAATAACGAACGACTCGGACCAGATGACTCAGGAGGTGAACTAATCATTTCTGTTTCCTGTGTATGTGCATAGCATATACGGCTGTCACGTGACAAAAGAACGAACGACTTGGACGAGAAGACTCGAGAGGTGAACTAATCATTTCTGTTTCCTGTGTGAGCAATACATAGCATTATACAGCCGTCACATGACAAAAGAACAAACGATTCGGACCAAAAGAGTTGAAAGGTGAACTAAGCATTTCTGTTTCCTGTACAGCGCCTATGCGGTTTTCAGGTAACAAACAAACAGATGTTGCGCAATGCGCATGCGCAGCCAACACAAAATGAACGAATCACTCTCTGAGACTACTTGTTCTTCTGAGTCACATAAAAAATTTGTTCAAAATGAACTAATCGTTCATGAACGATCCATCACTAACACACACACACACACACACACACACACACACACACACACACACACACACACACACACACATATATATATACGGGGCTGAGCAGGCATATCTGTGCAGTAAAGGGGAATTTAAATCACCCCAGGCTTCCTTGCGAAAAGAAGACAAATGACCAGGAGTGTGTGTGTGCGCTGCGCTAATGAGGATGCGGCTATTGCTGCACACAGTCGCCGATTGATTTTGTATGAATCTCCCACTCGGGCAAATAAAGAAAGAGTGAGAGACTCCTCCGCTTTCTGCGGAGGGAAAGTTTAAGACCTGCGGCAGCCATGGAAAACTTGCATTTTATTAGTGGAGCGTGCCCCGATTTGCCATTTACTCCTTTAATTACTTTGCCTTAATTAAACTTTTGTAACATTTGTTGTGTATCACAGTTTAATATCTTTGAATTAAAACACTGCTCAGTGATACAGACCCAAGCCGATAGACGGCCATATAATGATTTCTTAATTGGAATTCAAATTGACAATACCCAATCATCATTGGCAGATCAACAGGAAGTAACCTTTCAAAATGAACTTTTTTTTTTTTTTTTACTTTCCCACTTTCATGTGTGCCAAAGAGATCTATTATAATGGGTTTGCTTTCTTACTGACTACTGAGAACAAATATATTTCTACCCTTTGTGTAAACACTATTCCTTTTACAAGACATTTTGATTATTCAATAGTGTGTATTGTCAACTAAAAATACATAATGTATCACTGCTCCTCTGTTCAAAGCAATGGTGAATTGTGAACTGCGTTAATGAACTGGTGTTCTGACATCTTGATCCAGGGGAAAACCATTTGATTTATAACTAAGTGGACACACTCTCATACCAGAAAAACATCATACTTTTCCTCCATCAACAGGCCTATGATCAAACTCTACACTGTATTTCAAGCAAGACCCTTATTAGAAGAAGCATCCATTCAAAAGGAGATATGAGCCACATCAGATTTTTGAGCAAAGTGGATTTTGAAGCAATTTCCAAGAAAAATTATGTCTTTGATAATGAAGTACCAGGAGTGGATTTAGTGATTTGTGGGCCCTAGGCAAAGAACAGGAATGGGGCCCTCTTCACTGTTATTATTTTATTATTTATTGTGGTATGCCATGAAAAAAAAAAAAAAAAAAGTGGCAGCTCATTCAAATAATCACACAATTTTCTTCAACAACATTCTTTAATCTCTTTCTATGCCATAAAGTTTGCAAGCTTTGGCAAATATAATAAAAAAGTTCTTTCTAGTTCTTTCTCAGAGGTGCTCATTGTAGCAGCCTGGTAAATTTTAAACAAAACTTTGTTACCAGATGAGTCTGTCTCTTCTCACAAGAGTTGCCTATAGCAGCCAGCCAATCAGAATGGATTTTCTGCCAACTTTCACGAGAGAGCATAATAAATAATCACTCACATTTTAATTAAACCCCTATCCATAAAATGTTTTATATAATTGCATGTTTTATAACTGATAAAGAGCACCTATTATGGTTTTTAAACGTGCCTAATTTTGTTTTAAAGGTCTCATACAATAGATTTACATGCATCCAAGGTCAAAAAACACTTTAATTTGCTCATAATTTAAATTGCAGCATTACTTTTTTTCCCCCAGTGTCAAAAACGACTCCTTCAATGGTCCGTTCTAAAGGATTCATTCTAAACTCCCCCTTTCAGAGAGCCTACTCTGCTCTGATTGGTCAGATGTCCCAGTCTGTTGTGATTGTGTACCGCTTAGTGTAGTGTTTGAGGGTGGGTCAAAGCTGTTCGCGAACAGCCAATGAAGACCAGAGGCGGGTTTTTTGTTACCAAATTATGTAGGTTAGTGCAGGAAGTCTGGAATTACTAACGACTCATTTCAGGTATTCAGAACCGGTTCTTTCTTTTGGAAGTCAATAACTCCATTTGTCATGCACTTTGATTTTTGAAACTTTGCAGACGTTTTTACATTCACAAACGGTTATATAACGCACTACATAAAACCATAATAGGTGCTCTTTAATATTCATGTTAAAGCTACACTATGTAACTTTTGGCCCTCTAGCTGTTAAAAAATAAAACCGCATGCGTCTTGCGGAAGAACATTGTTTTGGTTGTGCTCCGGCTCTGCTCCTCTGCACGGATGAATGTGGTTCAAGGCACCGGTGAACACATGGATACAGGACATCTTATCAGAGTGAATGGACAAATAAATAACAAAAGGAAAAGACAGATATCCGAAACATGCCATCTGAGCAGGTAAGTGCCATATCTTATGCTGTTGTTTTGACTTATTGGAAACATTGATGTTTTGAAATAAATGACATTGCAAAAGTTAGGCAACGTTCGTTAACATGAGACATAACGACTGCTAGTCTGATAAGGTCAAACGTGGTAAAGTTTTTATAACTGCAGGATATTCTGACCAAATAGACCATGGTAATAACTAATTTATAGATTGTCATTGTTACCAACCAGTGGTAAACATAATTTCAAGACTCACATGTCCTTGGCAAGCCTAGGACTAAAGGATTTATTTATATAAGTTATTGCTGTTATAAAGAAAAATACACACATGTGCTATCAAGTGAAACATTCTGCACCGATTACAGTATAATTATTGTATTTCACTACACACACACACATACACACACACACACAACTAGACATAAACCATTTCAATAAAATAACTTACCTGTTGAGTAAGAAAAAGCCACCTCTGGGTCGCTTTTAAATCCTTTCAGTTGTCACCATCTCTGAAAAGCCAAGCCGATGTTGATACGGGTTTTATTACGAACTCTGTCGCTTTCCCTTTTTGCTTGTAGACTCTGTTTTTACAACCGGTGATTCCCCGGAGGTTTGCTGTTTTGAATGATCCATGGTCAATTTTTCTCGTTCTTTGTGACAGCAAACTTTCAGCTTCAGCTACTCCCACACACACGCTACAGTAGCCGGAGCTTATTTTCTCTGTGTATGGATATGACATCAACACGCATGGGCGAATGACGTATGAATGCAATTTCCCACTAAATCTGTCCTGACAGCTTTAAAATATAAATCGTTATTATAGGTTTATCAAAGTGTATTTGGGTAAATACATGGTTTGGTAGATGGATTTTTGTTACACTCATTAATAACATTTTTTTATTTTTTAACAAAAAAAGCTAGTGTAGCTTTAAGATAAATGATTGCAATTTCTAAAACTCCATCACACCACAAAATATGAAGGCCTAGTTTCTTATTTCCTGATTTGTAACTAAAACACTAAAACTTTGATTTTAAATACATGTTTTTATTAACATATTCATTGTGGTGCTTTATAAATAGACCACTAATCTGAATAGGTTAGAGGAACTCATCCCACTAGAGAAAAATGCTGAATCCAGTGTTTCCCAGTTAGAAGCTCACCACTACTAAAACTCATCCTCTAGAAGTAAAGCATCTAGACATTCACAGATTTTCAGGGAAAAAAAGAATAATACCTCACATTTTAAGTGATCACCTCTCAGTTTCTGCCGCTCTTTTTTACGTGCAGTACATAAATTGTGGTTTGCGGATCTAGAATGCGGCCGTGTGACCAGAGCGTAGCGCAGAGGTAACATTACCTCAACTCTGAAAGCATGGCCATGTGCTGAAGTTGGAGCACTTGAGACTTCCTTGCCAGTTACCTCCATGAACTTGCACAATTGTGTAAAACCTTGGAATATTCCTTTATTTGCTTGATCTCCATTGACGGTGCTGAAAATAACAGCAATATTAATCATATCGGCGTGATAACAGCGATATTTCAAATTTCAGCTTATGTTATTTTGCATTAATAATAATAAAAAAAATATATATATATTTTGTATTTTTAGGGGGCCCTTAACTTTTAGGGGCCCTAGGCGGTTGCCCACCTTTGCTTAGTGCCAAGTCTGCCTCTGTGAAGTATGATTATTTTAGATTATAAAAAAAGAAATGAAATCACGCATTCACACTTGACTACATTTGGTCAGTTCGATTAAGTCATGACTTTCCGAAAATAATTTACTTCAAAGGAATATAACGGTTTCAATACAAGTTAAAGGGATAGTTCACCTCAAAAAAAAATTTTTTTACTCACCCTCCTGGCATCCCAGATGTGTATGACTTACTTTCTTCTGCTGAACACAAATTAAGATTTTTAGAAGAATATCTCGACTCTGTAGGTCCATACAATGTAAGTGAATGGTGACCAGAAATTTTAATCTCCAAAAATCACACACGTCAGCATACAGGTAATTCATAAGACTCCGGTGGTTTAAGGCATGTTATGATAGATGTGGGTGAGAAACAGATCAATATTTAAGTCCTTTTTTACTATAGCTCTCCATTTTCACTTTTGCATTCTTCTTCTTCTGTTTTTTGGCAATTCACATTCTTCTGGCATATCACCACCTACTAGTCGGGGCAGGTCAAAGATGACACTGGCGGCCAAAAGTTTGGAATAATGTACAGATTTTGCTCTTATGGAAAGAAATTGGTACTTTTATTCACCAAAGTGGCATTCAACTGATCACAATGTATAGTCAGGACATTAATAATGTGAAAAACTGCTATTACAATTTGAATTTGTTTTTTTTAAACTTCTCATCAAAAAATCCTCCATGTGCAGCAATGACAGCTTTACAGATCCTTGGCATTCTAGCTGTCAGTTTGTCCAGATACTCAGGTGATATTTCACCCGACACTTCCTGTAGCACTTGCCATAGATGTGGCTGTCTTGTCGGGCACTTCTCACGCACCTTACAGTCTAGCTGATCCCACAAAAGTTCAATGGGATTAAGATCCATAACACTCTTTTCCAATTATCTGTTGTCCAATGTCTGTGTTTCTTTGCCCACTCTAACCTTTTCTTTTTGTTTTTCTGTTTCAAAAGTGTCTTTTTCTTTGCAATTCTTCCCATAAGGCCTGCACTCCTGAGTCTTCTCTTTACTGTTGTACATGAAACTGGTGTTTCAAGGATAAGGTGCTGGAGTGATGGCTGCTGGAAATGGGGCCTGTCTAGATTTGATAAAAAAATTACTTGTTTCAAACAGTGATGGTGCTGTTTTTCCAAAACAGCAAAATCTGTACATTATTCCAAACTTTTGGCCTCCAGTGTGTGTGTGTGTGTGTGTGTGTGTGTATATATATATATATATATATATATATATATACATATATATATATATATATATATATATACACACACACACACACACACACACACACAGTACTGTGCAAAAGTTTTAGGCACTTGTGAAAAACTTTCAAAGTGAGGATTTCTTAAAAAAAAAAAAAAAAATACATAAATATTTTTCATTAATCAGTTAATGTCATACAAAGTCCAGTAAACAGAAGAGCTAAATCAATATTTGGTGTGAACACTTTTGCCTTCAAAACAACACCAATTCTCCTACTTACAACTGGACACAGTTTTTCTTGGTTGTAAGGATGTTCCAAGCTTCTTGGAGAATTTGCCACAGTTCTTTTATTTATTTAGGCTGTCTCAATTACTTCTGTCTCTTCATGTAATCCCAGACTGACTTGATGTTCAGTGGGGGGCCCTGTGGGGACAATGCCATCTGTTGCAGGGCACCCTGTTCTTCTATTCTATTCGCAAAAGGAATGTTTGGAAGTATAAAATATATATTTCCTATTGACACACTAAAGTAGCAGATATAAATAACCATCTTAAGACAAATGTTTTTGTGAAACATCTTATGTGCCTAAGACTTCTGCACAGTACTGTGTGTGTGTGTGTGTGTGTGTGTGTATGTATGTATATATATATATATATATACACACAGTTGTGCTCAAAAGTTGCATACCCTGGCAGAAATTGTGAAATTTTGGCATTGATTTTGAAAATAGGACTGATCATGCAAAAAAAATTGTCTTTTATTTAAGGATAGTGATCATATGAAGCCATTTATTATCACATAGTTGTCTGTCTCCTTTTTAAATCATAATGATAACAGAAATCACACAAATGGCCCTGATCAAAAGTTTACATACCCTTGAATGCTTGGCATTGTTATAGACACACAAGGTGACACACACAGGTTTAAATGGCAATTAAAGGTTAATTTCCCATACTTGTGGCTTTTTTAATTGCAATTAGTGTCTGTGTATAAATAGTCAATGAGTTTGTTAACTCTCACATGGATGCACTGAGCAGGCTAGATACTGAGCCATGGGGAGCAGAAAATTACTGTCAAAAGACCTGCGTAACAAGGTAATGAAACTTTATAAAGATGGAAAAGGATATAAAAAGATATCCAAAGCCTTGAAAATGCCAGTCAGTACTGTTCAATCACTTATTAAGAAGTGGAAATTTCAGGGATCTCTTGATACCAAGCCAAGGTCAGATAGACCAAGAAAGATTTTAGCCACAACTGCCAGAAGAATTGTTCGGGATACAAAGAAAAACCCACAGGTAACCTCAGGAGAAATACAGGCTGCTCTGGAAAAAGACGGTGTGGTTGTTTCAAGGAGCACAATATAATGATACTTGAACAAAAATGAGCTGTATGGTCGAGTTGCCAGAAAGAAGCCTTTACTGCGCCAATGCCACAAAAAAGTCTGGTTGAAAAGTCCTTGTTTGTGCAGGTGAGGAGATGTAGTTCATCCATTTTGTTAGGAAGAGAGCCTAGATTCAAGAGATGAATACTCGGTAGTGCTGTTCGAAAACCGCGTCGATGGAGCTTGACCAGCGCGCCTGCTCGTCTCCCTCGCCTGAGTCTCTTGAACAACACAGCCGCACCTTCAACTAAAATGTCCAGCAAAACGTCTGAATATTTAAAAACCAGGAAAAGATTGTCTAGTATATGCTGTCGAATGTTCAGCAGTTCGTCTCTGGTCAAACTGACATCTGCGGCACCATCATGATGAACATCATCATTAAAGCTGAAGTGTGTAATTTATTTTGTAATCACTAAAAGGCATTACACTTTTTATAGTGCCAGAGACAGAGTGTTTGCAGTTTTTGAAAAAATAAAATAAAAATAATAATAATAACCTACGATTGGCTTATATATAGTTGTTTCTAAATATTAAGCTGGGATAGGAGAAAGTATTCTACCATCGAAAAAGTTACACACTACAGCTTTTAGAATGGTTTGTGAATCCAGCCATAGGTTGGGATTTGAACCTGGGTTCCTAAATTTGCTAAACAAAAATTATACAACTACACTAACATGTATCACACATAGCGATCGCTAAGGGCACCAAGTGAGCCGAGACTGCCATTGATGCACCATAAAGAAAATATGGTGCGGGGGCCTGGGTAGCTCAGTGGTAAAATACGCTGGCTACCACCCCTGGAGTTCGCTAGTTCGAATCCCAGGGCGTGCTGAGTGACTCCAGCCAGGCCTCCTAAGCAACCAAATTGGCTCGGTTGCTAGGGAGGGTAGAGTCACATGGGGTAATCTCCTCGTGGTCGCTATAATGTGGTTTGTTCTCGGTGGGGCGCATGGTGAATTGAGCGTGGTTGCCGCGGTGGATGGCGTGAAGCCTCCACACGCACTATGTCTCCGTGGCAACGCGCTCGACAAGCCACGTGATAAGATGCGCGGGTTGACTGTCTCAGACGCGGAGGCAACTGGGAATCCCGGACTGAGGCAAATCACTATGTGACCACGAGGACTTAGAGTGCATTGGGAATTGGGCATTCCAAATTGGGAGAAAAAGGGGAAAAAATCTGGTGCATGATGCCCCTTCTTATGTTCTATACAAATAACAAAGATCCCAACCACCAGCATATTGCAAAAGGAGTTTCTGAAGATTCTCTGCGCTATGAGTTGCCATGTCATCCCTGTTCCTCCATGGTTCCTGTAACACACAGGCGCCAACTACTATCTGCTCTGCACACTGCCCGTATGGGCCCTGTCACAAAGTCCTTGATGTTATCAAAGCAATTTAGGTCTGCTTTAATCATTGGGAAAATTGAGCTGCTCGTCCCTCTCCTCCCCTCCAACTCTCTCTTCCAAACTTGGATGGAATCCAATCACTCATAAGAGAGTTTATTGATTGATGTAATCTTATTGGGATGTGAGGTGAGGGGAAAAACACGATTGATTGCTTTTGTCTGTGACACATGTTGCTCTCAGCTAGCGATGCGTATCCCCTTTCATCTACTGTTTAATCTCTAAGAGCAGTTCTTAGAGACCCCCTGGCTTGCTCAGACTCCCTCCTCCCATCATCTCCCTCGATTTTCGGCGCTGGGTAAAAGCCTGGTGGCTCTGTTGCTTGATCTCTTCTCATCCTTTTACTTAGAACTCTATTTCAGCATGACGCTCCTTTTAAAGCCTGAGCCAGGCGGCCGGGTTCAGGACAGGGGCCTTCGTCTACACAACCGGTGATTAGAGAGATATCTCATGACAACTCTGTTTATTCAAAGGAGGTTTAAATACCATATTGTGCAATTATAGATTCCCCTGGATATAAGTAAAGGATATATTTAAGTAAAATGGGCTCATGGCTGATGTGCACACAGTTTTACAAATGATTACTACAGCAATCATCTTGCATTTTAAAGAGACACTAGCAATCACCAACATCAGTTTCCTGGAACACTTAGGCCTGAATGGAAAATTCTACAAGTGATAGCAAAGGGCATAGTGAAAAATATCATGATGAAATTTTGCCTTGTTTAAGATGATCGGTCTAAATTCATCAGTGCCTTAAACAGCATTACAATTTGAATGCAAACGATGGTACTGTTGATGGCAAATTCACCAACATAATAAAAAGTAGAATACACTTAATAATTAAACTTCTTGAATGCAAAATAGAAAAGCTATTCTTTAGAACAAATGGTAACACTTTCAAATAAGGTTGTGTATGTTAACATTAGTTACAATGCTATAGAGAACATGAACAATTTAAAATGTAGTTTTACGGCATTTATAGATCTTGATGTTAATTATTTTCTACATACACAAATACATTTTTAAATATAGCTGCAAGCGGCAATTATCGGGGGCCAAGCACATGTGGAAAAATGACAAAAATAATCTGATTTGAGAGGAAAGATCCTGTGGAACCCTAACCAGCACATTCACTGTTTTCTTAAAGAGCACCTATTATGGTTTTTCAAATATTACCTTTCATGTAGTGCGTTATATAGCTGTTTGTGAATGTAAAAAAGTCTGCAAAGTTTCAAAAATCAAAGATAGTGGTTCGGGTTTATATTCCGATGCATCATTGTCGGACTCGTGCTCAAATTGGCAGACCAATCACAACAGACTGGGACATCTGACCAATCAGAGCAGAGTAGGCTCTCTGAAAGGAGGAGTTTAGAATGAATCCTATAGAACGGATCATTGAAAAAGTCGTTTTTGACACTGGGAAAAAAAAGGTAATACTGCAATTTAAATTATGAGCAAATTAAAGTGTTTTTTGACCTTGGATGCATATAAATCTATTGTATGAGACCTTTAAAACAAAATTAGGCACGTTTAAAACCCATAATAGGTACACTTTAAAAAGTAATTCATGTTTTATTGTAGGTCAATTTAATATTTAAACCATCTCAGCTGCAAGTTTAAAGTTAATCCATAACTGAGATTTAAATCAGAGTTTAAAGTAATGGAGCAACAGGATTAAAGTTAATTCAGATTTACTGTGAAATTTAAATCAGGATCTGATTGAGGATTTAAATGTATTGTGCAAACTTTTTTTATATTTTACTGTACTGTGCAAACGTCTTAGGCACATAAGATGTTTCACAAAAGCATTTGTCTTAAGATGGTTATTTATATCTTCAACTTTAGTGTGTCAATGGGAAATATAAATGTTAGACTCCAAACATTACTTTTGCAAATAGAAAAGATTAGAATAGAAGAACAGGGTGCCCTGCAACAGATGTCATGGCCCCCACAAAGCCCCCCACTGAACATCGTGTCAGTCTGAGATTACATAAAAAGACTGAAGCAATTGAGACAGCCTAAATAGATAGAAGAACTGTGGCAAATTCTTCAAGATGCCTGGAACATCCTATCTGCCAACAACCAAGAAAAACTGTGTCCAGGTGTACCTAGGGGAATTAGTACTGTTTCAAAGTTGGTCACACCGAATATTGATTTTAGCTTTTTTATGTTTATGTTTATGTTTTTTTTTATGGACTTTGTATGACATTAAGTGATAAATGAAAACTATTTATGTCATTATTTTTGAAGACATCCTCACTATGCAACATTTTTCACAAGTGCCTAAAACTTTTGCACAGTACTGTATTTTTATCCTATACGGTTCTGGAGTTAATTCAACTGCTTTGAGCACAGTTGCACAATTAGTATTTTCTTAAGGTATAGCACCCCTAGCATAAAAAATGAAAAACTCTGCATGCTACCTCAGAGTGTTCCATTGTCTATGTGTAAAAAGTTTTGTTAAGTTTGAAAACTGCGCTCACAAGATACAGGCTAATTAGTAATTATAGGCCATGCCCCAATACATATTTGCTTATATCTTCGGAGAAATATGACATATCAAAATTCTTTCAAAAATGTTTTGTCAGGGCGGTCTGTAGATGATGTATACCAAATTTTGAGCCAATCGGACTAACGGTCTAGGAGGAGTTCGAAAAAGTAGGTTTAAAAAAAAAATCAAAATGGCGAAAAGAAAATATAGATGGAAATGAAATCGGAGATATACATTTTGTAGGGCTTGACTCAAGGAATCATATTTTTTTTTCTAGCCATTACGGCCCAACACAGACACCATCCTGGAATGTAAAAGAGTTAAAAGAGCCATAAAAAGCCCACCCTAAGCCTGACATTCTGGTCCCTAGATATGGCTGGACTCCTGCACCAGGAAAAAATAACAGCACACCACTCCATATGAAACTGCACAATTTGAAGTATCATTCATGTCTGTAACACAAATAATGCAGGACTAGTTACACAAGTTAGTACTTAGGGGGGTTTGTTTAAAAGTATGAGCAATAGTAATTGTGATGCTTACCTTAGCAAACACCACTAATTACAAACCCCATGAGGATCTAGCAAAATGTCTTTCATCTCATTCGAGGACATAGAACAAAGTACATTATAACAAAACTAACAAAAAACATTGCTATACTTCAGATAAGCTATAGCTAAAATGCCCCTTTAATGCCAAAATAAAGGCAGGATTACTTTGTAATTGTTTGAAGATTGTAATTAATTAGGTTTTATGCTAAGGGATTAATCTGCATGGCAATTTTGACTGGCTCTTTTGTGGATTAAGTTCCTCTGAGTGAGAGCAATTTCCAAACTGACCTTAAAAAATGCTCTGGTGGTGGAAACGCAAATCCGACAGCTACGTTTAATAGCTAGCTAATGAACTGACGAAACACCAACATTGTAAACCTGTAGACATTTGAAGAAATACTTCTACTGAACACAATGTTTTCTCTTAGCAAACTGAGACAATTAATACTTAAATTCGATAGAGCAATTGAACTTGTGTAGCTGTATTGGCTTTTCCAACATTATCACACAAGAAATCGACATGTTGCTTCCAAAAGTTCATGCACCCTGAAATCAGTCCTTTTCAGCCAAATTACTGAAAAGCACCATTCCCCATAAGACGTTTTTGCATCAATGAACACATTTCCCTCTAGCACTACTGATAAGGCATAATGCAAGCAACCTCTGAGACACGTGTTTTCACGAGGAAACTAGGAAGTAATTGTGGTCACATATATAATGTTGAGCACAATTCTGTGATTGTATTTCTACTCTAAAATATTATAATTTTTTCTACACTGACGGTTAGGTTAAGGGATGGGGCTCGAGTTAATAAAATATGCTGTTGACTATGTTACATCATTTACAACTAAAAATACTACTCGCTTTTGGTGCTACTCTGTGGACATTTCACCCGGAAACTGGAGTTTACCACTGAGGATGTGCCACTGAGGACCACTGATTCATATTTTAGTAGGCATAGACTGATTTCAACAGCAAAACTTTCTACCGACTCATGCTAAATGGATAGTGTGTTCAGTCTGTTATTTACCAGGATCCACAATGTTTCCAGGGCTTACTAGGAAGTGTTTTACCAAAAAGACACTTTGCACGTCTTTAGGCCCAGTACTCTCAACCCATATAGATGGTTCAAACACAGCAAATTTATCACTTGGGTCCAGCGCAATTACTTGGGGAGCGACCACGTGATGGGATCAATATAGCACAAGGCACTCAGCCATTGACTGCCAGCTGTGACAAAGTGCCCCTGTGGCTTTTTGCGAATCCCCCTCTATTGAGGGAGTGGATCAGCCTTTGTGAGCCTCCCTCTTTTTGATTTACTGTTGAGGTGGGAATGGCATTATTAAGAGGCCTTTGTTTTACATGGAGGAGAAGCAATGAGGGGGCTTACAGTGAAAGTTGGAGCGCCAGACAGATGCCCTGACAGAGTAACTCCTCTTTATTACCTCATTACCACACGGCTCACTCATTTACTGTCTTAGTTATAGCCAGGATGGGCATGTGGGGCACTTACTTTAAGAAGAATTAGCCACCTGCGGGATGGCAGTTCATTTCTCAAAGTAGACAGCAGGGGGCCATGGTGTCCCAAATTCAGTATTTTGACTGCCTCTGTGCACTTCCTGGTAACAGCTGATTGAGGGTAAGTTCTGTTATTTGGCCTAAAATGGTGGAGGTTAAACTGTTTAAAAGGGGGCTGATTCCAAATCAGCTGTTAAAGGGATGTTTATCCATTTTATTTAAATAAAGTTCTGTCATATTAACTTACCCTCATGTAGAATAAAGTCCTATAGGGATCAGATTTGTGAACTTATAGTTCTTCAACCAGATCTGGTTTCAGCCAGATTCAACCAGATAATTGAATCAGCGAGCTGACCTCCGGATCCAGGTAAGTCCGATTCGTGAACAAATCGTTCTTTCAACTGGATCAACCAGATTCGAATAGATCATTGAATTAGCAAGCTAACCGCAATATCCGGATCTGTCTGATGCGTTAAAAAATCATTCTTTTAAGGCTTTTATTTCAATAAATTGGTTGATCGGGTTCATAAATCAGACCGATCCAGTTCTTGAATTCAACTCAGAATTAGTAATGATCTGGTCACAACAGTTCTTAAGTAAACAAATCACTTGAGGGGAAGATTATCCGTCAACAGATTTCTGTCTATCAAGCTATCAAACGTCTTCAGAAGACATGGGGTACAGCGCACTACTTTTATGGTTCTTTTATAATGCTTTTTTCAATTTTTGGATCTTTACAGACGAGGTCACTATAAAATATCACTGTATGGAAAGAGGAGCGTAAATTTTTCCTTTTGTGTTCACCTGAAATAACTCTGAATCGTGATCAGTCTGATACATGAACTAATCATTATTTTGAGTCAGTTCTTTTTTAATAAACCAGTTGATCCATTCACCAGTCAGACTGATCCAGATCTGGATTTCAACTCAACAGCACCAGTTGCAGCTGTTAACAGTACACTGGATGGGAATATTAGCAGTGAAAAACAACTTAAATTTCTGTTCCTCAAACAACGCTATCAGATGTCTTCAGAAGACTTGGAATGCAGCACACCAGTCGTATGGACTACTTCTGGTGCTTTTATGATGCTTTTGTCCTTTTAAGAGCTTGACAAACAAGATCACTATGATATATATCTAAGTATATGGGTTTGAAACAACATGAGGGTGAATAAATAATTACGTAATTTTTATTTTTGGGTATTCTATGCCTTTAAATCCTGCCGCAACGCCCCACAGTACCTTGACTCCACTCTGGACCCTTTCCAGACAAGTCTGTTTTGGCAGCAACAGATGCAGTACACAGCCTTCTACCAGGCTTTTGCTAATTAGTTAGGCACCTCTGGGCTGTGCAAGTCATCTAACAATTACACAAAGAAGGGGGAGGTGCTGAATTCAGAATCATATACAGTACACGCAAATGCTCTAGTAAACTGAGTAGGATAAAACACATTGTAGAAGCCATTTTGTAATAGATTTTAGCTGCTTGGCCAGTCTTCCCACACTCTGCAGTCCTAGCGCTTAGAATTTCTCTTTAATGGTGGTGGGGAGTGTGAACGAAAGAAAAAAGAGGTGAAGTCAGCAAAAACAAAATGCTGCCATTAAATCATCTCCCTGGATCCTGTGTCAGGACTGTAATAGGGAAGGCGCTCATCATCGGAAAGGTTACTGCTCTTCCAGAACATTTTCCTCCCCCTCTTTTCCTTCCCCGGTTTCAAACCGGAACGTAGCTGCACTGCTTGTCCAGCCGAACTGATTCTATCTATCTGGTGCAAAATAAGAGGCTCAGAGCTTTGGTGGGCTGACTCGTGTTTGTTGCCTCCACAGATCTGCAGCTTGTTCTTGTCGCCATCGTACAAGCACAAATGCTATTCACTTACTAGCAGTGAATAGCCTGCTGTAGCAAACAGATCATGAGAATCAGTCCACAAAAAATTTGAAAAGAGCTGGCAGAAATCACCAGTTCCAATATGACTGTCTGGCTTCTACATAATTTCTGGGAGTCAGGGTGCACAAGTTTTTATCACTCCACCAGGGAAAAAAGCAATGGTATCTGATTGATACAATAAGTGCACTTCTGAGATAGAACTAATTACTGGACTTGCCAAAGCTTAAGAGGTTAGTGGCATCATTCGGTATGATGGTGGAAAAGTGCTTTTAGACATTCAGAGTTTTGTCTGAGGCACTTGAAAGTAAGTGCAGTCATGAAAACTCTCAGAAAGACTTGGGCATGTTAATGTGGGTATAACATATTGATAGAATATTGGTCTTGGTGGACTGGATCTGCCGCTGCTGTTGCTGCAGTGCAAGTACAGAGACTTGCTATTGCTAGAACATACATACTGAGTTAAGCATGTGGACATGCTGCTGCACAATTAGAAAAACACAAGACATGCTGCTGCACAATTAGACATAAATGAAATCAACATGTAGCATATCTAGACTGTGGAGCTGGAGAGGTGGAGGGTTTCAGTAAAAACTTTTGCAGTGTGTTGCAGTGAAACCGGCTTACTAACAAGTTTAAATGTTAGGCAAAGAGAGAGTACACAAGTTGACTGGCTACCCAATTATACATCAAAAGACCTATAACAGCTTACATTATGTGAGCCGATCGGCTTGACATATCACATGTGAGCGAGCTGATTGACTAACAGATAAGTAAAAAAAAAAAAAATAAAAAAATAAAAAAACTACCAGCTTGAGCTATTCAGAGTTACCTGCCTGTATTTAGTAATTTATCTACTGTAGATACCAACAAGAAGAACTGCATATTCCACTTTGTTTTCTGAGTTATGTTTGTGAAATAGTCTGCACTTATTACATTTGGGTCTACACACATTTACTGCTATTTTCTCCAGTGTTCCTCCGGCGTAGTGGGCGACAGCACATAAGTTGTAGGTCAGAAGGTTGCCGGTTTAATCCCCACAACCACCACCATTGTGTCCTTGAGCAAGGCACTTAACTCCACGTTGCTCTGGGGGGATTGTCCCTGTAATAAGTGCACTGTACGATCCATTAACTGGCCCAACTGAGACTCATTCATCGTGATGTCAATGAGGTGAAAAAGTCAAATGTTTATTAACGCTTGCATTGTCCCTGTAATAAGTGCACTGTAAGTCGCTTTGGATAAACGCATCTGCCAAATGCATAAAAATTTAAAATGTAAATGTTGTAAATGAAGTGGGTCATTCATAGGAAGAATAAGTTGAAAATTGCACTAGATTAATGCCTTTATACTAAAGTCTGCCTCTGTGAGACTAGGCTGTGGCTGACTATGGCTGTTGGAGTCGGACACTGAAGATTTTCTAGCGAAAAACGAGACAACGTAGCTGTTAGATTCTTGATTCAACCTGCACGATCCATTAACTGGCCCAACTGAGACTCATTCATCATGATGGCAATGAGGTGAAAAAGTCAAATGTTTATTAATGCTTGCATGACACAAACGCCTCTGTCTTAAAAGCACACTTACCCAAAAAGATGAATGGCAACGAACATACTGCATATTCACAGGACATAATCTCATTTTAGGTCACATTTAAACATTAACCAAGAAGCTAAAAAAATAAATTAAAATGTCACATATTTACATTAAATAAATAAATAATAATAATCATAAAGAGTTCAAATTAAAAATATTCAAGTACAAATGAACTTTTCCATCCCAAACTATTTGGAACAAAAATGGCAGCATGGCTTATGCCAGAAACACATTTTAAAAAAAGGCAAAAGAGCTCTATACTTTGGTAAGCTAACATCACACGATTCTACAGGTAACCTGTAATCTAACAGGCTCCATCTTGCAGCATTATCTCGGCAAAGCAGATGCAGTAAGTGCCCTGACAAACACTTATACACAGTATGCTGTGAGCTAGACAAGACCACAGTAGAGAAGACAGATAAAGCTCTGGCTAAAGATACAGAGAGGGTAAGAGGTTAAAGGGCAGCTGAAGTCAACCAGAGTGGAGAGATGTGCAAATCCCAGTGAAGGAAGTGTTGTGTCTACACCAGTGCGAGTAAGCAGCTTGAGAGGAACTGAGGGGCAAGGCTGTTCCCCATGGCATGAGGATAGGAGCCACAGGGTACTGTCAGAGTGGTAAGTTTGGGGCATCAGATGTCATCTGCCCGACATCCTGCCACGGAATGAGGCAGCAAGGCTGTCAACAGTGCAATCCACTGTGGTATGAGGGAATGGGAAGGAGGGTTTGGGGTTCAGATGCTATAAGGAGTTTCCAAAGTGTGTAAGGATGTCTTTTTGCCACTGCAAAATATACAGTTACTGTCAAGCCAAAATACCAAAACAGCCTACTTTCACAATTAATTAACGAGTTTTAGCATTCTACAACTTGCCTTATTGCGTAAATCTCATGAAACCTGTCAAGAACATGTCCAGGTCGTATTTCTCCCCAAAATTAGAAAGAAAAAATGAGAAGTCTATTTAAAGACTTAAAGATTTTTTGTATTGTGACATTATATATATAAAAAAGCCTTATATTTTAATTAGTGAAATGAAAAAATAAAATAAAATAAATGATTAAAAAAAAAAATATTCATTATTTTTTATATGTAATATTAATACATTGTTTTTTATATTGCCTTTAATTTAAAATGTTAAAAATTACTACATTGCAGTAGTGAGAATTAAACGAGTCTCATTGAGAATAATGCAACTTACACTCAAAAGTAAAAAGTATTGACCCATTACATTAAAGAAAATGTGCTAAACTGTCATGTAAATTCTGTCATGTAAAAGTCACAAAGCAAAAAATCGAAATGCTCCTGAAAGAGGCTTCATTTTATTTATACTAAATAGAATTTCCATTTTTTTATATTAATTTGACCCGGACATGTTTTCGTGAGATTCACGCTATTATTAGTGATGCTACAGTAACAACTACAGTGTAAGTACGGATATTATCATATTGAGCTATACTGAGCTATATTACACAACCACAACTAGTAAAAATTTCCAATACAATACAATAAAAAAAATAAAAAATAAAATAAAACATTTCTACTATCTAATGACTTTTCACCATATATTTCGCACAACACAAGCAAAAGACAGCAAAGAAACAGTAGCATTAAGACCATTCATAACAAAAAGCAATAAAAACAGAAGACACAATTAGCTTTCAGAACCATATTTGACTCAGTCAACACAGTTGATTAGGTCATGTGATCAGTAGTTAAGCTCAGAGAGAGGGAGGTGTAAAGTATTGTACAGTCAGTGTGTGAAAGAAACAGAGGAAAAAGACTTTGAAAACAAAATGCAAGTCCTGGAGGCCCAAAAGGAATTGGACCTGAAGACAGCTTGCTAAAATGGTGAAAAAGCTCAAAATCCGAGATCCGGCTTAATCCACAGTGCAATACAGTACATGATCCCCAAACCAGTGTCACTGTTCACGTATTCCAGAAAGAACCGTTTAGCAGCCCTATAGGTGTGTATGTGCCTTCAAACTGGCTAACTGATAATCCTCACATAGAGTCCATAAAAAGGCCTTCTATAATATCCAATGAGGGCCGATTTTCTCCCTTTGCAAATGCAATTTAAACTTTTTTTTTTTTTTTTTTTTTAGTTAGTCCACATATGATAGTCGGACCATCGTTTAACCATGATCAAGTCCATGGCGCGGTCCGCTTTGGGCAGAGGACGGTCGAAGGTGGCGGTCAGAAGTGGCCATCTGCGACTCCTCCTCGACCCGAAACGCCGCTCTTCAAACCAGTTAATTTGCCTCTCGCTCTCTCTTTCTCCCTGTCTCTCTCTCTCATCTGTCCTTTTCTAGGGAAGGGTGGAGGAGGTGGTGCCCGGCTCTCACAACCTGTTCAATGCAAAGATAGAAAGAGTCAGGGCAACACACCTCACACCACAGTTGAGGCCAAATACCAGCTCTAACTACCAGATTTAGCATGATGTTGTTAAACGCTGCATAACAACAATACAAGTCAAAAATGTTGACGTAACTGCTCTTTATTCATTATGACCATTTTCCACATTTTAGAGTGATAATAAAGTCACCATAACTATGTAATAAGACAAATGGAAGTACAGGAATTATGTAGTAACCATGGTCAGAAATAAAACAGGGCTCCATGCAAAAAATCCATCTAAAGGGACAAAAATGCCACAGAAACTCAAAATGTGGAGGCAAAAAGTAATAACTGTATTTTGTATTTGTATTGTATTCTAGACCTAGTTACGTATTTTAATTATTCATATGGAGAATTTATTATAAAAAAACTGATTTAAGACTTTAGTATTTAGTATTCAGTAGTATTTTACATAAATGAATGACATAATATATAAGTTAATTTCTGATACTGGTAGAGACCAAAACTAAAGTTAAAATAATCAAAACTCTCTTATATTTTAGATTCTTTAAAGTAGCCACCCTTTGCCTTTTTAACAGCTCTGCACACTCTAGGCTTTCTCTCAACCAGCTTTAAGAGTATTGAAGTATGTATGCTGGCCACTTGTTGGCTGCTTTCACTAACCATTAGTTAGAAAATAAATTTTCTTTGAAAAGAAAGTCTAAGGAAATTCATGTAGACACCACTTATTTCTGTCTACAAACTAATTGCAAACATTTAAGGATAAGCCTTTTGATAACAAGATTTAAGATCATAAGAAACATAAGTCAAACACGTCCAAACTTTTGACTGGTAAAGTATATCTCCTAATCTCCTTTTTCAATGCATTGTAAAAGCTTTAAGGCTTGTCTGAAATACATGTAACTTTCAGTCAACCTAATATACCACTCTAATTACCCAAAACAGCTTCTCGTGATAGAAGCGGCGACTATTTGTGATTTCTATTATGTGAGCGTCAATTATAAGTCTCTTAACCAATGTTTGCTTATATTTTAGCTCACACATAACAAGGTTATGGCATTGAAAAGTATGACGAGGAGGTGTTAAAGAAGCAAAAAAGACAGGATAATTGATCGGGATCTGCTTACATTAAAATAATCCTGTTTGAGGGAACCAAAGCCTTATACCAGGGGCCAAATGCTGACAGTAAATCAGACAGCTCATTACTGCCAAACCAAGTGAGCAAATATATGTGGCAGCCAAATAGAGAGGGCCCTGTGGAGCCGGTGCTGCCTCCCACTCACACATGGATGGCAGAGTACCTAAAATGAAGCCTGAACTTTAATCATGACGAGAATATAACTCCCCTCCCAGATCAAACACACTCTCACACGCACAGATGCTCAGAGACATGCAGCACACGGGCTTACCCACCTCACTAGGTTTTCATTGTCACCCGGGCCCTTGCAGGTGGTGCACTCGGTCCGCGTGTCATCGGCTTTGGGCTTTTTCTGCAGAATAGACTGCCTCTGTCTTCGCTCCCGTGGTGAAGGTTCCTATGGAAACGCGAGCTATTAGAGGCGAGCACCATGTGTTTGAATGAGGCTGGTGAGTGGAGAGTACTGATATTGCTGTGTAAACATACACAAGCTGTCTTCTTTCATCATGCTCTCTAAACATTAAAGGTAGATGAGTGAGATTGACAGTCTTAAAGAAGTGTGGTGTGAGAAGAGGAAGTCAAAGCTCACCTCAATCTTCTCCTCCTCGCAGATGGACGTTCGTTTCCTCTTCTGGCCTCTGGTTCTCTGGATTAGGGAAAATGACATTAAGTGGTCTCAAAATAATGCACATTTTACTTAAAAAAACAAAAAACAAACAAACAAAAAAACAACACAAAATAGATACTTATTAATGCTATTGGCTTTCAGATTCATGTATTTTAGATGAGTCATAGAATTATATTAACACTTATATAAAAAATATCTTCAAATATGGGTTTAAAAAAAAAAAAAAAAAAAAAAAAAAACACTGAACAATTCTGGAAGCCCTAAAGCACAAGGTGAAAAAACGTCAAACAATAGGACTGATCTTGTACAACGATTATTAAGATTATTTACATTTGTTGCCCATTAGCTGCATAACAAATTCATTTGACTAAGTCAGTATAAATCAATAAAAAAAAAAAACTAAAAAAAAAATAAAAAAAAAACTGTCAGAGCAATCAATTCATAATTTTGTAAAAAAAAAAAAAAAGAAAAAAATATTTCAGATGGACAGGGAAAACGAAGATGAAAAAAGTACCACTAAAACTGAGACTGAAAGTGTATTGCAATGTGATGCATACGGTGCTTGCAGCATTAAAAGCTACATTGACTACAATGGTGGAGATCTAGTTTGGTTGTGTTAGACACGGCGTCTAAAACAATAACTCACTTAGTTTGAAATAACTTAAGTCATAATAACGATTTGTTGATTTGATATATATATATATATATATATATATATATATATATAAAAGTCACAATGCGCTTCAGGGCTTTAATAAAAACATGTAAAATTAGATTTGAAAAGCCGCTCGTAAAAATCCAGTTAAGTGGATTGTATGGTAATGTGATGCTGTTCAAGCCCTGTGGCACTAAGCTGAACAGAACAAAGTTTACGCTCTCCATGAGTAAACGGCTCATATAGAGCAGCTGGTGCCTTGCAGCTCACTTTAGCTACTACAGATGTCAAACAGAGGTGCTTCCCTCTAATCCAAATCTCTCATTCAGTCGTTCTCCCCCTTGTATAATATAGAGGGATTCAATCCCTTTGTTTAGAGCCCAAACCAAAGCCCCAACCACAGCCCCTCTCTTTTCAAATATAAGGCCATTCAGCAATTGGGTCACCCCTGACTGTTAAAGTGGATTTTTGTGTGTGCCATGAAGCGAGATTGAGTATCTAAACTCATTCTCCACTGCACTCTCTGCTTTTTCACTCAGATACATGTTTTATTATAATTTTTCTTGTCTACCATCGGCAGATCAACTCTTCATCTCCAACAGTGGCCAATAAATAATGATAAAAAAACAGAAATAAATGTGAGGCACAAATCAAATCAAACATCGCCACCTTAATAAAAATGGTGATATGACTGTGCCAAGCTGGGGCTTTTTAAAAAGGGAAAGAAAAAAACGACAACATATTTAAACAGATTGTGAAAGCATTTCCATCTGTCGCCCTTGGCTTGCCACCACACAGCAGATGGAACACTTATCATTATAAATGCTAACTGCTTCCACACTGCCAATTGGCACTTAAATGCCTCTGCCACTTTTCCCTTGATGGTGGCACCAAAGAAAGGCACTCGTTTATTTCATTATTCCTTCATTACACAAGGTAATCTATTAAAGGCTAGATCAGAGGAGAGCCTGTGCCGAGAACCTAACATTCATTCTAAACGCAATGGCAAAGTACAGTAAAGAGGGTGAAAGGCTGACACAAACAAATTTCTGCACTCAGAAGAGGACAGTCAAGACAACTCAGCTAAATCCAACTTTTTAATTAAGAACCTCACATTACTAAACCTTTAAACAACATTGAATAAATTTTCACAGGATTGGAAAAACTACTGGTGCATACAGAGGCACCATAACAGTGTACCCCTACTGCTGAAAGAAAGCTAATAGCTTACAATTCTTGTAAAATAATACTCAGAAAGGGGTAGTAATGAAAAACAAAAACAAAAACAAAAAAATCATTAGTTTTTTACATTTTCTGAAGAATTGAGTTAGCAAATAGCTCGATGCCAGGGCATTAAGTGGTTGAGAACGTTTTTTTCAGACTGGTTTATAGTGTGTTGCAATGTTGTTGCTAGGGTGTCCGGATGGTTGTTAAGGTGTTGCTAGGTTGTTACGAACTAGCCGATTAAAGCGGTTACTTAATTACAAAAGAGCCCACCTTAACTACAAATGTCCTATCTGGACTATATATGAATTCCCCTTTCAAAGTCTATACGATTTCTAGCCCAATTTATGGCCAGCATAGTGAAAATTGTATCGAACTGTTCAATAGTTTTAGAAAAAAATAGCACACCTCAAAGTGATCCATGTCTGACTTACATACAAAAGTTGAAAACTCAGGGTTAGGGGTTATTTAAATTTTGGAAACATAAATTAATAGAGATACTTGTGTTCACAAACACCAGTAATTTACAGCAAAATCTCCATGCAAAATGCCCTCAGCCTTTCAAATAATTCATAAAGCTTTTCAAGTCAAATAAAAAGTCTTGACAAAATCTCAACGTATGTCAGTTATGAGAGCCGTATGAGTTTTGGGGCCAGTATTCAGAGGTATTGTAACAGTGCAGCACATCAGAGAGCAGTGCTGTGGGTGAACACTACTGACTCCTGAACAGAGGGATGGCGGGAGGTCGATTAGCTGGCCGTGATAAATCAGAACACAGCTTTACAAGGGCTTGCCATGGCGACCACGGCTGGTTAAGAGCATTAAAGATGCAAGGCAGGGGTCCTTTCAGCCTCTACCACACTATGGAGTGCAAGTGAAGATAAATTCTGCAATGAAGCATCTTCCTCTGGCTGAGTTTAGCCGGATCTATAGAAGAGAGCGAAAAATAAAAGCCTTTTAATCCAGCTGTTCTCTGCTGAAGGCTTCGCCTCATTTTGGGCACACATCTCGTAGACAGTAAAGGGAAAACACATTAACCCTGCCGCTCATAAGCAAGCACACACTCAAACGGCAAACAAAAACGATGTACACATCATTCCTTTGCTTTCTTTTTTTTTTTCCTTTTAAACCTCTTTTGACAGCCATCAGCCAGAGTGGCTGCAGTGTTGCAGAATGGCTAAAATTGTGCTTTAATTTTGAATTTGGTTTAAAAATGGCCAGAGACAGGTTTATTGACAAAGCTTTAAAACAAAAGGTTGAAAAATACAAAATAAAGGAGGACTGGAGAGCTTGTCTTTTCTCAGATGGATATCTTTTGTCTTCCTTAAGGGAGCCGGGCTGCCAGAGTGCTATCGCAGGATCAGAGAATGCTGGACAGTGTTAAGCAGAAGCCATGGAGAGCTTGAAAGACATAATTGAAAGCCCTATTTCAAGTCTGGGAAAACACACATACCGCACACACACACCTACCTTCACACCTCAATGTGGTGCTTATACAGCCAGAGGTAAAATATGCTTTAGGCTAGTCGTTCAATGGAGAAATAAATAATGTTTCAATAAAACTGAAACACTGAAGTCGGGATAGGGAGGCGTTGTGCTCTTAAAATGGGATTTGAATGATGGCTTTAGTTAAGCTGTATCTTAGTATCAAGGTGAATCATAAAACAATTGAAGATAAGTGTTTAGGTTGTCAGTTGTTAAGGAATCCACAAATTTCGCCACCGTGACCTTGCGTCTCTCAATGAGAACCTTTGTGAATGCTCCACAGACTAAAGAACAGGTCAATTAACTATTTTAAGTGAGGAGCAAAGAATCAATTTAAAACTTAATGAATGACTGTTTCACCCAATACAACAGCTACAGTCTAACTACAGATCAGAGAGCTGGACCGAGGCACAAACTGGCCTAGTTTTGTCTATAGTCCCTTGAGCCAAGTTAGAAGCCGAACTGCAAGCTCATATCAGTTTTGCTGGAACAGCATGAGTGGATAAACTGTTTGTTATTAGAATGGGTCATCAAATTTCCCTTAGGTGATTTTCACACTGGGTATGTTTGCTACGGTCTGAATCTGGGCGCGATTGTTCCCGGTGCCCCCCAGAGTGTTGGTCACATATGATTCTGTCGAACCCCAGTGCTTTTCCGTCATCAACTTGCGTCATCACAAATGAACACATGATAGAAAACAGCACACGTTGCTATATTTGTGTTTTTTTGTATTAAATTTGTGTCATTATGCACACCAGAGTGAACAAAACTTGCGACTCTGTGTTGCCAGCCGTAACTCAGCAGTTGTACATGTCCAAGAGAAGGCAACTATCTCGGATGCTCACAAAATATCTTTTTGAGGACACAGATGGGTGCATGCTCACTCTCGCACATATATAGAAAGCACCTCACCACTTCTGTGTCCCACATTGCCTCCCTGTCATTCATGGTGCATGTACAGGTGCATCTCAATAAATTAGAATGTCGTGGAAAAGTTCATTTATTTCAGTAATTCAACTCAAATTGTGAAACTCGTGTATTAAATAAATTCAATGCACACAGACTGAAGTAGTTTAAGTCTTTGGTTCTTTTAATTGTGATGATTTTGGCTCACATTTAACAAAAACCCACCAATTCACTATCTCAAAAAATTAGAATACATCATAAGACCAATAAAAAAAACATTTTTAGTGAATTGTTGGCCTTCTGGAAAGTATGTTCATTTACTGTATATGTACTCAATACTTGGTAGGGGCTCCTTTTCCTTTAATTACTGCCTCAATTCGGCGTGGCATGGAGGTGATCAGTTTGTGGCACTGCTGAGATGGTATGGAAGCCCAGGTTTCTTTGACAGTGGCCTTCAGCTCATCTGCATTTTTTGGTCTCTTGTTTCTCATTTTCCTCTTGACAATACCCCGTAGATTCTCTATGGGGTTCAGGTCTGGTGAGTTTGCTGGCCAGTCAAGCACACCAACACCATGGTCATTTAACCAACTTTTGGTGCTTTTGGCAGTGTGGGCAGGTGCCAAATCCTGCTGGAAAATGAAATCAGCATCTTTAAAAAGCTGGTCAGCAGAAGGAAGCATGAAGTGCTCCAAAATTTCTTGGTAAACGGGTGCAGTGACTTTGGTTTTCAAAAAACACAATGGACCAACACCAGCAGATGACATTACACCTCAAATCATCACAGACTGTGGAAACTTAACACTGGACTTCAAGCAACTTGGGCTATGAGCTTCTCCACCCTTCCTCCAGACTCTAGGACCTTGGTTTCCAAATGAAATACAAAACTTGCTCTCATCTGGAAAGAGGACTTTGGAACACTGGGCAACAGTCCAGTTCTTCTCCTTAGCCCAGGTAAGACGCCTCTGACGTTGTCTGTGGTTCAGGAGTGGCTTAACAAGAGGAATACGACAACTGTAGCCAAATTCCTTGACATGTCTGTGTGTGGTGGCTCTTGATGCCTTGACCCCAGCCTCAGTCCATTCCTTGTGAAGTTCACCCAAATTCTTGAATCGATTTTGCTTGACAATCATAAGGTTGCAGTTCTTTTGGTTGGTTGTGCATCTTTTTCTTCCACACTTTTTCCTTCCACTCAACTTTCTGTTAACATGCTTGGATTCAGCACTCTGTGAACAGCCAGCTTCTTTGGCAATGAATGTTTGTGGCTTACCCTCCTTGTGAAGGGTGTCGATGATTGTCTTCTGGACAACTGTCAGATCAGCAGTCTTCCCCATGATTGTGTAGCCTAGTGAACCAAACTGAGAGACCATTTTGAAGGCTCAGGAAACCTTTGCAGGTGTTTTGAGTTGATTAGCTGATTGGCATGTCACAATATTCTAATTTTTTGAGATAGTGAATTGGTGGGTTTTTGTTAAATGTGAGCCAAAATCATCACAATTAAAAGAACCAAAGACTTAAACTACTTCAGTCTGTGTGCACTGAATTTATTTAATACACGAGTTTCACAATTTGAGTTGAATTACTGAAATAAATTAACTTTTCCACGACATTCTAATTTATTGAGATGCACCTGTATGTGTTTGTTTTTGGGCAACTAATGTCATCATGCTTAAAATGACAAAAACGCATGACCAAGTCATTTACGTCCTGAACAAGTGTGCACCCAAGTTGCTTTCTCAGTAATGCGAACTGTGCCTCAGTTCCATTGCAACCGAGCTCAGACCACCTCCTACAGTTAGTCTCGGGTTCCGTACTGCGGTCCACAAAACAGCTTTCACATTACCTACTTTTCATGTGAACTATGACTAAACTGGACTAAACTGCCAGTGTGAAAGCCCCTTTAAAGTCTCCATAAAGTGCTTTGACGAGTGTGGTTTGATTAGGTGTTTTGGCGTATTTTTCTACTGAAACAGGAAGTGGGGCAGGAGACGTTAAATGATTTGTCCCATTTTTAAAGATAGCTAATAGGCTTTAGTTTACAGCCACACACACATATTCCTTTTCCACCATGCTGTTCATGTCAGAGCTGCTTACCGGGGAAACTTGAGAACCGATCTCAATACTGGACAGCTTTTCTAAAGACTTGAGAACTGAATGATGATCTAATTGAGAACAATTAATCCATAGCCAGCCCAAAAACAAACACAGCGCATCACAATCACAAACAATAAGGCTGGAGCCAGTTCTAATACAGATGAATAAGAAAACAAGCTAATAAAAGATAATATATTCATGTTCTGAATCACAATACTCTAAGCATAAAGAATAAAGAACACTAACTTGAGCTGAACATCCCTCCAGCTGCACAAAAAAATATTAATAAACTTGAGCAACTTTCCTTGCATCCAGTTCCCGTATTGCCGTGTCCCATTCAGAAGTGATCATCCCTATGCCTTATTCCCTTCAAAGACAATTACCATCCACTGTGAAAGCTTCAGATGGCTGAAAGGTGATAACGGTCAGTCAGAACTCACTTTTTAAGCGATTCTTATTGGAAAATTTGTTTGGAACCCTACAGCATGGATTGTGCTCCCTTCGAAGATCCATGTGAAGGCATGATCAGCACCAGTTAAAACACAGCAAGGCATGCTGAACAAATGTAGGGGGAGGGTGCATTTTAGTTCAAGAAAGCATTTGATTAGACAAGGTTTCTTGAGTCTCTTTCCCAGGAAGAGAGAGACTGCAGATTTTAAATGCTTATATGTTCTGAAAACTTATTGTGTCGACGTTTAGAAGTACACTAGATATTGGTGACCTTAAGGCTAATAGTTATAGACTAAAAGCAGCCAAACCTTAATTTTTATTACCAGGGGTCTTTAATATTTTGAAATAATTTTGGGTGGCACATTTCATCACAGATTGTTTTGTGAAACTGTTACAATGCAATGCAGGCTTTGCAAAGAGCCTGTTATTTAAAGTCGGGGCAGTGGCAGCTTCTGTGGACCTGGCAGCAAACCTGCAGTTCATGTGTGAGTGAGCAAAAAGCAGCTGACAAAAAGTCAAAGATAAGGTGGAACATGGTCATAATGCTAAAAAAACAAAAACATTATAAGTAGACCTCTGGGGAAAAAGTGACTAAAAATGTCTGATACGACCATTTTAAAGTATGGAATTTTTTCATCAATGAACTCGTGATCTCATGATCATATACTCACAGTCCCTTTCAATTGGAGCTTTTTGGGCCCTGGGTTAATTTCTTGAGGGATAAATTTGATTGGTCCCTTAATCTGCCTCCTGGACCTTTTGGTTCCATCGAGGTCTTTAATCTTTTGAAATAAGTTTGGGTGGCACATTTAATCACAGATTGTTTTGTGAAACTGTTACAATGCAATGCAGGCTTTGCAAAGAGCCTGCTACTGAAAGCAGGGGCAGTGGCAGCTACTGTGGACCTGGCAGCAAACCTGCAGTTCACGTGTGAGTGAGCAAAAAGCAGCTAACAAAAAGTCAAAAAGAAGTTGGAACATGGTCATGATGCTAAACAACATTATTTTATCTGTTATGACCATTTTAAAGTATGGAATTTTTTCATCAATGAACTACTCACAGTCCCTCTCAATTGGAGCTTTTTGGGCTCTGGGCTCATTTCTTGAGGGATAAATTTGATTGGTCCCTTGATCTGCCTCCTGGACCTTTTGGTTCCATCTGGTAGTGTCTCCATGGCGATATCCGCCTCATCACTGCTGGCCTGGTCACACTCAGAGCATTGCCTGGAAAAGGACGAAAAAGACAAGGAGAGATAAAAGAGTCAGGTATTCTTTTGCTTTCATTTGACCTTATCGATTTGTCTATCCTGAGCAATCTTTGAGATGAGAGAGTGGCCTTTCAAGGTCCATGTCAATGTTTTCCATCTGAAGCTGATGTGTGGCATTCATTCCAACAAAAGGGTTGTTAAATATGCCACACAAACAATATATAGAATTGAAACTAAAGGAATAGCTGGATTCTTTAGTGAGAGCAAAAGCTTTTTTTATTATACAGTATTACTGTCTCAGGGGCAAGCAGTTGCAAGTAATTAGGTATGACTTGGCCCCCCGCACAATTTTATCTTTGAAATGCTTTCTAATTTCCATCCAGCAGCGCGGAACAACATCACGCTTTCTTATTCATGGATTAAATGAATTACTCGAATCAGCAGCGAAAGCACTGGGCTCAGCTTGACAAATAAACAAAACACAGAAATGCTCATGCACACAAACTGCAGAGCTCTACATATATTTTCAAAATGACAGTTAGTATAACCTTATGAGAGTAAACACAGGGACTTTTGAAGCACTGAAAATGGAACATTACTCATAGACTTTGATCACATTTTCCAATTTTAATTTCATCATTCCTTTCAGTCTTGCTCTCCAGTCCTGGAGTGTTCCTGTAGCTCAACTGGTAGATCATGGCACAAGCAATGCCAAGGTCATGGTTTCAAACCCTGGGAATGCATGAACTAATAAAAATGAAAACATTCAAAGCACTGTAAGTCACTTTGGATAAAAGCATCAGCCAAATGCATAAAATCTCAAAGCTCTCACCAGTAGCTGTTTTTGGTCTTCTTCGGCATGCGTGTGAGAGGTGGATCTAGGCAGCCCAGGTGGTAGTGAAGTTTACAGGTATCACACAACAGTAAAAGGTGCTGGTCTTGGTTTTTCTTACATATTCCACAGCTGCACAGAACATAAAACCATTTTTATTTACAGCATTCAACCTTAAACAATGCTTTGTAAGACATTATAAGGCAAGATATCTTAGACATTTCTCTGACTTTCAATGCAAAATATTTACAAGTACTATAGGTCAATGATGCCACCTACCATGGGAACATTTCAATGTTTAAAAACTAAATTAGAATACCACTGCACAGGTGTAGTGACTGATGGTTGGCACCTGTTGATATCCTATATATCTTAGACTAGGGCTGCAAGCTGACCTGTAGAGTACAGCTGGGAGGTTGGATGACTTTCCAGGTGATCCTCCCTCTTTCTTGTTTGGCTTTCTCTCTTTGGGAGCCTTCAGGACTGAAGGAGAGTTCAATTTCTACAAATAAAGACAGCACTGAAATTCAACCACACTTCAAACAGACACAAACTATTTAAAGAGCAAACAAACAAGCATAATATTAAACTAGATCTTCTGAAAATTGTTTTCCTGTGCAAAAGCCGCTGCCAAGATGATGGGTTGCTGCATATTTAATGGTTTCTAGCATGTTGCTATGTGGCTGTGTGATGGATCTGCTATCAGAATTACCCAGAAAATCACAACAAAATTGTCCGTAGCCATAAAACAAGGGACAGAATGAGGTGGTCAATGATAGTCTCTTTTATTAGGACTCGCTAAAGCAAGAATAAGGATTAAGTCCAACATCTCCATTGGTGAGAAGGAAACAATAATGAAAAAGTACAAATTTCAGCAAAAAATGGCATTCAGGTTAGATGCAAGAGAGAAAAACAATATTTCAAAAGTATTCCAAGTTTCAAAAGTTGCATTTGCTTAAGCCTCTTAAAATTTTCAGAGGACAACTCACAGCAATCATGATCAGGACTAGACACTTCAAACTAACTAACAAAAAGACTACCTAAACAAGACACATGCTGAATTTAAAGGAGGTGGCCAGCACCATAAACATACAGAAGGGGGTATGACAAAACACATAATTACACAAACACTAACAACACATGTCCTGGAACAAACATCATCAGAGCCATGGATATAATTTTAGTTCATGCAAAAGGCATTCTGTTAGACAAAATCACATTTATTCAACATTTCAACTTTTCCAATGTCCTCTAGAAATTCACAGTTGGTATTTTCCATCCACCCCTTAGATTTCCTATAAAACATTTCCATTTCCTGTTTGCAACTCTTTGCTGCTGGACCAGTTCATCTTGAAATACCCACCACAGGTACCAAACATTTTAATCAAAGAAATGATAACAGATCTAGAGCCTGTTTTAAAGTTATATTTTAGTCAAATCGAATTGTAGTATTTTAATCAAATTATTTTAGTAACATCTTAGTCAAAAAGGAATTTTAACTGGTTTTAAATTATATTTTTCTTCAAGTCAGCTAACTAAGCCTGTGCACTAACTCAGTATAATGGCAAATAAAGATGGTAAACCAAACCAGTGTTGCAGTGTCCTTTCATGTATTTATGTCCAAATATAAAGTCAAGAAATCCTGTGCGGCCTAAATCATGGCTGTCACAGGCTGCTAGAGTGTTCTGGTGAATACCTTTTTGTCCCCCAAAAAAAATGGCAGACAATGGCATACAGTGATGTGTTTGGAAAACCTGTTTGAAAACCGCCAATGATTATTTTTACAATTCCATTGTTGTCACTACTGGTACAGAAAAAAAAAAAAAAAAAAAACATTAAAGCTTTGAGAAAACTTTAATATCAAAGTTAATGTCTGTTTTTTTCCTATGATACAAGAGGAATCCTCTGCACTTAACCTTCCCAATATTTAATTACGGATTTTTTCCAAGTTGTCCATCACATGTACAAATATGAGACTTCATCATAGCTAAGATGCATGCAAAGAACTGCTACCACTCAAATAATGAAAACTCTGTTAAATTAAGAGACCAGACATTTTTGCCTAAGAAGGTCACTTAAAATTACTGCAAGTACACTGAAAAAAAAAATCGAATTTCAATATAGATATCACTTTTATATATGTATACATTGGATATAAAAAGTCTACACATCCCTGTTAAAACAGCAGGTTTTTGTGATGTAAAAAATTAAATACATCCCTGAACTAATACTTAGTTGAAGGACCCTTTGATTTTATTACAGCACTCAGTCTGTTTGGATATTAGCTTGGCACATCTTGACTTGGGAATATTTTCCCACTCTTCTTTGCAAAAATGTTCCAGATCTGTCAAATTGCGAGGGCATCTCCTGTGTACAGCCCTTTTCAGGTACCCTCACAGATTCTCTATAGGATTCAGGTCTGGGCTCTGGCTGGGCCATTCCAAAACATTAATCTTTTTTTTTGCTGAAGCCATTCTTTTGTTTATTTGGATGTGTGCTTTGGATCATTGTCATGCTGACAGGTGAACGATCTCTTAATTTTCAGCTTTCTTGCAGATGCCAGAAGTTTCTGTGCCAAAACTGACTGGTACTTGGAGCTATTCCTGATTCCCTCCACCTTCACTAAAGCCCCAGTTCCAGCTGAAGAAAAGCAGCCCCAAAGCATGATGATGCCACCACCATGCTTCACCATGGGTATGGTGTTCTTTTGCTTATGTGCTGTGCACCAAACATACCTTTTACAATTTTGGGCAAAAAGTTCAATCTTGGTCTCATCAGATCATAACACATTTTTCCACATGGTTTTGGGAGACTGGATGTAGGATTTTACCGGGCTTGGATGTTTTCTTTTGTCAGAAAAGGCTTGGTCTTGCCACCCTGCCCCATAGCCCAGACAGATGAAGAATACGGGAGATAGTTGTCACATGTAGGGAGCAACCAGTACTTGCCAGAAAGAGCTGCAGCTCCTTTAATGTTTCTGCAGGCCTCTTGACAGCCTCCCTGACCAGTTTTCTCTTTGTCTTCTCATTTTGGAGGAACGTTCTGTTCTTGATAATGTCACTGTTGTGCCATACTTACTCCACTTGTTGATGACTGTCTTTCACTGTGTTCCATGGTATATTTAATGCCTTGGAATTTGTTTTGTAGCCCTCACATGAGCGATACCTTTCAACAATGAGATCCTGTTGATGCTTTGTAAGCTCTTTGTGGCCCATGGCTCTTGTAGTAACATGCAACCAAGATGATGTAAGAAAAATCCTATAAGAACAGCTGAGATTTATTTGGAGTTAATCAGAGTCACATCAGGTGAAGACAGGTGCGTACTATTTCACGAGCTTGATGATTGGCTGATTCTGAACACAGCCACATACCCAATTATAAAAGGGTGTGCACCCTTATGCAGTTAAGTTATTCTAAGTTTTTTTTTAATTAATTTTTTCTCTCTAAAATGTGTCACTTTGGTTTTCAGTGGCATTGCATAGGTTGTAATTTTTACATTAAAGGTGCAAAAAGTCTGATACGATTTATCTTTGTTTCATTTTTTACATAAAAAAAAACCTGCTGTTTTAACAGGGGTGTGTAGACTTTTTATATCCACTGTATGTGTGTGTGTGTGTATATATTATATATATATATATATATATATATATATATACACACACACACAGTTGTGCTCAAAATTTTGCATACCTTGGCAGAAATTTTGAAATTTTGGCATTGATTTTGAAAATATGACTGATCATGCAAAAAAACTGTCTTTTATTTTAGGATAGTGATCATATGAAGCCATTTATTATCACATAGTTGTTTGGCTCCTTTTCAAATAATAATGGTAACAGAAATCACCCAAATGCCCCTGATCAAAAGTTTACATACCCTTGAAACAACCACACCATCTTTTTCCAGAGCAGCCTGTATTTCTCCTGAGGTTACCTGTGGGTTTTTCTTTGTATCCCGAACAATTCTTCTGGCAAATCTTTCTTTGGTCTACCTGACCTCGGCTTGGTATCAAGAGATCCCTGAATTTTCCACTTCTTAAGTGATTGAACAGTACTGACTGGCATTTTCAAGGCTTTGGATATCTTTTTATATCCTTTTCCATCTTTATAAATTTCCATTACCATGTTACGCAGATCTTTTGACAATTCTTTTCTGCTCCCCATGGCTCAGTATCTAGCCTGCTCAGTGCATCCACGTGAGAGCTAACAAACTCATTGACTATTTATACACAGACACTAATTGCAATTTAAAAAGCCGCAGGTGTGGGAAATTAACCTTTAATTGCCATTTCAACCAATGTGTGTCACCTTGTGTGTCTGTAACAAGGCCAAACATTCAAGGGTATGTAAACTTTTGATCAGGGCCATATGGGTGATTTCTGTTACCATTATGATTTGAAAAGGAGCCAAACAACTATGTGATAATAAATGGCTTCATATGATCACTATCCTTAAATAAAAGTCCGTTTTTTTTTTTGTTTTTTTTTTTCACGATCAGTCAAATTTTCAAAATCAATGCCAAAATATCACAATTTCTGCCAGGGTATGCAAACTTTTGAGCACAAATGTATATAAATGTAATAAAAAGAGTTCAGTTAATAAATTGTCTAAATAACTAGTAAAGAGCCTTGGATGGGGTTCGGACAGAAGGCAGTGTTCGGGGAAAGAAAAAAAATAGAGCTTCTATACTTTCTGTCTATACATCTGTGTTGCATCTTTTCTGTCTGGGTTCATTAGAAAAATAAACTAGCAGAAACCGGTGGCACAGCAACACAGAATGACTTCTCTCTAGAGCCCCTCTAACCTGAGCGTGCTCAGTTCAATGTGCCCCTGGTAATGGTCCCTCTCCACTGCACCACAGGGATTAGAGCAGGCCAGAGGAGAGCCGAGTGAGGAGATGCCAGACTCCAGACCCCACAAACTCAGGAGGACTGTCTAATTTACACAATTTCACTGGCATTATCTATTTGGAGAAGGTGTTTGCCTAAGAACAAACAAAAAAGAGAAAAGTGTCTCACAAACAGCTTAACAGGCGGCTGGCCATCTGCTGAGGGAGCCAGACAGACTTTGCTGTCTTGCAGAGACTGTGGAGATTCCAATGGTACCCTGGGAGAGGTCATATATTTGACAAAATTTGCAAAAGAAAGGCTTTGCCTGGGGAGCCCATAATGACGTACTGTTTTCCACACATGAAGGTGGCCATATTAAATATTTGATTTAAAACAACTTGAGCTGATATTTATAAAAAAAACAAGCTGTTTCTGAAGCTCAAGTGTGTAATTTTTATTTATTTTTTATGCTAAAATACTTTCTCCTGTCCCATCTTAATTTGCAGAGTCAATTAAAAGTACGCCATTTAGGTTGATTCTCACGAAAAGTCTAAGCACTGTAGTACAATCACATCATTGATCTTCTTGTTTTAGAATCCCAACTGGCCCAACAAAGCAACACTGGCACAACCAACAGCATAGTGTTTGGGTTGGAACTATCTGTTTGCTTGACCAATGGAAGAACTGTTTTTCTTTTTAATGGTCATCAGTTTAGCAAATTCTGTTTGGTGAAGCTAATGGCACATAAATTACATGTTTCACCATTTAACAAGATGAAAGCTTAATAAAATATTAGCATTTGGTGCAAATAGGCCTAAACATTTTGAGAAGGTGAAACGATTCATGCACTACCAAAGATTTTTATTGTTCCATCCCTCTACCCTGTTTCAAAGTGCTCTGCTGAGTTCTTCCTCACCCTGTGTGGCACGAGAGACAGGAGTCTCTCTTGAGAACATCAATAATTTGAGGGTTACGTGCAGACACCAATGACTGATAGGGAATGAAAATGTAGTAGATAGATTATACAAAGGAGCGGGGCGCCTTGACTGATGTTGCTACTTAAGTAGCGCATGTTTTCTAATTATGTGATTTATGACCATCATTGCAGATTCACTGGCTCTCTCTTTTCCAGACCACTCTGCTCTCCTTGCCTCCACGCTCCATTATTGCCGCATTTATCTGCCGAGAGGACATTTTAAGAGAACCTTTTAATTAACCATCTTACACACTCTCTAAGCCGGGTAACCGGTTATTCGGTACAAATTAAGTTTTACACAAATGCACATGGGTGCATACAAATGGAGCTTTCTAAATGTTTTGTTACTGTATCAAAAGCAGCAAAAACATGTGAGATAACAATGTGAGCTATAGTTCTGATCATTGCATAGTTTTAGGTTTGCAAAGAGAAGTGTGGAGTCCGTCGAAGGGATAATTCACCCTCTATGCTTCCACTCATTTATGACGGAATCACAAAGACAAAAAGAGCAACAATGCACATTTAAGGGGTCAGTCCATCCAAATATAAAAATACTGTCATCATTTACTTAACCACATGTTGTTCCAAACCCATATGACTAAGCAGAATGTTAGCTTTAGTCACCATTAACATTCACTGCATCTTTTTCTATAACATGAAGTGACTGAAGTATGAAATCTTATGTGTTTCACAGACATGAAGAGTGAGTGAATGATGACAGACTTTTCAGTTTTGGGTGAATTCTCTCTTTAAGATGTCCCATCTTCATTCAGGATAGGTATCTCATCAAATTCCAGTGACAACCTTACTCTGTAACTCTGCTGCAAGCATATGTGTGTGTGGCCTTGCAGCCTGTCAGAGGGTGGATTTTCTTTTTACTGCTACATTAATTCACATCTCCACATATGCATGCATAATCTGCATAAAACTGAGCAACATTTAGCTCTAACAAAAAGACTTTGACAAACTTTTATGTGTTGAAATATTTTAACACCAGTATCCTTACAATTCTTTACACGGTTGCTGTTACCTATGTCATTTCTGTTTCGGAGCATATCCTGCTAAACGGCATTCTAAGTACAGACTGTTATTTAAACAAAAAGAGAGATCTACAGAACATTTCAGACCTTCACATTTTCGCACTTATTAAGTGACCGTCACCCATGGCGACGCACCTTGGTGATGTGGTTGCCATAGTGAGCAGGGGAGAGGTTGGCGGCTTTTAGCTACAGTCAGGGCTGAGTGCATGCCCAATGACAGGTCAATCAGTTAGCGCAAATGAAAGAATTTCGCAAACAGGAGGCCCATTACAGCGAAGAGAATTACCTCGACGCTGTCTACCCTGTGGGGTGCTGCCTACAATCTAGATTTCTTTCAATCACAGCTCATTACCCAGGTGCAAAAAATCCAGGGAGATTTTTGCTCCCTTTAAAGTCTCAGTTAAAGAGGATTCTGCTAACAATAAACTCCAACTGCTAGATTCACATGACAGTCTCTGAGTACTGAAAGTGTAAAAAAACTGTAAAAGATGTCCATTACACCAAAAATTGTGACTCAAATTGCTTAAAAGTTTAATAATTTAGAAGTTAAAAAGCTGTCATGCACAGTAGACTGGAGTGCACAATACTATATGTGCTTAAATTTATATAATTTATATAATCTACATTTCACCAAAGGTGATTTACCTTGAATTTTCTTTTTTTTTTTTTTAACATCACTTGTCAGTTGTTTTATGTCAACCATGGTCTTCACTGACACTTTTGTTGACTTGGTAAACAAATACACTACATTACTAAATTAAACACACACACACACACACACACACTCTTTATATTAGGGGCAAAATTGTTTGGTGTGGTGTAAATGACTAGGTCGTGATTATTGAAAAAAATCATTTAAATCATATATATAATATATATAAATATTAGAGCCGTCAATATATTAAATATATAAAAAATGTCAATATATTAAAAAAAATAATTACAAGATGTGCTGATTAATCAATCAAATTAATCAATTAATTTGCAATTAATCATATATAATCACATACATCAACATTTGACAAAAACATGAAGGTGAAAATTCCTTATTATGGTCTGGGGGCATGATTAATTGTTATAATTTTTACTTTTTTTTAACATCACACTGAATTGTATTTTAACATGTTAAGTATAGATAGATAGATAGTTAAAAAATACATTTTAAAACAAAAACATTTTAACATGTACATATTTAAATAATTAAAATAGTTTATGACTAACAAAACATTACTTTGAAACTAAGTATAAAGTAAATATGCTTATGATTATATATTTTTAATTTTGTTGTAATGTATCATATACTATTATTAATCACAATTAATTGTGATTAATCATAGAAAATGGTCCGATTTATTTGTTAAAACATATTTATTGATTCACATCCCTAATATTTAATCTATATAATGCATTTCTCAAATTACTTTCGGTGAGCAGCTTGTTTTCTTTGGATCTCTTGCTATTCATTCATGGAAGATTGACGCAACTACCACTCTTTTTCAAATTATAATGTAGCTATACACCAACACTCACAATGCAAAGCTACTGTACTTCCCTAATCCACCATTTAATCATTTATTGAAACTAATTCAGAATTATTAAGAAAAGATCATGGTTATATCACAACCATGAGCACATTCAGCTATGACTGCCAACGTTCACACTTATTCAGTATTCAGCAACATTGTGGTTTTCCAAAAGCGTGATCAATGCCAGCAGTAGTCCCATGTAATAAGGTACGTGCCACCATCTACCATCTATCTAAGGAAGTGGTTTGAATCAGAGGTTGTTTCTTGGAGGGCTCTAAGCTCATTGGAGTTTTGATAGATGAGGCATACAGATGGATCAAGGATAGGATGGGGCAGAGAGATGGGAATAAAGATGGACAGGGGAGAGAGGGATGAGGCGGATGAAGGTAAGCCGTACCTGTCCAAGGATCCCTCCCATCATGCTCCATATGGCTTGGCCCTCGGTCCTCAGACGGCCATTGACATTCTGCAGGTCCTCCAGAGACTCACACAGCTGTGGCAGATAAAACCGCAGCAAGGCGGGAGATAAGATAAGACAAGGACAAGTTGGGCAGCTCCATCTATTACCACACACACACACACACACACACAAGTACAAGCACATAGGCACAAACAAACCTATAATTATTTGAATGGTCAATGCACTTACATACTGCGAACAAAAAACATGTTGATTTTGGGTGAACGATGTACAACACACGAAAATAATAAGAATAATAAGAATAAACATTTTCATAGTTTTAGTAATAGCTATATTTCAAGTCTTTGAAGTTACACAATGGAGATTGTTTGAAGGACAGACCTAAATTTAAGTGTTCAGTTATTAATGGAAAATAATGACATTTGCCACAGTTCTCTCATGAGAGTTTCAGAGAAGTAGTGTGATTAAAAATTGTTCTTTCGTAAATTAATTAATTGCTTCAGTTCACAAAACTGGTCTGAATGACTCATTTATGAATCAGACAGATCAGGTTTTGAGTTCCATTCACTCACAGCTGTTAACAGGTCACTTGCTTCTGTATGTCTTCAGAAGACTTGGAATATAATGTACAAATTGTATGGATCACTTTTACGGTGTTTGTAAACTTGGAGCTTGACAGCCCCAGCCCTCATTCTCTTTCATTATTTGGAAAAGAGTGGCCAGGATATTCTCAAAATTTCTGTGGAAGAAAGAAAGCCATACAGGTTTGGAACAACATAAGGGTGAATAAATAATGACAGAATATTACATGACTGGGTGAACTATTCCTTTAAAAGATCCAGAGCCCAATCAAACCATGAAATACATTAAGATGACATTACACTTCTTGCGTCTACATTTCTCTCACATGCACACACACACAACGGTGGCATTTCGCCATGCAGGGGCCACTCTCAGCTCCAGTCAGTAGATAATCGTCAGGCAGGCGTTTGATAAAGATGATGATGAGAGGAAACAGTGGAGAGGTGAAGTTACTACGGGTGTGTGAGACGAAACTACAGAGAGCTGCCTCTTATCTCTGCTGTCTCTGAAGATGGAGCTTCTACGTGGAGAGCTAACATTTAAAACTGGCTCCTCTCCACAAACACTCCAGATTAATACTTCGGGCTCAGAGGGGTCTAACACATTAAATATTTATCTTGTTTCATATTATTAATCTAACTGATTTCACAAATATTTGATTAATGACAGGGTTTAAATACATATGTGTAATATATAATTAAAAACATTTATGGACTTAAGTTTTATTGCAAATGTGTTGGAGGATTCTAAGGGCCTTTTCACTTTATAGCTTTTGGTGCAGACATGAGTTCATGTGAAGGCAGGGATTGTTTGGTCTGTGTGAAAGCTGTTTTCCAAACTCAGGTGTGTACCAAGGAACCGCACATGCTTGGGAGTCACTTTGAGTACATCTTATGTGGATTCTAAAATGGTTCACAACTGGTATGAAAGCAATCTGGCTTAATTTTCCCAAATAAACCACTATTGATGACTTTTAATTTATATGTGGTTGTATAATGTTGCATTTCTTGGATTTCCATACCTTTTGACCAATTACAGTAAGTTATTTGTGATGGATAAGGATTTTTTTTAAATTTATTTTTTTAAATAATTTAACAGACTAGCCTCCCAAAAAACAATGTCTAGCCAATTTAATATTTTAGAGCGGAGCATAACTATAAAAAAAATAATATCCACTATATTCATTTACTAGGGCTGTCGATTTAACATGTTAGTTTAGTGCTAATAATTATACAAAAAATAGCATAATAAAACCACTCACTTGGGAGGAAGCACAACAGATGGGTGAAGCACAACAGAATACAGGATTCTTTAGACGTGATTTTAAAAGTTTCTACTATTTTTAACTTGACACAACATCCTAAAAATGTACCGTTTATGATACCAGTGAGACCATACTCCAAATGCATCCGTATGAAGTACACACATGTAAACAGACCAACAATTAAAAATAGCGCAGAGGGAACGCAAGAACGACTACGGTGAAAACTGGACACATTAACGAAACTCAATGCAAAAAAGATTACTGTCAACTGTAGGCTTGTTCAATGAAAAGAGAATATAACAAAAAATACTCAGAGTTCATAAGCTATTTTTTGTACTGTCAATCAATGCTTTATCTGCCACAATAATGCAATTTATTTCAAACTGAATTTCAATCCGTATTATATATTTATTATAGGCCCTAAACACCGATCAGCCACAACATTAAAACCACCTGTCTAATATCATGTAGGTCCCCCTCGTACCACCAAAAAAGCTCTGACCTGTCACGGCATGGACTCCACAAGACCTCTGAAGGTGTCCTGTATTATCTGGCACCAAGACATTAGCAGCAGACCCTTTAAGTCCTGTAAGTTGCGAGGTGGAGCCTCCATGGATCAGACTTGTTGGTCCAGCACATCCCATAGATGCTCAATCGGATTGAGATCTGAGGAATTTGGAGGCCAAGTCAACACCTTGAACTCTTTGTCATGTTCCTCAAACCATTCCTGAACTACTTTTTGTGTGGCAGGGCTCATTATCCTGCTGAAAGAGGCCACTGCCATCAGGGAATACCGTTGCCATGAAGGGGTGTACGTGGTCTGCAACAATCTTTAGGTAGGTGGCACGTGTCAAATAAGGACCCAAGGTTTCCCAGCAGAACATTGCCCAGAGCATCACACTGCCTCCGCCGGCCTGGCTTCTTCCCCTTGTGCATCCTGCTGCCATCTCTTCCCCAAGTAAACGACACACACACACACACCCGGCCATCCACATGATCTAAAAGAAAACATGATAAATCAGACCAGACCACCTTCTTCCATTGCTCCATGGTCCAGTTCTGATGCTCATGTGCCCATTATAGGTGCTTTCGATGGTGGGCTGGGGTCAGCATGGGCACTCTGACTGGTCTGTGGCTATGCAGCGAGCTGTGATGCACTGTGTGTTCTGACACCTTTCTATCATAACCAGCATTAAGTTTTTCAGCAATTTGTGCTTCAGTAACTCTTCTGTGGGACTGGACCAGACGGGCTAGCCTTCGCTCCCCATGCGCATCAATGAGCCTTGGGCGCCCATAACCCTGTCGCCGGTTCACTGGTTGTCCTTCCTTGGACCACTTTTTGTAGGTACTAACCACTGCATACCGGGAACAACTCACAAGACCTGCAGTTTTGGAGACCCAGTCATCTAGCCATCACAATTGTACTCTTGTCAGAGTCACTCAGATCCTTGCGCTTGCCCATTTTTGCTTCCAACACATAAAATTCAAGAACTGACTGTTCACTTGCTGCCTAATATATCTCACCCCTTGACAGGTGCCATTGTAACGAGATAATAAATGTTACTCACTTCACCTGTCATGTGTAATGTTGTGCTTGATCAGTGTATATTATATTGATTATTATGCATTATTATGCTTTTTATGAATTATCTTTATTTGGGGGCCTTTCTCAGCAAATAATGATGTCAAATTAAAATCGATTGACAGCCCTATAATTTACATAACTTTTCCAGGCCTGAAAATCACATTTTAAAAATTCCCTGATATGTTCAGGTTTCTCATGACCATGAGAACACTGATACCTGCGTGTCTCCATACATTTTCCGTTCAGCAAACAGCTTGCATTTCTTGCAATGCATCCATGGCACATACAGTTGTGCTCAAAAGTTTGCATACCTTTGGAGAACTGGTAATATATGTACCGTTTTTAAAGAAAACATGAGTGAGCAGGCAAAACACATTTCTTTTATTTCTTATGGGATTCATATTCAACTGTAAGTTATAACAGAATGGCACAATCATAAAACAAAACATGGCAACAAAGAAAAAAATGAAATGACCCCTGTTCAAAAGTCTGCATACCCTTAGTTCTTAATACTGTGTATTGCCCCCTTTAGCATCAATGACAGCGAGCAGTCTTCAATAGTTGTCAATAAGGCCCCAAATTCTTGCAGGTGGTGCCCATTCGTCTTGGCAAAATGCCTCCAGGTCATGCAAAGTCTTTGGTCATCTTGCATGAACCGCACGTTTGAGATCTCCCCAGTGTGGCTCGATGATATTAAGGTCAGGAGACTGTGATGGCCACTCCAGAACCTTCACCTTTTTCTGCTCTTACCACTGGAGGGTCAACTTGGCCTTGTGCTTAGGGTCATTGTCTTGCTGGAAAGTCCAAGAGCGTCCCATGCGCAGCTTTCGTGCAGAAGAATGCAAATTGTCTGCCAGTATTTTCTGATAACATGCTGCATTCATCTTGCCATCAATTTTCACAAGATTCCCCGTGCCTATAGAGCTCACACACCCCCAAAACATCAGTGAGTCACCACCATGCTTCACAGTGGGGATGGTATTCTTTTCACTATAGGCCTTGTTGACCCCTCTCCAAACATAGCGCTTATGGTTGTGACCATAAAGCTCTATTTTGGTCTCGTCACTCCAAATTACAGTGTGCCAGAAGCTGTGAGGCGTGTCAAGGTATTGGCGGGCATATTGTAACCGGGCTTTTTTGTGGCATTGGTGCAGTAAAGGCTTCTTTCTGGCAACTCGACCATGCAGCTCATTTTTGTTCAAGTATCGTCGTATTGTGCTCCTTGAAACAACTACACCGTCTTTTTCCAGAGCAGCCTATATTTCTCCTGAGGATACCTGTGGGTTTTTCTTTGTACCATATGATCACTATCCTTAAATAAAAGACAGTTTTTTTGCATGATCAGTCATATTTTCAAAATCAATGCCAAAATTTCACAATTTCTGCCAGGGTATGCAAACTTTTGAGCACAACTGTACACTTAAGTCCTGTTCTATGCCTATTACATATTTACGCTTTGGCAATTAGACCGAAGGTGCAAAAACATGAATAAAAAGGGAAGCAAACTGCACTTTTTATTTTTTGAGGCAGCAGTCATGGTTGTACGCGCATTAATAGCGCAAACATGCCACAGCAATACGCACCAATTCAGGGAGAAGGGATGCAATCAAGCTCAGGTTCGGACCAAAAAAACTGAAGGTTGAAAACAGCAGAAAAAACTATGTAACACGCCAGATAATTCCGTATTATTAGACTTAATTTTGAAATGACTCAAACCACTGACTTCAACACAACTTTTGTGGATAGGCAGTGAGCTTTCCGCTAATGCTAATTGCCTCAGCATCTCTCTCTGAGGCCGGTGTCGTGCTAATGCATGTTGAGTGCCGTAATTAACACTACACACTCCATTAATAACGCTTAATACATGTGCCGCAAAAAGACTGGATGCCACATTAACTCTTCCAACTTCCTCTCTTTGCTTTCATTCTATTCCTCATTTGCCCAGATGAGAAAACACTACCCAAATCTACTTCAAGAGATCATGTTTTGAAGTAGTGAGGGAAGGAGGCAAATAAAGAACACAGCACAGAATGCAGCTTTTAAATTGATGCTATACAGGATCACTGCTATTTTTCCTCTATGCAGTTGGTCTCACACAATGTAGCTTGAAAAGACATTTCACAGTTGCGTAGTAAATGGAAAGATTGCAGCATAATTGGTGTTATTTAGTAGTTGTGTAGGAGCTTCTCCACACGTACCTGATATACAACTCCAGCAGTGTGTTGTTATTTCCTGGTGTGCATGCCTCTGCTTAAGCACCAATGGCAAAAACAAATCTGCTTCGGACTAGCGCTAATGTTCAAAACAGATGCTTCTAAGAGCCTGGAGTGTCGACAGTAGACGAACCTTATTGTACTCCATGTGCAGCTTCTCCTGCTCGGTCTCCAGCTTGTCTTTGAGGTTCTTCTGTTCCACAATGTTGTCCTGGATCTGAATCATCCTCATGTTCCGCTCTATATGACAATAGACATGAACAAATTGATACTGAGATTGCTATCTGTGTACAGCAAAAGGTATATCAAATAAAGATTGAGGGAGAAAGAAAGAAAGAAAAAAGAGAAGTGCTGGGTGATAGACAGGGAGAGAAAGTGGACTGATAGAGGATAGGCCTCCTGCTGGAACCTAATGGAGTGTGTGCCCAAGGTTACTCCAAACATCTGCTCTTAGCATCACTCATTTGGAAGGCAAGTGCCTAACTGCAAGGCTACAGAGTGGGATGTATGTCTTGCACTCACTGTCTGATACCGCCTGCTGCTCTGCGGTAAGATTAAAGTGTGTCAGGGACAGTAAGCCTTAGACATTACAAAAGGGACAGTTCACACAAAAATACTCGTCCTTATGTAGTTTCAAACCAATTCCAAACTGATAATCTTTCCCTCCAGTGAGCTGTTGTATTGAGAACCACTGCAACCGGATCATTTGTGAATTAATTGTTCTTTTGAGCCAGTTCTTTTCAAGACCTAGACTGAACAATCTGTTCACAAATCAGACTGATTCAGTTCTCAAATTCAACTAATTGAATCAAAGATTCAGTAGCAGTGGATCTCGAGCAGCTTACTCGAGGGGAGACTTATTAGTGAATGATGTCTTGAATATCTGTTCCTTTTAAAAGTTTAAATGACATGGTCATAAGTGTGAACTGTTGTAGTATGGAAAAGAGCTGGGTTGATATTTTACAAAATTCGACTTTTTGTTCCATGGAAACAGAAATAAAAGCATATTGTTGCTGTCTGATGACAAGAGAATAAATCATAAATTTATTTATCCAAGAGAATAAATTTATCTCCAATAAACAAAAAAAAATATATTTTAAGAACATGGAAAAACATTTTCTCATAAACAATATTACAAATGAATTGAAAATAGTCACCTTTAGCACCATAAATAGAATTATATCATTACACATCTGTTAGTGAACTGTTTGATAATTTAATTGGAATTGATTTTGTTTTAGCAAACGTGTACATACACATTTTTTCTTATCATGGGTTCCAATGGCGCATGTTCAGTTGCAAACTCGAGTCTAACTATTCATGTTCCCAGAAATCAGTTGGTAGGTTATTGATTGCTAGAGAATTTATTTTCGGATATAATTGGAGCTTTCACTTACTATTTTAGATCAGTTTTATGACTAGGGTTTCTAGTCCAGACAATGGTTGAGTGGACAGTTTGATTTAGAGACACATTTTCTGGGTCAGAATTAATTTTCACTAGAGGTTTCAAGAAGATGGAAATCTGGCAACCATAAATGGCTCGTATAGTCTACCTTTTAAAGCCACCTGACATTGCGCATGCATGAATGGCTTTGGTTGTCAGGGAAATCACAGAGCTAGTGTGATGTAGGCAATCTCTTCACTACACTTAAGCCGGACAGCTGAGGTATATTAGTTGACACTCTTCAAAACATAAGGGCGGAACATACGCGGTTTTGATGGACACTTCTCAAGGCCTCATGGAGATACTTGTTAAACAGAAGCCTGATAAAACATCTTTTCATTGGTCATTTTGATGCACAATTAAAACATTAGGAAGAGGTCATTCAGCGCATTCCCTCTATGGTAAAAAGTCAAAATTGCCAAAAGTGGAGATACGTGTTTTTCATCGGACAATGACGATATACTGTATAAACAGAGTAAATAATAACAGATTTTTCATTTTTGCCTAACTATTCTTTCATTTTTGGCTGAAATGTAGTATAAATATCAGAAGTGGATAAGAAATGTTAATTTTTCAATATAAACTACAAATTTCTAGTAAAGGGCACTATGTAAATTTGATCAGCCTATCAAAGGCTTGATGAGTTTATTCCAACTTAATGACTTAAACATTTGTTTACAGTAACATTACAGCACTAAAGCCAAAACAGTCAATGGCAAGTGTAAGTCTGGAAAATCATACCCAGGTAGTAGTTAACAAAGTCTGCAGTGAGGGCGGGCTGTTTATGTTTACGGCGGCCATCCATGCTTGCGCTGGTATCGGACGTGTCCACAGGGAAGATGTCCGTGCTGATACCCATGAGCTCGGCTTTACGCATCAGCTTACGGATGGCGGAAGCACTGGAAGTGAGTGGACGGGGAAGCTTCTCTCGGGGCACCCATGCCTGCGGTCGAGTGTTTCGAGACAGCTCTGCCTTCGCCCTGTACTGCTGGAGTCGTGTGTTGATTCGAGCCTATAGGTCAGGAAATTACAGATATTCAAGAATGAATGTCAGCATACAGTTGGACAACAAGCAAAAGAAGTTGTTTATGGGAAACTAATGTTAAAATACAGCTGAGAGCAAATGATAGACCTGTGCAATTAAAGAAATAAATGTTTATAACAACTAACAGGACACAACTGGTCTCTATCTCACACAGCATGCCAACAGACTGTTCATGCTATGTCTGATACATATAGCACACAAAAAAAATTCTGAAAGCTGTCTCAGATCTGATCAGCTGGCTGCTACGGGAGTCAGGGCTCACTAATTTTATCAGTTTTTTATCAGTAACTCACCAGTAACCAGGCAACAACAATGAACACTTCATGGCATCCAATCCTTCAAATATACTCAAAGGAGACTGTATAGTCTGCTTCATTTGCAGACTTTCACCCATTAAATAGTCAATACTTATAAAGTTTAGATGGACCAAAAATCTGACGACAAAGTCAGCATACAATACATTATCAACAAATTCCTCGTTGCTCTATGCAACATTTTGCAAAGAATGCTAAACTATTATTTGAAAAAGTTACCACTTTGTTGCCATTATACATTTCAGAATTACCTGAACCTACAGTAAATGTCAAATTATAACAATGAACTGAGGGCAGTTTTTAAGCAGAATAAGCCACAATGTGAACCACACTTCACTCCAATAGTCACTGTCTAAGTTAGAGCCTCAAAAAGAGACATGCTTCCAAAAAAGACTACAAAGAATAGTGAAGACTTTAGGATAGTCTGTTGGCTCTGACCTGAGCTTCAGGTGTGACTTGCTTTTCTCTCTCTTGCAAGGACACTTTGCAGTAGGACTGCAGTGCCAGGTAGTTCTTCCTTTTCCATTTCCTGTCAAAACGGTCTGCATGCTGCTTGCAGTAGGCAAAGAATGGATCAGCAATGTCCTGTGGGTAAAAAATGGATCATGACTTCAGATACAGTGCTAAGGCTTCGTTCAGGAGCGGGTTTGGTTATTAGCAATAATTATCAAAGATAATTATTAATTATTAAAATCAATAGAACATTTGATTAGAATCACCATTAGCTTATTAATCCTTCATATCAACAATAATCAAAGATAACTATCAAATATCAAAATCAATAGAATATTAAAAAGAATTAATATTGCTGGGGCACCACCCCGGAATTAGGGACTAATAACGAGACAGTATAGCAGTCTCAATATAGGATTGTTCTCTTAGGAAAGTCGACATCCGGAGAACATCGACATTCAAAAGGGAAACAATGAAGGCTTGAATCCGAGCACTGGCATCCCCTGCCAGCCCTTGGCACAGGTGCATGCAGAACAATACCAAAACACTTCTCTTTAAAGTATAACAAAATTTATTGATGCAGTAATATCAATTAATAATCAACACAATGCAGTCGATAAACTTCCAACTTCCAACTACATACTAAAAAGTAACATGATTAGATATGGTAACAAATAAGCCTATAATACATGAGAGGAGGGTAGAGATGTGTGTGTGTGTGTTAATGGGTGTATGTGTGTGTGTGTAAGGAGAGAAGGAGTGCACAAAATGGCGGGCATGGCTCTCGTGGAGAGTGCGTCACGCGAGGTTTCTGGCTAGAGAATGTGGCCGCAAATGTGGGCTGAAGGACTGGTTAATGCCGTCTGCCGTTTAACATGTGTCTCCGCTGGTACGATAACTTAGGGACAGAGCTGGGCTCTATCACCAAGTTATCTGTTTGCCAAATGTGTGTGCGGGTATGTTTGTGAGGGGTCATGTGTGTGTGCGGTTAGTACAAGACAGAGAGAACAGGGTGACACAGATCGTGGGAGAGATGGCAACCGTTAGTTTTATCACTTAGAGGCGTGGTGAACGGCTCGAAATCCATCCGCCACGGTCGTTGGTTCTTCAATGGATAAACTCAGTGTGCCGGTCTTATCCGTGATGGCGGAAATGCACAAACAGCTTAACGTGGTTGGACGACAACACAGCAAATCTCATTCGTGGTAACAGTAAGTTACAGTAATACCCTGAGTATTATTAGCAGCAATGATCAGACTCGGCGGTCCGTAAACTGTACAAGCAATAACCTTAATACACAAGAATAACACACTATAATAATCTATCTCTGTCCAGACGTAAACCTCTTACTTGAGTCACGTGAGGACGTGGGTAGAATGTGTGTTTGTCTGTCGTTTGACTCCGACTTCCTCGAGGCTTGGGTGATGAGCGAAGGTCGTTTCCTCGCTCTGTCGGCTGGCGGTACGGCGACTGATTCTCGGCAGGTTGGCGGAGAAATCAGCGAAGTCGACTCAGTTGGAGGAGGAAGAAAAATCTTCTTTCTTCACTTCTGCAGGAAAAAGGGTGAGAGGCGGATTGCTCAGCGGTCCCCTTCGGATCCATTATCGTGCTCGGTGGAACACGGAGAATCTTGGCTCGTCCAGCGAGATGGAGATATAATGGCCAAAGTTCAGGTATATACGTAACTTCCTTGGGCAGCAAGGCTACACCTGGGAGCAGCAGCGCTGCAACTAGATGCTGCGAATACTGCAGCTGGAAGCAAGGCTTAGGAGGAATCTCCAGGGTTTTATACTCTCGATGACATCATGGTTGAGGGGCACGTTCTGTCGTGCGTTTCATCCAATAGGAGTTGAGAGTTCGATCTTTCAGAATTTCACACCTGTGTGTAAAGTGAGCAAGGCTTGATGGGATCTGTAGTCTGTTTGGACTCCCTTTGTTTGATTTTGGCACTGTTTTTGGGTTATCAGGCTTTGAGTGTTCCTACAGGCCCCAGTCAGGCTTTATGACTGAGTGTAGGCCAGCCTTTGTCTCCTATCTGAGCACATATGGCCCAACACAGATACCCAATACCCAAATTAAATATTTAATCATTCAAGGATTAAACACAAAAAGGACAGGTCAGTTATCAATTCAGAGACTTGTCATCAACAATTCTAAAAATAAAAACATGTACAGTGAAAGTTGTGTGGTGTAGTGGTTAAGGCTCTGGGCTGGTAACCAGAAGGTTGCTGACTCAGTCCTGAAAAGAAACAAACCATAAGTCAACCCGTTTTTGCCCTTGAGAAAGGCATTTAACCCCTGGTTGCTCCAGAGGGATCATCCCGATAATAAGTTCAAGACAGCAATCTATGTTGACATAATCTCAAAGCTGTGGCAACAAATTCCATCAGCCCTGGTTGAGTGGCAATAAATGAAATATTCTATTCTTCAAAAAAAAAAAAAAAAAAGATTCCACATTAATGATTGTTTGAATGACTGTCAACCTGGGCATCACATTTTTCATTTGGCTCTCCCTCGAAAAAATCATAAAATTAATGAACCTGACTGCAAATTAATGAACCTGAGATAATTTTTTCTGTGTCCATTGATTAAAGGGTGAATTGTGTAAATTTTTAGATGTTAAAATATGTTCTCGAATCCCAGTTTAATATGCAGAAACAACTATACGTAATCCATTCTTTGGTTGGTTTCTAAGAACTTTGTTCTATTTGTTTGAGCATCACTCCCAAACTGACATAGCAGCATTGGCTCAACCAATGACATGAGCATTCAGTGAGAATGACCATGACAGAAGGGGAATGTTCGGCAAACATTATATTTGCAATTCCGTTTGATACTGTTATTGATGTAGAAATTAAACGTCACCTTTAAAACAAATGCAGATGTCTGTTCTATTTAAGTAGTATAAAATAATGTTGTATAGAAACTGATGTGGTCAAACAGGATAATCAACTAAACTTCACTTAGGAATACAACATATCTACTTTTTACATGGCATAGAGGTTGCAAAAGGGTTTAAGCCTTGAACAAAATCTCTGGCTGATTTGATTCAGATGTTCTCTGAATCTTCTAAAACAGCTCATTATTGTCCCCGCATCACAATTGCACTAGATTTCATTTGGTGTTCTTGTGCACTCTTTCGCCAGATAATTATAATGTATGATTTCATTATAGCTGGATATGGGAGTATTTCTGAAATACAGGCTTTCACATTCTGGCTGGTGTAATAATGATGCCTAGCATTCCAGATTTTTATAGAACATCAGTGTCTGTGCATTCTCCAATAGATGTGACAAATAGTTGCCCACAAAAAGCCAATAAATATTCCCCTCCCTTTTAAAGGACAAGTTCATTTAGCAGAGACTGAGGGAGCTGAAGTGGAGACAATGACTGATGTAAGGCTGGCAGGAATTTGTAAGGCTGGCGGGAATTTTCTAGTAATGGAGAGGAACTGCAGGTCTGCCTTTCTCAGAAACAGCTTTTTACGGGAAGGAGGGAGCTTTAGAACAATGTGATGCTATACTGTTTCAGCAGTTTCACATCTCTGCAGCTGAGATGTTAGCAGCAAAATTCTCCGAGTCAGTTTTTTTGTTTTTTCGTCGTTAAAGGAACTGTTTACCAAGAAACAAAAATTCTGTCAAAATGTATTCACACCTCATGTAATTTAAAACTTATATGACTTTCTTTCTTGTGAGGAACACAAAAGGAGATGTTTTAATGAAGATTCTGGTCTGCCTTTTCATTAGATTAGCAGTTGACAGTGACTCACTTTAAAGCACAAAAAGGGACCCAAAAGTGTCATAAAAGTAGTCCATTTGACTTGTGCAACAAATTTAAGCAATTTTAGAAATAAATAAAACTAAATTGAATGTAAAACCATATTAAACCAGCTCCAAGCTTACATCTCCATCTTACACACATACACACACACACTTATACACGTTGCACCTCCTCCCTCGTGGGCAGATGGAAGCACAGCCGTTTTCCGTCAACCACAGAATAGTTAAGGCTTAAGGTGTCTCGGTGGATGCTATCAGCCCACTCACCTGTTGATATGAGGCCCTTTGCACAGTTGACTGGATTAAGTGGATTGCCGTGAGTAGGCACTTTTTGCCAGTATTAATCTGCTACGAACGCCACCATCATATGGTTCTCCGATATGGACTGCATATTTAAGCCACGAGGCTGATGGTCTGTGAACACCACATCCTGGGCTGGGATTTTGTTCGACTGGCTGACCTCGTGCTCATAGCCCTCTATCCTGTGCTTATGAGGATCTTTTTGTGATAAACTCACAGATTTTCAATTCAAGCATACATGTGGAAAACATGTAAACATGAAATAATGAAATGGGATCCTAATGAGGCTTAACTCAAAAGGCACTGGATATGAGAAAATTAACCAGTACAAGCCAATTGTATATTACTAATGCCATATTCAAGGGAATAATTATATACTGGAAACCCATTTAATTCAACATGGCTGTGAAAGACTCATTCATTTTATTCAATTGTTAATAAGACCTTAGATTTTGCCCTGTTTCTAACCCAAAAGCAATCGTATTGCTTCAGAAGCCATAGATAATACCAGTAAAGTAGTATGGATTACTTTAATGCTGCCTTTATGTCCTTTTCAGAGCTTGAAAGTGTTCAACCCTATTGACTTACATTAGCCGCATTTCCACTGTTGGGTCAAATGAAGGCGTGTTAGTGCATGCCAAGGCCAGTTGCTTTCCCACTGTCACTTCCGGGGCTTAATCGTGCCTCCTCAGGGCTTATTCTGGGACAAAGGCCAATGGCCTTTGGCCCGCCGATTACCCTTGAGCCAAAGAAGGCCAACTGGGGATTGAGGCATGGTCAATGTCAAAGGCAGAGTTTAGCAAGACACCTGTGCTTCGTTTCATTCAAGTCAGATGTGGGATATTCTGACTTGAATTCTCAGAACTCAGAGCATAAATGAATTCCATTGCCAGATGTTTGGAAAATGACGTTTAAAGTAAACAACTAAAACTGCAACACTCCCGTTAGCATAACAGGGGTTTGACTCTTTCCTAGCAACCCAACTGATAAACAATGCTGCTACGCTAGCATTTGTGCTACAGGTGTACGATCATCAAAAGAGAGTTTAATTTATCGTGTTTTGTACACCAGTCTCTGCAAACGTTTGTTAAACAAGTTTTAATATCTTGTAATATAGGAACTTTGACTCATTGATCGATATCATTTAATAAAAGTGAATGTTTATCACTAACTTTGTATATCTCTGGGTGCCGACATATTTGTGTGACATCACGCACCTGCATCTCAGTGAAAAATTTGCGGACACATCACAAATTCGTTAAGATGCACAATGGACAAAGTGGTGCCCAAAGGAAGAACTTTCCATGGTTCGAGATCATGGATGGTGTGCTGGGAATGAGAATAATAATTTTTCTTTTAATAATTATCTCATTAAACTTGGTGTGAATCCTCACATGCCTTGAAGCCAAACACTGGTGCAGGTTTACAAGACAAGACCATTCAGAAAAGTTAAGAGACACTGACAAACTCAGAGCAGCTTAAGTGCTATTTTAATAGAGTCAGATTGCTCATATAGTGGGGTAAGACACAGACCCCTGGGGCAACAGACACTGATCTCACAAAAAGCTTTTATTAGATAATGATAAAGATTTAGAATGAAGCAACACAGCAAAAGTCTGTTCACAGGTTTGAGACTATTATCAAGCTTACCCTAACTATATGAGCTCATTCTACTTTTACTTATTGCATGGAAAAACATTTGATATTTGGTTCAGATCAAAAGTATATCCATTTTATTCATTGTCTTATGAATAATATAAATAATCGAAAAAGCTGTCAGTAGAGTGTGGAACTGACAAAGGGGAGTTAACTGCTAAATGAAAAAAGGAAGCGGTTATCAACCAATACCATATATCAGCCAATTAATCGACCTGGCAGTGTATATTAAAATTGTCAGGGTTTTGGTAGACCAGATCATATTAGACAACTTTGATATTCCCTGTAGTATGATTACATTAGATGGATAAGAGTTGTTTTTTTTTTTCACATAAATTTTGGTCATACTGTATGCAATGAGACTGATCCATTCTAAAGCACAGACGGAAGGAACACTATGCATTAGAAAGCTGGTATTGCAAGACTGTGAATGATCTGTTAAGACTGTGGAGAAGCAGTATAGATCAGATGGAACATCAAATAAGTGCAGATCAAAGAGGACGACTGCATAACATGATCACACCACTGACCTCTTCAGCAGCAGCTTCGGAGAGCAGCCCTTCCCTCTGAGCACACGTCACATGGAAGAATGAGCGGCACATTCCAGCATCACAGCTGATGCAGACGCCTGTGCGAGCAAAACGTGCATCTTCACACAAACTGCACTCCTGCAAAACAAACCCAAATAGGTCATAACGATACCATGGGTACATGTCTGATCAGTGAATCGCAAAATCCTACAACCAAACATTTGCAGAAAGGAAATCCCAAGGCTAAGCTATAAGGATGGCCTAAAGGTTTGGGGCTAGTGTAAGAGAGGTTTGGGACAGCTGATGGAATTTTCACTTGCCCTGTAGGCCAGTGCTACATTGTAAAAGCATCTTACAGTAGTTGATAATATATTTTTGTGTTTTTTTTAGGGCTGTCAATTTAACGTGTTAATATATATATATATATATATATATATATAAAAAAATAATGCATTAAAAAATGAACATTAATTTTTACAAATCTATATCAGCAGGGGGCAGTTAGCGCAACCCCAGCTGTACAGACAACAAACCACTCCTACTGACAGCAGATTGCACAAGATGAGGATGTGATTTGGCATTCAAACACAGCTGAATGAAGTGCAGTTCCAAATGCTGGGTTTTCTGATGTGTTTTTCTAAGTTTCAAACCTTTACCTGACACAGCGACCTAAAAGTGTTTATGATGCAACGCAACCAAAGTGAGACTGACTGTCTGTCTGACGCATGTGTACATAGACACTTTCTTAGAAAAGCCCTTATTATATGTCTTCTTATATGATAGATTGACGAGTTCAGTTGCAAAGTAGATTGCTGCGCACTGTAGGCCAATGATAATCTTGTTCAATAACATGGAAAAAAGTTATGTATTGCCTTGTATATCCACTTTTTGTTTTGCTTAATCTATGCTTTACTTGTCTACTTCAACAGTGTCATTTATTTTAATAATCTGAATTATTATATTTGTAAAAAATATATATATATATTTTGATTTTGATTAATAGCTCTAGTTTTAAGTTTTCCAAACTTCAAAATTTGTTTGTGATAAAATGTGCTGTTTTAAATGTCGTTAAGGTAACATTATCTAGCTGGTTGAAGTCGATGCGGTATTGTCAAAACTTGATCATTTAAAGCATCAGTTAGAATGCTGCATCATAAGCCATCATTTTCCAGCAGAAGACCGTGTATGATTTTACTAAACAGTCAAAGTAACATTTTAGCTTAAAATATGTTTATTGTAAATTATTTTTTTACAATATAAAAAATATGCTGCTAAAAAAACTTGGCTGTTGGCTAATAATTGTTGGCTGGACCAATACAAATATGAACTAGTGGCCCGACCAGCAGAAAGAAAATATTTTTGAGCCCTGAACCCTCAGAACTGCTTGACTGCTTATTTATTTCCATCATACAACATCAGGGTGTTAATTGTCTAATAGCTTTGGATTGTGCTTCACAATCATGATTTTGAAAAGAATGCAGACATTTTCTTGGATATGCTGACATCAGGTTTCATTACTTTCGTACTAATGACTTGAGGTTATTGCTATTTTCACAAAGTCAAGCAAGGTAAACAGAAAGGTGACTGTGTAACAGAGCTTGGATATAGAAAAGTCTTTAAATACCATTCTAACAATCCTACAGTCATTTACTGTATAGTTCTATATTTAAGATAAGCTGGACAATGAGGCTCTAAAAGCCCATTTAACTTTCTCCAGTTACTGAAGTTCAAAATTACAATAATAACAGCCTTTCTCTAGGAATATACAGCACAAACCATTAAACAAAGCCTTTCAAGCGCTTCTAAAGTAATTTGCTTCCCAGTAAAAGGAACCTCTTCTGACTTACTGACACATAAACAGGGCTCCAGATTAAAAAAAATGACTTAGGAGCCATCGCCTCCTAAACTGAAACATTACGGAGCCAAATGGCTGTTTTTAGTAGCCAAATCACAGATTTTCTCGATTTAGATAGCTGTTCAGAAACAAGATAGAAAGCCAAAGAAAAGGAAGTCAGCTGATAATCCATTCATGGAAGGTTTAATAAACAGTATATATAGTTGAGAAGTTTGCATTCCCTTTTGTCTCATAAATGTTCACACACACCTATCAGAATTTATACAAATATAAGAGAGAAAATATTTTTTTTATTTTATTTAGTACTGCTCTTCAGAATCTATATTACAGATATTTACATAAAGAATAGTATGCATATAGTAGTGTGTTTTCTTCTTGAGCATCAATGAATGTTTGCACCTTGTGTAATAATTGTGTACAAGTCCCTCAATTGTCCTAAGTGTCAAAAGCTTGATATATATATATATATATATATATATATATATATATATATAATTTTAATTGTTTAAAATATTGCCTTAGTCTTTCTTTACTGTTACCGGATGGCCACAGACACAGAGACTACAAGAGTGCAAATTGAATGATGCAATTTATTGTGCTACTCCAATCCCAATCAATAATTACCAGGAGAAAAAAAAGTGGTACACAGTACGGCACTTTTAATTATAAAGAAGACCAAAATACACATGGGACTCTTATTTTGAAATGTCTGCACTTCCAGTTTTGAACACACTGACGGATGATTCGCTGTGAAAGTGAATCTGATTCAAACTGCTAACCTGAACTCCTGAGTTCAAACCCTCAGATCTTTTCAGGTAATTCATGAAAAAGTTCCAGTTCAAAAGAGTAATTTACGACTTTCACGACTCTCTTATTTCACTTATTTTTGGTCGCAGTCTGGAGCCCTGATAAAATAAAGTCAAATAGAGTAAATATCAAAATGTCTTCAGTTGACAGAAATTCTTGGGAGGGCTGTGAAAGACACCCTTAGCTCAGAGACGACAGACAGCATTTCAATTTTTTTGATCATAAAGCCAATTTCATTCATTTTTTAAATAATGCCTCAGGATCACCAGAAAAAGTGCTTACTAGAATCAATATTTATAGATTTTATTTAAATACACAACTCTAAAAGATGTTAGGTTAATATTAGGATAATAGGTATTCTTAAGGTAAGTTTCTTTTATTCTATAAGTGTGTTACAATGTGTTATGTGCTAGTTATGAGTTAATAATAAGTTAGTTACACAGTTATAAAATGTATTATAACTGTTCACACTTGCCTTGGCTCCATACTTTGAGTAGTTCATTTCTGTGAGTGTTACTGGCCGCAGTTTGTCGATATCTCCGAAAGCGACCCCTGGAACATAAAGGGCACACACCACGTGCACCCACCTTTGACAGAACATAGAGTCAAGTTAAATATTTATTATCACAGAGCAGTCTGCTAACTTACAAATCTTTAATTACACAATTAAATGAGAGTTTAGGAACAGTTCCTTGATTACTTTCATTCATGAGCTGAATAACAGAACTTATAATTGGAAATGAAGTTAATTAAGGGGTCCAATATTTAAAGGACAAATCAGTATCTAGTTAATAGTAACCCTTAAAAATACTGCTATTCACCATAGATTTATTCAATACCTCTGGTAGCTTTAACATTTCAGAGGAGGAAATCCTCAATTGCAGGTTCAAATGTACTCTAACTTGACCATTTGCTGTGACAGAATTTCAAATGCAGACTTTGGGAAGGAAAATGTGCAGTCCAATATAAAGATATCCATCTCTGGTGAGCGCACGCTCCACACTTTAATTTGCTGTGTTTTTCATGCTCTAGTGAAGTAGTAAATTTGGGTGCAGGTAGGCCGAGGAGCACTATCAGTGATAACGTGGCTTGAGTCTTCACACTTCAGACGCCTCTCTCTCTCAGCCCTATTCCTCCCTCCTAGCCAAATCCACCACTTTCTTTCTCCTTTACTTTTTCCAGGTCCATCCTGCACATACATATCCCTCTCTATTGCCTTGTCTCCATGTATTTCACAAACATAGCACCTTAGCTCAAAGTGCACTATACAACTTTGAATATACAGTACAAAAGTTAAACAAGTAAATCAAACATTAAAGGACTATTTCACCCAAAAATTAAAACACTGTCATTATCTACTCACCCTATTGTCCAAACATGTATGACTTTCTTTCTTGGAACACAAAAGAAAATGTTATGCCCAATGACAACCTCAGTTACCATTTACTTTCATTGTCAGGAAAAACTATTAAATGTTACTGACTGAGGATAACATTCTCCTTCTGTGTTCAATGGGAGAACAAAAGTCTTACGGGTTTATGACCATTGCTTTAATGAGTCTACTAATGATGATAAAATTTAATATCAGAGCACAAGTGAAGCCCACCTCCCAGCATCAGTCTCCTTGAAGATTCCATCCTGACTCGGGCAAAGTTCACAGCTGGGCGTGACGCCATTCTTGCAAGCGTCACAAAACCATGGTTCCGTTGAGTTCTCCGAGGCAGAGCTCATGATTGAGTCACTTTCACCATCGACACCATAGCAACCTTGGGAAAAAAAGAAAAAGAAATGAAAATCTGAGTATTTCATCTAACTGTTTAGTTGCATAGTTTGTGTGTTGGGATCATTGCTGTTTATATATTTAGACAATATGCTATTAAGAAATGGGAAAATGAAGCTAGTACAAGACAACAAATCCAATAGAATAATCCACATTCTCAAACTAGGCCTACATTTTGAAATTTCATCCTTAAGAGGTCAGATTCCTGGCCTTGTTGTCAGTGTGGACTGAGGGTACTTCACCATTTTGAGCAGTGGTGCTTGTGTGAGAGACCCGGGTTTGATTATAGTCTGAGTCTGATACGAGTCATGTTTCCATCCCATTCCCACTTCTCTCTCTCTCCCTCAACAAAAAGTGCAAAAGCCCAAAAATAAAAGGAAATATTAACATCCTCGTTGTAGTGGGAAAAGTTCAATCTTTAGGGGAGTTATGGCAATGTTGCATTATGACACAGCACAGCGGAGTGCCAAAAGAACAATGCAAGTAGAGCAAGAAAACACTGCCTCTTTACCTGCAAATGTTTAAGATTCTCGTCCTCAGCTAAACTTTTTCCTACAAAACTAACAATAAGGCCATTTGATCAAACGGTAGCATCACAAGTCAAAGATGGGAGCAACGGGCCAATGAAAGCATATTAATGATGTCCCCTAAATTTCCTCAGGTTGCCAAGACAATTACTGTGCTGATCAGGTTACCATGACGCCTATTACACTCAGCAAACGTGCTCCATGCCACCAATAAGGGCGGCAATCAGCTTCTTCTCACCACTGCAGAGATAACTTTCCCCAGACACTGGGGAAATGGAGAGAGAGACAAGCAAATAAAAGTTCAGGTCCTTTGCATACTCACCACAAAAGACCCAAACAGCTAAATGTGCAGAGAATACTTAAGCATCTCTTCCTGTCAAAGCTCTAACAAACAGACCAAACTTCTTGGTTTATTGTGATAAAAATGGCATAGGGTAGAACTTTAGTATAGTAGATATGAATATCTAAAATAAGCAAGCTGAAAGGGTACATTAAAGTGATAGTCTTTTGTGTTCCATGGAATAAAGTAATTTAGGTTTGAACATGAGGGTGTGTAAATTATTTTCTATTCCTAAATGGAGTTTACAATTTTTGCTAAATGTGAACTAAAATGTTGAGCTGGATTATTTATGTGAGCAGGGTTGACCAGATCATGTTTTCCAAAGGAAACACACAACTTTATTGCAAGTGAAGAGTGCACAACATTTCTCACCAGTGGGGGCAAATAAGAGGCTTTTCGAACCCTCATCTCATAGTCATTTTGAACCAAGGGGTAAATAGGTGTCATTATGCAGCCCAGCCTGATGTTTATTTTCTTAAAGAAAGGTATTACGGAAACACTGCTGGCAACAGTTGGGTACGTAATACAGACTGGGTTTTGAACCAAGAGGCTGGAGCTTCCAATGATCAATTTGCTGGTTTAACTGACTTACTGCTGAACAGTCAAGCAAATCTCTGATGTTCCTATTGAACTCAGATACAAAGCTGGACCTGCTAAGCCACAGGGTGCTGGCTAATATGAGCTAAGCTGGAAAAAAGTGATGACTATGGGAGAGCTTCATAATCCTTCAGGGGAAGATTATCCTTGTCAGAAATTACAAGTTTAGCAGTTTAAGAGAGACCTGGGGAAGGGTGTTGACAAAACCAAGGGGAACGCTTTTGGGGGGGGGGGGGGGGGGGGGCGGGATAATGTATCATGATTAATGAAGGATGGTTCAGGATGGATTGAAAGAGTTAAAGCTGAAAAGCAAATTTATACTTGCTAGGCAAACTGTCTTCTTGTTGTTTGCTAACTTATCGGGCAGCAGACGCACTGGATTCTGCCATATTTGTCTTTTGGTTCGCTAGCCGAGTTGTTAGTGTCGTTGCCTTGGCAATGCGCGTGCATGAATTTGGGGGGCAGAGCTTCTGAAGGAGCACTGAAGGGAGGGGTGTGTTTGTTTGGCAGTTGAGTTCAAATATCAAAAGTCTTTCTCAGGAATCGCTTACTCCACCTTCAACTTTGCTTATAACAAAAAGAACTGAAAAAATCAAACAAAAAAAAAAAACACAAGCTTTATTGCAGTAGGTCGATGTGTGTATGTGTATTATCTGTGTTCTTGCAATATATGGTGTTTAATGTCACTCTGAAGATGTTCAAATGTTGACAGCGACATGGAAATTAATCTCAAGGCAAAGTAAATTAGAGCAAATTGCTTTATTAGGATCTCCAATATCCAAAGGGAATAAAATAACTTCATTACATTTCAGACTTTGAAATAAAGCAGATGATTTAATGTCATGGCTGATGACAACTTTATACAGTGGTCTTCAACTTGGTAGCTAGTAGGACTGTGGTACTGGTACTGTTGGTGTCACAGTCTGGCCTGACTGTGCCTCTGTTAACCCTTTCAGTTGGTTCCTGTTATGCTGTACTTCTTCAGTCGGTTCTCGTGTTTGTTTGTTTCTTTAGTTACTCAGTTCTGTTCTCTTTTTGGTTAGAATTTTGATTTATATTATAAATAAAGTCTCAATGCCTCTTGCGTTTGGGTCCTCTCCTTGTCTTCAAGTGACATAACAAACTGGCCAGATTGGACCCAGTAGAGGCAATGGGCATTATTTTCGGTCCAGCTCCAGTCCGAAAGGAATCGGTCTCTCAGGGCACCACCCAGCACAACAACGCTCTGGTGAGCTCCCAGGATGGTCAGGCCTTTCACATCTACTCAATGGAGCTGGCCAGTGAGCTTCACAAGTGGTGCTTTGATGAGACCCAGTTAAAACATCTCCTCCTTTTGGGCTTGGACAATCTGCTCAGTAATGTAGTGCTGGCCAAAATGTTAGTTTTGCCTTTTTGGGACTTTGTGAATCATGTCTGCTGGCTCGCAGAGGTGGAGATCCTGCTCAGGAGATGGAACTCCCATCCTGATTACTCCTCCCTGCCTGTGCCCTATCCATACCTGGGCTCTTTTTGGGCTTCTCACCGCTGCAGGAGGAAGAAGCTCACTGCGGCCCGCCAGGAGGCGGGGGAGCCTGCTGCTGACCACCAGGAGGTGGGGGAGCCTGCTGCTGACCGCCAGGAGCCGGAGGAGCTTGCTGCTGACTGCCAGGAGATGGAGGAGCTTGCTGCTGACCACCAGGAGGCGGAGGAGCCCGCTGCTGACCACCAGGAGGTGGAGGAGCCCGCTCCTGAGGCGGATGAGGCCTCTGCTGACCGCCTGGAGGCGAAGGAGCCTGCAGCTGACCGCCAGGAGGCGAAGGAGCCCGCTGCTGATGCCAGGAGGCGGAGGAGCACGCTGCTGACTGCCCGGAGGTGGAGGAGACCATTGCGGACCAGCAGGAGGTGGAGGGGCTCGGCCAAGAAGCAGATGACCCCATTACAGACTGCCAGGAGGGGTTCGAGTCCACAACATTGTTCCCTATGGCAGTAGTAGGAGGAGGAGACATGTTCCTAAGCCTGATGCTGCTGCAGCTTGCCTGGAGAGGTTGCAGATGGTGGATCTTCATCTGATATTAGAAACTTATGTGTGAGTCTGGAATCCTATTTGGCAGCAGGTGTAAATGATCTGATTCCAGCGATTACTGAAATTAAAGATATGTCTTTTGCCCACTACAGGGTTGATTTCATGCAATTTGTTTGTAATGCATTATGCCATTCTGTTTGCCATTTGTTGATGATGTGTGAATGAATAGATTATGGTACGTTTCAGATTTGAGGATGGTATGGAGCATGTTTTAAGATCTGTAGAAAGTGCTTCTTTAGCAGCAGGGTCTGCTTGTTCATTTCCAAGGATTCCACAATGGCCAGGTACCCAGCAAAAGTAAATATTAAAATTCTGTGCCTCCAGAGCTGACAATTTGGTTAGAATTTTTACAAGGGCTGGGTGGTCATTTTTGAGTGATGCAAGTGCTTGAAGACATGATTTTGAATCTGTTATTATTAAGACATTTCTCTGTTGTGTGGTCTTGTTGTGATCCAGTACTAGAATAATAGCATTGGCCTCTGTTGTGAAAACTGAGCTCAGATTGGGGATCCTTATTCCACTTTTTTGGTGACTGATCACATATGCAGCTGACACGTGATCAAGACTTTGATCTGTCTATAGGTGTGTGTGATGGAAACATCTCTTTGATATCCAGGAGTTGTTGAAGGTATTCATTCAGATGGGTTTCAGATTTTTGTTTTTTTGTGAAATCGAGGATTATTTTTGTTTTTTTTTTAGATTCCAGGGTGGGATACTGAAGAAGTATGTCTGTTCCAGTATGCTTAAGTCAACTTTTATGTTAAGTCAACTTTTATTCGTAGACCAGGAGGTTGGATATGCCTCGGTTTTCTCTCATATAGATATGAATATTGGGGTGAAAAGATTGCATGGTATGCTGGATTTTCTTTGTTGGTCTTTGAGTATTACAGGGCTAATCTGAGACGTCCGTTCTCTAGAGAAAGTTCATTAGCCTCTACATATAAACTTTGAATTGGTGTTGTTCTGAAGGCCCCCAGTGACAGAAGTATGCCTTGATGCTGAATTCTGAGTTCAGTTTAAACCGCGGCAGTGCAGTGGTGTGCACCAGAGACAGATATAAAAACAAAGACGAGCATTAAGCGCATACACTAAAGTCAAGCACACAAACACAACTGTTTGCAGGCTAGGTATATCAAACACATGACCATTTGTGCCTGAATGAAACTACGATCACGAAATTCTTTCACAAACACACACACATAGCAACGAGAGAGTTTATGTGTTATAACATGCCAACAAACAACATGAAAGAAGAGCTCACACCAAATATTGCACTGATTTGCACAGAACGGGAGATGTGCCTCAGAAAATAATGATGAGGCAGTGGTTCAGGAGATGTAGGCGATGTTTTCATGTAATTCTTTTTTTTTCATTGCCTTTCCTCTTGCGAGCTCTCCATTTCATTGGCTTTTGCTTATTGCTGGTCACTCGCTTGTCAGGACAGTTTGCACACTTGATGATAAAGGTTTGAAATTCATCATAGCGTTTGCGACACGGTCGTGCTCTTCTACTCGTAGAGAAAACACATGGAATAGTGCATACAAAATGCTTGATACATTTCTGAAGCAACATCCATACTATGTAAACCACTTTACTATCACCTGTGCAGGTGAGGAGAGGAGAAGCTGACAGCTGCACTCTCACAGAAGCAGATATATCTCACATCCTGGACCAGCAACTTCCAGTTGTGGTTATAGTTAAAAATTAAAATGAATAGGCATGGCACAGATTAACTTTAAATAATAATTAAATACTTTAAATGATTGACAATGCTTTATATATACACACTACCATTCAAAACTTTGGGGTCACTTAAAAACCTTTTGATCTGAAGGCGTATGCTTAAATGTTTGAAATTCGTTTTGTAGACAAAAATATAATTGTGCCAACATATACATTTATTTAATTACAAAACTAAAATGTTATTTAAAAAAAAAAAAAAAAAAAGTTCTTCAAATGGATGACTTGGACTGAATAATTAAGAAAAGCAGCCACTAAGTGCCCAGCATATAGATGGGATCTCAAATACTGTTTAAAAAGCATCCCAGGGTGATACCTCAAGAAGTTGGTTGAGAAAATGCCAAGAGTACATTTCTGCAAAATCTAGGCAAAGTATGGCCACATTTAAGATGCTAAAATATAACATAGTTTTGATTTATTTTGGATTTTTTTAAGTCACAATATAATTCCCATATTTCCATTTCTATTATTCCATAGTTGTGATGACTTTACTATTATTCTAAAATGTGAAAAAAATAAAATAAAATAAAAAAATAAATAAAGAATGAGTAGGTGACCCTAAACTTTTGAACAGTAGTGTGTGTGTGTGTGTGTGTATTTATATATATATATATATATATATATATATATATATATAAATAATCAGTTGAAGTATTTAATAGTATTCAGTGTGTTTTGATAGAACCAATATTTCTTTATACGGTTTTAAAGAAACTAACTGAAAACTTAAGATGTATAGTTAACTAAACTATAAACCATTTATTTAATCTTGTGGATATTCCATGTTTTCTTCACAGCTTGTACTGAATGTAAAAGGCCAGTTTATGTAATGTGACTCATTCTGATTTTTGAAAACAGCTGTTAAGTAAAAAGCTGAAAGGGGAAAAAAATAGAGTAAAAAAGAAATTTTGATGAAACTGAAAAATAAAATACATTGGATGACAAGAGGCATTGTGATGCATCGAGTTTATAATCAAATCGTTACCATCTGAATCATAACTGAATCAAATCATGAGGCCAGTGAACATTAACACATCTAGTGTCATGTACTATATTTTTTAATGTACAATGAGCTTAATGCAAGGCAAGCACGTTTCAGATAAATGCCCCTTTTCAGCTAAATTTAGTGTCGGATTTGGCTGTTGGAATAGATTAATATTTTAAATGGGTCGCATAAGCACAATGAATTTTGACTGTTTTCTGAGGGTTTCTTTTTAGACTAGTCAACTTTACCAACTAAATTAGTAAAAGATTGACCTACACTAAAAAAAAAAAAAATAATAATTTAACTTGTAAAAAGAGGCAATATTACTATGAGTACTTTCTACAAGTGAATACTGTGATGGTCTTTCTACTACAAAAAGTGTCATATAATTCAGTTTGTTATTTGGCATTTCTTTGTACATAAATACGTAAATTTGAATGGAAATACCAAAGTAATATTTACAATATATTTTTTTTTTTATCTTATAAACTGATGCAATTGAAACTGCCAAATGCAAGATAAATGTAGGCTACACAACCAGGTAATAGCTGTGCATGCGCTCTGACATCACAATTGGCACTCAGAGACGGTTGAGCTGGCAAGTTGTCCAACGAAAATCTCGAATCAGCGAATTTATCTCTTCACCTTCATTTATCTTTTTCAACTGAGGTAAGTGGTCGCAATTTGAGAAAAAATATTCGCTTACGAAGCCATTTAGTAACGTTTGCTGGCTTAAGGCAGTCGCACACCGGACAAGAAGCGTAGGACACAGCACAAGTATCAAACACAGGGCACGTCAGAAATTTGAGCAGTCTCCAGAGTCGTAGCTGGGCGCCATCCACAGACACTGAGTGGCAGGGGCGGTGTGTGTGTACCTTCATTGAAAACAGTTGTTTCGAATTTTAGAACGAGCCGTGACATCCACCAGACGCGTCGGGTGTGCGACCACCTTTATTTAACTTTCTACAGTCCTGGTGTGACCTGCCACTGCGCTTTCAAGCATTATCCATTTGTTTAATGGTAACGTTTGCAAACGTGGCTCTTCTTCATGCACATGAATAACTGATGTTACCAAGTTCAACAATTCGCTTGGGAGGCACCAATCTTCCACGCGTCGGTGTCTAACATATTGTGCACCGTTGTATGATATTGTTAATACGGCACTCATAAGCTGTGTAGAATCAGAACTAGCAATGCTCAATGCATGATTGAATCGCTCTTTTGAGTCAATTCTTACCAGTGAATTGGTCTAAATTGCTATGGAAGTGGACTGAATCAGATCGCAGTTCAGTCAGAATCATTTGGACAGTTCACACGCAGGCTCGTTTGAAGAGATTTTCTTACTCAGTAAAACAATAACGGGATGCTTTAGAAGAAAGAGAACAAAAACAGCGCTGGATCGATGAAGTGGATATTTCTTACAAACTAATGAAACAAAACCTGAAAATGCATTTTATGCATTCAAAACGTGTGTGCATTGTTTTGGCAGGAATAGCTGCACAACAATTTATATCCATTCCACAGACTGAGGATTCACCATTTCGCTAAAGTAGCTTATTCAAAGTAAGTTGACCACATACTCACTGTTCTACTTATACAATACAGACAGACAGATAGATAGACAGACAGACTCTCTATATATTTTTTCTTTCCCCCTAGGTGGCACGGTATGAGATGGGTGTGTACATTTATTTGCTTTGAATCAAACAAAAGGCTTGAACTGTTAAAACACTTAAGGCTCAAACATGGAAATGTTGGCTGCAGTCAATCGATCCCTTGTCTTTATGATGATTGTCCTTGTTCGTTTAAAACATGTAATGCCCTTCGGATCCATTTGTCCAGACACCACACAGAATCAATCGCACCATGGGAAGTCCTTTCATTTAGTTGTCTGCTGTGCAGTTCAACTTCCTTTTCTTCAGAGAGGCAATATTTAGCACATTAGCAGCCATCTGAGGATGTATGAGGTAGTAACGTGTATCCAAAAACTGCACCTTCAGGACAAACATTTAATCAACCTTTGCTACTCATAGACACAGGAAACACAGTCAACACTCCCTTGAAGATTTTAAAACTGAAGTCTTGAAAAAATATCCAAATCCCACTGTTTTCCATTATCATCCAGTGGTCTCTGAAGATGACACTAAACCTTTGGTAGAAGCACCAGAGGAAGTGGCCAACCCGCTCTACCCCGCTCTACCACCTGAGCTACAGCCGCCCCACACAGTGGCACAGTGGTGAGAGTGGTGGCTGATAATTTGGGAGTTCATTCTGTGGCAGGATTTGTTGAAAGCTTCACAAGATCGTATGTCTGCCAGTTTTGTTTTGGAGAGCAATCTGAATTTCAGACTACAAAAGATATGGACTTTATCAGCGGAGAGATAAAGAGCAGCATATACTGCATGTTCAGACAGCTTCATCAAGTCCTACTTGCACTCCTTGCTATGGTGTGAAAAACCTTTGTTCACTTTCAGAAAAGCTACATCATTTTGATGTAACTTCTGGTTAACCCCCAGATGTTTCATATGACCTTCATGAGGGTGTTGTTCCAGTAGAACTGGCGTTGTCATTGCATGCCTTCATCAAGAAGAAATATTTTTTCTCTAGTGGATCTCAACAATTGCATTTGTCAGTTCCCTTACAAGTGGAGTTTGATGCTTATTGCATCTTTTGCCTCTCAAAATAGGTTTAAAAGTATCTGAGGATGATGCAGTATGGCAGATGTTAATGACCTTAAAAGACATATTAGAACTTGTAATGTCCCCAATTCATACAGAGGAGAGCATTTGTTACCTTGACAGTAAGATTTCTGAGCACTGACACAGATTTCTAGAAGTTTTTTCCTTTTGAAAAGCTCCTCCCCAAACACCACTTTCTCGAGCACTACCACAAGCTCATTCGGGAATTTGGTCCATTGGCAGATGATGATATTTGTGGATGATGAGATTTGAAGCCAAACACGGCTTCAAGAAAATTTTCAGACAAATGGGCTGTTTCAGGAACATACTGCTGTCCCTTGCAAAGAAACACCAGCTTATGACTGCACTGCATCTCCATGAAGCAAATGAGATCAAGCCATCACTCTCAGTCACAAAAACGTCACATGACTTAAGATGTACTCAAGGATGGCATAAAAGATTTAGTGCAGTGCAGGTATCCATGTCACAGTGGTACATGTTGCAAATAATGTGTGCTTTTTGGGCACCAACAATGCACCTGGAATGTTGCTGTCATGGTTTCACTGCAACCTTGCCCAAATTTGTAGAGGTGTTACAGATTATTTTGGTTTGTTGTCAGACTATTAAGCACATGGTACAATGTGTGCCTCAGGAGCTATGAGTTAAAGCACATAGGCAACATGCAATTACTTGAGCAGAGAGAAACGGTTGATTTCTATCCCCTGACTGCTTACACTTTTGCAGGAAGACAAGTGGCTTCCTTGAACACCATATTTGCCTCTTCTTTTAGGTGTATGATTATTGAAGTTTTTGCAATAATGTACAAGTATGATTTTATATATATATATATATATATATATATATATATATAATGAATTCAATCTTTTCTTTCTGAGGCAGTTTCTTTAATTAGTTCTGCCCTCAGGCATTCCCAGTACTCTTCAGGTCCTTACAAGCATTATCCAAGAGACATTTAATGTTCCAGATTACTTTTCTCTAATGTACAAAGTCATGGAATTTGGGGGCCAGTTTTTTACTTTGAGCTCAATTGAAGATATACAGGATAAGGCTTCTCTGAAAGTGGTACAAACTGAACCGATCACCATAAATCTCAGTGCTGTGGAAGCATCACCTCTACCAGAAGAATCTGATTGCAGGTCGAGCAGTTCTCAGGACATCGTTCTTCTGTCTTCCTCTGATGAAAGTGCCACATTCATGCTGTTCTCAAACATGGTCAGCAAAGTTTGAAATAACTACCTTCTCCTTTGATGTGGAGCTCATGCTTGAGAAAGGAAACAAAGCCTACCAAAAGAATGGCACCCTCTTGAACAATCCAAGAGTGACAAGTAGCATCCTTGAGAAACTAGCAGAGACAATATTTCGTTACACAGCACACCCAACAGGTATCCAAGTTATGAATGTAGTAGAAGCCTTGGCCAAACAGTACCCATACCTCAAAGAGCCAGGGTCATTTAATGGCCTCTATGGATGGCAACAGAGGATCAAATATAAAATGGGCAATTATCTGGCAAAATTAAGAGGCCGTCAGCTTGCTTGTCCAGAGCTGGAGGTGAACTGTTTGAAAACAAAGATGACAAATGAAAAGCCTCCCCCCCCAAAGGCATGACAAGGGTCAAGAAGGCTGAAGTAAACTAACCATTTCATTTTGGGGAAACTAAGGAAATTATAGAGAAGAAGAGAGTTGATTACTCAATGAAATTCAGAAGACAGACAATCAGAGGGTTATTGGTGAGAAAATGGATAAGATTTTCTCATATTGAAGATCAGAAGTCATTAACCACTGCCCTGCTGTTCCAGCTTATGGAGAGATGGCCTGCTCTGTTCAGTGCATCTCGGGTAAACCTCAGTTCACTTTGTCCTGTCCCTTTATAGTTATGTGTAAATCTTTATGCAAGCATGGCTGCAAGATTATTAGAAAGTAATTTCTGTAAGTATATGTTTATTTCATAAGTGTAGCGTGCATGGTTGTCAAAAAAAAAGAAAGTAAAATGTGATTTATTTATTTTTTAAATCGAGTCTGCAACAAAATTTAAAGGTGCGAAAGTATGAGTTCAGGAGAATAACCACAATTCACCTGGAGTGAACCTTTTTGGGAAAACTGGACTTCTACACTCCAAAACTTCTGGCCATGTTTGAGACAAAGTGTGTGGTTGCAGGCACAAAAATAAGAAGTGTGCTGGATTCACTCAGTCAGGTAAAGTGTAAAAGTTTCATATTTACAGTCAGATTCTGCATGATCAATTAGAATTTTGGATTTGTTGACAGGATAGTATAGGTTATGGACAGAGATGCAAATTTTAGGAAATGTTCTTAATCAACAATCGTTAATGAATAAAAATCAATTAATTATTAACAATAACAAACTGTAAATGGTGAACAGCTTGACATAATGTTGCAGTTTTCTTCAATCAAAGCTTTATTTATACAAAGTTTTATTTTTGACTAACCAATCATTCTAATGATTGAAAACTGCAACATTGCATCAGAGATAAATTCCTTACTGTAGAAGGAAATGTGAAAACATGAAACAACCACCGAAGTATATGCATGTAGACTACTGTTCTAATATCATTTAAATAAATACACTTAAGAAGGGCGAGTATTGATATTTTCTTCTTGAATGAATAGTTCACCCAAAAATTTAAATTCTCTCATTTACTCACCCTCATGATATTTCAGGTGTGTATGACATTATTTCTTCAGCAGAACACATTTGAAGAAAAATATCTTAAAACAGTATGTCCTTAGAATTAAACTTTTTAAGCTCCAAAAATCAGACAATCAGTATAAACATCATCCATCCGCTTCTAAAGCGACACGATCACTTTTGTTGTGAAAAAGAGCAGTATTTAACATTCTTCTCTCGGTTGAGACATCCATGATAAGCACACAAACGCACCACTGTGAGTAAACAAACAGATAAAAATACAGATCTAAACCAAAACCAACAAAGCTTCTGTACAGCGTTCCTACTGCTAAGTTATAAACAGCGCTGCCTCAGTTCTTGTGTGTTTCATGTGCCAACACGATTACGTCACGCACATACCGTTGCTGACTTGAAGCATGATTTAAAGTTTTTTTTTTTTTTTTTGAAAGTACTTGAATATGTAACTTTTTAGCAAAAAAAACTATCGTGTCACTTTACGTCGAGTTCACACATCTTCCGTGAGCAGCACATTTTTGTTTCGCCACCCGTATTAACATATTTCACCATTCCCACTGCAAGCATGAGTCGTGAGGTGACGCGTCCCAGCTCTGGGTGCAGTACAACACTAAAATAATCAGGAGATTATTTTATTCATGCAGCACAAACGAAACTTTTACCGGCACAAACCAGCACAAACAAAGCGCAAACAAACAAGACTATTTGGGGTGAATTTGGAGCATGTGGGGGTGCTGAGTGACCTCAGAATGACCTATAAATATTCTTGTAATATCTAAAAATCTGAAGCAGCACAAACGGAAATTTTACCGGCACAAACCAGCACAAACGAAGCACAAACGATTGAGAATATTTTGCCGACGTTTTTCATTGGGTGGGGGGCCAACTTCACGCAGGTACTGAAGTGCTGTTTGGAAAAATGTAATAATCTCACAAACGTGTGTCTTCTGCTCGTGGGGTTCAATTACTTCCTGAACTTAGAATATTCCCCAAAGCTGAGTAGCACATTTGAAGTGTTTCAAAAGATCTTTCTTGAATAGGATGTTCTAAAATTTTCTCCAAAAGTCCATTCTTTGTGCTGAAAACTAATAATACAAGTCTGCTAGTTGTGTACTTTGTTTGACACTTAATACTTGCACTTTTACACGTTGTATTTGTTCCTTTGTGCAGTAAGTATAGTTAAGTATAATAGAGAAAATTTCAAGTATAATAGAGAAGAGACCGAACCAAAGAGACTGAGAGATGTAAAAAATCTAGAATCAAAGTGTGTGCGTGTTTACGTTTGAAGACTGCATGTGTGCAAGCACATACACATATTTGCTCATCTAATGTTTGGACAGGCTCCTGAACACTATTTTTTTTCTCTTTTTTGTAACTACATTCATTCATTCCTAATGTCTGGTCATTTCTGACCGGCAAATGACCAGACAGATGTGTGTGTGTGTGTGTGTGTGTGTGTGTGTGTGTGTGTGCGTGCGCGCATGTCTGAGGACACATACACTCACCCCCACATGCCCATTGGATTCCCAGACAACCTCTGAACCTTTGCTGCATTGGTAAAAATCATACTAAATTTCAGAGCTTGCCTAGGAAACCAAAGGATGTGCGTGTTTGTGTGTGTGTGTATGTGTGTGGGTGTGTGTATGAGTGTGTACACATGTCTGAGGACTTTATGTGTGCAAGTACACAAGCACATATGTGCTCATCAGATGGTTGGACAGGCTCCTGAACACAATTTGTTTTGATTTTTTAGCCCTGCCCTGCCCATTCATTTCCAATGGCTAAAACATGAAAACATTAAAAACTCATTTCCTTCAAAGAATGGCTAAAAACACATCTTTTCCATGAGCACTTAACCAGTCATTAAAAAAAATAAAAAAAATCTTGTTGCACTTTAATCTGTCTTGAATACTACTATTCTGATGCTAGTGAAACTTTGTAATACAGTCTCCTTAACATGATTCGCTTATAATGTACTCCTCTTTTGTAAGTCGCTTTGGATAAATGCATCTGCCAAATGAATAAATGTAAATGTAAAAAAAAAAACAAAAAAAAACATACATATATATATATATATATATATATATATATATATATATATATATATATATATATATATATATATACACACATATACATATATGTATTCTCTGTGGACCAAATAAAATAAAAATAAACATTCAAGCAAGTTACCAACTTAAATTAATTGCACATTTGGGATAATAATTAACTTTACAGTCCAGAACTCATTAGGGTCTTACTGAAATCAATACCGCCAACATGGTAATTGGTGTTCCAATGAGTGCAAAGCCATTACTGAATGATGTGATGCCTTCCATGGGGTACGGATTTAATAAACTTACTCCACTGAATGACAGTGCCGACCATTACAACAGCCAGTAAAATTCCTCTTTTTAGTTTTAATGAACTTCTAAAAGACACCAAACTAACAAACAAGTTGGAGGCAGACAAAGGGATTCATAATTAGCCTTAGCAGACCAGATCAAGCAGCTATAGTGGGGAGTGTCTATTTTACCACTTCTTGGTTAATCTTGGATAATGACGAATATACAAATTGAGTGTGAGTTTAAGATGCTAATCAATAGAAATGTGTGTGAGCGCTGGTTTGGGCTCAGATGGAAATTGTGTGTCAGCTCTGGAAACAAAGAGGTCTTCCACTGTGCTCTGATCAGTAATAAGTCTCCTGCGCTCTTCTCCGATAGAGTCTCTCTCTTTAGAGTTTGAGCAGGGCCATATGTAAGGTCAGAACCTCTTCAGACTGCTGAGCTTCAGAATCAAGCTGTGAGACACTTGTGCACATCTAAGGATGACAGCTTGTCTCTTATCTTCGGTGCAGCTCCCACTGCCCCTATTACTTTATCATTCCCTTTTTTCCTGGCTCTTTCCCAAAAACATTTCCAAATTCTGCAGCCAAGTGGTGTTATTCAAATACTGCAATGTTAAGCAAAACTGCCACTTGAGCTTTCTCTCTGTAAATAGCAAGATTAGAATCTAAATCCTTTGTTTCTGTGGCCACCCATGATCCCCACAGCTTGAGACATGACATTCCATTTTTAACTACAGCTTTAGTATGCTGAAACCAGACTCTTGTCATAGCTCCTCAAATTTGAATTAGACTTTGGCGAAAGCAGCCAGATCCAAAATAATTGACGTGAATAGCAGCCGAGTCTGGTCCAGGAGCCACCATAGGCCTTACTTTCACCTTTATGTTAAGTACACTACATAAACTGTGCACTCTTCTAAGTTGCACTCGTTTAAAGGTCACTTTTTCAAACTAGCGCACAAAATTTCAAGTAAGCATTTGTGACACAGTCAGCTGTGAGGGCCGCCCCACCTTCTGGACCAATCATGCCCTCTCCCACTGGGACTTATGGTACCATGGAACAGCTGGTACAAGCAGGTGGAAAGCAACTGGCCGGGTCAATAATTTTGCTCTGAAACATCGGTCCTACCCTTTGGAAGCTGCTGGCATTACCCATCCTGAAGTGGTGCATAGGAAAGTGACGATATTTGTTCAATTAAAAGGAATGCTCTGGCTTCAATACAAGTTAAAGGGTTGGTTCACTCAAAAATGAAAATTCTCTGAAAATGACTTGCCCTCATGATATCCCAGATGTGTGAGACTTTCTTTCTTCAGCAGAACACATTTGAACAAAAATAGAAAAATATCGGAGCACGTCCCTAAAAGTAGATGGTGATCAGACATTAGAAGCTCCAAAAAGAACAGACAGTCTGCATAAACGTCATCCATACGACTCAAGTGGTTAAATTAATGTCTTCTAAAGTGACACGATCATTTTTGGTACAAAAAATATAAATATTTAAGTACTTTTTAACTATAAAGCATCGCTTCCGGTAAGCAGCAGTATGCATCCGTGATGCAATCAGGTTGGCATGTTCACGTGATGTGCATGCGACACACCCGGAAGAGCAGCGCTGTTTACAACTGTGGAGGAGGAACGCTGTACAGAAGCTTAGCTGATTTTGGTTAAGATCTGTATTTGTATCTGTATGTACAAACAATTGTGGTAAGTCATGGCATCAGCTCATATTATTGCTTCCTGCATTACATGCCACATGTTTACTAAAGCTGCTTCCATCAGCAGTGAGGGATTCACATGTGATAAATGTAAGGAACTAGTCAGGCTGTGGAGAAGGTTAATGAGTTAGAGACCCGCATCTGAACGCTAGAGGAGGTCAGTGAAAAAGAGAAGCCAGTAGATACTGTTTTGGATGCGGGTAGTATAGCGAGCAACACACACACTTTGGTTCCGGCTGTAGAGCCACTGCAGCAGGGGGGTTGGGTGACGTCTCGGCAGCATACTTGCTCAGCAAAGTGACAACACTCTCCCATTCCTGTTAGGGTTTCCAATTGATTCTCCCCACTCAGTGATGCACCCACTGAGAATCATGTTGAAAGACCCTTGGTCATAGGTGATTCTATTGTAAGGAACGTGGAAATAGAGACTCCAGCCATCATCGTTAAAAGCAATTCGGGTGCCAGAGCATCTGACATCAGATCAAATTTACAAGTGCTGGCTAATGCTAAACATAGATTTTCTAAAATTGTTATTCATGTCAGCACTAACGATGTCCAGCTTTGCCAGTCGGAGATCACTAGAGATAATGTTAAAGTGGTGTGTGTACTTGCAAAAATGATGTCAGACTCTGTAATATGCTCTGGCCCTCACCCTGTTCATCGTGGTGAAGAGGTTTATGGTAGATTAGTGTCACTGAATGCCTGGATGTCTAAGTGGTGTCTGGAGAATAGCATAGGATTTAAAGACAATTGGAAGAGTTTTTGGGGTAGACCTGACCTGCTAAATAGAGATGGACTCCATCCCTCCAGGGAAGGTGCCACTCTCCTCTCTAGTAATTTGGCTCATAGTCTTAATAGTGATAGTATTTGACTAACTGGGGCCCAGGTCAGGAAGCAGACAAAATGGCTAATCCGAACATCTGCTAGCTGCCTTGAGACGTCACACAGGTCACATAAACTACAACACATAGAGACTGTATCACCTAGATATCATATAGAGACTGTGTCTGTTTCCTGAACTACTAAATAATTTAGAAAAAAACTGATTAAGATAAACATCATATAAAGATAGGGCTACTAAACATTAGACCTCTTTCAACCAAAGCACTAATTTTAAATTATTACAGATCATAGTTTGGATGTGCTCTGTTTGACTGAAACCTGGGTTAAATCGGATTAATATATTAGTTTAAATGAATCTACTCCCCCAGGTTATTGTTATAAAATGAGCCTCATCTGAAGGGTCGAGGAGGAGGTGTTGCTACAATTTACAGTGATGTTTTTGCTGTTACTCAGAGGACAGGATATAAGTTTAAGTCTTTTGAACAAGTAATACTTAATGTAACACTGACAGATATAAATAAAATATCTGTCATCTTTTGCCCATGCTACAGTATACAGATCACCCAGGACTGATTCTGATTTCCTTGGTGAATGTGCACATTTTCTACCAGATCTAGTAGTTACAGTAGATAGAGCTTTAACTGTTGGTGACTTCAACATTCACACAAATAATGAAAATGACACATTGGGATTAACATTTATCGATATTCTCAACATGCTTGGAGTCAGACAAAATGTGACAGGCCAACTCATCGCAATAATCATACATTAGATTTAATTCTGTCATATGCAGTTGATGTTGATACTTTAGAAATTCTACAGCAGAGCGATGACATCTCAGATCATTACCTTGTCTCTTGTATGCTGCGATCAGCTAATGTTACTCAATCTACACCATGCAATCATTCAGGTAGAAAAATTCTTTCGACCACTAAAGATAGCTTCACTAATAATCTTCCAGATCAATCTCATACACTCAGTAAGCACCAAAGTCTAGAAGAACTTGATGAAATAACAGAAAATATAAATACAATCTTCTCTAGCACTCTTGATAGTGTGGCCCCACTTTAAGGCTGCCCCCTAATAGTTGACCAAACGTTAGTCGATGAGAAGAGTCTTGGTCGACTAAGTTTTGATCGGTCGGTTGGTCGCAAAAAAAATAAAATAAAAAACTCCACAGGAAAATGACGAACACTGGTATTATCGCTGGTTGGATGCTAGGTGGTACTATGGGGTAATTTTCATTTAGCAGGGTTAGGGTTAAACCTACACAATAAAGCAATTTTTATTTATTTTAACTAAATGTGTGTTGTTCAAGGTTTTGAAAGATGGCTTTACAACAGTTGAGAAGGGAAACATCTCTTTTGAAACTAACCTACTTCATCTGTGCATTCTCTACCGGTCTGGTATTTCGTTTTTCAGGAAAACACATCATGTGTGTGAATAAATTAATTGTGTTCCCTCCTTGAGGATATACAATTGTGCTCAAAAAGTGTGCATGCCCTGGAAGAAATTTTGGCATTGATTTTGAAAATATGACTGATCATTCAAAAAAACTGTCTTTTATTTAAGGATAGTGATCATATGAAGCCATTTATTATCATATAGTTGTCTGTCTACTTTTTAAATCATAATGATAACAGAAATCACCCAAATGGCCCTGATCAAAAGTTTACATACCCTTGAATGTTTGGCCTTGTTACAGACACACAAGGTAACACACACAGGTTTAAATGGCAATTAAAGTTTAATTTCCCACACCTGTGGCTTTTTAAATTGCAATTAGTGTCTTTGTATAAATAGTCAATGAGTTTGTTAGCTCTTATGTGGATGCACTGAGCAGGCAAGATACTGAGCCATTGGGAGCAGAAAAGAACTGTCAAAAGACCTGCGTAACAAGGCAATGGAACTTTATAAAGATGGAAAAGGATATAAAAAGATATCCAAATCCTTGAAATGCCAGTCAGTACTGTTCAATCACTTATTAAGAAGTGGAAAATTTGGGGGTCTCTTGATACCAAGCCAAGGTCAGGTAGACCAAGAAAGATTTCAGCCACAACTGCCAGAAGAATTGTTTGGGATACAAAGAAAAACCCACATGTAACCTCAGGAGAAATACAGGCTGCTCTGGAAAAAGACGGCGTGGTTGTTTCAAGGAGCACAATACGATGATACTTGAACAAAAATGAGCTGCATGGTCGAGTTGCCAGAAAGAAGCCTTTACTGCACCAATGCCACAAAAAAGCCCGGTTACAATATGCCCGCCAACACCTTGACAAGCCTCACTGCTTCTGGCACACTGTAATTTGGAGTGACGAGACCAAAATAGACCTTTATGGTCACAACCATAAGCGCTATGTTTGGAGAGGGGTCAACAAGGCTTATAGTGAAAAGAATACCATCCCCACTGTGAAGCATGGTGGTGGCTCACTGATGTTTTGGGGGTGTGTGAGCTCTAAAGGCACGGGGAATCTTGTGAAAATTGATAGCAAGATGAATGCAACATGTTATCAGAAAATACTGGCAGACAATTAGCATTCTTCTGCATGAAAGCTGCACATGGGATGCTCTTGGACTTTCCAGTACGACAATGACCATACGCACAAGGCCAAGTTGACCCTCCAGTGGTTACAGCAGAAAAAGGTGAAGATTCTGGAGTGACCATCACAGTCTCCTGACTTTAAAATCATCGAGCCACTCTGGGGAGATCTCAAACATGCGGTTCATGCAAGACGACCAAAGATTTTGCATGACCTGGAGGCATTTTGCCAAGACGAATGGGCAGCTACACCACCTGCAAGAATTTGAGGCCTCATAGACAACTATTACAAAAGACTGCACGCTGTCATTGATGCTAAAGGGGGCAATACACAAAATTAAGAACAAAAGGTATGCAGACTTTAGAACAGGGGTCATTTAATTTTTTTTCTTTGTTGCCATATTTTGTTTTATGAATGTGCCATTCTTTTATAACCTACAGTTGAATATGAATCCCATAAGAAATAAAAGAAATGTGTTTTACCTGCTCACTCATGTTTTCTTTAAAAATGGTACATATATTATCAATTCTCCAAGGGTATGCAAACTTTTGAGCACAACTGTATATATATATTTATTCGGGGGCTTCAAAAAATGTTCCAGGGCTGAGAAAGAATGTTATAAGTAAGATTGCTAACATTGTTCTACATTACAGAGAAATACTAAACTGTAATAATGAACCTTTAAAATATAAATTTTTCAAGCGCATGCACATAGTGAGCCGCTGCGACACTGGCAAAAGCGGTAATGATTCTGAATGTGTCAGAAAAACCAGCAAGGAGACTGTCTGAACATTTTTTAAATTTACAGAGAGAAATGCACATTAGGGTTGTGCCGACAGAAATGATCTTGGGGATCAACGGTGGTCAGAGTGATCGCCAATAGCTGATGCCTTTGATGATGTCAAGATTATATTTGGCTCGTTTTCCCATTAATGTATTAAATTATTATTATTATTATTATTAAGCTATTATTATTATTAAATTAATATTACAAATAATTTGCCCGTAGACACATACAGGTGCATCTCAATAAATTAGAATGTTGTGGAAAAGTTCATTTATTTCAGTAATTCAACTCAAATTGTGAAACTCGTGTATTAAATAAATTCAATGCACACAGACTGAAGTAGTTTAAGTCTTTGATTCTTTTAATTGTGATGATTTTGGCTCACATTTAACAAAAACCCACCAATTCACTATCTCAAAAAATTAGAATACATCATAAGACCAATAAAAAAAACATTTTTAGTGAATTGTTGGCCTTCTGGAAAGTATGTTCATTTACTGTATATGTACTCAATACTTGGTAGGGGCTCCTATTGCTTTAATTACTGCCTCAATTCGGCGTGGCATGGAGGTGATCAGTTTGTGGCACTGCTGAGGTGGTATGGAAGCCCAGGTTTCTTTGACAGTGGCCTTCAGCTCATCTGCATTTTTTGGTCTCTTGTTTCTCATTTTCCTCTTGATAATACCCCATAGATTCTCTATGAGGTTCAGGTCTGGTGAGTTTGCTGGCCAGTCAAGCACACCAACACCATGGTCATTTAACCAACTTTTGGTGCTTTTGGCAGTGTGGGCAGGTGCCAAATCCTGCTGGAAAATGAAATCAGCATCTTTAAAAAGCTGGTCAACAGAAGGAAGCATGAAGTGCTCCAAAATTACTTGGTAAACGGGTGCAGTGACTTTGGTTTTCAAAAAACACAATGGACCAACACCAGCAGATGACATTGCACCCCAAATCATCACAGATTGTGGAAACTTAACACTGGACTTCAAGCAACTTGGGATATGAGCTTCTCCACCCTTCCTCCAGACTCTAGGACCTTGGTTTCCAAATGAAATACAAAACTTGCTCTCATCTGAAAAGAGGACTTTGGACCACTGGGCAACAGTCCAGTTCTTCTCCTTAGCCCAGGTAAGACGCCTCTGACGTTGTCTGTGGTTCAGGAGTGGCTTAACAAGAGGAATACGACAACTGTAGCCAAATTCCTTGACATGTCTGTGTGTGGTGGCTCTTGATGCCTTGACCCCAGCCTCAGTCCATTCCTTGTGAAGTTCACCCAAATTCTTGAATCGATTTTGCTTGACAATCACAAGGCTGCGGTTCTCTTGGTTGGTTGTGCATCTTTTTCTTCCACACTTTTTCCTTCCACTCAACTTTCTGTTAACATGCTTGGATACAGCACTCTGTGAACAGCCAGCTTCTTCGGCAATGAATGTTTGTGGCTTACCCTCCTTGTGAAGGGTGACAGTGATTGTCTTCTGGACAACTGTCAGATCAGCAGGCTTCCCCATGATTGTGTAGCCTAGTGAACCAAACTGAGAGACCATTTTGAAGGCTCAGGAAACCTTTGCAGGTGTTTTGAGTTGATTAGCTGATTGGCATGTCACCATATTCTAATTTTTTGAGATAGTGAATTGGTGGATTTTTGTTAAATGTGAGCCAAAATCATCACAATTAAAAGAACCAAAGACTTAAACTACTTCAGTCTGTGTGCACTGAATTTATTTAATACACGAGTTTCACAATTTGAGTTGATTTACAGAAATAAATGAACTTTTCCACGACATTCTAATTTATTGAGATGCACCTGTATACTCACGCTTGATGAAACACACTTTATTATATTATTAAGAGCAGATAACTGAACTAAATAATTTAAATAAATGAATTTCATTTTCAAGGCTAAATCACTAAATCAAGAATATTCACCGATCCCTCAGCCTGGGTGTTGCCGATGTAATTGGATACTGCGAGATCAGGTAAGTGCAGCTGAAATGCTATGCACGACATCTGACATAGAAGAGGGCTCCCTTTTTAGCGATACGTGTAGAAATGTGCCCCTGAGAAACCCAGGGACACACGCTAGGAGTCGAGCTGCCCCTAGTGGTACAGTCTCTGACTTCGTCCTCCAAGACACCTTTCAAAATTCTCCAGCGGCCCGCTGGTTGGATGCAGGTGCCCCTCCTTACATTTGCCCTCCTCAGTCAGTTTTCAGTCACGCCACCTTGCGTTTCAAACCGATTGATTCCACACAACGTAGGGGGGACAATTATTTTCAAGCCCAAAGTGGTGTAAGCGGCTCGAATATCCCATTAGCCAGGGAGCCGTATGCAACCCGGGGTCCACCCACACGCGTCGACTGGACTCCTTCCCCACCACGAAGGGGAGGAAGTCGTCCTCATCACTATAGCGATCCGAGTGACTATGATGTTTCAGATGACTCGGACGACCCGTGGTCATACCGACACCAACGCTTGCGCATCCGACAACTCGAGTCCCTCGCAGGGGACATAGAACGCTTTGACCCAAGTAATCGAGATTCAAACATCGACAATTATCTTAGGGAAATTGAGCACTGCCTGATTGATTTGCCTTACGCTTCGTCACGCGAAAAAATAAAGCTTATATGGAAGACCACAGTAAGGAGTGTCCATGCGTTCATGGAAACGCTACCGACTGGTACAAGAAACCGCTACTCAGCTCTGTGTAAAGCCCTACGTGAGGAGTATTCGCTGTATGTCGACGAAGCCTCCGCTACCATTGCTGCTTTCGCCGTCACCCAGAAGAGGCACGAGCCTATAGACGAATATTATAGACGCCTGAGAACCACGTACTTCCAAGGAAATAACGAACCAGGTCTGGAAAGGGAACGAGCTTTCAAGTCTCTTTTCCTTCACAACCTCCACGAGTGCGTGCGATATGACGTCACGATGCACTGTAGAATGGGCAACCCCACCAGCAGGAAATCAGAAAGTACACGCAACTGGCATGGAAGACACACGTGCGCCCTGCCCGAGGGCACGAAGGCAATGCCAGAGCCCTGGGGATCCAAGCCTCGTATGCAGACCTAGCGTTTGAAGGCAACGAAACGCCTTGCGTTAAGGTGAATTCTAGAACAGGACCCCAGAGGCGCCGATCACCCCGCCAGAAGGGTAGACAACAGAACCAGGGGGGTGGTGACCAGACACACCCCCAGGGTCACGGCAGGCCTAAACAACAAAACGTTCGCCGGCCGAAAGGAAATACACAGTTTGAACGATAACCCAAACAAGAAGGTGAGTGGGTAGGCAAGGTTTCAAATCCCCTCAGAGAACAAGATTTGAGAGAGGAAATGGAGGATATTAGGAGAAGCTTGACTGAGTTAGTAACTAAGCTTGACGTGCTCCGTTGTTCACGAGGTCCGTCGACCTCCTCAAAGGAACACGGCACTGAAACCCCGTCAGTATGACTAGGCGATGTACCCCCTCCCGTTAACGCCAAAGTTTACTTTGTAGGTCGGGAAAAGGGGAACAGTGTCCGAGTTGCTCCCCAAAACAGTCACTCATAACATGCCACACCCTCCTTTTCTGACCTTCTTGGGCAATCTGTACCATAAGGGCAACGCCTGACACATGGGTCATTCAGCTCCCGCACACTACTCGACACCAGTTTCGAAATAGTCTAATGGGTTCCAACACCTTCGCAGAGGTGGCTAGAGCAAAGCTCTCCTTGGCAAACCATTATAGACCAAGACCTGCAACGTAAGCATCACAAGCTACATGCAAGATAGGTCGTCTATCACAAAACGGGCCTGGATTGACACTTTTCAAGGGATGATGCTAACAGACCCTGTTTACATATGTCCCATTAATACGGAACCACTGTTAGTTGGTCAGGACCTACTGAACCGATTGGCTCCGCTCATTGACTGCCGTCGTGGACACATGTGGGCTCAGGTTGATATACCGAGACCACTTGGTTCAGAAAACAGTTCGCCAACTTCAGATGCACACGTCGCCATTGTCCAAAAATCCAGCAGAGACGACGACTCCAATAAAAACAATTACAGGGCCTGGGTAAAACCCTTCAGGGTACTATAGTCACTGTACATTTGCACTCCGTTCTTATCAATAACACTTTGCACGCTTTAGGGACTTTGTCAGAGAAAACAACATTATGCGTGTATCGTTAGAGATCTAATGCAGGACCTCCTCAGGGAAATTAGCTCCTCAGTCAACAGTCTGAGTGGTGGAAGGATTCCAGCATACCTGGTCTCCCTAGACCTTGTCGAACAAATCCTTAGATCTGCTACTATCTCCGTTGTGCAACCTTCACAGATACACTTGGCATATAGTTTTGGCATTGCAATTCCAATCCGTGTAAATCCTCAGAACCTCAAAATAGGATTTATCCTCAATCTACCATCATAGGCAGAATATATATAGACTAAAATCTGTATTTAATGTTGGTTTTCAGAGAGGTAATGCACAGATTCACCTCAAAACACCACCAACACTCGCCTACCATGATGAGGACCCCTCGCTCTAACTTATCTCTAAGCTAAACATGTGTACCAAGACAAAGTACATTCATTGGGTTTGTCAAAACGCAACCCCTTTGTTAAGAGAGGTGACTAACTACCTCCCTGAACAAGTGTCATGGTGGCATGTCCATCAAAGATGAAGGAACAGAGACAAAGGTAGAGCGAGCAGGCAGTCGCTGGCTCGTTAACACACCAGCCACCGAAGTCATACGACTGCCATGATACAGCCACTAAACTAAGGCCACTAAACCGAACGGTTTTCTTAATGGTTCCCCAAGGAGCCATCATGCACATTGACGATATTGTCCTCCATCATCTCAACGTCGACAAAAATGATGCAGAAATTGAGATCATGGATACATTTAGAGGTCACAGCCTCACCTTTGATGACACCCTTCAACAGCAGTTTCAAGCTAAAGGGATGGAATTAGTGAAGTTCAGTCTCAAACCGACTGGCTTGACCACTATATTTCATAGTCACATAAGCAGATCGTCATCTTACCGAGAACACCCTATCAGTTTGGTTGCCCTCTGGCTCCTCCTTAGTGGTTGGATCATCATCGCAATTATTGCACACACCATGTACAGGTACATTCAACACCTACAGGCCAGACTGGACTCACTTCTCATACAGCCGCATTTTACATACCAGTCTGAGCCCCTCCCACAGGTTAACCCCATCATTTCCAAGGATAAGCCTTTTAACCTTTAACCCTCCTTTCCTCTAACATTTTGTTCCTAGTAACCAATGTCAGGTTCTACTTTGATTTTGTGTTATGACCAAAGAACAACAAAGGATTGTGTTACGGTTAATGCTGTGCCTTCCAATAACTTGAAATGTTTATGTGTGATGAATGTAGTTTTAGATTTAGCTAGAGGTTCTATGCCCAGATGTGCCTCAATCTCTGTCCAGACGATAAAGCCTCTGTGAACTCTAATGAACTGTATGGACTGTGCAACCATTTTTCTTTCCTATCAGGAATACATGGATGGCGTAACCCACAGGTTACTGTGAACCGACAAGAACTGTTCGGCCCTTCAGTTGCTCTAAAGATGCTGGACAACAACCAACTCTTCAGGACAAAGGGGGGAATGTTGGGCCTCATGTATTCAGATAGAAGACAAAGGCAGGCCTAACAGTCATAAAAACATAACTCAAGCCCTCACACCAAGTCGTAAATCTTCCTGATAAAAATCGCGCCAAAATCAAACAAAGGGAGTCCAAAACAGACTACAAATCCATGAAGCCTTGCTCACTAAAGGATCGAGCTCTCAACTCCTACTGGATGAGGCACAAAACAGAACGTCCCTCAAACATGACATCATCAGGAGTTGAAATACCTCTAAAATGTTTCGTGAGTTACTTCCAGCGACTTTGTTCACCAAATATAGATGTAGTTTTTTTTGCTGCTCTCCGGTGCAACCTCGTGGCACAAGGAAGTAATGTCCGACTTGAAACTGTAGCCATACAATCTCCATCTCGCTGGACGAGTTGAGATTACTCTGTGTTCAACTGAACACTCTAACGGATCCGAAGGAGACCGCCGAGCAATTCGCATCTTCATCCGTTTGCCTACAGAAGTGAAGAGATTAAAGATTTCTCTTCCATCTTCAATCAATTCGACATTTCTGAGTTCTCCGCCAGCCCTCCGACAATCAACAGCCGTACCGCCTGCCGACAGAGCGAGGAAACGGCCTCCCGTCATCACCCGAGCCTCAAGGAACTGGGTCAAAGTTAAAGGACGGAGGAAAACACATTCTACCTGTGTCCTCATGCAATACAAGTAAGAGGTTTACGTCTGGGCAGAGATAGAATATTATAGCGTGTTATTCTTGTGTTTCAAGGTTTTTGCTTGTACAGTTTACGGATCGCCATGTCCGCTCATTATTAATACTCAGGGTATTAATTATCACAAATTTGTTTTGCTGTATTGTGGTCCAACCAAATTGGATTGTGCAATTTCGCCATCGCGGGTGAGACAGAAACTGAGTTCATCCATTAGAGTCAAATAACGCAGGACTTTTACGAGCCCCGCTCGTAAAACCGCGTCTCTGAGTGATGAACACAGCTGCTTTCTCTCCCACTATCGCGAAATCGGCTTTAGGGCTGTCACTTAATCATCACTCTCTCTCTCTCTCTCTCTCAAAAAAAGCTAACATTGATTCTCATCAATGTTCTATTGATTTTAATAATTAGTAATTATCTTTGATAATTATTCATTATTGCTAATAACCAAACTTGCTCCTAAATGTAGTACACTACATTTACTGGAGCCCCATATGAGGTTTTAATGAGTTAGATCCAATTAATTAATTTAAATATTAATTAATAACTATAGAAATAATTATTAATTATTAATTATTTCTGATAGTAACACTGATCTAAACAACCGGTAAAGCCCTACATTACTATTATTCTAAAATGTGAAGAAAAAAAATTATAGTAAAGAATAAGTAAATGTTTCAAAACTTTTGACCAGTAGTGTGTGTGTGTCTGTGTGTGTGTATATATATATATATATATATATATATATATATATATATATATATATATATATATATATATAATTAAATTAATATCATGAATGTGCGACAACTAGTCGACTAATGGCTTAAACTAACGCCTACTAGTCGACTAGGACAATCTTTGGTCGTGGGCAGCCCTACCAACCTTCGATTAAAGAAAATTAAGGAAAAAAGCCCCGCACCATGGTACAATGATCACACTCATGCTCTCAAGAGAGCAGCTCAGAAAATGGAGCGCAATTGGAAGAATACAAAATTAGAGGTATTTCACGGTGCATGGAACGATAGTGTCTGTAGCTACAGACAGGCACTAAAAGCTGCCAGGTCAGCATATTTTAGCAATCTCATAGGAAATAACCACAACAATCCTAGATGTTTATTCAGTAATGTGGCAAAATTGGTTAGGAATAAAGCTTCAACTGAACCAGATACTGTCACAGCACAATAGTAATGACTTCATGAATTTCTTTACTGATAAAATTTAAATAATCAGAAATAAAATTGGAATTATGCAATCATCTGTCACAGTACCTCAGAAAACAGTGTCTCATAATTTTCCTCACGTGCAACTTCAATCCTTCGCTGTCATAGGTCATGAAGAGCAAACAAAACTTAACAAAACATCAATAGCCACAACATGAATGTTAGATCCAATACCAACTAAGCTCTTAAAAGAGGTATTCCCTGTAATCTCAGAACCTCTTCTTAATATTATTAACTCCTCACTATCCTTAGGACATGTCCCAAAAAACTTTAAAATGGCAGTTATCAAACCGCTTATTAAGAAGCCACAACTTGATCCTAGAGAATTGGCCAATTATAGACCGATTTCAAATCACCCGTTTATGTCGAAAATACTAGAAAAGCTTATGTCCTCCCAATTATGTTCATTTCTACAGAGAAAAAGCATATATGAACAATTTCAGTCAGGACTTCAGCCACACCACAGTACAGAGACTTCACTTATCAGAGTTAATAATGACTTGCTCTTATCATCTGATCGCGGCTGCATTTCTCTTCTATTGTTTTTAGATCTTAGTGCTGCATTCAACACGATAGATCATGATATTCTCTTGAATAGGCTAGAGAATTATGTTGGCATTTGTGGACTTGCATTAGCATGGTTTAGGTCCTATTTAGCAGACCGCTACCACTTTGTCTTTGTAAACGAGGAATTGACAAATAAAACAAAGTATGGAGTGCCACAGGTATCAGTTTTAGGGCCTCTGTTTTTCTCCTTATATATGCTTCCCCTGGGAGATATCATCAGGAATCATGGAATAAGTTTCCACTGTTATGCCAACAATACCCAACTTTATATTTCTTATAAACCCGACGGAATTTCACAATTCTCCAAATTAGCAGAGTGTATCAATGAAATCAAAGATTGGATGGCCAGAAATGTCCTTCTACTCAATTCTGACAAAACAGCGGTACTAGTTTTTGGACCAAAAACCTCTAAAAATAAGCCGCTAAAACATAATTTGACTCTCGATGGATGTACATCGTCTTCAACAGCGAAGAACTTAGGTGTTATATTTGATACCAACATATCATTTGAAAATCACATTTCCAATGTTTGTAGAACAGCATTCTTCCACCTAAGAAATATTGCTAAGTTACGACACCTGCTCTCTATTGCTGATGCCAAAAAATGAATGCATGCGTTCATAAATTCAAGACTAGATTATTGTAATGCATTACTGGGAGGATGTCCTGCAAGTTCAATAAATATACTTAAATTAGTTCAAAATGCAGCAGCCAGAGTGCTGACTAGAACCAAGAAATATGATCATATTAGACCCATTTTATCGTCGTTACATTGGCTACCTGTTAAATTTCATATTAATTTAAAAATTCTGTTAACAACATACAAAGCTTTGAATGGTCTAGCTACACAGTACTTAAGTGACCTTCTACCACACTATATTCCATCATGTTCATTACGATCGCAAAACTCTAGCCTGTTAATAGTTCCTAGAACATCAAAATCCACAAAAGGAGGTAGATCCTTTTCCTATATGGCTCCTAAACTATGGAATAATCTCCCTAACACTATTCAAGATGCAGACACACTCACTCAGTTTAAGTCTAGACTAAAGACTCATCTATTTAGCCAGGCATACACCCAATTTATTCTTCACCACACAATTAGGCTGCTTTAGATAGGTCTGCCGAAACCTGAAACATTGATCATGATCTATAAATCTGCAAAAAATTGAATGGCATCTACGCTAATATTATTCTATTTGTTTCCATGTCTCAACCTTAGGACTCCTATCCCGAGGTCACCAGAACTGACCGGATCCAGCTCCATTCCTTCTTGGTATCGGACTCCACTGCTATGTGGCTCTGAGTGATGACGACAAAATGGAGCCAGTGCCAGCCAGACATCACTTCAGTCTATTATGATGGACCTCAGAGGATGATCTGATGCCAACTCCAACCATAAGACATGGGAAACTTCATATGCCACTGCCTGAACCTTGGATTTAGGATAGACCTCACCGAAATTACCAGCTGGTTGAACTGTGAAGCACCTCACTGATCTCGGCCTCCATCACCTTGGTCTAATAATGGACTACTCTTAAAATGGAATACATAGACCATCAATAAATTGCCAACAAAAGCCTTCATCAGCCAACTAACAAAGGACAATGCATCTATATGAACTTTTGCAGTTAATCCAGGATGAACTTCAAAGACATTAGTCATTAATCTTTACAGTTTTGACAAAATCTTTAACACTCACTTAGTTTACTCATTTTAAACCATGACTTGCACTGCACATAAATAAGTAATATTGGCATTATATTCATGCTGTTAGCCAGAGGGGAACTGGCCCCCACAGTGAGCCTGGTTTCTCCCAAGGTTATTTTTCTCCATTAACCAACATCTAATGGAGTTTTGTGTTCCTTGCCATAGTCACCTTTGGCTTGCTCACTGGGTTTCTAAATACAATTATTATTTAATTACTTATTTTTATACACACTTCATAATTATATTTAATCAAACTACACAATGATGACTAAGACTTCATAGATATTACGGTTTAATTTTCTGTTAATGCATGATTTTCTGTAAAGCTGCTTTGAAACGATGTGTGTTGTGAAAAGCGCTATACAAATAAAAATGACGACTTAAAAAAAAATTATTACTTGATATTTTCACAATAGTGCATTTGTGTGCTTATCCTGGATGTCTCAACTGAGAGAAAAATGTGAGATTACGTCCGTAACATGCAAATGCATCACACGAGAGACCACGTAATCTCAGCACTCGTGTGACGTGAACGCATAAGCCTGTTGTTATCATTAAATAAGCGGAAGCGATGCTTTATAGATAAAAAGTACTTAAATATTGATTTTTCGCACCAAAAAGCGATCTTAGCAATTTAGAAGACATTAATTTAGTCATCGGAGTCGTATAGATGACGTTTATGCTGACTGTCTGTGATTTTTGGAACTTCAAAGGTCTGATCACTATCCACTTGCATTTTAAGGACCTACTGAGTGGAGATATTTTTTCTACTTTCTTTAAATGTGTTCTGCTGAAGAAAGAAAGTCACACACATCTGGGATAGTATGAGGGTGAGTAAATTATGAAAGAATTTTCATTTTTGGGTGAACTAATCATTTAAGCTCGATATCAGTATTTGTGGCATATCATCAATTACCACAGAAATTAATTTTGACTCGTCTTTCAGTTTTTGTTTTTCAATTTTTTTATATACTGTATATTTAAAAAATATATATATTTATTAATATTTAATCATGTTATATATATATATATATATATATATATATATATATATATATATATATATATATATACACACACACACACACACACACACACCAACACACACACACTGGCTGCCAAAAGTTTGGAATAATGTACAGATTTAGCTGTATTGGAAGGAAATTGGTACTTTAATTCACCAAAGTGGCATTCAACTGATCACAAAGTCAGGACATTACTGATGTAAAAGAAAAACAACACAATCACTATTTGAAAAAAGTCATTTTTGATCAAATCTAGACAGGCTCCATTTCCAGCAGTCATCACTCCAACACCTTATCCTTGAGTAATCATGCTAAATTGCTAATTTGATACTAGAAATTCACTTGCCATTATATCAAACACAGTTGAAAGCTATTTGGTTCATTAAATCAAGCTTAACATTGTCTTTGTGTTTGTTTTTGAGTTGCCACCATATGCAATAGACTGGCATGTCTTAAGGTCAATATTAGGTCAGAAATGGCAAAAAATAAAACAGTTTTCTCTAGAAACTCATCAGTCAATCATTGTTTTGAGGAATGAAGGCTATACAATGCTTGAAACTGCCAAAAAACTGAAGATGTCATACAAAGGTGTACACTACAGTCTTCAAAGACAAAGGACAACTGGCTCTAGCAAGGACAGAAAGAGATGTGGAAGGCCAGATATACAACTAAACAAGAGGATAAGTACATCAGAGTCTCTAGTTTGAGAAAGAGACGCATCACATGTCCTCAGCTGACAGCTTCATTGAATTCTACCCGCTCAACACCAGTTTTATGTACAACAGTAAAGAGAAGACTCAGGGGTGCAGGCCTTATGGGAAGAATTGCTAAGAAAAAGACACTTTTGAAACAGAAAAACAAAAAGAAAAGGTTAGAGTGGGCAAAGAAACACAGACATTGGACAACAGATAATTGGAAAAGAGTGTTATGGATCTTAACCCCATGTAGCTTTTGTGGGATCAGCTAGACTGTAAGGTGCGTGAGAAGTGCCCGACAAGACAGCCACATCTATGGCAAGTGCTACAGGAAGCATGGGGTGAAATGTCACCTGAGTATCTGAACAAACTAATAGCTAGAATGCCAAGGATCTGCAAAGCTGACATTGCTGCACATGGAGGATTTTATGATGAGAACTCATTGAGTAGTTTAAGAAGTTCTGAAAATTTTTTTTCAAATTGTAATAGTAATTTTTAACGTTATTAATGTCCTGACTATACATTGTGATCAGCTGAATGCCACTTTGGTGAATAAAAGTACCAATTTCTTTCCATAAGAGCAAAATCAGTACATTATTCCATACTTTTGGCCACCAGTGTACATGAAGACTCCAGCTTTGATCTTTGCCTCAGACAGCTTAGGGAAGAAGTCTTGAAGGTACTTGAAGGCTGCCGACTCCTTATCTAGAGCTCTGACAAATTGTTTCATAAGGCCCAATTTGATGTGCATTGGTGGCATCAGCACCTTCCGGGGGTCCACCAGTGGCTCCAACTTGACGTTGTTCCTCCCCACAGAGAACTCGATCCGCTGTGGCCAGTCCTGCCTGTGGTAGTGTGCCTTGGTGTCCCTGCTGTCCCAAAGGCAAAGATAGCATAGAAACTTGGTAAAACCACCTTGGAAACCCATCAGGATTGTCACCATTTTGAAGTCTCCTATGACCTCCCAGCCATACTCATCATACTTCAAGGTGTCTAGCAAGGTCTTGATGCTGTTGTAATCCTCTTTGAGGTGCACCGAGTGAGCCAGAGGAAGAGACGGGCACTTGTTACCATTAAGGACCAGCACGGCTTTAAATAATTACTTTAGTATAAATACATGTTAATTTGGATTCATATGTTGTTTTTTTCTGATTTATGTGAACAAAAAGACACAAATTCACCCGTTTTCTAATTGGAAATAAGTACATTTCAAAATATCACTGTCCTGGTCACAAAAGCAAAGTTTGTGGGGAATAATAGCCATTTTCTATACTTTTGAGGCATAAGCAATTAGGAAATAACACTTACTACCCAGGAAAAAAGAAAAGTGTAATATATTTCTGTTCACAACAGGGTCAGGCAGCAAACATTTACTGTTTTAAAAGTATATCCACAACTTTTAACATATTTAGGTTCTATACTATTAAAGCAGGTGTTTTCAAAGTCTTGGACAGACTCATAGAGCAGAGTACTGTAAATTTGAAAGCGTGCGTTCAGTTTTGAGGGAGAGCAAAGGACGTCCGTGTGCAAGCAGGAAGATTCGTGCTGGCGCAACCGGTACATTGATGTGCTCTCGCATGATATGCATGTGCTCTCAACATTAACAGTTTTATAACACCACAGAGCTATGGTCTATTAAGCTGTACTATGGTCTATTAAGCCAATAATTTTCATTTATCTTCACAAAAATTGTTTTGTATTTATGTATCTTTTGATTTCACTTGGTCAATAATCTCCGTGCCTCCCCTGACATACTCTGGTGCCCACCTGAGGAGGCGTGCCTCCAAGTTTGAAAACCGTAGTAAAGGAATGTTCCAGGTTCAATATAAGTTAAGCAATCGGCAGCATTTGTGGCATAATGTTGATCACCTAAAAAAAAAAAAATATTTCAAATCATCCTTTTCTTTATAAAAAGCAAAAATCTGGGTTACAGGGAGGCACTTACAATGGGAGTGAATGGGGGCCAATTTTTGAACGTTAAAATACTCACTTTTTCAAAAGTATAGCCACAAGACATAAAGGATGTGTAATAAGGATTTTAGTGTAATAAAATCACTTACTAACCTTTTCTGTGTAAAGTTATATCCAGTTTTACAACTTCGTTACCATGACGATGTAATGTCAACAACCCCTAAAACCCTAAAATGACTGTAAAAACTACAATATAATAACTTTACAGCTCAAATAATACACAAGTTTTAACAAAAGAATTAATGCAAGTGCTTTTATAAAATCATAAGCTTCACATTTCTGTTTAAACCCTCTAAAAATTGGCCCCATTCACTTCCATTGTAAGTGTCGATTTTTGCTTTTTTTAAAGAAAAGGAGGGACGAGTCGAAATAAATTTTGTGGTAATCAACATTATGCCACAAATGCTGTTGAGCTTAACTTGTATTGAACAAGGAACACTTCTTTAACATGACATGGTGATCTTGTTTTATCCAAATAATATCCAATCTTTCAACTTCATTGTCATGATAATGTAATGTAAGTAAAGCTCCTTATCCCAGTAAATGTTATATTCGGTATATACTTTAGATACATTATAAATAATTCAAGTTTGCCAGAAAGGGACGTGACATAGCTGTCTATACGTAAAACACCATTTACATGGAGCAAACTTCACCCACAGGATCTGATGTACTTTTACAGTTTTAAATATAAACAGGGCTTTACTGAATATTTAAGCATTTTAACAAAAATATAAGCTTAACGTTTTGCTTTTGTGTGCTCTGTAATGCTGGGCTGGTTTAAGTGTGCTACTGAAACTACAGTACAATTTTTGCTTTAAAAGAGGGGCAAGTCAAAAATATTTTCTGTAGTAAATTTCATTATGCCAAAAAATACTGTAGATTGAGCTTAATTTATATTGAACCAGAAACATTCCTTTAAAGTACTGTAACTCAGCTGGTTTGAGTTGGATTTGGATTTAATTCCTAAAGCATTTTTTTTTTTTTTACTAAACCATCAAAAAATATTATGTAAGGGCATACCTATCCCTAGTGAAGTTATTTTGAAACTCACAATACTTCCTAACTTCTTCAATTCTATTGCCGTCTTCAGGGTATCAGCCAATTAAAAGATTTACATCAATGTGTGCTGCCTCAGCTTTAGACTACAAAGAATCACTGTTGTTCTATTCAGGAAAAACAGGCAGCCTTGAGAAAGTCATGAAAAAAAATAAAACAGGTAAAAGCAGCCCCTTGGGCCTTCTTTTTTTAAACAACAAGCATTAAAGCGGCACAACCTACCCACAACCTCTTTAACAAACGAGAGAGAGAGAATGATGTTTCAAACAGCTCATGAAGCAATGCTGTCTTCATAACAGACTCTGCGGTCCTGTTTAGGCCTCAGTGCAATTTATTCTTTTCATTTCATTCGTACATGAGAGTGAGAGACTGCATGCATCTATGAATCTGGGAGTGTGTGGCTGTGAGAGCTGACACTGCAACACTGTTTCTGGCACGGTAAAGGACTCTTGGATGTTTCAAGGTTGCCCTCTTATTCAGTGGTGCTAGGTTATGAGGTAGCTTGTTTCAGTGAGCTGGCACTAACGGGGGAAGTTTGTGTGTATGCTCGGTAGTCAGCTGTCAGTGGACCAACTTCATCACCGTTTTTATATTACACTGTAAAAAATGTCCATAATTTTAACGGTATATATTTCCTTCAAATATACAGTAAAAACTGATAATATATTAAACAAAACAATACATGTAATTTCACGGTAAAATGTTGTAAAAATTGCAGTTGTTAGATGTTAAAAGTATGGTTTTATTGTATAATTAATGGTATTATTTTAAAAAAATTTTTACATTTAACGGTAAAAAGCATTAAAATACTATACGTTAAAATACATTTTATGAAAAGTACGTCTTTAAGGTAAAAATTATTTAACAAAGTAGGCTACTATATTTTAACAGTTAAAAACATATCAAAATACGGTTTATTGTAGTAAAATGAACGCAGCACATATTATTTATCCTTTACAAGATTTTCTTTTTTTTCTTTTATAACTATATAGACTTCTTTGACTTCCTGTGCAGTGTATTGTGTACTATGCAGAATAGTTCAGTACAAGTTTAGCTCAATGGACACCATTTGTGGTATCATGATGATTACCACAAAAAAAAAAAAAAAGACTCATCGCTCTTAAAAAAAAAATATATAATGCAATGACAAAAAACCCTAAAACAATAAAACAACTGTAAAATCAATTAAAATGTATTAATTTAAATATTTTCATACAATTATAAGCTTTCTTATAAGTCTTTAAACCTTTAAAAATTGGCCACCTTTACTACCATTGTAACCATGATTATCCCAATTTTTAAAAGAAAATGTGGGACGAGCTGAAATAATGTTTTGTAGTAATTAAAATTATTCCACAAATGCTGTCAGTTGGGCATGACTTTTATTATTCTGTGGAATGTTGGTTCAAACCTTAAGGGAACATGTTTTACACTGCAAACTTCACCGTAACGAACCATGTTGTGTGTTCAAGTGAGTCACTACGGATTGCAGCGAAAGTTTTCGTACATATGGAGCATTTAAGGCTCAATTTTACTGTAGACACGACAAGACAGATCAACATCTTGCCACCAGAAATGTCCTCACAGTGTTTACTTGTAATATATATAATATGTCGCCAGTTTAACGACTCACTTAAAGGAACATATCGAAGAAGGACGGGTTGTTCACTGTAAAATTGTCATTTACTTCCCACATGTTCAGGAAACACAGACTGTGTTCTGTGGGTAATATAAGTTACCTTTTTCAGACAGTTTCTCAGTCCTCTGTAACTGATCCTGAAGTTGCAAGCCCTATCGAGAGATGTAGTGAGACTGATGAAGTTGAAGGACACCTTTCAGAAAATTTCAATGATCACTTTCTCAGAAACATTTGTCTTTTCTACTTGAAATTACATGGACAGTTCCTTTTGCCAGCTTCAACAATACAAAATATTGTTGAAGAGATGCAGAGCATACATGAACTGGGACAGACATACACTTTAAATAAATTGAATGTACTTCTGAAACAAGAGTTATCGTTAACAGATGAGGACATAGGTAGAATATGTGATGCTGCGAAGGAATCAGACTTATTCACCATTTGTCATCAAGAACCAATGAAAACCACTTATTCAAGAACTCATGCTTTCAAAAAGATGTTTAAATACACAGAACCTGTAAATGTCAACTTAGGAAGAGATGAAACAATGTCAGAGAGGTTTGCCTAATATGTTCCTTTGAAAGAGACTCTGAAATGTCTATTAGAGTCTGACCTATGGCAGAATTGTGTTCCACAGCATACACATTTGCCATGTGCAGATGTACTTTGTGATGTCAGTGATGGTCACGTATATGAAAACAACTAATTCTTTATTGAAAACCCAACATGTCATTTGAGGTGGTGAACCCATTAGGCTCAGCAAAATGCAGGCACAAAGTACTACCTGTGCATCTTTCATTGGCTAATTTACCACCTCATATAAGATCAAATACAGGTCACGTCACTTGTAATGTTGTGTCGAGAAAAAGATTTCAAACACTTTGGCCAAGACAAAGTTTCTCGGAGCCAATTGCAGACTTGAAAGAAAATGGAATAACTGTGGCAGATAAAACAGTTAAAGGAACTGTTTTGTGTATTGCAGGTGACAATCTGGGGTCCCACAGTATTGTTGGATTCACTGATAATTTTAGTGTTTCTGAATATTTTTGCAGGTATTGCCGATTAACAAGAAGTGATTTTCAGGCGGATCCAAATGCATGTGGTCCCGAACGCACTGCCGCAAGTTACAATTCTGCAGTCTGAGGAACAACAAAACGTTGAAGGTATATCATTCAATTCAGTTTTTAATTCCTTGAATTACTTCAATGTTTGCCTGCCTGGTCTACTAACTTGTTTAGGCCATGACATTTTTGAGGGAATCCTTTCCTATGATTTGGCTGAACTTTACCTGAAGTACTTCATTAAGCAGAAGAAATGGTTCACCTATTCAGTTCTGAATAGATGCATTAAGCGATTCAAATACAGTGCCTCTGATGCCTTGAGTAAGCCATGTGAGGACAGCTCCAATGGGGTTAAGCTATCTGGACAGGCAATTCAGAACTGGAATTTTCAAAGACTTCTCCCTGTGACTGTGTGTGACAAGGTGAAGTATCCACTGGATGATGTTTGGCAGTTGACCCTGCAGCTGAAAGACACTGTTGAGATGATTTGTGCACAGAAAGTTTCATTACCACAGGTATCTTACCTTGATGTGCTCATCCAGGAATACCTTGCTAGTAGAATCTCTCCATTTCCCGGACATAGACTAAAACCCTAACACTATTACTTGCGACATTACACAGCACTGATTTTAAAGTTTGGCCCTCTGATTAGATTGTGGACAATGCGCTTTGAAAGTAAGCACAGTTACTTTAAAAGATGAACTTAAAGAATTTCAAAAACCTCTGCCTCACTCTCCCTGAAAGACATCAAATGTTCCAGGCTTATCTGTCAGAAGGGTCAATGTGCCATCTAACTTTACAAGTTAAAGATAGCACAGCATTTACACAGAGCTGTATGGTGATTCTAGTAAAAATGCAGTGAGGCAGTTTGGTTTCACAGAGAACAATACCAAAGTCTCAGCAGAAGTAATGTACAGAGGTACATTATACAAAAAAGTCCAGTTCTTTGTGACAGAGAATTTAGACTCAATGGAGTCTGGAGAACTTACACTTATCCTGATAAAAGATTAAGTTTTCTGCTGAGAAAATTTAGAGCAGAGTTCATTCCTGAGTACCATTTGTATGAATTTAAAAAACTGAGCAAAATAATGCAATGTGTGAGCATCAGTGACCTGGCAGATTTCTATCCTTTACCATCATACATGATAAATGAGAAACTGGTTATTCCATTGAAGCATAGTGTGGACCAGGACCTGTTTTTCATACAGTTGGTTTAATCATGTAAATTTTTCTTATTGTTTTTGTTCAGAAATGGATGAATCAGGGCTGAACACTATTAGCAGTCCTATTGCTGCTGCATTACCAGACCTCCCAGTCACAACTAAAAAAATCTCTTGAGGACACCTTAAAATTGCTTGGAGTGGAAATACCAGAAGATTTAAAATTTCTTGAGGAATCCGATCTGGTTGCTATACTGAGGCCCATTCAAGCCAGAAAATGTATTTCGGCTTTGAAGGAGACTGGTAAGTCCATGTATTTGTTTCAATTACTAAGACCTTAAAGGAATACCGGTAGTTCAACCCTAAAAGAAAATTATCTTTTCATTTGCTCATCCTTATGCCATGAACACAAATGAAGAGTTTTAGAAGAATTTCTCATCTCTATTGTCACCTAATATGCAAGTAAATGGGTACCAACTCTTTGAAGCGAATAAAAAAAAAAAAAACTTCAACACGTATCAGTAAAGTAATCCAAACGACTAACATGTTTAATAAATGTAAATGTAATTTAAGTGATCCAACTTGTTTTGGATGAACAGACCAAATTTTTCACTACAAATATTCACTTTCAAAATGTGGAAGTCCAAGTAAAGATTGATAGTAAAAAAAGGACTGAAATATTGTTCTGTATATAAATATAAATCTGATTCTCACCCAAATCAATCATATTACTTTAAAAAATAAATTAAACCACTGGAGTCATGTGTATTTATTTTATGCTGCCTTATTTATTTATTAAGTTTCCTGATGAATTAATGCAGGCACTTGAGAGACAGAAAAGCCCAAGTCCTCGCTTACGCAGGGAAATGGTGAGGATTTTTGTTACAGAAGCGATGAAAGTTTGTGCCTGTCCAAGTAAGAATTTAACAGAAGTTGCTAAAAGGATTTTTGCAAAGTATCCAAAGTCTTTGCCAGATGTGATCGAAGAGACTGTGATTGGTCCAGGATACTACTCCTTTGTCAAGCAATTTCAGGCCCGAGTTGAAAACTCGAGAAGGTCCAGCACACCAAAAATAAAAAACGTGTTCACAATACAGATGAAAAAAGAGCTGCAGTTCAAGATACATATGGATGCATTAAATGGGATGTTAAATTTATGCCCCTTAGTGAAACTGCTGAAAGTCAGCAGTTGAAGAAAGAGCAGATGAAGAGTCTCTCACAAAAAACTGACTGGAATCAAGAAGAGGTGAAAGTTCTCATGAAGTCCACATACTACAGTCAACGAAAAGATATCAACAAAGGAACTGACATCGAAACCCTCACTGATGAGTGCCCATTTTTGTTCCAGGAGAGTGGCATGGAAGTCCACTTTCAAGAGCTCACAGGGATACCACTTAAAGACACCTTCCCAGGTAGCATGGACATAAAAGGAAAAAGGCTGGTGGACTTTATGAGGAAAGTTTACACAATCAAGAACATCCATTTATTACAGGCAGTCACAAAACTACAAGTTATGAGAGGACAGAGGAATGGGTGCTCAGAAGATGTGAAAGATATGATTCTTCTCCTTCTGTCCTATTTTGATGAGAAAGAAGAGCTCCTCTTTCATTATGTGGAAGACACATGCCTTGCTAAGGATGTAGAGTTAGAAAACCTACCCGTGACGCCATGCATTGTTGTGTGTGGTAAGTACAAGTTTTGTGATTACAGCACTCCAGAGCTTAAAAAATGTGTGTATATTACATTGATTTTTTTCCCCACAGGACTCTCATGCTATGATGCTGTTCGATTCATGCTGAGTGTGGACCACAAGATTGTGAATGATGACATCCCTAATTTCATCTCCGCTATCTGTCTGATGTTCGGTAGTTACTACTCTTTCAACATCCACTACCCTTCAGAACTGGCCTCAGTGCTCGAGTTCTTGCAGAGGTATGTAAACTTTTTAGTTGACGCGGTTCATTTACTACGTAGGTTCATTTATAGAGTTTTCACAGAATTATTTATTCTTTTCCAAGGTGTTTTTTCATCATAAATCCTGAGAAGGGCACAAAAATTGAGGAGAGGAAGAACAAAAAGTGACTTCTAGTGAACCCAAGAGTGTGCACGTTAATCTCAGACCTTTCTGATCATGAGTGGTGCAAGACATTGTAAAGGTGGGGCTGGTTTTGTACAGTAGGCTAATTCTGAGTTCATACTGCAATAACAGGGAAATTGCCTTAGTTACTTGTTATAACCTCAAGACAGCAAGTTAAGCGGTCTATAAAACAGCTGTATTGAATTACATGTTTGATGGGTTTTTTTTACATGGTGACATGCTGTTTTAAATTATTTACGTTAAATTATTTATGTTGTGCCTGGTTCTGTTCTACATTTTATTGAATAGTTCTTCAAGGAATAGTTCACCCAAAAATGAAAATTTGCTGATAATGTGCTCACCCACAGGCCATCCAAGATGTGTATGTTTTTCTGTCTTCATCTGAACAGAAACAAAGAATTTTAGAAAAAATCTGTAGGTCCATATAATGCTTTCTGATATGTTCTGAAACCAACCAATGGGTCTTTGTAAGAAATGGACCAATATTTAAAACCTGATTAGCTATAATTCGCAGCTTCCGCAAACGGTGTAATGCCCTTGTATTGGAGCCTATCGAGGTCGCAAGCAGAAATAATGTAGTTTTAAATATTGGTCAATTTCTTACAAAAACCTATAGCTTGGCTTCAAAATAGATCAGTTTATCTACTGGAGTCACATGGATTACTTTGATACTGCCTTTATCTGCTGTTTGGGCTCAAAGTTCTGGCACCCATTCACTTGCATTATATGGACCTACAGATCTGATACATTTGTCTAAAATTATTTTTTGTGTTCCAATGAAGACAAAGACATACACATCTTGGGAGGCATGGGGGTGAAAATTATCAATTAAATTACAAGCAAATTCTGATTTTCAGGTGACTTATCACTTCATTGTGATCATATATGAAGGTTTTTCCTCATGTTTAGTAGAATTTTTTTTTAGGCTCTTGCAGTGAACCTTTTATTTAACAGGTTTTACTTAACTTTTATTTTTTTTAAAAGAACAGTTCACCCAAAAATGAAAGTTTGTTGATAAAAGAAAGTCATACACATCTTGGATGGCCTGAGGGTGAATACATTATCAGAAAATGTTCATTTTTAGGGTGAACTATACCTTTAACTTTACAAGCTCTGTTTGAAGTGGCATTGGATTTGTAGTTGCAGCGTTTTAAGTTCTGTCTAAACTGTCAGGACTAACTGGTGCATTTGTCTCTTGTTTAAACCACATCCTACTTCTGTTAAAAAATGAAAAAAAAAAAAAAAAAAAAAAAAGTAATACAACATACTGTATGTCTGTAAATTATTGTCAGTCTTAATTAAAAATTACATTAGACCTCATTGATGTGTTATTCTTTTATGGATTAGGCTTTGATTTAGGTTTGCAAGTTTAAGATATTTGTCAATTAGTGTAACAGTAATCTTAATAAACGTAACCTTAAATGCCTCTCAATGTTTAAAGTATTATTAGAATTATTAAAAAGTAAAAGTTACATTTTTAACTCACGTCATGTGTCAACTGCACAATATATAGCTTATTTCTTGAAGCCAAAGCTCCCAGCTGTTATAGGATGATGCTTTTAGAAATAAATGAAATTACAGTGCTTATTTACAATTTTTTAAAGTAAAATCCATGTAATTGGTTTACAGTATTGAACATATTTAATGTTTTTTTTTTTTTTTTTTTCCTGTAGTTAAAACAGTAGAGTTTCCCTTGTCCTTTGCAGGACTAATTTTACAATTAAGTTTTTAACTATAATTATTACAGTGTAAACCTATTAATTAGACATTTATGAAGTGTAAAATAGACAGTTATGAACCATAATTATTACAGTGCAAACCTTTTAATTAGACAGTTATGAACTGTAAAACACAGTTAGGAACTGTAATTATTACAGTGTAAAACTTTTAATTAGACAGTTATAAACCATAATTATTACAGTGTAAAACTTTTAATTAGACAGTTATGAACTGTAAAATAGACAGTCATGAACCATAAAATACACAGTACACTAAGTACAATTCCATACAGCATAAAATGTTGCTACTGTATTTTTTATGGTAAAGTTCTGGCAACCACAGCTGCTAGTATTTTACCGTAAATTTTACGGGTTTTTTTTTTTTTTTTTTAAATGGTTAGTGTCGTCTAACCAGGATAGAAGAGGCAGTGACCACATCCACGATTCATAGAGACATTCTTAATTTGTAAATGCAGCCTAACTGACTTAGAAAACACTGTCACGGGGTTCCACACCCAAAATAATAAATATATAAATACATATAAATATAAATGGACCAATGACGTGACATGCAATTTTGATGTCCAAACCCCTTTATAGAGTAAAAATAAGGAAAATGTTTATAAAAAACACATTTATTGAATAGTAATCTTTGTTTATCAAATGATATGAACATGTAATGAGGGTTTTACAAAGTTTAAGAATTATTAGACATTATAGTCACACAATGTCATACCAGATAACTGTCCGAACCTCATGGTGAAATGCAAAAAAGCTACAAAAAGTGTTAAAAATCAAATAAAACCTAATATCTCAGCCATAGGCATTATTGTATGAGTGTTGCCAACCATATATTTAAATATTTAAAAAAATATGACATCCAGTTGATTGTTATTCTTTGGAGCATTCTGTCCCAAAACTGGCAGTCAGCCAATGTCATCCGAGATAACAAGCTATCTGGAGCAATTTTATGGGGCATTTTATTTTGACACGTTATCAGACAGGATGTTACACAATCAGGAAGACCCTGAAGGACCCCCAAACAATGGTAAAAGGTTAGCAAGTCTCTTTTAAAATGTGTTTAATTTACCCTTTTCACTCACTGGTACACTATGTAGTAAAATCCTGTGTCATTTGGGATAATGCTAAAAAAACAAATTATGTTAATTTTATGCAAATGTGTTTATTTAATGTGAATTTACATACTTGGAAGTTGAAGGTCAAGGTTGCAGATTTCTATGGGTAGCCAAAACAACTGCCTGATTAAGGTTCAAACTGAGTTTTGTCATACCGGATAACAATTTTGTCATATAGGATAACAGTTATTTTCTGTTAGCCCATAATGTCATCCGTTATCCCGGATGACACGTTTTACATTATATTCTTTTTATACATTTTTCAGCTTTTATTTGTATAATTTCCATTCTTACTGTGATATTAACACATTATTATGAACATTGTTTAGTTAAAAAAAGCGTTTTTGTGTTTTACACGGAGATGATAACGGCATCGTTTTCAAAAATGTGCCCTTTGAAACCCGTTTTCACAAGTTTGTGTTTTCAGGCCCCAAAACGTTGTCGTGTAAATAAACAGCCAAAACGCATAAAAAAGTTTTCCGTTTTTAGTTGAAAACATCGTCGTGTAAACGGCCCCTGAGGTGAGTGAATAGCTTACTTTCTTACTGACAAATTTTCCATAGGTTTGCTTACTTGCTTGCTCTGCCCAAACTTAACATGTTAAACCTGTCGGCATAAAATATTTTTGCAAAATATGTAAGTTTAACTATACCAAATTCTCTTCAACAACCAGACTAGCTAGTTAGCTAGTCCTAGTTTGTTGTAAGCTAATATGCTAACTGAAGCTCAAAATGTGGACATTGCGCATCATTACACATTAATAAAGCCTTAATAAACATGAAATAACGTTTCTTCAGCATGTTAAGCATACTTCATCGTACACAGTGCGTTATTAGTTATTTCATGTTTAAACTTGTGTCAAAATAGAATGCACCATATTCATAACTTTTTTCATTTGCCTAGATGCTTAATATTTATATAATTATTCATCATTAACAGTTAAAATGTATATGTACAGTTTTCACATTTTGATGATTTTTCTAGATGCCACTGTCAAACAAAGAGAGAGCAGCAAGGATTCTTTACAGCGCAGCCTAATTAATTTCCTTGAAAAAACTATTTTCAGTGTGACACCCTTTGCATAACATAAAAATGTATTATTTATGAACATCAATTATGTGTAAGTTGTGTAAAAATGACAATTCATGTGTAAACTCATGAGGTGTCATACAGAGTAACAATTTCAGTCAGGCGGGTTTTTTCCCTTAAAACGCATAATTTCATTTTATGGAGTTGAGAAAACAATAATAGTATGATGCCAAGTACTGTAAAACATTTTCAGACATTTTGCAGCTTAAATCACATTGCAGCATTAAAATGTGGGTAAAGAACTTTAACAAATAGGGACACGTTTAAAGCAAACACATTATAATGAGGAAAAATAATTGTACAAGTTTTATTTTCCGAGCTCTAAATATTGGTTACTGCCTCACTTTATATATTCATTAAGTATTATTGATTAAAAAAGTTGTAATATGATAATATTTTGAAAATTCATTAACATTATCCCATATGACATTTTGAATGGTGTCGTCACAAAATTCTCAATTAAAACACTTAAAATACATTGTTTGAAAATAAGATTTTAGTAATAAGGCAAAAACTACTTTGATGTGCAGTTTTAACCTTATTCGTCACTGAGCCAAAAATAAAGTTGAAGTCAGAAGTTTACATACACTTAGGTTGAAGCCATTAAAACAAATTTATTAACCACGCCACAGATTTAATATTAGCAAACTATAGTTTTGGCAAGTCATTTAGGACATCTACTTTGTGCATGACACAAGTAATTTGTCCAACAATTGTTCATATCACAATTCCAGTGGGTCAGAAGTTTACATACACTAAGTTAACTGTGCCTTTAAGCAGCTTGGGAAATTCCAGAAAATGATGTCAAGCCTTTAAGCAATTAGCTTCTGATAGGCTAACTGGCTAATTGGAGTCAATTGAAGGTGTACCTGTGGATGTATTTTAAGGCCTACCTCCAAACTCAGTGCCTCTTTACTTGACATCATGGGAAAATCAAAAGAAATCAGCCAAGACCTCAGAAAAACAATTGTGGACCTCCACAAGTCTGGTTCATCCTTGGGAGCAGTTTCCAAACTCCTGAAGGTACCACGTTCATCTGTATAAACAATAGTATGCAAGAATAAACACCATGGGAATATGCAGCCATCATACCGCTCAGGAAGGAGATGCATTCTGTCTCCTAGAGATGAATGTAGTTTGGTGCGAAAAGTGCAATCAATCCCAGAACAACATCAAAGGACCTTGTGAAGATGCTAGAGGAAACAAGTAGACAAGTATCTATATCCACATTAAAATGAGTCCTATATCGACATAACCTGAAAGGCTGCTCAGCAAGGAAGAAGCCACTGCTCCAAAACCGCCATAAAAAAGCCAGACCAAGTTAAACAATTTAAAGGCAATGCTACCAAATACTAACAAAGTATATGTAAACTTCTGACCCACTGGGAATGTGATGAAAGAAATAAAAGCTGAAATAAATTATTCTCTCTACAATTATTCTGATATTTCACATTCTTAAAATAAAGTAGTGATCCTAACTGACCTAAGACAGGGAATGTTTTCTACGATTAAATGTCAGGAATTGTGAAAAACTGAGTTTAATGTATTTGGCTAAAGTGTATGTATTATATGTATATACACTAGGGAGCCACTGGCTCCAAAATTCAAAACATTTAGTTGTCACTGCCAAATTATTTTGGTCACCAAAATTACATTGCTCCATATAGATAATTATTCCAAAGCTCCACTACAGTGGTAACTGCCTCATCTATAGCTTCTTTAACAGTGCTGAGAGACAAGACTGGCACAATACAAATCAGTGCTATTATTGCACAGCACTGATTTATTAATGGTTTCCAATCATGTCTAATAAACTCAGCAAAAAAAGAAATGTCCCTTTTTCAGGACATTGTATTTTAAAGATAATTTTGTAAAAATCCAAATAACTTTATAGATCTTTATTGTAAAGGGTTTAAACAATGTTTTCCATGCTTGTTCAATGAATCATAAACAATTAATGAACACGCACCTGTGGAACGGTCGTTAAGACACTAACAGCTTACAGACGGTTTGTTTGTTTGTTTCATTTTTTACGCCATGCCAGCTTCTATAGCTATATTCATGGCAGGAACCAGGTTTAGTTATTTACAATAGTTAAATAAGTTAAATGATGTGTTTAAAATTAGCTTACAGATGGTAGGCAATTAATGTCACAGTTCTAAAAATTTAGGGCACTAAAGAGACCTTTCTACTGACTCTGAAAAACACCAAAAGAAAGATGCCCAGGGTCCCTGCTTATCTGCGTGAACGTGCCTTAGGCATGCTGCATGGAGGCATGAGGACTGCAGATGTGGCCAGGGCAATAAATTGCAATGTCCATACTGCGAGACGCCTAAGACAGCGCTAAAGGGAGAAAGGAAGGACAGCTGATCATCCTCGCAGTGGCAGACCACGTGTAACAACACCTGCATAGGATCGATAAATCCGAATATCACACCTGCGGGACAGGTACAGGATGGCAACAACAACTGCCCGAGTTACACCAGGAACACACAATCCCTCCATCAGTGCTCAGACTGTACGCAATAGGCTGAGAAAGGTTGGACTGAGGGCTTGTAGGCCTGTTATAATGCAGGTCCTTACCAGACATCACCGGCAACAATGTCACCTATGGGCACAAATCCATAGTGCTCTTCAATGATGAGTCGCGATTTTGTCTCACCAGGGGTGATGGTCGGAGGAATGGGCGTTACACTGAGGTCTGTACTCTGGAGCGGGATCGATTTGGAGGTGGAGGGTCCGTCATGGTCTGGGGCGGTGTGTCACAGCATCATCGGACTGAGCTTGTTGTCATTGCATGCAATCTCAATGCTGTGCGTTACAGGGAAGACATCCTCCTCCCTCATGTGGTACCCTTCCTGCAGGCTCATCCTGACATGACCCTCCAGCATGACAATGCTACCAGCCATACTGCTCGTTCTGTGCGTGATTTCCTGCAAGACAGGAATGTCAGTGTTCTGCCATGGCCAGCGAAGAGCCCGGATCTCAATCCTATTGAGCTCGTCTGGGACCTGCTGGATCGGAGAGTGAGGGCTAGGGCCATTCCCCCCAGAAATGTACGGGAACTTGCAAGTGCCTTGGTGGAAAAGTGGGGTAACATCTCAAGCAAGAACTGGCAAATCTGGTGCAGTCCATGAGGAGGAGATGCACTGCAGTACTTAATGCAGCTGGTGGCCACACCAGATTAGTTCAGGGACACATTATTCCATTTCTGTTAGTCACATGTCTGTGAAACTTCTTAAGTTTATGTCTTAGTTGTTGAATCTTTTTATGATCATACAAATATTTACACATGTTAAATTTGCTGAAAATAAAAGCAGTTGAAAGTGAGAGAATGTTTCTTTTTTTGCTGAGTTTATATGTATACTAACCTGAATAAATTTCATTTGATGCTCAAATCCTAATCTCAATTGATTCAAGCAGAAGTGGTTCCTACACTATTTTTTGTGCATGTAGATCTACCTCTGAGGCTTCTGCAAATCAGCATAACATCAGCACAAAAACAAGCGGTAAATAAAGAAATAAATCAGTGAGTAATTGAAAATTAGTAGTGACACATTGATCCAGGCTGCTTGGCTGGTATTAAGCAGGCCTGTCTGAACGAAATGGCCGCCAGTAAAGGAAGGTTTAAAAAGCAATTGATTTTGTTTCCAACGAGTCACAGTCACAATTACCTAATAATGTGGCATGATGAAGATCACTCTCCTTTCAGTGTTTATCACTCTGGCTTGACAATGCAATCTAGTGTACGCCATACTATCAGACAAGTGGTATTTCAAAACAAATTCAGAAAAAAAAAAGCTGAATGTTGTCCGAGCTTTTATTCTTATCTCAGTGAAAAGTGTCTACCTTAAAGGGATAGTTCACCCAAAAATGAAAACTGTGTCATCATTTACTCGCCTTCATGTTTTCCAAACCCCTATGTCTATGAAATAAGATGTTAGAAAGAATGTTAGCCTCAGTCTCCATTCACTTTCATTGTATACAAAAAAAGATGCAAAGAAAGTGAATGATGAGTGATGATAGCATTCCGCCTAACATCTCCTGTTGTATTCCACAGAGAAAAGAAAATAATATGGGTTTGGGCACAATGGGCGCTTAAGATGTCCAAGGTGTCAAATTATACGTTTATGACAGTGAGCAGGCTTAGTGCCAGAAATGGTGGAATTTAATATTGAAATGCATTCTAAAACAAATTTTTCAAAACTTTGTGCAAACATTGGAGGTCAATATTTGAGCAGTCTTTGGTGTAGAGTGGCAGAATTTTGGATTTTACCTTCATGCACGGTCACGCCACAGTTGTCACACTGGATGATCTCATCTGCATCTTCGCTGTTGTCTCCCAGACACACACAGCAGATAAGTATGTGCTCCATCCTCTGGGAGCTCCATGTCTGGGGCCGCTCCAAGAGAGAGTCCTGAGGAAGCAAGGGATAATTTAGCAATCCAACTCCAGTTCGGGGTGTTACACTGATCTAGGACTAGTGTCCTCAACCAAACTTGTCATCTTTGGAGAAAAAAAAATGGGTCTCAGATTAGTAAAAAAAAAAAAAAAAAAGAATAGACAGAAAAACAAAGCCATTCAAAAGCTCCAGCTTTAATTCCATCTCTGTGATTAGAAGACTAGTCAATCCTATAAAGTTCTCAGATAAGCCAATTCACAAGGATTGTTCTTTTGTATCAACAATCTGATGGTGTATGAACCATTGACTGAATTATCTGATTGCTTGTGTAGTCAAATATGCATAATACAATCACAAATGAGAATTAGAGTTCTCGCCTTTTCATTCAACTGAACTTTTGGAAAAATTTTAACAAATGGATAGAGCAGCCATTTATTTAAGTAACACTGAAAAATTAAAAAGGCAAAATAAGCAGAACTTTTAGTGTAATCGAGCTAAAGTCTTCTGTCTTTCCAAGTATATGTGACACAATGCGTGTTTGAATATTTGAAGAAGAGACTTCTGACTTTCGGAGCATGTGTACAACACAGAGGTCAGTTAAGGTCCGATTAACGTGTTGGGTATACATATTGAACAAAGCCGAGTTACATCATATTGTCTACGCAGTAACTTTGTTAGGAACTGAAACATCACGCGGTTGAAGTCGAACTGTAAGAATGATCGTCTGCCCTTTGCTAATGTACGAGACACGAGACAAAATTGCAAAGACATAAAAACCACCTACAATGGAAAACCTCTGTAATAATCTCAAACAATGTTATTTAACTCAGTGGTAATTTTAGCATCTTAAAAGTTGATCTAGGACAGTGTTTCCCAAACATTTTTGCGTAAATACCCCACAGCATCGACACGAAACCTTCGTGAACCAAAGACTACATTTTAGCTTTTGAAAAATTTACAAATTCAACATTTACAATAACTGTTTTTTTTTTATTTATTTATTTTTATGTTGTTTAATCTGAATAAATTTACTTGAAAAAATGAGGACACTGACAAAAGTATTTTTTATAGGTTAAAACTAGAAACTAGAGATAACTAAAAATAAATCCTTGATGTAACAGCTCCAGGTTAACACTTTATTCAATGCATCAATAATTATGTTGTCTTGTAATTGCATATATTAATTTGAATAAATATGTTTTGTAACATGTTCAAAGTATTTTGTAAAAATGTGATATGTAGAACAAGAGCTAAAACAGTACTGTCTCTTTAATGCTGGCGCCATACTAGCCTATTTTTCCAGTGATTTTTTAGGTGTGAGATTCATTAACATAATTGTCGGCCAGGTGGAGGGAGACGAAGCGCACATTAGCGGGAGGCCATTAAACACTTGACCGCCAGGACTGAGTTAATGGCTTAAAGCGCATCAAAATGGTTAGAAAAAATCTTTCTGTCGCTGGGGTGGGCTCCTGTGTTGTCGTCAAGTGACTAATGAATTTCTTCATTTACTGAGGAACTGACGTCAAGCTGATCTGAATGTTTTCATTGCACTCAGCTGCATATCACAAACACTGATTGTAATCAATAGTGATTGTCACAAAGCGTTTTCCTGCCTTTTTTCCTTCACTAAAATTACTTCAGCGAAGCCACAACAGTCTGTTTTTATTCAACGTAATTTCTTTACTCACTGCATTGAACTGTATTTGAAAATATGTGATCTACTGCAAGCCTTGAGGAGATAAAACACAATCACACACTTTTACAAGGTAAAGTTACTCCATGAATCGCACAACCTGGTGCATTTTCTCCCTTGGTTCGGTTCGTATAAGCATATATGAACACAGCAATCGCACTCAGATCCGCACCAAAACAATCAGTCCGATACCACCAGGATGGAGAAGAAATCTGTAGGTCAGCTCGTCAAATATAACGCGAATATAGCCTTTTGGTGGCTCTACTGTATTAGATATACGTCGATCTTCACAACCGTTTCTTTCATTTGGATAGTGGCATAACAGACACAGTTAGGATGCCATCAGCAACTCTTTGACAGATAAAAATACGCTTCTCTATTTCTGTATGAATGCATGTGTGTTCATTTGTGAGAGTGCAAGGAGAGAGAGAAAGCCTCATGACCGTGAGAACAGGTTCTTTTTAATGCAGAAATAATGCAAAAGCAACTTGTTATTTTGGCAACTCTACGTGACAGGGAATCAGAGAAAGAGAGAGAGTTTTGGTGAGTCTGTATGTTTGTCAAGTGACTGTGAAGAACAGAAAGAGTATTAAAGGACAAATTTTTCAATGGCAAATGGAGAGTGTGGATCTCGTCTTTGGACACACATTACATGGAACGAATCAAACCAAACTTTTACTCTCAACACATGACAACAAAATGTCTCTGTGCCAAACTTGCGTAGAGTAGCCTAAAAGATCAATATTGGGACTGTTCAAATGAAGATAACGATTAATTGGAAAATTTCTATTTTTACCCATACCTAATCCTTTTATAATTTAAGTGACATTTTGTTAGGTTTAACAAAGCAAAAATACCTTCTTTTCAGGTAACCCCTGGAACCTGCTTACGTACCCCCTGGGGTACTTGTACCCCCGGTTGGGAATCACTGATTTTGGATACCCTTTTTTTCTCCAGAAAACCATGGGGTGACTCATAACAGCCCTCTACATTGCGAGTAAATCACTTGCATATGCAACCAAATTTGCGCTATGTGATTAAAATATGTCTGTTATTCGCAACTGGCTAGTAAATATTCAGATTTTACTTGCAAAAGACTGAGTTGTGTATTGGCGAAAATTTGAATTTGAGAACGTGTACAATAAATATTTGTACAATCATGTAAATACACATCATACAAGTCCTTCTGCTTCTTTCCATGTATTGTAGTGTCCAAAGACAAGATACAGGCACCTTATTTTTTCTTTCATGTCTCTTTTAATATCCTTTCTGTTGTTTACAGACAGTTGGTGATCAAAAAGTAAAAAATTGACATTAATTCTAATCATACTGTACATTGCACAGATGATGAAAATACAACCGAGTGCAACTCTCATTAATGTGCACTGCACTCATTCAACCATAAACATTTGCTTGCGGAGCTGCCAGTTCTCTTAAAAAGAAAGTAACAATTTACTGCTTGTTATGTATCAATGTAAACTCAATGTAAATCGCACAAGTGCACATAAACACGTAACAAAATGCAGTAATGTAATAAGTGTAATAAATGTGTAAATACAGAGATATTTCAAGGCACAATTACACATCATGAAATATTTTAACTTCAGAAAACACTGTAAATATTAAAGAATTTAACAAATGGCTCGTGACGCATCTATGCAAGTCTTTTTTTTTTTTTTTTTTTTTGCATAGTAGTTTTGATATAGTAGCACTTACATTTTTATTTTCATAATACAATTACTAAATTATTGTTATAATTATGTATATCTTATTGTTTAATTCTATTTTTTAATTATTAGGTTCCATCCTAGTGAATGTTTTGTTAAAAATGTGTATGTAATTTCAAACAGTGACAACAGCTTGTTTCATTGTATCATATAAATTGATAGAATGTGAAATGTGGATAGAATGTGAAATCCTGTGTGTGTGTGTGTGTGTGTGTGTGTGTAGATGCCCCCTTCTTGGATTGCTTAATATCTTTTTTAGTTTTCAGTTGCATTACGCTTACATGTTGTCAAAACAAGTCTGGTAAAATAAAATAAAAATTCTAGCCAATGGCGATTCTTTCTCCAACATGTCCGTAGAGGGTTGCGTAGAATATTCCTGGCACTGAGTCACCAAAACGAAAATATGAGGAACAAAATCACGATGCATTTCTTAATGTTTTTGTGACAAGTGCAGCTTTACTGAGAAACAGAGACTGCCTCATCTTATATTGTGTCACCTGCCATTGGTAGATTACATGACCCACCACTTTTCATTGTGACCATTGTTGTTTTTTGTTCAATGGGGACTATACCAGCCTTTCCAGCAAAATGTTCTTCATAAAAAAGTATCTCATAATGACCAACAACATTATATTGTAACGAATATAGTTAATGAAATAATAAACATTAACTTTTAAGGAGTTAAAAATCACCATTTACAACTGTGGAAAATGCAACTGAAAAAGATTAATGGATGGATGGATGTTTTTTAAATGTGTTAACAGGGAGATCTTACCTCATTGCCCTTCCCATGGGATGTGCTGTGGCTGTCATTGGTCTCCTCTTCATCAAATGAACCTGTGTTCTTGCCTGCCTTCCTCTTTGGTTTCTTTTCTTCTTCCTCACTATCATCACTGCTACTGGTCTCATTCTCATCATCCTCATTGTCGTCTTCATTTCTACCTCCATCCTCCTCTTCCTCACTTCCTCCTTTCTCTTTACCAGATGCCTTGCCTTTCTTTTTTCCAGTGGGTCTCCAGTCATTATCATCCTCACTGTCATAATCATCAACTACATTTAGCTCTTCCATCGTAGTGAAGTCCAGCATTGGCCGATTTCGACGCAAGTTCCATTTTTTAGGCCCTGCCGGGCCCTCCTCGGCAGTACCACTACCGTCTGGTTCTGTGTCTAAGGCTTTCTCTCCTTTCTTGCGGTTCCTGGATGTTCCCCCTGTTTCTTTGCTGCTGGTTTCCTCTAAGAAAGTCTGTTCCTTGGCTTTCTCATCTTCAGTGTCTTCATTTAAATCTTTAGTCTCTTCCTCATCTATGCCCTCTTCGTCGGCTGAGCCAATGGCGTCTGAGTCGCTTTCAGATCCTGCAGCACTGTCTTTTGAGCCCTCCTCATCACTCCCATTGCCGGTGCCCTCTGAACCTAAAAGACCAGGTTAAATTTGAAATTATATCAAATAAACTTTGACAATTAATGGATATATTCTGTAGTCTGCTATTCAGAGACCAAACAAAATATGTACACTGGTGATACTCTACCAAGCCAGGTATTGTGATGATTTTATGTTCATGTTTGTTTAAAAGACATTTTGGTATCAGTCTTTCGATATATAAAATCCATGCTTATTTGATTCCTTTTCAGCTATTCTTTTCATTGACTTGCTGTGTGTTGAATCCCAAATAATTAGTGGCAACATGGGCTTATTTTAAACATGCATAAACTCATTCTGGCATGTCGCATAAACAGAAAGCCTATGGTATGTCTTAAAGATAAGTGAATTAGTAGTACCACTGGACATTAGGAACCATTGCTTTGAAAATGTTTAAATGGAACAAATTGGAAATTACCATGAACCACGCAGGTGTGTTTGGTAATAAATACATTTGTGAGATATCTGTACAATTTTGTGCAGCCCGTGACTATGATGCATTGTACAATCAGAATAATGTGACAGCGTATTTTCATAACATTTTATTTCTGACCAGATAATTTCACATACAGTACAACTTCACAACCCAAATGGGTCAAAGTGTTAGAAATTCATTATCAGCAGGCTGATATTTCTGAACTTTGCTGACAGCGCCTTGAAGGGATAGCTTTGCGTTAACCTCCAGTCTGTCATGGTGATATAGAGCCGATACCAGTGAGACTCCAGTGTTAGTAATGCATTACAGGAGGTCTTATCTACAGGCAGGCAAAAACAGTGACACATTTGGTGATTAAGGTCTCATCTCAAACTTAGCAGCTGTTTCCATGACAGGTGAGAAAATCCAAGCAGGAGGTGAGTATAAAATTACATACTGCAGCATAAATAAATGTTCTAACAGTAACTATCAGTTATGTTTTTAATATTCTAACTGTATGGCACCTGCTACCCCCCTGGAAGAGGAAGAAAGGCGTGTGTGACAGGATCCACAATCCCATTACAAGCACTAGGAAAATAATGAGTTATGAGAAAAATGAAAGTGATCACCTGATGCATCTCCTACTTCAAAATCACTGTCATCTGAGCTGTCATAGTCCAGAGCATCCAACAGAGAATCAGCCAAAGGCTTCACCTGCCGCCTCTTTGACCCCCTGTCCACTATAGAAAGAAATAACACTCTGTTATAACATAGGCTACAATTACAATAAATAAAAGCACATCTAAATGTGGTTAGAAAAGAAAGAGACAATAATTTATAACAATTACTATCTAATGATTCTAATTTGCTGGATGCAGAGGTGTAGCCAAGTGTGGGCCGGGGTGGACCTGGGACCACCCAAATTAGACCCAGACCCACCCAGAATATTAGAGATTATTCTTTGATTTAAATATATATTTATAAAACAGTTTTAAAAAATGCATAATTTCTGATTTCTGAAAGTGTGAAAGAACTGTTTGAATGTGCCACTTCTTTGTTGTTTAGGAACATTAGGTAAAAAATATTTAGGCAAAAACTTGGCCCCTACATTTTTATTGAGGCCCACCCAAAAGTAATTTCCTGGCTACGCCATTGGCTGGATGTAATAATTGTTTTCACCAAATTCACTAAGAGCAATTTTATCTTGTTGTTGATTAATGTACCTATATTCATTGGGTATTTCTGTGGATTTGGGACTGTTAGTTATCACTACATTTGATGTAGTTTTGTTTGGCTTTGTATAGAGTGTGTATTTCATTGGCTTTAATTTTTACTGGTTATTCCTAAGTTTTATTCTTTGGTCTTTATATAAAAGAAATTAAAAAAAAAAAAAATGCAAGGGAGAATACTAAGGAAACTTCTAGTGACAACTAAATTATGAGTAATTATGTGTAATAATTGAATAAGATTGTAAACACTGTCTTCACATTTGTGGCACAATATGTTATGAATTTCTTTGGCAGTGTACATGCACTATTTAAAATGAATTACAAATTATGCTGCTAGGGTTGGCGGTTTTTCCGATTAATTAAAATTTGCTTTTTGACACAATTTTGTATTTTATTTTTTTTTACATCAAGAAATCGAGATTTCGCAAAAAATATTGCAAACGCTATAGTTAGATATGTTGTAAATCCACCAAAGGCTGAATAAGGAAGAGAAAAAGAATTCACAGCGCTCGTCTTAATGCCGCTCCCGATCTGATAAGCTGCACATGTGTGGCGCGCTCCATATGAACGTGACAGGTTAATAACACGGAGACTGATATAAAAGACAGCAGTAATATTCTCAGTACAATTGTACACAGTGTGATTGTAGCTCAGCTTTGTCCATCATTCAGGTATGCAACAGCTTAAGACCATAACTGGCCTCGGCGTGCGCATGTTGATGAACGGTCTCCTATCATTTCTATTTACACATAAAAAAGTGTTAGTTAGGTGACAGTTATTGCGCTTCATTTCAAATCATGGAGAGGCTATATATGGGAGAATCAAACATCTGCTGCTCCTTTTGCCATGATGATTCAGATAGATCGCTAATTATTTCTTTGTTCTTATCTTGTTCTATAGCCAACATTTGGCAAGCGATCATTTTGACAAATTTTTAATGATAAATTATTTCCTATTGCTGCACTGCTCAGCGTAAACCGCTAGAGGGTGCGTCTCTATATGCAGGGGTTTATGAATATACACACAAATTGTTTGATACACAATGAGTACTTTCTAGAACTTGATGGTTTCTAGATATTGATTTCTAGATAACTTTCTAGATAGACTTGGTTTAGATAAAATCAATACTTATACTGGCTAAGAATTATTTTGCAGTTTTCTTATTCTATTATTTCTGAACATCTGCGTTTATTCGATTTGAATTCATTTTACGAATTCAAAGAAACAGGGGCTAGTTGGGGGGGAAGTGTAACCCCCAACTAGCCCCTGTGGTGCATTTGTACATTTTTCTTGCACACCTTTGTTTCCTACAATGAAAAGAACTTGAACCAGGTTGCCTTGCATAAAGAACATGCAATTTGAAGCATGTTGGAGTACATTTAAAAGTCGAAAAAATCGAATCGTCCATAAGTTTGATAAAAATCGAGATTTAATTTTGTTTTGCTATATAGCCCAGTCCTAGATGCTGCAAGAGCCAGACTGAGGCTGTGTTTGTGTCTCAAAGCCTCTACTGAGCTGCCTACCTAGGCATTGCTAGGAATCATAAAGGAATTAGTTGAGAAACCGTTCAGCTTACACTCTCAGCTCAGGTGACTCGGAACCGACTATGTTTCTGATCATGCTGAACGCGTTTACGATGCCCCAATATATTAGGTAAGCACAACTCTGGCACACAGATCGTTAATGTTATTGAGCAGGCTAAAGAAGCCAGTTTCCAGAAGGGAAGACGCACTGTGTTCTCTAATCTAACACAATATAGTAAATGTCTAATATTTCTTACATGTCTTTGACGTGTGTAATATTGTTTGTAAAACTGAATGATGGAGAGAGGAACTTCACTACAGTTAGCACGCGAGCTAAAGCAGCAGTAGCCTCGCGCTATCTGTTCCCGTGTGCTCTGTTATTTCACAACTTGCTTTGCAAATTCTGAAAGTGAATATGCTGTGCTATATTTTCTCTTTCAAAATGTATTCTGTAACAGCGGCAATTACTCACTTTATGGGATTTTCGCGTTTGGATAGCTTGGACAAAGGTACTACGAACGCCTCTTCAGTTCATGTTCTGCGTATTACGTCGGCGGTATTGCGTATTACGTGTACACACTCTACTGACGTTTAGCTCACGGAGTAGGAATGGGAAACCATGGCAACCGCCTCATCACTGCGAACAATGATGTAGCTCATGTGCTCGCTCCACTATAAAAATATAAATAAAAAAACGAAAATAAAATAAATGTTTTTAATGACAATCTTTGTCCTGTTTTCCTGTAAAAAATATCAAAGCATCCTTAAAACAAGACACATTTACTTGAGAAGCAAACGTGTGTAAGGCAATAAGACTGGTTTTCTGGACTGTATATCTTGAATTAAGTATGTATAGGTTTTTTTAACCTCCTTAACTTTGTTAAAAATAAATAAATAAATAAATAAAAAGATTAAAAAAAACCTTTGCCAATAAACTTCACCTTCATGAAGAAAATCTGAAAACAAGTCTTAATATCTTTTGGATTTTTGCTTTTTATGTAAATGTACATTGTTTAAAGGTGGTTTTGAAATTTCTATGGGAAAACAAGACAATAATTAAGAAAGTAAAGAAGACCGTTTGGAGCTATATTTTACCATCTAAATATTAATTACATACTGTATATAATAAATAATTTAATAAATAATAAAATAATTTATTTCCATATGTTGTTTAGCTTGCTTGCAGAAATAGTTTCATTGTTGGAAATACAAGCTGAACATTTTACAGAATCGTAAGTTGTTGATTTATAGGTTTCATATTCCTACAGTATGTACTGTATGTGTTTGTTTGTTTGTTTGTTTGTTTGTTTGTTTACGATTGATTTGTCATGTGGATAAAAATTAAATGTGTGTTTATTAAATACTCATAAAAAAATAAAAATAAAAAAAAAAGAGCACAATATAAGTAACATCTTTACATTACAGATTTTATGATTAAATCAAACATGTCAAAACTATAACTAATGTCATACAGCTGTGGGCTCCAGCTCTAAAACTACAGTGTCTATTTTAAGACAGTTTTAGTCACTTTGATGCTGATATACTGTAATTATACAGTGGAAGCAGGCATCACAATGTTTTACCAGAGACAATGGCAATGTGAGACAGCATGCACATGTTTGATTTGATTACACTATGTAACACATTTTTTTGTTCCTGGGTAGTAAGTGTTATTTCTTAATTGCTTATGCCTCAAAAGTATAGAAAATGGCTATTATTCCCCACAAGCTTTGCTTTTGTGACCAGGACAGTGATATTTTGAAATTTACCTATTTCCAATGAGAAAATGGACGAATTTGTGTCTTTTCGTTCACATAAAGTCAGAAAACAACAACATATGAATCCAAAATCCTTCTTTATCTGTGGTCCGATGAAGACACCGACTTTGATCTTTGCCTCAGACAGCTTAGGGAAGAAGTCTTGAAGGTACTTGAAGGCTGCCGACTCCTTATCTAGTGCTCTGACAAATTGTTTCATAAGGCCCAATTTGATGTGCAGTGGTGGCATCAGCACCTTCCAGGGGTCCACCAGTGGCTCCCACTTGACGTTGTTCCTCCCCACAGAGAACTCGATCTGCTGTGGCCAGTCCTGCCTGTGGTAGTGCGCCTTGGTGTCCCTGCTGTCCCAAAGGCGAAGATAGCAGGGAAACTTGGTAAAACCACCTTAGAGACCCATCAGGAATGTCACCATTTTGAAGTCTCCTATGACCTCCCAGCCGTACTCATCATACTCTAAGGCATCCAGCAAGGTCTTGATGCTGTTGTAATCCTCTTTGAGGTGCACCAAGTGAGCCAGAGGAAGAGACGGGTACTTGTTACCATTATGGACCAGCACGGATTTGAAAATTACTTTAGTATAAATACATGTTAATTTGGATTCATATGTTGTTTTTTTCTGACTTTATGTGAACTAAAAGACACAAATTCACCCGTTTTCTAATTGGAAATAAGTACATTTCAAAATATCACTGTCCTGGTCACAAAAGCAAAGTTTGTGGGGAATAATAGCCATTTTCTATACTTTTGAGGCATAAGTAATTAGGGAATAACACTTACTACCCAGGAACAAAAAAATAAATACATTTTGTTACACAGTGTTAGCACTTTGATTTCCTGTTATTTTATATCCTCACATTAATCTCCCTAAGTTCAAATTCTACAATCAATGCACACTAGCTGCTCATGTTTACACAGCTAGCCCCACAAATGATTAACAGTCAGTAGAGTTTGGAATCTTCTTTACATGAGAATCTCTCCCTTTTCTCTCCCTTCTTCCACTGTTGTCTATAGCCTTTTAAAGTCTGTACATGTATGATATTGTTAGGGGGTGTTTGTAAATGAGATTATTCCATGCCTCACACAAAGAGAACAGTGAGCCCTCTGCTAAATGTATTTATTGGACTAATTTTGTTTGGCACAAATGGTTGGCTACATTTGTATAATGATCTACAATATATTTAAAGGCCACAATTTGATATATATATATATATATATATATATATATATATATATATATATATATATATATATATATTTTTTTTTATTATTTATTATTTTATTTGTTTTATTACAAAGGTTGTGCCTGTCTTGTAGTTCAATAAATATATTTAATAATTCATATCTTGTAAAAAAAAAAAAAGTTACTAGTACAATGATATTTCACTAAATACAAACCCTACATGTAATTAGTCGTCAGGTGAATCAATCTTGGAAAAATGACAGATTTTTAAGAGCAAATATATGTTTTGAAGAGTAACAAGAACAATGTTATGAGAGTGGGGAATGCCTGTTTTGGCTTGTTTTGAGAGAAAGGTTTGTTTCTGTCGTCCTCCATTGACTTTGCCAGTTTAGCAAACAGGAGATGATTAAAATAAATGAGCCTAGATTTATCCTGATACACAGCAAGGGGAAGATTGATGGGGAAAGGCACGCACAAGGTATGATTACGACTGTCCTTGCCCGATGACAAATGGCACTGTATTGTGCTGGAAAGCCACTGTTTTTATCCCTTGGCATCAAAACTCTTTTGGGATATCATCATAAGCATCATCATTATTATCACTGCCACCATTCCATTACCAGCATTTTCCATTGTAGATGACATCTGATATTGCCAGTGAATGAAATGAAATGGGAATGCTTCATATTAGCCAAGGTGAAAATGATTCTGTGGCAGCACATTTCTGTCAGTTTGTTCAAAATGCATACTTTTGATGGAATCTATTGTGGTATCTCATTTTTAATACAGTGGCACTTTACAAAAATTTTGAGGTTTTCTTTTTTCTTTTTTTTTTTTTTTTCTCAGGATTAGTTTGACCTGACCCCCTATTTAATCAGAAACCCTAACCCTAAGTCTGCATATACTAATATAAAGTAAGATGCAGTTTATTGTGTGGCCTGCAGGTATGTTGTATATTGAATTACTGTATTATTGGTTGTTGATTTGTTGTAATATAATATCCATGGCCCAGCAACATCTCTTTGCAGTAATCTAGTACACACACATGCACACACACCAAAAAAAATATATATTTAATTTCATAACAAATTTGAACCAAAAATACCAATAACTGAATTGCATAATCTTTACAATATATATATATATATATACTGTAAAGATTATGCAATTCAATTGAGCACAACTGATATATATATATATATATATATATATATATATATATATATATATATATATATATATATATATATATATATACTTATACAGTTGTGCTCAAAAGTTTGCATACCCTGACAGAAATTGTGAAATTTTGACATTGATTTAGAAAATATGACTGATCATGCAATTTATTTAAAGATAGTGATCATATGAAGCCATTTATTATCACATAGTTGTTTAGCTCCTTTTTAAATCATAATAATAACAGAAATCACCCAAATGGCCCTGATCAAAAGTTTACATACCCTTGAATATTTGGCCTTGTTACAGATACACATGGTGACACACACAGGTTTAAATGGCAATTAAAGGTTAATTTCCCACACCTGTGGCTTTTTAAATTGCAATTAGTGTCTGTGTATAAATAGTCAATGAGTTTGTTAGCTCTCACGTGGATGCATTGAGCAGGCTAGATACTGAGCCATGGGGAGCAGAAAAGAACTGTCAAAAGACCTGCGTAACAAGGTAATGAAACTTTATAAAGATGGAAAAGGATATAAAAATATATCCAAAGCCTTGAAAATGCCAGTCAGTACTGTTCAATCACTTATTAAGAAGTGGAAAATTCGGGGATCTCTTTATACCAAGCCAAGGTCAGGTAGACCAAGAAAGATTTCAGCCACAACTGCTAGAAGAATTGTTTGGGATACAAAGAAAAACCCACAGGTAACCTCAGGAGAAATACAGGCTGCTATGGAAAAAGACGGTGTGGTTGTTTCAAGGAGCACAATATGACGATACTTGAACAAAAATGAGCTGCATTGTCGAGTTGCCAGAAAGAAGCCTTTACTGCGCCTATGCCACAAAAAAGCCCGGTTACAATGTGCCCGACAACACCTTGACATGCCTCACAGCTTCTGGCACACTGTAATTTGGAGTGACGAAACCAAAATAGAGCTTTATGGTCACAACCATAAGCGCTATGTTTGGAGAGGGGTCAACAAGGCCTATAGTGAAAAGAATACCATCCCCACTGTGAAGCATGGTGGTGGCTCACTGATGTTTTGGGGTTGTGTGATCTCTAAAGGCATGGGGAATCTTGTGAAAATTGATGGCAAGATGAATGTAGCATTTTATCAGAAAATACTGGCAGACAACTTGCATTCTTCTGCACGAAAACTGCGCATGGGACACTCTTGGACTTTCCAGCATGACAATGACCCTAAGCACAAGGCCAAATTGACCCTCCAGTGGTTACAGCAGAAAAAGGTGAAGGTTCTGGAGTGGCCATCACAGTCTCCTGACCTTAATATCATCGAGCCACTCTGGGGAGATCTCAAATGTGCGGTTCATGCAAGACGACCAAAGACTTTGCATGACCTGGAGGCATTTTGCCAAGATGAATGGGCAGCTATACCACCTGCAAGAATTTGGGGCCTCATAGACAATTATTACAAAAGAGTGCACGCTGTCATTGATGCTAAAGGGGGCAATACACAGTATTAGGAACTAAGGGTATGCAGACTTTTGAACAGGGGTCATTTCTTTTTTTTCTTGCCATGTTTTGTTTTATGATTGTGCCGTTCTGTTATAACCTACAGTTGAATATGAATCCCATAAGAAATAAAATAAATGTGTTTTGCCTGCTCAATCATATTTTTTAAAAATGGTACATTTATTACCAATTCTCCAAGGGTATGCAAACTTTTGAACACAACTGTATATATATATATATATATACATTAAAAAAGAAAGAAAATTATCTTATCATGCACCTTACATTGTAGCTGATCCCACAAATACTCAATGGGGTTAAGATCCATAACACTTGGGCTCAGCGAGTATTGACGCTGACTACCACCCCTGGAGTCACGAGTTCGAATCCAGGGCGTGCTGAGTTACTCCAGCCAGGTCTCCTAAGCAACCAAATTGGCCCGGTTGCTAGGGAGGGTAGAGTCACATGGGGTAACCTCCTCGTGGTCATGATTAGGGGTTCTTGCTCTCAATGGGGTGCGTGGTAAGTTGTGCGTGGATCGTGGAGAGTAGCATGAGCCTCCACATGCTGTGAGTCTCTGCGGTGTCATGCACAGCGAGCCACGTGATAAGATGCGTGGATTGACTGTCTCAGAAGCGGAGGCAACTGAGACTTGTCCTCCGCTGCCTGGATTGAGGTGAGCAACCGCGCCACCACGAGGACCTACTAAGTAGTGGGAATTGGGCATTCCAAATTGGGATAAAATTAAAAAACACAAAAAAGATCCATAACACTCTTTTCCAATTATCTGTTGTCCAAAATTTCTTTGCCCACTCTAACCTTTTCTTTTTGATTTTCTGTTTCAAAAGTGGCTTTCTCTCTGCAATTCTTCCCATAAGGCCTGCACCCCTGAGTCTTCTCTTTACTGGTGTACATGAAACAGGTGTTGAGTGGGTAGAATTCAATGAATCTGTCAGCTGAGGACATGTGAGGACATGTGAGGTGACTCTCAAACTAGAGACTCTGATGTACTTATCCTCTTGTTTTGTTGTACATCTGGCCTTCCACATCTCTTTCTGTCCTTATTAGAGCCAATTGTCCTTTGTCTTTGAAGACTGTAGTGTATAACTTTGTATGAAATCTTCAGTTTTTTGGCAATTTCAAGCATTGTATAGCCTTCATTCCTCAAAACAATGATTGATTGATGAGTTTCTAGAGAAAGCTGTTTCTTTTTTGCCATTTTTGACCTATTATTGATCTTAAGACATGCCAGTCTATTGCATACTGAGGCAACTCATAAACAAACACAAAGACAATGGTAAGCATGATTTAATTAACCAAATCACTTTCAACTGTGTTTGATATAATGGCAAGTGATTTTTCTAGTACCAAATTAGCAATTTAGCATGATTACTCAAGGATAAGGTGTTGGAGTGATGGCTGCAAGAAATGGGACCTGTCTTGATTTGTTCAAAAATGTCTTTTTTTCAAATAGTGACAGTGCTGTTTTTTACAGCAGTAATGTCCTGACTATACTTTGTGATCAGTTGAATGCCACTTTGGTGAATTAAAGTACCAATTTCCTTCCGAAACAGCAAAATCTGTACATTATTCCACACTTTTGGCTGCCAGTGTGTGTGTGTGCATGTGTGTGTGTGTGTGTGTGTGTGTATAAATATATATTAGGTTAATTAGTTTAATTTTGTCAAACATTACACAGTTAAATTTGATTTAATTTTGTAATAAAATTTAAATGTGTAAATCTTAAAAATAGACTAAAGTATGTTTTGAGTGCATAATTACAGGATATACAGTTATTCCAGCCTGAAATAACTACAGACCATTAGTACAAACCTTTCATCGCAATGTTAGATAAGTATACAGCACTATTCAGTAACTAACACAAATCTACTTTTATGTAAAGATATTCATGTAAATGGTCATGGAGCTATTGGCAGTCAATCAACAGACCCCACTCAAGTACAGAGGAGCTACACTGAGATCTTGAGAAGCTGTCCTTCTGCAGATATCTGTCAGCTTGATGAGGAAAAAGACAGAAGTAATTACATTAAGAACAAGAATAATACAAGGTTTCGGAAATAAAAACATTACTATAGAGACATACTGTGCTTCACCAGCTTTAAAGCCTCATTTGAAGATGAGTAATTGCACTGGCTATTATTTATGAACCCTAAAGATGTATGTAATGGAATGCTCACACTGATCTACTACCTCCGCCAGTTTAATGTTTTGCATTTAAATTGAAATATTTATCCATTCGTATGGTGTAAATCATACCACGTTGGCCGCTGTTTATCTTTGCTGAAGTTCCCAGTGCTTTTCTGTGTGAGCTCTTTCACTGGAGCGTGTGGCTGAAATTGAGTGAATTTGATTACAAACACATTGCCCCTGTGTGGAGATTTTATCTCAGTGTTATATAATGTCACCCTGCGTGTGCAAGCCTGCACTAATTTAACCATCATTTTAGATATGATTATTTACTCCTTTGGAGAGATACAATCCATTTCAATTCAAAATACTCCATTGAACTGGAAATTGAAATGCTTGTGTAACATCTGAGGTTGTTACCCATCCTACCAACCACCAGAGGGAGCCCTCTCCCGAATATTGATCATCACCCATTTCTTCACTGCTCATTTCCTGTTTATATATATGCGTACATATAGCCATGCAGTTCAATTGTTCTTTGTGAAGTATTGCCAGTTTATACTGTCTTACTGAGCGGTTTCCATTGCCATTGTTTATTGATTCATGTTATGACCATTGCCTGTTTTTCTGGATTTACTGCTTTTTGGATAACCCTTTGTTTTGTTTGCCTGGTTGGACTGTCTGTATGTTTTATTGGATTTATCTGCCTGCTTTTCAACTACGTCTCTCTGCCTGCTGTTTTGGATTGTTTGCTTGTGTCTCTTTTAATAAACTTCCTGCACATGGATTCTAACAATGTCTCGATAGCCAGTTTCTTTTTTACAGAATACTTCACCTACCATGGATCCAGCGTAAGTCTTGCAGCTCCAGGCTGCAGTTGCACACCTGTGAGAGGTTTTAAAGGGTTATCAAGACCAGCTGAACAACCTTTGAGCTGCCAACGAATGTTTGACTCACTACATTCATTCACTGCCAGCTCCCCATGCTAAACCAGTAAGCCTTGCTCTTCCTGACAAGTTTGATGGTTCTGCTGAGAAATGCTGGGGTTTTTTACAACATTGTAAAGTTTATTTCTCTAACCAAACTGAATCATTTAATCAAGACGCCAATAAATGTGCCTTTTTATGATGGCTCTGCTTACCAGTAAAGTACTCGATTGGGCCGCCACTGTTTAGGACAAAGATCCTCAAATCCAGACCTTGTTTGACTACTTTTTTCAACAGATCCACTAAGTTTGAGTATCCAGCGGGTGGTCAAGATATCTCTGTTCAGCTGCTTCATTTACGCCAGGGCCATTGATCTGCAGCAGACTACGCAATTCTATTCCAGACACTAGCGGCTCAAAGTGGGTGGAACGATGTTGCTCTGAAAACTTTTCTGCAAGGGGCTTCACCAAGAACTCAAGGCTGAACTGACCTGCAAGGGTGAGGGATTACTCTGAATTCATTACCATGGCTATCAAGATAGATAACCTTCTTCGTAATGCTCCACGGCCCCAGTTTCACTCCGCTTCTAATTCTACAGTCTCAGTACAGGCACAGGCATCCACTGAATCACCCGAACCTATGCAAGTTGTTTACACCCGTATTTCTATGGAGGAACATCGACGTAATGAAAAACATTGCTATTACTGTGGTGAATTGGGTTATCTCAATGCTGCATACCCATACAAGAAATCAAGTTCCCCTGAATCAAGGCTGAAAGTGAGTACCACAAACTTTGTATCGCCTATCCTTCACAGTTTTCTGTCACCTGTAGAGATCTCCATTGGTGATCATAGAAAATGTTACAGCTTTAGTGGATTCTGGGGCTTCTGTGAATCTCAAATCAAGAGATTGTACAAGAACTCAATATTCCCACCATTCAGTGCATTCCAATGATTAATCTCACCACAGCTGACAATGCTCCCATTGGTACTGGTATAACCCAACAAACTTTTCCCATAACCAAGATTGGACTATTTCATGTGGAGAACATTTCACTGTCAAACTCGCCCAATCACACTCTTATCCTGGGTCTTCCTTGGCTGGCCATCCACAATCCTTCTGTCTCCTGGAACCAGGGTGAGCTCACAAAATGGTCTAGTTTCTGTCATGAACATTGTCTCCATGCCTTGTCTTACCACCAGCATTGAAAGCCCTAAATTCCAAATAGTAACCATGATTCCTGAGGAATATGCAGAATTCAATGAAGTTTAGTAAGGTCAAAGCTACTCAACTTCCTCACTGTCAATGGGACTGCGCCATTGAACTTCTGCCTAATATAGCTCCACCGAGAAGCAAGGCTTATCCATTGTCACATCCCGAGACCCTAGCTATGGAAACATACATCGAGGAAGCCCTTGCCTCCGGTTACATTTGTCTCTCAGCAGCTGCAGTTTTATTTATTTATTTTTTCTTCGTGGAGAAAAAGGATGGAGGTCTACGTCCATGTATCGACTATCGAGGCCTGAACTGTCACCTTGAAATACCATTACCCACTGCCACTCATCCCCTCAGCCCTTGAACAACTCCGTGAGGCTAAGATTTATACTAAGCTCGATCTAAGAAGTGCTTATAACCTCATCAGAATCCGAGAAGATGAGTGGAAAACTGCATTTATCACCACCAGGGGGCACTATGAATATCTGGTCATGCCGTATGGACTTGCTAATGCCCCCTCTGTTTTCCAGTCTTTTGTCAATGAGATTTTCAGAGACCTACTGAATCAGTGTGTGGTGGCCTACCTTAACGACATCCTCATCTACCCTCAAAATAAAGAACAACATATCCAGCATGTCAGAACAGTCTTATCACGTCTCCAGGAACACCAGTTATTTGTCAAGGCAGAGAAATGTGAGTTTCATATCCCATACCTCATTCCTATGTTACAATATCAGCCACCAAGTTCTAGAAATGGATGTCTCTAAAATCACAGCAGTTACCGAATGGCCTCGACCTTCCACAATCAAAGAACTACAGCGATTTCTACCGCTGCTTCAAACTACAGTAACATTGCAGCCCCACTCATGTCATTGCTCAAGTGAAAACACAACAAGTTACCATGGAACGACGCATACCAAGCCTTCGTCTCCAAGTCAAGCTTCATGACCGCTCTTATACTAAAACACCCCGACCCCAATCTTCCTTTCATTGTTGAAGTAGACGCTTCTGATTGTGGGATTGGAGCAGTCCTGTCACAACGTCACGGTACCCCAGGCAAGCTTTACCCTTGTGCCTTTTTCTCCAGAAAGTTAAATTCTGCTGAGTGAAACTATGATGAGGGGAACAAGGAAGAGTGGCATCACTGGTTCGAGGGGACAGTCCACCCATTCCAAGTTATCACGGTTCACAAGAACATATAGAGTCAATCCACGTCAAGCCCGATGGTCCTTTGTTCTTCACCAGGTTCAATTTTACTGTTACTTTACCGCCCTGGCAGCAAGAATAGCAAAGCAGATGCACTTTCACACAGGGATGATCCACCCCACATCCAACCTCATCCTGGATCAATCCTACCACCATCTGTCATCATTGCACCGATAGTTGGGATATCATAGAAGAAATACGAGCACAACAGCACGAACCATCACCACCTGACTGCCCCCCAACCAAGCACTTTGTACCACAAGCTCTACATCTGAGAATTATCCAATGGGTCCACACTTCTTTGAGCACAGGACACCCAGGCATCCAAAGAACTATCACACTGGTACGTAATTCCTTCTGGTGGCCATCTGTAATTCGTGATGTTACTAACTATGTGAAGTCTTGTTAAGTGTGTGCACAATCTAAGACCCCCAGGGAACTACCCACAGGATTACTCCAACCACTGCCAATACCCCAAAGACCATGGTCGTCTGTCCATCGATTTTGTCACCGACATGCCAAACTCCAACGGATACACCACCATACTGGTAATTATTGACAGAATCTCAAAATCATGTAGACTTGTCCCTCTCAAGGGTTTACCCACGGCTATGGAAACTGCTAACGTTCTTTCATCAAGTATTCGGAGTCTATGGATTACCAGAAGACATCGTGTCCAATCGAGGTTCATGTACCGAGTTTGGCAGGCATTCTGTAAGCAACTGGACATCAATGTGAGTCTCGCCTCAGGCTATCACCCCCAAGCCAACGGAAAGGTGGGACGTTTAAACCAGGAGATTGGCAGATATCTTCAGAGCTACTGTAGCCGTGAACAGGAAAAGTGGAGCGACTTCTTGCCCTGGGCCGAATACGTACCGAATTCCCTCACTCATACCTCTACAAGACTAACCCCCTTCCAATGTGTGCTGGACTACCAATCCCCGATGTTCCCTTGGTCAGGAGAACCTTCTACGGTGCCAGCGGTTGACGATTGGATTAGGCGAAGCAAGAGGGTGTTGGACAGTGCACATGTCCGGCTACAACGAGCGTAACGCTTTCAGGCTGACTTGCGGAGGTGCCCTCACCCCAACTATCAGCCTGGACAGAGGGTCTGGTTATCCACAAGGGATTTCAAGCTGCGGCTACCCTGCAGGAAGCTCAGTCCAAGGTATGTGGGTCCATTCAGAATTATCCGTCAAATAAACCCCAGTTACTTACCGATTAGAGCTTCCTGCTAACTACCGCATCTCTCCTTCCTTCCATGTGTCCTTGCTGAAACCGGTCAACCCGGTGTCTGGCCCTGGAATCACAAATCCTGAGCCTCCGCCTCCATTGGAGGTTGATGGAGCACCTACATATATGGTCAGAGAGATCATGGACTCAAGACGACGAGGGAGCCAGGTGCAGTATTTGGTGGACTGGGAAGGCTACGGACCAGAGGAGAGATCGTGAGTAGCTGCCAAGGACATAATGGACCCGTCCCTGATCCAATAGTTCCATGATTTATCGGCCTGCCTTTCGATTACGTCTCTCTGCCTGCTGTTAAATTAGACTGTTTGCTTGTGTCTCTTTTAATAAACTTCCTGCACATGGATCCTAACACTGTCTCCATGGCCAGTTCATTACATCTTGTAATTGGCTTATAAAAGTTGGGAGATATTCTTGTAAAAACTGTTGAAACTTAAGCTTATCCAGCCAAAACACAGGAATCCATAAACATGTTGCACAGCATCAACAGTATTAAATAGCAGGGCATCTTAACCACTATCTTATACAGTATAGTTAGGATTTTCTTTAAGCCCAGACTTTCTAAGTTGAGTGTCAATTAAATTAGCATTTTGCATAAGTTTTAACTGTGAATGTTGACTGTACAGTTTAGTTGTTAGCATTTTGTGTATGGTTGGTAAAAAATGGCAAAGCTAGCTCCGGTTCCTTCTTGCCATCAAATTCTGTGAGACTACACCGTTCTAGTGTATCAAAAAGCTTTTAATAGTTTTTTTGCCAGCATGGTCTGAAGATGATCTGACCCAAATTTGGGGAGGATCCAATGAAAGCTGTAAAAGGAGTTAGAAAAAGTAGGTTTTAATTAGCCGTATAATTAAATAACAAATGGATAGTATGGTCGACCAAGGCAAAATTGGTATCATTGGGAATGATGACTAAGACATACCAAGTTTTTCAATTTAAAGCATTGCCAAATATAGCTTTATGATCTCTCTGTGTTGATGTGTTATATGAGAACGGTTTGGCATATCAAGTGTTTAATACATTTTGACCATTACTTGTAGATGTTTTTTTTTTTTTCTGAAAATTCAACGTGGCAGGAAAATCTAGTCAGGCAGAAATTGTAAAAGGTTTTAGTTACAGCCTCAAAATTTGCCCTTTGGATTGTTCAGACTCTCTCCTACCATTGTGCTAAATTTCTCAACTTTTTACCATACGTACCTGTAGGCTGCCATAAAACTAATGTGCATCCTTTTCTCATTTTGTTGCACTAAAAAGGTGCCTCTCTTTGTTGCAAAGTGATAAAAGAAATATTAAATTGCCCAATGCATCAAATTTATTCTAATCAAATTCACTTTGTCTATTGCAATCAGAACAGATTAGTCCTTCAAAAAAATTTAAATGCATTAAAAAAAAAAAAATCTAAACCACTGTTAAATGGCACACTTTTCTCCCCAATTTGGAATGCCCAATTCCCAATGCGCTCTAAGTCCTCGTTGTGGCGTAGTGACTCGCCTCAATCCAGGTGGCAGAGGACGAATCTCAGTTGCCTCCGCATCTGCGACCATCAATCCGCGCTTCTTATCATGTGGCTTGTTAAACTAGTAACCGTGGAGACATAGCGTATGTGGAGGCTTCACGCACAACTCGCCACGCGCCCCACCGAGAGTGAGAACCACACATTATAGTGACCACAAGGAGATTACCCCATGTGACTCTACCCTCCCTAGCAATCAGGCCAATTTGGTTGCTTAGGAGACCTGGCTAGAGTTACTCAGCACGCCCTGCATTCAAACTCGCAACTCCAGGGGTGGTAGTCAGCGTTAATACTCGTTGAACTACCCAGGCCCCAAGTAGCACCATTCTTGAATGAAGGAGATGGGAATCTGAGATCTAGAATGTTCCACAGAATTTGACCTCACTCTTGTATTTATAAAAGCTCTCTTGAATTTGTTTTCATTATTATCAAGAAAACAAGAAACACTATGAGTTTGCAACATTTGCAGCATCATCTGCACTCAAATGAGTAAAATGGTACCATATTCCTCAACTTTTATAAGACCATGCAGGGCAATCGTTGGACTTAATCACTCCCACGCGATGGTGCCAATTTTCAGGCTTCTTTATCTAACACCTTCTGCTAATTGGCTGTCAGCCTAATGTGACTCTTCTTTGCAACTGCTTTTGGAACAACCAGCAGTTACTTCAAAGTTAAACTTTATTTATTTATTTATTTATTTTTTTTTACATGTGGATTCTTCTATTTTGTCAACCTTTTGCATATAGATATCTGTGTCCTATGTCCAAAAAAGAACAGTGGGAAATATTCCTCTGGCCATAATGCATAATGTTTGACTTTGAGGCCATGCCAGTTTTGATGAGGTTAATAGCATAGGTCTTGCTGGCCATTTTCTTTTTCCATGCAAAGATGAAAGGATGACCACACATCCATGTAACATCTTCTGTTCAGAGCCTCGGGCTGGTTCTCTTCAACGAGCAATCTCAACCGTCTGCATGAGATTTCTCTATAAGAAGATATTCAGCTTTAATCGAATCCCTCTCCTGCCTATTTCACTCTGCCATTCTTGGAATTAGATACACTGGGTTTCCTCTTTGAAGTTAAATTTGTGTTTCATTTTTGTATCCTGAATGATAATTTTTGGTTTTTTGTATTTTTATATATATATATATATATATATATATATAAGTGCAAAGCCCTCATGTTCTTCATGGAAGTTTTGATTGAATTTGAGGATTCATATTTGACGTAGAAACATTGGTGGATGTCTCTTGACAAAATGATGAAAACAGCTTGACATTTTCCTTACCTCCTGTAACATCATCTCTCTTGACTCTCTCTAGAGTCTAGACCATTCTCAACTGGTTTTGCTTCAGGACCCATCTAAGTAATAGAAATTTCCTTAAAATCAAATATTGAAATTTGTTAATATAGCTATGAACCAACAATAATACTATCCAGGCCCAAGAATAGTAATATGGCATTGGCTGAAAATGAAAATTGACATGACAAAATGTTTCTTAAATTTGTATGATTTCATTCACTTAGCAGACAATAATTCACCATACAAAACACATTCTGGGGTGCGTTTCCTGTACAACAACTGAACCACCATAGTACGATGCACTGTTAGAGAAACTAACTAGCTAGTCACGATTGTTTCCTGAAACCCTAGTAGCTATGTCGCATATCCATTGTTCAAACCACTTTGGTTCAACAAGCTGGAGGTGTCGTTAATGTCGTTACGCAGGGGGTGGAGTAACAACTTCTGCAGAGATCGAATGGATAACAAATTGTAACAGCTCATTTACATGTTGAGAAAGCCGTTTATTGTGAGACCGCTGCTTAAGACACGAAATAGACGTTAACGTTTATATGCACTTTGTAAGTGCCGTACTCTTTACTACAGATGCAAACTCTTTACAAAGCACTAAGCAGCTCCATAGCAATGATATTTCCCCATGACGCTGCTGTTAATAACGAACATGGCATCTGAGGACTACTTCGCCATTTTCTGTTCTCCATTGTTTCGCTTTATTTTCACATTTCCTCTGTTGCTCGTGTGTTTGTTTTCTTTGCGACCTGTTGCAGCATTGAGCTGCAATAGTGGGGTTTCCCGCTTACCTCACTTTACCGCACTTGAGCACATACATATGCACTCTCTTCAAAAACCAAAAGAATGCCACTTTTATTCTTGACACAATGAGAGATATAGAATTAATATATATGGAGTGAAAGATACAGACTGGGTCTGGCAAATGGGGCTCTGGTGAAGCTGTGTGGTGTTGCATGGCAACAAACATATGATTTTCAACTTGCTTTTCAGTGACAGCGAAGTTAAAACCCTTCACCATCTGAATTTAAATACAAAATATAATATCCCATTTGATGACCAAAAATACTCTGTCATTGTGCAACATGTTTTGTGTTAGTGCTTTTCTAATGCACATGGCATTCATCCAGTAGTTTAAGATTTAGAAGTCCAGCAATGCAGTTCTTAGCTGCACTGTGTTATTATGCTGTGGGAATTTTTATGGAGGTGGTAGGTGATGGCCTGTGGCTCAGCAAGTCGTCGATCAGCAAAGCTGTGACAGCAGTAACACCTTTGCTGTTACAGCTTATGAACACCATGCTGACTTCCTCCTCAAGAAATCCAGCTGGCCAATCAACAGTTCCATAATATTGCCAACATCCCCAGAGTGATTGGCATCATCGATGGCATCCTTATCCCAGTGTGGTGAATGAGCCCTTGTACATTTGCAGGAAGTGCTATCCAGCCATTAATGTTCATGTAGTGTGTGATCACCTGGGGGTCTTCACTGACATTGTGGCAAAATGGCCTGGAAGCACACATGACTCTTTCAAGTTGGCCAATTCAGCAATTTGGTGACAGCTGGCTGCTGGGAGACAGTGGATATCCACTTCACCCATACCTCTTAACATCTGTGCAGCATCCAGCCACCATTGCAGAGGAAAGGGTCAATTAGGCCCATGGAAGGACATGCTCTATAGTGGAGAGGGCTATATGAGTGTGGAAACAGTGTTTTCGCTGCATCAGCAAGTCCAGTGGCGGCTTGAAGCTGAACTGCTCCAAAACATGTGCCGTTGTAATGGTTACTGCAGTTCTCAACAACATTGCAGTCAGGGAAAATGTTCAACTTCCTGAGGAGGAAGAGGGGGTTTGTGCTGGTGCTGTTGATGATGATGAAGATGATGCTGCCGATGATGATGATCCTCTGAACCCACATCAAGGCAGAATGTATCATGACTTCAGGAGCAGAAGTCAGAGAACATTTAATTCAGAATACAACAAATATAACCACAGGTGAAGAGCTGTAGTTCCAACTACACAATTTTGCGATGCAGTTTGCGAATGTTCATTGGAACTACGGTTTCGGGAAACACCAAATCGTTGAACTATGTTGGTAACGATGGAACTTGCGACCATAGCTGGCTAACGATAGTTTTCGGCACAAACATGTTTATCCTCAGTTCGTGTGAATCTGTATTTAATATAGTCTGGGTGATATTTAATAATATCAGATAAGCAGTCCATTTCTGGGTCGCATCCCACCTGTTGAGAACCACTGCTCTAGACCCTAATCATGTCCTTTCCTCTTTTGTCTTGACCAATGTTGCTTAAAAAAGGTGTAAAAAGGCCTCTTTCCTCTCACTGTTCCATTAGTATCATTGAATCTCAGCATCTTATGGTCTATCACAAAGACATGAGGCCATGAACAAAATCATTCCAGTGTGCCCTGGCTAGCACTACCTTCCATGTAGCTTTTCAAACTTGCTACTTTGTATGCTTTGATGTTTCAATCATATTCAGCCAACACGGCCACTTGGATGATCAACAGAAAGAGTGGAAAGCATATGTCAGACAACTTTCAATTTCCCTTAAAAATGTGTGACTATTCATAAAAGTTCTGGCCACTCTCTCCTTGGTGCAGTAGACAGAGCTTCCATTTCCCTGATGGATTGGCTGTCTTATTCCGACAGTGCAGTGCTTCTTTTAGTTTATAGACGTCTCTGTGCTCTTGACGCCACAGTGTGCACTGTCGTTTTTCTCTCTTATCAACCTGCTGCTTTGCTCGGCTCCTAGACATAAACACAAACAAGCAACTAGGGAGGAATATCATTAAATTTTTTTCAGCTCTGAAACTTCCTCCTTAATGCTAGTCTCTATAACTAAGCAGTGAAAATGAAATTACTTTTCCCTGATTAAGCCTTATTTCATTTAGCTTTGTTTTGTTGGATATTTCTAAAGGAAGCTAATGTGCATTCAGGGGCAAATTCACTATACAGTTGCACCATTTTTATTTTTACTTTTGCACATCCTGTATTTTAGTGCAAAATCCTGTGACTTATTCACTAACCACCCACAATCCAGTTAATTCAGATGCTAAATGCGCTAAAATAGCTCTTTGCCGTGAGTATTTTAGTCATTAGCTCTGTCCCAAATGATGCACTATACACTGTACACTAACACTATGCACTCGGCATTATTGTTTTATAATAGCAGGAAATAAGGAAATATGTACATATTCTGTGGGGCAAATTGCCACTAAATCAAATTACGATGGGGTCACAGCACTATGGTTCACCTTTTGATTAATATTTATAGTATTAAAATATATCATTATATCTTTTTTTTTATTGTATTGTAGAAATTGTATCAAAATTTAAGTAGTTGTAAATTGTAGTAAATAATAACATTCTTAACAAATAACAAAAAAAAAAAAAAAAAAAAATTGTTCTGACCATTCTTTCAACTGTACTGTGTGTTAATATATTGAATTTGTGCTAATTAATTTTTAGTTAGAATTTACTAGCACCAGTGCTAACACCTAAATAAGTGCATTAAGAAGTCATGCTGTTGTTGTTCATATCCAAATAAATGTATATATATAAAATATGTAAATTATACATATATATATATATATCCCTCCTGTTTTGTTCAAATTTGGGTAAGGATTATATTTGGGTCATTTTAAAATAAGATTAACCACTCAAATTCAAAATTATTTATTTATTTATTTATTGTCTTACCTACTCATTGTGTCTCTACTGACCAATCTTTTTATACAAAGACTTTTTATATTCCCAGCATGGAAACTCGTCTGTTGTGTCTCTCAGCAGTGATAAGCCTTAATGTTGAAGCTGTTAGTTTCCCAGCTGTAATGTATTAGTAATTCGAGCTTTCATGGAGTGAGAGACAATGCAGATGACCTCAAAGAATCTGCTGGCTGACTGACAGACTTAATGAACCTCAACTGAACTTGCTCAAAACACATAAAAATTGTCTTTTGTCGCCACGGTCTTTTGTCGCCACCTGCTGGCTAAAATCTTTAATGTCACAGTGATAAATGAAAAGACACAAATCTAGCTGCTTTTCCATATCTGTGCTGCTCTTACACTTTAGTTTAACAGCATGAACACAAAGAATCCCAGTGCTGGTGGTGTGAGACTTCAGTACTCTTGGAACGTCTCTTGTCCAAACAGATTCAAGAAACAGAACTAACTGTTGTGTGTGTGCGTGTGTGTGTGTGTGTGTATATATATATATATATATGTATACTGCATATATTCATTTATTTATTTTTCTCGGTTATATCCAAATACAGATTACTTTGCCATTGCAACAGATACAGATACAGATAATGGCTTAGAACATACTACTCACACTAATATATACTACAAAATGGCATAGAATAGTGCAGAATTATGCGATTTGGGACACACCTATTGTCATTCTTTACAGCACAAACATGCCCCCTTTTTGTGTAAATTATATACTGCATCTTATTTACAAAATTCAGCGATACAGTATTTGCCAGTGCAATAAAAGTTACGCCATTACTGCCCTGTGAAATGCAGCTGTATTAACAAAATTAAATTTAAAATGCATGTGTGTGTACATTTTCTATCATGGGAGCAGTTATTCATCAATAATCAAATTATATAATAGATTTTTTTAAATAATATTGAAATGGAATTAGCATCTCAACTGGGCATACTGTATATCCAGATGTACAGTGAACAATTGTAGACGAGCGCACTAATGACATTTTAAAGCTGCACTAATGTACTTTGTGCTCTCTAGCGACATATGTGGTTGAAACTTAAAATTGCATTCGTGTTGCTATTATGAAATTTTACTTGCTTTGATGAAGATGAACAATATTCATATTTACATATTTTGCACATTAATTTTACACTCATAGCAATTTTCTGACACTACACTCAAAGTAGAACAGGGGACTCTCCTTAAACTCCACCAGTTACCAGTATATTTTAATATGATTATTCAAGTGTTTTATCTAGTTTATATGTTTGTATTGTACTACATTTATCAATTTAAGAGGAGAAACTTGTGATATGGCACATACAAGTTCAGTGGAAGACTTATTCAGCTCTGTGTTATTTATGAACACTGGTTAGAGGGCGGAACCCTTGCGATGTGTCCAGCAGGGACATTATACTCGGATGCACACTACAAACAAACACACAACAGCGAGTCCGTGCCATTGATCAAGTGCTGGAGAAAGAACCTCTTATAAAACTAATGCTGAAGGGACTTCACGGGACTTCACTTAAGTCCTTCATGCAGCTTTTGTCAGCATTTTACTACATTAGCATATCAATTCTTACATGCCCGCTGTGCAGCTAGTTTTTCTCACTGTTGATGCTCTGCTCAAATGTCTATTTTAGTGAATTTCTGTCTGTGAAACTGTTTGGAAAATGTTAATAAAGCATTTTTTGTTACATGCTGTATTTTTTTGTTTTATTGTGTTGTTCTTTTCAAAGAGCAAATAAATGCTTTATGACAGGAAATAAGTATATAGAGTCAAATTTAACTACTTTTAAAATCTCAGATGAATCAATTAACCATGAAAACGTATGAGCTTAATCGTGATTAAATGTTTTATCTACAGACAGCCCTACTAAAAATATAAAACAAGGATTCAATAATGATGGGGATGAAATACAGTATACTTTGGTAAACAGAAATGTGCAATATAACAATTACAATAATATGTTTCCTTGAATCATTTCTTCAGCAGTAAATTTATATTATAGAGATGGATACACGCTAAACAAATTAATATGTGCATTGCTGTGCTATGAAATCGGTACATTGTAAACAGCTTGAGCTGAGCATACATTTCATGGGTAACTACCTTATAGGAACTTGGACATAGTGGCTTTAAACAGACAAAAAACGACAAGTGATAGGTTGTGCATTTCTGTGACTGGGACAAAATAAATCAGAAAACATTTACGTACACAACCTTGGTTCCTTGAGTGGGAACGAGATGCTGCATAATGATGCAATGGGAAGCACGTCAGTGATCACGTGGTCTGAAACCCTTATACAATCACACTAATTCATTGGCTGATGATGCTTAAGAGACACCCCCTAAGGAGCTATGTCATTGGCTAATTATAAGTGGCAGCCCACTGTGCCATCTCTCAGATTTTCTGCAAGCGGCACGAGCCTATGCCGCTACTAGAGAGTATGGCCAGCTACGCAGCGTCTCGTTCCCACTCAGGGAACCAAGGTTATGTATGTAACAGGGACATTCCCTTCTGTAGGAACTCCATGCTGTGTGATGACGCAATGGGGAAAGATATACAATCACACCATGTGAACAGTAGCTGCAAACTGTCTAAGCCTGTTTGGCAAGCATACAGTGGTGCACAAGCAAGCTTAAAAATATAAAAAACTATGACTTTACTCCTGTTCCAACTGAGAGAACTCAGTTTATCATTTATAAAACCTCTTTCCTGGAATTTTAAATGGGGAAGAATGTGTGAATATTGGGGGAATTGGGAACAAGCCGGTTTGCTACGACGGACCCAGCATTAATTATGAGGAGGACAGTGTGTGGTATTTATGACAGTGTGATTTGTGTACACTTGTGCTTGTTGTACATCAAATTCTGTTATGCATGCCTTAAGACCTTTAGTCATGGGGGCAGAGGCCAAATTCTAGTTGATAATTCTCAACACTCGCTCCCCAGTGCAAACTGCGGGGGGATACTGATCTACATACTGGTTGTTGGGCGTTCAAAGCATAAATAATGGTGAACTCGTCCGATGCTGTCCTGAGGGCAAACAGGGGAAAGATCTATGCACTTTTATGGTCCAGTTTCGTCTGCTGAATGGGGGCTCACCCTCCGTTTCACCACGAGCATGTCAGGCTCGCATCTGCTATCCAAACGGCTGTTTGAATGGACCCGAACCAGAATCCAAAAGCCTATGTGGCCATGACTGCAGTGACAGAAACGTATGAGGACCCCAGTCCTTTGAAGGGGGTGCACAACTTGTGTCCATTGCTTTGTTCGGCTCTCTGGTGGGGCATTGCGCAGATGTCAGACGTGAGTGCACCGGAGCTATGGTGGGCTTTTCCCTCTCCTGCTGAGGAAGCATTGCTGGCCCAAATCCAGATAGGTCTTGTTCAATGAAGTCAAAGTTAGCCTGCAAGGCTTTGAGGGAAGGGTAGGCCTCGATCTCCATGTGGTCGCCAATGAAAGAGAGAGATGGGCTGCCAGCATCTCTTCTATCGTGGGAACCGAAATGTAACCGTGCTCCGCCGCACGACACACATTAGCATCTTAACCAACTCCACGAAGGAAGTGAGCCTCGTGCAGAGCATCCAGACATTCATCAAATCACACTGCAGGCAATCTGATATCTCCAACATGGCCTCCACATGGTGAAAACCCAGACAGCTCACAAACATGTCGTGAGTATCTCCGCCGAGGATGAACTGCTTACATGGAGGTAAGCACTTCTTGAAAGACATCCTCGTGTTGCCAATCAAAAAGGGAGAATTAATCTTCCTCACTTTGACATAAGTTGCTAGAAACAACACAGGCTTAGACAAATTTGTGCACTGAAGAAAATCTGAGGGATGGTGCTGTGGGCTGATGCTTATAAGGAGCCCATAACGTAGCTCTTTAAGCTTAAGTGCCATCAGCCAATGAATTGGTGTGATTGTATAAGGGCTTCAGACCATGTGATCACTGACACTCTCCCCATCACGCAATGCAGAGTTCCTGTGAAAGGGAACAGTGGCACATACACAAACACACTGTTAGGGAACAAGGAAACTACAGCAATTTTATAAAATACTTAGTCATTAATATTTGTAAATGTTACAGGAAATTAACCAGATTAATGTAGATACATCGTGATCGGTTAACACATGATCGATTCGTAAAAGCATGACAAGCAATATACTGTAAGCTTCAATAACCCTACCAGACATCATATCCAAGCATTACAGCAAGTAAACAACTTTGCCAAACAGTTAACAGATAAATATTCATCCAGACTGCAGCGATGCTGTCCTTAACTGTGTGACTGACTGAACTGAGCAGTGTAGTTTCCCCAGCCCCAACAAGTGACAGCAGGTACATATTTTCTGTGTTTACGGATATGACGTAATGACACAATGGTAAACGACAAAAGCCTGCAATTTCGCACCAAATCTGACCTGACAGCTCAAAATACAAATCATTTTGATAGGCTTGCCATAGTGAATCAGGGCAAGGACATTGTTTTAAACATTTTGAACATTTGTTTATGTACTCCATCAGTAATGACATTTTGTTCATTTTTGACCAAAAAAATATTCTTATAGATGTATACTTTAAAGAAACGATTCAGGGACCTGGATTGCAATGTAGAGATTCTGTACAGTCCCAGCAAAGTATGCAAAAACGTGAAACACAAGATCAGGCACTGTACTGTGCAAATTGCGTTCAGCATAAATTTTGTGCACACATTTTCACTGTTACCTAATTTACATAATTATTTTAGTTTCATGTAACATTTTGTCATATGTGTATGCTTATGATCTTTATGCACAAACTAAAGCATTAATACATTAGGCATGTTTGGCTACTATAAACACGTTAGTTTAAACTAACAAGTTTATCAATGTTAATGCAGTAAATTACTCCACTCCTATGTGTGCGTACAAGTGTACGTTTGTGACCTAGTGGACATTGTCTTCCTGGTAAATCTGGTGTCTCCTGTAGGCTTGTATGTGAGTGTGGGCTTATCAGCGTTGAACAGAGTCTCCCACATTCCCAACCACCTACACTGCCTGAGAGGAAAATAAATTGCTCCCATGCAGTTAATAAGAATGAGAAATATTGAGTGAGACTCACACAACCATTACAAAGAGTGAGAGAGGGAGAGGGAGAGAGCAAGAGAGAGAGAGAGAGAGAGAGAGAGAGAGAGAGAGAGAGAGAATAGAGAGGTTTAAATCACCTTTATTCATACAAGCAACACCAATGTTTTTCAAACATTTTAAATCCTCATATAAAACAAATCAGCAATAATAACGACACATCAAGTGTAATTTTAAAATAAGAAACTTACTACATACACATTTTCCATAATCTTAAAAATATAAATGATAAATTAAACATTTAAAAAAAGCTCTTCTTCATAAACACAACATAATACTTCTTCAAAGCATGCCTCCTCCACTCCTTCCTTCAACATCTGGAATCACAGGGTAAGTTGGCATCAGACTTCTTTGTTGACTTCAGTTCTGCATTTAATACAATACAGCGCCACCTGTTGATTAAGAAACTCCACCACCTCAACATTCCTCCACTTCTCATCCACTGGATTCACAATTTCCTCAGCAAGAGACCACTGGCTATAAAACTGGGCACTGTAACATCATAAACCATCATCACCAATACCGGTGCCCCTCAGGGCTGTATCCTCAGTCCCTTTCTGTACACCCTCTACACAAATGACTGCATTAGTCAGTCACCCATCACCACATACTACAAATACTCTGATGACATTGCCATACTGGGACTACTCAATGACAAGAACTCTGTTACAGCCTACCAACACTCAATCTCTCACTTCACAAAGTGGTGCTCTGACAACTACCTCCAACTGAATGTGGATAAAACAAAAGAACTGGTCATTCACGCATCAAACGCATCCCAGCCAGATGAACAGATCAGCAGTTTCAAATATCTTGGACTCATCATAGATAATAAACTAAGTTTCGATGAACATATCACTGCCATCCAAAAGCGCTCATAGCAAAGACTTTACGTAATACACAAACTCAGAGGTCTGTCTGTTGCCCTGCTTTATAAAAGCATAATTTAGTCCATCGTGTTGCACTGCTCCCCTTGTTTCTTCACAATGTTAACCATTTCCAACAAAAACAAACTCACTAAGATAACACATATTGCCTCCAAAAACCATCAGCCTATCTACTCCCAACCTTTCAGATATGAATGACAGAGCCACCGCACATCTTGCGAAAGTGATAGCAAATGACATTGATCACCCCCTGAATCAGTTTTGTACACTGCTACCCTCCGGTCACAGAAACAGGACTTTAAGATGGAAACAAGCTCATTTTGGCAGATGTTTTATCCCATCAGCCATTGCTGCTCTGAACAAATTAACTCGATAGCACTGATCATTTTTATGCATGTACACAGATTGGAGCAGGGGAATTTATGTTATATGTCATTGTAACAAGGAAGGACACCAGGAACTGGATTCTTCAAACACAGGTAGGGAACTTTTAATTGACCACTTCTCTGGTTTACAGCTTCACAATAACTCATCAGCTTCACAATAACTCATCAGCTTCACAGTAAATTTCTCGACCCAGTCATTCTCTCGATCTGGTGCTGGCATGGTCCTTTTATGCTGCTCTCCCCAATCTCACTACAATTAGAGACAGGTGTTAGTAATAATTTGGCTCAGGTGTATGCACCCTTACCGCTCTCTCTCTCTTGACGGACGCTTGACCACGCACCCGCTGCCATATATCCCCGCTGCCCGACTCAAGCCGGGGAGACATCCGGACTGCCTACCACTCCCTCCCTATTTCTGGACAGGAAGTCGGCAACAGCCATCTGCGCTCTCGGTCTGTGGACCACCTTGAATTTAAAGGGCTGGAGTGCCAGATACCACCGGGTGATCCACACGTTGGTATCCTTCATGCGGTGGAGCCATTGGACTGGGGCGTGATCTGAGCAGAGTGTGAAGCCCCGCCCCAGCAGGTAGTAACGGAGAGTGAGGACTGCCCACTTGATGACCAGGCACTCCTTTTCTACGGTGCTGTACTTTGTTTCCCTCAAGGAGAGCTTGCGGTTGATGTACAGCATCGGGCACTCCTCCCCCTCCACCATCTGCAAGAGTACGACCCCCAGCTCCCTGTCTGAAGCATCCGTCTGCAATACAAAAGGGAGAGAGAAATTAGGTGCATGTAAAAGCAGCCCCCCACAAAGTGCGGCTTTAACCTGCGTCAATGCCTTTTGGCACTGCTCCATCCACTGGACCGGGTCTGGAGCTCCCTTTTTAGTGAGATCAGTCAGCGGGCTGGTGACGTCCAAACAGTTAGGCACAAATCTCCTATAATAGCCAGCCAGCCCCAGAAACTGTCTCACCCCCTTTTTGGTCTTGGGACTCGGGCAGGTCGCAATCACCGCCGTCTTGTCAATTTGGGGACGTACCTGCCCGTGGCCCAAGTGGAACCCCAGATACCGTACCTCCACCCGCCAAATCACTAACTTCTTAGGGTTTGCTGTGAGCCCCGCCTGTCGCAGCGACCTCAGAACTGCCATCAGATGCTGCATATGCCACTGCCAATCATTGCTATAAATGATGATGTCATCCAAATAGGCAGCGGCGTAAGCTGAATGCGGTCTGAGGATTCGGTCCATGAGGCGCTGAAACGTGGCCGGAGCCCCAAACAAACCTAATGGATGTGTCACAAATTGGTGTAATCCGAACGGAGTGGAGAAATCCGTTTTTTTGTTTTCACAGGAAATTGGTGTCAAGGGGATCTGCCAATAATCCTTTGTCAAATCCAGTGTCGATTAAAAATGAGCAGTGCCCAACTGATCAAGCAACTCATCAATACGAGGCATTGTGTCAGCATCAAATTTAATCCACACAGAAATGTACAGACCTGTTGCTCTTAGGCACCAGAACAACCAGGCTGGACCAGTCGCTGTGGGATTCCTCTATTACTCCCATATCGAGCATTGCATCCAATTCTTCCCGAACTATTTATTTTTTTTTATGTTCGGGCAATTGGTAGGGACGGGTACGTACTACCACCCCCGGCTCGGTCTCAATGTGGTGTTGGATGAGGTTCGTGCGACCCGGTAGAGGGAAAACACATCTGCAAATTCTTGTTGTAGTTTGGCAACCTCTGTGAGTTGGTGTAGTGAGAGGTCTCTGCAAGTGACCGGGGTGACGTGACTTTGTTTTGTGTTTACCTCTGGCCCAAGCTCTGCCCTCTCCAGAACTACCATAGCCAACGTCACAGGGGCTGCCTCCCTCCACAATTTCAGGAGGTTAAGGTGATACATTTGACGTGTGCCCCCTCTATCGGTTCGCTTTACATTATAATCGAGATCCCCCACTCATCGTGTGACCTCAAAGGGTCCTTGCCACTTGGCGAGTAATTTGGAGCTCGATGTGGGGAGTAATATGAGTACCTTATCTCCCGGTGCAAATTCCCTTGGCCAAGTTCCCCTGTTGTACAGTCGGCTCTGTCGTTCTTGACCTTGGAGAAAATTCTCCTGTGTTAGTTGCCCCAAGATGTGGAGTTTTGCTCTAAGATCAAGAACATATTGAATTTCATTCTTACTGTTTGAAGGTCCCTCCTCCCAAGCTTCACGTATGACATCAAGCACAACACGCGGGTGCCACACATATAGCAGCTTGAATGGGGAAAACCCTGTGGTGGCTTGCGGGACCTCTTGTACTGCAAATAATAGAGGATCGAGCCATTTGCCCAATTCCTAGCATCCTCATGCACGAACTTACAAATCATATTCTCAAGGGTTTTATTAAATCGCTCCACCAGGCCATCTGTCTGTGGATGGTAAACGCTGGTGCAAATTGACTTAATGCCCAATAATTCGTAAAGCTTGTGTAGTGTCCGTGACATAAAGGTTGTGCCCTGATCAGTGAGGATTTCTTTCGGAATCCCCACCCAGGAGATTATTTTGAAGAGTGCCTCCACAAAACTGCATGCTGAGATGTTGCACAGGGGCACTGAAGTGTTCCAGATCCCCGCAACACCAGCAGGCTGGCCCAGGCACTACACTCACACTTGCGGGTAGACTCTGAAGTCACCGGGAAAGGGATAAACTGGCGCAAGCGAGGAGCCCACTTTGGCGGCAGGTTTCCACACCTCCAGGGTGCAGGAACAGGGACTGGAGAGAGGACAGAGGGAGAGGGGAGTGGAAAGAGATGGGAGAAAACACAGGGGGACGGGAGAGAGAGAGAGAGAGGGCTTCTCAGTGCTTGGGCACGCCGCCATATGGTCTTCCGCCAGCTGGACCGCTTCCTCCAATGACACCGGGCGATGGCACTGGACCTACTCCGCCGTCCCTTCTGGAAGCCGGCAGATCAGCTGTTCCAGCACCACTTAGTCGACCACTCCCTCGATGTCGTGGTCCCCCGCCCGCAGCCATTTCCAGCAGGCATCACGGAGCCGCTGAGAAAAGGCAAACGGGTGACCGGCCCCTTCCAGCTTCATCGAGCAGAACAGTTGACGGTATTGCTCTGGGCTCTGGCCGACCCACTGCAGGATGGTCTTCTTCGGATTGCTGTAGACCAGGAGATTAGCCGCTGGAAGTTGTTGTGCTGCAAGCTGGGCTTCCCTGGACAGCAGAGGGATGAGCCGGGAGTTGTGGAGGCACTCTTCAAAAAAGCCCACTGAGCATGCGGCCAGCCTCAGATTTCAGCAGTACGCTCAAATATGTTAAGAAAGGCTTCAGGGTCATCTTCCATCCCCATCTTCAACAGCGGGTGCAGGGGGCTGCTGTTGTCCGGAGTCGCTGCCGGGCTTTCTCCTGGGTGAGGAGGCTCAGAATGACCTGCCGGTTCTCTGAGCTTCACAATAACTCATCAGCTTCACAGTAAAGTTCTCGACCCAGTCTCTCTCTCAATCTGGCGCTGGCATGGTCCTTTTATGCCGCTCTCCCCAATCTCACTACAATTATGGGGCTTTTCCACTGCACGGTACAGCTCGACTCAACTCTGCTCGCTTTTTGGGGGTTTTCTACTGTGGATAGTACCTGGTACCTGGTACTTTTTTTAGTACCACCTCGGTCGAGGTTCCAAGCGAGCCGAGCCGATACTATATGTGATGTCAAAACCCTGCAGATCACTAATTGTTCAGAGAGAATCGTCACTACCTGTGTCACTGGATTTGCAACACGGGACATCAACCCGCTAGTTTAAAAGTTAGCAACAGTGATAACAATATAATTTGTTCACGCGACTTTCGAATTGTAAAAAGAAATGGCTGTGAGCAAAACCAAGCCGTGGTCAATAAATGAGGTGCAGACGATCCTCTCGTTAGCGACGAACAAAACAATGCTCAGCTGTTGGCCGCACACGGCTACCACTGGACCTACCAACAGTGTAGGGAAAAGTAAAAAAAAAACTTAAAAGTGACTACAGAACCATCAAGGACCACAACAGCCGGAGTGGTTCAAACAGAAGAAAGTGGAAGTGGTTCGACCAAATGGACGCTATCTATGGCAATAGACCGGCGAGCAATGGGAGGGAGAGTGCCCTGGACTCGGCCACGGTGTTGTTGGAGTCCACGATGGAGGATGGTACGTTTTGTTATGATAACTCTATATTCTGCTTGAAAGCTTCACTTTATTTAGTTGACCAGCTACTGGAAAGCTTGCTTCTAAAACAACCAGGCCAATTTAACTGTTACACTTGTGTAAAATCACCATGCAACAACTGCTTTATGCAGCACAATGAGCTAGTAGCTAACAGCTAGCGGTCGTGTTATTGTTTACGGTCAGTAATGTTTGTGTCGCATTTAAGATGATGTCACGGCAGTAGAGGCGGTGCAACTATGACGATCAGCCTATAATCCCACGCACGTTGAGGCGGAACTAAACTGCAGTGGAAAAGCAAGCTCAGGAAAGTCAAGCGAGCAGAGTTGAGTTGAGTCGAACCGTAACGTGCAGTGGAAAAGTGCCATTAGAGACAGGTGTTAGTCATAATTCGGCTCAGGTGTATGCACCCTTACCACTCTCTCTCGACGGACGCTCGACCATGCCCCCGCTGCCACAGTCACATGATGAAAATGTGGGTATCTGCATGTTTTGTGTTTGTGGGGCAGACTGGTGAAAATAAATTTCCTTCTAGGACAATAAAGACAATCTATCAATCTATCTATCTATCTATTGTTCCATTAGGGCACTTCAAATGAAGCATGTTTGTTCTGAACCACACTTTCATAAAAAAATTTGCAACACTTGAAGCATATATTTCCTTAAATGGACATATTTTGGACCTTATTAAAGCACCTTTAACTTGTTCTTGCAAGGACAGTTTAAGTTCTAGACTTTTTTTTTTATTTAGTTCAGCATTTATTTAATCCCTTCTTCATTGACTATCAACATTTTTTCCAGTTCACATATTTCATCATGTAACTTTTTAACTGTAACTTTAACTTTGGATGACATTTGAAAAACATAATTTTGTCAATTTTTTTTTCTTTTTTTTTTTTTTTTTTTTTTTTTGGCATTTTCCCAACTTCCCACCACTGACTTTTTGTTTCATAATTATTATTTTGTAACCTCCATTCTTCCCACAACCATGCAATCCTCTCACAAAAATATTTGTAATTTAACAATTTTGCATTAAAATGCCAATAGTAATGTGACTTTACAGATATAGTTTTGTTTATGTCAATAGTTGCCATATTGTGATCAGAAAAATCTTTAGGAAGAATGGCAGCATTTATTACTCTATTATTAAAACTCCGGCTCAAATATATCCTGTCTAATCTGGCACTATTAACTATATTGTCACTCAGTTTTAACCAAGTATATTGTCTTATCCCATTATTTCTACTTCTCCAAACATCATTCATGGAAAAAATAATTTACATCTACAGTTTTGCCAAACATTTAATCTAAAAAATCATTGATCACTTGGAGGGAATAAAATGATCCTTCTGCAGCCTGAGAAACGATTTCAGAGACAACTGATATCTGCGAAAGTGTGCCTTCGTCTCTTATTTCTGCCTGTCTGTCATCATCCAGTACCTCAGCTGCTAGTATTTTTGATTTGGCAGATAAGCTAATGCTATTCATCGCGTTACTGTCCGTATGCTTGATTTTAACACTCAACCCATCTCCTTCAACAGTATTCTGTACCTCAGTAGTCTCGCCTCCATTTTCCATCACTTTATCCTGTTCATCAACTTCATTTACATTCTCATGTCTTACCTCACTCGCACTCTCAACTATTTCAGCCTGTTTATTCACCGTTTCCTCCTCTGACTTTTCACCTTCACGTCGATCTAAGCTCTCTGTGTTACCCTCCGCATTAATACTCGCCTGAGCTTAACCCTCTATGGCATGAATTGTTATTTTTTGGGGAAAAAAATATATCACCCCATTTTTTGGGAGCTTGGGGGTCCCTGATAGTATATCCATCATAAAATGTCATAAAATGATATTAGTTTGTTGCCTCAGGACAACACTGTGCTATGAGGGTACTGAAACACCAAGGTTTTGTATAGTGCATATGATAAGTGGAATAAGGAAAATAAGCAATATATGCATTAGAAAAAGTTTTATTTTGACAAAAATCAATCACAAATGGTTCCAACCAATCACAAACATCACTGTGTGTGTGTGTGTGTGTGTGTGTGTGTGTGTGTGTGTGTGTGAGAATGTGTGTTTGTGTGGGTTATTGGTTATTGTTTGAATCAGTGCTACTCTTTTTGACAAAGCACACTCTGATTTCCTATTCTGTGTGAAACCTCAGAAAGCAGTTGCTGCTGGATGTAAAACAAAGGTGGACATTACATTTCCGGCACTTGGCTTTTGGTGTACCTGTGCACCCTGGTACCTTGCATCTCCCCTTCTTTTCAGCCATAATCATCCAGTGGGCTGTTGCTTCCAGGCGCACATCAGGGACTGGAATTGGAGCAGCGGGTCCTTTTCTCCTCTTCTTCTCATACTCACCAGCAATTGTGGAACAGGGACGACCTTTCTTGCGCTCCAGGCTTTTTCCACTTTTGCATAGGCCTTCAGCGATGTATGACTTGAAGGTGTACAGCTTCATATATTCCTTCTTTCTCATGCCAGTGCCTTCACAATCTCTTCAGTAGAGCAGCCAGGAGGTCACGATGATCATATCCAGTAAGTGGAACACCAGTCGGTGGTACCACTTCTTTGATCTGATTTTGTTCCGGTACAGTGCAATCAGTGAGTCAAGCAGATCCACCCCACCCATATTCTTTTTGTATACTTTCACCACAGCAGGGCAGGGGACTTTGGTGATCATCTTTCGCTTGTGATCCCACCTGTCAACCTCGGTGACTGGGTGGGCTCCAGTTTAATCACTCAGAAGGGTCACTGAGCGGTTATCGTACCACTTTACAACGTGCAAGTTGGTTTCTCCAACCATGGCCATCTTCTGTTCAAAAGATCCACGTCCTGTTCTCTTCAGCTCAGCATCGCACATCAAGTTGACACCTGGTAGTCTGTTGCCACGAACAGTTACAGTGCAGTGAATTCCCTGCTGAGCCAGTGCAAGCACAAGAGGGACACTCGTGAACTAGTTGTCGAAGAAAAGCTTGTAGTTCTCTTGCTTGGGTATAGGCTGGGCCAGGCGGAGGACAACATTGCCCCTTGCTCCCACATCTGCTAGCTCAGGGGGTTGTACAACTCTCCCTGTGTAGATTTCAAAATTGTGCGGGACACCATCAGAGCCAGCCAAGATGAGTATCTTATAGCCCCATTTCTTTGGTTTTGATGACAGGTATTGCTTCAGTCTATTTCTTCCCTTGAATGGGACCATCTGCTCATCAACAGCCAGCTTCTCACTCATTGGGATTGAGGTAAGATGAGTGACCAGTGGTCAGATCTTGTGGAGTGGATCATCATTTTGCTCCTGTCTCTCTTCATTGTTACTGAAGTGCAGGGATTTTTTGATGGCCTCCCATCTATTCAGTATCATGGTGTCAGCTACATGGGACACTCGGCAGGCTTTGTTCCAAAACATGCGGGTGCCTGGTAAACCAAACAATGACATGTACACCACAATACACAGGAACTGCTCCAATTCTTTTGTAGTGAGTTTAAGCGGCTTGTTTGCATTACATTGTATCACATATAGATTTGACTGCCCTACAATAACTTCCAGAATGTCTTCAGAGAAAAACTGCTTGAAGTACTGGAGGGGGGACATGATATCACTAGATCTTGGAAGCAGGCCCTGCCATTCTGGGTAAGCATTGAAGTATGCATTGTGGGGTGTTCTCCACTGGGGTAGGCGTGGAACATCAACCTCTGCTACATCTTCATCCTCAGACTCAGTCTCATTGTCAACAGACAGGCATTCTTCTAAAAAAGAAAGCAGGAGGCTTATACGTGTCATATACACTTCATCATCCACTGACACGCATGCAACACACACACACACACACACCACACACACGTGCACACACACACGTTACTTTGCTGAATGATCCATAACTGACCTCTGACCTTGAAACTGTCTCTCAAACCTGATTCAGGGATCCACTCTTCCTGACTCTCCTCAAGCTCACTGTCCTCATCGTCACTCTCCTCAAGCTCACTGTCCTCACTGTCAGAGGTAATGACCCTAACTGCTCGATCATGTTCCTTCTGCCCATAAAATGTTCTTGTGTCCATTTCCAGTAAGTATCAGTAGATAGTAAAGTAAAAACATTGACTATTGGTGCATTCAAGTCAAGTCAGAAAGATTGTATATGGCCCAGTAACGAATAAGGTTTTCAATTGACCAAAAATTAAAATAGGTTAAAACTGCACATCAAAGTAGTTTTTGCCTTTTTACTAAAATCTTTTTTTCAGATAATGTATTTTAAGTGTTTTAATTGAGAATCATGTGACAACACCAGTCAAAATGTCATATGGGATAATGTTAATGAATTTTCAAAATATTATCATCTTAAAACTTTTTTAATCAATAATACTTAATGAATATATAAAGTGAGGCAGTAACCAATATTTAGAGATCGGAAAATAAAACTTGAACAATCATTTTTTCTCATTATAATGTGTTTGCTTTAAATGTGACCCTGCTTGTTAAAGTTCTTTACCCACATTTTAACGCTGCAATGTGATTTAAGCTGCAAAATGTCTGAAAATGGGGTTAGCTTACAACAAACTGGGACTAGCTAACTAGCTAGTCTGGTTGAAAAGAATTTGGTATAGTTAAACGTACATATTTTGCAAACATTTTATTCTAATCACTTCTGAACAGGTTTAACATGTTAAGCTTGGGCAGAGCAAGTAAGCAAACCTATGGAAAAATTGTCAGTAGGAAAGTAAGCTACTCACTCACCTCAGTTGAATTTTCCGCCACTGAACAGAGAAAAAACTGCATGGTGATGTCACTAGAGTGGATGGCCTTTTCTTAAAGGGGCAGATTCCCCAATATGACAGGTTGGACAATCATTTAATTGGCAGCATAAGAATAATAATAATAATAAAAAACATCAATTACACACATAATGTACATTCTTTGCTCTTCATGTTGGTGCTGTAGCGCTAAAAAGCTTCCTGTATTTGTCAGTAAGTGGGGAAAAAGAAAGAATTATGAACGTAATTTTTCCTGACCAAAATCACTTGAACGCACATTATGCCATAATTACGACTTCCGAGCTTGTAAAAACAAACTTCCAAGGAGGACTTGAATGCACCATATGGTCCTAATTACTCATCAGAGCACATCTCCACACTTTAGCATGATATTGCCTGAACAAAAGTGGTCTAACTGCACAATGTTTCCCTGAGGCAACAAACCAAAAAACACAGTTTTAGTATATAAATAAAAACAAAATAAGTCTTTAACAATCAAACATACTTCTTTACATACTCATGCACATGCATATATATATATATATATATATATATATATATATATATATATATATATATATATATATATAAAGTTATTTCAATTAAAACATGTTAAAAAGTGATATTTATCTTACCAATTGTTGGCACTGTGTCCCATGCCGCTTTGCTTCCTGAAAGGCTCTACCACCAAACAAAAGGCCACACCCACTTCAGCCCCTCATTTAATGGAACACAGACATGTCAGGTGATATTATTATTTTTTTTATTTAAAAAAAAATCAAAGGGGTGGTGTGAGGTCCAAAAAGGTAGTTTGTTGCCTGAGGGCAACACAATGCCATAGAGGGTTAATATGGACAAGCAAACTGTTTGTGCCCAATGTCACCACACTTAAAACATTTCATACTTCCCATAGTAGCGTAAACCATAAATTACTTACCTTCATCCCAAACATGAAAAGAAATATCCAAAGTAGACTCCTTCAAAAACATAAACACTTGCCATCGAACGTCATAACATGTTTCAATTTAAAATTCCTGCATCCCAAAGTATGGCTTTGATCGGAGTTCAATTCTACCAAAAGCGAGTAAGTTCTCGCTCAATGACATCATCATGAATGAACGGGGGATCATTGGAAATCATAACTTTCAATGTTAAAGCAGCCAGTGGGAAAACTTGATGAAACTTTCCATTAAAAACTAATCCACTCTCAATCACTCGAGCAACTAATGATTCATCCTTAAGAAACTCTACCACTGCTTTATTCATCCTCGATGCCGATGACATATTTTCACAACCAATTTGTTCCCCCACTGCCACCAAAACATCCTCCACTGTTACACCCTGCTCTGGCACTCACTTGTTCCCATGGCGGATCGAAAGAGGCAATGCACGCTCACTTGGGAGCAACACCATTCCCACACTCAACCGGAAATCAAACCGCCAACAACCACTAAACACAAACTAAAATTAGCAGCTACTTTATTATTGCTCTACTAAACACAGATTTTTCAGGGCTAACAGCTCCTTGAAACAGAATTAGTCAGAAATTAAACGTCTTTTCTCACCACTACCTCCACCACCTCCACCACTCCTCCAGAGAGAGAGAGAGAGAGAGAGAGAGAGAGAGATTTTTTTTAAATGTCTGAGATAAACTTAAGTTTTCACAAACAATGTTGCTAGTCCATGAATCGAAACATCTTCCCATGCCTTCATTTTCTTTTATGGTCATAATGAACAATAAGACACAATTTCTCCAGCACCAACACACCACTAAACTATATGTGCACAAACAGTAACGAACCTCCCCCTCTACCTACCAAAAACAAACACTTATTTCCATCACATTAGGCCAGAAGTGTCATGGGTGCATATTGAATTCCCTTCAACAGTGTTGCTGTGTCTATGACAGATAATTACATATTGAATGCTCTTTTTCTTAATTTGTTTCCTAGAGAGAGAAATCCATCTCTTGCATGGTGAATTTTGTCAAGAAATTTCATTTCAATTTCAATTATTTTTTTCAGGTTCATACATTACTTGTGCTATCAGAGACATGAAAAACTGAAATGATCATTCACTGGTTTATATAAAACTATAATATAATATAATATTATAAAAAATAATATTTGCTCTAGAAAAAAAAAGCATGTTTATTTGGTACTACTAGTTACAAATCAAAAAGGGAAATAGAAAATGCACACAGCAGTCATTCTTGGGTCTTAGGAGGTTAACTATTTTAGGTTGTTAAGGTTTTTAACTTTGGTTCTACATAAATGCTGCATCAGAGTCACTTTTCTGTTTTTACAGCGTGTCTTGTTTTCAACATATAGGCAACACCAATCATAATTCATTATGCAAATATCATGATGATGTTATTGTATTTTAAATTCTAAATATTCTATCAATGTGGGTCAATGGGAGATGTTCAAATGTTAATCTTACATTTCTTAGACAGTAGGGTACAATGGGGCTAAAGGCCCCCCTGGGTAAAATACATTTCTTATTTAATTTTCATACAAAACACCAAAAACAACAAAAACTACAATAGCGCTTTCCTAAACACCCGTTTGTCACTATCTACTGCAACATTTTCCTGATCCATGAGGTCATCACGTGCAATGTCTAAAGGTTGATTTTGCATTAGTTTGATCAAATATTTCATATGTTTTTCAAAATTGTGCAAATTTATGTAGCTATTGAGAATCGCAAAAAAAAAAAATATCACTTTTATTTTGAGACAAAATACTTATTTGCAATTTTGAGTTTTGTTCAAGGTGATTAAATCAGTTTTTCACTAGCTGTTCAATAAGTGAAAAGATATTTAAGGTAAAAGCCCCCTTGTTGCAGTGGCTAAAGGCCCCCATAAAACAGACTGGTTTTTTTAAGATTTGTTATAAAGAATGTTCAAAGTGGGGTCACTAATTGATCTTTTCACAATGGAGATTCATTTTGTAACGAGGCTGGCGAGGATGGAGGATCTAAGTGCAGCTTTTAATGGAAACAAAAGATGAACAAAGTAACTCAGAATAAAAATGAAAACAAAACACAGAGAACCAGGTACAGACCATGACAATACATGTGAAGACTGACAAAGGAAACAGGGAAAACAAGGGCTTAAATACACAGGGTCAAACAAGGGAACGAGGAACACCTGTGGAAACAATCAGGGAAAACCAGTCATAAAATGAATCTACAAAAGGACTACAAACTAACAGGAAACAGGAACATGGGAACTAAACAAGAATTTCAACATACAAGTCAATGCAAAAAACAGGAAATATGTTACACATTTGTTTTTAGAATATTTAAGATGTCATGAAATGCCACTTTTGATCGAAATTAACAGGAAACTGTGCACTCTTTTCTGAAGTGGTTATTTAAAATAAGCATTATAAAGTATAAGCATTTTGTTACACAAAAAAAACAAAAAAAAAAACAACTTGCTGTCTCAAAATGTATTAATACATAAGTTGACAAATTTTACCCTACAACTATTGCCGCTAATATTTCAGAACAAAGTTCTAAATGCGCTTACAGTATTTCAGTACCTCAAATATACTGAATATATACTGTATATTTGGTAACCCCAGAAAACAATTTCACAGCCTAATTAAAATGAAATAAGAATATTTATTTGTTTATAAGCATGAGAATGTATTGTATGTCTGTCAGAGGATTCAGCAGTACAATGAATTGGCTCGCTGTGTTAGATTATGGTTGGTAATGCTTCCATTTGGCTGATATTTGACAGCCCAGCAGGTGCATACTGCATTCCCCTTACGAAAGAGAATGCAGACTGCCTGAACTGCTGGCTGCGGTGCTATCGGCTGGAAAGGCAATGTGTGTGTTTTCAATTTGCAACATCTCCCTTTACACAGACCAGCCAATATCTTTGGTTAGCATGCATTAATAACACCACTAAGCAATAATGGTTGTCATACAAGCATGTATTTACCTTGTTCATATAATCACCCAGAGAAACACAGATAAGCGGAGTGACACAAACAGAGATCCAGTGCTGTTATACTAAATATCACCTCTCCTGGAATGTCACTTGTCCAATCAGATTAGAGGACCTGAACTAACAGTTTAATGACATAATCCTACATATATCATCTAGTTTTTGTCATCTGTCTATTATTTAGTGAACAACAATGCTAAAAGAATACTAACATAAACCCTCCAAAATGTCCAAATTTAGTTCACAGTACAATACCAATGAAAAACTTACATGCATACATGTTCTCCTGTTCTGGTGATTCAGTCTGATTAATTTACACACAATTTACAATCTCTAGGTGCTTAATTCCAGTCCATTACACCCTGCTTTTTTTTTTTACTCCAATGCATTTCACATGCAGCACACATGGTATACACTTCACCAGTGTTGGGGGTAACACAATAAAAATAACGTAATATAAATACGTAATCAGATTACTTTTTCGAATAACGAGTAAAGTAGCGCAATATTTTTTTTTTTTAGACCATAATATTGGAGATACTTTTAAAATAAAGTAACACATTGCTTTTGTACAGCTCTACTGTCCCTGTATTTCAAGAAATCAGGAGTAAAATTGTGCAAACTTCGGGGTGGAGACGTAGTGCATGATGGGCATTGTAGTTCTATGGAGTGTGAGGCCAGAGACTATTTAGCAGAGACAACTCACTTGTATTTAAATGAATGGGAGAAACTGGAATGCCCAACCAAGAAGCTCTAGCACCCAACAGTCAATGGATGTAGAAAGGAAGTCCCGCCTTGCAGGTAAAAGTGTCAATCACCTTTTAGATACAGACATCAGTCAACTCGCTAACATGCATGCACATTTCATGTTTTAGCGTAATATGAGGTCAACATTCATTTGAGTGAAACATGATTGATTCATGTGTAATACATGCTGCATTAAAAAAATCTGTAAACACGTTTAGGCAGAGGGACTAGTCTTCCACTGGCCACGACATGATACACGTGGTGAAATATTCACTCAATTCACTGACTTATGCAGCCAAACTGCAACATTCTACATTGATTGTGTATGCAGAGAAAATGTCTTAGTTTTTAAAAATATTCTACATTTTCTTTTTTAGAATACACTAGTTTGATTCATGAAACAAACCGTTTTTATGACATTTTGGTAGCATTAAAAACGATTCCATTCAAATTGTATCAACATGCACCTTTAAAGTTGTGGTGTCTGTATGCACCGTGGATCAACTCAAAACAAGCGTGCACTGAGATGACTTAAGTGAAAAATATACATTTATTCATCAGACTTATTCCTTGAACATGTTAGGCTGGCATTCACCACTGAATTTTATGCTGACTTTTGAAAAACATCTCAAGTTGACTCTGGCATTATCTATGGGCACAGCACATGATGACCTACAGTATGATGCAGGTTCAAGTGTTGGACTTTGCTGCTTTAGGTAAGACAGTGGTTATTCTTCATTATTCATATTGGCTACCATGTTGATGGATAAACCATGCATATTCATGTTATTGATTCTTTATTATAAATATGATGTGAAGACCTACTTTCTAAATATCTGTTTGTTTACTATGTTGTTTTGTCATGAGTGTTGTACAATAGCTAGCATGACCTGTAATGTCTCTTGTATGGAATGCATGGCTTATTTGTATGGAATGCATAGCATAGCAGAAGAGAAAGTGGCTGTGAGAAAAAAGTAACGCAAAAGTAACGTAACGCTTTACTTTCCATAAAAATATCTTTTGAATTAATTAAGTTACTACTAAGTTACTTAATTATTTAGTAATAATTAATAATTTAGTTACTTAGTAATATTCTAATGAGTTACTTGTAAAAGTAATGTTACCCAACACTGCACTTCACAGGGAAATACACACAAACGATATGAACTGCCCTGCATTCATCACAGGCCCACAAATCACTGTTTGGCTCTAGTCAATGTGTGCTGTGAAATACTCGTATTCATTTCCTCCTGATTATGTCATGCTGATGGCAGTGATTACACACACACACACACACACACACACACACGTACAGTATACACTAGGGCTGCTCATTGCACAGAACATCACAAACAATTTACACGTCATTAGCTTTGTTTTTATCATATTTGTTTGACAAAATGTCTAGCTGTGTGGCAAGCAGGCCTTTTATTTGCCATATCAAGAGGAACATCACAGGGAAAACAGCCTGTTGGGGTATGACGCATTAGTTTGAGTGATTAATTAGCATGCATCTGTCTGCTACAAATGTATATGTGCTTTGCACATTTTGACTGGTGTTTACATTTACTAGGAGTGAATGTGCGAGTCTGTGTGACAGCATTTGTGTCATTCATGTCAAATGTCCAATACAGAAACTATTTGCAATATTTGTACACATATATGTGTTTGTGAGTATTTGATATTTGTGTGTGTTGAGTGTAATGTGCAAATTATGTGCAAACGAAGTGAAAATGTTCTTGAGGGTTACAAATTGCCTGCAGAGGGCACTGTACATTACAGCAAAAGATATTGTGACAGAACTACCACAAACTGTTGCCAAATGCCATCAAACCACAAAATCATAAGAATAGGTCACACAAAGCTCTTGTATGTAACTGCACACCCTTTAACCAAAGCCTCTATCTTACTGAAATTTGGTAATCAGACAATACCTAAATGGATATTTCAGCCAAAAATGTATAATTTACTCAACATCCCATTTGTGTTCTATTGTAGAAAAAAGTTTGGATCAACTTTAGTAAATAATGACAATTTTTTTTTGTGTGTTTGTGAACTATTACTTTAATATTAGGAGGATATGAAAGCAATCTGCTAGAAAATGCTAGTTATAACTAGAAAAACAAAACAAAAACAAAAACTCTGTAATAAGATATACTGTATGTGGTAAACCTTTCTGAAACCTGTACTTAAGCTCTTCTGCTGGCACCCACCACCCCAATCAGGTAGCTGGCAGAGAGCTTAAAGCTGCACATTGTCAGAGTGAAGGTGGTTAGGGATAGAGACTCTTTGTGTTGTGTTTGTGTTTACAGTGGGGCTTCAAGTGACTGCTCGCGGCAGGGGTGAGGCCAGAAATCTCCAAATGAGTGGAACTTGGTGAAACAGGGTGACCTCTATTCTGTGCCTAATTTAATCGTGAATATAATGAAGTGTGCCCCTTTCCTCAGCCTTTATGAGTTAATATTCGCTAAGTTGCATAATTACATGTACAATAAGAATAAGTAATTATATATATATATATATATATATATATATATATATATATATATTTATTATTATTATTATTATTATTATTAAGGTCATATTGATGCAATTGGAATGGGGTTGTTTCTGCGTTGTGTTGAATAAAGCACTCAATTGACATCATCTCACGCCTTTAGTGGATTTTATTCTGTTTAAACACATTGAAAAGCGGTGGTCAGTCCCAATAGTCATGCTCATGCATTTTCCTCCACAACCACTTTCTTGGCTGTTGCAAATCTTAATCTTTATGTATGTACAATATAGGACATGTATACAATAATTACACATATTATTTAAAATATAAAGTCTATACCTGTTTAAACACATTAAAAAGTGGTGGTCAGTCCCAATAATCATGCTCATGCATGTTGTATAATGAGGATGAACATTAAATCAAACATTACTACACATAAAACATGGTAGCTTGAGAAGAGAGCATACAATACACTTTCATACATGACAAAACAAAATACATGTTGATGTTAACCCCCCAAAATTAAAATAAAATGAATGAAATTTTTTCTGGGGAGCACTTACCCACCACAACCATTCTCTCAGCACCAGTCAATGGGTGGAGAGTACAGCTTAACAATAATTAAAGAGTCATACACAAAATGAAGTACAGCAAGTGAAGTCACCTTTCTGACCCTGTTACACAATGAAAAATGAAATGGCCATAGAAATAAATACTATAAATTAAAATAAGAGATATTGCAATAAACATTATTATTAGACACTTTTCAGTCCTCCTGCTTTTCACAGGTGTTGGCTGGGTTTCCCGAAGCACCAAGAAGAACGTTAGTATCGCTTAAGTAGTACTTGATCTCTACGGTGCATTTCCCAAAAGTATCGTTAAGTAAAAATGTTTGTAAATTAAAAAGAGCTTTGAACCACTTTAAGTTCATTAAGTGCAAATTAAAAGTATCTTTCTCACATCTTTCACAGTTTATCAGAGACAAAGGACATTGAATAAATTATATATATATATATATATATATATATATATATATATATATATATATATATATATATATATTATTGAAAGCATTGAAATCAACTGGCAGTCTCCACAGTCTGCGCAAGCAACATGATAGGTCTAAATTAGGTCTAAAGATAAATCAAAATTTACATAACACATAATACAGTATAAAGTATTATAATAATGTGAGCAATGAGAGATTGCCTTCATTCTGTTTATAAAGGTCTATGAGTAGTTCAGTACTGATGTCCGTCATTTTAATCCTGTTCTTTGTGCATCTGTTCAGTTTCAAGCCAAAGAAACAACATAGGCTACGTGAGATCCCCTTATTATGATGTGATGCTCATCGGGTACATTCACGTTACATGCACTCCTTGCCTTTTATTAGTCTCTATAAGCTGAGCAAACATCTGAAACCCTGTCTTACCAAAGCCCTAATTATTTATTTAACTGAATTCTGTAATAGTTAATAAGATGATCGTAATGGCTTAAGTTGCAACGTTATCAGGGAACCCAGCGTTGGATATTTCTCCAATGATCGAATCTTTAAAATCTGACAACTCTCCTTTGGCTTACGTTCTGGGCTTCGTGGAGCTGCTGCAATGTCGCAAAATATTTATTTTGATTAGTAGTCTACATAAAATAAGAGGTCTGGTGAAAAACGTGAGTGAATCAGATGTTCTATTTAACAGCTGTCCTATAGAATTGGGGAATGTTACATTAAAATAGAGGCTAAAGGGTAGACAAGCACAGAAGAGAAACTTCTTGTTCAAGAACCATTTCTGAGGTTGTAGCTACTGAATTATGACACATATGACAATTCACCTGTCGTCCCAATGTCCCTGCATCCTGAGAAATTGTGTTCCACGAGAGACAGTGCGTGAGCGCCAAGGCACCAATAAACCTCTAAACACACAGCGAATTAGAGACGCGCATTGACGGCTTCTCTTTCGTCTGTTTTCCAAAATATGATCAAGTGTGCTTCTTCAAACATGTGTATTTGTGTCTAATAGTGTTTCTTGTCATTTGTCACTCCGAGAAGTCTTAGGGCGTACTCACACTAGGCCCAGTTGCCTTGTACCGTGCCCAAGCACGATTGTCCCCTCTCCCCACTCCCCGCTGGCCTGCACTCACTTTGCACTTAACGTTCCAGGCCTGAGCACACTTACGTCATTACGATGCAACTTTTTGTTATGAAGAAAACAGGAAGAAAACCACTCTCGCAGAGCACAATGGAGTCCATCATTGCAACGTTACTTACTTTGTGGCTTATTTTGAGTCGTTTGTGGCACGGTGACACACGGCCCTCTCATATGCCTAATTGTCAAAAGCATCGTACCACTGGATTTGCCAGATTTACGGAGTGCATTCCGTACCTTCAGATACTGAACCCGCAGTTTTTTCAGCTTGTCACGTCTTTGCTCAATGGTTCTTTGGTATCCACGAGCACGAAGATAGTCATGAATTTTACCAAATATCTCGTAGTTCTTGTGTGTTCTTGTGTGTTGTATCCAGTTGTTCCTGTATACTCTCGTCTGCCCAAATTTCCAGTAAACACTGCACCTATGCCGTAGACCAAAGTGATCCCTTTGCCCAGTCACATCATTGATGTCATGTTTCGAGTTCCGTGCTCGGTCACGGTTAGCGATCACACTAGATGCGTACCATGTCTGAGCCAACTGAACCGTGCCCGAGCTCACCTCTTCAAGTGGGCCAAGGCACGTTACAGAGTGATCACACTAGTCAAATGAACTGGACTTTGGGGGTCAAACGTGCTCCGGCACAATACAGATAGCCTAGTGTGAGTACACCCATGCGGGTAGATGACGAGCAAAATTACCAGCTAATTTCATACCCCGCCGTGTCATCTACAGAAACATCTACCACACTCCCATGTAAAATAATAATAATAATAATAATAATAATAATAATAATAATAATGATGATAATAATAATATATTGAGACAAAGCGTGGATACATTATCTTGGTGCTAAGCGCAGTAAGCGGATCTGTTTACAGGCATGAGTGTAGAGAGCTGAAGAGAAAATGAGCGTCTCGGTAAGAAGTGCGCCGCAAGTCCATTTCAGTTCAACACAATCATATCAAACTTTTTTATTTGAAATAAAAACACATTTTTCTAACTATATTTATAACAGGAATATGATGATTATCTTGCATGTGAGCTATTTTGCGTGCAACAAAATGCAGTTTCTATTTATTTGCAAACTGTTCTTATATTCCTGCAGTTTTGATTGGGTGGACCAGCTGTCAATCTGTGTGGACTAGTGCCACTCTGGCCCTTATGTGCATACAAAGCTAGTCCTGGATGAAATGCAGAGGATGCATTCCGGACCTGACATTCTAGCCAAAGCACCCCCAATACAGATTTCCTGTTACAAAAAAACAAAAACAAAAAAAACACAACTATCACCAAGACGTGTATTCAGTGTGTGTGTTTTCATCAGAAAAATGCAACTTTTTGAATGTTTGCTCATCTGCAAAACGTTGTATTTTAATATGCCATTCTAAAAAACTTTTTTGCAATGTTTATGATTCAAATGTATGTGCATCTGCTATTTTTAGATGTTTATCAGATATTTGCACATTAATATTACGCTTAAAGCTAATGCTTAAAGGAAATTCTTTTTTTCGTAATATGATGCTTAAAGAAAATTCTGTCATTATTTACTCATCCTCATGTAGTTCCAACCCCATATTAAGTATTTTTTTTCCATGGAATACACACACACACACACACACGCATACAATATTTAAAAAAAATAATATTTACACATATCTTTTCCATACAACACATCTACTGTATATTGGCAGGTGTGGCAATGCCAAAATATTCATCCACTTGAAAACATAGATTATTACTATAAATAATGTGATTTGTAAAACCTTAAATATTTTCAAAAATCAGACACACGTATTTAAAATCAGGCCAGTTAAAAGTTTTTTATTCTGTTATTAAGCCGTAATGTAGCCAAAACCTATACACTTTGTATGGGGGCGTGCAGTCTGCTGCCCACCAGAATTACACAGCTCCCATCATTTTCCAATAGAAATCTGGGGTTAAGTATGGAACTGGATCAAGCCCTAATTAGCTGCATTTCCACTATCGGACCAAATGAGGGCGTGCTAGTGCGCGCCAGGTCCAGTTGCATTCTCACTGTCACTTTCGGGACTTCATCGTGCCTCTTTAGGGCTTTCTCAAGGCCAATGGTACAGGTTCAGGAAAAATAACAACACTGTGGGCTCAGTACAAATCCGTTAAAATGCACAATGGACAAAGCGGTGTGCAAAGAAATAGATTTTTATGGTTCGAGATCATGAACAATGTGCCGGAACATTGTGGAGAGACCACTCATGGCAGTTACAATCTGTGAGTTGTAAACACTAACTTATCTTGCTAGCTAGCTAATTTTCAGAAACTTGATATTCTAGATAACATGATACCTTAGCTTGAGCTTCCCTCTTGCTTGTGAAATGGGCGGGGTGTGTGACAATGGCACCAGGGCGGCGTATTAAGGGCGGATTTTAGTGCAATGCTGTGAGGCTTTTGGCTCAATGGTGGGAACATAGATCGATTTTGCTCTTGTGACTCGAGGTCCGAGGCTATTGGCTCCGTCTGGGCAGTTGATAGTTCTGTCTCGCACAGTGGAAAAGCTGCTATTGAGGCCCACTGAGGCAGAAATTAATCTGTCCCGAATGCCACTAAACATAGTGTCAAGCTCAAGGTAACATACAGTATAGTATTAGCTGGCACTAGCAGTGTGTGACTGATTGCGAACATGGTGAGTAATACGGATTAACCTGTGTGTAACAGCATTCATCTGTATAAAAAGGACAAAAGCACTATATATGAACAATAAAGTATAAGTCGTATGGACTATAAACACTATTTTCCAAGTCTTCTGAAGCCATGCAATGAATGTATGACTGCAAGGTACTGTATGTCTACTCACTGGTATCAAGGTTAAGTATTAATCCATATGGCCCTTATCAATGTTGTATACAAAAATCTAAAGGCATTATTATGGTTTGACCAACTATTACACACCATTGCACACATGTAGGAAGCTTTATAGAATAAGGCAATTCCCTGTAAACGGTTGACATGCAAGGCTGCTTTAGCTGTCTAGCCGCTTATCAGAGATGATTTAGTAGCTCCGGTTCCTCTGCTTGCAAGGTGTGATCCTGGAATGAAATTCAAGGCATGGCAGCTATCACGTTGCTATCAGTGAATACCCCAGATCACGGGGGTGAGTGTGGGTGGCCTGGGGGCGGGTAGCTTCGGCTCGAGAACAAGATTTTAGTCGTCGCCAAACACACGCCGCCCACAAGTAAATTAGCAGGGCAGGAGGGGAAATGACCTCAAGTGTTTGAGATGTCTGGCCTGATGCAGAAAGAAACATCAGGGAGAAAAATCCTCAGAGGCCATATGAGCACTTTGCTCCAATTTATCTCTCTCCCTCCACAACTTCCCTTCAAATGCCCACAGGTGGAGAAGCGGTTTCCACCTTGTATTTGAATAATTCCCCCCTCTAAAAAATCCCAGGAATATTAAACTAAAATCAGCAGAGATCAGAGAAAAGGGATTATGGCTGAGTAGTAATCAGAGCGTTTCTCTGCAGTGAGTTTTTCCTCCGTCCGTGAACTGAATCTGAATTGACACTGTATGGAAGATTTACATGTGGCTCATACAGTCATTGTGTGATAGAGATGAGGGTAGAAAAGACTGGTTTCAACATCGGCTCTAGTTTTAACATGACAAAATTGTAACTAAACCTAATATTATGACAGAGTTTAGAGGAATATTTCACCCAATAAAATACAAATTCTGACATCATTAACTCACTCTCATATCATTCCATAGTATGCGGTTATCTACTGTATTGTCATCTGAATTATTATACAGTTCTTACTATACTAGGATGAGTGTATAGTGATTGTACTGTATATAGTGACCTTAAAGGAATTCATCCATAAACCCACATTTGCATCCAGATTAAACATTTTGCAACATGTATTAAACGAACATGACGTGCCATTTTTTAAATCTGGACACAAACGTTTATGTTTTTGTTTTTTTTGTTTTTTTAGCTAGACAGCCAATCTAATCTAATTAATATTATTTTGTCAAAAAGTCGTGGAACACATTGTATTTTAAAGTCTTACAATCAGATTACAGTTACTGACTTTCAATTAAGTTAATTACTTTTAAAAGTCGGTTACACGTATTAAGATGCGTCTCGGGTGATCCGATCACATGTGGTCAGGTGAGACATTACTGTTTACACCTGGTCGCTCAAATGCGTCTCCTGTGACCTCTTGTGATCGGATTTGAAGGGGAGGGACTGTTTCATTACGACATACATCAATCACTCTGTCATTCAGTACTTCTCAATCAGATGGCTATCTTGGCTTCCATGTCATCAAACACTGTCGAAGGCTGTCTCAATTGTGAGGACACTTGGAAGGCAGCCTCATTTCACAGCCTTCATTCGCCACATTTTGGAGGATGCAACAGGTGCATCCTTTGTGTCCTTCAGTTACCCATGATCCTTTGCACAATTCAGATAATTAAAAAAAAATATATCAGAAAACAAATCAAACAGATGTGCACCCTCCTGGTGGCTTCCTCCATTTCTACAAAGTAGTTGTAGTGGTCACAAATAATTTATTTATACAAAATTTGTACACCATGACCACGGAAACCTTATGACGTAGCCATATGAACTTACTAAACTGTCTCATTTAGCCTATAGCGCTGATTGCTGAGGAGGAGCTTAGCCTACAGCCTCAGAAGGACTGGTCTTGGAAGGACACAGTCTAACTAGGCTGCAGCCTTTCTTCTGAGAAGCACCCAGTGTGTTACTTCATGATAATAAAATGCAACAAAGTCAGAAAAGAAAAAAAGAAAAAAAAGAGCTATTTTGCCCAAATGCAGCTGAAATTTAATCCAAGCACAAATGCAACATTTCGAGCAGAATTGTCCGTTATTTAATTGGATTACCTGTATTAACCTAAGCTGCAGATGTCCATACTTCTCATAAGTGTTCCTGCATGTTGATTTCAGACACACTGAAGAAGATCCGTGAAGTTCTTGTGTTTGTATATGCTTTAAATTAAAATTTTCCGATCGGACAGTTATTTCCTTTTAAACCACTTGTAACCGGCAAAGTTGAAACAGTTTTAGTGCAGCGGCTGACTGACAGGTGAGGGATGGTGCTTTGCTGCTGCCGGGACGCATACATGACAGATTAGCTTTTACACCTCAAATGGGTTACATGCGTTTTTGACCACATTCATACGTGGTTTTTGTGATCACAAAACGCTTTTGTCCCCATTTACACCTATAATCTGATTACAGTTTTAAAGAAGTAATTAGTAATTTGTTGTGGGTTACTTTTTTGAATAACTTATCAACTTTGATGGCAAGAATTGAAGTTTCTTTAGAAGTTTCCAATACTTTGTGTTCTAAAGGATAATATAACAGGGTGAGTAAATCATGACAGAATTTTAATCTTTGATTGAACTATTCTTTTAGGGTCTTGAAAAATGTATCAAAAACATTCTATGAAGCATTTTAATGTTACATCTGCCAAATGTTCCTGTAACACGGTTAAGGTTGGGAAAGGAGGCGGCAGGAACCAGCTGAACAGTCAAAATAATATTTAATGAAAACAAAAAGACACAAAGACAAATATACACACGGCAGCTGCATGTGGCTCTCTCTCTCCTGAACTGCTGTGTTCCGCCGCATTTATCCCTCTCCTTGGCTGATTAGCCCCATTATGGGCCGGGTGTGCGTAGTCACGGCCCGGCCCCGCCCTCCTCCTCATCACACTCCTCCCTCCTTTGCCTCAGGCTGGGGAACCCCCAGCATGAAGTACATCCACTCAGAAGGGCATTGCCCTTCTGGCTTTTCCCCGCCCCTCTAGGGCTGGGGAGGGGGACGAGGGGAGGGAAAAACAAAACAAAAACAAAAAAGAGCAGAGGGAAAGGGCAAGGCGGAGCGACAGTGAGAGTGAGAGAGAGGAGAGAGAGAAAAAAAAACTTGCTCGCCGGTTTCCCAGACACGCCATCGCCTGGTCCTTGATCACTCCTCCACCCTCTGGAGGACGACATCCACTCCTCCCCGGGCGGACCAGAGCGAGTCCCCCGACCCCTGGTGGATGGAACGCCCCTCCGCATTTTGGTGGCCGGTTGGAACTCCTCCGCCCCTGGCAGCGGCTCCACCATTCCAGGCAGCCGGCAGCGAGCCCCTCCTCCCCTCGTGGATGGCGGCCATTCCTCCACGTCCAGGCAGTCAGCAGCAACTCCTCCATCCCCCAGCGGATGGCCGTGGCTGCTCCTTTGGGTGGATGGCAGTGGCGAGGACTCCACGACAGCGCATCCCTCCTCCTTCCCAGGTTTCGGCACTAATGTAACATGGTTAAGGTTGGGAAAGGAGGAGGCAGGAACTGGCTGAACAGTCAAAATAATATTTAATGAAAACAAAAAGACACAAATACACACATGGCAGCTGCATGTGGCTCTCTTTCTCCTGAACTGCCGCATTCCACCGCATTTATCCCTCTCCTTGGCTGATTAGCACAATCACGGCGCGGCCACGCCCTCCTCCTTGTCACAGTTCCTAATTATATAGGCCTACCTGACTGCAATATAGAGCAGGAAAAAAAATTATTCTTAATTTACACAGACTACTTGTCATACACTTGTAGAGACACTACACCCAAGTGTTCTCTTTCCCTTTTACATATTTGATATATTTATATATTTGCTGAGTATTGAAATGTCCACTATGCTACTCAAAATTATTCAGAACTGAATTCATCAAGAGGCATATTAATCAGAGCTCCACTGTTCACATAGTCTACAACATGTCCTGTGCTTCAGATGCTAAACTCCTGCTGTCATGTGCGGTTGTGCTAAAAATAAGCAGCGCAGCCTTCCTCAAGTTGAGGGGTCTTTCCCCATTGTGCATCCAAGTCATCCATAGCACGACAACTGCAGCAGCCATAAACCTGGGCAAGCAGCTCTGGGAAAAGTTGAGCAAAACATTATATGTCTCTTTGAGCTATGGATAATGCATTAACTCAATCACAGGCTTGTCAGAGGAGCTTCCCTCCCCAGACAAGAGTATGGGTTTATTTCTTAAAGCCGAAGCACTGATTGGATAGGGGAATTATTGTCTGTTGTGGGGGGATGCAAATGAGTCTTTTACAGTCTTCTTTATTGCTTCCTATTAATTTGTTTTGATTTTTCTTGTATTCCACAGGGCCTGTAGCTCATTAGCAGTGATTAATCTTTGAGTTCCACTGCTTTGGTGCCTCCATTTGCTGAACCTCCATTTTGAGCTGGACCTCGTTCCAGAGTTTAACTCCACTTGGAATATGTTCCAAGTTAATTCAGGGTTCATCTTATATTGAAAATTCATTACAATGACTTAAAATATACAGAAAATATATACATAGGTAAAGTCCTTTCTTTCTTTCTTTCTTTTCTTTCTTTCTTCTAATTTTCTTTACTGCATGGAAGCATTTGCCATTTAAGAGCTGACGCAACTGACATTTCAAACGCATACAATGTGTTGCCGCTAGCTTTAGCGTGTTAGCCAACCTCAGTTCAACACTTATCTCAAACATACATTTTCACACAGTATGGGGTGACTGTAAACTATTCAACTTACATTTGTAAGGTGCGGTCTTCACTGCAGATTCTCTAGTTGCTACATTCTCCATACATACCTATTTTCAATTGTTTTGTCAGACCAGCAACTAGTGCACAAGTGTGCAGTTTGGGATGCACCTTTTAACTTTGGTTATAGAATCCAGTTGTTGCTTTCATAACCAAACAGTGTGTGAACATAATTAGCAAATTTGCTGCAGAACAAAAGGCAAATTGCAGTAACTACACTTTTTGTCAAAATTGAGGCATAACCGAAATCTCATCTCATAGATCTTGATTCATCCTGTGGCAGACAGGTTTTAAAGTTTTTTTTCCCTTTTTTTTTTGCATTCTTCATCTGTCTGTCCAAGTATACATGATACAATGCATACAATGTAATCAACTATTTGAAGGAAGGAAATCAAAAATGCTGTGTGTACATATACTGTACATATTTATACATATTAACATGTATGCAGTAAATGCTGGACAAAGCTACAATCACATTATCTGTTGAATAGCTTGTCTCTTACTGTAACGAGTCAGGAGAGAATGGAGAATCTAAATGCAGCATCTTTAATAAACAAAAGAAAACCAGATAACTCAGAATATAAAGAAACAAAACACGGGTAACAAACGTACAGAGTAAGGCATAATACATGCAAAGACTGACAGAGGAAACAAGGAAAAACAAGGGCTTAAATACACAGGGGCAAACAAGGGAACAAGGAACAAGTGTGGAAACAATCAGGGGAAAACCAATTATAAAATAAAACTACAAAAGGACTACAAAAACTAACAGGAAATAGGAACATGGGAACTAAACAAGAATTTCAACATAAGTCCATGCAAAAACAGGGAATATGTGAAAGAGCCCCCCTTTTAAGGAGCGGATTCCAGACGCTCCAAAAACAAAACAAAAACAAATTGTCCCTGGGGTGTGGGGGAAAACAGGTAATTCAGAGGGCACAAGGGGTAAACAGGCAGTTCAAGGGGGCACAAGGGGCAAGGGGAGCAGAGGAACAAGGCAAAGTCAGGGAGGCTTGAAACCAAGGCGAAGCCAGAGGGATGGAGAGCCAGGGTGACACTGCAGGCTCGGAGGACCAAGTAGACCAGAGAAGATCAGGTGGCCGGCCAGGAGAACAGGGAGATCAGAGCAGATCAGGCGGATGGCCAGGAGACCAGGGAGACCAGAGCAGATCAGGAAGATGGCTAGGAGACCAAAGAGACCAGAGCAGGTCAGGCGGATGGCCAGGAGACCAGGGAGTCCGGAGCAGATCAGGCGAACAGCCAGGAGACCAGGGAGACCAGAGCAGATCAGGCGGATGGCCAGGAGACCAGGAAGACCAGAGCAGATCAGGCGGATGGCCAGGAGACCAGGGAGACCAGAGCAGATCAGGCGGATGGCCAGGAGACCAAGGACATGACCTCAAGGTGGGGACTGTGTCAGGAGTCCTGGGAGGCTGCCGCAGGGCCGAGACAGGGTCAGGAGGCCTGGAAGGTGGCCGTTGGACAGGGACTGGTTCAGGCGACAGAGCCGCTGGAGCAATAGTCTCTGGGGGAGCGGGCGGAGCCGCTGGAGGAATAGTTGTACGGAAGCGAACATTCTACGGCTTAGCCCCTCGAGCCTCCCTCGGTGCCCCCAGAGTCTTCCACAATTCCGCCCCCAGAGACTATTTCCCAAGCGGCTCCGCCCCCAGAGATTATTTCCCCAGCGGCTCCGTCCCCAGAGACTATTCCTCCAGTGGATCTGCCCCCTCTCCCAGAGACTATTCCTCCTGCAGCTCTGCCCACTCCCCCAGAGACTATTCCTCCTGCGGTTCCGCCCGCTCCCCCAGAGACTATTCCTCCTGCGGCTCCACCCGCTCCTCCAGAGACTATTCCTCCAGCGGCTCTGCCTTGGCCGTCCACCTGATCTGCTCTGGTCTCCCTGGTCTCCTGGCCATCCGCCTGATCTGCTCTGGTCTCCTGGCCGTCCGCCTGATCTGCTCTGGTCTCCCTGGTCTCCTGGCCATCCGTCAGATCTGCTCTGGTCTCCTTGGTCTCCTGGCCTTCTGCCAGATCTGCTCTGGTCTCCTTGGTCTTCTGGCCATCCACCTGATTTGCCATGGTCTCCCTGGTCTCCTGGCCACCCACCTGATCTGCTCTGGTCTCCCTGTTCTCCTGGCCTCCCGCCTGATCTGCTCTGGTATACTTGGTCCTCCAAGCCTGCAGCGTCACCCTGGCTCTCCATCCTTCCAGCTCCATCTTGGTTTCAAGCCTCCATGACGTTGCCTTGTTCCTCTGCTCCCCTTGCCCCTTGTAACCCCTTGAACTACCTGTTTTTCCCCACACCCCATGGACAATTTGTTTTTGCTTTGTTTTTTGGAGCATCTGGAATCCGCTCCTTAAAACGGGGCTCTGTCACATATTCCCTGTTTTTTGTATTGACGTATGTTGAAATTCTTGTTTAGTTCCCTGTTCATGTTTCCTGTTAGTTTTGTAGTCCTTTGTAGTTTCTTTTCATGATTGGTTCCCCTGATTGTTTCCCCAAGTGTTCCTCGTTCCCTTGTTTTCCCTTGTGTATTTAAGCCCTTATTTTCTCCTGGTTTCTTTGTCAGTCTTCATCTGTATTATGCTGTGCTTTGTACCCTGTGTTTTGTTTCATTATGTTCTGAGTTACCTGGTTTACCTTTATTTTATCAAAAAAGCTGCATTTAGATCCTCATTCCTCTCCTGTCTCATCACAATTTGTAGATAAAAAGTATATAAGTATTGTTTTGTTTCTAAAAATAAACTAGTTAGTTTGTAACTAAGTCAGTGCGTGGTTGAGTGCCCATCCGGAGAGAGAGAAAGCGGTAAGGGCGCTTACACTTGAGCTAAATTATGTCTAACACCTGTCTCTAATTCCAGTGAGCTGGGGAGAGCGGCATAAAAACAGCCACGCCACCGTCAAAAGAGAGAGAGATCGACACGTCAGTCCAGTGTTGGCGTGTATCCTGAATGTCAAAAAGCTGCATGTCTTTTAAGAAGTTTATGTTTATGGAGAGTTTTTATTATTGGTGAAGCTATCTGAGTGAACCCAGGAAAACACTAGAGAGAGTGTACAGGCTGTGCTGAGGGCAAAAAATAAAAGCCTTACTTGATGGTGTCGTGCTTCCCGACTCGTCCTCTCCCCCGTGCAACCTTCACAATATCTATTTCGTATATGTTGAAACTTGACACCGGGAGGCGTACACAGGAAAGTGCACCGTTAGATCGGTTTCATGCTGAAGAAGTACATTTTTTTACATAATGTTTTCTCCCATATATGTAAATGAGTGTAAATGCCAACATCATCATTTATGTCAAAAGGACTGAAGCCTGTCAACCAAAATATGAGCTCATTGATGTCATTAAGTGAGTCTGCTTTTTTATTCCATCCGTTACTCCTGGTCAGAATCTTCCGTTAATTTTTAGTTTATAAGTAGGGTTACGTTCTACCTAAATTTAAAGGTGCAATGCTCAAATATTTAGTAGTGCGTAAACTGTGACTTAGTGCCCATTTATACCACAACTAGGCTAAGTTGTAACATACGTATAGCTGGTGCAACCAGCCCCTGATCAGTATTGAACTATCTCTTTTGAGATTAAGGTAACATGGGGTAGCTGATCCCCAAATTACCCATAGAAAACTATGCCATTTTTATAGCTCTATTCATGACACCTTTAACAATTTTTGTAAAGATGTTCAGCCCTAACAAGAACATGAAATTAACATGAAAGTTTCCTTTCTTCTTTTACAGAATTTAAAAAGTAAGTAGGCTACAGTAAAACTATTATTTCTAATTAATCTCAAAATTGAAATTTCTAAAACAGGATACTGTGGCAAGGAGGAGGGCGGGGCGAGGCCGTTATGACAAATGCATGGCCACTAATCAGGCTAATCAAGCCGACGAGAGGGATAAAGGCAGCTGGAGGCGGCAGTTCATGAGAGAGAGAGCTACAGGCAGCTGCCCCGTATGCGTTTGTGTTTATGTTTTGTCTTTATGTTTTAATTTATCATTAAACATTATTTATATTGTCAAGCCAGTTCTCGCCTCCTCCTTGCCCTTTTACCCTGTTACATTCGTGCCAAAATCTGGGAAGGAGGAGGGATGCGCCGTAGTAGAGCCCTCGCCACTACCACCTGTTACAGATACACTCTCAACATAGACATGGTCTGTATTAGTCTATTAACAGGCTTAATAAGTCTACCAAATCTTGACTGAAGATCCACTTGCACACTCAAAGGTGTCTCCATAGGTATCTCTACAAAAGTAGAACTGTCACACTTGTCAATCTTTGAAACATACACGGTAACATATTTCTGTAGATTTCACAGCATTATTACTGTATAATGAACAAATGCTCACTGTAGAACCTGTGTACAGCATGTTGCTGTAGATCTGCAAAGCATCATGGTCAAATTTCTTTGGCGGGTGTTTTTTTTTTGTTTTTTTCCAGCATTAGAAACAATAATCTGTCTTTGCTGATGGTATACTTTGTATTATTTCCAACACTGATGTTTTCTGGTTTTTGTTATCACACAGACAGTGGAGGACTGACACGTTTATATCCACCATAATGTTAACAGTTACACAAATGATGGGAGTATAATGATATGCTGATGACCACCTGCTTTTCTCCACACTGTTTTGTTGCAAGAGCTTACTGACAAGATTCCACACTTTCTTCAGCCTTTGACCTCAGCAAGGTAACTTTGCTCATTATTTTGCAATGCTACATTAATTTAGCACAGTTTCCTCATGTAAAGTTACCTGTGTGTTTAACTTTAAGAGTGCACTGGGAGAGATACAGTAAGCAGAGAAAGGCACCCTCCTTAGCTAGTAAGCTAGTGTGTATAATATTACCAAAATAAACTATTTGCACATAGATTTTGTTATCTGGTGACATTTAGTTGATAATGGTGCCATCAGTTTGGTGTAAGAGTAACATTATTGGATAAAAGTTAAATTGGAATCATGTGTGTGTGCCCATGTGTATGTGTGTGTGTGTTGGTGTGCTAGCTAGCTCCGTTTGGAGAAGCTTGTCACTCGTTTTTCTCTTGCTAGCTACCGTGAGGCATGGGTTACCAAGTACTGAAGCGGGCCGAGGTGAAACAAAACGCAACAACGTGTAAGACTTTCAAACAGCACAAAATTTTTGATTGGATCATGTTTTTTTTCTGAGCTTCATCGCAGGGCAGACTGCAGCAGCTAAGTTGGATAGATTGTTGCTAGCCTAACTTAAGCATAAAGGGGTCTCATTCCCGACTCGTGGAAGCGTAATACATTCCACTGTATTAAAATTTTTATTTTTCCAATTTTTAATTGTACCATGTGGCTCCTTTTTTTCAGGCTGAGTAGCTGCAGCAAAGTAACCCACAACAATCATTTCAGCTACATACAGGAACTAACTAGTATGCATACAATATGTTTTTCAAGTGCAAACAATGTTGTTCCCTGTCTGTCACTCACTCGACATTGTGTCGATGTAGTGACACTAGGGGTTCCATCTTGAGAGCCCCAACCACCTTTGCTTAAAATAGAAAAGGCCAATGAGAATTGTCGAGTGGAATTTGCATGCCTCTCTCCGCCCCGGACATACGGGTATAAAAGGAGATGGGGTGCACCACTCATTCAGATTTTTTCTTTAGAGCCGAATGCATGCTTGTGTTCGTTCTCTCACCTTTCGCTTACGCTCCCATCCCCCAGCATGCTCGTTCTATCCGGAAGAGCTGTCGAGTGATGCAGGCGGCCCGCCTCAGGGCGAGATTAATGTGTTGTTTGCAGCTCGCGACAAGGATGAGCTTTCAGTCACAGCATCGGGGGGTGGGCTTCTGCTATCGGAAGCGGACGAATCTTCTGAGCTCCCGCCCACGGGCGGTAGAGCACAGGATGAGGTGGATGTTGAAATGGCAGCCGTGCTTGCCCGGGCAGCTGTGAACATCGGGCTAAAGTGGAAGCCTCCACCCTGCCCTGAGCGTTCGTAGCTAGATGATTGGTTTCTGGGCTCGGAGTATGACCCACGGCCACGCCATGCCCTGGTGTCCTTCTTCCCGGAAGTGCATGAGAAGCTAACAAATTCGTGGAAGGCACCTTTTTCTACTCATACACGCTGCGCGGGCTCGTCCACTCTGACTACCCTCGACAGTGGAGCGGCTAAAGGATATGTCGAGCTTCCCCAGGTAGAGCGCGCCATAGCGGTGCATTTATGCACGCAGGGCGCAGCCAATTGGCGCAACCGACCAAGGCTCCCTTCCAAGGCCTGTAAGTTCTCTTCCTCTTTAATGACGAAGGCTTACAAGGCCGCGGGTCAGGCCACTTCCACCCTGCACGCCATGGCCATCCTGCAGGTCCACCAGGCCAAGGCGCTGAAAGATCTGCACAAGGGTAGGACTGACCTGGGGCTGATGCAGGAACTGCGTACTGCGACCGACCTCACCTTACGTGCGACGAAGGTCGTGGCGCATGCCCTGGGTCAGACGATGTCCACTCTAGTGGTCCAAGAGCGGCATCTGTGGCTTAACCTTGCGGAGATGCGTGACGCAGAGAAAGTCCGCTTTCTTGATGCGCCTATCTCCCAAGGGGGTCTTTTTGGTGACACCGTTAAGGATTTCACCCATCAGTTCTCGACGGTGAGGAAGCAGACCGAGGCGATTAAGCACATCCTGCCACGGCGTGACTCGGCCGCCTTCATGCCTCTGAAGTCCCATGCCTTGTCTGCTTCTCACCAGAGCCATTCCCCTGCGGTGCTGGCCCCGGCTCCTGTACCATCGGAGCCCGTATGCCGGCCTCAGAGAAAGAGATCATCCCATGGGAAGTCAGCTCCACCTGCCCGTCAGCCGGACCCCAAGAACCCCAGACTGGCTTCGAGGCGGTCCTGATATGGGCAGCCTAGGGATGAGGCAACTACTTTTGACTGGTCTGACCCGGGTGATCTCTCCAGCCCCACCATCACCCTTGGGCCAGCGCGTTGTGAGTATTCCATCGCCGAGTGCCCTCTGGGTTTATCCTCAATAAAAGAGCAGTTTCCTCATTCCCTGGGCCAGCGCACTCACGACGGCCAGGCGCTGGAAGTCTTTCCAGTCAATCAGGCGAATGCAAGTACCTCCCATTCCCTTGTTTTCCGTTGAGAGACAGCCAGCGAACAGATAAGTATGCTGATCTCTGGGGTATGAAATCAGGATTGGTTCGCGGCCATCGACCTGAAGGACGCGTACTTTCACGTATTGATCCTTCCTCGACACAGACCCTTTCTTCGGTTTGCATTGGAGGGACGAGCATAACAGTACAAGGTCCTCCCCTTCGGTCTGTCCCTGTCCCCTCACGTCTTTACCAAGGTCGCAGAGGCTGCCCTGGCCCCGCTGAGGGAAAAGGGCATATGCATTCTCAATTATCTCGACGACTGGCTAATCCTAGCTCACTCGCGAGATATATTGTGTACACACAGAGACCCTGTGCTTCAGCACCTCAACCAACTCGGGCTTCAGGTCAACTGGGAGAAGAGCAAGCTCTAACCTGTGCAGAGAATCTCTTTTCTCGGTATGGAGTTGGACTCGGTCTCTCTCAAGGCACGTCTTATGACTGAATGTGCTCAGTCAGTGCTGACCAGCCTGAAGACCTTCAGGCAAAAAGTAGCGGTACCAGTGAAACAATAAAAAAAGAATAATATAAAAAAGGAGGCGCCACGACCTGTGCCAGGGTTACGTATCTTATGTGTTCCAGTGAGCCATTTTTACTCACAACAACATACACTGTACTCTCCCATCGATCTGCTAACTTCTTTTTGCCTCATTCTCCTTTATTTGTAAGAAGCACTCTGTCACCCAACTCAAAAAAATGACGTTTGCTTTTCCTGTCATAATACTCGCTTGTTTGCTTTGCTGTCTTTGTGCGACTGTCATTGCTTCCCTCAAATATTTCCCAAGAGACTGGACATACTTGCTGTCTTGCATACTTGCAAAAGTCTTATCCAAAATGACACTCTCAAACAAAATGTCCACTGGCAATCTCAGTGTTCAGCCGAACATCAAGAAAAAGGGTGGAAACCTATTGGTCTCATGTCTCGCACAATTATATGCAAGCGTAAGACTATTCAGCATCTGAGGCCACTTTGCTTTAGACCTCGGATGTAACAAACGGATCATATCACCCAGGGTATGGTTAAACCTCTCCATTTGTCCATTACCCATTGGATAATATGGCGTAGTGTGCGATTTTCCCACACCTGACAATTTCAACAACTCTTCAATCAGGGAGCTCTCAAAGTTTTCTAGATACAGAAGAATTTGTTCCACAGGACAGGTGCAACAGATTCTGCAATCTGAAATGGTCGCTGACAACCAACACATCCACTGACCTGTTGTTGGTATCTTCCACTGACCAGAAGTCAATACATTCCATCTCAAGTGGGGCACTCATTTGAATCAACACTAGCGGAGCTCTTGCCTCTGGTTCAGGCCTTTTACACAAGATACATCTCTTACACTGTGTAACATACTTCCTTGTGTCTTTCTCCATAGACTCCCAGAAGAAACATTGTCTAGCCAACCAGAGAGTGCGATGTTGGTCCTGATGACCAGCATAATCATGTACACCCTTCAGGACAACACCTCTAAGTGCTGTGGGCACCACAAATTGTGAAATCTTTTTCTTTGTCACGTTATTCTTAGAGACTCTATAAAGAATACCCAACCTCATGATAAGTTTACCACATTGACAGAGAATCTTCACTGTTTATTTAGACTCATGAACCTTCTGTCTCCTAGAAGGTCTTCTGTCTCTCTCCTCAAAGAATTTCACTCTGGTAATTACAGGATCCTGGCTCTATTTATCCAGCAACTCATCATGAGTAAAGCTATGGAGCGGATTTTGCTCTACATCCACCAAACTCTCCAAGTGCTGCACATACGAAATAAGAACAACTGACGAGTTTTGGCGAGAGACTTTTCCAGCAGTGCAGCTCTGTGCTACATTCACATTCACACCACCTATTTTTGACTCTGCCAGCCCGTCCACAGCATTGTCATCCACACGCTCACATGACAAATAGAACATTAACTTCATCAACTGTCTCAGTTTCATGCATCAGAATGTCATAAGGTGTTCTGTGCATTCAACCAGCGGAAGTCAGTACATATCCTCAATTCACCATTTATCTTCCACACTAATACCAATGGTGACACAAACTCACTGCTGGACTTTCTTATAATCTCCTTTTGCTCCATTTCATCTAATGTCTCTCTCAATTTCAAATAATGAGCTGGCAAAATTTGGCGATATGAAAGCCAAAAGGGCCTATCATCCGTAACTTGGATGCGGTGACGAAACCCCTTGGTTTCTCCAGAGTCCAAGCTATGTCTCGAAAATACACACACGTATTTTTCAACCAGGCCAACAAGCTTGTTCCTCCAAAAGGACGACACCTCACAATCTCCAACGTTTACATCACTCAACCCCAGCTCGTCCAACCGATTGTTGCCTATAGTGCTAGCTCCAGATGTGGAACTTTTCACTGTGAGGCTACTGCATGACTTGTCATGACCCACCTTGCCATCATTTTGACAAACTACACTGTCAGTGACTTGTTCGAGATCCTCCAAAGCAATACAAGGGTGCACATCAGCCACTTTTGCATTTTTCCTCAACACATTTTCTACATTTGTTGGGTTGACCATTTTCACTGGGAGCCAACCATCACCCCACAAAGGTGAAACCACCCTCCCCACTAAAACATTGCGATGTACACAATGATTGGTACTTGGTTCAATTACCACAGTGCTCCCCACAGAGAGTACCGATCCTGGAGGTAAACAGCCCCAGACAAGATGCTCGCTCATAGGTTGAAGTGTCACAGCTGACTTCAACTTCACCATGCTCACCTTGTCAGGAATTTAATCTCCCCTCTTTCTCTCCACACACGAGAGCATGCACAGAAAATTGCTATTTTCTGATTGGATGGGGGTATCAGGTTTACTCACCACCTTCCAAAATCTCTCTGTGCACTTCATCTAACTGATCAGAGGTTTCAAGACTGCCAAGAATGATTTGATCCTTTTGTCTCCTCATGATAAGGACAGGAGCACTGAAGCTGACCCCGTATACTTTAAGCTTTAAATTGCACACACCATCAGGGCTAGTTTGCTTACCACCACAACCCACCAGGACAATATTTGGAGTACTCTGAATGTCTTGGATCCAGCACTCCGGCATCTCTGAGCTGAGGAACTATCTCCACGCTTGTGTTTTTGCCATGGAGCCACTGTCCAGCATCCCCTGAAGTTCAACTCTGTCCTGTACCAAAACACTTGCATAAAACAAACTGTCACTCTGATTAATTTGCATGCTGTTTTGTAAAACCACAGTCTTTGTTTTGTCAACATTTTCACAAGAGAAGGAATAGACAGACTCAATGTCTGTTTCACCAGAGGAATTTCTGCACAGCTTCACATTGTCCTCTGCCCAAAGGGAGCTTTCTAGTTTCCCTGAAACAACACTTTTTCTTGCTGACCAGAGCTCACCCTGGACATAGTTTTGTCTCAGTTATAGCTCATATGTCCAGCTGCAAAACACTTGAAACACAAATTATGCATTCTGCAATGAGCAGTCGTGCTGTGCTGAATACTATTACACACTTTGCATTTGCAAGTCTGATTTCTGTTTTGCTTAGGCCCGGCACCACTCATAGACTGAGTGTTGCATACTAATGCCTTTTCCAGCAAAGTCAGTACTTTGTCCAATGCATTATCATCAGCTACAGCTGTCACTTGTTAATACTTAGTACAAAGTGAGCGTGTCAAATTAGCTCCAGGCTCAGAGACAGGTGTGGTAAGTTGAGCTTCCATTTTCTTTTCAACTCATCAAGTTGCTCTTACACCTCAGATGCAGTCCTCGATTGTACTGGTTTACTCTTGAAAACTAGCGCTAGTTCTTTGTCTGGGCAGTTTTGAATGAACATGACTGCTAATTCTTTACTTCTGTTATCCAGAGTTCTACCCTCCCACCTTAAACTTTGCTCAGCTACATCCGCTGCTTTGTTCAGCCTTATCCAAAAGTCCCAAGCACTCTCGTTGGAATAAGGTCTTACAGAATAGAAGTCAGCCAATGGGATACCTGAACTGCTGGAGTCACTGAAGTGCTGTTTCAAAACAGAAAATACAGAATCAACAGTAGGTGTAGTTGTACCGTTGCACAGCCACACTTTCATTACATCTCTGGCCTGCCCCATTACTCTGTTCATTATCTCATCAACCATTTCATAATTTGTCACATCGAGTTTGTTCAGATATACTCTTATCAGTTCCTCCCATTCCATAATGGAATACCTATCAGAACTATATCCTCTAAAGTGAGGCGGTGCCACCACCTCAGTTTTCAGAATTAGATTAATTTCTGATGCATCAATGACAATGGTATTTGACTGTTCAATTACTTGGTCACAAACACCTTAGAAATTTCTATTTGATGGAGAATATGAGAGCTCATTTCTCATCATGCACATTCTGACTGATTCCCCAATCTCACTCCCGATTTGTTTTATGAGACTACTTATCTGACTTGACAGTTCAGGTTCATGAGTATTGTACTCACAGTTACCGGCTTTAGCAATTGGACTCCAGTGCATTTTGATTCTGTCATTCGCAGCCTCACCGACTGTTCTACCTCGCCCCTTACTACTGTACACAGGACCCATAAACAGCCCACTTTTGTCAGTTGTACCCAAATTTGCGCCCCACCCCCTAATGGCCATAAGTACATTGTAGTCCCAAACTGAATCATTTTTCTCAGCATTCATTTCACAATTGTCAAATTATACACTCAAACATAGAAAAACATAAACACAAAAATTTCAATGACAATTGATTTGTGTTATGACCCAGAAAATTTCCAAATATCCTTATACCTCACTTATAATGTATTTCACTCTCTTATTTCACACTTAATCAATCACAAACCAAATCAGTTGACAATGTTGTGTTCCTTTACACACACAGTTCATCAGGCTAATCGGCGATGCTCTTTGATGAACCAGTCTTCTCCGCTGAAACCCACCAGCCCAACAGTCTGTACATCGATCACCACAATATACTTTCAGCAACGGCCCAAAGCACCAAATCTCATATGTTGGCAGCCTCCCCACAGACACCAGCCAAGACCTCAGTCATCCAAGCACCTCACAGGAAACAGCAGCAACTGACCGAACTCTCATCGCGTCTCCAGTTCCCCCAACAACAGTCAAACTCCACTCAGCAACACCGGCGGTCAATAAATGGTCAACCATTTGACGCGTCACTGTGCCAGTTGTGTAGTGGTTGTTCTTCTGCAGTGTGATTTTTTTAAAATAAATGTTAAATAATGGAATTTCCACACAAAACTGTAGTCTGCTGGGGGTTATTTATTCTCAATGCCTGTGTAGCACAAACACAAAGAGACAAACTGAAGCTCCTGACCCGTATCTGTATAATTTTATGCACTGCACTGCTACCACACAATTGGCTGATTAGATAATCGCATGGTGCCAGATGGGCTGGTTTGAGTATTTCTGTAACTGCTGATCTCCTGGGATTTTCACGCATAACAGTCCCTAGAATTTACTCCGAATGGTGCCAAAAACAAATAACATCCAGTGAGCGGCAGTTCTACAGATGGAAATGCCTTGTTGATGAGAGAGGTCAACAGAGAATGGCCAAACTGGTTCGAACTGACAAAGTCTACGGTAACTCTGTACAATTGTGGTGAGAAAAATGGCATCTCAGAATGCTATACTGAGATGCGGGTTGGCGCTGTTTTAGCGGCACGAGGGGGGACCTACACAATATTAGGCAGGTGGTTTTAATATTGTGGCTGATCGGTGTATAACAGTTTCTCACATTTAACCATTTAAACATGAAATGAACAAAACACAGATATGATATTATAACAGTTTAGCCGAGCCAGCGGACTCGTACCTCTCCTCTCTGTTGGCATCACTGGAAAGAGGCCGAACCTGGATCTCGCTACAGCTTATACTCTAGTTTATGCATGACATCAGGCGACATGCATGCTGTGACCATTATCCCCGGTAATACACAACAAACTCCTTGCAAAATAACCCATATCAAATAAAAACAAAATAAAACAAAATGAATTCATAATCTGGGGTAACAACATATCCCTGATACACATGCTAAGCTCATTTGCTGGACAATAAATTACACTCCAGAAGATATGGAGTGTTTCCATTATGGCCTCTTTGAATTTCTTTGATTCATTTTCAAAATAAAGCATTTATACTTTCACTGCACCCCTCTCCCTTTTTTGGGTTCAGGTGGATGAGGTGGGGTGGTAGTTGGTGGGAGCAGGGACAGTGAGCTGGGTATTTTAGTGTTTACTAATTAACTTCCATCCTTCATGCTGTCTGGATGAATGCTCTATGAGGGAGGAGAGAGTGGGAGCTAAATGCCACGACTGATGAATGAATTTCAATTAGTCCAATCAGCCATGATTTTCATGCTGCTGTCAATAATATGTATAATTGTGAGCTTATCTATGTTTGCCATGCTGTTTGTGATTTTCTTTCGGATACCCAAAGGAGTGAACTGTGCTCTATCCTTCCAGCATTAACTGAGGAGTCAGCAGGAATGTGCTGTGTATCCTGGGCAGGCATTTACACACCATTTTAAAGTGGCTTCTGTGGTATTGGAATTATAAATTAAATTCACTATTGGTGATTAACTCTAATAGAATCTGTTGGGGTAGCTTAAAGCCCAAAGTAAACTTCGGTCAAACGCAAACACTGTGATGTAATTCTCGTCATCAGCAGAGTGTTCAAGCATCGTATATGCGCTGCTTGATTTTTCATACTCCTGGAATTATTTGCACTAATTAATAGGTCCAAAAGGTGGCAACACTCACATTTGAGCCGTTGTTGTCATGAAGAATCGCTAGAAGAAGATGTAATCACCGGTAAACAACAGGAGGCAAAGGTAAAACATCAACAGTGAATGTACACATCAAGAATGTGTGTGTGAGGAGGTCTGGAGATACCTGTAATTGTAAAACTCGAGTCTGAAGGACTATAAAGACATATTTATAGGTCTATACTATAAACTGTACTCAAGTAAAAGTACAATTACTTAAAAAAAATAATTACTCAAGTAAAAGTAAAAATGCTAACATAAATAATTACTTGAGTAAGTGTAACAAAGTATCCAGTTAAGAGTACTCAAGTAGTTTGTAACTTGTTACTTTCATAAATGACATAATGGATGTTAACTCCCTACATTCCATTACATAACACACATTTAATTTGTATTACAGAATAATAATAATAATAATAATAATAATAATAATAATTATTATTATTATTATTAATGGAAAATCTGTCATCATTCACCATCATGTTGGTCCAAACACATGACTTTCTTTCTTCCATGCAACACAATAAGGATATTTTAGACAGAATGTTAGCCATAGTCACCATTTACTTTCAGTGAATGTGTTTATATATATATATATATATATATATATATATATATATATATATATATATATATATATATATATATATATATACAGTGGTGTGAAAAAGTGTTTGCCCCCTTCCTGATTTCTTATTTTTTTGCATGTTTGTCACACTTAAATGTTTCAGATCATCAAACAAGTTTAAATATTAGTCAAAAATAACACAAGTAAACATAAAATGCAGTTTTTAAATGAAGGTTGTTATTATTAAGGGAAAACAAAATCCAAACCTACATGGCCCCATGTGAAAAAGTGTTTGCCCCACCTGTTAAAACATAACTTAACTGTGGTTTATCACACCTGAGTTCAATTTCTCTAGCCACACCCAGGCCTGATTACTGCCACACCTGTTCTCAATCAAGAAATCACTTAAATAGGACCTGCCTGACAAAGTGAAGTAGACCAAAAGATCTGCAAAAGCTAGACATCATACCGAGATCCAAAGAAATTCAGGAACAAATGAGAAAGAAAGTAATTGAGATCTATCAGTCTGGAAAAGGTTATAAAGCCATTTCTAAAGCTTTGGGACTCCAGAGAACCACAGTGAGAGCCATTATCCACTAATGGCGAAAACATGGAACAGTTGTGAACCTTCCCAGAAGTGGCCGGCCGACCAAAATTACCCCAAGAGCGCAGCGACGACTCATCCAAGAGGTCACAAAAGACCCCACAACAACATCCAAAGAACTGCAGGCCTCACTTGCCTCAGTTAAGGTGTTCATGACTCCACCATAAGAAAGAGACTGGGCAAAAATGGCCTGCATGGCAGAGTTCCAAGACGAAAACCACTGCTGAGCAAAAAGAACATTAAGGCTCGTCTCATTTTTGCCAGAAAACATCTTGATGATCCCCAAGACTTTTGGGAAAATACTCTGTGTACTGACGAGACAAAAGTTGAACTTTTTGGAAGGTGTGTGTCCTATTACATCTGGCGTAAAAGTAACACCGCATTTCATAAAAAGAACATCATACCAACAGTAAAATATGGTGGTGGTAGTGTGATGGTCTGGGGCTGTTTTGCTGCTTCAGGACCTGGAAGACGTGCTGTGATAAATGGAAGCATGAATTCTGCTGTCTACCAAAAAATCCTGAAGGAGAATGTCCGGCCATCTGTTCGTGACCTCAAGCTGAAGCGAACTTGGGTTCTGCAGCAGGACAATGATCCAAAACACACCAGCAAGTCCACCTCTGAATGGCTGAAGAAAAACAAAATGAAGACTTTGGAGTGGCCTAGTCAAAGTCCTGACCTGAATCCTATTGAGATGCTGTGGCATGACCTCGAAAACATGACCTGTTCATGCTCGAAAACCCTCCAATGTGGCTGAATTACAACAATTCTGCAAAGATGAGTGGGCCAAAATTCCTGCACAGCGCTTTAAAAGACTCATTGCAAGTTATCGCAAATGCTTGATTGCAGTTGTTGCTGCTAAGGGTGGCCCAACCAGTTATTAGGTTTAGGGGGCAATCACATTTTCACACAGGGCCATGTAGGTTTGGATTTTGTTTTCCCTTAATAACAACAACCTTCATTTAAAAACTGCATTTTGTGTTTACTTGTGTTATCTTTGACTAATATTTAAACTTGTTTGATGATCTGAAACATTTAAGTGTGACAAACATGCAAAAAAATAAGAAATCAGGAAGGGGGCAAACACTTTTTCACACCACTGTATATATTATACACTTTTCTTTTTTAAATTGAATGGTGGCTGAGACTGTCAGTCCCTAACATTCTGTCTAACATCTTTTGGGTTCCACAGAATACAGAAGGTCACACAGATTTGGAACAACATGAGGGTAGGGAAATGATGACGGAATATTAAATTATGCCTGAGCTATAACTTTAAAGGGGTAGTTAACCCAAAAATGAAAATTCTCTCATCATTTACTCACCCTCATGCCATCCTAGATGTGTATGACTTCCTTTCTTCTGCAGAACACAAATTAAGATTTTTAAAAGAATATTTCAGCTCTCTAGGTCAGTACAATGCAAGTGAATGGGTGCCAAACTTTTTATGCTCTAAAAAGCAAATGCAGACACCATAAAAATAATCCATATGACTCCAGTGGTTAAATCCATACCTTCAGAAGTGATATGATTGGTGTGGATGAGAAACAGAACAATATTTAAGTCAGTTTTTGCTTGAAGTTCTTCTTCCAGCCCAACAGGGGGTGATGTGCAGAGAAGAATGTGAAACACAAGAAGAAGAAAGTGAAAGTGATCTGTTTCTCATCCACACCTATCATATTGCTTCTGAAGATATGGATTTAACCACTGGAGTCTTATGGATTACTTTTATGCTGACTTATGTGATTTTGTTTTAGCTTTAAAATGTTGGCACCCATTCACTTGCATTGTAAGGACCAAAAGAGCTGAGAAATTCTTCTAAAAATCTTCATTTGTGTTCTGCAGAAGAAAGGAAATCATACACATCTGGGATGGTATAAGGGTGAAAATTCTCTTATCATTTACTCACCCTTATACCATTTTTGGGTGAACTATCCCTTTAAGGGCTCTTGTCAGATCTGGATGAATTTATCAGTAAGAAGAGAGGTTTGGAAACCTTTATAGTAATTATTACAGTGAAAATGTGTACACTAAAAAACTGATGTCACAAGAGCCCATATTTAAAAAATCACCATGAAAATGACCATTACCATGTCACAGAAAAGCCCACGTTATCATTAGAGCCAAATCTTACCTCAGCGTGCTGCCTTAAGTTGGAGCTGCAATTTTAATCTTGAAATATCAGCTTGTCTTGGTGTTAAATGAAGGCATTGCATGAAGAAACTATTCTTTTTTTTACTGTGCAGAGCGAAGAAAGTATTTCACTTAGTGAAAAGAGCATGATGCTGCAGCAGTGATGGTCTCGTCTTGAGTGACAGTCTGTGACAGCGTGCGCAGCTGTTTGAACTTCCGCTGTTGTAAAAGTCCCATTCAATAATCTCTCAATAAATTACACATTAATTAAATTAAACCCAGCAATGTAACGACAGGAAAGCCGCCCATCATAACAAAGTAAAAGTACAAAATTTCATTAGAAGTTTACTTGAGTGAGAGTAAAAAGTACCCACTTTAAAACCTACTCTAAAAGTAATTTCTTTTCCAAAAGTTTACTCAAATAAATGTAACGGAGTAAATGTACCGCGTTATTACCCACATCAGGTAACATGCACGTGACAGCCGCCTGTGAATGCCTGCACTGTCAAATGGAGTATACTTTGACAGGCTCGCATTTGCCTGTATGCAAAAGTATCGAAAAATAAAATCGAAGTATACTTTGGGCTTAAGAAAGCAACTTATTGTGTGCATCATGACAACTTAGAGAATTACAGGCTGCTGTGTTAGGGAAGCTACTTTACAACTACAACTACTTTTTACTTTGAGTAGCTTATAGCTTGGCAAGTTACAGTTTCAATGTGTTTAAAGTAGTTAAAGATGTTAAATAATACAATCAAACTATAAAAAATTAAGTTAGCTAAAATAAAGCATAAAGTGGATAACTACTATACTATGAAACTCTTTAAGGGGTAAATATATATTTTTTTATTCATAATTACTGAATATAAGCTATATATACAGCTCTGGAAAAAATTAAGAGACCACTGCAAAATTATCAGTTTCTCTATTTACTTATCACTGATTCTCCACCAAATTTCACAGTGGGTGCAAGACACTGTGGCTTGAAGGCCTCTCCAGGACTCCATCTAACCATTAGACGACCAGGTCTAATCAACAAGGCTGGAATCTGACATATTCGTCTTTGTGAAGGACGCATGAATCAAGCCATGTACAAGGTTATCCTGGAAGAATTCTTGCTTCTTTCTGCTCTGACAATGTTCCCCAGCAGGACAATGCTCCATGCCACACAGCCAGGTCAATCAAGGTGTAGATGGAGGCCCTCCAGATCAAAACCCTGTCATGGCCAGCCCAATCTCCAGACCTGAACCCCATTGAAAACCTCTGGAATGTGATCAAGAGGAAGATGGATGGCCACAAACCATCAAACAAAGCAATTTAATTTTTGCAGCAGGAGTGGCATAAAATCACCAAACAGCAATGTGAAAGACTGGTAGAGAGCATGCCAAGAAGCAGGAAAGCTGTGTTCCATATGGTTATTCCACCAAATATTGATTTCTGAACTCTTCCTAAGTTGAAACATTAGTTCTGTGTTGTTTAAAAATTAATATGAACTTGTTTTCTTTGCATTATTTGAGGTCTGAAAACAATGTATCTTTTTTGTTATTTTGACCAGTTGTCATTTTCTGCAAATAAATGCTCTAAATGACAATATTTTTATTTGGAATTTGGGAGAATATTGTCAGTACTTTATAGAATAAAACAAAAATGTTCATTTTACTCAAACACATACATATAAATAGTAAATCCAGAGAAACTGATAATTTTGCTGTGGTCTCTTAATTTTTTCCAGAGCTGTATATACAGTACAGTATATACCAATCAAAGCAGTGCTTACAGTATCTGACACAAAAACAATGGTAACAGGTAATTTTTACACCAAATACAGCTAGTAAAACTATAAATCATACCTTAATGGTATAACTGGATCATAAAAATGTAAGTTTTGCTATCAAAAAAAGAAAGCAAAATGTTGGGTAGGTACATCTGTACAAGGATTCAAATTAATTAGCGAATCATTATGTTTGTTTGTTTATTTATTTTAAATAAACTGTTTGAACAAACTGATTCACTAAAATGAATCAGCCTTCTAACATTATACTGTATATGTGTGAGAGGAGAAATTAGATTTATTAGATTAATCTATTTATTTATTTATAATTTTTGCCTTAGTTTGCTCAGCTGTAAAGATGACAAAAAATAGTGATGTAGCATTTTGTCAGGCAACACTACTCATTGAAAAAAGTTGCTTCCACTGGAAGACTGCTTTCTAAACAGCTAAGCTTCTGTTGTGCTACTAAAATATTTAGTTAAGTTAGTAGTGTCGCTACATTTAGTTACAGTAGTTACTCCCCAACACTTATTATAAGCTACTGTTTTTCAAGACCAAATATAGCATTTGACAAGTTTTCTCCTTAAACATACTCAATAAGAAAACAAGGAGGTTTAGGCTACTTCTAGCAACATTAATAACGGATAATAAAGGATTATATAAAGGATTAGTTAGGTAATAACGGATATAAAAGTTCTTCAACCCACCCTTCTGCACAATAACAAATAGCAGCATCTTCAAACTTCTATCCTAGTCCTGAGCATGAGTAAATATCAAAACCAAAGACATCCTTCCCAGATTTGAAAGGGCACATAATTTTCCTCTCCTGTCACAAATACAAAAAGTGCTCAAACATCAAAGGAACTTACAGTGTGCAACAAGGAGAGGTTTTAGCATTCTAAAGCTCTTCCACTTTACAGAAAAATAACATCTTAATTTGAGATTTTGCAGCAGCACTTTGAAGCCTACTGCCTGACGGACACTATAGAGTGATTAGCATTTGTGAGCACATGGGCTTGAAGCGACTTGAGCTAGATATACATACATAAAGAAGCAGCTATTAGTAACCAAATCATGGCCTGATATCCAGTTTGCCTTTTCAAATTCACCTTATATGGGGCTTTATACTGATGAGCAAAGGTTATGCCAGTGCACAAGGCTGGTCTGGTTTGCTGGTTTTAGGCACAGATCAGCTGGGAGACAAGCTAAAGCGGCTGGACACCAGCTTGACCATGCTGGGAGATCAGCTTATACTGGTTTAAGATGTTTGTTTCTTTTTTCTGCCTGCATTTTGTGATAGACCAATGAAACACCAGTTTAAAATAGTTGATAATGATTATGATGATGGCTGATGGTCACTGTACACGTCACTGGACTTCCTTTTCCTGTTGCTGACGGCACGCTGCATGAGTGTTTGTAGCCTGCTTAGCATTGCTTATTCTCATACGTTCATCATTTTATCCTTTGTCATTTTACCCTTTGTCATTTTACCACGTGTTTCGGGTTTTTCCACTTTTCTACTGTTTCATCTGTGTATATTGTTTTTTTACCTGTTGCGGCTGGTGCCTAGCTCGAGTCTGTGTTTGTAGCCTGCTAGCTTTTTTTTTAGCATCGCTTATCCATCTGTTTTCAGCCTTTAATCCTTAACTTCAGCCATTTTTCAGCACGCATCGAGTTTTCCCCCGCATTATTCTCTTATTGCGACTCAACTGCGTAAATTTTCCACGTGCATCTGCTTTCTATTTTTAACAGTGCGCACCCATTTTTCTCCTCTGTGTTACACGGATTATTGCATCGATCTCAAAGCACTGCTTATCAAGAACAGCCATAACAACAAACAATTGCGTGAGGGATTCACATCGATCTCAAACCCTCACTGCTCAGGAACAACCAACAACAATAACAACAAACAACTGCGGTACACGTAAGTCATGGCATCCGCTCATGTTATTTCTTCCTGCATTGCATGTCACATGTTTACAATAGCCTCTTCCGTCAGCAGTGAGGGATTCACATGTGATAAATGTAAGGAATTAGTCAGGCTGATGGTGAAGGTTAATTAGTTAGAGACATGCATTTGAAAGCTAGTGGAGGTCAGTGAGAAAGAGAAGCCGGTAGATACTGATTCGGATGCGGGCAGTACAGAAAGCAACACACACTTTGGTTCTGGCTGTAGAGGCCCCGCAGCAGGGTGTTTGGGTGACGTATCGGCGGCATACTTGCTCAGCAAAGTGACACAACTCTCCCATTCTTGTTAGGGTTTCCAATCGATTCTCCCCACTCAGTGATGCACCCACTGAGAATAATGTTGAAAGAGCCCTTGTTTTTGGTGATTCTATTGTAAGGAACGTGGAAATAGAGACTCCAGCCACTATTGTTGAATGGATTTCGGGTGCCAGAGTGTCTGACATCAGATCAAATTTACAAGTGCTGGCTAATGCTAAACATAGATTTTCTAAAATTGTTATTCATGTCGGCACTAATGATGTCCTACTTCGTCAGTCAGAAATCACTAGAGATAATGTTAAAGAGGTGTGTGAATTTTCAAAAATGATGTCAGACACTGTAACACGTCGTGGTGATGAGGTTTATAGTAGATTAGTGTCACTGAATTGCTGGATGTCTGAGTGGTGTCTGGAGAATAGAATAGGATTTATAGACAATTGAAAGAGTTTTTGGGGTAGACCTGACCTGCTAAAGAGAGATGGACTCCATCCCTCCAGGGAAGGTGCCACTCTCCTCTCTAGTAATTTGGCTCATAGTCTTAATCATGATAGTATTTGACTAACTGGGGCCCAGGTCAGGAAGCAGACAAACTGGTTAACCCGAACATCTGCTAGCTGCCTTGAGATGCCACACAGGTCACATAAACTACAACACATAGAGACTGTATCACCTAGATATCATGTAGAGACTGTGTCTGTTCCCCAAACTACCAAACACAAACCCCTCACTAAATCATTTAGAAAAAATGTGATTAAGGTCAAACTTGAACAAAACAAACAAATTAAAGATAAACATCTTATAAATATAGGGCTACTAAACATTAGATCTCTTTCTACCAAAGCACTAATTGTAAATGAAATTATTACAGATCATAGTTTGGATGTGCTCTGTTTGACTGAAACCTGGCTTAAACCGATGAATATATTAGTTTAAATGAATCTACTCCCCCAGGTTATTGTTATAAAAATGAGCCTCAACTGAAGGGTCGAGGAGGAGGTGTTGCTACAATTTACAGTGAAGTTTGTGGTGTTACTCAGAGGACAGGATATAAATGTAAGTCTTTTGAACTAATAATGCTTAATGTGACACCGTCAGATATAGATATAAACAACAACAACAACAAAAACTCTGTTGTCTTTTACCCTTGCTACAGTATATAGATCACCCAGGCCATATTCTGATTTCCTTGGTGAATTTGCAAATTTTTTATCAGATCTTTTAGTTAATGTAGATAGAGCTTTAATTGTTGGTGACTTCAACATTAACATAGATAATGAAAATGACACATTGGGATTAGCATTTATCGATATTCTCAACTCTCTTGGAGTCAGATAAAATGTAACAGGACCAATTGATTGCCATAATCATATGCTTGATTTAATTCTGTCATATGGAGTTGATATTAATAATATTATAACTTATTAATTATGAATGATTAATAATACTAATCGTCTCTTATATGCTGCGATCAGCTAATGTTACTCAATCTACACCATGCTATCATTCGGGTAGAACTATTCTTTCGACCACTAAAGATAGCTTCACTAATATCTTCCAGATCTAACTCATTCACTCAGTAAATCCCAAAGCCTAGAAGAACTTGATGAAATAACAGAAAATATAAAGACAGTCATCTCTAGCACTCTTGATAGTGTCGCCCACCCCCCCCCCCCCCCTTTCGATTAAAGAAAATTAAAGAAAAAAGCCCTGCACCACGGTACAATTATCACACTCATGCTCTCAAGAGAGCAGCTCGGAAAATGGAGCACAAGTGGAAGAATACAAAATTAGAGGTATTTTGCGGTGCATGGAAGGATAGTGTCACAAACTCAAGGACTCCTCCTGCTCAACACCAGAGGTCCCTCTTGCCTAAGTTCTGAGGGCACCTCGAACTACACTTCCCAGCATGCAAACCTGAACTGATTACACTCACACCTGTTCCGTATTTCATAGACTATTTAAGCGCTGTTCAAACAATAATCATTGCAAAGTCTTGCTTTGCTCCTGCTAACATTTCTGAGAGTTTACCTCTGTTTATATTGCCTGCCTGTGTTCGACTTCTGCCTGTTTCCCATCGTTTGATTCTCTGCTGCCTGCCTTGTTTACCTATTGTTTACCTGGACTCTTACTGTGATTGTTTGCTGCCTGCCCTGACCATTGCCTGTTTATTACTACGTCTCTCATCTGCCTATGCTGTTCAATTACTGGTGATTTACCCTGCCTGTCAGTTTATGAGCTGCACATTTACTATTAAACCGCATATGGATCTTAACCTCTGTTCTCCGGAGTCTGTGTTACAGATAGTGTCTGTAGCTACAGACAGGCACTAAAAGCTGCCAGGTCAGCATATTTTAGCAAACTCATAGAAAATAACCACAACAATCCTAGGTGCTTTTCAGTACTGTGGCTAAACTGGTAAGGAATAAAGCCTCAACAGAACCAAATATTCCATCGCAGCACGAGTAATGACTTCATGAATTTCTTAACTGATAAAATTGAAATAATCAGAAATAAAATTGGAATTATGCAATCATCTGTCACAGTACCTCAGAAAACAGTGTCTCATAATTTTCCTCACGTGCAACTTCAATCCTTCCCTGTCATAGGTCATGAAGAGCTAACAAAACTTGTCAAAACATCAAAAGCCACATGTTTGTTAGATCCAATACCAAATAAGCTCTTAAAAGAGGTATTCCCTGTAATGGCAGAACCTCTTCTTAATATTATTAACTCCTCACTATCCATAGGACATGTCCCAAGAAACTTTAAAATGGCAGTTATCAAACCACTTATTAAGAAGCCACAACTTGATCCTGGAGAACTAGCTAATTATAAACTGATTTCAAATCTCTGTTTATGTTGAAAATACTAGAAAAGGTAGTATCCTCCCACATATGTTCATTTCTACAGAGAAATAGTATATATGAACAATTTCAGTCAGGATTTATGCCTCATCACAGTACAGAGACTGCACTTATCAGAGTTACAAATGACTGCACTTATCAGAGTTACACTTGCTCTTATCATCTGATCGCGGCTGCATTGCACTTCTAGTGCTTTTAGATCTTAGTGCTGCATTCGACACGATAGATCACAACATTCTTTTGGATAGGCTAGAGAATTATGTTGGCATTTGTGGAGTTGCATTTGTGGTTTAGGTCCTATTTAACAAAAGTAAAGTATGGAGTGCCACAGGGATCAGTTTTAGGAACTCTGCTTTTCTCCTTGTATATGCTTCCCCTGGGAGATATTATCAGGAATTGTGGAATAAGTTTCCACTGTTATGCCGACAATACCCAACTTTATATTTCTTCAAAACCTGATGAGATTTCACAATTCTCCAAATTAGCAGAGTGTATCAATGAAATAAATGATTGGATGGTCAGAAATGTCCTTCTACTCAATTCCGACAAAACAGAGGTACTAATTATTGGACCAAAAACCTTTAAAAATAAGCCGCTAAAATATAATTTGACTCTCGATGGATGCACTGTTACATCGTCTTCAACAGCGAAGAACTTCGTGTTATATTTTATACCAATCTGTTCTTTGAAAATCTAATTACCAATGTTTGTAGAACAGCATTCTTCCACCTAAGAAATATTGCTAAATTACGACACATGCTCTCTGTTGCTGATGCCGAAAAACTAATTCATGCATTCATGACCTCAAGAATAGATTATTGTGATGCATTACTGGAAGGATGTCCAGCAAGATCAGTAAATAAACTTGGTTCAAAATGCAGCAGCCAGAGTGCTGATGAGAACCAAGAAATATGATCATATTAGCCCCATTTTATCATCGTTACATTGGCTACTGTCATGTGTATTTTGTTGGTTCATGTTTTTCATGTCTTTTATTTTGAAAATCTAGTTCCTGTTTCATGTCATGTGGTTCCCTTGACAGGTGATTTCATGTTTCCCTCCATGTTCATGTGTGTTGTTTTCATTGGTTTATTGTATCGTTATCTTGTTTAGAGTTGTTAGTGTTTACTGGTTAACTTTGTCATGTGTTCTCCATTGTCCATGTATATAACCCTCATGTTTTCCATTGTCCAGTGTCAGGTATTGTTGTTGTAACTTTGGTTGTTAGTTCAAGTTTATGTCAAGTCAAGTTTATGTCAAGCCAAGTTCATGTTTATGTTTTATTTACATTTGTAGTTAGGGTTTATGGATTACACTGTTGGAATAAATTTGCACTTGGGTTCTTTACTTCATGGTCATCGTCTTTGTCATTGCCAGTGCCAGCAACAACGTTACAGAATACCTGACCCACAAAAATGAACCCAGCAATCCAACTCCTATGCCTACATCAGGGGAATTGTCCCCTGGAGGATTATGTGTAGGACATTTGCGCTCTGGCATGCTGGGTGGACTTTAATGAGGTTGCCCTCAAATATATTTTCCGTTTTGGATTAAATGAGCCAATCTCTTTGCTGATGCCAGACGGTCAGAGTACCCACAACCTGGCTCATTATATCAACCTCGCCCTGCAGATTATTGGTTCTACGTTCACTGTGGTGGAGGCGGATGCCGAGCCAGAGTTCCACGTCATGGCTGCCAAGCCAGAGTTCCACGTCATGGCCGCCAAGCCAGAGTTCCTCGTCATGGTCGCTGAGCTAGCGCCATCTTTTGCCCTGGATCCTCAGCCTGCTTCATGCCATGTCACAACCATGCCTGAACCTGATCCATGTCATGTCACAGCCACGCCTGAGCCTGCTCCATGTCATGACACAGCAACGCCTCAGCCTGCTTCATGCCATATCACAGCAACGCCTCAGCCTGCTCCATGTCATGTCACAGCAACACTTCAGCCTGCTTCAAGCCATGTCACAGTAATGCCTCAGCCTGCTTCATGCCATGTCACAGCAACGCCTCAGCCTGTTCCATGCCATGTCACAGCAATGCCCAGCCTGCTCCATGCCATGTCACAGCAATGCCTCAGCCTGCTCCATGCCATGTCACAGCAACGCCTCAGCCTGCTCCATGCCATGTCACAGCAACTCCTGAGCCTGCTCCATGCCATGTTACAGCCACACCTGAGCCTGCTCCATGCTATGCCACATCTGAGCTATTGGACCTGGAGATGGTTCCCACCCTTGTACCCACCATATGTATGCTTCCTCAGGATCAGACAAGGGGAATTTCCCGATCCTCCGAATTCGCCTAGACCTTCCGAGCCCTGGACTCCGCCTTGGTTCTCCGAGCCCTCAGTTTCACCTTGGCTCTATGTCCCTTCGGTTTCTCCGGGGTCCGTCGTCCCACCAGCTCTGTCTTGGTCAGTCGGTCACCTGGCTCTGCCTGAGCTCTCCAATCCCACAGCTACGCTTCGTCAATCCGAGCCTGTGGCTTCACCGGGGACCTCCTTTCCTACTGCTCTGCCTTGGTCCTCAGTCCCACCGGCTCCGCCTCTGTCCTCCGATCCCCCAGCTCCACCTCAGTCCTCCAAGCCTTGGGTGCTACCTCGGTTCTCCGAACCTCCGGCTCCACCATGGTCCTTCGAGCCATCGGCTACTGTCCGGGCACCAAGTTCCCTGGTGTTGCCCCTCAAGTCTCTCACGGCCCCGCCTTCCATGGCTTCGCCCCTCGAGCCGCTCAGGGCCCCAATTTCCATTGACTCTGCCAGGTCATGCCCCATGCCATGTCTTGTCTAGCCACGCTTCAAGATGTGTTCTCCCATGTCCATATATATAACCCTCATGTTTTCCATTGTCCAGTGTCAGGTATTGTTGTTGTAACTTTGGTTGTTAGTTCAAGTTTATGTCAAGTCAAGTTTATGTCAAGCCAAGTTCATGTTTATGTTTTATTTACATTTGTAGTTAGGGTTTATGGATTACACTGTTGAAATAAATTTGCACTTGGGTTCTTTAATTCAAGGTCATCGTTTTTGTCATTGCCAATGCCAGCAACAAAATTACAGCTACCTGTTAAATTTCATATTAATTTTAAAATTCTATTAACTACATACAAAGCTTTAAATGGTTTAGCTCTGCAGTACTTAAGTGACCTTCTACCACGCTATATTCCATCATGTTCATTACTATCACAAAATTCTGGCCTGTTAATAGTTCCTAGAATATCAAAATACACAAAAGGAGGTAGATCCTTTTCATATTTGGCTCCTAAACTATGGAATAGTCTCCCTAACACTGTTTGAGATGCAGACACACTCACAAATTGACACATCTATTTAGCCAGGCATACACCTAATTTATCCTTCAACTCACAATTAGGCTGCTTTAGTTAGGTCTGCCGGAACCAGAAACAATGATCATGATCTACAACTCTGCAATAAATTGACTGGCATCTATGCTAATATTATTTTATTTGTTTCTCTGTCTCAACCTCAGGACTTCTATCCTGAGGTCACCAGAACCGGCTGGATCCAGCTCCATTCCTGTTTCATGTTGGACTCCACTGCTACATGTCTCTGAGTGATGATGACTAAATGCAGCCAGTGCCAGCCAAACATCACTTCAGTCTATTACAATGGACTTCAGAGGATGAACTGATGCCAGCTCCAACCATAAGACATGGGATAATTCATATGCCATTGCCTGAACCTTGGATTTAGGATAGACCTCACTGCAATTACAGGCCAGGTTGAACTGCGATGCACTTAACTGATCTCTGCCTGCATCACCTCGGTTTAATGATGGACTACACTCTTGAAATAGAATACATAGACTATCAATTAATTGCCAACAAAACCCTTCGTCAGCCAACTAACAAAGACAATTGCATCAATGTGAACTTCTGCAGTTAATGCAGGATGGACTTCAAAAACATTAGTCATTAATCTTACATTTCATACAAAATCTTTGTTTTAAACACTGACCCATAACACTTACTTAGTTTAATAATTTTGAACCATGACTTGCACTATACATAAGTAATACTGGCATTATATTCATGATATTAGCCTGAGGGGAACTGGCACCCACAATGAGTCTGATTTCTCCCAAGGTTATTTTTCTCCATTAACCAACATCTTATGGAGTTTTGTGTTCCTTGCCACAGTCGCCTTCGGCTTTCTCACTGGGGTTATAAATAAAATTATGATTTAATTACTTATTTTTAAACACAATTCACAATCATATTTTATCAAACTACACAATGATGACTCTAAGACATTATAGATATTACAGTTTTATCTTCTGTTATTGCCTGATCTTTGGTAAAGCTGCTTTGAAATGATGTGTGTTGTGAAAGGCGCTATACAAATAAAAATGACTTGACTTGATGATGAAAATTATGATTTAAAAAAAAAAAAAAAAAAAGTTGTTTGTTGACTTTTCAGGCAAATAGTGACCATTGTGGCCCCTTTAAATTAATATACATTTTGGGTGATCTGTTTGAACTGGGATGATGCTAAAGACAGGTGTAAAAGGGGTCCAAAACGTTTTGAGATTTGTCCACTTCAACCATATTCACGGGTGGTTGAAAGTGGTCAAAAATGCAGGTGAAGACATTGGGCTCGTAGTGTAAACGCTCATCTGTTCAAATCCTTTCGGACAGCAGTGCAGTGTCATCTACTCACCTATCAATCAATCAATCAATCAATCAATCAATCAATCAATCAACCAATCAATCAATCACTGCACTAAAACTAGACTTTAAACTTTTTGTTTAAACAAATAAAAGTATGACCTGAACATTTAATACATGTACATGCACAATAACTTAAGAACACAAGAAGTATAATGACAAGAAACAGTGCAATCTACAGGAGTCTGCAGTTGCGTGTAAGTGTGTTTATTTCATTGTGTTACTTTGTTGTAGAGTGGTATTCATTGCTAGACTTGTGCTGTTTGTTTACTGTCTTGAACTTGCGTCGCTTAAATGTGGGTTGGTGTGTGTGTGTGTGCTATATTGTTTTGACTTGTCCAAGGGTATTCGCTGTTAGACTGTTAGCGTTGGTTGTCCAGTGTGTGTAAAACGTCATGGTTACTGGTGTAACCTCCATTCCCTGATGGAGGGAACGAGACGTTGGTGTCGATGTAGTGACATTAGGGGTCACTCTTGGGAGCCCGAGACACCTCTGGTCTTTGATAAAAGGCCAATGAAAATTGGCGAGTGGTGTTTGCATGCCACTCCCCCGGACATACGGGTATAAAAGGAGCTGGTATGCAACCACTCATTCAGGTTTTACGCTGAGGAGCCGATATAAGGTCCGGCCATTTCAGCGGGTAGTTCAGCGTTGTGGCAGGAGGGACCAATGTCTCGTTCCCTCAATCAGGGAATGGAGGTTACACCAGTAACCATGACGTTCCCTATCTGTCACTCATTCAATGTTGGTGTCGATGTAGTGACACTAGGGGTCCCTATACAAAACGCCACAAAGCTGAACTGTGTTACGTGAACTGACGGTGTGTGGTGGGCAGACTTGCTGTGTGCCTCATAGCCAGCACACCAGGTCGACATGTAACCTCCCCCAACACAGTTATGAGCATCGAACAGCCCTTTTTGGGGACAAGTCGACTACCCAAAGATAGAGACAGGCTTAACCCAGTCGTGGCCTCTTTTCCCCTTCTCTTTTTCCACTCCCTAAAAAAGAAGGGGGATTATCCGACTGGGCCGCCAGGTCTAGTCGGGGGGTGTCCCTTCCAAGGGGAGGACACCGTGGAGACCACACCTCGCCCCAAGAGAGGGGGGGATATTTAAGTGGAAGAATACGTCACATGGTCTTTCCAACCATGTGGAGAGCCTTCAAGGTAGATCCTGCCCAATGAGGAAGGAGTTACTACAAACATGGAGACTGGGGCAGAGGGGCTCTGCCCAAGGAAGATGCAGTTTGCCAGCAGGGAAACGAATTAGCAGAAGATATAGATCGCATGGGGTTAGCCTTACAGGGAACCACCACATGCGGAGCACCTACCCCAGAACCGGGCTCTTATCTAGCGCATGTACTGGGCCGGCAGCGAGTCTCTCCGAAAACTCGACTGCCACAGGGCTCGGAGGAAGCCAACCAGGGAACAAATTTTGTGAACACTACTGGGAATTAATGGTGCACGTCTTCAGCTTAAAAGGAGGTGGAAGGCGCTATGTGCAAGCGATACACCCAGCCGGCTATCCCGGGCTGATCCGCTTGTGTTGTGTGCCACTACCTGGGATGAAACCGGTTCCACCCGGAGGTTGTAGAACCTTGCAAAGGTGTTGGGTGTTGCCCAGCCTGCTACTCTGCAAATGTCTGTTAGAGAAGCACCTCAGGCCAAGGCCCAAGAAGCCGCTACACCACGAGTAGAATGGGCTCGTAGCCCTACCAGGGGCGGCATGTTTTGGGCGAGATATACCATAGTTATGGCGTCAACGAGCCAGTGGGTGATCCTCTGCTTGGAGACAGCGCTTCCTTTCCGCTGTGCACCAAAGCAGACAAAGAGCTGCTCAGAGATTCTAAAGCTCTGCGTGCGATCCAAATAGATGCGTAAAGCGTGCACCGGACACAGCGACAACAGGGCTGGGTCTGCCTCCTCCTGGGGCAGCGCTTGCAGGTTCACCAATTAGTCCCTAAAGGGGTGGTGGGAACCTTGGGCACATAGCCCGGTCAGGGTCTCAGGATCACGTGAGAGTAACCTGGACCGAACTCCAGGCACATTTCGCTGACAGAGAACGCTTGCAGGTCACCTACCCTCTTGATGGAAGTGAGCGCAGTCAGGAGGGCAGTCTTCAAGGAGAGTACCTTAAGCTCGGCTGACTGCAAAGGCTCAAAGGGGGCTCTCTGTAGACCCTGAAGAACTACAGAGGTCCGATGAGGGAACGAGGCACGGCCTGGAGGGATTCAGCCTCCTGGCACCTCTTAGGAACCTGATGATCAGATCATGCTTCTCTAAGGACTTACCGTCGACTGCGTCATGGTGTGCTGCTATGGCAGCAACGTACACCTTCAAGGTGGAAGGGGACAGCCTCCCTTCCAACCTCTCTTGCAGGAAGGAAAGCACTGATCTGACTGTGCATCTCTGGGGGTCTTCCCGATGGGAAGAACACCACTTAGCGAACAGACGCCACTTAAAGGCATACAGGCGCCTTGTAGAGGGATCCTTAGCCTGAGTGAACATGTCTACCATCGCAGGTGGTAGGTCTAGGCACAGGTGCCGGATGGTGACCCTTCCCTGAGAAAGAAGGTCCTTCCTCAGGGGAATTTGCCAGGGGGGAGCTGTCACGAGGAGCGTGAGGTCCGAGCACCATGTCTGGGTGGGCCAGTAGGGTGCTACAAGGATGACCTGCTCCTCATCCTCCATGACCTTGCACAGGGTATGTGCAAGCAGGCTCACTGGGGAAAACGCATATTTGCGAATGCCAGGGGGCCAGCTGTGTGCCAGCACATCTATGCCGAGGGAGGCCTCGGTCAGGGCGTACCAGAGCGGGCAGTGGGGAGGATTCTTGGGAGGCGAACAGGTGCACCTGTGCCTGTCGAATCGACACCAAATCAGCTGGACCACCTGAAGGTGGAGTCTCCACTCTCTCCTGAGGGTAACCTGTTGTGACGGCGCGTCCGCCGTAGTGTTGAGGTTGCCCGGGATGTGAGTGGCTTGCAGCGACTTGATGTGCTGCTGACTCCAGAGGAGGAGACGGCGGGCGAGTTGTGACATACAACGAGAGCGCAAACCACCTTGGCGGTTGACATATGCTACCGTTGTAATGTTGTCTGTCTGAACTAACACGTGCTTGCACTGGATCAACGGCCGAAACCTCTGCAGGGCAAGCAGAATTGCCAACAACTCGAGGCAGTTGTTGTGCCAATGCAGTAGCGGACCCGTCCAGAGGCCGGCGGCTGCGTGCCCATTGCAAAGGTGCCCCAGCCCATTTTGGAGGCTTCTGTCGTGACCCCGACGTGCCTGGGGACCAGTTCTAGAGGAACACCTGCCCTTAGGAACGAGAGGTCGGTCCAAGGGCTGAAAAGACAGAGACAGACCAACGTGATGGCCACGCGGTGTGTCCTGTGGCGCCATGGCCGTCTCGGGACTCGAGTCTGGAGCCAGTGCTGAAGCAGCCTCATATGCATCAACCCGAGCGGGGTGGCCACCGCCGAGGATGCCATATGCCCCAGGAGCCTCTGAGGGAGTTTCAGTGGAACCACTGTTCCCTGTTTGAACTCCTTCAAACAGGCCAGCACCGACTGGGCATGCTCGTTCGTAAGGCGCGCCATCAAGGAGACTGAGTCCAACTCCAAACCGAGAAAAGAGATGCTCTGAACCAGGAGGAGCTTGCCCTTTTCCCAGTTGACCCGAAGCCCTAGTCGGCTGAGGTGTGAGAGCACCAGGTCCCTGTGTGCACACAACACGTCTCGAGAGTGAGCTAGGATTAGCCAGTCGTCGAGATAGTTGAGAACGCGAATGCCCACCTCCCTTAACGGGGCAAGGGCAGCCTCGGCGACCTTCGTAAAGACATGAGGAGACAGGGACAGGCCAAAAGGGAGGACTTCGTACTGATACGCCTGACCCTCGAACGCGAACCGCAGGAAGGGTCTGTGTCGAGGAAGGATCGAGGCGTGGAAGTACGCATCCTTCAGGTCTACCGCCGCGAACCAATCTTGATGATGGACGCTCGCCAGAATGCGTTTTCGCATCAGCATCTTGAATGAGAGTCTGTGTAAAGCCTAGTTCAGAACTCACAGGTCCAAGATTGGCCTCAACCCACCACCTTTTTTTGGTACGATGAAGTAGGGGCTGAAAAAACCCCTTCTTCATCTCGGCTGGAGGGACAAGTTCTATCGCGCCCTTCCGTAGGAGGGTAGCGATCTCCGCGCAAGGTAGCAGCGTTTTCATCTTTCACCAAGGTGAAGTGGACACCGCTGAACCTGGGCAGATGCCCGGCGAAGTGAATCGCGCAGCCGAGTCAGACGGTCCGGACCAGACCTCGTGACGGATTGGAAAGTGCAAGCCATGCGTCCAAGTTCCGCACAAGGGGGACCAAAGGGACAACGTCATCGGATGTACCGGCAGGTGGGGCCTCGCGGCGGGGTGGAGCTCGAGGTGCCACACCACGTCGTGGCCATGTTGAGTCTAAAGACATTGAAGCACTTACCTGGCTCCTTGCGACCACCCCCGGAACAGCCTGGGACGGGGGAGGAAGAGGCCTGTCCTCGTGACCTGTGGAGACTGTCACATCGGGGGTGGATTTGTGCCACAGCTGGGCGCTCAGGGGCGGGAGACTGCCGCTGGAGCGCCAAACCTGCCAAATGGAGTGGTGGACGGTGGTCGTGATGATAGCCGTACACACTGGATACGTAACCCAGGGAACAAGGAAACCGCTCTTGAGTACTGCAGCCACTTGGGCATGCAGCGCAATTAAATGCAAAAGGTAACAAAAAGATGAAGATCTGCTTACCAGCTTCAGAGCAGTGGGTTTCGTTGTCCCTGGGTCGCCCGTCTCAAGGGCACTTTGAAGCCTTTCACGGGTTCTGGGCGGCCGTGAGACGGGTGGCATCTGCTTCCTGCGGTGGGCTCCACGCCGGGGCTGGGCCCGGGCCGAAGGGGCGGGCTGCGGCGGAGCCGGTGCAGTCACCGCAGGGGGACGCCCTTGGTGATGAGTAGATGGGGTGTGGGATCTTGAGCCGCGCCGGGGCAGGATATGCCGGCTAGCATCCATCTACTGCTCTACCATCGAGAACTGCTGGGTAAAGTCCTCGACGGTGTCGCCGAATAGGCCTGCCTGGGAAATGGGAGCAGCAAGGAATCATGTCTTGTCGGCCTCACCCATCTCGACCAGGTTGAGCCAAAGGTGGCGCTCCTGGACCACTAGTGTGGCCATTGTTCACTCGGAGATCAAGGTTGGTCGCCTAGCGCAGTTCCTGCGTCAATCCCGGGGCGGAACTACCCTCGTGCAGTTCCTTTAACACCTTGGCAGACTTGCAGGAGAGCCATGGCGTGCAGGGCGGAGGCGGCTTGTCCAGCGGCACCGTAGGCCTTGGCCGTCAGAGACGATGTAAACCTACAGGCCTTGGACGGGGGCTTTGGGCACCCATGCCAGGTGGAGGCGCTCTGTGGGCATAGGTGCACTGCGAGTGCCTTTATCCACCGGGGGATTGCCGAATAGCCCTTGGCCGCCCCACCATCGAGGGTAGTGAGGGCGGGGAAGCTGAAAAGATCGGGACCGGGCAGTAAAAAGTGCCTCCCGCGACCTTGTCAGCTCTTCATGCACTTCCGGGAAGAAAGGAACGGGGGCGGGGCGTGGCTTTGAGCCCAGGAACCAATCACCGAGCCGCGAGGATTCAGGGAAGAGCAGTGGAATCCACTCTAACCGACGCTCGCGGCTGCCCGGGAAAGCATGTCATCATCTCCGCGTCAGCCTGTGACTGGGCAATCGACCCCGAAGGGAGGAGCCCAGCTAAGGCTTCCGACTGGATGAGCCCACTCTCCGATGCTGCGCTCGAGAGCTCATCACTTTCGCGGGCTCCGAATAAGAGGTCGAACTCGCCGTGAGACGAACCGGCGGACTCACCCGGAAGCCCGATCGGGGCAGACGAGCGTGCTGGGGAATGGGAGGTCCGCGGGGGCATACCTGGCGGAGGCGGTCCCATTGGGGTCTCCAAATCGCCCCCAGTGCTAGCCGCCCTGGCCTCATACCCGTGGGTAAAAGGACTGAGGCGGGAGCCTCTGGGTTGGCTCGCTTTCTTACGAAGGCGAGCCGCGACCACAACGTTGCCATGGACATATTCTCGCAATGAGAACATGACCATCCACGAACACTGTCTCCGCGTGAGCAGTGCCCAGACATGAAAGACAGTGATCGTGACCATTAGAAGGCGAGTGATATCGAGCACAACCAGGAATAACACACAATCGGAAAAACATCTTTAAAAAGACATGTCTTTAAAAAGACGTTCCGTGCGTGCGCTCTTTTAGAGAAATATATACTCTTTTAGAGGGGAAAAATGCTCTTTCAGAAAATATACTCTCTAGTTTTTCTGCCGAAGCACCCAGGGGCGTTCTCTGAAGTGCACCAGTGCAGAGGGGGGAGAAGCCGCTGAAATGTGCCGGCAGATCCAGCAGAGATGAATGAACAGTAATATTCAGCTCAATGAGCATGACTGTTCGGCTCCGAAGAGAAAATCTGAATGAGTGGTTGCATACCAGCTCCTTTTATACTCGTATGTCCGGGGGAGTGGCATGCAAATACCACTCGCCAATTTTCATTGGACTTTTATCAAAGACCAGAGGTGTCTCGGGCTCCCAAGAGTGACCCCTAGTGTCACTACATCGACACCAACTTCGAGTGAGTGACAGATAGGGAAATATCATTGTTTTTAGTGTCTATAAACAGTGCTTCACTTGTATTATTTATTGCTAAAGTGCAGCATAATTTATTTAACATTCAACACACTTCTCTGCCCTCCACCACCTGACACATCACTGACAGCAGATGTCTTCGCTACATTTTTTTACTAATAAGGTTACAACCATCAGCAATACTTTCACAGCACCACACCATGTCAAACACCTGTCTCCTGTATGCAACTCTTCTGTCTTTATGTTCTCTCCTCTGACTGACACTGAAGTCTCTAAACTTCTCCTCTCCAACCACTCCACCACCTGTTCCCTTGACCCCTTTCGTTCTCACCTTCTCCAGGCCATTTCTCCGTCCATCCTACCTGCACTCACACACATAATTAACACATCTCTACTTACAGGCACTTTTCCCACTACATTTAAGCAGGCTCGAGTAACCCCACTGCTGAAGAAACCTGCACTTAATCCCACACAAATAGAACACTACAAACCAGTCTTCCTCATCCCATTCATGGCAAAAACACTTGAAAGGGCAGTTTTCAATCAAATCTCTGCCTGTCACAGAACAAGCTGCTGGATGACAATCAGTCAGGCTTCAAAAGTGGACACTCCACCGAGACTACCCAGCTGTCTGTCACTGAGTCGCTGAGATGGGCGAAAGCTGAATCCAGATCATCCATCCTGATTCTGCTGGACCTTTCTGCAGCCTTTGACACAGTCAACCATCAGATCTTACTCTCTACCCTCTCCTCACTAGGCATCACAGGAACTGTGCTTGACTGATTTAATTCCTATCTCTCAGGTAGGTCCTTCAAGTTAGCCTGGAGGGGTGAGGTATCCAAGCCACATCATCTACTTACTGGGGTACCTCAGGGATCAGTGCTTGGGCCACTTCTCTCCTCTATATACACAACATCACTGGGACCCATCATTCAGGCACATGGTTCCTCTTACCACTGCTACGCTGATGACACACAGCTCTACTTGTCTTTCCAGCCCAATGACACCACAGTGACTGCTCAAATCTCTGCCTGCCTGGCAGACATCTCGGCCTGGATGAAGGAACACCACCTGCAACTCAACCCAGCCAAGACCGAACTCCTTGTCTTTCCAGCCAACCCTGCTGTTGAACACAACATCACCGTGCAGCTGGATGCAACTACAGTAATGCCTTCCAAAACAGTCAGAAATCTAGGGGTAACCATCAATAACAAACTAAATGTCACAGACCACATCTCAAAGACCGTAAGATCATGTAGATTTACACTCTACAATATCAGGAAGATAAGACCCTTCCTCTCTGAACATGCCACACAACTTCTTGTTCAGTCACTTGTCATAACTAGACTGGACTACTGTAATGCTCTCATTGCAGGCCTACCTGCATGTGCAATTAGACCCCTGCAAATGATCCAAAATGCAGCAGCACGTCTGGTTTTTAATCAACCAAAGAGAGCGCATGTTACACCACTCCTTGTCTCTCTCCACTGGCTGCCGGTTAATGCACGTATCAAATTCAAGGCTCTGATGCTGGCATACAGAACAGTCACTGGGTCTGCTACAGCATACCTAAAATAATTTCTGCAGAGCTATGCGCCCACTAGAAGCCTGCAGTCGGCTAAGGAACATTGCCTTGTTGTACCAACACAAAGAGGCACCAAAACACTTTTCCGGACTTTCGGCTTCATCGTACCACATTGGTGGAATTACCTTCCCAACTCCATCCGTGAAGCTGACTCACTTTCTGTCTTCAAAAAATCACAAAACACATCTTTTCCATGAGCACTTAAAAAAAAAGAAAAAAAATTCTTGTTGCAATTTAATCTGTTTTGAATACTATTCTGATGCTAGTGAAACTTTGTAATATGCCACTTTTTCGTACCACTGTCTCCTTAAGATGATTCGCTTATGTTTTTCCTCTTTTGCTCTCACTGCTACCATCAGGCAGGCAGTATCACAGCATCAGGACCCGCACCAGCACCAGCCGACTTCATGACAGCTTCTTCCCCCAAGCAATCAAACTTTTGAACTCTTGATCTCTCACAATCAATCAGCACTGCACTTTATTAATCTTATTACCTCACACTGGACTGTCATAAATTATATTCTCTCTTAACAACACACTGGTAACTGACTATCAACCGACAGCCTGAATGTCAATACAGTACAATACAACCTACTGTACATTTTATATATACTATATATACTATTTTTTATTATATAATGTGTATTCTATATTGTGTGTATGTGTATTTTATGTTGTCTGTATTGTATAATGTACATTGTATGTTATTATTTGTATATTATGTTGTGTGTAAATATGTGTATATTAGATTTTAAATTGTGTTGTGTAAATCTGAAGTTTATTGTAAATTGGTATAGGTCTCATCACTGTCACAACTGCTATGTTGCTCGGAACTGCACCCAAGAATTTCACACACTATTGCACATGGTTGTGTGACAGTAAAAGTGATTTGATTTTGATTTGATTTGATTTGATTTTGTAAGTTGCTTTGGATAAAAGCATCTGCCAAATGAATTAATGTAAATGTAAATGTAAACAATAAGACTGGCTTTATTGTTCCTTGTAGCATCTGGACCAATCAGACACTCAATAATTCATTATTTAATGAATAATCCAACAGACATCTCAAGACCCTAACAGGCAAAGGTCCAAGTAGGCCCAAGCAGACTCCGAGATGTCTGCTCTCCCACTAATCATTATCAGCTTTTACTCCCCCTTTGCTCACACTGGTCCAGCAACTAGTGGACCTCCAGAGACATTCCAGGTGGGGGAAGGAAGCCACATGCAAAAGCAAAGGAATGTGAAAAAGTAACTCACTCCATTCCCCCATAGGAAAGACACATAAAGCCCATAAAACAGACTTTTCTTCATTAATTTATAGACAAACTGTTCTGTAAATTAACATGCATATCCCCAGGACATTGTGTGTATGATTATTACTGTCTCGTATAGTGTCTTTTGTACTTATACCGTTTTATGCATGCTTTATGACAGAACCACTAGATAATGTAAAATTATTGGTATCATGCTTCCTATCAAATTAATCCTTGTATGACTCTCTGCACATTGGTGTATCTCAATGCCTTATAGCATGCATTGTATGCTTGTTATATTAATCAGAGCATAAAGGGGCACAAACTGCTAGCTTACTCAAAATCATGCAAATGAGTCAGCTTCCAAACAAAGGAACTTTCCCAGCTGGAAAATTGCAGCTTTCTCATTGGTCAAGCCAAACTCGAGAGGAGTGACCTGCCTCAGGAGTTAAAGGGCACTGTCAGAGTGACCTCCCCCTCTCTCTTCTCTCTTCTCTTCTCTCTCTTGCTGCTTCTACTGGTTGCTGTTCGTGTGGGACCGGAAACACCTGGTCCGACCATGAGGTCGCGGGCCGACAGGCCTCAAACACATCAAGCCATGTGTAACTTCCTCGACCATAACGGAGTCAAACTAACACCACAAGTTCATAATTTCTTCATTCAATGCAGAAGAAATTGATTGCAACTTCAACACCATCGACTCAAGGAACCATTAAGACTTTCTCCTGAGACTGCATCTGGGCACTCTCTCAACAGCCAAGGCATTGCAAGTATCGTACAATTAACTAACTAAACAGAGGTTTAGTATAAGCTGTGAACCCCTTTGTTGACAAAGGTGCTTTGAAGTAAGAAATTGATGGTTCTTTCAGATGGTTAAATAACACTTTTCATAGCTTCATTCCCCTGTTCTGTTCCGGTGTCATTCACTTTCACTTTTCCATTTCTCATGTATGCGTGATTTGTGTGTATGTGTTTGTTTAGATTAGTTATGTGTTCGTGATTTAGTTAAATAAAGCTTTTGTGTACATTCTTGCGAAATGATTCTGGTCTGCTTGTAAATCAACATCAATTTAATGATTTGATCACAGCTGCATGCTAAGTAAGAGTTATTTTTCTGTGGCCACGAAAAATATTCTTTCTGAGAGTTGATAGACAATCAATTTATAATTAAATATAACGAGTTATGATTAATTATTCATATTTCCCTTTTAAAGATAATTTGACGGTGGTATATTTTGATAAATAAGAATATTTATAAATATTTTGATATTAATACAATAGAAATTGTGAGCGGATACAATGAGATGTTGTATTACAGTTTTAATGGTGGAGAACACACCACACACACACACACACACACACACACACACACAGACATGTTGGTGCAGCTATCATTATGAGGACTCTCCACAGACATAATGATTTTTATACTGTACAAACTATAGATTCTATCCCCGAACCCTAACCCTAACCCTACCCCTAAACCTAACCCTCACAAAACTTTCTGCATTTTTCATTTTCAATAAAACATAATTTAGTATGTTTTTTAAGCGATTTGAATTATGGGGACACTAGAAATGTCCTCATAAACCACATTTATAGCATAATACCCTTGTAATTACCAGTTTGTAACCTAAAAAAAAGTCCTCGTAAAGCACTTAAACCTGCCCACACACACACACACACACACACACACACACACACACACACAAAACACACAAGCTGGTTTGGGTTTTGTGAGGTTTCGGTACATAGGTGTCTCTAATGCACAAAATGTCTTGAAATTACAAGGACACTTGGAATTCCCACATGGAAACCTGAAGTTTGCACGGTTTTTGTGCACTTTAACATGCTTGATATATCTAGGGATTGTGTCTGCAAAGAAACAACATTGTTTGCACTTGAAAACATATTGTATGCATACTAGTTAGTTCCTGTATGTAGCTGAAATGATTGTTGGGGTTTTCTTTGCTGCAGCTACTCAGCCTGAAAGAAAAGAGCCAAATGATACAAAAAGAAGAACCTGTGACAGTTAAAAATTGGAAAAAAAATCTTAATACAGTGGAATGTATTATTCTTCCACAAGTCAGGAATGAGACCCCTGTATGCTCAAGTTAGGCTAGCAACAGTCTATCCTACTTAGCTACTAAAGTCTGCCCTGCGATGAAGCTCGGAAATAACATGATCCTATCAAAAATGTTGTTTTGTTTAAAAGTCTTAACCGTTGTTGCATTTTGTTTAGCCTCGGCCCGCTTCAGTACTTGGTAACCCATGCCTTATGGTAGCTAGCAAGAGAAAAACGAGTGACAAGCTTCTCTAAACTGAGCTAACTAGTGCACCAACACACACATACACGCGGGCACACACACACACACGATTCCAATTTAACTTTTATCCAATAATGTTACTCCTACACCAAACTGATGATGTTATCAACTAAATGTCACCAGATAACAAAATCTATGTGCAAATAGTTTCTTTTGGTAATATTATGCACACTAGCTTACTAGCTAAGGAGGGTGCCTTTCTCTACTTCTCTTTCCTAGCGCACTCTTGAAGTTAAACACACAGGTAACTTTACATGAGGAAACTGCGCTAAATTAACATAGCATTGCAAAATAATGTGCAAGGTTACCTTGCTGAAGTCAAAGGCTGAAGAAAGTGTGGAATCTTGTCAGTAAACTCTTGCAACAAAATAATGTGGAGAAAAGCTGGTGTCCATCAGCATATCGTTATACTCCCATAATTTGTGTAACTGTTAACGTTATAGAGGATATGAACATGCCGGGTCCTCCTCTGTCTGCATGATAACAAAAACTAGTAAGTGTCTGTGTTGGCAGTAATGCAATGTGTACCATCAGCAAAGACAGATTATTGTTTCACTGCTGAAAAAAAAAATAAAAAAAAATAAAATCCCACTCAAAATTACTATATTGTTAGTCACAGGAAAAATATATTTACTGTAGAATTCACCCGCCAAAGAAATTTGACCATGATGCTTTGCAGATCTACAGCAACATGCTGTATACAGGTTCTACAGTAAGCATTTCTTCATTATACAGTAATAATGCTGTGAAAACTACAGAAATGTGTTACAATGCTCCTGTTTCCCACAAAATTGACATTCCCCTCCCACTTCTATATTTAGGTGCACCACATGTCCGTCCATAGATATGGCCCCATGAATAATCCTCCACTGTATATCAACAGTTCGCTTCTCTACAGGGGATTTATACAGGGTCCTCCACCTGTCCCTCACAAGAAAATCTGGACTTAACCCTTTAAAGCCTGAGCCCAAAATTCCAAAAATTCCATTCTGTGCCAGAATATGATATTCATATCCATATTCATATTACATTCATATTCATATAACATCACACACCTGAACTGTATATACCATATTGAAGAGAAGAACTAGGGCTTTCAAATGATATAAATATATGTATGATTATTTAAGGCTAATCATCCTTTATCAATAAGATTTCACACAGCAATTTTTACAAAAATCTTCTCCGGCCACCATACTTCATCAGACAACTGCATTTTCAACCATTTTAATTACAAGCTGGAGGGAAACTTAACTAATGAAAGAGAAATTATTTGAGTGTTTCAATAAAGCTATTACATGTACAAATGTAGTACAGTTTTTGTCTTATTATTGCTATATATATTTTTTTATATCTATAAATATATAGCCATACATGGTTCATGCATATATTGCAGAATATTGAAAAATATAAGCACTAGATTGCCATATATGAAAATGTATTATTTAATATATCACATTATATTTTCCAATATATTCACATATATTTTTGTTTCGTAAGGGGGTCACGTAAATTTTTCCAGGAAAAACTAGCTAGCACTACTACTACAAATAAATGCTTCGTAACTAAAAAGGTTTGACTAATGTCAAGCTAATGTTTATTTAGCAAGTTTCACAGAAATTTGTTTAAAAATAGAGGCTAGCTGCCGATGGTCATCTAATCTTTCCCAGAAATAACTAGTGTTACTCCTACAAATAAATGCTTCTTAAAAAAAAAAAAAATTTAGACTTTCAATTGACAATATTGACAACACATGTTAAATAACTTGTCTTACTATGAAAGATCGCCTCAGTTTTCAATTTGAAGCAGCAAGTCCAACACTTGAGGTAATTTCCCAGGGTATCCTCTCTGGCTCCGCTCAGGCAGATGGAGGATGACGCTGATGAGGATACATTTATTATTCACGCCTAGTAACCCTTTAACCAATCATATGTGCTTTTAGCTTATATTGTCATGAGTATCTGGCAGTTTTCAGAAATAAAATCGGTGATTGGATGGCAAAGATATTGAGATAGGAACCATGGGAATAATTGTTCCCAAATTTGAACTCTCCGGCTGGTAAGGGTTAACAGTGCTGGCTTTTTGTCTCTTCAATGAAACTTGATGCATTATTTTTACTGGAGTGCAATATATTGCTTTCTTTGATGCATGTTTAAAGTGTTCTAACTGAGGGGTCTTGAAAAATAAAACAACTTCACCTTCATTCTCCTTATTTATGGCAGGAGATATCCTTATTTCTGGAAACTCTTGAATATTTCTCATGTCTTGTGCATGACTCTGCCCTAAATTCACTTGGTAATGCATTACAGATTTCTTCCTTCAGTTTTGATATAAGGCATGAAGACTTCAACCATGTCATCTCTTGAAGTACCTTGATAGATTTCCATCCCTTCTCATCCAGGAGATGTCCCAGTTTCTGAATGCCATTCCTCAATAAGCATCTCCGCACACTCACAAAGGACAACAATCTAGTCTGAATTAATGGGTTAAAAAACAACAGTTCCTATGGAGCCCAGTGTCCTGGATCATCCACATCTTGTTCCACTCTAAAATCAGTTCTCCATGACTGTAACATAGATAAGCTCACCTCCTCCAGTTTCATTAAAAATAAGTGTCTATCTAATCCAAGTCCACCTGCCCATGTCACATCTTTATTGTTAAGAAGTCTTTGCACAGCTTGTATCCTAAAGGCCCGAATACAATTCCTCAGATCCACTAAGCCTTGACCACCCTCCTGGACTGGTGAATAAAGTGTGGCTGCACGAATCCAGTGCTGTCCACTCCAGAAGAAATAACAATTGTCCTTTGTATATTAGAAATAAGTTCCTCAGGTGGCTCCATAACAATGGCCCTATGCCACAACATGGACTCAGCCAGATTATTTACAACCAGAACTCTCCCTCTATAGGACAACTATGGTAATTTCGACAATCTGGCAGACACCTATTCCAGCAAACCCTCCCAATTTTTATTTTGAAATTGATCATTCCCCAAAAAAACTCAAAAAGTTTTCAGTCCATCCTGTCCCCACTGTAAACCACCCAGGAGTTTCGGAAATCCAATACCTTCCCACCTGCCAATGATAAACCCTTCACTTTTTGCCCAATTAACTTTAGCAGAGGAAGCTTTTTCATATATCCCAATATTTTAAATTAAGGCTGTAATATCCTCTTGACTTCAGTAATGTCATCTGTATAAGCTGATAAAAACACTGTAAAATTGTCATTTAAATTAGGAATTACAATTCCTTTAAGGTTCCTCCTTAACCTATATAATGAAGGTTCAATAATCAAACTATATAACTGCCCAGAAAATGGACAGCCTTGCCTACTGCCTCTTAACACTGGTATTGGTGCACTTAATCCACCACCTGCTTTGCCAATAACAAAAACATTAGAATACAACAACCGAATGTAAGATCTACCCACCCTAGCAACCGGGCCAATTGGTTGCTTAGGAAGCCTGACTGGAGTCACTCAGCATGCCCTGGATTCAAACTTGCAACTCCAGGTGTGGTAGTCAGCGTCTTTATTCGCTGAGCTACCAATATAAATTGATTACATTAAATTACATCACTTAATAAAAAGAGATTGTCCATTATAGACCTTTCAGGCATACAGAATGTTTGATCATTTTGAACCAATAAATCTAAAAAATGATTTAGCCTATTTGGGTAACACTTTATTTTAATGTGTCCTTCTTACACATATTACATCTATTTACTATAGTAATAACAATCAATTATGCATAATTACAAGCAACTAACCCTAAACCAAACCCTTACCCTAAAACTATAGTAAGTACATGTTGTTAATTAGTAATAATCAGTCATTACTTTTGTAATTACACTGTAACAAGGACACATTAAAATAAAGTGAGCAGAATTTTTGGAGAATATTTTATAATACAAACACAACAAAGATACTGGTCTCCAATTTTAGAGAAGTCCTAAGTCCCCTTTCTTTGGCAGCAAAGACAAGACTGCTTGATGACAACTTGTGGGAAGTGATTTGCTTCTGATGCATTCTAACAGTACTTCATAAAAGTTTTGTCATATTATATCCCAGAATTGTTGATAAAACTCTAAAGGTAACCCATCAATTCCAGGAGAACGGCCAATGGATAGCTGACACATTACCTCTGTGAGTTCTTTAAATGTAATTATACTGTCCAGCACCTTTTGCTGCTCATCCCCAAGTTGAGGTAAATCTTTAAGCAAATCATCAGCAGTTCCAGTATCACAGCTACCAGCACTATATAACTGTTTATAAAAGACTCTTGTCAACTTCCTCATTTCAGCTGGATTTGATGTTACAGATCCATCAGGGCGGCGACAATGACACATCTGTTTTTGCTGGAAAGTTTTTCTTTCAAGATTAAAAAAGAATGTACTGGGAGCATCCATATCCCTGATAGAGCAAAACCTTGCCCTTATCAATGCTCCGTTCACTTGCTCTTGTAAAAATGAATTAAGTTCTTGTTTTTTTCTTTTTTAAAACATCACAATGTACATCTTCATTACTATTTACAAGAATTCTCTCCAACAACCCAATGTCTTTTTGTGAAATGTTCACTGTTGTTTTTACCATTGTTGATGTATGGAAAGTATCATTCTGACAAAATAATCTTATATTGATTTTACCCACATCCCACCATTGACAAAGGCTCTCAAATGAATCCTTCCTCAACTTCCAGTCAAAACTTCCACTTGAAATTTTTCACAGAAAAAAGTGTCCTGTAATAATTTAACATTCAGATGCCAGTAATAATTACATTTTGATGTCTTCTTCATATTTAAATCCAAAGTGACCATATGATTGTCTGAAAACCGAGAAATGCAAACATTAATTACTTTATTATTCCATGTCTTCTTCAAATAAAGTCTATCCAACCTTGCACCACAAACTCTATTGTCAGACACTTTAAGCCATGTATACAGTCTGATTCCTATATTTCTTGTTCTCCACACATTTATTAATTAAAATTTTTGCATCATTTTAATAGTGTGACACCTGATTGGCTATGAGGCTCCTCTCCATTCCTGTCAATTGTACAGTCTGTTGTAAAATTCCAGCCAACCCCCCATTCGGAACCACTATTAGGGGCATAAATATTAACAGACAGAGAGAGAGAGAGAGAGAGAGGGGGAGAGAGAGAGAGAGAGAGAGAGAGAGAGAGAGAGAGAGAGAGAGAGAGAGAGAGAGAGAGAGACTGACATGCTTTTGATTGAATAAAATTTATAGTAAAGGACACATTCAGTTCTGTAATTGTGTATAGTGTACATTGTCATTCATATATAAGGGCTTAGTATTGGGCTTGTTTATTTATTCTGTCAAACATAGCTCCAAGAAATCTGTTCTGCTTGGTGTTACTCTTTATGGCCACTTCTCAGAAGAGGAAAGGGTAAAAGGGGAGAAAAAGAGGGGGAGAGAGAGAGAGAGAGAGAGAGAGAGAGAGAGAGAGAGAGAGAGAGAGAGAGAGAGAGAGAGAAAATCAAACACTCTCTGAATTGGGCCCAAATATCCAAGGTTAATTTTTTGAGAAAGCTGCAGTGCCTAGATAAGACCATCCCTGCAAATGAGTTCTGCCTGCCTGGATTACAGCTAAATTTATGCAGCTTTCCTTATCCTTTCACAAGCTCCTCTGAAGTGGCATAATTAACTTGCACACATAAAATGTGCACATTTACTGCTTGGTGGTAACCATTCCTCATTTCATCACTTTTATTTTATTTTATTTTATTTTATTTTTTGACACTGTTCAAAAAGGTATTATTTTATTTATTTTTTCCTTTCACATAAGTTTAAATATTTAACTGACAGCTGAAACAATATTGATACTTTTACTCCCTTCAGCATTTTGTGTTCAGTCAAAATATAAAATTATTTTCAAAAATGTTGTTTACCATGCTGATTAACATTTTAACCCTGGAGGTTATGGTAGCACAAAAGCCACAGTGAATTTTTATTATACAAATGCAGCAAAAAACAACAGGCTACAAAAAGCTGCCAGAATTTATGGGCAGCTTGACTTTAACTGACAGGACGCAGAAAGCAGTGTGTCCAAGCTCAGTGTAACATTGCACCAATCTTCAAAGTAAATGTGACTAAGATGCAAATAGAGTAAGCTTCTCCTGAGGTTCTGCTTTTGCCATTTTGTTTGATTCTCTTCTTATGAAACCCTGGGCTCTACTCTACTGTGTTTATCTGGGCTCGTTTCAGAAGTGTCATGGAGAGACACTACAGGCAGGCCTCTGTCATCCCCTCTCTACTTCAGTACTTCCTCCTCTACTCTGTTATCCAAGTGTTCCTCAGCAGCCCACTCTTATGTTCTCAGGGCACTATCTTTAAGTTCTTCACTCTCCACTGAAAACATTTTATTCCCTCAGTAATTTTACCCCTACCATTATACCTTTACAATTGTAATTTTGTTTCCAACACTATTAATAATTCACACATCCTTATCAATATTAATAGAGATCTATTCTTCTGTGTAACACAGCTTAACCTGGCTTGACCTTCTTGTTGTTGTTTAACAAGTGTTTCAGAAAGGAAAGCTTCACTGTACATTTGGTTCAATGGATCACAGTTTATTTGCTCCAAAGTAGATGTAGAGGGAAAAAAGTGGGCAGCACACATTTTCAGCACACGGGTCCTGCACTTATTGTTAAATCAGTAATAAACTTGCATTGAAATTCTAGTGTGATCCTATTTGTATTCAGAGCATACACATACATTTTTGTACATTTGGATGGACACATCTATATCAATGTATCGGCATGGATATTAAACCCCTTTACGGATGCACAACATAAAAAAGGTCTTACATTTTACAAGCTGTCCATGTGTTGATATATTGGTATGTTTCAGTGTCTCTCAAAACGTATGAAAACATGCATGTTCTTGTAGCAAACTTTCAATATAAATACCTATGAATATACTAATGAAATCACATTGAATATTCATCATACAATGAGTCTTTTAACATTTGGAAATATGCTGCCCAAATAAATGCAAATAAATGTCATGCAATGTAAAAAGACTGACAGACCTGGATATTAAAACAAAATATCAAAACTTTACTATACTTTATGAAAATAACTGATGCTTTAATTACATTTCTTGTATTTTACATTTATTTAAAAAAGTTTCATGTCTAAATTTTTTATCTCTGATTGTCAGGAATACAGCTGAGAGGCTCTGAATGTGTGATCATGTGTAATTCATTCAATTTCTTTAGCAGGCGTGAGCAGCGCAGCAGAGCCGCACATCTGGCACTGTGATCCTCAGTTCTCCACGACCAGATAAAAAGCACAGAGCTGTTTATCTTGATGAAAAACCGGCATGAATCTTAATTTAATGAGCAAAACTAATTAGGTGATTTAGAGAGAACACTAATTCTATTCAAAGTGAGGAGCAAGATAAATTGGTTCCACCTTATGGAGTCTCAGTTGATATTTTAGATGCATTAAGGAAAAAAATTGCTTTGAAACAAGCAAATATGTGACTTTGAAAAGCCACTGGGATGTACTGCATTGTTTCTCAGACAGTTTCCATTATTTTGGAATGTTTTTCTCCTCCTTCATAGTATTATTATATAAATTTGTAATCATAATTGTAGTAATAATTTATTAGTAACAGTGGCAGTGTTAAAAGTAATAAAAGTAGCAGTTTTATAAGTCGTTTTGATTGTAGTAATCAACAGTTATTTTTTATTTATTTATTTATTTATTTATTTTACTTGGCCAGGCAGCAACTAGCTAGCAATACCCTAACAACTGCAAAGCAATGCAAACACATGCATTCAAAACACCTTACCGACCCTCAAACTGACACTGTTAGTTTTAAAACCTGTCATCTTCAATTAGTTTTTGAACCTATGTAATTTCTGTGCCACAAGCATCACCAAATTAAACTACAAAAATATTCAATATGTTTACATGCACAGTTATAATTGAGCTACTGCTGGTGGTGGGGGTGTGTGTGTGTGTGTGGGGGGGGGGGGGGGGGTTGTTGTGTGTAGTTGAACTACAGCATATGACACAATGCGTAATGGCATTTTGAATGAAGGAAGCCGAGTAATTGACATAGCTGTTTTCTGGTTGATCGTTTGCATCTTATAAGTGGACAAAACCAAACAAAAGAAGTCAGCTATACATGTTGGATGAAATAAGTTCTGCAAAGATTGAATAGCTCATTTACATGGACATCAAAAAGCAGTTTAATGTGAGAAAGCTGCTTAAGACACAAACATAGTGTTTACGTTTACATGCAACGTGTAAGCAGCAGTGATATTGTGCTGCAGTTGTGGGGTTTCCCTCTTAGGTCATACTCTAGGGTTCCCTCTGCACATTTGAGGGCACATGCACCCTTCAAAAATATATAAGAACATAATTTATATATTTACATTGTCAGGTAAGCAATGTTCTCCGGCAGAAACCTTGGTTTGTTAAACCGCTTTTCACTTAATCCCTTTTTTTGAGAGAAGGAAAAATTTGCATTTACATGATGTTTCAGAATGCTACTTTCTGAAAAAAAAAAAAAAAAAAAAAAACATTATTTTTCTGCAAAAGAATTAATGGTGGCAAGCATATTCATGTTTGAAACTTGAAAGTCCTTTCTGAAGTAAGATGAAACACTTCCAGTTCTCTGAGGTAGGACAGTTCTTAGAACACATCTGAGCTGTTCTTCACCATTATTTGTGTCTGTGAGCCCTGCCTTTGGTTGATCAGTGGGAGTGCTCAGTGTTAAGCAGAACACATTTAATGTTATTCTCAATATCACACAGCTCTTTTTTTATTGTATTTTTTTTTTTTTCACAAAGCTCAGGAGGAAGCCACAGTCATGTGAAATTTGGGTACACCTTAAACCATCAACCAGCACAAAAGATGTTACAGAGGAAGAAAAAGCTCTCACATCGAGAAGTGATGTGAGTTATTCTTATGAATTATGTGAATTCCATGCTGTGCTCTTAAAGTGGAAAGACCCTATGTGGAGACACAGAGCCACGGAATGTTCCTGTTTCAGGAAAGGAAATGTCATAGAGGAGGAGGAATTAATTTCTATCATCGAACTTGTCTTTGGCTTAGAATCTAGTTTTGATGAGATAGAAAATGCAGATGAATTTGGCTAAACCTCATCTGCCTGACTTCAGGACAAGATGAAGGCATGCATGCTGCACTGAAAGTCGCTTGTCTTGTCTTTTAATGTTATAAATTATTCTTGATATCACACAGCTCTTTTTATTGTATTTTTTTCCCCCACAGAGCTCAGGTGGAAGCAGTCGTGTGAAATCTGGGTACACCTTAAACCATCAACCAGCACAAAAGATGTTACAGAGGAAGGAAAAGCTCTCACGTGGAGAAGTGATGTGAGTTATTCTCATGAATTATGTGAATTCCATGCTATGCTCTTAAAGTGGAAAGACCCTCTGTGGAGACACAGAGCCACGGAATGTTCCTGTTTCAGGAAAGGAAATGTCATAGAAGAGGAGGAATTAATTTCTATCATCGAACTTGTTTTTGGTTTAGAATCTAGTTTTGATGAGATAGAAAATGCAGATGAATTTGGCTAAACCTCATCTGCCTGACTTCAGGACACAATGAAGGCATGCATGCTGAACTGAAAGTCGTTCATCTTTTTTTAATTTATTTTTTATATTTTTCACCCTAGGAAAATTAATCAGTGAACACTTTTTTTTTTCTTTCTACTGAATAGTTGGAATAAATTCACAGTCCTGTGATATGGTATAATAACAAGCTAAATAATCCGCATTTCACTTACAAGTAGTATAGTCCTTATTTATAAGTGCATTTGAGTCAACATTGTGGAGGACGCCACCTGGTCTCCAGAATGTTTGTCCAAAAACAGGGGAATGTACATTCAAACATTCCCTGTGAACTGATTACTGAGAACATTCAAAAAAGCACAAATCTATATCCAAAAACGAAACCCGAAACCAATCAAGAGTGATATGCAAAGCTCGCTTCTATGATGCTCTTGTCAATCTTGCCCTGAGCTATGATTACTTTTGTAATCTGACATTGTTTATGATCCAGATCACAGTGAGTTCTTTTATTCAGTTGGATTATATTCTTTTGGCCTCAGCTCAGCCAAAACAATTTGCTGATTTAAATTACACCGTCTAGGTCAGTTTGAATGAAATATCTCCAAAGACCTTAATGTCCTTTTTCCCACTGAGGTATAAACCCATGAGATGCCACCTTTGACTTTTTCCAGTGTCGAAAATTACAGTACTGCTGTTCACAATTATTTCAGTGTTAATATTGTGAAAAAGAAGCACTGTAAGCTTCTGTTGGAGCTCTGCTCACAATTTAACAGTCAGGGCAATCCTAAACTCCTTTAAATGAGACAGCACCTGGGTTTATGCTGTATGGATTGTAGCATTTGAGTGAAACATATATATTAGAGTGAACAATGCACTGGATTGTCACTCACTGTCTTACTCTCTCTTTTTATCTCTCTCTTTTACTGTCTCCCAATCTCTGGTCACTTGGTCTAAACTCACTGCACTGATTGCAAAGGCAACTGATGTGTTTGATTGGACTGTGCGATTAAGACACATTATTAATTTAACTTCATTGAAAAATCAACAGGAGACAGCGAGTGGAAAAATAAAATGGACTCCCAGTGTTCTAGCTACTTTTACTGAAAAACAGAACAGAGAATATTTTTTATAGTGTGAAAAGTATTGTGTATTGTTTGTGTACAGAAACCGTTTTATAACTGAAAACAGAGACATTGCTCTAGGAGGAAAATCTGTTGAAAAAATATTATTGGATTATAAATATTATTGATTGGTCTTCGCTGTTTGTCTACAAACATTATCAGAGTCAAATCATCATCAGAGTACACAAGAGTTATTAATGACATACGTAAATGAATGCAAATTTGTGCAGTTAGACAGGAAGTGGGCATCTGATCAACATATAAAACAACTATCCAACTTTTTTTATGTGACATTTAGGCACAGGTACAGTCAGTCTGAAATCAGCAATACTACAATAACAATAGGTGAAAATGGGGGTGCTACAGAGACCCCGTTACATGCCCATTTTAATGGGGGTACTACAAAGCCCCCCCCCCCCCATGTGCCCATCTGTGAGCTTTTGTCCAGTCCTTATGGCTGATGACTCAGATGTGTGCGCAAAATTTCATGAAATTTTACGAGTGCCAAGTGCCTCAAAAACACCCAAATATAGGAAGAAAAGAATAATAGCAATTAATGCATTGCCATGGCAACAGTATTTAAGATATCAAATATTCCTTAACAATTTTACATCAGCAGTGTCTTGACATTATTCTAAAGAATTTTAAAGCAATTCATGTAAACATAAGAGGGCTATTTCAAAGTGCTGCCAGTTGGTGGTGCTATGACCGTGACCCATAATAGCCACATCAATGTGATCAGCCCCCATTTCCAAACATACAGCTAAATTTTCATTAAAATCACACAATGCACACAGAAGATATAAGGCACTTTCTCTTTCCCATTTTTTGCCAAAAATGTATTGCTTCACCATGGCGACACCATTCAAAAAATAAGAAATCTACAATGTATCTACAATGTCTTTGCATGATGTTGCAAAAATTTGGTACCAGTCACATGAATCCCCTAGGAGGAGTATTTAAAAGTTCAGAGCCTGCAATTTTCATGGCCGACTTCCTGTTGGGCAGAGCTAATGACTGTAAGAAAGAAAGTTGTTCGGCTTGATGAGAAATATATATACCAATTTTGGTGACTGTAGGTGAAAATGGGGGTGATACAGAGGCCATCTTACATGCCCATTTTAAAGCCTACATGCCCATGTGTGAACATTTGCCCAGCTCTAATAGCCATCGATTCTGATGTGTGTGCAAAATTTCATGAAATTTTAAGCATGCCAAGTGCCTCAAAACACCCAAATATATGAAGGAATAATAACAATGAATGTGTTGCCATGACAACACTATTTAAGATATCAAATATCCCTTGACAATTTTACATCAGCAGTGTCTTGACATTATTCTAAATAATTTTGAAGCAACTCATGTAAACATAAGAGGGCTATTTCAAAGTCTGTTAAAAGTTCCATACTTCCTGATGCCAGTTGGTGGCGCTATGAAACATAGAGCTGAATTTTTATCAAAATCACACAATGTACACAGAAGATATAAGACACTTCCTGTTTCCCATTTTTCGCCATACTTTTTTTGCTTTGACATGGTGACACCATTCAAAATATCAAAAATCCGTTCACAATTTAGCATCTACAATGTCTTGGCATGTTGTTGCACAAATTTGGTATCAGTCACATGAATCCCTAGGAGGAGTATTTAAAAGTTCAGAGCCTGCAATTTTCAGAAAATTAAAAATGGCTGACTTCCTGTTGGGCGGAGCTAATGACTGTAAGTATGAAAGTTGTTCTGCTTGATGAGAGCTATATATGTACCAATTTCCGTGACTGTAGGTGAAAATGTGGGTGCTACAGAGCCCCCCTTACATGCCCATCTTCTAGGTGGCACTACAGAGCCCCCCCTGCACCCCCCTGCAACTTTGCCGAGCCCTACTGGCCGACAACTCTGATGTGTGTGGAAACAAAGTGGGACACTGATCTTATGTTTACCCTCCTGAGACCCCCACGTGACCGCTGTGTGCATTTTTATTTTCCTTTTTGATCTGTAACTAGTAGCACCTAATAAATAAGCAAAAATAAATAAATAATAATAAACATAAAAAAAATTCTACAACAATCAGTTTCCCTAAAAAATGTATGTCTACATATGAAGACAGAGGGACTATGTTGTGAAATTTTAAGTAATACAAAGCTATAGAAAGTCAGATTTTTCATCAGTTAGTTTCTTATGTATCCAGGAGTGTTGGTTATAAACATTACAGCTAATTTCCTGTAAAGCTGAATAAATAATTCTGATTAAAAGTAATGTTCAGCATCATCAAATCAAAATAAAATTTTGCATTATACAATTCTGCATCTATGTACTGATTACCGTTGTTCCATGTCTGCCAAACATGTTGAGTGGTCCAAATATCATCTGCAGCCTGAAACTGAACTTTTGGTCGGATTTTAGGAGTTAATGCACTTAGCTGCATAGAAAGCTATAGGATGTCTCCTTTCTCCCTTGCTCCCTATTTAGTGAATGACTTAACCTCCAGTGTGCTGTCTGTCTGCACAGTTCGAAATGCACCTTATTTTCATCCAAACTCCAAATAAAGCCTTTGAAAGCAACATTTTTCAGCTTTTGCATGAATGCATTTATTCTCAATGTGAAAATGCATAGTAAATATATAGAAATGCATTTACTAATGTTAATGAATAGAACCATATTGTACAGTGATAACAAAATAAAATATAACTAAATTTATATTAAAATGTGAAATGACCCACAGATGTGTTAATGTATTCAAAATAACTAACATTATTTTATTTATTTTTTTTTAGTTTTTTTTACTTTTGAGGGAATGTGGTCCTAATTTCCATATATGTGGACATCATCTTTATCAGCCAAAAAATGAATGGATTTTTTAAAGCGGCATTTCAAACAAAACAAGAGACACTCTTTACAACCAAACAAGTAAAAAAATTAAATAAAAACAACTTACAGAGGTTTCTTCTGAGAGGCACTGTTGTTGGCACTGCGCCTGTAGTAGTGCCTCCTGGAAATCAACGTCATGCTCTTGTGTCACGTGACGTGATGCACCAGAAGTTTACCCTTAAATTATAGTCTAGAGTGTTGTGAACAGTATTCAGCTGGTTTTATTTCATTTAAATAATGCATTGCGTTTAGCGAAGCCAAAATACAATGTCCACACATGGACGCGGGGTTGCACAAGGTTAAAGCATATATGTTTTTAGAATTTAAAAGCTAGAAAATAATTTTATTGTCTTCCGAAGTGACAAAAGTTAGAATTTAGTAATATAGTCCCACCCCCAACTCACACCATTGGTTGAGTCAATGTGTTCACAGAATTCGAGAAAATGAACCTAAACATGACTTATATTTTTCTCAGCATATTAATATGGGATAGGGATAGAAATGGGACAGAAAGTATTTAAATGCAGAAAAAAATACACTATTCTGGTAGCTGGGTTGTTACTAGGGAAAAGGAGGTCTTCCAGCTATAGGCTTCAAAAGATGACATGCCAAAGTGAACAAAGAAACAGCTAATTTGGTAGCCTCTTTATACCCGTTCTTAAGAGTGTTTGTTAATAGTTTAACAGAGATTACTGTCATGTAAATGTGTATCAGTATTATTTCACATGGTTCCAGGCATGATAGTGTATGTAAAACTCACACCACAGGGAAACAGGACCTTGTTTTTCCAACATTCAAATTGGCTTTGAATCAAGGAGCACTTTGCAAGGCCTAATCAGCCTAGTGTGTCTGCAACCTCAAGAAATTAACCAGGGTTAATTAGCATCTGAAAGCATTAATTTGTTTTGCAGCAATTCCAGTGCTCTTTAAATACCAAATGCGAGAGCGGGGGGGGGGGGATGGGTGGTGGAAATAAAGAGCATGCTTCATTTTAGATGATCTCTTCGACTGCTGGTCTTTTTGTTGTCTTCATTCAGATTCCCTTTGGTCTTATCTGTCACCTCCCCCACTAGCATTTCTCTCCCATGTGCTGCAAAATACAGCAACAGCTTGTAGGTAATTGATCAGACAAGCCAACTGTAAAATATTAATTTTCTACTTCAACAGCCAAATAAATCTCTGGGGAGGTTTTCAGAGGATGTGCACAGATATTGCTTATGTGTAGCCAGGTTAGAATGGCTCTCATTGTGAAGAATCAGTTAAGAGGGAGTTCTGCTGTAGGATGGGGTCCGGTCGATGGCCAACCAAGCAGGACATTGGCCCCAGTCCTGCCTCAGCAGCACATACTCAGGCCTAAGACAGGATTCAGATGCAGCCAGCATGCTTCACTTGCTCTCCACTGTAATCGGTCCTACTGCCCCCACTCCCTGAAACTGGTGCGGTCCCCCCGGTGATCACTACTGACGGAGAGATCACAATCGTGGGGAGCCCCAGCCCATGAACACTACCGACGGGGACAAGAATGCTCTCCTCATCCAATCCCCACCCCCCCATCTGACAGGAAGAAGCCCTGCGCATTCGACATTGCCATAGTCCCCGCATTTACTAGCGACGGCCCTGTGCACAACATCAGGATAAACGCCTGAACTGGTAACAGAGGGAGGGGAGTCTATGGAGAGGGGCCAGTAAAGCTACTGTATTAATTTACTGTAAACAAATGATTCAAATATGTAAACAAACAAATACTAGATACTATACACACAGTAGATAGATGTTGAATCAAAGTGATATTATGATTGGAACACTGTGTTCTGTTGGGCTGTTACACCATGAGTGAATGCAAAAATGAATGCAAATTAAGGAAATTTGGTAGTATAAATGTTCACGGGATGGGTTAAAGTGCCCGTGTACCACCACAATTATATGTAGGGAAACAGTATGTGTGAGCTAGGAATTAAATTAAACTGTCCTTATTCTACATTATTATGTAAGGAAATTTATAATGGAATTCGTTGTATTCGACAACCATTATAAATGAGATAAATGACAAATAACTACGTAGATTATTTTTCTGAATAAAATTCTCCACCATTAAAATCGTGATACAATGTCTCGTTGTATCCGCTCACAATTTCTATTGTAAGGAATTAGCTTTAATAAGGGAATTATGATTAATTCACTTATTGGAGTAACATTATTCTCATGTCTTATTGAAAATAATATTACACATATTTAGGTACAGTTTTGAAGCAAAATCTTTTAAAAACAGGGATGAGATTATTTGTCAAAATATACCACAGTCAAATTATCTTTGAATACAGACAAACTTCATTGCTATTCCAAATATAAAACTAATCTAACACATACAACATGAAACAGGTTGGTGAGTAGTGACAGAATGTGAAGTAAATGATCAATACAGAGAAAATGAACTTTATGGAGTCTGTTGACAATGCCTTAAGAACCATTTATCCTTCTTTGAGTCTAAATTGAGTTGCAATCGGATTACCCAAAGTATTTAACTAATACACCAGCACTTTGAGCAAAAGTCTGGAGATGTACTTGCGTGTCGTTGCGTTTCCTTGCATTGCGTTTCCTTGTGTTGCTTGGTTCTTTGGCATTTGAAGAAAGTTCGTTCTGTCGATGTCTTGGACTCTGTTATGATTGTGGATAGTTATTGTCTGGATGGATGATGCTGGTGGGCTTTGAAGCAAGGCCTTCCGCAAGGAGGACTCGTGACTCCTGTTGGGTGTGTGAACCGTATAGCAGAGAGTGAGAGGCTTCCTCGGGATGAGTCCCGAGTTTTCCTTGGACTCTACATGGCACGAAGGCTGAAGAGCAAGAGACAGGACCAAGAGAGGAGACCAAGCGATGGTTCCAAGAGAGTGTTGAGAGCAGAAGAAGAGAGAGGAAGAGAGAGAGTTCTTCCTGTTTAGGAACTTTTGAACTGAAATTGGCCGCAACCCAAAGGCGTCCTGAGCCAATCAGAAGTGACTTTTCAGAGTCACATGGTCAACTGGTCTGTCCTTTTCACAGCTGATTTACGACACTTTGTGTTGAATTCCCGCTCAAAAATAGTGAATGTTTAATCATGAACTTTTATATATTGAAAACGGTGCAAGAGACATGACATTCGCTGTCATCAACATTCTCTACGTAAACAAGCAAGCATTTACATATTAAATATGACACTTTCATAAATATTATATGTGTAAGTAACAACACATAAAAATCCCTGATTAACAATCATACTGGTTAATTAATTGGTTTTACAACATGGATAATACATTACACGTTATGAGAAACCTGATTGTCAGGGTATATTATCAGGTTAATATTGCCAGATTAAAGATTATAATCATTTATTTGTTAGTTATAAGTGATTACAAATCACTACACATATTAATAGGTACATCAGGCTATAATCATTAATATGTCAGTTATAAAAGTAATCACAGGTCAAAGTAATTTTCAGAATTATCTAGCAAGGCTAGGTATTGTGTACATTGTGGATTTAAATGCATTCTGTACATTGTAGATTTAACTCAGCGAAGTACAATGTTCATGGATTCCTTTTAGCTGCGGTTTGCAGAATAATAATCATGATGTCTCGTGATCTGATGAGTCTAAGTGTAGCAAATTGGTTTGTATCAAAGGACAAAACAGAGTGTGTTCTGAGTCTGTCCCGGGACTTCCAGGGAATGTGTCTTCTGTCTTTTATTGCTTGTGACCTCTGCACCCAGGGGCCTCTTTGCAGAGATGTTCTCAAGTCTCTTTTGTTAGATTCATTGGCCAGATGTGAGCGTCAGCAAGGTTCTTGACGTCAGCTCGAGCAGAGTCTTTTAATTTATGATGCTGAGGAATTCCAGGGTTAGAAGTTTGGGTTTTAAGTCACATGGCTGCAATTCTTCTGCATCTAATATCCTACACACCCTTTATTAGCTGCTTTTTTAGCCTAGCAGAATTGCTTTGGAGCTGTTCACACAGGATGCGTTCAAAACCACAACAGAATAGAAACAGAAAGGGGGCTCAAGACACATTTTTCAAAGCTGAACTACTGTACTTTTAACACAGAGTGCATTAACATGAACTGCTTTTCCACCATCAGGTCGAACAGCTCTCATCGCAAAAACATACCATTCCCTGCCGATCAGGGCCAGTTGGCACAATTACGATTTCTTTTCCCATTGTGGTGTGGTGAAATCAGTAGAATGTATACTTAATGCTTTAAAATGTCCACCATTGTGCCTGTACCAAAGCAATCCAAAATCACTTGCTTAAATGACTGGCGTCCTGTTGCTCTGACCCCCATCATCAGCAAATGCTTTGAGAGGCTAATCAGAGATTACATCTGCTCTGTGCTGCCTGCCTCACTGGACCCACTGCAATGTAAGCGCAGCGTAGTTCTAGTGGGAAGACTAGCAGCTGTACATCATCGCACCATTAGCTAGGTAACTCCTAGCCAATCACATGTAAGCCATTGCTTTATAAGTCACTTTCTATCAAACTGCTGTTTCAGTTGTGCTAACACAGCAACCTCCACCACCCCACCACCACAAGTCGAGCCCGTCCTGCACAGGGGTAGTCTCCTCGCCCCTGCCTCCTATCTCCGGCAGGATATGACAGTTCTGAGTACAACTTCTTCGGACCACCAGACGGAGCTTATGCCAATGAGAGGCATTACATTTCTGTTCTATATTCATCAAATAAATGTCACCTTAAATTTCACTCAAGTCTGCAAGTCTTCCTGATAGAAGTTTGCTTACCGCAACAACCACTCCACTGATGATACCAATGCATCTACACTACGCACTGCTCTCTCCCACCTGGAAAAAAGGAACACATATGTGAGAATGCTGTTTGTAGACTACAGCTCAGCATTCAACACCATAGTGCCCTCCAAGCTTGATGTGAAACTCCGGGCTCTGGGCTTAAACAGCTCGCTGTGCAGCTGGATCCTGGACTTCCTGTCAAGCAGACGCCAGATGGTTAGAATGGGCAGCAACATCTCCTAATCACTGACCCTAAACACTGGAGCCCCGCAGGGCTGTGTTCTCAGCCCACTCCTGTATTCCCTGTACACACATGACTGTGTGGCAACATATAGCTCCAATGCCATTGTAGCGCAGAGGAGGGCGGGGCCGGGCCGGAATGACACACGCCCGGTCCCCAATCAGCCTGATGAGGCAAGCGAGGGATAAAGGCAAAAGGAGATGTCAGTTCGAAAGAGAACTATGGGCAGCTGCCCTGTATGTGTTTATGTTTGTGTGTTTTTGTTTAAGTTTATCATTAAACTTTATTTATATTGTCAAGCCGGTTCTCGCCTCCTCCTTTCCCTTATAACCCCTTTACATTGGTGCCGTCTCCGGTCGCCTTTATCCCTCACTCACCTCAGCAGGCTGATCGGGGTCCAGGCGTGTGTCATTCCGGCCCGGCCCCGCCCTCCTCCGCGCTACAGCAATCATTAAATTTGCTGATGATACAATGGTGGTAGGTCTGATCACTGCCAATGATGAAACAGCCTACAGAGTGGAGGTGCACACTCTGACACGCTGGTGTCAGGAGCACAACCTCTCCCTCACTATCAGTAAGACCAAGGAGCTTGTAGTGAACTTCAGGAGAAAAGACAGAGAACACAGCCCCATCACCATCAATGGAGCACTGGTGGAGAGAGTCAGCAGCTTCAAGTTCCTTGGTGTCCACATCACTGAGGAACTCACATTGTCCGTCCACACTGAGGCCATTGTGAAGAAGGCTCACCAGCACCTCTTCTTCCTGAGACGGCTGAGGAAGTTTGGAATGAACCACCACATCCTCACACGGTTCTACACCAGCACTGTAGAGAGCATCCTGACTGGCTGCATCACTGCCTGGTACGGCAACAGCACCGCCCTCAAACGCAAAGACCTGCAAAGGGTGTTGCGAATGCCAGACACATCATCGGAGGTGAGCTTCTCTCCCTCCAGGACATCTATACCAGGCGGTGTGTGAAAAAAGCTCGGAGGATCATCAGAGACTCCAGCCACCAGAGCCATGGGCTGCTCTCACTGCTACCATCAGGCAGGCGGTATCGCAGCATCAGTGAACAAAAACGTGTTAAACAAAAAACACAGCAATCACTTGGATTGCAATCACTTGGATAATATAGACAAACCATATATTTTTCCAAATATTGTCTATTTATTCACAACATCTCTCCTCAGATTAAACGTTATTATTATGCTTTACACAAAGATTGTAAGGATGAAAGTAAAGCAAGGCAGATCTCATATAGTTCAGTCTTCTGCATTTGGACATCACCATAAATGTAATATAAAATGCACGTGGCTGTAAAGTTTTCCATGTTGTGACTGTTATGTGCATCTTGCTGTTGAGAAGCTAGCTGACATCATCAATGTACAACTATGACGTAAAAGTACAACTGTAAAACATATGCATCGCTTCCTCAGCTGACTTCCTTTCTACAGCTATTTGATTGCATATTGTGTCATGTAAACTTGTACAGAGAGTTAAAGACTGTAGCTCAACAACGTAAAAACGGTAGTTCAATTATATTCAATTATAACTGCCCATGTAAATGTACTCAAAGTGTCTTAAAAAAATAAAATAAAAAAAAATAAAAATAAAAACTCAGTACAAGATATTATGTATGTACTGTACACCAAAAATTAAACATATCCCTTGTGAGGGGACTGGGAGAGCAAAAACATAAGGAGAGCTCTTTTAAACTGTTAAAGTGTATTGTGTTTTGGACTGCAATATATTGCACAGAGCTGCTCTGAAGACTGCAGCTCTTAGGGGTTTGGACCTTCAGTGTCTCCTTCACCTTCTTCTCATGAAAATACCTTATGGATGACCCTGCTGTTAAAAGTATCAAGCTTCATTCCATGTCACACAGCAACAGCAGCATATTGGATGAAGTATATTCTTTATATATAGTATGACAGAGAACAGAGAGGCATTACACAGCAACTCACAAGCATTTCAATTTGCCATAGACATAAAGCAAACAAATACAGCTGAGACAACATCTGTGTATGTATCTGTAGGAGTGTGTGTTGACATGTTTACTCTTCCGCTGTATTTCATGAAGTGTTTGTGTACTGTATGAAACATTATAACAGTGCACCAGTGTGTTAAATAAAGCAGTTAGAAATTCTTAATATTTAATAGGAGAATTTTTTTTTTTTTTTTAGTTTTTTAAAGCCTTGTTAATTAAATGGCTTATCTATATTATGCAGATGCTTAATAAATATCAAATATTACATATCACCACTACCTGCTCTTGCAAACCTCACTGAAGCATTCAGAAGTATAATTGAGTATAAGGGAAAATAAACTCACCATTTCTGCTCACATTATTATTATTTTTTTTATTAATAATCATAAATGCCGAAACTCATTTAAAACTATTCCTATCTTACGTCAAATATTTCATCTCAGTTCCTTGATCAATTGTGCTTTATAAATATCTATGTAAGCTCATGGAATGGGTTGATTAAACTTGAGATAATCTCTGGGCTCATCCATTCAATACCATAATACTTTGGATGTAATCCCCTTGTGCACCGGTATGCTCTTCCAAGAGTACTGAATTAGATCCTCTAGTTTGTTTATTTATTTATTTGATTTTGGAATGTGTGTCCAACATTTATATTACACTAACAATAACAATAAGGACTGTGGCCATTTCAGGTATGGACACCCAATGACCAAGTAAACCAAAGTCATTCATTTAAAATATTATTAACTAATTAATTATGAGCTGTAAGTGAAAACCCATCAATCATATGGTGTAAGATTAATGTTTCACTCTTTTTATCAATAAATGTGTGTGCTTTAGAGATCTTTAGAAATCACACAGAACAAAATGAAACCACAATATCCATTAAGGTAAATGTGTTATCTCTGTTAATAAATGTGATGTGTTTAAACTTTTAATTGATCTCATGTATTATACTGTACTATAATTACGATAAAATCAGCCTCGGAACTCCATTAATTTATTATTTTGTGAACCTCAAGGGATTTGTAAATCTTATGAACAAATGAACATCTGGTTAATACGTAAAGGGTTTTCATTTTAGATGCTGTCAATACAACGATGTTGTACATAGAGTGTGTGTGTTTGTTTGTTTGTGCAAGAGTGATGGAACAGTGTGTTCATTTATGGTGACCTTTTTCTGAAGGAGGATCTGTACATGGAAATAAGCATAATTGACTGGTTCCATTACAACGTGTGTGCTTTACATCTGTAAATACTTTAACTGTGTGTCTGGAAAGCATCTAAACATAAATAAAATAATATGCACAACTGCAGTTCTTATGATGTGGAGTTTTTTGAGGGGTGGCTAATAAAGATAAAATGTTTCTGAGTTTAAGATCATAAGCAATAGGGTCATACCATACTTTTTGGATGGGGGAAGAAGTTCCTAAAGGTACATGCTTTCATATTTACTCCAATGTCAAAAGATCAAGAAAAAAATAAATAAAACATATCTCATGATATTATAATTTTCAAAAAGGATAAACATTAGGAATATTAGATATTATTAAAAGTTTACTTTTTTATTGCTATATTGTTTTTTCTGTGTTGCATTAATTTGACAATATTGTATGTTCAATAAATGCAATTTCTCACTTCCCAAAAGACTAATGCATGAAATATATTTCATTCAGCATGCATTATCCATCACTTACTCACAGCCTCGACTCTCTGCAGGCACAGGAAATGTGAAAAAAAAAATAAAAAAAAAATAAATATAAAACAGCAGAAGACTAAAGTATGTACTGAAAGTTTGTATTTAGGCTTTGTGGAGCTCTGGGGAGGCAGCCATATAGCCTCAAACACAGGAAATCCTCTTCTCCATAGCCACTGTTGAGCTGCTAGGTTTTCTGAGTGATGATGCCCCCTGTATGTTTAAGCGGGCAGTCCTCCCACTCACCCTCATCTTAAAGTGACCTGTTTGCCCTAAGCAGGGCCTGACAGTGACATGGTTATGTCCCAGTTCTGTGGTTATGTGATTTCCACTTGTAGAAAGGGGAAGGCAATGGATCAAATGCTGCAGGTTAAGGGCTCTAATTATGTGTGAAAATGCTATAATACTGAAGAGAGTCCAAATATCTGTAACTATGGTGGCCTCAGAAGCATGATAGGTCATGGCACTACTCGTGGGTTATGCACAGCACTGAGGACAGCTGAAGCTGAAATGCCCATGTCTTGCCTGCTGTCTATTTTGCTTTATATATGCACTGATAGCCAAAAGTTTGGAATAATGTACAGAATTTGCTTTTATGGAAAGAAATTGGTACTTTTATTTACCAAAGTGGCATTCAACTGAGCACAATGTTCTTTTTGTATTTCTGTTTCAAAAGCGGCTTTTTCTTTGCAATTCTTTCCATAAGGCCTGCACCCCTGAGTCTTCTCTTTACTGTTGTAAATGAAACTGGTGTTGAGCGGGTAGAATTCAATGAAGCTGTCAGCTGAGGACATGTGAGGTGTCTTTTTCTCAACCTAGAGACTCTGATGTACTTATCCTCTTGTGTAGTTGTACATCTGGCCTTCCACATCTCTTTCTGTCCTTGTTAGAGCCATTTGTCCTTTGTTTTTGAAGACTGTAGCGTACACCTTTGTATTAAATCTTCAGTTTTTTGTAAATTTCAAGCATTGTATAGCCTTCATTCCTCAAAACAATGATTGACTGATGGGTTTCTAGAGAAAGCTGTTTCTTTTTTGCCATTTTTGACCTAATATTGACCCTAAGACATGCCGGTCTATTGCATACTGTGGCAACTCAAAAACAAACACAAAGACAATGTTAAGCTTCATTTAATGAACCAACTAGCTTTCAACTGTGTTTGATATAATGACAAGTGATTTTATAGTACCAAAATTAGCAATTAAGCATGATTACTCAAGGATAAGGTGTTAGAGGGATGGATGTTGGAAAATGTGGCCTGTCTTGATTTAATCAAAAATGACTTTTTTCAAATAGTAACAGTGCTGTTTTTTACATCAGTAATGTCCTGACTATACTTTGTGATCAGATGAATGCCACTTTGGTGAATTAAAGCACCAATTTTCTTCCGAAACAGTAAAATCTGTACATTATTCCAAACTTTTGGCCGACAGTATTCTACGTCACCTGTCTCATCTCAGCAACCATTCGTTAGAGAAGAACTGACCCAACATGGATCTAGCGGCTGTCTGTATCCTGCTTCGCAACCAAGGGGACCGTCCAGTTGAGGATCATGCCCGTGAGTTCTTAGAACTAGCGAATTTAGTGCACTATCCAGACCGCTCTCTGGTGGTTTTCTTCCGGACCGGTCTGAATAGTGCACTGAAGGAACTGATGCCTCCGGCTGATCCTCACTGGACGCTCGGTGAATATGTTGAGAAGGATCTGGAACTTTGTGGTTCCCCTTTCACAGTGGATTATGGCGGGAACCCTGGGCCAAAACCTGCATCCACGGCTCCTTACTCCAAGCCTTCCATGGCTCCTTGCTCCAAGCCTTCCACGGCTCCTTGCTCCAAAACATCCACGGCTCCTTGCTCCAAGCCTTCCAAAGCTCCTTACTCCAAGCCTTCCACTGCTCCTTGCTCCAAGCCTTCCACGGCTCCTTCGTCCAAGCCTTCCATGGCTCCTTCGTCCAAGCCTTCTATGGCTCCTTTGTCCACGCCTGCCATGGCCAACGAGCCAGCGCCCATGCCTGCCACGGTCAATGAGCCAGCACACACACCTGCCACGGCCAACGAGCCAGCGCTCACGTCTGCCATGGCCAACGAGCCAGCGCTCATGCCTGTAGCCTCAACCGTCACAGAGCCAAGGCCTGTGGCCTCGCCCGCTCCCGTAACTATGCTCCCAGCTCTCCAGAAAAGGAGGAGAAGGAAAAGGACACCTTCTCCCCAGTCTCTGCCCATGCTCACGACCACGGAGGTTGTTCCCCAGTCTCTGCCTGTGCTCATGACCACGGAAGTTGTTTCCCAGTCTCTGCCCGTGCTCACCACCACGGAGGTCGTTCCCCAGTCGCTGCCCATGCTCACGACCACGGAGGTTGTTCCCCAGTCTCTGCCAGTGCTCACGACAACAGAGGTCATTCCCCAGTCGCTGCCAGCTCTCGTCGAGCCTCCCACGGCTCAGCCTACCATGGCTTCGCCCCTTGAGCCTCCCACGGCTCCACCTTCCATAGCTCCACTCCTCAAGCCTTCCATGGCTCCGCCCCCTCAAGCCTCCCATGACTCCACCTTCCATGGCTCCGCCCCTCAAGCCTCCCATGGCTCTGCCTTCCATGGCCCCGCCCCTTGAGCCTCCCACGGCTCTGCCCCTCAAGCATCCCATGGCTCCGCCCTTAGAGCCTTCCATGGCTCCGCCTCTCAGGCTCCACCTGCATTCATCGAGCCTCTCCCGGCTCCGCCCTCAGAGTCTTCCAAGGCTCTGCCCTCAGATTGTTCCATGGCTCCACCCTCAGAGTCTTCCATGGCTCCTCCTGCTCCTCCAGAGACTCCTCTTCCAGTGGTTCCACCCGGTCCTCCAGAGACTCCTCCTCCAGCGGTTCTGCCCGCTCCTCCAGAGACTTCTCCTCCAGCAGTTTTGGACGTCCTCCCAGTGACTCCTCTTACAGCAGCTCTGCCCACCCCTACTCCAGCAGCTCTGCCGCCTGACCCAGTCCCTGCCCTGTGGCGTCTCCCAGGTCTCCTGACCCTGTCCCTGCTCTGTGGCCACCTTCTAGGCCTCCTGATCCAGTCCCCGCCCTGTGACCACCTCCCAGGCCTTCAGACCCAGCCCCAGCCCTGTGGCCACCCCCCAGACTTCCTGACCTAATCCCGGCCCTGTGGCCACCTCCCAGGCCTCCTGACCCTGTCCCTGCTCTGCGGCCGCCACCAAGACTTCCTGATCCAGTCCCCGCCCTGTGGCCGCCACCCAGGCCTCCTGACCCTGTCCCCACTCTGTGGCCACCTTCTAGGCCTCCTGATCCAGTCCCCACCCTGTGGCCACCTCCCAGGCCTTCTGACCCAGTCCCAGCCATATGGCTGCCTCCCAGACTTCCCGACTCTATCTCAGCCCTGAGGCTGCCTCCTAGACCTCCTGACCCAGTCTCTACCCTGAGGCGGCTCCCCAGACCTCCTTACCCTGGGGTCTCCTCCCTGGCCACCTGGTCATCTTCTGGGTCCCCTTCCTCACCAGTATCTTCCATCCCTCCCCTTAAAGGGGGGGTTATGTCACAGTCTGTCTCCCTTATGTTTCCAATGGCTCTTATTTTGAAGTGTTTTCCCGGACTACATTTCACATCATGCACTGCCCTCATCTCTGCCATCTGTTCCTGATTGTTCTCACATGTTTTTCATTCCCTCATTAGCTATTGTTTGTATTAATACCCTTTAGATTTTGCATTCCTTTGTCAGTTCTTGTTTGTTGTTGTTTTGAGTTCCTGTTTGTTGTTTGACTGTCATCGTTTTATTAAAGCCTGCCCATAGATCCTACGTCTCCTGTCTCATCTCAGCAACCACACACACACACACACACACATATATATACACTGGTGGCCAAAAGTTTGGAATAATGCACAAATTGTGCTGTTTCGGAAGGAAATTGGTACTTTAACTCACCAAAGTGGCATTCAACTGATCACAAAGTATAGTCAGGACATCACTGATGTAAAAAAACATTCACTATTTGAAAAAAGTAATTTTGATCAAATCTAGACAGGCCCCATTTCCAGCAGCCATCATTCCAACACCTTATCCTTGAGTTATCATGCTAAATTGCTAATTTGGTACTATAAAATCAATTGCCATTATATCAAACACAGTTGAAAGCTAGTTGGTTAGTTAAACGAAGCTTAACATTGTCTTTGTGTTTGTTTTTGAGTTGCCACAGTATGCAATAGACTGGCATGTCTTAAGGTCAATATTAGGTCAAAAATGGCAAAAAAGAAACAGCTTTCTCTAGAAACTCATCAGTCAATCATTGTTTTGAGGAATGAAGGCTATACAATGTTTGAAATTGCCAAAAAGTTTTGACATGCCTCCTGACCCAGCCATTAAAAACATATTAATGGCTAAAGTCTGATAACACTGTATTCAGCACAAACTGGGCTACAATAATATGTGAATAGTATGTACATGTTTGTATTTTTGAGAAAATAACGTTTATGTGTGGTTTTTGAAAAAACAAACATTTTAAGTCACTGAAATAAGGCCATATAACACATACTAAACATTTGTTCACAAGACTTTTGAGAACTGGATCTTGTAGCCTAGAGTTTTTGCTACAAAATGATGTGAAAACCATCCTGATCACTCACTGATACAAAACAATATAGTCATTTAACTTTTGTAAGACACTTTTAGTGTTAGGCCATATGCGAGGAGGTGTGGATGATCATGAATATTGATTTGATTCACACCTGAGGAGACAAAGACCCCTCCCCTGAGAGATAATGAATGTGAGGAGACTTAATGATTGAATGTATTGTTTGTAGCTTATTCACAAAATCAAGTTTAAGTTAAAAGAAGTAATCTGACTATACATTTTCTTTACATAAAGACTTTACTTAAAAACTATAGACCTACACTACCGTTTAATGTTTTTAAAAGATTGTGAAATATTTTTACAATTTAAAATAACTTTTCTATTTGAATATATTGTAAAATGCAATTTATTCCTGTGATCAAAGCTGAATTTTCAGCATCATTACTGCAGTCTTCAGTGTCACACGATCCTTCAGAAATCATTCTAATATGCTGATTTTCTAATATGGGCATATGTACAGCACATTTTATACATTTACACCCGAAAAGATATTTGCAAGCACAAGCTTCGTTGATGATAATGAGGCAGCATAAACACTAGTTAAAATATAATCTAAACATTCATATTATTTTTATACCATATTACATATCATATTTATATCATACAGCATACAATTTAAATACATGCTTTAGCCGAAAAAACATTTAAATATAACTAAAACTTGCCTATTAGGACATATTTCAAATTTCAATACTTTGAATACTGGCTGGCAAGTCTGGAAATAGTCCAACTAGTAAAATATGAACATGTTTATATAAAATAGCATGTCAACTAATGTAAGTAAAGACTTACTCATACAAAATTGTATCCTCGGCTGGATCAAGTCGCTCTTCAAATGTTCAACGTCGTGGTACCGCTCTTCTTCTGAGGAAAATGTAAACTCTTCGTCACTATCAGGACCATCTGTAGAGCTTCCTCACCTGTGTAGCATGCCATCTTCCAACAGGCAGGAAAGTGAATGAATCTGATAATGAACTTGATGTTTTTTAAGGCATTGTTGGGGGCGTTTACCATTTGCATTGATCGCATCAGCACATTACCGTATGAATAGTACGCTCTGCTGGTGGGTGGGATCATATTAGCGATAATTAGCTGAGCCAGGAGAAACTGTACATCACTTTGTTTCATACAGATTACATTGCAGGAGAATATTTGTTTTAAATTTGTCTGATAAGTATTCGTGGAGTTTCCGTTCATTTTTGTGACGTGTTTCGGAAAGATGCTCGCGGAGACAGAGACGGCTGAAAGTGCACCCTGTATATTTTCTTTATTTTACAAAAGCAGAAGGTTTTGTTGTTATTGTGAGCGTACACAAATAAAAGTAGACACTTTATAGTCTCTAATGATGTCTTACACTTATCTGTATGCCCAAAAATTACGGAGTATTTTAAGCTGTTTCCACTGTTATGAGGAAAAAATCCAGCAGGACGTGCCAGCGCGTCCGTTGACCCCTGAGGGTTAATTTATGCACTCAATACTTGGTCAGGGCTCCTTTTGCACGAATTACTGCATCAATGCGGCGTGGCATGGAGGCAATCAGCCTGTGGCACTGCTGAGGTGTTATGGAAGCCCAGGTTGCTTTGATAGCTGCCTTCAGCTCGTCTGTATTGTTGGGTCTGGTGTCTCTCATTTTCTGCTTGACAATTCCCCATAGATTCATAGGTTCAGTTCAGGCGAGTTGGCTGGCCAATCAAGCACAGTAATACCATGGTCAGCAAACCAGTTACTAGTAGTTTTGGCACTGTGGGCAGGTGTCAAGTCCTGCTGGAAAAGGAAATGAGCATCTCCATAAAGCTTGTCAGCAGATGGAAGTATGAAGTGCTCTAAAATCTCCTGGTAGATGGCTGCATTGACTCTCGACTTGAGAAAACACAGTGGACCAACACCAGCAGATGACATGGCACCCCAAATCATCACTGACTGTGGAAACTTTACACTGGACTTCAAGCAACTTGGATTCTGTGCCTCTCCACTCTTCCTCCAGACTCTGGGACCTTGATTTCCAAATGAAATGCAAAATTTACTTTCATCTAAAAAGAGGACTTTGGACCACTGAACAATAATTATTTGCAGTAATTTGTGCAAAAGGACCCCCAACCAAGTATTAAATGCATAAATTAACATACTTTTCAGAAGGTCGACATTTCTGTATTATAAATTCTTTATTCCAATATTTTGAGATACGGGATTTTTGATTTCCACGAGCTGTAAGCCATAATCATTAAGATTACACCACCACCAACAACAACAACAACAAAGGCTTGAAATATTTCACTTTATGTGTAATGAATCTAGAATATATGAAAGTTCCACTTTTTGAATTAAATTACGGAAAATAGTAACTTTTCCACGATATTCTAATTTGTTGAGATGTACCTGTATATATATATATATATATATATATATATATATATATATATATATATATATATACTTTACAAAATGGGTGGGAGCCATTTTCTGTATGTTTGTTATTACAATGTCAATATATTGTTATTACATTTCTGTTACATTGTTATTATATTGTTGCTATAATGTTATATTAACATCTGTCAATGTACTCTTAATTTTCTTCTTTCACAATATTCTATTTCATAAATCGTTGCGATAGGAACTCTCTACATTTGTTGTTTCCCCCTGAACACTTGAATAATCAAAACTCTCTATCTGTTTCCTCACTGTGGTTTTGTTTTAGTGATTTGCAATGGGATCGGTAAAAGGCAAATATCAAAAGACAACTAATTTTCTATGTAAATCCATGGCAATCCTGGCCAGCAGCATGCTTTAGTAGATTGTATTAATTTTATATTATTTTCTACCTTGTATTTAAAATGTTGAAAGAATTTGGTCATTATAAACTGCAATACAGTGCAATAGTGCTTACTGATTATAATTGCTAGTAAAGCAAATGCAATCCAAAGTTAGAGATACAAATGATTTTGTTATTAAACAGCCCTTTAACTAAGGCAAGGACAAATTCCTTTTAAACATACAGCACATAAAAAAATGAAATAATGATGTTGTGTTGTATTACTGTGCAAAACACAGATACCATAGAAATTAATTCTAAACATGTAGGTACACTACTTTGGTTGACAAACACACATTAACACTGGGAACATACAAAGTAGAATATTCCAACAGGTTTGCTGTCAGTAGGTGCCCTATTCCAACCTGTTCTGACTAAGGTGTTAAATACCGATGCTTGTGCAAGAGCCCAGATCTAAAGATGCCAGTTTGCCTATAAACGCAGCAGGTAAGCCCAGAGCAGCCAGAATCAAAAGGAGGCATCACTGTCAATCTTTTAATATTATCACATGTTTAATTGTTATATGTTTTTATTATACTTCTAAATATATTAGTGTAGTTACATTATAAAGTCATATTGACATTTTAAATTGCCTGACCCAACCCCATTCTGCAACATAACCAATTGTCAACAATATAAGACATAACAGACAAGTACATTTAGTTGCAATAATTTTTTTTACATTACACTATGATACAGATATTTTTGATCCCCTAACCCCACACGTCTTAACTCAACCAGTTCTCAACAATATAAAGGACATAACAAGCAGATACAAGTACAGTCACAATAGTTTATTCCCAAAAATGCCAAAAAAGTACTTTACGATAGCTTTATGTGGGGAAAAGAGTGACACCAAAGGTTTTATACTGAAAATGTTAATCCTCAGTGATGGCAGTCACATCTCATTCAAAAGATGTATCCGAAATTGAGCCCGTCACAATTTGTCAAGATGCACGTGAGAGTCAATGGCATTTGACATCGCTGACATCAAACTTCTTGAGGCAGCAAATTTTTTTTTTTATGTTAAAACAAGTGTTGGTTTTGTTATGACGGACACCAAGGGACCGTGAGCGTTGAATAAAGACTTACATTTGGGTTTGTTCTTCACACAAAGTGACTGGATGACTTGGAATAAATACCCATAACAAAACAGGTCACTTCAGAGCAGAATGTGTACAGCAACAAAGTATTAAACATTAACTAATCATTAAAGGTTCAACTGAAAAAATAAAATAAAAATACCCCAATATGACATATAACAATGACAAAATTGTACACCAACATATAATTTCACGTTGATAAAATTACGACACCCATCGTGTCAGGCTGTTGATGCCAAAGGTTTCTGATTGAAAGCGAGGCGCTTGCTATACATGTCAGGAAACAAATGTCGAAGGCTAGTTTTGCATCCACATTTTTAAGCATGTGGCTTTTATAAAAGCATCAGCATTTGACACCTTGGGAGTGAGAAAGGATTGCCTATTCCCATTCTAGTCCCAGTGGAGCTGCAACTAGATTTAACAATTTTGGAATCAAACTAATAATTTTATTCAGCATTTCAAATGATAACAGCAACCACTGTCACACTTACAAACAAATGCAATTACAATTTTCTTCTCGTGCTTAATGTCTACTTTCAGGAATGAGAAAGTTAGATGGAAAAAGAAAGAGAGATAGAGAAATAGAGTGAGAGAGAGGTAGATAAAAAGAGCAGGAGATAAACAAGAAGAAATGTAATTAACCTCCTTTGCATGGCAGAATAGGTTTTTGAAATAGAATTCTCCCTACAAAGTGTGGGACTTGAAGATGTGACAGGCCGTGGCGGAAAAAGTCGGGGGCTGTCTGCATCTTAAAACAACTTCCAATTTGCATCCTCTATCTTTCCTCATTCTCACTGAAGCTGGAAATTGATCAATGCACACTTAGAGAGAGGATGGAAGAACACAGCAAACAGTAAACCAGCTATTTCCTACATATGTGGTACATACAATGCAGAAATAACCTGCACTGTGTGAAGACTTTGTAGGTGTTTTTCTTTTTTTTTTTTTTTTTTTTTTAAGTGAAAACAGTGACATTCAACCACAAAACACATCAAGTGTACAAAAAAAAAAAAAAAAAAAATCCTTGCGATGAAAATGTCACAGAGTCCTTCCCCCGGTAATCAGTTTGCGAGCATTTCTCACTCATTACATGACAGGATGAAAAATTGTGCTGTTAAAAGGGAGACCGGGTGCTGTGAAAAGGCCAGCAGATGCTTCTTTTGAGCTGCTTCCATGGAGAGGCTGCGCTGCGTGAGAAGTCCTGGGAGAAAGAAGCCTGAAATGGCAGGGGTTAATAAAGTCCATTTTAGAGTTAGAAATAGCACAAGTGTTTGAGGGGAAATTACAGAGGGAGGGCATCAAAATCCTCCAAAAATAATTACACTCCAAATACTTCCGTAATACTGTCCATCCTCCAATCACTCTCCCACCTCCCCCCACCTCACGTCCCTGTGGGGTTTGAGTGACAGTTCCTCTGGGGCGAGTGTGCTGTCCATGTACCATGCAGGGATGAGTGCTGGCAGCCGGTAAAGAGAAGCTCAGGCAAAAACTGAGGAACAATACCAACCTTTGTGGATGGGAACTGGCACCAACTAGTACAGGTGTTCTTTTCACCAGCCGAGTTTGTAAACCAGTTGGGAAGATCCTCTCATTTTGTGAAATGAATCAGTCCTTAAACATGATCATCTGTCTTGAGTAAATGTGAAAAAAAAAGAAAAAAAAAAAAAAGAAAAAGAAAAACAGTTGGTGTCCAAAAGTCAGAACAGAGCCATAATTAATCTGGAGATATCCTGTACTATTTCAAAATATGCAATTTGTGGTTTGCAAATACTGTACATAAATATAGGAAACAAATACTATACCATGGTCTATTTGAAAACTCTGTTCTGATTGGCTGGAATGTGTGTGTTAAAACTCTTTAATGTACAGGTAGTTCCTGGAGATAATTGGAAATGCACCTACATTTTCCCCTTAAACACCCATAAGGCTTGTATGGTTAGGACAGTATGGTTTGACACTCAGCTGTGTTTTACATGGAGGGGGAGAGAAGGAAACAGAGACCTATCAAAAGTTTGCAAAAATGTCACCACAATCACGTTTTTTTGTTTTGCATTTTTTTTTTTTTTTATGAGATCAGGCTCTGTATTCCACCTAAATATGCAGAGTCAACCACTGTATAAGTAAGCCATTTGTAGGCTGATTTCACCTTAATACCTGTGGAGCTTTCAAAATATTACTCTGTTTGAACAGCCCATCCAGCCCATCAAATTAAAATTGGCTGTATAACCATTGACGGACGTGGGGAGTTATCTCGAACCTTTTTGAAAACAGTAATTATGTTTTACAATTCTGCTTGGTGACGCTTGTGATACAAAAATAACAATTCATCTTAAAATGTAGATTCCATTTATCATTTAGATTTTGCATTGATATTTAATTTTAAAACTGAAAATCTTAACTTTAGTTTAGTCAGATTTTAGCTTGATTCTTAAGGGGTCATGACATGCCTTTTTTATTATTTTAATATGTTCCTTGAGGTTCACATATAATATTAGCAAAGTTCTTTGCGCACGCACGCACACACACACACACACACACACACACACACACACACACACACACACACACACACACACAGTCATATATTTGTATAACCTGATCATTTTCCACCCTCATTCTGACTCTCTGTCAGAAACGCTCAGTTTTAGTGCTGCTTCTCCTTTAAGACATGACAGTAAATGCCCACTGTTATGATTGGCTCTCTGCTCTTGACTGATCTGCTCTCTCCTTGCCATCTCACTGCTCACTGCTACTGGGCAGGCTACGGAAGTGATAAGGTAATGCTGGCGTAGACGTGTTGTTGTGGAGGTGGTCATACGCAAATGTATACCACTGTTACATCACAATGTGGATGAAGCACAAAACGAGTCATTTTAACAGCTTGGTTTCAACAAATACTCTTTTCGTGGTGAAGAGGAAGCTTAACTTAAATAAGAAGAACTGGGCAGTAAATTGATGAATACAGTGTTTTATGTTTGCTGCTGCAAATAATTATACAGGATGATGAATTGAACTTACCTGCAAGGACACAAATGTCTTGTATTATCCAGTACCCTGCAGAATAATAAAATGTTTGGTTCACTGACTGTACCTGATTAGTGTGTGTATATGCGTGTCTCTGTGTGTAAATGACCAAAGGGAAGTGACTTGGCTGGGTAGCATCTGCATGCTTCATGCTCTTCTATTTCTGAGCTTATGAGAGTAGATGTGAATGCAAACCACATTAGACTGTTCCCCAGCCAGGAAATATACTAGATGTCAGTCTGCATTCCATTTGAACTCTCAGTGATTGGTTCCTACATTTCATTATGCTAAACGTGGTGTTTTACAGAAGTGTTTTTTAGAGACAGGAAAAGCCACAAAAAAAATTGACACTGGCAATGAACACAGAGTGCCCGCTGCCAGCTGCTTCCCATGCGCAGGTTTTAAAAAGCACCTGACAGATACTCTAGTATGACATATACACTGGTAACAAATACAACAATTTGCCAAATAGGCCACAGATGCACATCATTTCAATGCTGTTAGAGCAGCGGCTGTTGTTTTCTCACAATGTAATTACAGTAAACTTTTGTATATTTCTGCACTACAAAAGTACCGGCTCTTTGAATAGCATTATTAGGCCTATGTTCTGCGTTATACAACAGTTAGTTCTGGTCATGGTGAATAACCTAGTATAAAAGAGAAGAAAGAAATCGCTGAATAGCAGAAATCAACCTCCAGTTTGCATCAGAGTTCTGTTGGTGTTTATTTTGTGAAAATGACCATCTGACACCTCAGTATTCAGCCTATCACAAGACTACTTGCCAAATAAACAAATAAATTGACATGAAACATTGATTTCAGTTGAAAATATTTTGTTATCTTACTTGTAAAGATCTCATAGTGATCCGAGAAGCATGAAAGACGGCTCGCAGTACCCAGATGAGCGGTCTTATATGTAGATGTGCAGTTGTTACAGAGCAATATCGGACAGCTGGATGGCACCACTGACCAATAAGAATTGAGTATTCCAGAGAGCCGTGTAATAAAACTGTTTAATGCACAGGTAGTTCTAGTCAGTTTTAATCACTGTTCTATATTAATGCACCAACTCTGCTGTGCTCCGTAATGAGACATTTTGAGAATTGTATGCCTCTGTTAAAATGATCTCTGGATGCAAATGTAGTCTCAGAGCTGGGATTAACTGTTAAGTCACAAAACAATATCATCAAGTCATGCAGTGCTGTCTTTAAATCAACTGTGAAGTGCTACAGGAAACACAGAAAAGACAACAGTGTTCATCAGCCCAGTATTACTTACCCAAAGCTTTTGTATGGAAAGTATGGTTTAATATGTTTTTTTTATGGAGGGGGAGAGAAGGTAACCAGGACCCATCAAATGCGTCTTTCGCTGTCTGGAAAGGCGAGACAAGATGATTTATATTACAACATCTAAAATAGCTGTACTGTCTGCTCAACATGTGCATCTATAACCGCTATATTGCTTACTGAAGCTCTGAAGGAGACTGTTTCATAACATGCAACGTTCTGCTGTTTTGAAATCGAGCAAGGCCACATCGTGATTTCATTCTTAATTCAACCAATCGTGCAGCCTTAATGGATACCATATGGATGTCTCAGAGGTCAAAGTCTACAGGTTTTGGGCGTTTTGGATGGTTTTCTCCTTATCTTGTAGAGTATGTGTTACTTTTACAATTGTCACATCAGCAATGCTGGTTTTTCCTCATTAATATGAAAATTACAAAGAATAGGAATTAAATATTACGTTCTGAGGAGTGCCAACCATTTTACTTTATGTGGCTATTATTATTTCTAGACTGAGTATTTAAATTTACAGTTTTCAAAGAGTGTTTGGTCTCCAAAAAATTTTGATATTATCGCACTACTTTATCTCTGTGTCTGATTTAGAATGGGCAGAACTCTAGATCTAACTACCCTTAGATAAAATTAACCATTATTGTTATTCTTTCAGTCAAAATTTGCACTGTAAAAATCAGTGACAGCTGTAGCTAATCAATGCTGGCATGTGGCCATGGTATAAGTGGGATAATCCACAGCAAGGTCTGTGTTAAACGATTTGAATACAGGGTGGTTCTTTGCCTCCACGTCATGCATTAAAATTGTTTAACGCACACCTAGCTGTGGACTATCCCTCACATATACTGTATGTTTGTGTGTGATGACACATGGCAAGAGTGGGTCAGAGCTTGCGCAATTGTCAGAAAGCTTTCAAAACTGTTTCAGCTGTGCAATGCTCTCAATAGAAAAGGAAGTAAACATCACCAATTAGAGGTTTGGCAGCAATTTTTATCCACAGCTTGTACTTCTGTGGAACGCTCAATTCCTGTTATTACACATGTACATACACACAAACGTATGCTTACGCACACATACACTCACACATCTGCTTGATGTGTTTACCAAGCTGGTAAAAAGGGCTCCTTCAGACATTTTCAGACCCTGGTTTTGTTTGTGTAAAGAGGCACAGGGAATTGCAAATGTGACCAGTTTTACTCAACCATTGCTGACATTTCCTATCTATGCATTCGGAAGGTCATAATTTGAAAGAAATCGGTCAATATGCTAAATGTGCACCTTTATGCCTTGTGCTGAGTGATAAGCCCATCTCTTGATTCTCCTTCGGTCCACTTTTTTTTTAGACAATCAACAACGCATTGCAAAAGGCATGCTGCATACAGTATAATACAATGGACCATGATTCAACACTAACTAAACAACAGAAATTTAGAGAAGACAGTAAAGCACATTAAACAAAGCAGTTTGCTTTTCAAATCTGATCTTTAAAACTGATTGTCCACATTTTCAAATTGCAAATTGCAAGTTGCAAGTGACTTTGCTCAGACACTGTAGTCAGTAACCAGTATTTCTGCATGGGCTGCCAGAGTAATACCAAAATACATAAGAGAGAGTAGCTGTTGTTGTAAAAAAAAAAAAAAAAAAAAAAAACATTTTGCCTTTGCTCATGTCCATTACAGTATATCTCTCTCATTTATTTTTTTTATTTATTTTTTTTTTATATATAAAAACTGATTTCTGCTACCTGACTAAACAAAGCCTAAGAGTACCCAATACAGAACTGAGCTTTTCTTAATAGTTCTCAGACATGTTAAATATCTGACTGACTTAACCTTAAGAAGGCAGAAATAGTAAAGATAAAAAATAAATAAATAAATAAACTGTAAAAGCTATGAATAAGACTGTAAATCTCTGGCCAGTTTGCTCAAACTTCTGATTGATGCTCCATGTTCAGGATACAATGAGCAGTGTTATATGAGTTGTAGGAGATCCGACTGCATAAATACATGCTTCCAGATAAAGAGAACTGATTGCTTTTGTAATCATTTATCTTATATATTTAAACCAGACAAAGAGACATAATAATTAATAGGTGTTAAACTCATGAATGACTCATTTATCTCAACTGCCAGGCACTAGTAGTTACCAAGTTTTTGCCATTTACATTGTTGCTGATTGCACAAGACCCAGGTCAGCATATTTTCAACACTTAATGGTAATTACGTGTTGTGCAAGCCTGGTCACTGGGTGATAATTTGTTCCTTGCTGACGAGTTAGACCTTTGATTAACCTTGGCCATGACCAGGGTTTTTATTTATTTATTTTGTCTTGCATTTTGAAGTGCTACGAAGACTAAGGTCACATCCACATTAATACATTTTTGTTTGAAACACATCATTATTCTTCATTTTGGCCTTCCGTTCACACTGAGACAGCGAAAACTGATCTTTTTGAAAACGCTCACCCAAGTGGATATATTTGAAAATGCTGTCTTTGCGTTGTAGTGTGGACGGGAAAACGGATATATCTGAAAACGATGACGTATTTGTTGTCATGTGATGCAGTCATGTGATCCATTCAACCCAAAACAATCAAGATGGTGGCCTGTGTTATAGCATTGATAGCATTTTTAGAGATAAATGATAGCGTTTTTAAAGATAAATGTTACTTTGCACAACATTCACATTGCATTCCTTCAAAGGCGACAAAGCCGAAGTTTACTCGGAACATGAGGACAATTGCGTTTCAGACCGTATATGCAATGGCTATTTTTCGCATGCACAGTAAGGGGATTCAAGTGTTTTCATACGTTTCATTGAAAAGACGAGCAACTTTTGGAAAATGCATGAAAATGGCAGTTTTCAAATGTATCCAGATTAATGTAGACATAGCCTAATCCCATTTATCAAAATGAAACGGAACCAATTCCAAATTCAAAAGACTATCCTGAAAGTAAATAATAAGTATTATAATATTAATAATAATAATAATAATAATAATAATAATAATAATAATTGTAAACATTTACAATTAACATTCACAACAACCTGTGGCATAGCCTCAAAGACACGGGTTCTGGTCCAATGGAAACCAAGTAATTGCGTTCACCTAATTAATGATGAGCAGGATTCAGAAGTTGCATTATCCCTTTAAGGTTATATTTTTACTCCACTGATGGTTAGGTTTAGGGTTGGGGTTTGGGTTAGGGCGCAAGGTTAATAAAATATGCATTCCTGTTGATTGCATTACCTTCTTTACATCTCAAAACAACCGGCTTTTCATCTCACTTTTGGCGCCCTCTGTGGACATTTTACCCAGAAACTGGAGCTCACATGTGCTCCAGGCTGATCTCATAGTAAAATTGGAAAGGGTAGGTTGCAATTTCTTCAGTGAAAATTGGTCTGTGCTTATCGAAATTCAAAACACTGCACCCAGTTGCCAAAGCGATAATTGTTGTTTGGCAAATGTGTACGTGTGAGCACCATTTTCCAGTGAAATGTGGAGGGGTCTCCCATGCTGCTGATGCAATGCGCTTCTGGTCACGTCACAAGAGAAGGTAAACAGGCTTGAGCCGATCCAAACGTGTCTGATAGGAGATGGAGCTTGTAAGTGAGTCGGCATATTGTGGCCGATCTTGGAGTAAATTTTGTTAAGCACAGAGTTTAGCTGAAGAACATTCAACCTACTGTTGTCAAAATCACAGTGAGATCAGTCTGCTTTACATCAGCAACAAAAGTGTGTTTTTGCTGTCGAGGTAGGTTAGTACCAAAGTGGGGTTGATTTGTAACATATTATAAATTACATACAGTGGGGTCCATCAGTTTGGGAACACTAGTAAAAAAGTTGTATTTTGCATTTTTATTATTTAATATTTTTTTTTTTTTTTACATTTCATATTATACATTACATATTACACCTGCATATTTTCAACATAAGAATTTGACTGAAATGTTTAATAGATAAAGTAACATTTTAGAGTGTCTTAATATTGGGTATGTCCCCCTTTTGCTTTAATGACAGCATACACTCATACTGTTAAGAACTGCACAAGTTTGTGCAAAACATGATGATCCATGTTATCCCAGCATGATTTAAGAATGATCCAAAAATCATCACATGTGCTTCAGTGGAAGCATGGAAATCTGATCTTTGTGCAAAGGAGTTAACAAGGTCAAGGTCTCAAATTTACTTACAGTACATTTGATTAGCAATCTACACATACAGTAGGGAATGATCTTAAATATTTACATCATATTTTTTATTTTATTTTTGAAATCCTAAGACTTTCTGCCTACTTTGGACCCAAAAGTACATGAGGCATGTAACATAAAATCAAAAAATATGATATTGGTGTGTGGTATATTTTGGAAGTAGCATCCCCTGTATGGCCCAAAGAATGGGTATGGAGGACAGGAGAGAGAGAGAGAGCGAGAGAGAGCATATTCTACAGTATGTTTGCTTAGGCCTTGGTGCACATAGCTGATAAGGAATGTGCAGACTCATGTTGCAATAAACAAAAATCAGGAGCCCTTCCTTCTGAGACTACCCATCTCTCCTGGTCCCTAATCCAGCTTGTGCGTGCTACATTAATCTCAGGCCCATCAATGCCACCCTCAAATCCCTGCCAAACATGGCCTGATAAACATTCACTGAATTGTTGTATTGTTCACCCATGTGAAGCTATACAAAATTACAATTAACTTTATAGTAAAATACAGTACAAGACAATTTAGGGTCTGTGTAAAACAATAAAAAAAGGCAAAAAAGCAGACAGAGGTAAAATTAGATTTATCGCCATGCAGCATTGATTAACATATGTTTATCCTCCAAAACAAACATACTAACAAAACACAAGGTGGAACTGTGTCCTTTACAACAAAGAGAACAAGCTATTAAGAGCCGATTACTCAAACAGTGATTTACTTCTTTCCAGTCTTGTTCAAAATACAGTATATCCTTGGAATGACCACTACAATAGTTATCGACCAAGAGTGTGAATTATGCAAGTTGCGGGATCAATAGTGAATTATTCTCAGTGAAGCTATTCATTTATTCATCCTGGACATGTTGAATCTATTGGATATGTAACTGCTGTGCATGAACTAAATGTCACATCTGGTTCCTGTCAAATGAAATAATCTTTTATCGATGCCTTTCTGTGCAATACAAAGCAAACAGCTGGAGAATTTAAAACTCAATCAATGCACACACAAGCACAGTGAATGTGGCCATAATTGTGTTTTATAACTATGCTTATCGAAATGTGAACCTGAAATGGTTAATCAAGCACTTTTCAACTGTAGTTATTGCACTGAACAGGTCTATGTCAGATAATACCATGCTGTTATAAACAGAAATGTAAACAGCAATTAGAGAAAAAAAAAGGAACTGGTTATATTACCTTTGTATTCTATTTCAGGGTGATCTAATTAGTATTTGTAGGTATTCATACTTACAATTCATGCACATTTACTGTGTGCACATACATTTTCATGTGTTTGTTAAGTCACTGAAAAGTACAGTACAATGACTGCATTTAAAATGTAAACTCTTTACGTATGTACAACTTTAGAGATGAACAAAATGTTTATAAATCCTTTGTATAATAGATCCTTTATAATAAATCCTTTGTATAATAGTATAACGTTTGATATAATATTGAATGAATGAAACTAATAGGTAGAATTTATTTTATTTATAATAAATTAGATTAATTAAATATGTTTAACGCCATCACATTTATTTAAAAAAGTGAACACTTTTACCTAATTTGACATTATAATGTCTTGGTTACTGATGTAACCTCTGTGTGCCGTGATGGAGGGAACGAGACGTTGTATTGATGTAGTGACACTAGGGACACTAGGGGTTCGATCTTGAGAGCCCCAATCACCTTTGCTTAAAATAGAAAAGGCCAATGAAAATTGGCGAGTGGAATTTGCATGCCAATCTCCGCCCCGGACATACGGTTATAAAAGGAGATAGTAAGGCATCTCCCTAGTCCCGTTAAGGGGGGAGGAGGCACTTACCCAAGTAGGCTACCGGCGGTGCCTTTCTTAATTTGCTGTTAAGCAATCTCCCGCCAAGCACTTCTCCGAGTGTCTAAAACTCTGCGTGCGGTCCAGATAGATGTGCAGGGCATGAACTGGCACAGCAACGATAAGGCCGGGTCTTCCTCCTCTGGAGGGAGCACTTGCAGGTTCACCACCTGGTCCCGAAAAGGAGTGGTGGGAACCATGGGCACGTAACCGGGCCGGGGTCTCAAGATCACGTGAGAGTGGGCTGGCCCGAACTCCAGGCATCGCTGGTAACAGAGAGCACCTGCAGGTACCCCACCCTCTTGATGGAAGTGATCGCCACCAGGAGGGCCGTCTTCAGGGACAGAGTGCTGATCTCGGCCTGCTCCAGGGGCTCAAAGGGGACTCACTGTAGGGCAGGTAGGACCACAGAGAGATGCCAAGAGGGGATCAGGCGCAGTCTAGGAGGATTCAACCTCCTCGCACCTTTGAGGAACCTGTTGATCAGGTCGCGCTGTCATGAGGGTCTCCCATCCAGTGTATCATGGTGAGCTGCTATGGTAGCCACGTACACTTTCAGGGTAGAGGGAGACAGCCGTCTCTCCAGCCCTTCCTGAAGGAAAGACAGCACAGACCTGACGGCGCATCTCTGTGGGTCTTCCCCATGGGAAGAACACCAGTTAGTGAAAAGACGCCACTTCAAGGCATACAGCTGCCTCGTATAGAGGTCCTGGCCTGAGTGATCGTGTCTACCACTGCTGGCGGAAGACCTGCTAGGTACGGCTCTGATGAGAAGCAGACGGGGTGCAGGACCTCGGTGGCCTGAAGGCGGCCGGGTGCGCCGTGGCAGGATGTGTTTAATCGGCTCGGTCTGCTTCTTAACCGTCAAGAACTGATGGGCAAAATCTTCGACGGTGTCGCCAAAAAGCCCTCCTTGGGAGATGGGCGCATCAAGAAAGCACGACTTTCTTGGCATCACACATCTCCGCAAGGTTGAGCCACAGGTGCCGCTCTTGGACCACAAGAGTGGACATCGTCCGGCCCAGGGCACGCGCTGCAAACTTCGTTGCACGTAAGGTGAGGTCGGTCGCAGTGCGCAGTTCCTGCATCAGCCCTGGGTCGGTCCTACTCTCATGCAGATCTTTCAGCAACTTGGCCTGGTGGACCTGCAGGATGGCCATGGCGTGCAGGGCGGAAGAGGCCTGATCCACGGCCTTGTAAGCCTTTGTCATTAAAGAGGAAGAGAACTTACAGGCCTTGGAAAGGAGCCTTGGTCGGTCGCGCCAGGTGGCTGCGCCCTGCGGGCATAAATGCAGCACTATAAATTTGCTATCTTGGACCAAGTTTCTCCCTTATTACTAATAAATGTGAGTCCGGCTATGAGATTTTGTCTGAGTATTGAACTTGTTCACAATATGATATATAAGTACACTGATATTGTACTTTTTAGTGTCTCTCCAAACGATCAAAACTGTATGCATAAACGTTACATATGAATACTAAAAAGATCACATTGTCTACCTACTCTATATCCATGATCCTCTTGACATATTTTGTATTTTGTGTAAGGTAACCTAAGATTTTTAACTGTCTAGCTTTCGACAAACTGCAGCGGGTGTATATGAGTGTAATTTTTGTAGTCTGGCTATCTCTGCTTCCCTTCATCACTCCTATGTTTCTTTACAGTAGAAAAGAAAGAGGGGACTTTCTCCTCTATAACATCCATATCTGGTTCCCTTTTGATTAGAAATGTATTCAAATATTGCCTTCTAACACTTTTCCCCCGTCCCACTATGCACCACTGCACACGAGATTAAGCACTAGGTGAATTTTCCCGTAAATCCCAGGGTGGAGAGGCAAGATAAACACACTCCATTGAGTTTGCCATTGCAATTACCTTATAGAGTTTTATTTAAAAAAAGAAAAGAGGAAAAAATAAAAAGAATGTATTGGCTCCGTAGACGATGCACATTTTGTTCTTAGTATGTTATGTTATAGGATTGTAAACTAAAATCTACTTGTAAAAACGTCTATTTGAGGTTGTGATCTTTACATTCACAAATGCATTTTAAACACAAATAAAACTGATTGAATTCACAACTGCAAATGTTTCATTTCAAATGTTCATACACTTCTTAGTAACATAATTCAGTTAAAATTACACAATTCAGCTAAAATTAATACTTCTTACTCTATTTGCCCTACATGGCAAATGCAAGTTTGGTAGGGCAATGACATAGGCCTATCTGCGAAATGCAAAAAGCAAGCAGATAAAATTCAGACACATTTCACCACAAAAGCTTTCCTTTTGCTATTAATATATGTATGGAAAAAAATCTGTCAGTGTTTTTTTCATTCTAAGTCTGCCTCAAAAAATGATCCAGGCCACAGATTGACTTATCTATCTGAATCCAATTTTCATGTTCACTGGCTGCAATGAGTGACCTTATCCCATGATGAGTTACACCTCCCCTATCAGCTCCTGATAAACATACAGAGCACTGCAGCTGGCCTCTGAAGTGAGAATGAACACCACAGAAGGACATGCACATCAGCTCATTGCAATGGATAAAGCCCATACCATTCATCCCAGAGATATTGAGTAAATACCCACAGGAGATGGGTTTAAGTACTTTGTTGTTGCTCTGAATGCTGACTAAATCAAGAACTGGAACTTGGTTCACCCTTGTACACATGAGTATCTTTGTTGTGCCATACCCAAAATGAATCACAGGGTTTGTACACATTTTGACTAGTAAATTTCGCAAACTATTTTGCAGCATTTTGAAATGTTTCTACTAGGGCTGTCACTTTTACATGTTAATTCGCTTAAATTAGTTATATATAAAAAGAATGCGTAAAAAAAAAAAAAAAAAAATGAACAGAATTAATCATGTCTTGAGAAGTGTTCTAGGTTTCAAAACATGTTAAACTTGACACTGCGACTGAAAAAAGCTGTGTTTATCGTGTGACGCAATCAAAGCACTTTAAAAGCATTCATCTGACCCATATGCACATTGATGTGTCCTTAGAAAAGCCCTTATAAAAAATATACCTTCTGACAGATTGACTAATTCAGTTGCAAAATGGATTGCTGTTGATTGTAGGCCAATGATAGGATTATGTTCAATAATATGGAAATAAATATATTGACTTCTAAAGCCACTTTTTGTCTTATCATAGCTTCACTTGTCTGCCACAATAATGTAATGCATTTTAATTATTTGGACTATTATGTTTATAATATAGATTATTTTTATAATTATTTAAATATAACTAATTATAATTATTTGATCATTATATATTATTGTTATTATTGAATTATTGTAATTTGTGGGTCTTTCTCAGCAAATATTTATATATACGATCAATTGTGGTTAATGTGATTAATTACTCTGCATATCATGTAATAAATTCTAAATAATAATAATAAAAAAAAATCTATGGATAGCCCTAGTTTCTACCCATTTGTGAAAATTTGTATCCAGCATTGAGTATATAACAGTCAAAACATACACCTTATACAATACCACTAAAGCAATGACACACAGCATTTGCTTTGTAATAATTTACTTATTTTTATTTTATTTTACTATTATTTATTTATTTATTTATTGCTGTGAACACACTGTTTTTGCCTTGTCCTCTCACCTCATCTTTTGGATGTCTGGCTGTCAGATTTAATACCCGCTTCAATTTTTTACAACCACTTTTTCCCTACGTAAACAAAGAAAAAAAAATATATATACCGCTATATCTAGGCTATACATGTACAGTAAAATGTTAACCACTACATTTAACCTTAATTCAATACTGAGAACCTCCCGAGATGGCCTGAGATTATTTGCAGTGCTCACAGTTAAGCCAGCATTCTTGCAAACTATTTTCTGACTACTGACACAGAGAGAGAAATTCTTCAAATGCGCATTATGTGTGAAGCGCTCAACAAACACTGAATCAGACAAGTGCATCGACAGCTTTTCTTTTGCCTGTTCTTCAAAATGTAAACCGTCACGTGGCCTATAATACGGAATCGCTGAGTACAAAAGGGAACATAATTGCATTTAATATTAAATCAATACGGGACGCAGTTTGTAATGTATTTTAGCCTAGCGCCTCACATCCAAACAGCTAAGAATGTTTCAAAATCGAAAGACTATATATACTGTATATATATATATATATATATATATATATATATATATATATATATATATACAGTATTTGAGAGTAGAATGGAAATCAAATGATGAAAAATAGACCTGAAACAGACATCTTTCGCGGGAGAGCCCTGACATCGGCTGTTGCTCCGATACACAGATGCGACTCGTGACAGAAACGGCCAGGGGAAAGATCAGACATCAATGAAAATCAACAGACGTCTTCTCTCATATTTTCCATTAAAAACAGGAGAATGTAGGTGATACTGAGACTTTTAAAGAGCACCTATTATGGTTTTTCAAATATTACCTTTCATGTAGTGTGTTATATAGCTGTTTGTGAATGTAAAAAAGTCTGCAAAGTTTCAAAAATCAAAGTGCACGACAAATGGAATTATTGACTCCCAAAATAAAGAACCGAATCTGAAGACATGAAACGAGTCGTTAGTAATTCCAGACTTACTTCCTGTACTAACCTACTAATTTAGTAAAAAAAAACGCTGCCTCTGGTCTTCATTGGCTGCTTGCGAACAGCTTTGACCCACCCTCAAACACTACAATAAGTGGTAGACCAATCACAACAGACTGGGACATCTGACCAATCAGAGTCGTTTTTGACACTGGGAAAAAAAAAAGTGTTATTATGAACAAATTAAAGTGTTTTTTTTACCTTGGATGCATATAAATCTATTGTATGAGACCTTTAAAACAAAATTAGGCACGTTTAAAAACCATAATAGGTACTCTTTAAGGATTTTTAGATATTTTTACAGGAAAAAATAAAAGAAATTATTATAAAAAATAAGATTTTTGCCCTAATATTAAAGGTCTTACTAGAAAAAAAGAAATTATGATCCAACATGAATTTTCTTGATAAAAAAATATGAGCGTGCCTGGTAACGTGCATGTAAAATGGCTAGAAACTAGGCTAGGTTTATTTTATATATATATATATATATATATATATATATATATATATATATATATATATATATATATATATATATATATATATATTATATATATAAGAATCTGAATGACAGAAATAAGTGACAGGATACTGTGCAGGAGTATTTATTTATTTATTTTGCCATCTGTTGCGTTAAAAGCAGATGAATATGGAGGATTTGGATATGATATGGATGTGTGAATGTGGCTGAATTTTCAAGACCCAATAAAATAGCTTGACAAGTGCAGTTTTCTGTCTTTTTTAAGGGATATATCATCCCTATTTTTCAAAGAGCTAAAAAGGCCATGAGCTGTGATTTGCTTGCTATTGCTAGTCGGTTGCATGTGACACACTCAAAAAAATAAATACATAAAAAATAAATAAATAAATAGGTTTACACATTTTATTCCACCTAAATTCCATTGAATTAAATAGAAAAATCTTTAAAATTACACAATAAAATGCCAAAATATTTAAATACTTAAAATATTTAAAATATTTACACAAATCAAATTAATTTTTTATGTGTGTGTGTGTGTATATATATATATATATATATATATATATATATATATATATATATATATATATATACGTATATACATGCTAAAAATTAATTTTGTCAGCTTTGAGGAGTACTCTAACTTGTGGCCTTAAAACTAATCTGGAGGTGTGGCAGGCATGCTATGTCACCTTAAAAAAAGATGTTGACTTAAAGCCACAAAAGTTCACATTTGATTTCATGGAGTCCTTAAAATACAGACAGTCAGTGACATTTTGTATTATTTAGCAGCAGTTTGCATACTTCTTGAATATTTTCAACTACAAAAATAGGGCAAAAAGTAAATAATAAAATATAAAGAAATCTCAAAAACAGATGTTGGGTGGCTTTATTGTCTAAGAAATGTAGTAAGCATATTTGCAGAAAATTCTCTTCTAAAGAATTTTTTTTTTAATTAAATTTTCTATAAAGGTATGACCCTAAAAGTTCTTCCACTGAACAAGACTTTCTAGAAGGATTGCTACCAGTAATTTGTGTAAAGTCACAAATGAAAATAGTCTTGGTTCTTTAATTGCACTGATAGCAGCCGCTTCTTCCCCCAGAACATTCTAATGTCATTAGTGAGGAAAGACATTAGAGGCGGGAGATGAGGAGAGCTGGCAGAGGGAAGGCAGCAGCAGGTGACAAGCCCTAGGATGCCTTGAAAATGTGGTTTATGGACTTCTGATTGATGAGGTGATCTTGAACCAGGTGATGAGTAATTCACTATTTAATTGAAAGAGATCAGTGGTGGTTTTCCACACACTTGAAAATTGACTTTTAATGTCCCCTTGGTTTAATTACTGCAAATATTCTAGGTTGTTTATGATTGTCTAGTTTTCAGTCTATTGGGCCAAAGCAGTGTTCTAATGGTAGTTCACCCAAAAAAATTAAATGCTGTTAAAATTTACTCACCTTCATGTTGTTCCAATACCATACTACTTTCTTTGTTCAATACCACACAAAATGAGAAATTCTGAATAATGTACTGGCCACACTTTTTCAAAGAAGTGCAATAAATGGTGACTTAAATTTCAGTCTTTTCTCATGAAAAGATATATTATAGCTTCTGAAAACTTGTAATATAGCGCATAAGTTATATGGGCCACTTTTAAAATTATTTTAATGGCGCTTTTGCATAATTTTTGAATGTTGAAAGCTCCAGTCCAGATTCATTGTAATTGCATGGAAGTAACCAGTAAATTTTTCAACATTTCTTCTTTAGCATTCTACAGAAAAAGAAGAAAAAGTAATATGGGTAAGGAACAATATGAAGGTGAGTAAATGATGACAGAATTCTCGATTGAGCATAACCTATTCCTTTCTCATAACTGTCTTTCTAAGCATCCAGAAAAAAAAGAGAAATAAAAATAAAAAATAAATAAATAAATCTGTTTTGAAAACAATCACAGATATGAAGTGATCAGTCTGTTTCATTTGGAGCAGGGAAAGATGAGCTTTCAGATTATCAGCATAAGCTGTGGAACAAAAACAATCAGAGCTGCATTATCACTTTTGCCAGAGAGAAAAGAAAATGACTGGAGATCCAAAATGCCCAACAAAGCAATGACCGTTGCTGGGTGTGCCAGCTATTATGAGAGATAATAACAATCAGACCGTGGGTTAAAGTCTAAAGAAACATAAGCAATCTAAAGTCAATCCATATATCCTTTGGACAACACTGTCAGAGAGATAAGATTTCCATGAAAAGCCTAGGCTTTAAAAAAAAATAAATAGTAATTCCTCATAACAAAAGATAAACAGAAATATTTTCAAAAAATATATAAGATAGCCATACCTTAAAGATAAAAGGCACTTTTTGGAAGTCACAATCTCTGTAAATTACTGGATTCAGAGAGAACTAGACTGCAGTGATAAGCTTCCAGTGAAGTGCTTCCGAAAGCATTATCGTTCATGGTGTACAACAAAAGAAACCTCTAAAAACTCCTTCTCTGTTGTCATCACGTGAGCAAGAGTGCTGTCCTGCCAATTATCAGCACAGCTGTGATTCAGCAACGGTTCAATAAACAAGTAAATAATATAATAATAATTTTCAGGAGAAGACCAGGCTGTTCTCAGAAATAAGAGAATCAACAGACCAGTCAGTGAGGGCTTTTCAAGCTCAGGTCTGAACAGGCCTGGAAGGCAGAGGAGGATGTAAACAGGGTGGTTTCAAGACTGAAGCAACACCCGAATCCCGGATTTTGACACCAATGTAACAGGGGGGTTAAAATGGGAAAGGAGGTGATGGGAACTGGCTGAAAAGTCAATGTAATATTTAATGTAAAATTAAAATATAAAGACAAAAACACAAACACGGCAGCTGCGTGTGGCTCTCTCTCTCTCGAACTGCCACATCCGGCTGCCTTTCTCCCTCTCCTCAGCTGATTAGCCCGATTGGGGGCCGGGCGTTCATAGTCACAGCCCGGCCCTGCCCTCCTCCTCATCACAGGCACCATTCTGAGTAAATTCTAGAGACTGTTGTCTGTGAAAATCCAGGAGATCAGCAGTTACAGAAATACTCAAACCAGCCCGTCTGGTACCAACAATCATCCATGCGATTATCTAATCAGCCAATCGTGTGGCAGCAGTGCAGAGCATAAAATAATGCAGATATGGGTCAGGAGCTTCAGTTAATGTTCACATCAACCATCAGAATGGGGGAAGAATGTGATCTCAGTGATTTTGACCATGGCAGAGTCGTTCGAACTGACAAAGTCTATGGTAACTCAGATAACCGCTCTGTACAATTGTGGTGAGAAGAAAGGTTGGTGCTGTTTTGGCAGAACGAGGGGGGCCTACATAATATTAGGCAGGTGGTTTTAATGTTGTGGCTGTTAGTATAGTTATTGTATATATACAGTAATATCATGTAATTTACATTTTACACAAAATGGCCATTTATTTTATCTATTTTTACATCATTAACGAAATAGTTCCAAACAAATCCAAAGCAGGATTAACCATTGTGTGTCGCTGAGAAACAAGCGGTGTGATACAAACAGTGAAGTGTACCAGGGCTGTAGTACTAAATATGAGCACACTTGGAATGCTGCTTGTCCAATCAGAGTAGAGAACCAGTACTAACTGTTTTATAATTAAATATGAGAAAATCGAACAAAGTATAATACTGGGCTGCATTTGAAGCTATATTTCAGGGATTTCCAGGCCTCCACATGAAATATGTAAATCATCTTTATCACAGAGAGTTTTTTAATGAACCACACTGCACGGGATAGGTTTGGGAACTGTAAAATGTCCCCCCAAGGAGTGAATAGAGAAACTGGATCAAATGAGATTGATGTGTTGTGTAAGAAATGGTCCACTTCAACAAATTTTGTTTTGATTAGACACAAGATCAATTTCAATTGCTTCATCACACGGAACCTAGCGGGGCATATGCAGGGATGAACAATGAGAGTGTCAAAAAACAACATCTTTCTCTGTTTGCCGCGCACACTGGGGTGTCAGCAAACTGATATTCAATGGGAAACCATTGCATTGAAATTAAATTTGTATTGCTGAGACACAAGGGTTTTGCAGGCTGTTCAGCCGCACTGACACTTAAAGAAACTCCTCCTCCATCCATCATGCTATGTAAATATACTGTATTATTTTAAGGTCAAAGCATTCATATGCTTTAACAGTCAACTCGTTGGAAATACCTCAGGGAATCTGCTGCACAGCAAAGCATTTCACTGATGAAATCTGGCCCTCTGGCGAACATCAATTAAATACAAAACTTTATCATAAAAGGCTATTTCTCAAAGTTGAATATTGAAACAAATAAAACATTTCACTATGGCATCAATCTTCAAGCACCTCATTTCTGGAACCATAAAAGTTATCTCTGAATGATTTGCAAGGGAAATACTTAACTGGATTTTACCTTTATAGAACAATGTCATCTGATACACCTTTCCCTTTCTAGCATGCAAAGACTTACAGAGATCTGATGTGATTTTCACCCAAGGACAAAGGAAAACAGCCCAGCAGAATGTCACAGCAGTTTAAAAAAAATAAATAAATAAAATAAAAAAATAAAACGCAGGCAAAAGGGCTCAATCATAAGACTCACTTAATCAGGTGTGGAGTACAGTGTAAAAGATTTCAAATTAAGCTCTGTTGACAAAATTTGTGGTATAATATCTGTTAACACAGAAAATATTTTTCACTTGCCCATTCATTAACAGCAAGGAACTTGCAATGGAAGTAAACCGTACCAGCTTTCCAGAGATTTTAGAAGCAGAAAAGTGAAGCTCTTACTTTTGTTAAAGCACTTATAGGAATTGAGTAAAAAAAAAAAAAAAAAAAAAAAAAAAATATATATATATATATATATATTATTTGAGCTATGAATTTGTCTATATTATACCTTTTGAGCTGGAAATACTTTTCTACATTGATTAACTCAGCATCTAGCAAAGGAGCGCAACATTTTTTTAGATGTCATATCAAGTTAAATACAACTTCAACTTTTTATAAAGCATCTCATGACACCTGTGTTCTGTTATATGTGTTGTACTGTACTGTATCTATCTTTTTTTAGTGCAACAACTTGTTTGGTCTAAATGGCCCCTTAGACTTTAAATTGTGAATCCCCCTTACTCACCAATCCCTTGTAAGTAATCAGGGCATGAGGCAAACTCAGTCTCATCAAAACACCTGCTCCATTACCCTAAACTACACCATAAACACCAACCTCGTTCATTCCCTCTCCAGTCTTCTATATTTGAGCTTCACCAGGGCCTCTGTGCTCAGCTTCAGTACAATAGAGTCTGACAGTGGAGGACAGCAGGCAGTATTCTCCTACTGACGAGATGAACACGTAGGCAAGAATGTTAAGAGTCTCTAATGATTTTTCTAAGGTCAAGTGGGCAGGTGAATGGCATCTTTTCATGAAGGCTCTGTGAGATGCTACCCCGCCCAAGATAATTAACGAGTTTCTGTCAACCACACTGCTCCAGAGTAGTGCAGAAGGGATCGTTCTGTCAGGACCCATCCTGTCTCTCTAGCACTGAGTAACCCAATTCACAATTGCACAGTGTGGTGGAGAAAATGTGAGAATGAAACTGACGTATTCACAAGCATTTGGTTTATTCAAGGTTAATACTGCTTATAAAAGAGAAGGGACTCATATGGCGTAAGGGGCAAATCACACATAAAGCGTTCTTGTGTTAAAAACAGCTTCACCAGTTGGCCCAACTAGGTGGCCCACGGCGGAACTGCAGGGGGTCTTCAAATTAATGTTTAATCTCAAACAAATCTTTGTGAAAAATAAATAAATAAATGATGCACTAAACAAGAATGCAATGCTAAGTTAACCTCAACCAAAGCTAAACTTAAGAAGCTACGTTTCAACTTAAAGTTCACCCAAAATGTAAAATGATCTCATCAATCACTCACCCTCATGCTATCCCAGATTTGTATCACTTTCTTTCTTCTGTTGAACCCAAATTAAGATTTTTAAAAGAATATGTCAGCTCTGTAGGTCCACACAATGTAAATGAATGGTTGCCAGAACTTTGAATCTTGAAAAAGCACATAAAGGCAGCATAAAAGTATTCCATATGACTCCAGTGGTTAAATCTATCAGAATCTTCAGAAGTGATATGATAGGTGTGGGTGAGAAACAGATCAATATTTAAGTCCATTTATTTTATAAATCTCCACCTTTGACCAGCCCCGACCAGACAGCAGCGATATGCAAGAAGAATGTGAATCGCCAAAAAACAAAAGAAGAATGTGGAAGTGAAAGTGGAGATTTATAGTAAAAAAAGACTTAAATATTGATCTGTTTCTCGCCCACACTTATCATATTGCTTTTGAAGACATGGATTAAACCACTGGAGTCGTATGGATTACTTTTATGCTGCCTTTAAATGCTTTTTGGAGCTTAAAAGTTTTGGTCACCATTCACTTGCATTGTACGGACCTACAGAGCTGAGACATTCTTCAAAAAAACTTTGTTTGTGTTCTTCAGTAGAAAGAAAGTATCTGGGATGGCCTGAGGGTAAGTAAATGATTCAAGGATTTTTTTTTATTTTTGGGTGAACTATCTTTTTAATGTTTCATAGTCCCTCCTATATTAAAATGTATTAGGCAAAATTAAAATGTAATGTACAAATATATATGACTTCGTAAATCAATAATGATTATTTTAATGGTTTTGCAACATAAGCATCATAACAAAGCATGTAAATACATTATTATGGTACTTTACACTTATTATTATAGGCCAGGCTTGAAATGCAACACTCAGTTTTATACAATAGGCAACAAGGGGTCCCTGCTTCATCTTTCTATTCACTAAGAGGCCCATGGAAAGAAAAAGGCTGAGGACCTCTGAGATAAATGAAGTGCAACAGAACAGAAAAAAAAGCATGCTAATACAGCTATACAGTAGTTCTATTAACTCCCATACACTGTTGCTAATATAAACACTTGAAACTCTTTTTTATTTGATTGGTTCATTGTTTTAAAACTGACACTGATTGGATTAATTTAACTTGATATGGCTTTCAAAAAATAAAATAAAAATACATGGTGCTCATGGCAGGAGATACTGAAGGAAACAGGGGGATGTTCCATAACGGTTAAACACATCTGTCTAGCGCATGTTTACATAGACCAAGAATTAAAAAATGCCAACAATCCTTGCAGATGGAATGCAATAATGTGCCCTGTGTGGACAACCCCTAATACTGCATATATACATTGTGGCTTTCTCATTTGCTGTACAGTCATACTAAAAAATATGTTGTCCCAGCTAGATCTGCGCTTAGAAGTCTCTTTCTGCTGTAATTTCCAACAATGTGATATATGAAGTAGTCATGATCATTCCGGATCAATGAGTAAGCTGTCACCACACAGAGGAAGTCACAGAGAAATCCAGCAGGGGCAAAGACTGCATTCTGAAAGGCAAATTAACCTGTCATCAGGTCTTCCACAGAACTATTAAAATAACTCCTATGCTCCCTGCAGAGAGAGTGGGCAGCTCAGAACCCACAAGCCTATGATGATGTTAAACCCCCTGTCTGCTATCTATCCCCTTTATACCTTGATGAGGTGCACTAAATATTGGCTAAACACATTGGAAATAATTCCCCAGCATGTTAAAGAAATAGTTCACCCAAAAGTGAACATTTTGTCATCATTTATTCACCCCCATGGTGCTCCAACCCATATAATTTTCTTTCTTTCCTTAAAAAAAGAAGAGATTTGTAGTAAATTTTAAGTTCAAGCAGCTCTTTTCCATATAATGAAAGTGGATAGCAATTTTAAATGCAAAGCTCCAACAAATACATAAGTAAATGCACCATTAAAAAAAACAAAACAAAACAAAACAAAACAAAAAAACATAAAAGTAAACCATAAAACTCATCTACTATATCCCAAGTCTTCTGAAGCCATACCATAGCACGAGGAACAGAAGCAAATTTAAAATGTTATTCACATATAATCTCACCCTCTACATTTGCTTTCTGATTTCATTGGAGGGCCCATTGTCACAATCAGTCATGTGACACATAAGAACCAATATTGTTTGGAGTCAATGACATCAATCCTGGAATGGCACATTCAACAACTGAACACAACCATTAGCGAAATTTGCGAGCCACAGCAGAGTGGGAGATTATTAATCAATGACAAATTAAGAAGACTTGTAATATGGGTTGTAACTTCTTTTTACGATGCTTTTGTGGTATATTTTTTGGAGCTTCGCATTCAAAATCATTATCTGCTTTAAAAGATCTCCTTAAGGGTCGTTCACACCAAACGCGTATTACATTAAAAGAATCTAGACTTAGTGCAACGAACAAAACGCAGGTCTCTCCAGACACATTTTTAAAATTTTACTTTTTTAACTTTTTTCAGAAAACTGATCCTTAACAAGTGCCAGAAAAAACAGTGAGACACGGTGCAATGGTTCAAGACAGCCATCTAGCGCATGCATACATAGAAAAAAAGTGTAGACAGAGGCAAAAACATGCAATGTTTCATGGAAGAAAGAAATAATACAGGGTTGGAATGACATGGTGGTGAGCAAATACAAAAAGATGATTTTTGTTTTTTTGGGTGAATTATTCCTATAAAATGTCTGTGTGAGAACAATTAGCCACAAGTCAAAGGAGCAATCACTCTGACCAGGCTGGAGGGAAACAGGCAACAGCAGCCTGAATGCAAATACATGATTGGTTAGCACTTCCTTTTTAACCTGTCTGCTTCTAGTGACCTCATGTCTACATACAGGGTCGAGGGTAAGGGTGGGACAGAAGGGGGTAATTCACAAAAGGACATGACTGGCAAGTAAGACCCAGATCCTGTTTCTGAAGCCCTACAGTTCATCATAACTCCACACAAACTGTATAATTGCCTTCCCCCCTAAAGAACCAGCATGTCAGTCTTTGTAAAGAGGGCAGAAAGCAGAGTGCAGTGAAGGAATGCCCATTGACTGTTGCAATGCAGCCTTCACTCAGCAGGGAGCTGTGAGGAACAGCTGTGAGCCATGTCATCTCGCTCAAAGAGCAGCTACAGGGTTCACATTTGCTGCACAGCTACTTAATGTACGAGTATAATGCCTAGACATCATTAAAAGGTCGTGAACATTAAAGAATAAGCAGAAAGCATCTGTTCTGAGGTAAACATTTGTAGAAGCATCAGATGCAAGTGTTTATTGTGCTTAGAAACAAAATGATGTTAACTATTATGGTTTACATAACAGTGTAAATAATTATATGGTGGGTCTTAAAAGTGAGGGACATATCCTGTAGTAAAGGGTCACAGTGGCATAGGGATGTGACGAGGAGGAGGGTGCATGCCTGGCCCCCAATCGGGCTAATCAGCCAAGGAGAGAGATAAAGGCAGCCCAATGCGGCAGTTCGAGGGAGAGAGAGCCACACGCAGCTGCCGCATCTGGCTGCCTTTATCCCTCTCCTCGGTTGATTAGCCCGACTGGGGGCCAGGTGTGTGTAGCCCCGCCCTCCTCCTCGTCACAAGGGAGAATCCCCTAACTGACGCTATACAGTACAGAAGGTGCCCTGATCTGTGCTTGACAGGCTGATCAGCCTTATAGGCTCGAAATGGGTAGGGTTAGTGGTATATTTAGGCCCTCTCCCTAATAGCGCCCTTGATGTGGAGTTGTAGTCTCTTGGCCTTTGCTTGCATGTATCCGTGAAGTCCAAAAGACCACAGGTTGTCCCATTTGTCATTTTATGATACAGTAGGGTGATCACAACCAAGTTTCTTCTCCTCTTTCTCATTATATGGCATCAAGTGTGCTGCACTTTACCCAGAAAGCATAAAAGTATCATCAACGTGCCAGATTTGAAAGGCAGAGGGCAAGATTTTTGAGTGACTAACAGCTATAATTTCTGTCTGTTTCTCACATAAAGCCATTGTAAGGTTTTAGAAGACTTGGAAAATTGCACAATATATAGACTACTTCTTTGGTCCCTCTTTGATTTTTTGGAGAAGAAACAGTTGTTATTGCCATCCTCTTATCCCTCTTCCCTAATCCAGTGAGTTAATGTTGTGATGATTAAGCAATAAGTTATTTAAATTTAGCCATAGTTAATTAATAGTTTTCAGTGAGGCAAATACAACTTAGTAATTACTGATTAGCTAATAGCGAACTACCATAGTCATTAGTTTGCTATTAACTACTGATTATTTAATCATGTTTCCATATTAGTTAAACATAGTAACTAAAGTGTTAAAGGAATAGTTCACACAAAAATGAAAATTCTCTCATCATTTACTCACCCTCATGCCATCCCAGATGGGTATGACTTTCTTTCTTCTGCAGAACACAAATTAAGATTTTTAGAAGAATATCTCAGTTCTGTAGATCCATACAATGCAAGTGAATAGCTACCAACATTTTGAAGCTCCAAAAGCATATAAAGGCATCATTAAAGGTTAAATCTACACTGTAAGCAATTTCTGTAATTTATGCAATATTTTACTGTAATATGAACTGCATTTTACTGTTGAGCCATTACACAGTATGTTACTGTATTTTCAGTTGCATTGTGGGAAAATATTCTCTCAGTGGCATTAAAATACTGTATTTTCAATTTACTGTAAATCCAAATACAGAAAAAAAAAAGAAAAGAAAAAAGACAAATGAGCATGAACGCTGACCAGTGGCAGAACGTCTTTTTTCCCGCTCAGAGAAAGAAGAAAAAAGCACCTCAGAAAAAGGAACCTCAGAGCTGCAAATGTATGTAGAATATTATTTTTCTTCATTGTGTTAAATGTAAAATGTAACATATTTATTCATAACCCTTACAAATATTTTATTTGGTCATTTTTTATTTCATTTTGAATGAAAGCTGACGCTTCATGACACGTAGAGGCTGTTTCACCTCACACTTCACTGTGTGCAGTGCCGAGGTGGAGAGCGGACTAATGACGAGCTCTTTTGGCAGAATTTCACCTCTCACTTAACTTGAACATTCTGAATGGACTTTTCTTTCTTATTTACTTTTCGGCAAACTGTTGTGAAGTATCAACAGCAAGGTCTCGGTCCTGGTTCTGACCATGTTCAGAGCAGCATGTTTGAAGCAGGTGAGTGTTAAAGTGAACTGGAAGTTCTGACCAACTAACCGTGCTTCTTCTAAACTTGTTATATAAGTTTGTAGTTTAAAGTTAATCAGTTCGTGAAAAATGTGGTTTTTAATCTCCATGTAATGGCCTGGATTTACTCCATTCTTTAAATTTACAGCATGTATATTCTGCAAACATTGTGGCGTGTCTCTAGAGACTTCATATGCGTTTATTAATCCTGTGAAGAGGCACAAAAACTAGGCAAACTTCAGGTTTTTGTGTGCTGTGCTTGAATGTCCGTGCATGTTCAAAAACCTCTCGGCACTTCAGTCACACATGTACCGCAAACACAGAAAGCACGTAAAAACATTAAACAGATCTGAATGACACGATCTGAATAGCAGATGCAGCGTGGAAGGCTGTACATTCATGTCGTCTAAATTCTCTAGCCTTTGTGAACACCTAAAATGGCACAATTAAATAAAAAATGTAATGAAAAAATAGAAAAATGCAATGAAAGTGAATGGTGACTGAGACTAATGTTCTGCATAACATCATAACACAAGAGGAAAGAAAGCCACATGGGGTTAGAACAACATGAGGGTGAATAAATGACAAAATTTTCATTTTTGGGCGAACTACTGTATCCGTTTAAACAAGTTAAATGTTGTTCTAATCCCATGTGGCTTTCTTTCTTCTGTTGAACACAAAACAAAATGTTATGCAGAACATAAGTCTCAGTCACCATTCACTTTCATTGCATTTTTCTGTCAAATGAAATTAAAAGGTGACTGAGGCTGTCATCCTGCTTACTATATATATATATATATATATATATATATATATATATATATATATATATATATATATATATGTATACACACACACATACATACATACACTTATACACATGAACTGTTATTTTTTTTTATTTTTTTTTTTTTTATGTAAGTCACAACAACTCCAGCAGATGCAGAGACCAGACTTTCACTCCCTTGTACTCCAAGGTTGATCATGCTTGGTAAGATCTCAATTACACGGTTAAATGATAAAGGGATAGTTCACCTAAAAATAAACATTTTGTTATCCTTAATTCACTATCACAGCTCTCAGTGTCTACCATTCTGTCTAACATCTCCTTCCTATGGAGGAAAGAATGTCAAATAAGATTTGAACAACAAGGTAAATGTTGACAGAATTGTCATTTTTGGGTGAATTACACCTTTAAACTAACTAGAGATGCTTCAATGTCTATACACGGTTACTGAGTTACTAACAACATATTTGAAATGTCTTTGCAAGGTTAAACCCACCCACCCACTCACCCACACCCACCCACTCACTCACACACACACACACACAAACACACACACACACGTTGCTGTGGCTATCCTTATGAGGACGCTCCATAGACATAATGATTTTTATACTGTACGAACTATAGATTCTATCCCCTAACACTAACCCTAAACCTAAGCCTCACAAAAAAAACTTTCTGCATTTTTACATTTTCAAATAAACACTATTTAGTATGTTTTTTAAGTGATTTGAATTATGAGGACACTAGACATGTCCTCTTAAACCACATTTACAGCATAATACCCTTGCAATTACCAGTTTGTTACCTAAAAAAATGTCCTTGTAAACCATCCAACCCCCCCCCCCCACACACACACACACAAATACATACACATATACTGTATATACTGTATATTAAATTATATATATATATATATATATATATATATATATATATATATATAGATAGATAGATAGATAGATAGATAGATAGATAGACAGACAGATATAAATATAGATTAGGAGATTCCATTTTTTGCAGCAGAAAATGGATGCTGACAATTGAAGGCAAAGTCTCTGCGATTGAACTACCAGACATGTCGTCTGCATTTGGCATTCTCTTTGGTTGCTATTATGTGTTTAACATAGAGTACCAAGTGGAAGCAACCACTACTTTGAGTTCATTCAGAGGTAAGATCTTGCATTATGCCATAATATTAAGTAACATTAAGTATTTTATAAGGTAATTTATATTTATAGAGGTGAGTAGGGGAACATCCCATCATTCTTATGACCCAATAATGGAATATTTCAGTCAAAAATTACAATTCTGTCCTAATTTAGTCGTCTTTGTGTCATGTCAAAGCTATATGACTTACTTTCTTCCTAGAACACATAAGAAAAATTGAAAGACTGTGCTTGCTGTTGTTTTCCATACATTTACAATGAATGGGTACTGAAATGTTCAAGCTTAAAAAATGATGCTTAAGCACCATAAAAGTAGTCCATACAACTGATGTACTATATTCCAAGTTTTCTGAAGCATACAGTAGTTTTGTGTGAGAAACAGACCAAAATCTAAGTGGTTATTCACTGAAAATCTTAACATCTGCCCAAGCTCACATTATCTTGTTTAGAAATGTCACATTTTTTTATTTGTATTTTATTAAAGGAGTATTCTGGGTTCAATAGAAGTTAAGCTCAATCAACAGCATTTGTGGTATAAAGTTGTTTACCACAAAAAAAAAAAAAAAAAAAAAAAAACTTTCGATTTGTCCCTCCTTTTCTTTAAAAAAATAAAAATGAGGTTTCAGTTATGCACTTACAATGGAAGTCAATGGGGACCATTTTTGGAGGGTTTAAAGGCAGAAATGTGCAGCTTATATTTTTATAAAATAATTTACATTAATTCTTCTGTTAAAACTTGTGTATTATTAGACCTGTAAGGTTGTTAAAATTGTTGCTGTTGTTGTTATTTTATGGTTGTTTTAGGGTTAATGCTGTTACGTTGTCATGGCAATGAAGTTGTATAATTGGATATAACTTTACACAGAAAAGGTTCATAAGCGATTCTATCACACTAAAATCATGTTAACACACATATTGTTTACATCTTGTGTCTATACCTTTGAAACAGTGAGTATTTTTACTTTTACGGATTGACCCCATTCACTTCCATTGTAAGTGGCTCATTGTAACCTAGATTTTTGCTTTTTTTAAAGAAAAGTAGGGACGAGTTGAAATGAACTTTTGAGGTAATCAACATTAAGCCACAAATGCTGATGACTGAGCTTAACTTGTATTGAACCCAGAATATTACTGTAATGTTTAGTTCAAAGAAAAAATTGATCTGATTCACAGAACCACTGTAAATGGTTCATTCACAAATCGGACAGACATGGTTCTCAAGCTCAACTTAGTGAAAAGTGATTAACAACTTACATTTTTGTCAGTTTCTCACACAAATCTATCGTATGGCTTCTAATGACTTGAAATATAATGCAGTTGAATGGTCCACATTTATGATACATTTATTGTGCATTTGTGTCTTTTTGAAGCTTGAAAACTTTCCCCATTTATTGTAATTGCATGGAAAATAGTGGCCAGCGTAGTCTTCAGAATTTTGCCTCAGTAACTCAAGCAAGTTTGTAACGACATGAGGATGAAGGGGCAGTCATAATACACTTTGTGCTCCATTCATTCCCATTCAAATGTAGCCGAATGCTGGGGACCGGAAACACAAGTTCCTGCAAAGAAATTGCAGATTCCACAGCATACAAAAGTTCAAGTTTGGTGAACTCTGACCTGCGAATCCGAATGACGAGAACACATGTAAGCAACAGAAGATGGAAATGTTACACATTAACCACTTGGATCAATTCAAAGGATACAAATCTTAAAACTGCATGTTTTTATTGTTGCAGGAAAGTGAGTAGACAGAACATTTTAACATTTTGAATAAAATTGTATTTATTTATTGTGTGATTTATTATTTATTAAAACCAGAAGCCATCGCACTTGACATCATATACTGGTCTGTTAAGGGGCCCAAAATAATTTTGCATGCTCAAAGTCTTCTGTGAACTCCTTCACAATGGCTTGATTCCTTTAAGATCACTTGTGATTGTCTTAAAGTATTCTGCCAACTTTTCATATCTTTTATAGTTATGTTTTTCAAACAAATGGTCTAATGCATTATATTTCTTTAATATAAAGATTCATTATGAGGATCAATCCTGATAACAGCAAGTGCTCCTAAAAGTTCCAGAAGTGGGAAGATGGTGCAAAGGAAGAACTCTGGCCTGAACCCTTATGTTGCCTCCTTCATCAAACAGTTTGTGGATTTCAACTGTCAAAATTATTAATCTACTAAAAGAAAAAAACAAAATATAACAAAACAAAAAATAAAACATTGTGCTCAGGAGAGTTTATATGAGTTTATAAGTTCTTAAGATTTTTGAGTTTTTATGATCAAAATTGTTCATAAATAAAAATTAAAAAAAAAAATAAGAAAAAAAAATACAATAAAATGTAAGTCTTATATGATGTTGAAATATATTGCAAGTTTGAACAAAATGAGTTCTAAAATGTAAAAAATATATTTACGATGCAAAGAACTCTGGCCGTCATTACAGATTATGTAAGTTTCATCCAGCAATTCTATTAAAGAAATAATTTACCATGAAGTTAAAATTGTCATAATTTACTCACCTTCATGTAACTCCAAACCCCTATGACTTTTTTTCTAACACAAAAAGAGATCTCTGAGACCCTCATACAGTACTGTGGTAGTGGTAGATTCATTTTCAAACTTCAAAAAGGATGCAAAAGTATCATAAAAGTAGTCCAATCATCTTGTGTGTCATATTCCAAGTCTTTTCAAGTCAGTTTCATGTTCCTTCAAGATGCTTCATATTCCCTCATATTCCTAAGATTGGGAATATGGCACACAAGGTGCATGGACTACTTTTATGATACATTTGTATTCTTTTTGAAGCTTCACTATCATTATCCTCTGTATTGAAGGGAGCGAGATTCCACTAAACATCACTTTTTGCATTCAAGAAAGAAAACAGTACAGGTTTGGAATTACATGAGGGTCAGAAAATATTGACAATTTTAATGTTCAAAAAGAGAGTGTGTTGTGCTTGGTTATACAGATTTTATATAACTATTTTACATTTATATAATTATAAGTTAAAAGAGCTGTATAAAGAATGTTTTTTAAATTAATGATGACTTTTGTTCAAGTTAAAAATGAATCAATCTTACTCAAGGTAAAAAATGTATTGTAAGGATTACAATGCTTACATGTCTGTTTCATTATTGAACAATTAAAAAAAATGAATTTATACTGTGTTGTCATTGTTGTTTATTCACTAGCATTTTTTAAAATGTGTATATATTGTTTTATAGTACATAGCTGGAGAAAGTGACCAGCCAATTACAGTAAATTTTACAGTATATTTATTGTATTGAAGTACATTACTGGAGAAAAGACCATACAATTACTGTACATTTACCAGTAAAAATGATATTATACTGTAAATTAATTTACAGTAAGATAAATGGTAATGTAAATATCAATACAGTATTGTTACTGTAATTTCAAATTAGGAAATCAGGAATTAGGAATTTTTTTTTTACAGTGTATGCCTTCAAAAGTGATATGATAGGTGTGGGTGAGAAACAGATCAGTATATAAATACTTTTTACTGTCAGTATCCACATTCACTTTCACATTCTTCTTCTTTTGTTTTTGGCTATTTGCATTCTTCATGCAGATCGCCACCTACTGGGCAGGGATAATTTATAGTAAAAAAGGACTTAAATATTGATCTGTTTCACACTCACAGCTATCATATTGCTTCTGAAGAAATGGATTTAATCATTGGAGTCATTTGGATTACTTTAATGAACTGATTTTATGTGCATGTTGGAGCTTCAAAATTAAATATTCTTATACAAATCTTCATTTGTGTTCTGCAGAAGAAAAAAAAATCATACACATCTGGGATGGCATGAGGGCGAGGAAATGATGAGAGAATTTTCATTTTTGGGTGAACTATCCCTATAATGTAGTACTACTCATTTGTTCTGCACTTAATTCTGCATACTGAAAGCTATTAATAATGGAACAGTATTATAAAGTGCTACCCAATTTTCCAATCAAATTTAATTACTGTATATATCATATCATATTATAATGTCGATTGGGTTGATTCTTGTTTCAAAAAGTGGCCAGACAAAAACCAAAAAAAAAAAATACAACGATCAGCCACAACATTAAAACCAGCTGCCTAATATTGTGTAGGTCCCCCCCGTGCCGTCAAAACAGCGCCAACCCGCATCTCAGAATAGCATTCTGAAATTATATTCTTCTCACCACAGTTGTACAGAGCAGTTATCTGAGTGACCATAGACTTTGTCAGTTCGAACCAGTCTGGCCATTCTCTGTTGACCTCTCTCATCAACAAGGCATTTCTGTCCGCTGAACTGCTGCTCACAAGATGTTTTTTTTTTGTTTTTGTTTTTGGCACCATTCTGAGTAAATTTTAGAGACTGTTGTGCATGAAAATCCCAGGAAATCAACAATTACAGAAATACTCAAACCAGCCCATCTGGCACCAACAATCATTCATGCGATTACCTAATCAATCGTATAGTGCAGTGCAGTGCAGTGCATAAAATCATGCAGATACGGGTCAAGAGCTTGAGTTAATGTTCTCATCAACTATCAGAATGGGGAAAAAATGTGATCTCAGTGATTTGGACCGTGTCATGATTGTTGGTGCCAGGCGGGCTGGTTTGAGTATTTCTGTAACTGCTGAAATCCTGGGATTTTTACGCACAACAGTCTCTAGAATTTACTCCAAATGGTGCCAAAAAAAACTAAAAATAACATCCAGTGAGAGGCAGTTCTGTGGACGGAAATGCCTTGTTGATGAGAGAGGTCAACAGAGAATGGCCAGACTGGGCTGAGCTGACAAAGTCTACGGTAACTCAGATAACTGCTCTGCACAATTGTGGTGAGAAGAATAGCACCTCAGAATGCTATTCTGAGATGCGGGTTGGCGCTGTTTTGGCGGCACGAGGGGGGCCTACACAATATTAGGCAGGTGGTTTTAATGTTGTGGCTGATTGGTTTATGCTAACTCTTAAATTTTCCAATAAAAAATAATTACTGTATATATCATATTCAATATTCATATTCAATCAGTGCTTGTGCAACTCTCTTGATCCAAAACAAACACAATATTTGACTGCAGGCAGGACTACAAAGAATTGACAAGGATTTAATCAATAAAATAATATGGTTGGCCTTCAGTCTTGTCTTATTTGGTTGACTTTTAGTTTGTAAGATTGTAGAGGTAATATTCTGAAAATATTTTGCTTTTTTTTTTTTTTTTTTAACAATGTTTCTTTTAATTAACCTTATCAAAAGTACTATGGTGGTATTATGGTACAGTGATTATATTACATGGTAGTGCTATGGTACTTTGATATATACAATGGTACTGGATGAACCATATTAATTTACCATAGTTTTACTGAAATACTTTAAACAATGCCATGTTATTGCCATGGTGCATGAAGCATACATGATTTATCAAGCTACTGAAAAATGCTTACCAGAAACTAAGATTCAAAAAGCAACAGGGAAAGACAGCCACAAGATGATGTGAGAGAAAGAGGGTGAATAAACACACGGAAGCCGGCCCCATGGGCTACCTAAACACGTTCAGATCAGAAGCGGCCGCGCTGCCTGCTGCTACAGTGATTAGCTCCTCCATCTGGCAGCGCTGCATCTGGCCTGGGCAGGCAGGCAGGACGGCCAGGCAGTCAGCCCAGAGCAGCCATGAGATGGATCTCAGTGCTGGAGGTCTTTCTTGCACATTGGCAAAGTGACAGGAGGGAGTTTTCAGCCTCAGTCCTGATGGAGCAGAAGTTCTGACTAATCAGAGATGTCATGCGAAGTTGAACTTTTCCCAGATAATGGAAAACAGTGCCAGACTAACATGAGATCTGGAATGAAACATGAGAAAAGGTTTGTTCATTGTACAGAGGACTGATGTGCTGAGAAGCTGAGAGCGGCAGTTTGAAAGTCTGAAAGCATCAATTGGACTATTTTGCTACCATTGCTTTTGAACATTTTCATCCTTTTACCTGTAAAAGGGCAGTGAAGCTGCGTAACTGTTAATTTAAAAATGTAAATTACATGTTTACCTTATTTTTCTCACTTGTGACATTGTGATGCTCTCCTGCTCCATTTTCGATTGCAATAGTCTCAACACACCTCTGAGCATAGGGATGTTAATTATTAATCGATAATCGATTAATTGTCATTAATAATTTTATTGAATAAGCTTATCGATTAGCAATTAATTAATTTCAGAACAAATGTGTGCAGTAATCATGCCAGCAGACATTGATAAGTCTGTCTACACAGTCCTCTGCCGCTAGAGGGTGCACTGCTTTCACACTGCTTGTCAGAATCACAGAAGAAGAACCACTCAGTCGCACAGATGAAGATGAAGTGGGCTCAATGTAATCAGTGTTGGAGCGTCTCTCAATAAATAAAAATGTTCTGCATACACCATGATATTGTGTTGAAGTACAACATTAAAACAAGCATTGCTGATCTGCCCGTCTCCTTGTCCAAATTCCAAAGGTCCAAAATATCCCACAATCAGCAACATGAAGTTTTAATTAACTCAGATATGTATCTTAAGTTATTATTAACAGAAATGTAATTAACAGTAATTAACAGTAATTAAGCAATTCACAAATTCATACTAAACATAGCCTAAATGTATTAAAATTCATTTTGTACATCACTTTGAGATACATTAGTTGTATTAGAAATGTGCTTTATAAATAAAGTGTGACCTTGACCTTTTAAGATGGAAATGCCAATACTTGCATTTATTTAGTGCATTGATATAAATTATATTTAAACAGTATGCTACATGTACATATTGTTTTGAGTCCTCCACGTGCGTTTTACGGCATTAACATTTACGATTATTCGGTTAATTAAACGCTCATTTCCATGACAATCGATTATGGAAATGTCTGAAAATTGACATGCCTATCTGAGTGTGTGCATATTTTTGAAGGGTGGGATTTTGGAAAGGGGGGTGTGTCTAGTTCAGCAGCGGTGAAGTCTAGTGGAAGTTCCAGAACGGCTAACATTGCTATCAGCTTACAGCACCTTTAAACTGGACAATAACTGTCCACTTAGGGGGCTTTCACACTGGGCACGTTTGCTGCAGTCTGATTCCGAGTGCAATTGTTCTCGGTGACCCCCGCAGCATTGGTCTGGTTTCACACTCACTTGATTCTATCGAACCCCGGTCCATTTGCGTTCATCTTACGTCATCACAAACACGCATGGAGAACACAATGCGACTCATCATACTTTTATTTTTTTTTGTTATTTTGGTGCCATTATGCACAGCAGAGTGAACGACAACTGCGTATATGTGCGCTTCATGGTGTAACTCATCAGATGTCCAGGGGAAGGCGGCTTGCTGCTGCTCGCAAACAGCGACAGCTGATTGCAAGGAATTCATTTGCATCTTTGTTTACACTGCACGCTTACTCATGCTCATGTCCAAGGTGAAGTTATCGCCACTGTCATCTCCTATTATACCCTATATTTATAACCTATAATAGTATTTATATATAATATTTATAAGGTGTATCAATAGAAAGATAGATGTCGTCATCGGCTAAAACGCATGCGCAGGTTACTTTACTTCCTGAACGAATGCGCACCCAAGTCTGAGTTGCTTTCACATTAATGCAAATCACACTACATTTCCATTGCAACCAAACTCAGACCACCTCCTACAGGTAGTCTCGGGTTCGGTACCGTGGTGAGCTCCCCAGTCCGCATGACAGCTTTCACATTACCAATTTTTCATGTGAACCGTGCTCTGTTTCGAACTAAACTGCCAGTGTGTAAGCACCCTTAAGCATGAAGAGCTATCTGAATCACATGGAAAGTGACCAGTCACAGTTAATTATTTTATTGCCCGCCGTTTAGTGGATACATATTAGTTCTACTCATGAATATCCAAGTAACTTGCTACTAAGTACCTCAAACAAAAATCCTCATATCTTCAAAATAATTGATGTGACTAACCTGAGAAACTTTGGCAAATCCAGCAGTTATTTCATCCTTAAAAAAATGCTTGTTGTATTAACCTGGAACCTTGTGAATACGACTGATAGAAAAGTCCTGTGTGCTTTTACTCTCAGAAGATGCATCAAAAAGCCAAACAGACTGGCGCTTATTAGTGATGGAAAGATCGGATCATTTTACTGACTTGGATCTTTGAGTCTCGTTCAGCAAAATTAACGAATCTTTATTCAAGTCATTTCGTTCATTTGAGCAGAATAAAATAAAAATGTTACATTTTCAATAGCCAAATCCCCCCCAACAAGTCTACTTACGCAAACTTTGATTATAGTCCCAATAACGAAAAAATTATAATGCAGTCAAGGAAAAATTATGAGAAACAGAACGATTAGTTCACCTCTGGATTGAATCTTCTTGTCCGAGTCATTCGTTCTTTTGTCACGTGACAGCCATATACGCTATGCATTGCTCACACAGGAAACAGAAATGATTAGTTCACCTCTCGAGTTATTTGGTCCGAGTCGTTCGTTCTTTTGTCACGTGACAGCTGTTCAACTCAAAAGAGTTGAAAGGTGAACTAATCATTTCTGTTTCCTGTACAGCGCCTATGTGGTTTACACGTAACAAACGAATGGAGGTTGCGCAATGCGCATGCGCGGCCAACACAAAATGAACGAATCACTCTCTGAGACTACTCTTTCTTCTGGGTCACATAAAAGATTCGTTCATGAACGACCCATTACTAGCGCTTATTAGATCGAGAAAGTGTTTTCCAGTTTTGCATGGAATTAATTATTATGTAAAATGGAGTGGACAATGCATTGTGGAATATGTTTTGCAATGCTATGAATCAAGCCTCAAGCCAACCATAGATATGTTGCTAAGTAATGACAAATTCATGCAAACAATATATTGATGAAATGCATGAGATGCAATAACTTCAGGTGTGAAATAAAAAAGCTGTTTTCTCCCACCTCCTTAATGCAATGCATGAGGACAGAGAAACTAATGTGCAGTGCTGTATCACATCACTGCTTCTTGGAAGCAGAATGCCACAGCATGATTTTGAGAGAGACATTTTACCATGAATGCATTATGCCAACAGCATACCTCAAGGGAAATTTCTTTGATTTCATCTACTGATGATTTCGGACTACAGATCTGGTCAAAACTACACAAGACATCTCTATTTGTTACATGGTAACAGAAACAAATTTTCATCAAGCAAGATGACATGAAATGACAAGAAGACATTTCATTTCTTGAAGGGGCAAACAAAATGTTGGCATTTCTTTTCATACTTTTAATACTTTGTTTTGAAGTCACTAAGATTCTATTTGTTGCCTTCATTCACTTTTGGTCACTTACGCTGTGTTGTGCATTACAACATTGTATCTTTGTCTCTCTATTTCTCTCTCTCTCTCTCTCTCTCTCTCTCTCTCTCTACACACACACACACACACACACACACACACACATGAGAGTACACACACGTTCACAGATAAAACATTCTCTTGGAGAGTGAACACGAGAGAAAGAAAAATTACGTGCAGTAATCACACTGAAGCATTACCAGTCATTACTCAGTGCTGTCACTGGGGGAGGAGAAATAAGTGTGCCGGCTTGTCTTTTCCTCTCGCCTCGCCTCCATCGATGCCTGCAGTAGCGCTCCACTAGAGTGAATCCAGCATAGGACGCCTCCTCTCCACTGTCAAAGACATACAGGCAGACAAACACTATTTTCTTTAACATGCTCAAATTTTTTCATCTAACACAAACAAAGACAGACATACTGATCTCTCAGTAAATGTATGTGTGTGTCGGATCAGGGCTGGCAAGTGGTTTTACGTCCAGAAGTGGAATAGGACTATTCAGACCTCACTTACTTACTATGTGACCTTGGGATACCATGACTGTGTAAGGCCATAAATGAAGAATTGAAGGTTACAGTATGTGTTCAGCACTGTAAGTAGTAGTCATTTAGTAGATGCTTTTATCCAAAGCGACTTACAGTACACCTATGAAGTGCTTCGCTCAAGGGCACAACTGTGAAAGCTCATGGCTTGCACATTATGGGGCTCAAACAAGCAACCATCTGGTTACTAACCATGAGCTTTAGCTACTATGCTCGTGTAGTATAGTTTTATATTTTCTCTACTTGCTAAATTCTTTAAAAAACGTAACCGAAAACACAAACAAAGTCTCATTCAATTGTTCTGGAGTAAAATCATTATTTGTAATGCTGATAACTGGTTAATAATCGTTTTATTTTTTAAAGAGATATATATATATATATATATATATATATATATATATATATATATATATATATATATATATATATATATATTTTTTTTTTTTTTTTTCATGAAACCAAAGACCAAAGGGTTTATCACAGTAAATTTTAAGAATTACACCATTCATGTTGCATGAACGAAACAAGGCTTCTCACTTTTCATTAGAACTTGATAAGCATGCGCTTTGATTCTGAAGGAAACCGCTGGTTTAAAAGCCAATGTTTAAAAAAAAATAAAAAAAAAAATAAAAAAAATTATCCGGCCCACAAAAGGTGACATTAAGACCAACACACTGCGTGGGTGCGTGCATGCAGGAAAGAGAGATTTAAGCATTAATTAATTTTAGATGGCCAGATGTACAGTATATTTTTAATATTTGAATTATTTTGGAGTATATATTTCATATTAAGAATACATTTATTGGGGGCCTGGGTAGCTCAGCGAGTATTGATGCTGACTACAACTCCTGTAGTCGCGAGTTTGAATCCAGGGTGTGCTGAGTGACTCCAGCCAGGTCTCCTAAGCAACCAAATTGACCCGGTTGCTAGGGAGGGTAGAGTCACATGGGGTAACCTCCTCGTGGTCGCGATCAGTGGTTCTCGCTCTCAATGGAGCGCGTGGTAAGTTGTGCGTGGATCGCGGAGAATAGCATGAGCCTCCATATGCAGAGTCTCCGCGGTGTCATGCACAACGAGCCATGTGTTAAAATGCGCGGATTGACTGTCTTAGAAGCGGAAGCAACTGAGACTTGTCCTCCGCCACCCAGATTGAGGTGAGTAACCGCGCCACCATGAGGACCTACTAAGTAGTGGGAATTGGGCATTCCAAATTGGGGAGAAAAGGGGATAAAAATACATTTATTGAAAATATATAATTTTATAAAGGCAACGGTATACTATGCTTTCTATGCTGAAAATTCCCCCACATATGAAAAACTGTAATGGCTTATTTTGGGTAAGGCAATTCCCTTATTTTAAGCTTGTTTTTACAGACATTGGGCCTCATTTATAAAGACATTTGTAAAATGACCTTAAATGTGAACATACAACAATTTCCTAAATGTTCCAACGAACAATTTAAAAAACGTCTGTTCACATGTAGAAATATTTCTAAATGCATTCCATTTTATAAGTCACAATTCATCTTAAAAACATATTCTTGCTAAACCTTCATTCCAAAAAGAGGTTTATGCTCTTTCACATATAAAATATTCATAGTCTACATGGCAATCGTGTTCCGTAAACTGTGTGTGTTCTTTTCCCGCTATTCTGCTCGCTTTTGCCATTGATTACACTGCATTTTAGTATTTTAGTCAAATTATTTGTTTTTATTTATGTCCTCAATAAGAGCAGACAAGAGGAAAAAGGATGAATTGATGAAAACATTTAGCCATATTTTACATTTGAGACTGTTGTGGTGCTTTCAACCATCTGTATATTGATTTAACTGTTTTAAGTGCTGTAAACTATAATCTCTCATTCTCATCTCTCCAAAATATGCTTGATATATAACATACCTTATATACATGCCTGTGATCTAGTAGGTCTCAAAATGAATTTATTATGGAATCGTGCATATCGAGCTATAAATACATATTCTGTTACAGTTGATATCTAAAATAAAGCATTTACAGCATACTTATTCTAAATATGACCACATTCTGATTCATATCTGAATATTCCTGTTCATATAATGCTCACTCATTTATTAATCAGTCAGTGTCTGACTTTTTGAACTTGCATCATTAAAAGTAAAATCAAGTCAGCGCACACTGGCACAAAAACATTCGTAAGCATTTTGGTCAGTTGACGTACAAATCTCGATTTGTTCCTCACTTTTGACGTAGGATCAAATCCATGGAATTTAGGATAAAATCTGATCATACGTATGTTTTATAAATGAGGCCCCAGGTCCTTTGTTTCTCTTTCTAGATCTGGCAACAATGCAACTGATAAATCACCCACATTTAGCACAGAGTACAGTTCTTTTATTTTGTTCTAACCGGTAACCTTTTGGAAAGGATGCTGCCGAATGACGGAACCGGAAAGGAAAAATACAGTTTCTGCTCAGAATGAAACCAAATGAAAAATATTTTGTTTTAGTCCCTACGCTCAGACAAACACATCCTTGTGTTACAAAAAAGCTAGACGCAGCACAACACATCCAACATAATGCAGGTGTCTTGAGACGAACTTTTAAAAGTTGACACTCTTTTCTGACCAGACACAGCATCTAAAAAAACATGGCACTCCTGTGATGGTCAAAACTGTGAGTCTAGAATAATGGAAAAGAGAGCAGATGGATGCAAAAATACATTCAGTGTGATTGGCCTTTATTACTTTCTCTCTTTCATGGAACAAAAAAGGTGAATTATGGAAGAATATCCTGGCTATTCTTTTCCGTATAATGAAAGTGAATGAGTACTAGGGCTGTCAAGCTCCAAAAAAAAAAAAAATATATAAAAAAAAATAAATAAATACATACATATATATATATATATATTAGGGCTGGGGAAAACAGTTCCACAAAACATTTTTTCTCTCTGAGAAGTTTTGTCTCTATAATTATTTACGTTTAGTCCTATAATGCACTGCTGCTACAGCCATCAAAGCAGTTTGTTCACTGTCGGACATCAAAATCCTCTGCTGTGATCAATGTTCCTGTTATTATGCATAATCCAAAAGATGTGTTTTGGAGAGTATTTGTCAGAGGTCATTCTGCAGATTCTGTCTGACACTGCTTTAATAAAAAGTTTAGCTGTAAAAAGGCTTATCAAACTGTTGGATGCCATAAGCTACATGTCGTGCCCCCGCAATATTTATAATCTAACAGCCAGGGTATTCATGCAGTGGTGGATAATTTTGCACATTTACCTGCCACTGTTGACAAGAAATGAAGCTAGACACAAAGACGCGTGCTTGAGGAGCAATGCAGCAATGCACGTCGGATTTGCTTTTTTGTTCAGAAGTTCATTTGCGCTTTGGCGCCAACACGCAGCGCGATTGTGTCTCGTGGAATGCGCAAATGGGGAGTTCTCCGTCAGTCATCTGGGAGCAGTTTGTAAGAATAGCGTATTTTTATGAGATCGCTGCATAGGTTCTCAGACCAGGGGACTAAAAAGTGGCCCTGGACTTTCTGGCCCAGTGCGGCCCACCAAACCCGGCCCGCAACACACCAGACCATAGCTCATTGATTTCATTTTCCGGCTCAATTTACATTTTTTGTGTTAAAAAAATACATTTCTACTGACTGCTAGTCATGACAATGGGCCCCACAGTGCAAAAATTTTCAAAAATTTTAAACATATAAAACCACTGTAAATGTGATGAGTGGATTTTAGAGATTTTAGAGAAAGCACTAAAATAATCACTTTATAGCTGTGACAAATAACATGTCCGAAAACTTTTTTTCCCAGCATACAGATGTTAGGTTAAAATGTACATGAAAGTACAAGGGAAAGTGTGTATTTTAGGTGCTGTGACAAGTCAGCATTTCTTCAAAGTTTGCAAAGATCTTAATCACCTTTCAACTTTTTTCTAGAAGTGCAAATAAACTACTACCTTATTTAATATGAAGTTGTGAAAACAACAATTATAATAATAATATAATAATAATAATATATTATATACTGTATATATATAAATTGCTATACAAGATCATAAAATGTTGTTTAAAATAGTTAGATAAAGAAAGTGTCACACAGCAGGACACTGATGACAATGCTTAAAATGTCATGGCAGTTACTCATATAACTGTGTAAATGTTAATTTAAAAAAATCAATGAAAACAAAGTTGGCCAGAATATGTAAATATATAAACAAATATAAATACATGTAAAACAAAATAAACTCTCTTCGATAGTGTCGCTGTCCTCCAACATAAGAACAATCAGCTCCCCACCCACAAACCTGCTAGCCTAACTGATTCGTTAGAAAAGGGGTGGAGGTAAAACAAACAAATGGAGTAGAACTTTGTAGATATTTTGCAGATTAATTGCTCACATTTTCACTCTATGTGAGTTTGTTGCGTCTTTATATCTGCAGTGTTTTAATTCCTTCCCCAGATTATTCTTGAGAAAAAGTGAAAAGCCCAATGCTTTGACAAGTGTTGTTTCTGCTTTCCTTTAAACAAAGTAAGCCTCAAAGACTCAAATAGCCACACAGTAACATTTTTCATGACTTATTTTCTGCATTTATATCAGACATGAGCATTATTCAGCAAGCTGCACCCTGTGGTACAAATAAATTATGCAAATGACTATGTACTGCTCATTGATTTACTGTTTACAAATTTTATATATGCTTCTCTTATTTTATTTGTTGAAACTTGCAGTTATTTGTCATTATGTGATAATTCAGAGCTCATTTTATACTTAATATGTTGTCTTTAGTTGTCACCATTATTGTGATTTGTATGTCAAATAATGAGTCCACGATATACGGAGTTCGTGCGCACATGCGGTAATGTGCTACGATGTAAATAAGATAAAAAGAAAAGTCATTGTATTGATTTTATCTTACAGAGATTTTTAATATTCGCTCGGTAATGGGGTCTGTGCAGGCATGTTGGAGCGTAGGGTGTCCAACTATATATTTTGAAAATAGGACTGATCATGCAAAAAAATAGTGTCTTTTATTTAAGGATAGTGATCATATGAAGCCATTTATTTTCACATAGTTGTTTGGCTCCTTTTTAAATCATAATGATAACAGAAATCACCCAAATGGCCCTGATCAAAAGTTTACATACCCTTGAATGTTTGGCCTTGTTACAGACACACAAGGTGACACACACAGGTTTAAATGGCAATTGAAGGTTAATTTCCCACACCTGTGACTTTTTAAATTGCAATTAGTGTATGTGTATAAATAGTCAATGAGTTTGTTAGCTCTCATGTGGATGCACTGAGCAGGCTAGATACTGAGCCATGGGGAGCAGAAGTGTCAAAAGACCTGCGTAACAAGGTAATGGAACTTTATAAAGATGGAAAAGGATATAAAAAGATATCCAAAGCCTTGAAAATGCCAGTCAGTACTGTTCAATCACTTATTAAAAGTGGAAAATTCGGGATCTCTTGATACCAAGCCAAGGTCAGGTAGACCAAGAAAGATTTCAGCCACAACTGCCAGAAGAATTATTCGGGATACAAAGAAAAACTCACAGGTAACCTCAGGAGAAATACAGGCTGCTCTGGAAAAAGATGGTGTGGTTGTTTCAAGGAGCATGTGATAATAAATGGATTCATATGATCACTATCCTTAAATAAAAGACTGTTTTTTTTTTTTTTTTTTTTGCATGATCAGTCATATTTTCAAAATCAATGCCAAAATTTCACAATTTCTGCCAGGGTATGCAAACTTTTGAGCACAACTGTATATAATATATATATACACACACACAGTATATATCTTAAAATCTTACAAACTGTCCAAAAAGTGACAGGAACATAGTGAGACAGTGAGACAAAGAGCAAAAAAAAAAAAAAAAAGATGAAAGAGAGAAGCCAGAATACCATGTAGATTGACTTCCCTAACTATCACTTGTCCCTACAAGAGAGCACAGAGCCTAATCCACAGAGATGGCTCGATATGTTCCTCCACATTGCCCCTGGACCTGCAGAATAAAGAGTGATCTCCCAGATTAAGGCTTATTGCAGTGGGGCCATAGCCCTTCAGTGAGAACAGAGGGAGACCAGGTGCGGGCGATTCAATGAGACAGTCTGTCTCATACGACAAACAGTGCCCACATTCCCTGCACCATTTAATTCAACTTCACAGTCACCTGAACACCAGACAAGACAACTGAGACTGGAAAAGACACCACTGTCTATTGTGGTTATGACAGAAATGGACCTGAAACGACACATTGGGTTACATCCTGTATTGGTTTTTCTAGTTTGTATGTGTATTTCTGACTCATTTAGGTCTAACTTTAGTACAAGCAACAAATGCTGTTCTAAAATACCAACACTGGAGCAAGTTATCATGGGTAATCTCAAAGGAACAGTGAGCCACAAAGAAGTTAGCCTAAACAGTACTGGCACTGACATCATTCATGGTACTCAATTTTTGTGAGTGTGCAAAGCGCAGTGCTATGTGCAATAACCGTGATAATCTTATACAATATTTGTGAGAGCGATAATTCTTTTTTCATTTTCATGCCTGCGCAAAGTGCAGTTGGGCTTGGGTGGGAGTGTTTGCGCTAACTGTGGGTGTATGCATGCAAAAATTATTATTATTATGTTTACATTTACAACTGCATTCATGATCTAATTTATATTGGTATTTTTCCACCTGTTGTCTTCGAGTGATTTTTAAGTCACTGCAAAAGGTGCCGGATAAAATGTTTGTATTTAGTATGATTTGTTTGACCATTTCATTATGTTGTATATATTTTTGCTTCGTTTGAAGTGTAATTTGAATGTAGAAATATTTTTGGTTAATTTTTTTTGTGTTTCAATTAATGAATTGAACTGTTCAAAATCGACCAGTAGAAGAGAAGTGTGTGCCGATGCAATCACTATTAATACTAGCCATGATTTGTGTGTCAGAAAATGAAAATGATTAATAATACTTACATTCCCTTTAATTTAATGGAGCATACATTAGGGCTGGGGGATATGTACAAAATATTTGATCGATAATCGCCTTAAAAATAATCACGAAATAAAGAGAACTAAACTTACAACACCTCTTGAGATGATTGGAGATCATTTGCAGCATTTTCATAGATTGACATTACTCTTGCAAACAGTTTTCAGACAAATGAAACAGAAAAAAAGAGTGAAAACTCTTTACATGCGCTAGTTCCATAAGACAGGCTCGTCATGCTGCATGCCTCTGAACAAAGAGCGAATCAGACACAAGCAATGACGGATTTTAATTCGTCTGTTCTTAAAAATATAATAAAGTGTGTTTTTTCAAGCACGTGTCTTTGTGACCAACAGCATTTCTTGTCTTGTGTCACTCCAAGACGTCTTACATGGTCGCCCACCTGTTGCGAGTAGATGAGCAAAATTACCTGTGCATGAAATACATTTGGAGAAGGAGCTTTTGAAATGGATTCAGCCTCGTCGCATTTTGCGGGTGGCGGGTGCTAGTTTCACACCCTAGGCTACTGTTTAATATATTTGCTGGCTGCCGAGATCCATGGTTTTGCCATTTCCCGATATTGTTGATTATCGTCTGTCAATTGAGTGTCGCAATTGGCATCGGGATCTTTATAAGATATCGTCGATATCCGATAACATCGTCATATCGCCCAGCCCCGCACTATAATAATTTCTGTAATTTTAATGGAAAAAGATTGTAAAAATGCTACAGAAAAAAAAAAAACCTTACTTGATTAACGAGTATTAACTGTAAAACATACAGTAATTTATATATATATATATATATATGTTTTTTTTTTTTTTTTTTTAAAGACAATACAGTAGTTTTACAATAAAATGTAAAAATTATATTTTTTAGATGAAAAAAGTATGATTTTCCTGTATAATTAATGGTAAAAATCTGAATCATCATGTGCTCTTCTGTCATTTTTACAGTGATTAACAATACCTTATCAATTAAATAGCAGCTTTTTACAGTTTCAGAATGTTAATATCAAGTCTATGACTTCTTTTACTGTAAATTTAACAGATTTACATGGTCATGTAAATTACAATAGTTTTAAACTGTAAAATGTACAGGTTGTTCTGTAAAGTTGTTTAAGTTTTTACAGTATTTTGTACATAATTATTCTGGCAACCACAGCTTACATATTTCTATTATTCTAATTCATTGCATACAGTCCATTTACACTACCAACTTCTTTTGAAAGTGATGTTTTTGTTCATATCGCTGGTGCTTGACAGAAAATGGACTATATAATAGGACACAGATGCTGCAATAACCGGAAAAAGAACCTCCAAATGAAATTGCGCTTGACCCCACCCATAAGTGCATTGCATGCTCAATTTCGTCAAACCAGCTTGACCCTAAACTTAGAGCATGCTAGCACAAAAATACCAAAACATGGCCATGCCCACTGACTTTGCACTTATCACTTATGGCATAGTGCTGAGCTTAGCACTAGTGTTTTTAAAATAGGACCCATGGACTGTCAGGTGCATATTGCCCACAAAATGTCAAGAGCTGGTGAAAAGCACTTTTTCCAATCAAATTGGCTGGGTGCTGTGCAACTTCTTCGAAGTCAGGGTGCACAGGTTTTATCTGTCTGGAAACCAAACTTTGTTTACTAGTTACAAAACTACTACAAAGTCAATATAACATGGTCCTGATTTTAAATCCTTACTGCAGATTTCCTAATTTGTGGTGTTAAAGCTTTTGTCTACCAAATCAAAGTCATTTGGTGTAACCAACAGTACATCTAGGTTGCCATTTTGTTGTCATGTGAGGAAAAACTGCAATAAAAACAATACATAAAAAAAGCAATTTCTTGTCATTTTTATTATCAGACGGCACATTTTGATTAGGTCATATGGTGTAATGCAGTGAAAACTTCTGGATATTTGATATAGACTCTAAGGCTTTGTTCACACAGTCAGTGTTTGGGACAACCAAATTTACTTGCAGGTGTGAGTCTTGAAATGTCCCGTTCATACAACAGCATACAGTAGCAGTTCAATAGTCTGTATGAATGAACAACCAAAGTCACTACCGTATTCTAACAGCTGTAACCATAGTGAGAGTGACTAAAAGATGGCGACATCTATAACACCAGTGTGTTTTACACAACTGATGCCGCTTTATTAAATAAATGAGTCCAATCGAGGCGCGAGTCCATCCATAAGATCATAATTAATCAACAGTGGCTTTGAATACTTTTTAATCGCGTGCAGAGCGCAGCTTTTGTGTTGCACAACGGCTGAATCTTCGGGTGACACGCAGCTCATTTCTCCGTTTCTGTCAGTTAATGAAACCCCACATAAAACACACGAGACACATGCGTGTACAGTGCAGTGTGTCTCTCACTGTACATGACGTAACTAACAACTAGTTGTCCAGTATGGTTCTGCTCACACAGCACAGGTTTGCCAAGAATGCGGTTGTGAGACCTGAAAATTTGCAGGTGTCAGTTCGGTTATATAATACAGTTGTCACACCCGTAAATAACGTAACTGTATTAAGCGCTCAAAACAAGTCTGACAACCATATTCTGCTGCTGTGTGAACGTGGCCTAATATTGTGGACAACTTCATGCATTCAAGCTGCAAGGATGGGATTTTAATACCTTTTAAATGATGGTTACACAGCATGACATTTTTAAAGTACTTAAATCTTTTTTTTTTTTTTTTTAAATGCTAAAAATGTTTTTCAAAAATGTATTTCTATGAACTTGATACATGTGTTTTAAACTAGATTTTTTTTTTTTTTTTCTGTCTCTCTCTTTTTATTACTTTGGACATTCTTATTTGTCAATGACCTCTTTTATGGTGCTTTTTTTTTTCTTTCTTTCTTTATAATTTTTAAAGCTTGAAAGCTCCAATCCCCATTCATTGTTACTGCATGGAAAAGAGCTATCAACTGATTCTTCAGTCTTTTTCATTTTGTGTTCCTCGGGAGAAAGTCAGGTTCGGAATGACATCAAGGTGTTGCAATGATGACAGAATTTTCATTTTTGGCTGAACTAGGACTAGGTAAAAATAATTATTTTCTGATGCACTGCGAACTTCATTTGAATGATCTTGATATCAATTCTTAAATTCCAAGATCAATCTTGTACTCTATGTGCAACCCTCCACTAAAATGAGAGGAAATCACTCCTATTTGCAACCAAATTTGGCGCTATGCAACTAAAATGTCTATGATTATCCACTGGCTGCAGTGGTTTAGATTTCACTCACCAGTGATTGTGTGGTATTGTGGGGAAGAAGTTCAGCACAGTGTTGAGAATAAAAGTTTAGTTTGACTCATTCCATGTGAATGTCTAAAGATGAAATCCAAGTCCCATTTGTCATTGAATAATGTCTTTTTTTAATACACTTTCTGTTCTTTATTGTTCTAAGCCATTTGAGTCTTCGCTCTTTAATATGCACTCATTTATTGATGCTCTTTACAGAACAGCCTGTTTTCTTAAAGAGACAGAACTGGTTTTCAGCACGTGCTCAACAAATAAATTTTAATGCTTGTGTAGTGTGAGGTGAATGACGTAGTTAACGTATGTCCATCATGTGTTTAGGCCGGGCCTATGAAAGGTGAGGCAGGGGGTATTTAAACGGGGTGCGTACGCCGTATGTTGTACGACTGTTTGTAAGACCCGCCCTGTTCCTTTGTTTGACTTGACGTGCTGCAAGAGATAGGTATGTGTTGGCAAAGCGTTTTGTTTGTTGCTTTGAGCTTCGGCTCAAATTAATGCTGCCTTTTGCTTCTAGCGTTGCATATGGGGAGTTTTTGTGTGAGTGAGGACCATTAAATGCCGAGTAGATTGAGGTTGGCTGGTTATTCATTTCAGGTAAGTGGCGCACATGTTAATTGAAAGTTTTCGGTGAGTGGGTGTTTATGATGTGTGTGTGTGTGTGTGTGTTAAAGTATTTTGTGGCATCGGCGTACCACTTGTGGATACCTAATGTGAGGGAATCTCCTTTATTTTCGTCCAAGCATTAATTGCCGGGACAATAATCCAGCGCAACGTGATCCGATAAGTTTGCTGTTCTGGACAGCGCTGTTCGCTTCGCTCCTGGGTGTTCATTTTCGTTGCTCGGTCCCGCCAGTGCTTTGTTCTGCAGCTGCTCTGTTTTTTTTTTGTTTTTTTTTTTTTGTTAACTTGTGATATTTTTGGTTTGTCTTGTTTGTTTGTGTGAAAGTGGCATTGTGTTTTGTTATTTTGGGCTGTAGTTGTTGTGTTGTTAAATAGTTGATTTTATTTTGCTTTTCCTGTCAGGTGTATTCTGTTTGTTATTAATCCCACCGCACCATGGAGAAGGGAGTGAGGTGAGTTGTATCCCCTTCTCTCTAATCACTTAGTACACTGCTGTATATATAATTTGGTGTGCCTGCTCCCTTTATCCAACTTGTTTGAGGGATTTGGACAACCTCCGCTTAGTGATGTATTAGATTGAGTTTATTATTTTCTGATGTTTTTTTTTTGTATGTGTAGCAAAGGCTAGGCCTTTGAGTATTCTGTATTTGTGTTGAACTGAATATGTATGTTTTGTGTCGTAAGAGTATTAGTGTGTATGATTCATTCGTTTTTGTTTTATATACAGGAGCTAAGGGCCAATGGAGTGGGTGTCCTGGTGTCGGGGTGCCTATTCACCGAGTGTTGTGACCTTACCTGGTGGGGTGAGTGGTGTGTGGTGGGGTTGTGAGTACTGAGTGTGTACTTTCTTGGCCACCTCCCAACAGAGGGCCTCTTGTAAGTGTCCCTCAGCCCTGTACAGTTGTGTTTGTATTAGAGGCGTTATTGTTATTCATTGGTCAGCCTTACTGTGTATTTGTTTTGTGTGAATGATTTCCCCTTTTGATTGTTTTTTTTTTATTTTATTTTTTTTTATAGTGTTTCGTTGAATGCCCAAAAATGTGTATGAGTCTCGTGAATTAACCCTTCATTTCGATGTGTGAATTATTTTCTTTTCTTTTTTTCTTGTATGGTGTTTGTTAATATTTGTATTTGTATTTGTATTTTTATTTTTTATTTTTATCTTTGTGGCCATTGTATTGTGTTTTTTGTGTTTATATTATTACTTCTTGTGTTAGTTATTTTGCTTTATTGCCAATGCATTATTTTGGGTTGGGTCTTTCCATTTGATTGGATAGATTTAAAGTGCTCTTAATTGTCAATAAAAGTGTATATTGTTTTATGGGAACCCATGCCTCAGACCATCTCTATATACTGATAATGAACTTGTGTGCTTTCGATTGGGTAGAAGCCTGTGACTTACAGTGAGTTCCCGGGGTGTATATCTCTGGGTGGCATATTCATCGTAGGAAACATGTTTTCTAGTCTAGTTTTATATTCTCTGCCCATCAGATCGCTACGGCGGCCACACTTGCAAATAGTAAAAATGATGCAAGTAAACAATAAATATGTAACAAAATATAATATATATGCAGTATAATACACTGGTGGCCAAAAGTTTGGAATAATGTACAGATTTTGCTCTTATGGAAAGAAATTGGTACTTTTATTCACCAAAGTGGCATTCAGCTGATCACAATGTATAGTCAGGACATTAATAATGTGAAAAAGTACTATTACAATTTGAAAAAAAAAAAAAAAAAAAATCAGAACTTCTTAAATGAAAGAATGAGTTCTCATCACAAAATCCTCCATGTGCAGCAATGACAGCTTTGCGGATCCTTTAGCTGTCAGTTTGTCCAGATACTCAGGTGACATTTCACCCCATGCTTCCTGTAGCACTTGCCATAGATGTGGCTGTCTTGTCGGGCACTTCTCACACACCTTACAGTCTTGCTGATCCCACAAATGCTACATGGGGTTAAGATCCATAACACTCTTTTCCAATTATCTGTTGTCCAATGTCTGTGTTTCTTTGCCTACTCTAAAAAAAAAAAAAATGTTTTTCTGTTTCAAAAGGAACAATTCTTCCCATAAGGCATGCACCCCTGAGTCTTCTCTTAACTGTTGTACATGAAACTGGTGTTGAGTGGGTACATTCAATGAAGCTGTCAGCTGAGGACATGTGAGGCGTCTATTTCTCAAACTAGAGACTCTGATGTACTTATCCTCTTGTTTAGTTGTACATCTGGCCTTCCACATCTCTTTCTGTCCTTGTTAGAGCCAGTTGTCCTTTGTCTTTGAAGACTGTAGTGTACACCTTTGTATGAAATCTGTTTTGGCAATTTCAAACATTGTATAGCCTTCATTCCTCAAAACAATGATTGACTGATGGGTTTCTAGAGAAAGCTGTTTCTTTTTTGACATTTTTGACCCAATATTGACCTTAAGACATGCCGGTCTATTGCATACGGTGGCAACTCAAAAACAAATACAAAGACAATGTTAAGCTTCATTTAATGAACCAAATAGCTTTCAGCTGTGTTTGATATAATGACAAGTGATTTTCTAGTATCAGTTTAGCAATTTAGCATGATTACTCAAGGATAAGGTGTTGGAGTGATGGCTGCTGAAATGGGGCCTGTCTAGATTTGATCAAATGACTTTTTTCAAATAGTGATGGTGCTGTTTTTTACAGCAGTAATGTCCTAACTATACTTTGTGATCAGTTTAATGCCACTTTGGAGAATTAAAGTACCACTTTCCTTCCGAAAGAGCAAAATCTGTACATTATTCCAAACTTTTGGCTGCCAGTGTATATTTTTGATGGAATACATGGATTTGTTCATTAATGTGATCAAAATTATGAGAAACTAATAAAATATAATTAGTTAAATTAATATTTCCGTAATGTACCTAGGTAGAAGGTATAATTAACAGCATTATTTGGGAGCGATGCAAGTAAAGTGGACATTATAAGTGAAATATACCTATATGAATCTATATCAAAATTAATCAAAATCAGAATCACATTGTATCGAAAGCTTGTCAATCAGAATCAGAAATCATGAAATCTGTATCAATATCCAGCCATAGGCTGAACTATTCATTGATTTGTGTCAATGTCTTTGTTGTTCATTTTTGTTTCAGGCTTATAACCATGTTTTTTTTTTTTTTTTTTTTTTTTTCATTATCTCGTCTTCCACACATTTGAAAGTGTCTCTATGAATCACCAGGAACCTTTCAGAAAGCCCAGAACATCAAATGCCTCAAAGAGAGGTACAAAGCATTTTAGGATTTTGATCTGCCCCCAGGAGAGTTGCTCCAAGTTCAAAGTTTCTTGCACTGTACCAACCCTGAGGTGTAAGTAGTTGCCCCCAGGGCAGAGATTGTGTAAGCCCTCAAAGACGGGAGACAAGAAGAACATGAGCTCAAATCAGTACCACGCTGCTTTAGAGAGACTGGGCATAAAAAAAATAATAAAATAAAAAAAAGGAAAATTTGATTCAGAGAGAAAGATCAAGAGCATCTTCCATAACCTGCTCTCTTTGATCATTGGCAAACAAAATAAATGACAAGGCTCTATTATATTCTATATGAAGACCATACATATACTATGTAAATACAGTATGTTCCAGGGTAGTTACAGTACATCTGTCAGTGAGCTTTTGTGTTTCTAATACCATACCTGTTGAAAAGTGCTCAACCAGCCTTATCAGGACATGATGGTTGACTAGCATTTTTCTGCTGGTAAACAACATTGCTACCCTGGTCCTACGGCTAGACCAGCACCAAACCGGCATAAAGCAGCTTGGACTTGGATATAAACACATGCTGATCTAAGCTGGCATTTTCAACAGGGATAGGAAAACATGTTTTTTAGCTGGCCATCTCATGTCACTGGAATATCCTTTGCTACTAAAGTTATCTGTAGTGGTTTTAGTTCCTCATTACGAGCAATTCAATGACGCTAAATTGCCAGAACATGCATTAAATCTGTGTCTCTCAATGCGTCCAGCTGTCTCTGTTGTTATGGTGAGCGTGTTTGAAAAGAGCAATAAAGTGGTTTGCCTGGAGGCAAAGTGGCCAGGTTTGGGCCGGGCAGCACTCCAAGTGGACTGTGTTTGTAAATGCAGGCCCCTTTTTTGTCTCAGAGTGTTCTAACTAAGTGGAAGTTCATGCCGGGTTTACTTTATTGAGGAGGGGCGTGGAGTCCTTGCTCATCTGTATTCTGCAGCAGTGGGGTGCATGGGAGTAACTGACCTGGCAGTCTCCCTCACCATCTGGACACAGTATAATATTCAAACATACTCAAGCTCAGTCCTTCCTCTAAACACTGGACTACCTGCATTGGTGGACTGGCTTTTGGTAGCTCTGAATTGGTGAATCTTGTGAATCACTATGGAAATCAAGCTAAGGCATAAAGGGTATTGAGTAGGTATGCAGAATATTGTATAATAGAGAAACTCTGAAACATTGTGCCTATAGGTTCTAATGAAACAATTACCTCTTTAAATATATCTGATTTATGAAAGATGACAGGCTGATTTAATCAGAAATGTTTAGTCTTGCTGAGAACCACCCAGTCATTATTTTTTGTCCTCTGTAGAAGCCATTTTGTTTTTTATATTTCTCTGAGACCATACATCCCACAGCTGTAAATCTTAGGGTCTCTTATAGTGGATACTAGGGGCATTTCAGTGATACCAAATGTTTTGGGGGTTGGCAGACAATGACATCCTGACATTGGTCTTTAAAATTGTCTGACATCACAATTAAGCACATTTTAAAATGAACATTAGGTGTATTATTTTGTATTTATTATTATTGTATAGATAAAAACTTCTGACTGTAAAGGGGGACTGTGGCCAGTATGCCAGCCTGTCATAATTAACAGCATTTTTTTTTAAATTGTTGTAAAGTTTAAATATATTGGACTGACTATAGATAACTGTGGCAACAGGGGCATGGTCAAGCATCCGTCCGGAGAGAGAGAAAGCAGTAAGGGTGCTTGCACCTGAACTAGATTATGTTTAACACCTGTTTCTAATTCCAGGGAGCATGGGGAGAGCGGCATATAAGCAGCCATGCCACCAGCAGAGAGAGAGAGAGTCTGGCACAAGGAAGGCCACGGTGCTCCTGAAGCTGCTACGTTTAATCTGTTATGTTTGTAAAGCTGATGTGTTAAGTTACTACGTGCCTGTGAAGCTAATGAGTTTAAGTCTACGTGCCAGTGAAGCTGACGAGTTTGTGAAGTTGTAAAGCATTGAAGTGGCCGATTACAAGTCCTACCTGAGCCTGGACAAACCTGCTTCCCTGTGTTCTCCTTCCCTTCTGTTTGTGAGCTGTGTTACAATAACTATTTGAACTCTGCAAATACTGACCACATTTATCCACCTTTTTCCTGACTTCTCCATGAGTGGCGCCATTGTGACGAGAGACTACCTTTCGGATGCTCCACACTTCCGCTTAGTTGTTGTTATCAGCTAGACTAACGTTACTGGTGATGGCGAGTAGCTAAGGGTCTGGATAATTATGCGATTTTATAGGGTGTTATAACAACTACAGGTGGCTTAAAGAGCACCTATTATGGTTTTTCAAATATTACCTTTCATGTAGTGTGTTATATAGCTGATTGTGAATGTAAAAAGGTCTGCAAAGTTTCAAAAAATCAAAGTGCACGACAAATGGAATTACTGACTCCCAAAATAAAGAACCGATTCTGAACACCTGAAATGAGTCGTTAGTAATTACAGACTTACTTCCTGTACTAACCTATGTAATTTGGTAACAAAAAACCCGCCTCTGGTCTTCATTGGCTGCTCGTGAACAGCTTTGACCCACCCTCAAACACTACACTAAGTGGTAGACCAACACAACAGACTGGGACATCTGACCAATCAGAGCAGAGTAGGCTCTCTGAAAGGAGTTTAGAATGAATCCTTTAGAACGGACCATTGAAGGAGTCGTTTTTGACACTGTGAAAAAAGGTAATGCTGCAATTTAAATTATGAGCAAATTAAAGTGTTTTTTGACATTTGGGTGCATGTAAATCTATTGTATGAGACCTTTAAAACAAAATTAGGCACGTTTAAAAACCATAATAGGTGCTCTTGAAAAATTACTGGAAAATGAATGTCACAACGAAAAGCCCCCCAAAAGCTGCCAATGCTGAAACATACCAAGTCGAACCAGGTGTAATAAGCAGAGGTTGTATTAAACTAATTCTCCGTCACTTGCCTTTTTTTTTTAAAACATTGACAGATAATTCCAAATACAGTCCATTATTTTGGAAGATAACAAAGATGAAAAACATTTAAACTAAGCCTTTGTTTTGTTAATAATCTTTAAAAAGTTCATATCTCATGTCGCGCTGTGAGAGTATGTGAATGAGGGAGAGACCAAGTTGTTCTCGGCAGAGTGTGTGAGAAGGTGGTACTTGTTAATGCAGAAATAATGCAAAGGTATGTGCCTCAAATCTGAGGATTTTATTATGACCATATGTCCTCTTTTCAGGGATGTTTACTCTCTTTTTCTAACCTTAAAAAGCAACCAGTAGGGATTTCTAGATTCCCTAAATGTCAGCGATTTAGTTTTCATATTGAACTGCTCAACAAAAAATGTAATTAAATCTAGCGCATCATATATGTGAATTATCTCACTCTCTCTGCATGCTGTATGTCTGTCTCTCTCACTTTCACACACACACACACACACACACACATACAAGGCATGTGCAGAGAGCGCTAGAGCCCAGTAACTTTACCATGTAAATGTGTGTGATTGTGTACTTATCTATTCAGAGACTGCCATCGAAACCGAATGTCCACACACGGCCTTTAGTGAGAAAGGGATTTACATTAATTAAACACAGACTGTTCACTCATTTTTGACTGTTGTTGATGATATTTCAGTGCTTGGTAATGGGAATAAGCTGCGAAGCAGAAGTCTGTAGCATCCGCATTGGAAGAACACGCTAAGAATAATGGGTAATTTCGCTGCCTGTGAAAAAGGTAGATAGAAGGTGCTGCAATGATTGCATCTTCTAAGCTGAAGCTGAGCAGCTTTTATATGAGCAAAGAGGTTCTGGAATTACTGTACACAAGTCTTGTAGAGACTAGCCTGAGGTTAAACATTACATGTTGGTATGGAAAACTAGGGTCCAGGAACAGGAACAAAATAATAAATATAGTGAATATGGCAAGTTAAATAATTGCAAAACTCAGAGACAGATGTCTGACATATAGACAATGCAGACTAGAAGGAAAGCAACACTGATAGTGAATGATCCATTACACCCTCTGTTTAATGAATTTGAAAAATTGCCATCAGGAAGACGCTACAGAGTGCACAGAGGGACTAAGAATATTTTTAAGAGACCTTGCTGTAAGAGATCTTCCATTGTTTTATTGAACAATTAATGTGTGTGTTGTGGATCTTATTGTCAATTATTTATTGATACTGATTTATTACTGTATAATGAATCTTGTTTTACTGTTGTTTGGGGTACATGGCAGAGTACTGAGTGTGAATGTTTAAATATTTTAATAGTTTTTTGTCCTGTCTTGTATGTTATTTCACCTTGTGAGGAGCTCACGTTTCCATGTGAGTGGACAATAAAGATCCAAATGCAACAATATTTCAGTGAAATATGAGATATTCCTATGAAATTAGATTTCTGTTCCAACTGACAAACAGTTATTATAACTGAACACCAATTAAAGGAATATTCATGGTTTAATACAAGTTAAGCTCAATAGACAGCATTTCTGGAATAATGTTGATTACCACAAAAATATTGTTTTTTAACAATAACTAATAACTTGTCCCTCCTTTTCTTTAAAAAAGCAAAAAATCAAGGTTATAGTGAGGCACTTACTATGGAAGTGAATGGGACCAATTTTGGAGGGTTTAAAGGCAGAAATGCGAGAAAAAACGTATAATTTTATCAAAGGATTTTATTTAGTGGAAATCAACATTATGCCACGCATGCTGTTGAAACTGAATTGCAAGTCTCTTTTTTTTTCTTTTGTCTAGATCTCAAAGGATACTAGAGGGTGCCGTCTGATCAATCAGCCACAGTTATTTTTGTGTGTGACATCTTTTCTTGCCAAAGTTACCTTTGGTTTGCATACTTGGGGCTTTAAGACATTAAGGCATGATTTTCTGAAAAGCTGCTCTGTAGAAATTTGCTTTGCAGAAAGCGCTATACAAATAAAATTGACTTGACATCTAGGGGCAGGTGAATCTGAAAATCAATAGTTGGCCAATGTGGCTCATTCAAATAATGACAGCAAATAACAGCCATATAAGCTAAACGTTAAGCAAACAACACCAAAGAAATTAATACAAAATGAGTCTGGTCATAATTTTAATACACATTTAACAAAAAAATAAATAAATACACATATTCATGGACTCAAAAAGAATTGATTCCATTCACTTTACAACTTTGCTTCACACAGGAAAATTTGGTACTCTGCCCAAGTGATGCATCCGTAATTCGATGGAAATGTCATCACTGACTGCAGGTCTGCTTTTCAGCAAACTCACAACCAAAATGTGAGACGGATTCAGATTTCAGACTCCACCTCGGGTCCCCTGTGGCAATCAATAGAAAGACAGACAGATAAAAAACAAAGTCTGACGTTTTATCGGTTCCCATTTGTTTGGTGCATTGCACTGACAAAGCAATCAGAACTGGATTCCCTTTTTGTTTGCGAACAAGTGGGAAGGAGGTGTGATATGAGGAGATGGGAAAAGGGAGGGGGCAGAAATCAGCAGAGGGGATCAGGAAGGCAGGATATGACTCAAGACAAAGTGTTTTAATCACCCACTGCAGCTCCGGCTAGGTGACTGTGTTTATCGCCGGAAAGCATCTGAAATACACGTAGACTCGAAACGTGGAGGTACTATATATCACACTGTGTGAGAGATCTATGTGGCTTTTTTGAGTGGCTACACTGACCTTGAGGAACACTTTGCAGATACATCTTCCCCTGGAGTGACAGGGGATGTCACGGGTATCTCTCATTTTTACATCCTGCAGGAAGCAAATAGTGAATAGATAGAACAGAGAAAAAAACAGGGACCAACCATGTTTTACAGTTAGAGAAACAGTGTGATCACCAAATAAAGTGAGCAAAGGTTTTGCCATTTAAAAAGTGATGTAGTCTTTTCAATATTAAAATTAGTTCTCCAATCCCACCTTAATATGCAGCGACAACTAAAAGTAAGCAATTCATAGGTTGATTCCCCCGAAGAGTGTGCATTGTTGCTATCAAAACTTTGCTCCGCTTCTTTAAGGATACCATCCAGCCCGCTATAGTAACATCACCTCAACTAATGGTGAGTTTGGGGTGGAGCCATCTGTTTGGGTGACCAATGTCAAATAGGGGGATTGTTCGTGAAACCTGTTTGAAAACAGTCCCTATTTTAATTACATTTGGTGACACAGTTGGTACATAAATTGCACACTTCTGGCAACAACAATCATCCATGCAATTATCTAATCAGTCAATCGTGTGGACGCAGTGCATAAAATCATGCAGATACGGGTCAGGAGCTTAAGTTAATGTTCACATCAACCATCAGAATGGGGAACAAAATGTGATCTCAGTGATTTGGACCGTAGCATGATTGTTGGTGCAAGATGGGCTGGTTTGAGTATTTCTGTAACTGCTGATCTCCTAGGATTTTCATGCACAACAGTCTCTAGAATTTACTCCAAATGGTGCCAAAAACAAAACACATCAATTGAGCAGCAGTTCTGTGGATGGAAATGCCTTGTTGATGAGAGAGGTCAATAGAGAATGGCCAGACTGGTTCAAACTGACGAAGTCTAGGGTAACTCAGATAACCGCTCTGTACAATTGTGGTGAGAAGAATAGAATCTCAGAATGCTTTTCTGAAACGCGGTTTGGTGCTGTTTTGGCGGCATGAGGGGGACCTACACAATATTAGGCAGGTGGTTTTAATGCTGTGGTTGATCGCTATAGTTTAAGAAATTTAATTAAAGTGTTCATGGCATATAATTAATTAAATTATCATTTTATTATCTTCCCTAAGGTCCACTTATAATGTCAGTAAAGTTTGTTTTGCACCAGAACAGTCATAATTTAATAATATATGATAATTTTCCACCCTGTCTTTGGCCCTCTGCCTAACAGCTTGGTTTGAAGCTATCTGGCCCTTTAAGACTTCAATATAAACGCCCACTGTTCCGATTGGCTAACTTCGTGCAGTTCCTCAAATACAGCCATATTTGAAACTCAATAGAAAGAAAATGAACAAACTTTATATTATAATTTATAAAACTATATTTTAGGGTTAACACATAACGTATACCCAACACATTTCATCTAAATGTATAAAAATGTCCCCTAAAGCAGAGCAACTATCAAACAGTCATAACCTTTGAAACATTTGTGAATTAAACTGTGTACTTATGGGTCCGGTGGAATTTAACTGCCGCATCTTTCAGTTCCTTTGCAAAGCTTGAATCATATTGTGACTGGCTCATAAGCAATCCACTCTGATATGAGCCAAAAACATACAATACATGCTGAAATGTTCTAAATAAGCAAATGTAATACAGTCCAAGGTGATCTTGGGTGCTTCATCTGGCTTCAACAGGCCAAAGCAGAGATGCTCGTCTTCACCGAAGCGACATCTTACATCTTCCGTGTTTGTATACACACAGAACGGCATGTGTTAATCCCGGACAGCGGCTGCAGCTGAATGAGAAGCATTTTTAAAAGTTGCACTTGTACTGCTCTTAAAACGAGACGCACATCGCGGAAACGCATCGAAACGATTAAAGACGTCCATCAAGTCTATGTTTGCAAAAGACCAACAATTCGAAATAGCACAGATGGGTGCCAAAACAGTCCAGGACGCCTTAAAAACGACAGGAAACAGCGCAGCTGAATAAACACAATGGAGGTCTCCTATACAAAGTTCGAACTTGACATTGCATCTTTTAAAAATGGAGCGAGATGCATGATAACAATCAAAACCATTCATCTAGTGTAGAAAAACATTTACAGTAAATCTAGATAGGCACATGAAGGTGTCCTGTGTAAGTCCACTTCGCTGTGGATGAATCTTTCATGACAAGCCCTCTCTCCTCTTCACCTGTGACTGACTGTGGGCGGGGCCAATGGTGCAATGACTAAAAATAGGTGTTTATGTCTTGCTGGAGGTAGTGATTATGCAGATGTATTTGGTCCTTGTGATGTCACAAGTTCCACAAATTCCACAGCCTGGTAAGTGCTATTTTTCTATTAAGGAGGATTTTTTTTCAGTTCTGGAAAGTATTTTATTTTTTTATTTTTTTATAGTACAATGACCTCTTATATGTCAAATTATCAAGAAACATTTGATTCCTCATGATCTCTTTAAATCAATATATCGGTCAGAGACCTTATGTATTTATTTATTTATTTATTTGTTTATTTGTTTGTTTATTTATAAAAGGAATAAATGAGAAAGAAATATTAGGACATTACAGGGGTGAAATAAGAGATTTGCAAGGTCACTTTGAGAACAAATCTTTGGAAAGGAGCAATTATGAGACACAAGTGAACAGTCTTTGCCAAACTTCACCTTTTTTAGTTGTTAAATTTGTAACATATGTCTCCCCCTGATGTCTATTTTCAAAATTGTTGCCAAGCAACACAATCCAAAAATCTGACCCGTGTAAAAGCACTTTCAGAACAGGTCAAACAAATCCTCCAGGCCGGCCCAACCTTAAAGAGCAAGTGTAGGCAGCGAGCTCTCACTGGAAATGCAAGCACTATGAAGTACTCCAGACTGCATATCTGAAAAGATCAGCCATCAGTAAGGAACAATTGTGATGGACATCAAAAGTGAATCAGCAAGCGTGAGTATTCTAAAGTGTCTATAATCCTGTGTGCTTTTATTTGAATAGCACTTCAAATAATTACTGCCGGCAGCTCATCCACCATCATTGTGGTGGCCTTTACTTCATACCTACTTTCAATTTCCTGCCTGGCTGCAGATGCTGATAGCAAGAGATAGCATGAGACTATACACCTTAGCTGGACGGTACAGCTTCATAATCAAAAGTGATCAGACAAAGCAGACTTGAGCACATGAGCTCATTTTGTCAGCTACATTATGAACAAAGCAGAATATGTGACTTAAGATATAAAGGGTCGAGTTCAACACACACTTTTTGTTTTTTAAACAGACAATGAATGATGCATTCTCTCCAAGTGATCTAGGTTTCCATTTGTACAGCTCTACATACAAAAGTTCATTTTTAGTATTATATTTTTGTGGCAATAAACAGCTAGACTTTATTTTATAGTGCAACCATAATGCTTGTTGTACTGTGATTATGCTGATTATCTATGGCTTGTACAGCAAAGTATAATAATACAGAAGCTGATGCTTTAAATACTTGAATGCATTATTATACTTGCTTGCACCTATAAATAGTTTTTACTGCTGCGATCTGAAAGCACAAAACCAAAGCTTATTGACCAGGATGTGTATTTAAAATGACCTTAGAAATACACACTATGAAAATTATCTATTTGTATCAGCAAAAACAAAGCACTAACTAACTTTTTATTTTTAGGATGCAAACAATAAAGGAATTGGAACGCTGCTGACCCTGAAGTATTTTCAGATCCTTTAAATAAGGCTCTGGGTTAACATATTTTTTCAAAGAACATCAGACGTTTACCTGAAGTGACTTATCCAGACATGTTGTTGATACTGAGTGTCTACGCGAGAGAGGCGATGAAACTGTATCATAGTTTAGATGCTCATAATTATTTTCTCAGTGGAGAGATCAGGAATATTGGATTGCTACTATTATAATCATGAAGCTGTTCAATGAAGCTGTCAAGTGTGTGACCTGCGGACAATGTAAGGATTTCTTTTTGAATTATAAAAATACCTTTCTTGTATCACTTCTATACTACTCCAGCTACTCTGAGATCTTAGCAGTACGAGACTGCAGGTATTGTTGACTTTTGTGCAACAAATTGCTTGTTACAGTTGAAGTCAGAAGTTTACATACACCTAAAACGCCAAATACATTAAAACTCAGTTTTTCACAATTCCTGACATTTACTCATAGAAAACATCCCTTGTCTTAGGTCAGTTAGGATCACTACTTTAGTTTAAGAATGTGAAATATCAGAATAATAGTAGAGAGAATTATTTATTTCAGCTTTCATTTATTTCATCACATTCCCAGTGGGTCAGAAGTTTACATACACTTTGTTAGTATTTGGTAGCATTGCCTTTAAATTGTTTAACTTGGGTCAAACGTTTTGGGTAGCATTCCACAAAGTTTCTGGAAGTTTGGCCCATTCCTCCAGACAGAACTGGTGTAACTGAGTCAGGTTTGTAGGCCTCCTTGCTTGCACATGCTTTTTCAGTTCTGCCCACAAATGTTCTATCGAACTGAGGTCAGTGCTTTGTGATGGCCACTCCATTACCTTGACTTTGTTGTCCTTAAGCCATTTTGCCACAACTTTAGAGGTATGCTTGTTGTCATTGTCCATTTGGAAGATCCATTTGCGACCAAGCTTTAACTTCCTGGCTGATGTCTTGTGATGTTGTTTCAATATATCCGCATAATTTTCCTTCCTCATGATGCCATCTATTTTGTGAAGTGCACCAGTCCCTCCTGCAGCAAAGCACCCACACAACATGATGCTGCCACCCCCATGCTTCATGGTTGGGATGGTGTTCTTCGGCTTACAAGCCTCACCCTTTTTCCTCCGAACAGAATGATGGCCATTATGGCCAAACAGTTAATTTTTTGTTTAATTAGACCAGAGGACATTTCTCCAAAAAGTAAGATCTTTGTCCCCATGTGCACTTGCAAACTGTAGTCTGGCTTTTTATGGCGGTTTTGGAGCAGTGGCTTCTTCTTTGCCGAGCAGCCTTTCAGGTTATACCGATATAGGACTCGTTTTACTGTGGATATAGATACTTGTCTACCTGTTTCCTCCAGCATCCTCACAGGGTCCTTTGCTGTTGTTCTGGGATTGATTTGTACTTTTCGCACCAAACTATGTTCATCTCTAGGAGACAGAATGTGTCTCTTTCTGAGCGGTATGATGGCTGTGTGGTCCCATGGTGTTTATACTTGCGTACTATTGTTAGTACAGATGAACATGGTACCTTCAGGCATTTGGAAATTGCTCCCAAGGATGAACCAGACTTGTGGAGGTCCACAATTTTTTTTCTGAGGTCTTGGCTAATTTCTTTTGATTTTCCCATGATGTCAAGCAAAGAGGCACTGAGTTTGAAGGTAGGCCTTAAAATACATCCACAGGTACACCTCCTATCAGAAGCTAATTGGCTAATTGCCTAAAGGCTTGACTTCATTTTCTGGAATTTTCCAAGCTGCTTAATGGCACAGTTAACTTAGTGTCTAGTCAATTAAAAGTGAAACAATCTGTCCATAAACAATTGTTGGAAAAATTACTTGCGTTATGCAACTATAGTTTGCTAATATTAAATCTGTGGAGTGGTTAAAAAAAATTGTTTTAATGACTAATAAGTGTATGTAAACTTCTGATTTCAACTGTATGTTCCTCATTTTTAAGTAGTTTTGGATAAAAGTGTCTGCTAAATGGCTAAATGTAAATAAATGCCTTGTGCAGCTTACAATGGGAGCAATCTATAGTCACTTTTAGAGCTCTCCCTCTCAAACTTACAATTACTTGGCATACATTTTGTTTACCTACCAGAGATAAGATGTGTGCTACACATGTCAGTGCTGAACATTTCCATCCATCTCACTTCACTTCAGCGGTTCATGTGTCCATTTGTGGTTGATTTTTCAGCAATCTAAACACTTTAATTTAAATTAGTTCCAGGCATCCAGGGAGCATTCAGCCACCGAACAACATGATCCATATTTTAATAATGAAATTCTATTACAATCGTGTTAACGTTACAAACGTTAATCATGTTAATGTCACTATGAATGAAGAGCCTCCCTCTGTTATTTTGAATGAGTTTGAACACTAGCAGGAAATGTTCATGGGACAAAGACGTCACTGCCTTAAATCGTCAAACAGTCCTTGAAATGGTCAATAGAAAAAAAAAATCAGAAGTTATACATTTTGCAGATCATTCTAACTATACGTTCAGTGTTTAAAGAAGCAAAATGCTAAGATTTATTTTCATACAGTATGCATATGTGTGTATAAATTATCTATCTATATATATATATATAAACTGTATATACTGTATATACTGTATACCATATATGTATGAAAAATAAGAGGTTAATTTCAAAATTACTATTATTATTTTTGCATGAAAATCATTGGCGTCCTCTGGGGCCCCAAACATAAAGACAGTAAGGTCAAAGAGTTATACTGCAATTAAAGGGCTAAATTACACCCAGGCAAACAAGCATCATGTCATTTGAGGGGGACTGTAAATAAATGCTAATCTATGCTAGCAGTAACCCCATTATGAATGTAAGAAAGGGCTTGGGAAATATTCTGAGTACATCCATTCTGTGAATTTAATTTTGAACTCTGTGAACAAACTGATGTGATGCTAAATCGACATATTAAAAGTAGTAATCTCTAAATTAACTTTAATTAAAGCAGTTATGGTCCACAGCTTCAAGAAAACCAAATAGGCAAATTGGCTAATCTGTTTAAATTGCTAAATTTATAGATTAACAATGAATTGAAAATTACACAATTCATCCATTCCCTAAATTATTGAACAGAGACACTGAATCAAATTTGCAGCTGATGAAGGAACAGAGGACATAGTTTACCACGAAAGTGAGTAAAATTAGTAAAAAATAAAGCTATGCACTTTCAGCATAGTCTCATGACAACTCGTAATTTGCACGAGATTAGCAAAATTGAAAGAAATCGTACTACTTAGCGTGTAGGTAAAGGTACAACTTTTCCCATATAGACATCAACCAATCAACAAACATATCCAGGCATCAAATTATAGCTAGTCTCCAATCCAAAACTTTATTTTAAGAAAGGAACATCTGCGCACAAATATTGGATACTCATTCCATATTTATTTATGCAATTCAAATTACTGATGTACATAACCTGCAATATGCTGCTTCATCTCGTTCCAAACACCATTGTTTTCTTTCTTTTGTGGTGCACAAAAGTTATAATCCTTTTTAATTCATGGTTAGAGTTGGTAAGAGGTTTAGGTTTATAGGTTTAGGTTAGGAGTTAAAATATGGAAAATATTGAACAGATTTTCTTTCAAAACCTGATGTTTCTGTTTTTTCCATCACAGGGTTTTACCTATTAAGATCACGTTTAGGTTTGGCTAAGGGGTTAGAATTTATTGTTAGGTTTAGGTTTGGGTTAGAAAATATGGTAATAACATTGTTCTCTAGTTCATTTATTTTTTTTATATGTGGGAAAATCCCCCAGACCACCACAAACTATACCAAAACTAGGGGGATAAAGCTCATATTAGCCTAATCCAAAAATGCTTCTGAAAATGCTTCTGGTTCATTGTATTGTACGTCGTCGTACTTGGGCAATGCAAAAACACATGTATTTGCTTACATAATATCAATTCAGTGTAATACATGACGCATTTAATTCAGCGCATAAATAGCACATTTGTCTTCAGGAAACAAGTTCCACAAAATGTACTGTATGAGTCGTAAACGGTTCTGAGTAATAACCCTGGCATGAAAATAATAACTAATTATGATGAAAAGTCATGATTATATGTTCATAAATCCACAGAGGCCATTCTTTTGCCATGCCATTTTGCACCCACACAAAGCACATGATTACTTCACTGTCACATTAGTGTCTGTGCTGAGTATTAATCAACCAGGGTATCTTAAATCAAATTACATACAACAGAACAGACCATCCAATCATCCAATGTTCTGTGTGACAATGCAAAGAAACAATAGTTCTGTTCCAAAACATAGTGAGATACCTTGATCCCTCCTGCCTATTTATGCAGCTTCTTTCTAAGACAGAATCCTAACTATCATGGAACTTCATTGAACCTCACCACACTACATAAACAGCAACTGTGTGTCACCAAAATCCCTTTCAAGGCGAGTCAGTCCATTTGGCCACCATCTTGGGAATGCCTCTGAGCAGCTATTTTCTGTGGATGGAAATGGCATAAAAGTACAACTCCTATCTGCTCGAATGGGGAAAGACTGAAATCTCAAAAACGGTTTGTCAAGATTATGACCAAAAAACATATTTAAAATCAGCTGTAAAAGCTGTCATAAATTGTGCTTCTTTAGCTCAGATCACACTAAAAAAACGAAAACATTTTCAGGCTGGTCCAGCTAATGCACATGCGCGTTCTTGAGTTCACTGACAGGCGATGTCTGTATCTAAAAGGTGATCGACTCTTTTACCTGTAATACGGAACTTCATTTTCTACATCTGTCATATTGGGTGTTCCAATTTATCCCATTCATTTTTCTCAGTTCTCCGTCTCGGAATAGTCTCTTTTGTCACCCAAATTGCGTTCCTCACTTGAAGCTCACAGGAGACAAGACTCTGGCCACATCCACACTAATACATTCTTATTTGACAACCCATTAATTTTGCTACGTTTATGCCTCTCATCCACACCAGAACGGTGTTTTGTGTTTCGAAAACGCTATCCATTACCACATACTTTGGAAAATTATGATGCGAGAAAACTGAAAACTTGAAAACTGTGTTTTCAAACAAAAATGGATTAGCGTGAATGTGGCCTCTGACTCACAATTGATTCCAATAGAGTTTGACATTAGCATGTTGCTAAGTTAACAATGCAGTACTTTATTAAGCATAAAAAATGCATAGCACATGCAAAAATTGGGTAAAATTGTACATTTTAATAACTCTGCATTAAATAATTGATCAATATTTTTCAGTATGGAAGGGAATATAAGCATATTTCTCTCGATTTGTCCACCATCTTGGATAACTTTCACTGATAAGGTTGCTGCCAAATGTTTGGAACAGCCTTAGCATCAGAAATGCTCTTATGATGTCTTAAAATGCTGTCTAGGTAGGCAGCTTACTATGTTTTAAAGGAGAGATAAAAAAATATTGTTTCAACAGGCTTCCCGAACACTCCTCCCTTCTACCATTGGTCAGTCCATCAGACAGTCCCACCCCAAACTCACGCCATTGGTAGAGTCAATGTTGCTGTGTCAGACTGGTCAGCATGTTTAAAAAAAGAGCAAAGTTTTGATAGTGCCAAAGAGCCACTGTATTTACACTTTTCTGGGAAATCAACCTACAAACGGCTTACCTATAGTTAAATATATAGCTGGGATAGGAGAAAGTATTTTTACCATTTAAAATAATTACACACTTCAGCTTTAAATTTAAGTATATATAATGATTTGCATGTCATCCACAAAACGGTTCCATATGGTACAAATAATTCAAGTGAAATACTACGTTATACATGTATATTATATTGCACTGAAAATTATATCAGTCACACCAAAATAAAAGTCAAAAAATTTGCTGCCTTTTCACAGTGTTTTTGTTGGATGTTGTTGGGTCCAGTGTGTTGAATTTTGTTTGATTGCCTGAAATGACTTTCCTCTTTTCCAGTTATGTCAAGCTTTGAACTTGGCTTGAGTCAGCGCCTTATCACCTTAAAGCCAGAGCTGCCATGTGCCTCAGTGTGCAGACAATGCCCCAGAGCACTATCCTCAGCCGCCAAGAACAAGATTACTATGCCAACCATTACATTACCCTGAGTGCAAAATGAATCAATGTCCAACCTACAACCGCCAGAAAGTTATGAACTACGTTTATTGATAAAGTGTCTATACTGAACTCAGCTTTGACTATTTCTGAGAACCAAGACAGGATCCAGCAGCACAAAAGAAACATCTTACATGTCATAGTGTCTTAAAATAAAATCACAATAAACAGACAAAAATTAAATTTTCTGCTCGAATAAGAGTTTTGGTGGGCTGATAAATTCTGAGATGTTGGTCCAGATCCGGTAAATCTTACATATAAATGAGATATGAGCTTGTTTTTGCCATAATTCAATTTAAACAAATGTGTGTGTGTTGAATAAAGCAAACATGAAAAAAAAAAAAAAAAAAAAGAAATAATTATGTTGGCAGCATGTTTAGGGAACCCAATGAAAATATTTTATTAACTTTACCCAAAAAAACTCAATAAAAATTAAACAAAACAATTAAGGATCTAAGGCATCACCTAAGAAAAACTTGTAAGTTTGAAAGACACTGTTGCATAATCAAAAATATATATATGCAAAATGATGTAGATACTTCTGTGCACGGTTATATGAATCCTACCAAATCAGTGTGCAATTAATGCATCAGACGAACTAATGAAAATAATGATAAAAAAAAAAAAAAAATATTTGTTTCAATGCATCATTTACAGCCAAACAGAATTCTGGGTAAGTGCAAGCAAAGGGCAACCTCTGCAGATATGAGAGACACATAAATGGATTGTGTTTTCCCCAAATCCGCACCGAAAACAAACAATTACATTCATGAGTGCCTTTATTTGCTCCATGAATGAGCAGTGCCAGCCGACAGGAGCAGGCAAATTAATTAACTTGCGCCTCAAAACCTTTTATTCTTACAGCACTGTCACATTGACGGATGGCTGATTAAAGTCAATGAGATAGCTATCAGTCCGCAACAGCCAACAAGTAAGAAGAGGTGCCTTAAATCACCCACATGCACCAAAAACATTCCCATTGCTTAAATGAGTGTCGCAGTAGTGGCCCATACACTAATGCTGAGCCAGAGCTTGTGCTGGTGAAAATGAAGACATGTTCTGAATGAAAGGTAGAACATCATGCCAGTTCCAGCCCAAATTGCCTGCTTCTGCCGATGTCTCTTTAGATGCCTGTACAGTGCAGGCTTTGAAAATATTACTGGATTAATTAAAATGATAGGAGTGGGAAGACTCAGCTGCCAGTGGAAAGAGAGAACCAGGCAGGCGTAATCATTAATCTGATCAGAGGGCCATTGTCTTCATGTGAAAGCTGGTGTTGACGATGGCCATGGGCTTGCAAGTGTTTATCTCTTATCCTGGGCCTGTTGCATGTTTTAGAGGCCCAGCATTGATTAGGCATTCAGCCTGCTCACACTGGAGAGGTTCAAAGGCTTCATTTACGTGCCAGCACTTTGAGCGCTCATCAAAACGTGTTTTAAGACACAACCTCATTCCTGTCTTTTCAGGGCTCCAGTGTCAGATTTGTAAATTCGCTCTGCTTTAAACAGAAAAGGAGTATGAATGAATATAAAATTGCAAAGCTCACAGAACATCATTGCTATGAGCTTATTTATTTATTTAGAAACAATTTTAAAAAGTGAATTTTTAATGAAATAATATATCATATTCATCTTATCACATTCACAGAAAAGCAAATTTGTCTTGTAAATCTTGTAGAGTGACAAATAGGATCAGTTATTAAAATACATGGAAGGCAGCCCTGCATTAAATTTATTAAATATATATTAGTGCTGTCAGAGTTAACGTGTTAAATACATGGAAATACATGCATTTTGACAGGAAAATAAGTGTATACAGTGTCAAATTTCAGCATTTTCGAAATCTTGTGATTAACTACAAAAAATTATGAGATTAATCACAATTAAAAAATGTAATCTACTGAAAGCACTAATATATATATATATATATATATATATATATATATATATATATATATATATATATATATATATATATACAGGGCTGCAACGGTACATGTATCCACGCCGAACCAAATGGATACAGGGCCTTCGGGATGGTACATGCAGTCACACGAATGATTACATATCTTAACATGTGTGAAACCAATATTAAAACAACATATAACAAACAACACAAACCACGTAAAACTAAAATGAAAAAAAGATTGCGGAGCAACACTGGACCGCACGGAATCAAAACTTAACAGAACAGAGCACCACACAGTACACTATAAACTCAGATAAACGCTGTAAGGGGGTTTAGAGGAAAGGAGGAGGCGAGAACCGGCTTGACAACTTAAATAATAATTTATTAAACAAAAACACACAACTAAAAACACAGCACAGCTGTCTGTAATTCTCTCTCTCTCCCGAACTGTCGTCCCCGGCCGCCTTTATCCCTCGCGCGCCCCATCAGGCTGATTGGGGACCGGGTGTGTCTCATTCCAGCCCGGCCCCGCCCTCCTCAGCTCTACACTCCTCCCGGCGTTGCCTCAGGCCGGGGAGCCCCCGGCATGACGTACATCCCCCCCATCCTTCCTCTCCGGGTGGGGGGGGGCGTGCCTTATGCCCCGACTGCCGGCGGGTCCTCCCCGCCTTCCTCGACCTGGGAGGAGAAAAAACAACACAAAATGGCGAGGGAAAGGCCAACACGGAGCGGCAGAGAGAGAGAGAGGAGAGAGAGAAAAAGAAACTCACCGGTTCTCTGATGCGCCGTCGCGTGGTCCTCGATCACTACTCCACCCTCTCAGGCGGACTGCAGCCGCTCCTCCCCGGGCGGACCGGAGTCAGACCTCCGACCCCCAGCGGACAGAACGCCCCTCCGCGTTCCCGGCGTCCCGTGGAGACTCTCCTCCGCCCCTGGCAGCGGCCCTACCACTCCAGGCGGTCGGGGAGTCACTTCCCTCCTCCCCCCGCGGACGGCGGTCTTCTCTCGACCCCTCCGCGTTCCCGGGGGACGGCAGGGCACTCCTCCGCCCCCGGCAGCAGCTCCCTCGCTCCAGGCGGTCGTGGAGTCCCGTCCCCACTCGCCTTGCGGACGGCGGCCGTTCCCCGCGTCCGGGTAGTCGGGCTACTCCGTCCCCCGTCGGACGGCAGCGGCGCTCCCCTGGGTGGACGGCAGTGTCGAGGACTCTGCGACGGGAATCCCTCCTCCTTCCCGGGTTTCGGCACCAGTGTAAGGGGGTTTAGAGGAAAGGAGGAGGCGAGAACCGGCTTGACAACTTAAATAATAATTTATTAAACAAAAACACACAACTAAAAACACAGCACAGCTGTCTGTAATTCTCTCTCTCTCCCGAACTGTCGTCCCCGGCCGCCTTTATCCCTCGCGCGCCCCATCAGGCTGATTGGGGACCGGGTGTGTCTCATTCCAGCCCGGCCCCGCCCTCCTCAGCTCTACAAATGCATGTGAAGTTTATGCAGACAGTTCTTTCATCAACGTGCGTGTTTCCCCAGTGGCTTTCACTTTTGCCTTTGCGCTGTCTCTGTGTTTATATCTGCGTCTCCTGCTGAACACGCTTAGATGCGATATACAATATGGAACAGCCTTTCTGTGGGCCAGGACAAAAGATCCAGTTGTCCCCCCTTATCGGTGGCCCTGCTCAGGAAGCATATCTAACATGATTTGCGGCGACATTTGCGGCAACATTATCCACATGTGTCTCTTGAGCTTACGGGAGCAAAGCATAAACAGCCTGTGCAAGTTAGTCTCACCACGGCGTTCAAGCAGCCTCTCGCTGCAAGCTCAGACGGGGTTAAAGAGATAACGAACACCACAGGAGTATTTATCGCTGCAGATATGCGACCATACTCACTCGTCGAGAACACAGGATTTAAGCATCTGCTTAATATGCTTGAGCCCCTTTATAAAGTTCCTACAAGAATGCATTTCAGCAATTCTGTAGTGCCCACTCTATATACTGTAAACAAACACGCACTGTAATTGTCCAGCAGGGGACATTGTCAGTGCTAACAGATCAGCCCTCTCCCCTGATAATGTGAATATCCAGATTTTCCCAGAAAAATGAAGACGAAGAAATCTGCACTGCTAATATATTAATTTTGTTACAATTATAATTGCACTATTTTACCTTTATATATATATATTACTTATGTTTGTATACAATGTGCATATAAAAAGGCTCTTAAGTTTTGTATTGTAATTTTGTTGAAGAAATAGTGCAGTCGTGTGAAAATGAGCCTTCACAATAAGAATTGTTGCCCATTAGCCACTGTTTTCAAAATAAATTATTTTCTTTGCAGCCTTAATATATATATATTAAGATAAAATAACCTTGGCTGCTATTTTTGGTTTAGTAAACTTTTTACCTTTTAAGAAATACTTGAAAAAAGTTTGAAAGTCTTTGTAAAATTTGCATCTGAATAGTGATTGATCCTCTTCCTTACATCAATTAGAATACTGAATTCCTTTCTTTTCTCATCTATATAACCATCTATAGATAGCAACGGCAAAGCCACACAACTAAAGCCTAAAACCTAAGCTTTGCTAAAACTTAAATTTTATTCTTTAGCTGCCTTGCCAACACTGGTATTTCCTCCTGGTAATGCAAATAAAGCTTTCTCATTAATATCGCTGCACTGAATACTTAAGCATAGCTGCAATGTTGCTGTAAATAAATAAATAAATAAAAATAATTAGATTGGCATAGCCAAGACACTTTACAGTCTGGTGATTTTGTGACGTCATTTCCATTGTGATCCTCCCTCCTCCTGTCCAGCTCCTGTGCAGCTTTAAAAATGTCTCTCTGTTGGACCACTGAGAATTTTTGCCTTTCTTTGGGGCAGGACAATAAAGACCTCCCTTCATCTGTTTAATTACAAGAGAGATCTAACAGATTATAATTGCATTAACTGTGCTTATCAATTTCCACCATTTGCCACACTCCATGTGATCAGAGCTTATCCCCAAATGTGAGTCATAAACATGTAAAATATGAGGAATTCACACATCACCTAATGCTGATGACTTTGCTGTAGTGCTTCATCAAAAGACATTTTACACATTGCTAATCTATATACAGATAGTTAAGCATAACATGTCCAAGATTCTTTTTTAATCAACATCAAGGTCTTAGGGTAGATTTGACATGAATGTATGAGGGAAACCATATATTTTACAGTACACTATCAAATAAGGGTAAAAACTTAGAATACTGTTTCACACTTAATAGGTAACTATGCAGAAATGAATGCAGGACAAATGAGTAGTATAATATTAACAATCTAGTAACTACTAACTAATATAGAAATGCAATTAACTAATCAGTAAGTCATTGCGATCTGATGACTGTAGTAGTTCAAGTTCATAATTAGTTAACATGATTTTCACTTTATAATACTGTTTAAGATAACCGTTAACTCAAAATGAAAGACACAATAAGATCTCATTCATTAGTAATGCATTACCATGATTTTCACTTTAGAAAACTCTTCCAGATCATCTGTAATTCCTTCATATGGATGTGACTCATTACTAAGGGTTAACCAAGATTTTCACTTTTCAATTATAATTATTCAGAAGAACTAATTATGTACTATGTAACATGCACAAGTTATTCATGAATGATTACAAAAGATGTCCCACATAATACAGAGGTTGGACACATACAGTACAACATCTCTGTATATTTACGGTAAGCTGACTAGTCCTGATTCTCTACCAGGGACTGTAGAGTAGGTGAGTTAAAGTGGTTTTATGTTTAAAACTGATTTCCAGTTAAAGACCACATGATGCATATACATCTCTGATGATGCATTTTCATGCTGACAATAAAAATTAAGACATTTAGAAACTGGATTTTAAGGAGTTAATGTTGTGATGAGTAATTAATTAGTAGTTCTTTTAATTTACCCATAGTTAGATAGTGGTTCACAAAGAGGCAAATAAAATTCAGTAAATATTGATTAGCTAACAGTGAACTACAACAGTCATCACATCACTATTAATTACTGATTAGTTATTTGTGTTTCTATAATAGTTAATAGTAGTGACCGAAGAGTTAATGTATTACTACTCATTTGTCCTGCATTAATTCCTGCATAGTTACCTATTAAGTATGAAACAGTATTCTAAAGTGTTACCCAAGTAAGAGGTACTGTTTACTAACCTTTTCTGTGTAAAATTAAGTCCAATTTTACAACTTTGTTGCCATGACGATGTAACGCTGTAAACCCTGTAGTCCCAGTAATGTGCAACCCCACATTGTACCCCGCAGTTGGGACAGTATGAAAAATGTTAATAAAAACAAACAGTAGTGATTTGTAAATTATATTCACCTTTTGCTAAATTGAAAATACTACAACTACACATTATATGATGTTTTACCTTGTAAATTTCCTTTTTTTAATTTTTTTTATTTTTTATATACAGTAATTTCAAATCAGATGATTGCAACTCGCTCCAAAAAAGTTGAGACAGGGGCAATTTAAGACTAATAACAATCTGACGACTTAAAATAACAAGGCAATGTGAAACAGATGTTAAACAGGTGAGGCAATCGTGTCATAGTATATAAGGAGCCTCCAAAAACAGCCTAGTCCTTCAAGAGCAAGGATCATTTGAGACTTGTCAATTTGCCAAGAGATGCTTCAGCAAATAATCCAGCACTTTAAGAACAATGTTCCCCAAAGTCAAATTGGAAGGATTTAGGGCATTTCACCCTCTACAATGCACAATACAGTTAAAAGATTCAAGGAATATTGTCAACTCTCGTTGCGTAAAAGGCAAGATGAAGACAGATGTAAGATTTTACTATGAAAAGCAGAAACTCTACATCAACACTGCCAACTTCTCTGGGATCGGTCTCATCTTAGATGGACAGTATAACAATGGAACCGTGTTTTTTGGTCCGATGAGTCCACATTTCAAATAGTTTTTGAAAAACACAGCCGTCGTGTTCTCTGGGCCAAAGGGGAAAAGGACCATTCAAGCTGTTATCAGTGTCAGGTCCAAAAGCCAGTGTCTGTATGGGCCAGAGTTGTGTCAGTGCCCATGGCATGGGTAACTCGCATATCTGTGAGGGCACCATTAATGCAGACAGATATGTAACAATTTTGGAGCAGCATATACTGCCATCCAGCACCATCTTTTCCAGGGACGTCCCGGAATTTTCAGCAGGACAACTCCAAACCACATACTGGCCGAATAAGCAAAGAGTGCGGGAGCTTGATTGACCTGCCTGCAGTCCTGACCATCTCCAACTGAGGATGTGTGGTGCATTATGAAGCGCACAATACAGCAACGGAGACCCCATACAATTGTGCAGCTAATGATCTGCATAATGGATGAAAATTCCACTTTTTAAACTTAACACACTTGTGTCTTCAGTGCCTAAATGCTTAATAAGTGTAATTAGAAGAAATGGTGATGTTTCACAGTGGTAAACACTCGACTGTCCCAACTTTTTTGGAGTGTGTTGCAATCATCTGATTTGAAATTACTGTACATTTAAACACACACACACACACACACACACACACACACACAACAATTAAATTCACAAGATAAAGCATCATGTTTAGTTGTAGTGCTTTCAATATAGCAAAGAGTGAAAATAATTTAAAATTCACTCCTTTTTGTTTTTATTAGCATTTTTCATACTGCCCCAACTTTTTCAGAAATTGGGTTTTTAGTATTCTGCTGCAAAAGCCATGAATTAAACAAAAGTTTTAACGGAAGAATTAATGTAAGTGCATTTTGTTTTTATGTTTTGTAAAATTAGGTGAATGTACCTCTATGAAACATGACATACTATATGGTGTTCCACAAGGGTCAGTTCTTGGACCACTTTTATTTTCATTGTATATGCTGCCGTTGGGTAACATAATTCATGAACATGAGGTAAACTACCATTTTTATGCTGATGACACTCAATTGTATATCTCTGTAGTCCAATGACACACAAGCATTAAAGAGATTATCTGAATTGTCTGAATGTTTGTCCAACATCCTATTGTGGATGAACAAACTTTTTGCATTTAAATGAACATAAAACAGAGATACATATTGTTGGCTGAAAACATGAGAGGGAAAGAACTGAAACTGCACTAGGTACTCTGGCTTTGCAGTCAAAGACTTTGGTGTTATTCTAGATTGTGGTCTGAATTTAAATCTCATATAAATTCTATTAGTAAGTCATGTGTTTATCATCTTAAAAATATTGCACAAATTCAACCCTTTGTTTCATTTGATGATGCAAAAATGTATACATTCCACCAGTTTTAGCTAATTTGCATTGGTTACCTGTTAAATACAGGATTGATTTGAATGTTCTATTATTGTAAAGCACTTAATGCTTTAGCACCATCATATATTTCTGACTGTTTATCAAATTATGTTCAAACTCGCAGTTTGAGGTCTTCCACCGCAGAATTTCTTACATATTGTAATGTAAATCTTAAGAGATCTGGTGAAGCTGCCAAAAATATGGAATGCTTTATCAATTGAAATTAGACAAGCACCAAGCATTTACATTTTTAAAAAGCATTTAAAGAAATCTTTTTTAACTAGCTTTTGATTAATCTAATTTTATTTTATTTTATTGATAATCATTATATTCAATTTGTATGTTTTAATTTTAATTTACCTACATTTGTTTTCATTCATTTTTTAAATATTTTTGCTGTTTCATTTTTATTGCGATGATTTGTTTTGCAAATTGCAAAGCACTTTGAGCTGCATTTTATTTATGAAAGGTGCTATAATATATAATGTATTCTTCTTCTTATTATTATTATTATAAAACCATAAGCTTCACATTTCTGTCTTTAAACCCTGCAAAAAATTGTCCCCATTCACTTCCATTGTGAGTGCCTCTCTGTAACCTCATTTGTTTGATATTTTTTTAAGAAAAGGAGGGATGAATCAAAATTTATTTATTTATTTATTTATTTTTGTGCCAGTCAACATTAGGCTATGCCACAAATTATACTGATTGAGCTTAATTGTATGGAACCTGGAACATTTCCTTTAACAGTACCTTTTTTTCTGAGAGCTGGTGCTGTGACTAGTCACCATTTCGAATGTGTTTTTTTGTTTTTTGTTTTTTTTCACCACTAATAGCATTTAGCCTTCACTATTTCATTTTAAATTGTTCTGCATTTTATCCTACAATAATTAATTTGGCACTTTTTCCCCAAAACACCCCAAAAGAGATTGTAGAGCAAAGCAAGATCCCAAACAGACACAATAACTAGACAGAAGGTTACTGTCCCTTCTTTGGGTGTAGAAACTCTCCAGTGTGAATAGGGCATTCTGTGACTCAGCACAGTTTCTCCTGAGCCTGGAGGAGTTCAACTTAATCAGATCATACTTTCAGAGAGTGAACGAGAGTGAACGAGAGAGAGAGAGAGAGAGAGAGAGAGAGAGAGAGAGAGAGAGAGAAAATTGTCTCTTACTCTTAGAATAGTCAAGGCAAAATCTCTTGCCACTAAGTGATGGAAACTAAAGTTAAGGACATCTTGAACTATATATCAAATCTTTAAATAACAAATATTAATAGCCACAAACTCAGTAACAAGAGATGAAAATCTTCAGTAATCACAATTTGTGGTGGCTGTTTGCCTAGCACAATTAACATTTTGCTATTACGGAACACGGGAGATATTGGAAAGATATTTAAAAAACATTTTATTTTGATTATAGCAGCAGTAATCCATTAAATGATCAAATCATGGAGTAGTAGTTATATCCAATGAAATATCGAATTCTCATGTAAACATTCAACAAGCACAAATGGGTATGGCAGTCAAGTGTATACATACTTTTGGCTGTTTAGTGTATCTGAATACAAAGCAGGAAAATCTGAGCATGTCATTGAACATGAAAAGACTGAACAGGTGTCTCAGCCCTCTGTCTGTTTTTACCGCCGCTTCATAGCTTGCCTTCTTTGAACACAAAGTGACAAATTGTTTTCGCTTGATGTTCTGACATGACAAAGAAAATTCCAAATTGAATAACTCGAGTTGTTTTTCTCTGTGTGAGTCCATGTGTTTGAGCCATGCAAATGTGCTTCTGTGTGTACGTGTGTGTGTGTGTGTGTGTGTGTGTGTGTGTGTGTAAAGCGGAAATGCTCACTGTAGGACAGATAGAAAGCCACTGTGAGTAATTGTTTCACTCAGCCGTGGAGGCACATCCTGGTCCTTTGGAGATAAGCCGGAGTAAATCTCTCTGGATGTCCTGGAAGAGGCAGACGCTGAAGGAGAACAAACATCAGGCCACTGCCAAGCACTGTTTGAACGCCCTCTTTAAGCAAGCCTAAAAAGGCTGTCCTTTTATTAATAAGGAGGGAAAGCCCTATTATCCTGCTCTCAGCTGAGCTATTGGCCCATCACACAGAAGTATCACATATTCAACAAAGAATGGCGACATATGGATGAAAAACAGAAAGAATGGGTGAAAGAAAAAAGGAGAAGGAGAGGTCCACTTTAAATATACTAACATGTTCCTCTGTCTTATTTAAAGTATAAGGTTTTAATAGGTAAAACCTGACTTCCTTAATGCCAAGATTATGGGTTCGATTCCCAGGGAACACACATACTGATAAATTGTATACCTTGAATGCACTGTACTGTAAATCGCATTGGATAAAACCCCTCTACATATCTCTACATATCCCCTCTACATACTCTGACCATTTCTTCATCCAGTTTTCTGTTACTCTCACTTCTTCTTTACCTCTTCACCTATGGTTTCCTTCTGCTGCAACTTTCACTCTCTCTCACCCAATCGCTTCTCTTCCATAGTCTCTGCATCCCTTCTCTCCCCTAACCATTTCTCTTCAATTGATTTAAATGAAGCTACAAATGCTCTTTACTAAACATTAACTTCTTGCCTTGATAGTGTCTGTCATCTTACCTCTAGGCCAGCACATGCCACACTCTGCAGCCAGTTGTCTGCTTTTCTCTCAAAGAACAACCTACTCGACAGACATCAGTCTGGCTTCAAAAAAGGACACTCAACAGAGACTGCCCTCTTGTCAGTAGCTGAAACCCTGCGACTGGCGAGAGCTAACTCTAAATCATCTGTCCTCATCCTCCTTGACTTGTCTGCTGCCTTTGTCACAGTGAACCACAAGATACTCTTGACCACCCTCTCTGACCTGGGCATCACAGGAACTGTGCTTGGATGGTTTGAGTCATATCTCACTGGCAGATTGTTCAAGGTCTCCTGGATAGGTGAGGTGTCCAAGACACACCAGCTGACCACTGGGGTTCCTCAAGGATCAGTGCTTGGCCCCCTCCTCTTCTCAATGTACACAACATCACTGGGACCGATCATTGAGGCACATGGCTTTTCCTACCACTGCTACGCAGATGATATGCAGCTCTACCTTTCATTCCAGCCCGATGACCCTACTGTCTCAGCTCGTATCTCTGCCTGCCTGTCGGACATTTCGGCCTGGATGAAGGAACGACACCTTCAGCTCAACCTTGCCAAGACAGAACTCCTTGTGTTCCCAGCCAACCCATCTGTTGACCACAACCTCACTTTTCATCTTGGTTCAATGACACTAACACCAACCAGAACAGCCCGGAACCTGGGAGTGGTGGTAGATGACCAGCTTAATTTCACTGCACACATCTCATCAATCGCCCGGTCTTGCAGATTTGCACTTTAGAACATCAGGAAAATCAGACCTTTCCTGTCTGAATATGATACACAGCTCCTGGTCCCAGCTCTGGTCATTTTAAGACTGGACTTCTGCAATGCTCTATTGGCTGGCCTTCCAGTTAACACAATTAAGCCACTGCAGATGGTCGAGAATGCAGCAGCGCGTCTGGTCTTCAAAAAGGCCCCTGTCACGCTGTTCTTGATTTCACTCCACTGGCTACCTGTAGCTTCCTGCATCAAATTCAAGGCTTTGTCTCTGGATTTCAGGACAGCCAAAGGAACCGCACCCTCTTACTTCAATTCACTTCTTCAGGTATATGCTCCAACTTGCTCTCTGTGGTCTATGAATGAGGGATGCCTGGTGGTCCCATCACAAGGCTCAAAGTCCATTTCACGATCGTTCACTTTCTCTGCTCCTCTGTGGTGGAATGAACTTCCAGCCTCCACATGATCTGCTGTTACCTTCTCAACATTCAAGAACCAGCTGAAAACACATCTGTTCCGCAAGCACTTAATGAGCCCACACTAATTGTACTTACCACTGCACTCAACATGCACCATGCATTAATGTTAAAAAAAAAAAAAAAAAATCCTTGTCTGTGTCTTTCTTCTGTGCTAGCATCTTTACTACTCCAGCCATTGTGAGAACTTGGCAGTCCTATACTGCAGATGTTGATAAACTTTGTATAGCAAATTGCTTGCTAGGTGTGTCATTTGTAAGTTGCTTTGGATAAAAGTGTCTGCTAATTGACTAAATGTAAAACAAAAATTAATAAAAGTGTCTGCCAAATACATAAAACAGAAAGCTTAAGAGTCAACTGTTAGAGCATGGTTTCCTTAATGCAAAGATTATGGGTTTGTTTCCCAGGGAACACACATACCGATAAAAAGTATTCTATACTTTGAAGAAAATAATCTGCCAATTGAATAAATGTACTGTAAATATAACAGAAATCTTAAGAGTAAACTGGTAGAGCATGGCGCCAGTTATGCCAAGGTTATGGGTTTGATTGCCAGCGAAAACATATACTGATAAAATCATTATCTTGAATTCACTGTAAATTGCTGTAAAGTACTTTTATGCTCAATGCAAACAGGATAGGTACATAACGCTCAGAAATGTTGACAAGGCAAACAAGACTTCGCACTGAATGCGAGAAAACAGGGAACTTAACCAGCGTTAATGTGAAACAGATGTGAGAGTAATCAGTCTGAGCGAAGGATTATGGGAAATGTAGTTAATGAGAAGTTAGTACTCTGGGGATGGCGACCTCTGGCGGCGTACCGGAGAGGTAGCAGGTGCCGCAGGTGTAACAGAACCCCCCCCCCCGCGCGCGCGCGAACGGCTCCTGACATGAGGAGGTTGTCTGCGTCGGGGTCTACCTCGAACTCTGGGAGTGGGGCGATTAGGAAAATTGTGGTGGAATTCAGTGATGAGAGCCGGATCTAGAATGTCCTCAGAATTAGTCCAGGAATGCTCCTCAGGGCTGTAGCCCTTCCAGTCCACCAAGTTTTGAAGCATCCGACCCCGGCGTCGAGTGTCCAGGAGCTTATGTACCCGAAAGGCCTCCTCTCCATCAATGAGGAATGGAAGGGGTCTCTGGGTGTCTTGAGGGCCCTCCTCTCTCTGAGGCACCGCGGGTTTTAGCAGGGAAACATGAAAAGTGGGGGAAACACAGTAATTAGCAGGGAGCTGAAGTTAGAATGAATTTTGAAAGGACCTACATACCTGAGATTGGCCTGTTCACTCTGTCAGCAAATGGCATGTTGTAAGTGGATGTGAGCTTGATCCCAGATAGCCTCACTGTGCTGCATCCAGTCGTCGACTGCAGGTACATCGGATGGCTCCCCGGACCAGGGAAAGAGTGGGGATTGAAAACATAGGATGCACTTGAAAGGCGTGGTTCCGGTAGCTGGTTTGAACAGAGAATTCTGAGCATATTCTGCCCAGGGCAGGAAATGGCTCCAGTCATGCTGGTTGACTTGACAGTAAGCCAGGAGGAATTTACCAAGGTCTCTGATTAAGACGTTCGGCTTGAATGTTGGATTGAGGATGGTAACCAGAGGTTAGACTCACATTGACGTTGAGCAGTTTGAAGAAGGCTGACCAGACTCGGGAGGTGAATTGGGGACCCTGGGCGGAGACAATGTCTTCGGGTAGGCCATAAAAGCGGAAGACGTACTGAAACAGGTTCTCAGCACATTCCATAGATGAGGGGAGCTTGGGCAGAAGGATGAATCTACAGGCCGTAGAGAAGCGGTCCACCATGGTTAAGATGGTAGTAAAATCTTGAGAGTTGGGTAGATCCGTAACGAAATCTACGGCGATATGGGACCAAGGACATCGAGGAGCAGGTAGAGGCTGAAGGAGACCAGACGGGAGCTGTCTAATAGATTTAGAGGTGGCACACACACTGCAGTTTTTTACATAGTCAGCGACCTTGGTCGCTAGGTTCTCCCACCAAAACCTGTTTTGCACTAACCTGCAAGTAGCTTGAGCACCTGGATGTCCAAAGCAGGCCGAGTCATGAATCCACTGTAGAACTCTGTTGCGTGAGGAGCTGGAAACAAAGACCTTATCTGGAGGGCAGTCAGTGGGAGTGGGTTCTTGGTTCTGAGCTTGGGTGATGTCAGCCATTATGTCCCATTGTACGGGAGCGACAATGAGAGTAGGTGGGATAATAGAAGTCACAGGGTTGTTGCCAGTAGAGGACCCATGAATGCGGGACAGAGCGTCAGGACAGAGGCTTTGGTGTTCTTGGAGCCAGGTCAAAAGCTGATGGTGAAATTGAACCTGGAGAAGAAGAGAGATCATCGAGCTTGACGAGGATTTAAGCGTTTTGCAGACTGAATGTACTCCAGGTTGCGATGATCTGTGATCACCAGAAAAGGATGATGAGCTCCCTCCAGCCAGTGTCTCCACTCCTCGAAAGCCAACTTCATGGCTAAAAGTTCACAGTTGCCGATATCGTAATTTCTCTCAGCAGCTGATAACTTGCGTGAGTAGAAGGCACAGGAATGGAGTTTGGCGGGAGATCCTTGAGTAACGCACCAACTCCTGAGTCCGAGGCATCAACTTCCAGCATGAAGGGTCGAGTGGAGTCAGGATGATGGAGAATGTGGGCAGTGGTGAAGCGACATTTGAGGTCATCAAAGGCTTGACAGGCAGGAGATGTCCAGTTTAGTTTCTGGGCTTTACTACGGAGCAATGAGGTGAGTGGGGCAGCCACCGAGCTGAAACCTCAGATGAACCGTCTGTAGAAATTAGCAAAACCAAGGAAGCGCTGTAGTTCCTTGACAGACACCGGTAGTGGCCACTGCAGTACGGCTTGTACCTTGGAAGAGTCCATGGTGACCACCTCGGGGGACATGACATACCCCAGGAAAGAGATGGTCGACAGGTGAAGCTCACATTTCTCCATCTTGGTGTATAGTTGATGTTTAATGAGGTGGTTGAGTACCACTCTGACGTGTTGAACGTGCTCATCAAGGGAAGAAGTGTATATCAGAATGTCATCGATGTAGAGTATCACCCATCTGCCAATAAGATCACGAAAAATGTCATTAACAAAGGCTTGGATGACAGATGGACTATTGGAAAGTCTGAAAGGCATTACCTGGTATTCATAGTGGCCAGTGTGTGTAGAAAAGGCTGTCTTCCATTCATCCCCCTCCCGGATGCGGATTAAATTGTAGGCGTTACGAAGATCTAGCTTGGTGTAGATCTTGGCACTTCTTAACTGCTCTAACGCTGCTGGTACCAGAGGGATGGAATAGCGATACTTGATAGTAACTGAATTCAGTCAATGCATGGACGAAGACCCCCATCCTTCTTTCCTACGAAGAAGAAAGCAGCAGAAGCAGGAGAGGTGGAAGGTCGAATGAATCCCTTTTCAAGGGATTCTGAAATGTACTCCTCCATGGCTTTTGTCTCAGGTTCAGGTAAGAGGTATATCCGTCCACGTGGAGGAGAGGCGTCTGGCAGAAGGTCAATGGCACAGTCACAGGAATGGTGAGGGGGAAGCTGCGTAGTTTTTAATTTGCTGAATGCCTCCTGGACATCCAAATAACAATGGGGCAGGATTGAAATCTCCTTCTCAGTGAAGATCGTCGTGGTGCATATAGGATGGAAAGAGATGGGTTCAAGAAGGTTGAGGCAAGATTGGAAACAGGAAGTACTCCAATGAGTGATTTGTCCATCTCTCCAGGAGATCTCAGGGTTGTGAAGTTTCAGCCATAGCAGGCCAAGAATAATCGGGTTCTTAGGAGAGTGAGTGACTAGGAACTGAATCTCTTCATGATGAAAGAGTCCTACTTGAAGACGAATAGGTTGGGTGATCTGTTGAATTTTGCCAGAGCCCAGGGGTCATCCGTCTAGCGCTGTGACATTTAAAGGAGGGACACAAGGAACAAAAGACAGTTTTAGATTCGTGGTGAGAGCCAGGTCAATAAAGTTACCTGCAGCCCCAGAATCTAAAATGGCAGACAAATGATGCTCATTATTGAGAACATGCAAAGTCACTGAAAGTTCAAACTGATCAATACGAATTAAGTTTGAAAGTTCCAAACTCACTGCTGAGTTGGGCAGGCAGCCAGTAAATGTCCCGACTGTCCGCAGTAGATACATAAACTCTCTTGGAGTCTGTATCGTCGTTCCTCGGAGGAGAGAGAAGAATGACCCACTGGCATGGGCTCGTGATGACTGGTTGCAGCGATATCAGAGGGAAGTGACTGTAGAGACCTAACTGGACGACGGGCTTTAATCAGGTTATCCAGGCGAATGGCGAGTTTGATTAATTCATCAAGAGATCTCCCCTCATCACGACATGCTAGTTCCATTTGAAGATCCGGATTTTAACCCCTGATGGAACAACAGCCTCAAAGTGTCCTCCACCCACACAGTTTGCGCTGCTAGCATGCAGAAGGATAAGGCGAATTCAGCAGCCGACTTCTTACCCTGTTTTAAACTCAGTAGGAGTTCCCCTGGGTCCTTCCCACCCTCTGAGTGCTCGAAAACCTCCTGTAAACAAGCTAGAAAGTGAGACAGGGAACCCTTTAAAATGTTTTCACGGCTCCAAACTGCTGTAGCCCAGTCTAGTGCTTTTCCTGATAGCAGTGATAAAATGAAGGAAACACGAGCTTCATCTTTGGGATACATATTGTAAGAGAAATCCTTGACAATAATTGGGTGATCCGTCAAACTTCTCTGGAAGCGAGAGTCGAGGATTAACAATGGCGGTAGAATGCGTTGTGCTGCAGGCTGAGTTGTTAGTGGAAACCCCCTTCGGAGATACTTGCGGGTTAGTCTGCATGGATTTAAAGAGTTCTTCCGTGATAGAGGTGAGCTTGCACAGCTGCTGATGGTGATTAGTAAGCATTGCTGCTTGTGCTGTAACAAGCTCGTGTAACTGTTGAAAAGCTGCTGGATCTAAGGGGCTGTTTACACAACAACATTTTCAACTAAAAACGGAAAACATTTTATGCGTTTTGGCTGTTCGTTTACATGACAACAGCGTTCTGGGGCCTGAAAACACAAACTTTTGAAAACGGGTTTCAAAGTGCAAGTTTTTGAAAACGATGCCGTTATCGTCTCCGTGTAAACATACAAAAACGCGAATTTGTGAAAACGATGACGTCATGCGCACGCGTATTATGTGTTATATAAAGAATGATGGATTGAAAGGCATCAATTTGAGATGTATAATTATCAATATGAATACTGGTGTCTGTGCAAATAACAATAATCAACAACAATTTATTAATTTGGAGTGTTTTTTATGGAGTGTGAACATTGTACATTAGGCAGAACCTGCAATTTTAAAATCCTGAAATTAATGTATGGATTCAGATGGGAAAAATGTATTTGTATTTTAAATGTTATTTATTTATTTACTTAATTTTATTTGATGTACCTTTACCCTGCAATTCACTCACCCATCGCTTATGTATATATAGCCTATAGACAGAGATAAGATGCCATGTATTCAATGATATGCTTAGAATATGAAAACATGAGGCAGTGAAAATCCATGTTAGATCCAGTGTACACAAGACCTCTCTCTCTGTCAGAAGATATCCATATTTCAGAGTCCTGTCTGATATCCAAAACCAGTCACCATCAAAAGCATGTTATGTTAACTTACTCTCCTACCAGCCCAAGAGTCAGCAGGGGGAATACAGAAGGCAGGAGATGAAGTGATGGTAAAAATGAGCAGAGTTTATTGAATAATCTTGAGAGTTCAGTCTATAGGCATGCGTGCGAGACATTCAAAACTACAATGGCGGACTACAGGACTGTGTTTGTGCTGCTCAAGATTTTGAGTTTATTGACGCTTCTCTAGCAAAGTAATTGCAGTACTAAAGCAACCTCATCGTCCGTCCAGACAAAATTTCCCAATGCTTTCACCATCTTCATTGTTTGAATTCACCGCTCTGTGGAAGAATGCTTATGTGCGCAGGCGCGTAGTGTTTCTTTACAAAGTGACATCGCAACTGCTGGCCTGGCATGCATAATACAACATTTTTAGTCGTTTTCGTGGATCCATGTGTACGGGCATCGTTTTGAGAACGTTTTCGTCAGTACGTGAAACTTTTCAAAAACGCAAAGGAAAAACGTTTCTGTTTTTAGTACATCGTTGTCATGTAAACGTACCCTAAGTTTGGCGAAGTCTTCTGTAGCGAGGACGCCAAGGCAGGTGTGTTAAGATCCATGTGCCGTTTTAATAACAGTATAAATAGTAAAACAAAATAACAAAATAAGGAAAAACAGAAAGGCAGGCAATAGTAAACAAAAAGGCAGGCAAGGGTTCGGTACACAGGCGAACAGTCCAGAAAGGCAAACTAAGTAAATCCGATAGGCGGAGGGGTAATCCAATAAACAGGCAATACATCCACAAAAACACAGGGAAAACAGTATAGGTACATAACGCTCAGAAATGTTGACAAGGCAAACAAGACTTCGCACTGAATGCGAGAAAACAGGGAACTTAACCAGAGTTAATGTGAAACAGATGTGAGAGTAATCAGTCTGAGCGAAGGATTATGGGAAATGTAGTTAGTGAGAAGTTAGTACTCTGGGGATGGCGACCTCTGGAGGCGTACAGGAGAGGTAGCAGGTGCCATAGGTGTAACAACATCTTTGCAATCTTGCTTGTCAAACAAATACTGGACACATAATAATTATCCCCTTATGCTATGTTTTCTGTCAGAAATCTTTTTTGATCGGTGCACATGCTCATGCAGTAAAAACACCAACTGAGATTTTATTGTAAATAAAACTTTTTTCTTTTTTTTTTTTTTTTTTTACGTTTTTATCAAGCAGTGTAAATAACCCCTGAGAAACCTCCTGATAACATCAACAAGGATATTACTAGCATCCACCATCTCAAAAGAAAAGGCATTGAGAGCCTGAGAGAAAGGGATAAAGGGAGAGACGGAAAGAGTTTTGATGAATTATTCTATATCTCCAGAGCTGTAAGACAGGTAAAGACCTTCTGTTATCAGACCCAGCTCACCTGCTTACAATGGGATGGAAATGTGGGTATATATGCAAGGAGATCAGTGCAGAATGACTGCTCTATAAATCTGTGGGTCAGGCAAAGTTGTCATCCATCGTCAATACAAGACTAAGGTAAGTTCTGAATTTACCGACCCCACATGGTGTCGCGTGCATTTGTTTACCTGTTAGCACTTGGCTGTTTATGGGTATTGTTGTTAACCCTTTAGGCTAGCTCTTTATAATAACTGTATATAATAGGCAGTTTTATTGTGTTTGTTTAAGCCTATAATATGTAGTATACTGTAGTTTTATATGATAAAACCATATGTCTGCGTAAACTATATAATTAAAAAAATTCATTTTGTATTTGTTATTTATTTTTTTATTATTTTATTTTCCATCCAGCTGTAATTAATACAAAAACACACACGACTATAAATATTTGCTGATTCTGTGCATTATCTAATTTTTTCATGTCAACTCATCTTCACAATCACAATGTCCATCAACAGTGCAATGTCACTTTAATTCAGTGTGAGCAGTGCAGAAAGAAATAGACTCAACACCAAAACTCCTGCTGCGCTGCTTCTGCCTCGCACTGCCGTGCTACTTTTGCTTCCGATGTAAATAAACTAATTCATTAAAATGAGCGCTGAAAAAAATATGCTGTTTCTGCCCTGCTTCGGCGTGTAGTCTAAAATGGGCATAAGGCCTGTCCAGCTCTTCGTGGCCCCTGTTGGTCAGCACAATAAAAGCTCAACACCATATGCACACACTGCTCATCTTAACCTCGTGCGACCCCGTGTCCTCATGAGCGTACATTGTGTTTTGGCTTCGTTATACACAATGCATAATTTAATTTTATTTAAACTGACTGATCTCAGTTCAGGACACTCTGGGCCATCATGAATGTGTTAAACTTTCGAGTCATGTGACAAAACAACATGGTGCCAATCTCAGTGAAGTTTGTCTTAGGGAGAAATGCCAACAAAACTACATCTGGTATTATGTTTTTATATTGAAACCTGTTTGCATCAAGTGAGCAACATCTCTAATTTCACATGATATGCCATTTTGAAAATTTCAGCTATTTATCGCCAAACAGTACACTGTTAACCACAATGACATCCAATGAGGACAATAGGGTTGCCACCTTGGCCCTGGAAAGTTCCTGTATATCTGATCAGTGATGGAAAAAAATATAATTCTGGCCATTGTACAAGAAATAAAACATATTATTTATGATTGTTTACTCCTTGTTTATATGGAAATTATTGCTTATATGTCAAATAATTCAATCAAACAATAACATCACTACACTGCACTAAAAAAAAAAAAAAACATTTTAACCTATATTTAATATTTACATTTAAATTTATAACAAAATTCCATCAAAATGAAGAGTATATTTTTTAACAAAATGTAAATAATAAAACTTATTTTGTTATGAAATGTAATTATGTTAAAAAAAAATAGTGTAATTTGTGTGTGTGTGTGTGTGTGTGTGTGTGTGTGTGTACAGGTTTAACATATTTTTTACTTATTCTACTTATTCTTTTTCTACTTATTCTAAGTAGTTTTCCTGAGTTTATGGTTCACACTGAACATTTAAATGTTTTAAAATGTATAAATAGAGTATGTATGTATGTATAAATAATAAAGTTATGTATAAAGTTTAAAAAACATTCGTACAGGGGGCCTGGGTATCTCAGCGAGTATTGACGCTGACTACCACCCCTGGAGTCACAAGTTCAAATCCAGGGCATGCTGAGTGACTCCAGCCAGGACTCCTAAGCAACCAAATTGTTGCCTGGTTGCTAGGGAGGGAAGAGTCCAATGGTGTAACCTCCTGGTGGTTACTAAAATGTGTGGCTCTCGCTCTCGGTGGGGCGTGTGGTGAGTTGTGCTTGGATGCCGTGGAGAATAGTGTGAAGCCTCCACACGCGCTACATCTCCGTGGTAATACGCTCAACAAGCCATGTGATAAGATGCGCGGATTGACCGTCTCAGACGCGGAGGCAACTGAGATTCGTCCTCCGTCACCCGGATTGAGGCGAGTCACTACGCCACCACAAGGACTTAGAGCGCATTGGGAATTGGGCATTCCAATTTGGGGAGAAAAAGGGGATAAAATAAAAAAATTATATACAAAAAACACATATGTACATTTCAACCCCAAAAAAATCAAATAAATGTTCATAAAAATTTACTCAAAAAATATGTAAGATTAACAGTGCAATTCAAGATTTATAATTTCATAAACATTTTCCATCAAATTGAATTGAGTAATGTTTAACAAAATTAGGTAAAACTTAGTTATTTTAAGTTTTACTAATTTAATTTTGGTTATGACGACCTGCAAATGGCATACGACGTGCAAATGGCAAAAATATGGCATTTAACCTTCTTGCTGATGGAGCTCTAGCATTTAAGATGATAACAACCACCACGGGGGATAAACCATCATTCAAAAGGGGGCCCCGTTGAGGGGCCAAACCCACAATTTCCATAACTCTGGCTGAGGGTGCCAATTGCTGCCCCGCGCCTGAGACAACTGTCCAATCTGACTGGAATCTCCCAAGGCATTCTCTTCAGGAGAGAGACCAGAGTCAAAAACCTTACTTGCCATGGCCAATATGGCACCACTAACAGAAGCCAAACAGGATCCTCCCGAACCTTCTGCAGAATTGAGAGCAGCAGCCAGTTCCTCTGAGTGAGCTAACACCAACCAATCTTCGAGATAATTCAAAATGTGGATTCCATGACGCCTCAAGGGCAGTATGAGGTGCTAACGCAAAATTGGTATACTTTGCTCCCAAAAGGGAACCTGGGAAAATACGTCGAGTAACCACTAATTGGCACTCTTGGCTTATCTTTGGAGGCCGTCTTGCAACCAGCGACACAGTGGAGGGGAGCCCTCGCACCTCCATTATTGTGGCTGACTGAATAGTGTTTAACAAATAATGTTTGCCTTAATTGTATTTAGGCATAATGACTGTCGTCCTGAGGTGTGCTTACAGCAGGAACGTTTACAGAAAAAAATCTATTTCCTGGAGTTTTGAACAGGAAAGTGTGTATGAACATTGGGGGAGAGCACTTGTGCTTATTGTACATCAAATTCTGTTATGTCTGTCCCAAAACATGTGGACAGAGGCTGAATTCGATCAGGCAATTATAAAAAAAGGTCACTCTGAATGTATTTACAGCAGAGGACACCAGATAAACCATCTTCCCTAGCATAGAGTGGGGAAGAATGTGCAAACATGGAGGGAATTGAGAGCAAGCAGGTTTGCCACAACGGCCCTAGCATTTATTTTGTGGGAAAAGTGTGTGATGTTTATGAAAGTGTGATTTGTGAACACTTGAGCTTATTATACATTGAATTCTGTAATGCCTGTCCCGAGATCCTTAACTATGGCAACTGAGGCCAAATTTGATCTGGCAAACATAAAAAGGGGTTACTCTGAATGTATTTACAGCAGAGATAAACCATCTTCTCTAGCATTAGAACAGGGAAGAATGTGTGAATATGGGAAATAAATTAACATTAATTTTATTTTATTTTTATTTTTTAACTCGCTCCCCAGCGTAAATCACGGGAGAAAACTGAGCCATAACCTACCTTTTATTTTGATACCAACTGTCCTTCTTAGGACATTTATTTACCAATTTGCCTCCATATAAAAAGTATGACCCAATGGTTTCTTAAGCAGAAACTATAATAAAATCCATAAATAAATTATGACATGTTTGGTCCTCCATTTACAAATCATGACCTACTTGATCATCCACACACGCTAAATCTCAAGTGTCTTATGCATATCAAACGGCGGACTCGCAAGAGGGGAAGCAAGAGCGTGACCAACAGAGAACTCAAAACACAATTCCTTAACAGAAAGACTGCAAAATCAGAGTACAGAACTAACACATCTTAAAAGGAGTGAGGAGCGCGAAGTACATGCCGCCACTGAACAGGGACAGAGATAGCATTTGCATCTCTTCACCCGTCAAAGACGGCTAAGCAACCATTTGAGTTTCACATACTCGCCATCTCTTGATGGGACCCAGGGAGAATATTAACACTGACGAAGCACCCCACCCTTCGGTTCACAATATCTTAATGGAGAAAAATGCTCTTTTTTTGAGCCTCTTAAGTCCCCAGGCTTGAGCACCAATTACGCGGCAGCTCGCCCTCCGCACAAAAACTGCTCATTTCCAACAACGTCCTCACATGTTGTCACTCAAAAGGGAAAACATAGTCCTCGCTATAGCGAATCTCTAGTAACCAACACGGGCTTAGACAAATTTCAGCACTGAAGTAAGAAAATCTGGCAAAATGGCACCAAAGCAGCCACCTATATGAGTTCCGTGATGCGGCTCCCTATGGGCGTTACTTAAGCGCCATCAGCCAATTAATTGCCGTGATTGTATACAGGCTTCAGACCACGAGACTCACTGACGTAGTCCCAATTGTGTCATTGTGCAACGTCGATGTTTCCTTGAAAGTAAACTATTTGCTCTTCATTCAATGTTTATTAGGAGCTAGTAGTTACAAATCAAAAATGGAAATGAAAAATGCACACAGAAGTCATGCTCGGGTCTCAGGAGGTTAATGCAATGGAAGAGCCAACAATGGGTCAGTCAGTCTGTATTTATGATATGTTCCTGTTTATTTTAAAATAATCAGACAAAGGGTAATTGGACACAGTGAGTGCTGTTAAACTCAATCTGACCTTTACTTTACTGGTGGAAATGGGGTCTGGAGCCAGAACCATTTCCTGTTACCCTCGCTCATGCCAGCAAGCTTATTTACTTCTCTGCATGTGCTGCCTGCAAGACAAGAGGCATCTGCCAGCAGTGCTCTGCAGTCTGACCGAAAAACCTCCCTGCACTCTGACAGAGGTCATGCCCACAGATTGTATGTTGATGCTACAGTACATCATGACTTAGCTGTCCATCTCTGAGAATTTATCAGGTTAAGTTTGGCCAAATAAAAAATGTATAGTTGATGATTTGAGATGTGAAGACCATCATTTGAGGCATGGTTAATCGGTGATCAACAGAGCAAAATTGGAATTTCCCTGCTGAAAAGATGAGCATAGCTGGTCACCAGCATATGTTGCATTTGGATGCTGGTCCCCGTCATGGGATGCTGGTGTTATGATAAAAAGAATGTGCTGGTTATCAAAAAAACGTTTTGCTACGGCTATTCTGGACTGCAAGCTGCATAATCCAGCCTTGACCAGCATGGGAATTCAGCAGGGTTCAGCAGGCTTATCAGCAGGGTTATCAGGTGTAGGATTAAATTATCAAAGTACACACATTGCATTTTCCATATTGTATTTATACCCTCTGCAGCTCCCTATAGTTTAACATAATTAATCATCATTATTAATCATCTGACCCATTCAAACTAAAAACAGAAGGCTCTCCTCCAGGTCTCATTGTCAGCATAAAGCCCCACTTCAAGCTAGGTTAATCAAAAGACAAACTCTCGTTCAACAACCAGTCAAAATCTCATAGAGTTTACGTCATGCATTTAACAACTTCAAAACCACTCAACAGTCTCAGCTTTCATTGCTGCAAAATCACATCACCCAGGAGACATGGATCAAAATGTGCAATGTGCTCTTTGAACCAGCCTGAATCAATCTATGTGTGACTCTACCTCTACTGCGGAGAGACATTGTATGCATGTCTCATTTTATGTACAACAAGATGTTTAAAGTTAGACGGGCATGTTAATCCAAGATCAGTTTTTTTAATAGCCACGTCATTAACTGAACATTACGTTTTATGTCTTGCCATTATCTTTGCGAGATCTGCCTATGAGGTTAGTCATGCACGTTGGATTTAAACAAGCCATCACCAACTTTATGTTCTACATATGAATTTACCCATGACACCATGCCCTAATCAGGTATGATGCCGTAATTTGTCTGTCCATAATTAAAGTGAAGATATTGTGTGACAGAACCCACCCACAGCCACTTAGATTAGGTTTGATGTTCCATTTATATGGAATACAATTTTGTGACATTGCAGAATCTGTCCTGTCGAGGTTGCAGCTGGTAAGGACAATAACTCAGATTTACATGTAGGGAATAGCTTTTGTCGCATATCGTTTTATCACGTCACGCCTGGTTAGTACACGGTGGGAGATGCCAAAAAGAGCTCAAGTTATTTTTAGATGTACATAAAGGGGTACTTTGTATTTTTTAACAGCAGGAAGACAAATGAGGACAAACTTTGCAGCATATGCCAGGCGAGACTGACAAAAGAGCCTCATCTCCGAATCACTGAATGATCAGCCCTTTCCAACAGCGAGTCTTTCATCCACAATATGAAAACCTAATCAGCTGGCCTGATTGCTGCGAGTGGCCTTTTGTGAAGTCTTTAATCTGGTGACTGTTTTAAGAAGTGCATAATTGATACTCTGTCTAGAATAGTCGTAATTTACAGCTGTGTGGATAATGAACAGTCATCTGGCCTCCACTGGGGGTATACGTGTGATGAACCCTTGATTGGTATGGCACAAAGCGTACTATTTTGTCAAAACAGTTTTGAGCGAGAGACTATGGTTTCTTTATTTACCTCCCATCCTCATTTTCATCTGGTCCAAATTATATAATCAGCTGGACTGAGTTCTTGGTTAATGATGTCATTGTCATGCTAATTGGGCATTCTTGTTTCTCTATATAAAGTGAATTTCTGAAGTGCTGTAAGTCTTTATGTCTAGTTGTATATCTCAGTAGACAGGATGTGACATGAACATTGGATTCAGACGTGCCTTGAACTCTTCCTACCTCCACATACATTTGCATTTTCCTGGTTTCGGACACAGCCATGTTTTGTGTTTGCTAGGATGGTATCAAACAATAACAGGCCTACTGTATTCTTTGATGTATACCATGGTATTGAATGATTACCATATTCACGATTCACAAACCATGGTATTTACATGTATTTTGGTACTTTAAATGTTACAGTGTACTGTTTTGATACAATTTTGGTTGGAGAATGTCTTTACCTGCAGTGCATTGTTTACAAGCTGCATACGCAGGTGTTGAACTTAATGAAAATGTTCTACATCGCTGGCAAATGATAGGATGCGTTTGCAGGATTTATTTCAATGGATTGTTTGTAAATATCCACTTCACCCAGTGCCTTTTTTGTGTTTCTACTTTCTAAGAACTCCCATTGTTTTAAGGAGTGAGATCTGCTCCACATGACTTACTGTGTGGGTAAGCTGACTGAACAATTCATTCTGAATCGCAAACCGATTCACACCATTTCAATAAGCCGTTTGACTGATTCATTGAAAAGAACCAACTCAAAAGAGTGATTCATTAGCGAATCGGGTTTAGCCATAGTCCTGATTCTAAACAGCTGATACAATAAATAAACATTATTTTATTTTGAATTGAGGGAGACCTAATTTCAAAATAAAGGACACACGAAGCACATTCCTGGTGTTACTTGGAAAGATATAGCTTTGTTAAATATTCTAAAATATAAATATTAGGAAATTATTATATATATATATATATATATATACACATATATAAACAACATTAAAACCACCTGCCTAATATTGTGTAGGGCCCCCTCGTGTTGCCAAAACAGAGCTAACCCGCATCTCAGTGTAGCATTCTGAGATTATATTCTTCTCACCACAATTGTGCAGAGCAGTTATTTGGGTAACCATAGACTTTGTCAGTTCGAACTAGTCTGGCCATTCTCTGTTGACCTCTCACATCAACAAGGCATTTCCATCTACAGAACTGCTACTCACTGGATGTTTTTTGTTTGTTTGTTTGTTTGTATTTGGCACCATTCGGAGTAAATTCTAGAGACTGTTGTGCATGAAAATCCCAGGAGATCAGCAGTTACAAAAATACTCAAACCAGCCCATCTGACACAACTATCATGCCACACTCCAAATCACTGAGATCACATTTCACCCCTTTCTGTGGTTGATGTGAACATTAACTGAAGCTCCTGACCCATATCTGCATGATTTTATGCACTGCGCTGCTGCCACAGGATAGGCTGATTAGATAACCGCATGGATGATTGCTGGTGCCAGACAGGCTCGTTTGAGTATTTCTGTAACTGCTGATCTCCTGGGATTTTCACACACAACAGTCTCTAGAATTTACTCCGAATGGTGCCAAAAACAAAAAACATCCAGGGAGGGGCATTTCTGCGGACGGAAATGCCTTGTTGATGAGAGAGGTCAACAGAGGATGGCCAGACTGGTTTGAACTGACAAAGTCTACGGTAACTCAGATAACCGCTCTGTACAATTGTGGTGAGAAGAATGCTATTCTGAGATGTGGGTTGGCACTGTTTTGGTGGCACAAGGGGGACCTACACAATATTAGGCTGGTGGTTTTAATGTTGTGGCTGATCAGAGTATAGCAGGCTAATTTGGAGTTACTGGAACATGAATAACAAAGCTAAGTTTTACTTACCAGTGATTACTCTCAATGACACCAGACTTGCAATGTTGGAATGGATCAAAAATGTCAGAAGACAACTCTGAAGTACATGGAAGTAAATTAATTTTGACAGTTTTTTTTTTTTTTTTTTTAAGGGCTGTTTTGCAGTAATATTAAGGTGTTATGTATGTATGACAAAGCGTAAAGACTATTGTATAGTCTAATATAAATCTAATGAGTCATTCTTTGTGGTTTGCTTTTAAAAATTAATTAATTAGATATCATGTATAAAATCTGATAAATTGTGCAAAAGTGATACAGGTGTATTCAGTAATGCTTATCCACAAAACAAGCTTGTTATTTTGTTTCCAACTTAAATATGACATATCACAATATAGACTGCCTAACTCGAAAGTAGGAACTTACCAGGTGCACTTGAATGCAGCATTACCGTGCATATGAGCATCCCTTACATAAACATACAAATTACACAGTGTGAGACTAGAGGAAAGACAATTTTGTAGTCTGCAAGTTCCTCAAGGGTTATAATTTCTAATTAAATTTTTTCATCTAAACCTCATTTGAAAAGGTAGAGCTGAGGTCCCTGTATTATAATTGAATCTGAAATTGCCAACAACATAGTTAGGCTCCCTTTCCCTAAAAAAATAATAGCATAGTTTGTTTCACATCCATTAGCATTTTTTTCTCTTCTTTATTTCATTTTATTTTATTAATTTCTCATGTTCATTTTCAGCTTCCTAATTAATTTGATTTTGTTTTCTCCCACTACAGAGGGCCCTGGAAATTAATGATGTGGAACAGCAATGTTGTTGAGATGCTGATGGGCCTCGTCTTCATGTTGTGAAATTTCTGTCATTAGACAAAATGCCTGGTGACTTGAAAGTTTGTGCTGCTGGTGTCGGGGTCTGTGCCCAGGGGTTGTGTTCTGTCTGCATAATTGATTAGACCACCAGAGGGTCGCTAAAGTGATAATGATAGCAACAAAAAACCTTTTATTTGCATTTTTATGATTCAAATTCTAACAGAAGTATTTTCCGAACATTGTCATGGAAACATGCACTTAGAATAAATATGTATGATGCCAATGACATTGAAAAAGTGAAGTTTTCAGCAAGAAAGTTTAAATAGAAATATATATATATATATATATATATATATATATATATATATATATATATATATATATATATATCCAGAATTTAAAAACCTGCATAACACAATGTTTGTTTAATAAGATTAATTAGACAGAGGGAAAAGGGGGGTAGATTGGGAACAAAACACAAAGAGATGGATAAAGAGGGAAAGAGCAAGGAAAGGAGAAGAGAGAATGAGAGAAAGCTCTACAATACGCCATCACTCTGGAAATGAGTCTATGAATGTGTGTGTCATATATTTGCACTTTAATAAGTTGCTACACTATGGGACTGTATGGAGCATTTGCAAGATATTAAGTGGCTCTACAGTCTTTTCACAGTCCAATCTCATGGTCTTTATTCCAGACACATGAGCAGTGGGGATAGAGGGAGATTTCCCCACTTCATAATGCGCTTCACTTGTTTTATTTGACATGACATCAGTTTGAATCTAGTCTGTCACAATTCAATTCCCCCACTTCTATTTATTCATTTTGCTCCACAACACCAGCACGATATCGGTGCACTTAATCAGCATCTCGCCTTTATTACATCATCTGCCAGGCAGTCTTTTAATTTACCCGATTCGTTTATTCTTTACCCATGATTGTGAAGTTTGGATATTAAAAGTTAAAGCTTGTGCAGTGACAAATAAAATAATTGCACTTAATTTTCTCAAATTTTAAAATGTAGTTTTGACTGCATTCTTCAAACTCAACCATTCAACCCTGTTACCCAAGTTATTGTAAGGCAAATGATCAAACATATGTTTTATTTTTTTCTTTAATTTATGAGAAATATAAGTTATTATTGTAACTACAAACCAACCTCCTAACCAGTCCTAAACTAGCTAGGCCTTACTGAGTGATAGCAATTTAGGTTATATTTGCAACCCTATTTCCCATTCTGCCATATTTATTTTTTTTTTATTATTATTTTTATTTTTTATCATTGTAATGTTTATTGTCATGTCTATCGCTACAAAATATCAAGATCACACAAATCAGTATTTTGTATTTGAGCTTTTGCCCTTTTAGTAATATAGGTAACAATTCTGCAAAAATTGCAAACCTCATAAAATAAAAAGAAATTAAAACAGCACAACTTGATGTCTAGTTTGACCTCCTGAGGTTGGCGATCAACATTTTCAGAGGGTAAGCACCACCTTTCACTTATCATTCAAAAAATAAAATAATAATAAAAACATAATAATAATAATAATAAAGGGTTCTGGCCTTCTACAGGTTTCAGGCCCTATTTTGTACTTTATTCATTGAAAGTGCAATAAACAGATGAGGACAGTAATTGAATGTATCAGAAATATTACACTGCCTATCCAGATCCCTTTTGCTTTCTGATATACTCCCTCTCACATTCAATCATCCATCAAGAATCATACTGCTCTGAAAGAACAGAGATATCAAAGTATCCTCTGTGCAGTAAAGACAAAAGTACACAAGTGTTTGTGACTGTCTCTGTTTCCATCACACACACAAATAAACATACAGTACATAAACTCAGTCCAAGAGGAAACAAGACCACCTGGTTCCCAGTTCTACTAGCCAACGATGACTGATGGCTGTCATTTAACTGGATGTATCATCATGCTGCCTGCATGGCCCAGCTGTGAGACACTAGACCAATTAAAGTGGGGTAATTAATCTGGGCCAGGGAGCACTAACAATCATGCCATGGGCCAAATCACTGAGATCAAATTTTTTCCCCATTTTGATAGTTGATGTGAACATTAACTGAAGCTCCTAACCCATATCTGCATGGTTTTATGCACTGATTGGCTGACTAGATAATTGCATAGATTATTGTTGGTGCCAGATGGGCTGGTTTCAGTATTTCTGTAACTGCTGATCTCCTGGGATTTTCACACACAACAGTCTCTAGAATTTACTCAGAAAGGTGCCAAAAAAAAAAAAAACATCCAGTGAGGGGAAGTTCTGCGGATGGAAATGCCTTGTTGATGAGAAAGGTCAACAGAGAATGGCCAGACTGGTTCAAACTGACAAAGTCTACGTTAACTCAGATAACCACTCTATACAACTGTGGTGAGAAGAATATCAGATCAGAATGCTATTCTGAGATGCGGGTTGGTGCTGTTTTGACGGCACGAGGGGGACCTACACAATATTAGGCAGGTGGTTTTAATGTTGTGGCTGATTGGTGTACATTACCAGTCAAAATTTTGGATTTTAGGTTTCTTATGTTCTTAATATTAATAATAACTGGCTAATATTATGTAATATTTTATGCTAAAGGCATATGTTTAAATTAATCTGTAGACAAATATAAATTGATTGTGCCTACATATGAATTTATTTTTAAATGTATAATGAGTTGGACCAGATGCCGATGAAAAAGCAGCCAACCACTACCCAGCATACAGGACATACAAGCCAGGACAGAACTCAGTTCTGTTTCAAAAGCCTGGATGTGCCACATGAAACTTGGATTTCTGCATAAATTGGTCATAACATTTTATCTGATCTTCACCTAGGTCACAATAATAAACAAACACATTTCAGGTCCCCATGAACTGATGCAGAAATCCAGGTAATTCCAAAGGGTCCACAGACTTTTAACTGCAGCTGTATCTTTTAATATTTTAGATTATTTTAAGTATTTATCCTTTGCCTTGATAAGAGCTTTGGACACTCTAGGCTTTCTTTCAACCAAACCACCCAAACAAACAAACTCATAAATAAATAAAATAAATTTTGGGTTACTAAATAATTCACACTTTAATGAATATTTTTTTATTTAAAAAATAATAATAAAATTATTGGAAACACTTTAGTTTAGGGGTCAGAAATTAGACAGTAACTCATGACTAATAATTATACTTGTAAGTTATGGACTTGTTTGGCATCATAAAGTATTTATTAAGCCTTTATTGGCTGATTTCTTATTCTTGCTTTATAGCCCCTTTATATTTGCTTTTGTGATAATGAATTTCTTAGCTAAAAACAAATCATATCTAGTGTGATTAAAAATACATCCTTTATAGGTTCTCATTACTCTGTGTGAATGTACGGCTTATACGTATGCATATATAATGTATATAGTATTTCAACAAAGCAGGGAAGGTTAGGGTTAGGTTTAGGGGTAGGTGTTGGTGTAGGGTGTTTGTGGGATTCTAAATAACACAATAAACATGCTGCAGTGATGCCCCTATACTGTATGGTAGTATTTAATTAGGAGTGAAAATAGCATCTAACACTATTTGCCCTTAGGGCAAAGAGGATTCATTTTGTTGCTATTCACACTAAGCATCAAAAGTCTCTGCCTTCTATTTATTCTATACTTATAAGTTGCACATTCACATAGTGTAATGATAACCTATAAAGGATTTATTTTGCACCTTACTAGCTATTGGTATCTTTTGTTTTCACATAAGTTAATTATTATGAACAAACAAAGGCCTAATAAATAACTTATAATTCCAAACAAGTCCATAACTAGTCCCTTACAAGTACAATTATTAGTCATTAATTACGATCTAATTTCTGATCCCTAAAATAAAGTGTCACCGAATTATTTCATCATTTACTCATGTTGTTCTAAATCTGTATGACTTTCTCCCATGGACCCCAAAGGAAACTGTAGGCAAAATGTTAGGTCCCATAAACCATTCACCCTTATTGTATGGAAGAAAGGTGAAAGGAAAGTGAATGGTGACTGAGGATTAAACTCTGCCTAACATATTGTTTTGTGTTCCACTGAAAAAAAAAAAAAAAAAGAAAAAAAGAAAGAAAAAGCCATTCAGGTTTGGAACAACATGAGGGTAAATGATGGCAAATGCTTATTTGCGAGTGAACTATCCCTTTAATAGTATTCTAAAATGTGGAAAATAGTAATAATAAAATAATAGTAAACAATGTGTAGACGTGTCCAAACTTTTGGTAGTGTGTTGTGATCTGTCTGGAAACCAGCAATACATGACGTTTTACAAAGATAAAAAATGTCTTCCTCAAAAAAATAAAATACAAAAAAAAAAAAAAAAAAAAAAAAATATATATATATATATATATAATACAAATGAAAAATACTGTCTAAGTTCGAAAGTCAACTTTCCTCCATGAAGTGCGTGACGAGCTGTTTGGCATTTAGTATTAATAGGCAAACTAACTTACATCATGCATCACACAAAGATAAATGGCAAAGGATGAGGAGCAGGCGGTGTAATGCCATTAGTGTTGGAGAGACATGGGCAGGGATCAGATGTGTGGCGTGAGTTGTGGCACTGCTCTTCTTCTCCATCGAGTACATTTGTCATATACCACTCTGCAGCACAGTGGATTAGATGGTTGCTTTGGATCATTAAGTTTAGCTCAAATCCTGACAGGACAACAAGCGTTTCATCCTTGTCAAACCATGCAGATGCAGTACAGAGAGCAAGAGAGAGAGAGAGAGAGAGGGGAAAAAGACAGAGAGTGGGAGGACTAAGAGACCATCTTTAGTCTGTGCTTTAGTTATAATTCCTGTTTTGGCAGTTGTAGGTCTAAATTTTGATTGGGGGAATATTTACTTGCGGGAATTCACTGAACAGTTCTGCCAGTTTTGCACATTGTATTTCAGTACAAAAATCTGCATCTTATTCTCCAACCACTCGCAGTTCAGTTTAACTAGGCACTAAATGTGTTGAAAAAGTCTACCTGGTCTCATAGAAACACATTACTGTACCAAACATTTTTGCAAAATTATTTTTATGAGGCTCATTGCACGTATCACAGCAGTTTCCTGAAGAAAATGAACAGTAGCAGCGTAAAAACAATGATTTGCATTCCCTTTCACACAAATCACAAGTAAAACAGTAGATTATCAGTTCTTAAATGTTTATTTTTCGCCATGTACCTCACACAATGCTATCTTATGACATCAAAACACTTTCACTGTAGTGCAGGACTTGTAAGGTGATGCACTTTAACATCTGCAGTATATTAAATTTATAAGCATGTTCGAATGCGACTAAATTGCGCAGTAGTTCAGCCGTTAGTGTGTTGCACTTGCAATGCAAAGGAACAGGGTGAGTCCTGCTGCAAGTCGACACACAAGTCGAATGTGTCATAGGAGCAACACAAAATTATGTGGTTGCTTCAGCAGTTGCATTTTTCACCTCAGATTTGCTGTATCTGCCACTATCATTTAGGTTTAGGTTTAAGGTAGGGAGGAAGGTTTTGTGGATTTAAAACTCGATAGATTTAAAACTATTACTGCCCACAGAAAGCAGGAGGTTTGTGTACATTTTCTCATGATCATGGCAGCAGTTATTCATCAAATAATGAAGAACAGCACTACATAGAGCCATATATCTAGACACGCAGTGCAGTTGAGCTCGCTTTTGGAATTTTAAACAGTTGATTCAGGCACCTAGATTGCACTGCCTGCAAAATATACCAGATTGTGGTTGTCTGCTGCATAGAGGTCTGCATGGGCCTTAAAGTTATGCCCGAACCTGACCTGTACCCGATACCGTCAGATTTTAACACTGGACCCGAACCCAAAATCTCTCTCTTACAATTTCTTCTACAAGCAAGTATTGTTGCAATAGGCTGTATTTTATGTAAGCATTGTAGGCAAAATGTGTAATAGTATAGTAACAGTAAACATGCACAGTTTTAAAAAGGCACGGCACCCCTCAGCTCATAAGAGCAGAAGGGAAAAAAACATTAGCTTATATTTATCAAGCGCTGAAATTTTGCTTTGTGCAGAACAATCTGAAATCATGTGTAACAGTGTAACATGTAGCCTGAACTTCTTCAGAACATTGAATCTTTGTGACACCTGCACTAAAAACAAGCAAGACACAGCACAACAAATAAAACAGAATGCAGGTGTCTTGACATGCATTTTTAAAACTTCAAGTTCTTTTTAACTTGACACGGTGTCAAAACAAAATGTTGTGGTGTTGCGCAAGATGCTGAAGAAACAACGAGATGTGGTGCAGCGGTCAAAGACATATGTCCACCATGTGTTTACATAGGAAAACTATGGCAAAACTGCACAGATGTGTGCAAAAACACATTCAGAGTGAACAGACCCTTACTCATCTGTTTGCTGGTGTCTGTGAGTGAAACAACTGCACAAAACAAGTAAGGTATGCCTATTTATTGTTCCCTGTCTGTCACTCACTCGACGTTGTGTCGATGTAGTGACACTAGGGGTTCGATTTTGAGAGCTCCAATCACCTTTGCTTAAAACAGAAAAGGCCAATGAAAATTGGCGAATGGAATTTGCATGCCACTCTCCGCCCTGGACATACGGGCCGAATGCTTGTGTGTTCGTCCTCTCACCTCTTGCTACGCTGCTGGATTTTTTTACGCCGTATATCAGTGGTCACCTCGCACGGTCGAGTGTTGCGTTTCCCCTGGGCGCTTCGGCAGCCTGAGTCTGTAGGTGCTAAAAGAGTATATTCAAAATAGTATACTAAAAAGAGTCTTTTTAAAGATGTCCTTCCGCATTTGCACTACTAGATGTGGCCGTTATCTCTCCTCTCCGGATACCCATGAAATCTGCCTCGAGTGTCTGGGGCGCCAGCACGCCGAGGCGGCTATCGTGGAAGGGTTGTGTTCTCATTGCGAGAACATGCCTATGAGAATGTTGCGGTTGCGGCTCACTTCCTTCTTCGTGAAGCAAGGAGCCACCGCGGCTGCTACCCAACCCGGTCCATCCTGGGCTGACGCTCAGCCGGCCGGGTCGGCAAGCACCGCGGGCTATCTAGATGTGGACATGGGAGCGTTTCTGCAGGCTCAGCCCCTGCATACCTCCCATCCACCAGCATGCTTGTTCTGTCCGGACGAGCTGTCAAGCGATGCAGGCGGTCTGCCTCAGGGCGGGTTTAATGTGTTGTTCACGGCTCGCGACGAGGATGAGCATCGGAGGGTGGGGTTCTGCTATCGGAAGCAGACGAATCTTCTGAGCTCCCGCCCACGGGCGGTAGAGCACAGGATGAGGCGGACGTTGAGATGGCAGCCGTGCTTGCCTGGATGGCTGTGAACATCGGGCTGAAGTGGAACCCTCCGCCTGCCCTGAGCATTCGCGCTGGATGATTGGTTTCTGGGCTCGGAGCGTGACTCATAGCCGTACCCCGTCCCAGTGCATTTCTTCCAAGAAGTGCACAAGGAGCTAACGAAGTCGTGGAAGGCACCTTTTACTGCCCGTACACGCTTCGCGGGCTCATCCACTCTGACTACCATTGATGGCGGAGCGGCTAAGGGATATGTCGGGCTTCCCCAGGTAGAGCGTGCCGTAGCGGTGCATTTATGCCCACAGGGCGCAGCCACCCAGTGCAACCGACCAAGGCTCCCTTCCAAGGCCTGTAAGTTCTCTTCCTCTTAAATGACGATGGCTTACAAGGCTGCGGGTCAGGCCGCTTCCGCCCTGCACGCCATGGCCATCCTGCAGGTCCACCAGGCCAAGGCGCTAAAAGATCTGCACAAGGGTATGACCGACCCAGGGCTGATGCAGGAACTGCGCACTGCGACCGACCTCGCCTTACGTGCATCAAAGGTCACGGTGCGCGCCCTGGGCCGGACGATGTCCACTCTTGTGGTCCAAGAGCGGCACCTATGGCTCAACCTTGCGGAGATGCATGACGAAGAGAAAGTCCGCTTTCTTGATGCGCCCATCTCCCAAGGGGGGCTGTTTGGCAACACCGTTGAGGATTTTGCCCATCAGTTCTCGATGGTGAAGAAGCAGACTGAGGCGATTAAACACATCCTGACGCGTACCTGTACCATCGGAGACCGCACGCTGGCCTCAGAGAATAAGATCCTCCCGCTCGAAGTTGGCTCCACCTGCCCGTCAGCCGGCCCCCAAGAACCCCAGATGGGCTTCAAGGTGGTCCTGACGTGGGCCGCCCAGGGATAAGGCAACTTCTCCTGACCGGTCTGGCCCGGGGCATCTCTCCAGCCCCACCATCGCCCCAGGGCCAGCACGTGGTGAGTATTACATCACCGAGTGCCCTCTGGGCTTCGGCACCCACATGGTCAATAAAAGAGCAGTTTCCTCATTCCCTGGGCCAGCGCACTCGCAACGGCCAGGCACTGGAAGTCTTTCCAGTCAATCAGGCGAACGCGAGTACCTCCCATTCCTTCATTCTCTGTTGAGAGACAGCTGGCGAACAGGTAAGTGTGCTGGTTTCTTGGGCCGCTCGCCTGCCCCAGTCACCGGCCACCGTTGTGGGCTTATGGAGCAGCACGTCCCCCCTGACGCGTCTGTCTGCAAGACAAAAGGGAGAGAGAAATTAGGTACATGTAAAAGTGGCCCCCCTCAAAGCGCGGCTTTAACCTGCGTAAATGCCTGTTGGCACTACTCCGTGCACTGGACCGGGTCTGGAGCTCCCTTTTTAGTGAGATCAGTCAGCGGGCTGGTGACGTCCAAATAGTTAGGCACAAATCTCCTATAATAGCCAGCCAGCCCCAGGAACTGTCTCACCCACTTTTTGGTCTTGGGTCTCGGGCAGGTCGCAATTGCCACCTTCTTGTCAATTTGGGGACGCACCTGCCCGTGGCCCAAGTGGAACCCCAGATACCGTATCTCCACCTGCCCAATCGCACACTTCTTAGGGTTTGCTGTATCCCCGCCCGTTGCAGTGACCTCAGAACAGCCCTCAGATGCTACATATTCCACTACCAATCATTGCTATAAATGATGATGTCATCCAAATAGGCAGCGGCGTAAGCCGAATGCGGTCTGAGGATTCGGTCCATGAGGCGCTGAAATGTGGCCAGAGCCCCAAACAAACAGAACGGAAGTGTCACAAATTGGTGTAATCCGAACGGTGTGGAGAAAGCCGTTTTTCATGGGAAATTGGTGAATTCTTGTTGTAGTTTGGCAACCTCTGCGAGTTGGCACAATGAGAGGTGGTCTCCGCAAGTGACTGGGGTGACATGATTGTATTTTGTGTTTACCTCCAGCCTGAGCTCCACCCTCTCCGGAACTACCATAGCCAACATCACCGGGGCCGCCTCCCTCCACAATTTCAGGTGGTTAAGGTGATAAATTTGACGTGTGCCCCCTCTATCGGTTCGCTTTACCTCATAATCGAGTTCCCCCACTTGTCGTGTGACCTCAAGGGTCCTTGCCACTTGGCAAGTAATTTGGAGCTCGATGTAGGGAGTAATACGAGTACCTTATCTCCCGGTGCAAATTTCCTTAGCCAAGTTCCCCTGTTATACAGTCGGCTCTGTCGTTCTTGAGCTTGAAGCGAATTCTCCTGTGTTAGTTGCCCCAAGGTGTGGAGTTTTGCTCTAAGATCAAGAACGTACTGAATTTCATTCTTACTGTTTGAAGGTCCCTCCTCCCAAGCTTCGCATATGACATCAAGCACGGCGCGCGGGCGCCGCCCATATAGTAGCTCGAATGGGGAAAACCAGTGGAGGCTTGCGGGACCTCTCGGGATCAAGCCATTTGTCCCAATTTCAAGCATCCTCGTGCACGAACTTACGAATCATGTTTTAAGGGTTTTATTAAATTGTTCCACCAGGCCATCTGTTTGTGGATGGTAAACGCTGGTGCGGATCGATTTAATGCCCAATAATTTGTAAAGCTTGTGTAGTATTCGTGACAAAGTTTGTGCCCTGATCGGTGAGGATTTCTTTCGGAATCCCCACCCGGGAGATTATTTTGAAGAGTGCCTCCACAACACTGCGTGCTGAGATGTTGCGCAGAGGCACTGCTTCCGGATATCATGTTGCATAGTCCAATAGGACCAATACAAAGCGATGTCCGCATGCTGACCGCTGTAATGGCCTGACGAGGTCCATACCAATTCTCTCGAAGAGGACCTCGACCAGCGGAAGAGGGCGCAATGGCTCTTTTGGGGTGTCCGGTGGATTCACCAGCTGGCATTCGCGGCATGCCACACACCACCTGCGGACATCGGCGCCAATGCCCGGCCAATAAAAACAGGCAATTAGGTGGTTCAGTGTTTTTCTTTCCCCTAGATGACCCGCCATGTGATTATAATGAGCCGCCTGGAACACCATTTCCCGACAGCTCTGCAGTATTAAAAGCTGGGTTGTACCTTCCTTTGTTTGAGCATCCTGTGTCACTATACACAACCGCTCGTTTATAATTGCAAAATAAGGATTTGAAAGTGTGACATTCGGCCGGACTTGTTGACCATCAATCACTCTCACTTGGTCAAAGGCATGCTTGAGGGTTTTGTCTCACGACTGCTCCAAAGGGAAATCCCCCGAGGATGGGAGGGGCTGCAGCCTCTCCCCCCTCACGTCATCCTGACGTGAAGCTGATGAAGACGGCCCCGGCTCCGCCTCCCCTGCCAGAGCATAACGCATTTCACATCTCGTTGCTTTTGTGCAAGACCCATCCACGCATGGGTGAGGCATGAACTAACCGCGGCCTCCACTCTATGCTTTGTTCCCCTAAATTTAATAACAAGGGTCACCACAGGATAGTTGTAAATATCCCCATGTACACATTTCACCCTCACCCTTTTAGTTGTGCCCAAAGCCTCATTTTGAACCAAGCATTGGTGGATAGTGGTCTGGTTACAACCTGTGTCATCCAAGGCTTGGTGTGTACTCCCTTTGATTCTTACCGGTATCCTGTACCCTCCAGCCCGATCGGGGGCAGCCTGTGATGTGTCGGGAATCCGGACTACAGTTCCCAGCTCCATCACAGGACAGATTCCCGCAATGCCAGCAGGCCGGCCCAGGCACGGCACTCACGGGGGCGGGTACATCCACCTGAGGGGGAGAGCAGGTAGACCCTTAAGTCGCCGGGAAAGGGATATACCGGTGCAAGCGAGGAGCCGGCTTTGGCGGCGGGTTTCCACGCCTCCAGGGTGCAGGAACAGGGCCAAGAGAGAGGACAGAGTGAGAGGGGAGAAAACACAGGGGGAGGGGAGAGAGAGAAAGAGAGAGAGAGAGAAAGAGCGCTCCTCCACGCTTGGGCACACCGCCTTATGGTCCTCTGCAAGCTGGACTGCTTCCTCCAGCCACGCCGGGCGATGACACTGGACCCACTCCACCATCCCTTCTGGAAGCCGGCAGATCAGCTGCTCTAGCACCACTTGGTCACTCGGAACAGTTGATGGTATTACTCTGGGCTCTGGCCGACCAGCTGCAGGATGGTCTTCTTCAGGTCACCGTAGACCAGGAGATTAGCCGCCGGCAGTTGTTGTGCTGCAAGCTGGGCTTCCCCGGACAGAAGAGTGATGAGCCGGGCCACCCACTGAGCATGCGGCCAGCCCCAGATTTCAGCGGTACGCTCAAACATATTTAGGAAGGCTTCAGGGTCGTCTTCCACCCCCATCTTCAACAGCAGGGGCGGGGGCAGGGGGCTGCTGTTGTCCGGGGTCCCTGTCGGGGCTTTCTCCTGGGTGAAGAGGCTCCAAATGACCTGCCGGTCCTCTGCCTGAACTCTAAGGACCTCATGGAAGCGGCGTTCTTGATCCTGGCGGAGTTCAAGCAGAGCCTGTTGGTGGGTGTGATGTAGGTTGGCGAGGGACTTGATGATGTCGGACAGCGGGAAGGACTCCATGGGGCGTGCAATCTTCAAATCAGATCCCGGGTTTCGGTACCTGTGTAACAAGGAAGGACACTGGGAACTGGATTCTTCAAACACTGGTAGGGAACTTTTAATTGACCACTTCTCTGGTTTACAGCTTCACAATAACACATCAGCTTCACACTAAGTCATCAGCTTCACATTAAGGCTCTCGACCCAGTCTCTCTCTCTCAATCTGGTGCTGGCATGGTCCTTTTATGCCGCTCTCCCTAATCTCACTACAATTAGAGACAGGTGTTAGTCATAATTTGGCTCAGGTGTATGCACCCTTACTGCTCTCTCTCTCCCGACAGACACTCGACCACGCCCCCGCTGCCACAAGTACATTATCCCCAACTCAGTACTCAGAACCGATCCACAAGATTGGGAATTGTGGCATGCAAATTGCATTTAGAACAGATTTTTACACTGTAGAATTCCTCAAGTGAATCAGGTGCTAAATGCAGACAATGTGTGCAATGGTGCTATCAGTGGATGCAATGCATTCTTAGTGAATTCCACCTCAGAGAAATTTCATGTTTCAAACTATGCAGGAAAGAGGATTGTGGGACATGAGAGCTAGGGCATTGGTGGCAATTAATGCAAGTGGAATCTCAGACAAAGAGGCTAATGAGTTTTAATATACATGCAGGTGAGGAAAAGGGGAGGCACTGAAGCCCTTAATGAACTCATGACAGCCTAATTAGCCACAATTTATAATTCCCGGATTCTAATCAGAGGCACTGAACTGCTGCCACAGATCTTTGTATGAATGAGTCTTTTCAAATGCTCGAATCTGTTGCATGGTATTTGATTGATAATTGCTGTGGGGTTTTTTTCCCCTCCCTCTTCCCATTACATTGGTTGTAATGCAAGTGCCCAGAATGGACCATGAAATAATGGAAGATGTCTAGATATTTATTAATCAACTCTCAGTGTGTACTTTATATTTGGTATGAGTGATGCAGTGCAGGTAACTTTATTTTCAGAGTAGGCATGCTGACAGGTGCTCATTAAACTGATGTAGATATGATTAAACTCTACCCTGTGCATGTACTGTAGTAGCTTTGGAAAGTTTAGTTTCATTTAAAAAAATAAAACAAAATCCCATGAAATGGCTTGATGAGTGCAGATTTCTTTATTGACAAATTTCCTATTAACCCTCCTATAACAGTATGTTCGGGTCATTTTTGACCAGTTTAAGAGTTAAAAACAGTGAAAAACTTGACTATCTTAAAAGGAACAGTTCGCCCAAAAAATAAAATTATCTTATTTACTCACCCTCATGCCATCCCAAATGTGTATGACTTTCTTTCTTCTGTAGAATACAAACAAAGATTTTTAGAAGTATATCTCAGCTCTATAGGTCATTTCAACGCAACTGAATGGTGGCAAGAACTTTAAAGCTCCAAAAAGCAGATAAAGGCAACATTAAAGTAATCCAATTAACTCCAGTAGTTTAATCAATGACTTCTGATGTGATACGATCGGTTTTGGGTGAAAGTAAGCTAATACAATAAACTTAAACTTAAAAGATTCATATGCATGTGTATATTTATTACACCAACCGAACTCTGACGCAAACCGGAGGTAGATTTGAGTTGTTCAGTGATTTTTCTTCTAACATAATTACATAATTTCAATGCAAATAAATGTCATGTACATTTATTTGTTTATATAGTAGTTTTGTAATAGTAGGTGAATGTGTGAGAAGCCACTGCTTAAACACTAACCACTGCTTAAACACTAACCACATCATTAACATCACGTGCGCTCTGTGTGTTTGTATAAATAACAAAGAGCAGAGCATTTTATTCACTGTGAAGTGCACATGTAGACTATATTTTTATATAATTAAATCATAGCCTTTTGCAATTTATTAAGCACATCAGCCCATATAGTGAACTGCTTTTCCGGAGGTGTGAAGTCATTGAAAACATCTGGTATCCTGCCAAAATGCCAAAATAAAAGCCCCAACTGGATGTGTGAAATTGAAAAAATGCAACAGAAATATATTACTTCTGTATAGTAAAATTTAATATTAAATGTAGTAGTAGTAATATTGATAATAATAATAATAATAATAATAATAATAATAATAATAATATATCAATACTAATTACATTATATTTAAGCAATATCACAAGCAAGAGTTTTGCTGCTTTCATTAATACTGTGATGCTCTACTGTGCAGCACTGTATTTGACTAAAAATATAAAATAAAAAAAAACACATTATATAAAAACTCCAATGTTGGGTTTTGGAATGTGCTGTGAGGATCAGTATAGAAGCTCTTCATTTGATAAAAATAATGCAATGGTATGTTGAAAAGTAATTGTTCTGTTCTCATTTGATTAAATTTCTAGGAATTCATTTGTTTTTTTGTTTTTGTATGATAAAATGTAATTAAACTTTAAAACATGGAATTTTGGAAAAAATACAACTGAATTTGGAAAAAAAAAAAATGGATTTCATAGGGCCCTATAATAGGCAGGATAATGGTCAGTCAGGTGGATTTCAGCTGTTCAGTGAATTCTCATCACATAATTATATAATTTTTATATTTTTTTTCATAATTACATAATAATGCAAATCAATATTTTATGTACATTATTTATTTGGTTAGTAGCTGTGTAATAAGTGGGGTAATGTACAGTCAGCTGGTTGTTATCACAATTAAAACCTGACAGGGTGATCAGCACACCAATGAGAAGATAACATCTGGCTGACTATACATGATCCATTACAAAGAGCATTATATTGGACAAAAGTTAAATTAGTGAAAGACTACTCTAATATTTTTTTATCAGTTTTCCCGGAAGAGAAGGAAATTTGCCAGCTTGCAGAATGCAATGTATAGATGGCCTCAAAAGCTAATAGACATGGACTAAAGCCACACAACTCCACTTTTGATTTCATGCATTTTTGAAATATAAAGGAAAATCTGAGAATGTTTAATATTCCGCAGTGAGACGATTAAATAAAATAATTGACATTATTCATGCATGGTGTTGAGGAAACACCGAAGGGCCAGGGAGTGAACGAGAGCATTACAAGCTAGGGGAATGTGTCTCCAAAAGCACACCTGAGAAAAACAGCAAACCACACGCTCTAACCACCCCTGCCATTTCCAAAGGCACACAGAACATTCAAACCTGTCTACTATGTCTGCGAGGGTTGTCTGGAAAAGTCATTACTATTTAAATCATAATTTCTATTCTCAACATGAGAACAGCATTGCGTAGTACATTGAGTAGTATGTGTGTTTGTGTGATTTCATATTGAATCTACGTGGGGATAAACATACACAGATTTAACAGTTTTGTTTTTTTTTCCCTTTCCCTTCATTCATTTATGTTCACTGAATCATTCACTGAATTATTATGTATGATTAAAATGTTGATTTGTAGTGTTTAACTGTTCATCAAAAAAATAAAAAAATAAATAAATAAATCGATCTATTTCGCAGTTTCCTCCAAGTGTGAAACCGATTGTAGAGGGGTAAAATTCACCGATTACCAATATGGTGGCCGATATAGTTAATTTTTGTTAATTTTGCACCAATATGACTATGCAAAGGTACTCAGAAGGCTGCTTTTTTTAAAAAAAAGTTTAAAAAGGCTTATTAAAAATCTTTTTTAAATAAGACATTAAAACAAGTATAGGCTAACCAAATATTATCTATATTAAGACAAATAGCCCATTAAAAAATTAAGCTTGGTATCAAACTGAAGACAAACTGATAACCCCTAGGTGCAATTAAACTTAATGTGATATTTTTGGTTATTGATTCAATGTCGTTATTTCATATAATGATTAGTATTCCTTATTTTATTTCTATTTTATTTTTGCATTATATTTAATACATACATGGTATCTTAATACAGAATAAAGAATTATTATATTTATAAATTCCTTCGAGCGGCCATCTTGTGCCCAAACTGCCATAGAGCATCAATGACTAACGGGCGAAAATGCCCCCCATTTCACCATCTCTGATCTCCAGATACAACAGTACTCTAGTGACAATAATGTTTAATTTGCTCTTTATGGATAATATTCGTTACGAGGGAGAAGATATACACGGATTGCAATGTTAGAACATCCACCTGCCCCGTTGTGCAGCTTATCTGTACAGCACCAAAGGAAGCGGCAAAACTGTCCACAAGTTGTAATGCAAGTAGAAAAAGCTGTAACATCTGCTTGTTTTAGGGTGACACATCCTTTCCCCCGGAGGGACTTTAAAAAATTCAGACCGGGACTTCTAAATCGCCTTACATGCCCGTGATTTGCCTGTTTTTATATTGATGTGCTCTCTGTAGTCATACATGGATACATGTCATAAATTACGTGTTGGTTTGCCATTTAAACCTAGTGTTTCAGATTAATTTTAACCACCTTTGCTTTGCGTGTCTTCCTCCCACTCCGCACTCCCGAGAGAGAGAGAATGCTCGCTCTTATTCAAGTGACCACGAGAAAAAGGCATTTTTTTATGAAAACATAAAACAATTAACTAGTGATGCACTGATCCGATCTGATACTGACGGTTTTAGATGGATCGGTATCGGTCCGACAAACCCAATCCAAATCTGATACTGTGTTGGTCATGTTCATTACTGTCATACTCCAAAACTGACATAAAAGGACAATAAAAGCACCATTAAAGTAGTCCACATGACTCGTGCATATTATTCAAAGCCACTTTAAGACATGCAATAGCTTTATGAATCGCGAAAGGCTGTGATTCCTAAATAAATATACACAGGTAGTAGGGTTGGGCGATATACCGGAAGACATGATAAACCGGTAGAAATTTGCCAACCGGTATACATTTTGGATTATCGTCTCTATCGCGGTAATGCAAAATTGCCACATGAGAAATGTGAACAGCACATAACACGTACGCACTCTGTCGGATAAATGGAGAAAGGCGGAGGGACTGCTCATTTCTCAAATTAATTTGAATAAGAAGATGAGAGGAGATTATGAAGGAAAAAGTGCATCCTCCATGGTGTGGAATTGGTTTGGCTTTAGAAAACGCAATACCGTGCGGTGATTTGCAAGGTTTGTACATTCTGTGTGTCGATATATCTATGTGCGCGTATATATCAGTGGTTGGGGCTTCACATGAGATTGATAGATATAAGGTAACGCAGTTTTTCACCGACAGCTGCACGTGTCATTAGATGAAAAGCTTGTTTAGAATGCGAGAAAAAAATGACACTGAATCCGCTTCTGCGGCATGAAATTTCACTTAAGCCACCGACAAAGCAAAATCAATTACATTTATTCTGTGCTCCAAACATGACTCCCATCAAAACGCGTGCAGCTGTGTTTTGTACGAGTGTTGCGCATGCAGTCTGAAACACGCAAGTGCGCGCGAGTCTTGAAGTCATCCCAGTCCCTTCATTTGTGCTCCTGTGACAGAAAAAGCACAGATCATACCCATTACTCATTCTGGTTTCTCTTGATGTCAAGTGGGTTTTTAAAATACACATCAAAACCCTTTCTAAAATTCTGTTCAATTGATGTTTGATATCAGGAAACAAACCAGCCATATTTTCCATCAGATATTTCATATGTTCTTTATAGAGAATACTAAAAACACAAAAAGCCTAATTAAGTGTTTTATTTATGGATATTCTTTTTTATTTATATGTTATTTTATTAGCTTTGAGAAGATGTTAAGTTTCTAGTGGAAAGTAATAACAATAATAACAACAATTATTATTGTTAATATTATAGCAAGAAAAATAATTTGGTGCACATCATTAGACTGAAATGTGGCATTTATTTTAAAGGTTCTATATGTAATATTTTTTATTGTACTAAATCATTAAATGACCATAATATGTCATTAGAGAATTAGGAAACATGCAAAGTTGAAATACTGGCTTCTCCGATAACAATGCAACAGCCAGTATATTCTACTTTGAAGTTTCAATTCCGGGCAGGAATTTCTGTTTATGTTTTGGTCTGTGTGATCCCGCCCACTGCCCACTCACCAACAGTATTTCGACACTGCCGGGTTGCCAGATTTGAACAATTTTGCAGGCAAACGACACAGCGTGCTGCAGCCATGGAAGCCGGCAAACGAACTGGATCAGAGATATCAGATTCCACCCGACCGAAAAAGCCTCGCCATCCATAAGAAAACCATCATGACAAGAGGCGTAAAATAAGGATAAATACTGGAGATGCCTTTGGAAGACGGAGGCAGCTTAAAGCCCAGAAATCCTTTAAAACTGATGCCGAGTTGGCTAATTTGCGTGTCAACATTCTGGCAACCCGCATGAGTTTTGAGTCTGAGGCGGGGCAGACAACTCTCCAATATTTTGAATTTGGACTGCAGTACCCATTTCAAACGCTTGTTGTGAATCTTACATATAGCACCTTTATTTATTTTTTTTTACTTTGACTATGTTTGTCAAGTTCAAAATAAAGATTAAATTATATAAAATGAAAAAGTTTTCATTTATAAAGTATTTAATTCACTGACTGGATTACTCAAAATTACACACTGTGACATGGCTTAATATATAATACAATTTTATTGATTTTTCAGAAAAAATGTACTATATCGTGATATGTATCATTAACTTGATATAAAATTACTCATATCATGATATAGGATTTTGGTTATATAGCCCACCCCTATCAGGTAGTATTCATGCACAGCACGTTAGTGAATGACGCTGCACTGTTGACACACAAACATGATGCGCAGGCTGGTGAGGCGGTCTTGGCTATTTTCAGCCCTCAGAGCTCACAGCTATTTTCATATGTGAGCGCTAGTCACAAACAACATCTCAGATGTAGATGCTCAATAGTTCGGTTAACTTATAATACGCATTTAGAATGGCACCGGAGGAGCATTTTACCAGACTTTGAATAAAAAGCTAATTAAACTACTGTGAAGTAGCCCACAAACAGATACTTACAGAACTTATGGAGTGTTAGGATCATCAAAATTAAAGCGTGAGGGTTTTAAAGTTAAAGGTCCACGACTGAAATTGATTACAGTGGTATTTAAAAATTCTAAAAGTAAACAATAATAATAATAATAATAATTAATTATCATTATTATTTGTTTACAAATTATAACAATATTTAAGTTGAATGGGTTCCAAAAACTGATATCTTACAAAAAAAAAAAAAGAGAGAGAGAGATCTGTATCCTTAAAAGTCCAGATTCAAGTAAAAAAAAGAAAAAAAAAAAAAAAAAAAAAAGAAAACTGCTTCTTTTCTACTGAAGACTTACACTAGAATTACTGTTAATTTTGCTGCTATATTATCCAGTAGACTAGTTAATAATACATTTTTCTTAATAGGCTATACATTTACAGTTCATTGAAATAATGTGTAGTTAGAGGTTTGTCGTGCGAGCTCCCGACTGATTTTTTCCAGTCGGGAGAGATTGCGTGGAAATTGTTAGAGCTTGTGTGGTCTCTTGTGTGGAGAGAAATTACGAGTGGAGCGGTGTGGCTTATGAGCAGCGTACAACCTCCTGATAATTTTTTTATTAATGTGGGCGTTGTCGGCGTGAATTCGTGAGGTGTGTGCGGTTATACGAGCCAATTTGGCGATCTACCTGAAGTTGACCAATCAGGAAAAGGTGTTACAACTCACAAGATCAATGAAAACTGAGTGTTCATTAAGCTTTTACACATTTGGAGAAAATGGACATGTGTTTTTCCCATATTATTCACGACCACATCACTAGGAAGGATTCTACAGAAAGGCCATGCTGTTCTCTGCTCTTCAAACAAATCACTTGCCATACAGGTTGCGCTAGAAAACAATCTTTTTACTCTGACGGATAGAGTTGTAACATTTCTGTCATGGTTTATTTTTATTCATCATACTTGCATTCGTTTCAGTTCTAGGGCAACATTTGGGGGGGGGGGGGGGGTTATGTAGCATCTGTTCTAATTGTATATGCACACGATAGTGGATGTGTGATAGATTTTTTTTCAACTCCCCAATCGCGAGTCTGGTGAAACCAAGGACTTCTAGGTTGAAAGTTCTACCTGTCAATCAACCGCTGCTCTAAAACAAGATTTTTTAACTTTGCTACGTGAGGCTTTAAATCGCATTCACATGGACAAGACCTCACAAATACAGTGGCATGCAAAAGTTTGGGCACCCATGGTCAAAATTTCTGTTGCTGTGAATGGTTAAGTGAGTAGAAGATGAACTGATCTCCAAAAGGCATAAAGTTAAAGATGAAACATTTTCAACATTTTAAGCAATATTAGTGTATTATTTTAATTTGGACAATTTTAGAGTGAAAAAGGAAAGGAGCACCATGCAAAAGTTTGGGCACCCCAATAGATTTGAGCTCTCAGATAACTTTTACCAAGGTCTCAGACCTTAATTAGTTTGTTAGGGCTATGGCTTGTTCACAATCATCGTTTGGAAAGGCCAGGTGATGCAGATTTCAAAGCTTTATACATACTCTGACTCCTCAAATCTTGTCCCAACAATCAGCAGCCATGGGCTCCTCTAAGCAGTTGCCTAGCACTCTGAAAATTAAAATAATTGATGCCCACAAAGCAGAAGAAGGCTATAAGAAGATAGCAAAGCGTTTTCAGGTAGCCGTTTCCTCAGTTCGTAATGTAATTAAGAAATGGCAGTTAACAGGAAGGGTGGAGTTCAAGTTGAGGTCTGGAAGACCACAAAAACTTTCAGAGAGAACTCCTCATAGGATTGCTAAAAAGGAAAATCAAAACCCCTGTTTGAATGCAAAAGACCTTAAGGAAGATTTAGCAGACTCTGGAGTAGTGGTGCACTGTTCTACTGCGCAGCGTCACCTTCACAAATATGACCTTCATGGAAGAGTCATGAGAAGAAACCTTCCCTGCATCCTCACCACAAATTTCAGCATCTGAAGTTTGCAAATGAACATATAAACAAGCCTGATGCATTTTGGAAACAAGTCATGCGGACTTATGAAGTTAAAATATAACTTTTTGGCCGCAATGAGCAAAGGTATGTTTGGAGAAAAAAGGGTGCAGAATTTCATGAAAAGAACACCTCTCCAACTGTTAAGCACGGGGGTGGATCGATCATGCTTTGGGCTTGTGTTGATGCCAGTGGCACAGGGGAACATCTCACTGGTAGAGGAAAGAATGGATTAAATTAAATACCAGCAAATTCTGGAAGCAAACATCACACCATCTGTAAAAAAGCTGAAGATGAAAAGAGGATTGCTTCTACAACAGGATAATGATCCTAAAAACACCTCAAAATCCACAATGGACTACCTCAAGAGGCGCAAGCTGAAGCTTTTGCCATGGCCCTCACAGTCCCCTGACCTAAACATCATCGAAAATCTGTGGATAGACCTCAAAAGAGCAGTGCATGCAAGACGGCTCAAGAACCTCACAGAACTAGAAGCCAGAACTAGAAAATCCCCCAAACAAAAATTGAAAGACACTTAGCTGGCTACAAAAAGCTTTTACAAGCTGTGATACTTGCCAGGGGGTGTTACTAAGTACTGACCATGCAGGGTGCACAAACTTTTGCTTCAGGCCCTTTTACATTTTTGTTATTTTGAAACTGTAAAAGATGAATATATAAAAAAGTAAAATTGCTTAAAATATTAAAGAAATGTCTCATCTTTAACTTTAAGCCTTTTGGAAATCAGGCCATCTTTTGCTCGCTTAGCTATTCACAGCAACAGATATTTTGATCAGGGGTGCACAAACTTTTGCATGCCACTGTATTCTTCAGAATATCTGCCATCAACATGCAAGCAGTGACACAGATGAGAAGGACATAGCCTACATCTAAAGCTGAATAATACAGGTAGCCCACTAAAACAACTCAGAATTCTGTACTAAACGTCATATTTGCGCTTAGATTAAAAGTAAGACAAGTATAACTGGCAGAAACAGTGCACAAACTTTCCACACCTTCTTTTTAATGTACATTTTGTGTGCTTTATGTGGCAGGGTAGATTAATCCCTCCCTGGATTAGCGTCTCGTTAACATTGTCATGGCAATGACTAGTCACAGCCTATCAGCAGTTTCTGCCTGCCTATTTAAGGGTCACTACATGCCACCTGGAAATGCGTCACTATCAGCGTCATGGCTGCACCATTGTTGTTTCCTTTCAGGAAGTGGATGGGAACATTGGAGAGTGGACATGAAGACGTGTAATACGGAAGAGTGTCTGTAATAGTTGGTCGCTCTGACTGCTCCTTTGCAGCTGTAAAGCGTAAGACCGCTGGATTTGTTTGATGCGCCAGCCCCCCCATTCTCAGCTCAACGCTATTGTGTGTTAGCGTTTGGATCGACGAGCCACCATTCTAATGGTGGGCTCGCTGGCACGTTGCGAGGGCCCACGGCTAAAAAACTACTTTGGTTTGCGTTTCTCCAGGGACAATGCTGCTGTTTTGTTTCTGTTTGACTAATTTCTCAATTACTAGTTTTGTTTTGTTTCTGTTTGTTTCCTTTCAATTACCTATTTTGTTTTTGTTTTGTCTTATTTCTTTCAATTATTTGTTTTGTTTGTTTGGCTATTTCCTTTGTATTTGTTGCACATTGTAGTGTCATCTTAAGCGGTGTTCCGGCCTGTATTGCTCCGGAAACACTCTGGCCTATAACACTGTCCGGCCTCTGATTTAATAGTCATTTGCTGTGTGAACCCTGTGGCTTTTTCAACGGAGGGTAACAAGGCTTGGGTCTCTTTGTAGAGTGTTTACACTTTTTCAGTTGAATTTTTTTTCTTGGTTATCATTAATGTCAGAAGGCTCTTGAGAAACTTTCTTTTCTGTTGTGTATTAGATTAGCAGTTCACTTGACTGAGCATATTATACTAGTACTGGTACTAATTTATTTTATTTTTTATGATTTATTTTGAATTATTTCTGATGTATAAGTGTTTCCTTCAATGAAACTGTGTTTTGATGGGTCTTTGGCCTGTTTAAAACTGCTGTGTTTCAGCAAGTCTCTGCCAATACTATGGAGTGATGTGATTTAGAATATTAAATTATTAACTCTGTTGCATTTGTTTCAGGATCTGGGTGCCAAAGGCAGGGAGACTGGCTTTCTTTCCCACTTGTATTGGTGGTGGTGTTTTTCCACTGATATCCAGTCTTATTGTGTGGTGTGTGCACACGTGAATGCAGTGATCCTCTATTCTAGGGTTGATACCAGTCCTTGTAGTCTGCCCCTGCTGGTAAGCCCCAGGTCTTGCAGCTGTGTCTAATCATATATTTTATAACTTCATATATTATATCATCAAACTCCAATTGCATTGTGTGGCCCGCTATTTGCACAAACTCCTGGTTAAGGCCAGTTCTCATTTTAAGATTGTGTTTTATTCTATTTTTAATAAAATATCTATTTTTGTACTTGTACCCATGTCTCTGGCCTTTTATTAGTGAAGTGAACCTTATTAATTGACATCTTGTGTTCCATACTCCCTGGGTGGAATTCCCAGGGTGGCGTAGTCGGGTACAGTTTTCAGTTATTATTTTCAATCTTACGCCACTCCGCCACAAACATTATCATGCAGTAACTGGCAGCAACACACTGACCTTATGATTGATGTATGAAGTCATGAAATCACACGGCCTCCCTTCGAAATATGAATCTGTCAAATGTCGGACAGCATTTGTAATGATCCTTTTTCTTTTTTTTCTTTTTTTAAATCGGCAGATGAGTTTTCAGCTAATGTAGCCCATTGCCATGCCAGTCTTTTTAATTTCTAAATTGCAAGCTATGAGGAATTAAAGCAATGACCTCTGGCTTTGTGTCTTTTAATGCTAAATATAGCATGAAAATTCATGCTATTGCTTTGGAATTCACCAGGTTGTAAATTCATGTCATGTACTACTGCATCTGTACGATTATCAGATAAGCTGACTTGTGACGTGTGCAGGGGCTCACGACCTAATGAGTTTTAGAACTCAATATCTTAAGAGGCAGTGAAACCAGCGCTGCCCTGCGCTACCACTCTGCGCTGTGTGTGCATGGAGAGTAAAGCCCCAATTATATTTCGATTTTGAAACGAACGCTCAGCGTCTGCGTACAGTCAAATGTGAGCCTGTCAAAGAATACTCCATTTGACGGTGCACGCATACACAGGCGGTTGGCGCATGTACGCTATGACATCTATGAGATGCCGGACAATTTCTCTTGATGAGTTCAGACCTGTAAAGTTGTCTTTAAAGTCCTTCAGACTCAAGTTATCCAAATGCAGGTATCACCTGACCTCCTCACACACGTGCTCTTGACGTGCATACCTACTGTTGTTGCTTTTATCTTCATCTCCTGTTATTGACCGGCGATTACATCTTCAAGTTCAGGGCGGTCTGAGTAGTTTTATGAAAATATAACAAATATATAAAAAAATTACATTTAACAATGTTTTTCTCAATTATCAATTTTGACCAAAAAATGTATAAATAAAATCTAGAGGTGTATAGTAATGAAGTTCAAATACTTCGTTACTGTACTTATGTACAGTTTTTTAATATTTGAACTTGAGTATAAATATTTCTTTGGACTTTTACTTTCACTTCACTACATTTTGAAGAGAAAATTGATACTTGATAGTTTTACTTTTAAAATACAGCTGCACGTGCAAAAATTGCATGCAGATCAGCGATAGTGATGTGTGATTCGTTGAAAGAATCATTTGAGTCTAATCTTTTAAATTATATTCCTTTGAACTGAACAAAAAGATTCAAGAAGTGGTCTGAATGATTTGTTTTGCAAAATCACAAACGAAGCGCTCGCCAGATTACGTGTTCTGTCATCTGTCTCCACTGAGGAAGACAAGAAACTGCTCATGTGAGATTCCTTTTTTTTTTTTTCTGACTAATTAATTTTATTAATTTGAAGTTTAAGCTTAAACATTATGAAAGCTGTTAAATAAATAAGTTATTTGCAATCAGTCTGCCGCCTTCCCATGAGACATGTTCATATAAAAGTAAATCAAATGCATTTACATTTTACATTTAAACAAGGTACGATGTGTATAAATAATTACCAGCGCTCATGAAAATGTCCAACAATATTTATTTTTATATTTTATGAAGATGTGTATGGTCTTTGCCTAAGCAAAACTAGTTTTCTGGTGGTTGCTAAAGTGTTATATTTGCTTTGTAGCATATTTATGCTACAGTATATGATAACTAGGGTTTTGTGGATGTTTGCTAGGGCATGCTATGCAGCTGTCAAGGTGATCTCTGCTGTGTGTTTTGGCACATTGCTACAGTATGTGGTTGCCAGGTTGCTACTATGCTGTTGCTAAGTTGTTTTTTGCACATTGCACTGCAGTCGACAAGGTGTTCTAGGTGGTTGTCAGGTTGTTGCTATGCTGTTGTTAAGTTGTTTTAACTGTATTTCAGCACACTGATATGCAGTTGCCAGGGTGTTCTGGGTGGTTGCTTACTGGCCCAAATGAAAAGAGCCCACTCCACAAGTCTCTGTTCTGGTGCCGGTTGCACCAGCTATACGTAAGTTGCAACTTAGCCTAGTTGTGGCATAAATGGGCACTAATTCACAATTTATGCACTACTAAATATTTGAGCGTTGCACCATTAAACTTAGCTAGGACCTAACCTTATTTATGAACTAAATATTTACGGAAGACTCCAACCAGGAGTAACAGATGGAATAAAAAAGCAGACTGATATTTTATGACATCAATGAGCTCATGTTTTGCGTGACAGGCATTAATCATTTCGACATATATGATGATGTTGACATTTACGAGAGAGAGAAAAAAAACGTACTTTTAAGCGGCTCTTCAGTATGAAACTGATCTAACGGTGCAGTTTTCAGGGTGCGTCGCCCGGTGTCAAGTTTCAACACATTCAAAATATTTATAGGATATTCAAATGAATAAATGTTTGTTTTTCCAGCCTGTTGTATTAGTATTTATCACTCCTTATTTATTTTATATACAGTTCCTATATATTGTTATTTACACAGGGCAAATATAGGCTAGTATTTATCAAATATACTTTTATTATATATCATATTTTAATGGGGATATAATTTATTACAGCTGACAGTTACGTGAGCAAACAAGGTTTGAACATCAACCGTAACAAGATCAAATTGAAGTTCACGGCTTTTTAACACTTCTGTGTACAAATTTGAAGGCAGTTTATTGGATCAAAACAAGAAAACGTCATATTATGCGACTACGCATTACTTTACGGAGAGCTAAAAACCTACTAGCTTAGTCTTGCCTAAAGAACAGGTGGTGCAACCAAATTAAGCACTAACTTTGTTACAAACTAACTTGTAGTTACTAAGCCCTTAGTTTGAACTTTACATCCCAACTTACGTGAGAACTTTCGCACAGCTGGTGCAACCCTACCCAGGTCACTAATATGACTCAACTCCCTCCTTCAATGTTCCAATTTTTATGGACTGTGCTGTTTATTTACACTCATCCCATAAATATGATCATTCTGATGTGACTTGAATGCACTATTAAAGGGATAGTTCATTTAAAAATTACAATTCTCTCATAATTGTCTCACCCTCATTCGATCCAACATGTCTATGACTTTAATTTTGTTTCTGCAGAACACAAACAAAAAAAGATTTTCAGAAGAATAATCACTGTTATGTAGGTCAATTCAGTGTAAATGAATGGTAGCAAGACCTTTGAAGCTCCAAAAAGCACATAAATGCAGCATAACAGTAATCCATAAGACTCCAGTGGTTTCACCAATGTCTTCTGAACAGATCCAATAGGATTTGGGTGAGAATAGACCAAAATATAACTCCTTTTTCAACTATAAATCTTTACATTAGCAGTCTCCTTGGCGATTAGGATTCCAAGCTCGATTACACTTCCTATAGCGCCATCTAGGGCTCTGCGCATGCGTCAAGCACTAGAAAATGAAATCAAGCTTGAAATCATGATCGTGCCTAGAGATTGCAATGGCAAGATACACAGTGAAAATTAGTTACAATTTGGTTTGTTCTCACCCAAAACCAACTGAATCGCTTCAGAGGACTTGAATTTAACCACTGTAGTAGTATGCTCCCTTAATGTGCTTTTTGTAGCTTGAAATGTCTGACCACCATTCACTTGCACTTAATTGACCTATAAAGCTGAAATATTCTTCTAAAAATCTTTGTGTGTTCTGCAGATGAAAGAAAGTCATACACACCTGGAATGGTATGAGGGTGAGTAAATGATGAGCACCACCAATCAAATAAGTTGCCATGGGTTTAATGAAATGTTCCGTAATTTATGCAATTTAGTTACTTTTGATATTTAAGTAAATTTAATATCAGTTACTTAAATACTTTTATTTAAGTCATTTTCTCATGAGCTACTTTTACTTGAGTCAATTTCCATGAAGGCATCTTTACTTTTTCTCAGGTATGACAAACGGATACTTTATACAACACTGATAAAATCACAGAAATAAAGGTTTCAAATTGAGTATGAATCCAGTTATAAGGATTCAATTCTCTGGATTACATTATTTTTATTTTTTTTCACAGTTTACCCAAAAATATACTCAAGCATGTGAATTAAATTTCTAAAATGAAGGAGTTACTCAAATTATGTAAACTGGGCATACTGATCAATCACAGTTACATCAAAAACACAAAAATATATAAATTATCATTTTAGGGGTTAACAACAACATACCTGTGCGTATATGTTCAAAGAGTGGTTTTCAATTCATTGATTGTCCCGTGAATTCATTCCTATTACGGGAAAGAGAAGTTATAACATGCTGCAGTTATCTGAAGTTATCTGTGGCTGCAGCCGGAGAAGGGCAAAACGAGGATTTGTACCTGTTGGAAATACAAAGGCCCGCGGGCGGGCCAGCGCATGTTAACTACAAAACTATGCGATGTACACAACTGCTGTGTGTACATTGGTACACATGCCACATATCTTTGGAAAGCTAAGATTCTTGTGATTCTATTGATACAGCAGGTAAAACCAACGTCTTTGTCAGATCACCAACATATAAACAAACAATAATAGAATTGAGGCAACTCACTTATGAAGCCTCATAGTTGTCCACTGATCCATAATATCCCGACAAAAACGGTCGTTACATTGGCAAAGGTCCAAACGATCCAATCAAGTAAAATATTTAGTCCAAAACACATTATTACATCAATAAATACACACAGACTCTTGTTGAATCATTTCAAAGTATCCGGCAGATGTGCCTAATCTTTCAAGTATTCTCCGTCATAACTTCAGTTCATATGTAAACATTTCTGATATCTTGGTATCAAAATGGCTGCTGCACGCAGACCTTTCGATTGACACCTCATTTGACCCAATAGGAGCTTCCATGTCCTGTCCATAGCCTTCAATAGCCAATGAGAGTCCGCATCACAAGGAAGTGCCTGCCCCTATTCCTAGGTGTAAAGATCGAGCCAATTGCAACCGATTGTGTGGATGACTGGCACATCGTATAGCCAATGAAATTCTGAAAACAATGATATGCAGCTTTTATAGGAAGTTTCAATGCTACAACTAAGAAGTCCGTGCGTAAAGCTGGATAACCATTGCCAAGTGTTTTGTGCAGCTGTGCGCAAAAGGTGAAAAGTGTATTTTTGTGACTGTTGACGCTTCTGGAAGGTGAATTATGGCGAAACGGATGAGGAAAACAAATTATTCGCTCCAAGATGTGCTGGAAGAATGTACTCGGTGTGAAAGAAACGATCTGGGAATGATGTTTCAGAAGTAAATAGTGATGAATCATGTATTGACTCCGAGGCAGATGCAATGTTTCTGGAGGGAGGAGACATTACTCTCGACAAGTAAGTATTTACTTATATCATATAATATATATTACTGTATATTCAGCATAAATAAACTTTAGTTTGATTTATGAATACACGTTTTGTAGATAACCTTTTGTCGTGTGTTTCCACATTGAGTCTGTTGAACTGTTTGCTGGAGGTGTTTGTATTTGTTTGTGCGTGTGTGAAGGTTTTTTACCCCTTTGTTTCACTGTTGGCATGGTATAAAGATTTTTTACGTTGCCAAAGCATACAGTATTTACAGTAAATATATATACATGCATACATACAGTTGTGCTCAAAAGTTTGCATACCCTGGCAGAAATTGTGAAATTTTGGCATTGATTTTGAAAATGGGACTGATCATGCATATAAACTGTCTTTTAGTTAAGGATAGTGATCATATGAAGCCATTTATTATCACATAGTTGTTTGGCTCTTTTTTAAATCATAATGATAACAGAAATCACCTAAATGGCCCTGATCAAAAGTTTACATAACCTTGAATGTTTGGCCTTGTTACAGACACACAAGGTGACACACACGGGTTTAAATGGCAATTAAAGGTTATTTTCCCACACCTGTGGCTTTTTAAATTGCAATTAGTGTCTGTGTATAAATAGTCAATGAGTTTGTTAGCTCTCACATGGATGTACTGAGCCATGGGGAGCAGAAATATCAAAAGACCTGTGTAACAAGGTAACGGAAATTTATAAAGATGGAAAAGGATATAAAAAGATATCCAATGCCTTGAAAATGCCAGTCAGTACTGTTCAATCACTTAAGTGAAAAATTCGTGGATCTCTTGATACCAAGCCAAGGTCAGGTAGACCAAGAAAGATTTCAGCCACAACTGCCAGAAGAATTGTTTGGGATACAAACAAAAACCCACAGGTAACCTCAGGAGAAATACAGGCTGCTCTGGAAAAAGATGGTGTGGTTGTTTCAAGGAGAACAATATGACGATACTTGAACAAAAATGAGCTGCATGGTAGAGTTGCCAGAATAAAAGCCAATGCCACAAAAAAGCCCAGTTACAATATGCCCGACAACATCTTGACACGCTTCACAGCTTCTGGCACACTGTAATTTGGAGAGATGAGACCAAAATAAACCTTTATGGTCACAACCATAAGCGCTATGTTTGGAGAGGGGTCAACAAGTATTGTGCTCCTTGAAACAACCACACAGTCTTTTTCCAGAGCAGCCTGTATTTCTCCTGAGGTTACCTGTATTTACACACGTAAAGGAAAAACTGTATAAGTTGAATATAAGAATATAAGGTGTGTGTGTGTGTGTGTGGGTCTTGAGGTGTGACTTGACCTGTGGGGGAGGTGTGTTTCATTGTGTGAACTGATGAGATGTGAGGTGAAGATCAGCACTGGGCAATGAAGGACATCCCAGTTCCACCAGCGGTAAAGGAGTACAACCAGTATGTACTATATATTCAACTATGTTTTATGCTCTTTGACATTTAATAATATATGTGGTTAATATATTTATGTTTTGGTATATTTTTCTCAATGTTGATTTCTTTCTGTCCATCCAGGTGCATCGGTGGAGTGGACCTTTCTGACGCCCTGATAGGGTACTATAAAGTCATCCACAAGACCCAGTAGTGGTACAAGACGTTCTTTTATCATTTCATGGACATGGCAAATGTGAACACCTTCCTCCTCCACAAAGACATTGCAAAAGGTAAAGGAGTGGTACCTATGCACCAGAAGGCATTCAGAGAGACCCTTGCTGAGGAGCTGGCAGAGTTAGGGTCTCACTCCACAGCCAGACCCATATCTCCTGCTCCATGTAGAGCACATCACAGGTCAGTGCAAATCAGTGGACTCGGCACCGCTGGTCGACTGAAGTGCAGGCAGTGTCATGCAAAGACACCAGTGAAGTGCTCCTCCTGTGATGTGCCTTTGTGCTTTGTCCCCAAATGTGACTGCTACAATGACTGGCGTGTTGCAAAAAACCTGTAAAAGGTATAATTGTATGGAAATATTTAAAGTATGTAAATAGTTTGTGTATTTCTTATATAAACTGCTTTTCCACTATAGCACTTGTTTTGACTCTTATATGCACAAAGTTTAGTTTCAAGAAGGGGGGAAAAAAGCACTCTAATGTGTTTATTCTTCAGTTACTCTGTGTCAGCAATACTAATAGTGGATCTGTGGGATATGGGATATGATAGCTCTAAGTGTCACCTTTCATTAGAGCCCAAAATGATGGTACGTTAAAGTGTTCCAAAGTAGTAGCCTTTTTATCCTAGGTATGTGGCCATGGTTACCAAGGGGCCTTTGGAGTATCCAAAAGGCACTTTTGGAAAACACCTGAACATACCCTTAGAAAAACATGTGTAAAATATTTATTTTCTGTTTTATTGTTATAAAATTTGGACTAGGTAAGGCTTCATGCTGTGGTCCCATTGTGTTTTCCAGTTATAGTCATCTGCAGGCATCTGTATGCAACAAAATAAAATTCAGGTGGAAAAAAAAGCACTTACAGTGATTCTGACTGCTGGGGAAAAAACTTCAGAGTGTCACCTTTTAAAAGAGACCTAAACCATGCATGTACTCTAAATTGTTCAACAACAGCTTTAAATTTACTTTGGGTATGCCTTGAATAGGCATTTTAGGCTAATTTTACAGGATTGGGAAGAGGTTCGAGCCCCACATTTTGCTCGATTAAAACCAATTTATAGACAAAATACTCTACCCACACAATCACGTTAACCCACCTGAACATTAAATACATATAAACGGATTTAAAAAAAAAAAAAAAAAAACACATTTATAAAAACACTACACTTTAAAATATAAATTCAGCATCATAGCTCTTCAACACCGTGTGGCGGCGGGGGCGTGGTCGAGCGTTCCTCCAGAAAGAGTGCTATAATGTCTAACACCTGTTTCTGATTGCAGTAAGTGCTGGGGAGAGCAATTAAAAAGGGACCACGCCAGAGACTAGGGAGAGAGAGCTACCTGAAAGACTATCTTGAGTTTAAGCTAAAGAGTGTTCTGCTGAAAAGCCCCTTTGATTTGTTTATTAAAGTTATACCTTTGAGTTGAAGCACAAGTTTCACGTCTCCTTTCCTATGGCGGCAAATCATTGCCAATAATCTGTGCGCATTTTTGACGCTCACACGCGCGATAAATTGAAGCCGCGCGAGGAAACCGGTAGAACTCGCGCGTGCGTTTTAAACCCTTGCGCGCATTATTGACACTCACGCATGGTAGTTCGTTGCTGCGCAAGGAAACAGGAAGAACCCACGCGCTCGTTTTACACCCTTGCATGCACAAAATCTCCTGTGCATGCAATACAACCTCTCGCACGCTAGGAAACCTCTGCCGCGTGAGCAAGACCATTCTTCTGCCTTTCCTTGTGCTATCATCTTTTAATTTTGTCAGTCGTGGGGCGGGCTCTTAGTGTTTTTTTTTTTTTGTGTGTAACCTCAAATTTCATTGGTTATTCCCCTTTTCCCTAAATTAGCTGTGATTGGCTCCCTTTTACTATGAAGAACCATAACAAACTCACCTGTTCTTCATGAGACATGGCTTCATCAAGGGACCCTCTGCATGTGAGTCATTATTACTTTTTTTGTTTCTATATTTATTATTATTTTCATTTAATGGGGCTGATTTCATACTATATAATGTTTATCTTTGCCAGACACTTTAAAAACAGTAAGTTTACTAACAGTTTACTAGCTAGCTATTGCATTCTTGTGATGTTAGGTAGAACTACATAGAACAATGTATCTTTTATAAATTGTAGTACTCCAGTAAGTGACAAATCGAGAGTCCATTCAGCAGGATGGCTGATCAACAAAGGAGGTGTGTGCAGAGAACATAGACTGCTGGTTATTTAACATTTTTTAGTTTTATGTGATCATCTGCTTGATCCGGTCATAAAACACTGAGTGGGCCAAATATCTTCCAAAAATGTTGAAAAGAGATCTGCAATTACTCAGGTAAAGTGTCTTGGAATAAAGTTCTGGTATTACTTCACCGTCTTTATCTAGCATCATGGCATAGTGTGAGAAGGCCACAGACCTTGGAATAATATATTTTACTTGTTGTTTTCAACATGTTATTTTCATGGGAGAAACTGTAAGATTAAAAATAAAAACATTATAAAAAAAAAAAGAAAAGTGAAATTGAATTTTTTTTGGTGCAGTATACTACAGCTATTAATTACAATTTAGGCACAATTCAGGCCTAAAAGCATAGCTGTGGGTGACGTGTAGGTAGGAGTCCTTCTACAAGGGTTGGAAAGCATATAAAACACAATCAACCACGCATAATGACAAGAGAGCAATATCTAGGCTGATAGCAAAAAAAAAAAAAAAATGCTTTCTCTAAAATGTACATATAAATAAGCATGCAATATACACAAGTAATTTACTTTTTTATCTAACGTGACATACATTATGCAAATTAAAGATAGTCCCCTAATAGCAACTTTGCAATCAGTGGTTTAAAGTCACCAATGTAGATGCAGACACTTTGCAACATCCTGTTAATAAGGCTATGATTTATTTTCCTGCGCTCACAACTTTTCAATTAATTATAAAGTGTCTTACAACTGCAATGACAAAAGTCAGATTATATATTATATATAAATACATGGCAGTTCTTTAAGTTCTACTGTATATAGTAACATCCCAAGAATGTAACAGCTAGCTAGTAACCTTCCTATTTTTAACGTGTCTTCCAAAGATACACAGTACATGCATACTTTAAATCAGCCCTGTTATTAGCAACAAATAAAGTAATAATGACTAACATGCAGGGGGTCCCTTGATGAAGCCATGTCTCTCACAAAGCACAGGCGAGTTTATGGTTCTTTGTAGTAACAGGGAGCCAAACACAACTGACTTCCGGAAAAAGATAACCAATGATAATTGAGTTTACAAACAAAACAGCAAGAGCCTGCCCCACGACTGACAAAATTAAAAGGTGTTTTAAGAGCAAAGGCAGAAGAATGACCTTACTCGCGTGGCAGGTTTCCTCGCGTACGAAAGGTTTTATTGCATGCGCAGTAGTGATGGGTCGTTCATGAACGTTTCGTTCACTTTGAACGAATCTTTTGTGACTCAGAAGAACGAGTAGTCTCCGAGAGTGATTCATTCATTTTGTGTTGGCCGCGCATGTGCACTGCGCAACCTCATTTGTTACGTGAAAACCGCATTGGCGCTGTACAGGAAACAGAAATTATTAGTTCACCTCTCGAGTCTTTTGGTCCGAGGTGTTCATTCTTTTGTCACGTAACAGCCGTATACGCTATGCAGGTTAAATCGAGGTTACAGTGAAGCACTTACAATGGAAGTGAATGGGGAAGTTGAAAGTAAATGTGGCCAATTTTTGAAGGGTTTAAACACAGAAATGTGAAGCTTATAATTTCATAAAAAGCACTTTCATTAATGATTCTGTTAAAACTTGTATTATTTGGGCTGTAAAGTTGTTTAAATTGTCATTTTTACAGTCGTTTTAGGGTTTAAGGTAGGGTCGCCACCCAACCTGTAAAATACGGTATCGTCCCGTCTTTAAAGATAAAATTATGCATCCCGTATCGAATCAATACGGGACATGATTTGTCCCATATTTAAGCTGGTCAGATGCCGTCATGGTGAAATCACTCCAGATCGCTAATTTAACATTGATATAAGTTGGAAAATTTTACTATGGTGGGTAAGGGACCATCTGAAAAGTCCACAAATGGTGCTAAAACTGTGGAGTTTTTTTCTATATAAATGTTCATAAAGATCAAACAATGAATGAATACAATTACTGAGTCAAAAAGACAAGTACAGGTGAAGGAAAAAAAATAAACATAAAATATGAAAACATGTAGAAACCAACCATATAACGTATACATAAGATAAAGAAGACAAATAATTGAAAAAATTAAAATATTTTTTAACATTAAGATTTTAACATAAGATTTTTTTTTTTTTTTTTTTTTTTTTATATAAGTCACGTGTCCGGAAAGTTCTCATTTTAGCATATAAAAATGGAAAAACAATTTGTATTAATAACGCATATTAACTCAACGCATTTATTGATTAAACTATGGAGGATGTGGTTAGGTGCCATGATTCCTGAACTATCCAAAACACAAACCATTCCAAAACAAATCACACTCAAAATGGAACATGGTGTGCCAAATAGCAAATAAAAAATAAATGACTGTGTAAAACAGCAGCAATAGTTCTAGTTGTATCTATTAACAGTAAATCATTGTAACATTGTCTTTAGGGCAAATTGCCATTAAGAAAGACTAAGTGCCTCAGCATAGAGGGGCTGATCCGGTTTCTTCTCTCTTATTATCTGCCCTATTTTGGAGAAGGTCCATCACCTTGACAAGTCGTAGGTAGACTGAAGCCTTGATCTGCCACCAGCTCAGTGGGTCTGCGTCTCTTTGGATAAGGGGCTCCTCAAGATAGGATCTTACTTCCAGTATAGCATCTGCTGTGGGATTCCTTCTTGCAGTGTCTCCTGTTACTCTTTCATCAAAGAGCCTCCAAACAGCAGACATTTGTGGCTCCACTTCTAGTGCCCCTGCTCACTCTTATCCCTCTTGACCTCCTGGTGGTGGAGCCGGCTGGCTTCTGGGGCTGCATCTTGCTGCTGCTGTTGTTACTCTTTGAAGTGCCTCATCAACAGCTCTGTTGTCATTAAAGGCCAGCATTTTGAACCTCGGGTCCAGTACGGTGGTTTCTGAGAGAACAGTATTGTATTCCATTCTGTGGAACTTTCTTTCCATAGATGCACAGAGAGCAGCCACCAACTCTCTCACTTTCCCTGTGGTTACTGTTCCTCATGTCTGGTGGTGGGCTGTTATTCTCTGCAGAGCCTTGCACAAGAGTAGCATTTTGGAGGCTGTCACGTAGCTGAAAAAAGAGAAAACAGTAACAGAAAATTATGCTTTGTTTTATTATGTGGTATATGGACAGTTTATTCTTGTCTGTTATTACTGCCATTCACCTCTAATATGCATCTCTAATATGCATTTATAAAATAGTAAATAATGTAATAACAATTGTCCATTGTACCTGTCTGCACTGATCTCCACAGTGACCTGCTCAAAGGGTTTCAGAACAGTGCAGGTCTCTCACACTTCCTCCCATTCTTCTTGGTTCAGAGCATCAACAGGTGCACTGATAATGGCCAGGGTAGAGATGATTGCATCTTTGGACTCCAGAACCCGTTTCAGCATATGAAATGGGACTCGCTTTATATTAGGTGGCCTTAATTACTATGTACTTAACCATTTGATACAATGCACTTATGTACATACATGTTGTGTTGCATTGTAATTACATATAAAGTACCTGCATTTAATTGCATTTGTAGTTACACTGTTAAATTAACCCCTAACCCAACCCTTACCCCAAAACATAACTCTAACCCCTTATTCTTACACTAACCCTACCCTTGCTCCTAAACCTACCTGTACCTCGACCACAGTAGCAGCAAATGTAGATATTTTGCAGAACAACATGTAGTCATTCAGTAAATACATAGTCTTGTATGTATTTAATGTTAGTACATAGTAGTAAAGGCCACCTAATATAAAGTGTGACCATGAAATGTTGAATATTACCTCGTAACACATTCTTGTTTGGGCCTCAGCTCAGGCATACCCATTTGGCGTTGAGTAGACTTCAGCTTCTATGTGGCTATTGTGCTCTTATGGAAGAATTCCACCAATGCCTTCACTTTGTCCACAGTGGGCTTTATCACCTTCAGGGCATCTCTTAAAATCAGGTTGACTGTGTGCACGAGACATGGGTGGTGGGTCCATTATAGATTTGTTTGTTAGCCGTGTTGTCACTAACACAGCAAACTACTTTGTTTTCTACTTGTAACTCTTTTGCCACTCTAAGCAGTTCCTCTTCCAAGTTCTCTGAAGTGTGTCTGTCACTAAACTCAAAACAATCCAGAAGACAGGACACCATTTTATAATTTTCAATGAAGTGGCATGTAACAGACATGAAGGAAGTGGTGGCTCTGGATGTCCAGCAGTCATTTTTCAGGCAAACTGCTGTAGCCTTTTTAACCCTTTCTTGCACTGGAGCATGTTCTCTGTCATACGGTCTTGGAATAGTTGATTGGGAGAGTCTTTTCCTGCTTGGAAGAACATACACTGGATTGAGAGCATGGGTGTAGCTTCTAAAACCCTTGTCCTCCACAATTAAAAATGGTTGGAATTCCCTTGCAACCATTTTAGCAAGTACCTCATCAACTGTGTTCTGTCTTGCTGGGGTCGTGGCCTTTGGCATCAATTGGCATATAGAGCTCTGGGTTGCAATAGGTTGTGGTGTACCTGATGCCTGAGGGTTGGCTGTAGACACTGCAGCAGCAACAGTTCCAGTAGACACACTGGCTTTTTCATGTCAGTAGCAGGCATGCTAGCTTGCCTGTTTTCTTCTAACTGCACTGTTGGATGTACATTTGTAATATGCCAGTAAAGATTGTTGACCCTGCTTGATATGATATTTTTTACCTTACAAATTCTACTAAATTCTGCCTTTATGTTGTCTGTTATTAAAATGCATCCAAATGCTACTTCGTTTGCACACATTGTGGGGTTCAAAAAACGGAGTCCAATTCAAAATTAAACATTAAACATGGAAATAAGGATTTAGGACTTTGCGGGTGCATTTACTCACGCGATTCACCAAAAGTGAAGCCTGAATAGATCAGCTTGTGATGCACGAATTTGCATGCACTGTGTGAGTCTGTTGTATATACTGCAGTCTCCTCACACTTTAATAGTGTTTAGCATTACATTCATGACACAAAATAAGAAATATTAAAAATTCGACAATTTTGTGATCACTAATCAAAAGAAAATTTGTGACATTACCTGTTAACTCATTTTGTTCAAAAAAAGCTTTTCTTCCATTGAAGCACTTTTACAAGATGCACTCTAGAAAATAAAAATAAAAAACCCACGTTGGATAATGATTATATCATAATCATCGGGTTTTGCACAAACTTTTCACTCAAATGTTATGCTAATATCATTTGTAATGAAAAATAAATGAATAAAAAATAAAAAAAGCAAAATAGAAATTTTCACAGGTGTCAGCACAGCCATTGACAAAGAAAATAAAATATGGCACTCCATGTAAAAAAGGATGCAGACTCATCAGTTGTAGAATGCGGTTGTCACTCTCATAAATAACCGAAATGTGTGTGAACATGTCACAGTTTTTAAGTTGCAAGGTTCAGATTCCAGGCCACAACACCACAACCAGTCAGGAATTACAAAATAAATCTTTATTTAAGAAACCAGCCAATAAAAACTCTAACTAAAATCTTCCCTGTGTAACCCCAATCCAAAATTCACAGTCTTTTGGAACAATCTGTAGCACCCAGGAACAATATGTAGCACCCAGCCTAATAGTGCTACACTGGCCCTTTAAAACTCACATTCTCCAGCGATCCAAACCATGGGCGTTGCCTGCCTATGACACCTAGGTATACAGGAGCAAGCAAACACAGAAGTGGAATAAGCAATTGCACGTCCAAAAATCCTCACAGTGAAGCCACCAACGTGATGGGAAATCTTACGGCCCTTTTCACCGTGGAACTCTGGCTCATCACTCACGTCCCGCGTGAATACCAGTAGATCTATCTCCTCTTGGCTGTCGCACCTGGACCAACAGTCTGGACAGAAATGTAAGTCCCTCAACACCCAACACAATGTTTAGTCTCATTAGTCATCGATAAATGCCTGCCCAAAATTTAAAACAATAATCACTTCCCTTTAGAATACAGGAAAAGCGCTGTCAAACACCTCTCTCTCTCTCTCACCAATAAAAACACATGCTTTTATAATATTAATAATGACTGGTCACTGATTAGTTCCTGATCAACCAATCACAATGAAAACATGACCTCTAACTTAATTTGAGAGAGCTTCAGGCATCACATTAGACAGGCATGGCTCACCGACTATACAGGAGTGAGCACCTTTTTTACCTTTTAAAAACAAATGTATGCTTATAGTAGCCTCATAAACTTGCACCTGTTATAATCTTAATAGTTTCAGAGATACAATTCAAAGTTAATTTGAAGATCTTGCAGAGTTGTAGAACACAACATTTTTGTAAAGTTTAATGTCCATCCCAATGGACATCAGGTCTTGAAAGATATCATCAGGAACCTCATGACTTAGTATCAGTGTGCCAGGTGGTGAAATTTGTGCAAGCATTTCAGAGCTAAAAATATTCTACAATTTAACAAATAATTGTATTTTATCACTTTATAATGTCTAAAAATATATACAATGCATAACTTGTGATAATATCTAGAAATTACATTTGTTACAACATTGGCTTATTGAGATTAGCCAATTCAAGAGCACTTAGGCATCTATTGGACATATAGTAGCTGCCACTTCACGTTATTGCTATTTTTATTCCAGCATATTTTACCAGAGACCCCTAATGCATGACATATTGTTTTTTGTAATTAATATTTTTTATTAAATCATACAATAACAATGAAATGCAAAACATATATATATCAACATTTAAACCCCACAACCCTGTCTTCCCGATGATACCTCCTCATAAGCTGCCACCCTCCCCACCTCAGTGCACCACTCCAGATATGGGGGTGCACCAGCTGACCTCCAACCCCTCAAAATAACCTGCCTAGTGATCATCACACAGGTCAGAATCCAGTTCTCTATATGGCCATCCCCCACATCGATGACCGCCCCATCGCCCAGAACACAAAATCTGGGGCAAAACAAAACCCGAGTGCCCGCCACGTCGCATACAAAATTCTGAACCTTCAACCAGAATTTCTGGATCTCAACACACCACCAAAAAACATGGGCCATGTCTCCATCCTCCGATTGGCATCTCCAGCAGGTGGGTGTACCTTTAAGACCAAGCCTATACAGTCTAGAGGGGGGTCCAATAAAATCTATGCAAAATTTTGAATTTAATATCATGCACCCTTGCATCCCTAGATGCAGACTTAATGTTTTTAAGAATCTTAGCCCACACTCCTTCCTCCAATGCCAAGTTGAAATCTTTCTCCCATACTCTCTTGAGAGAAGTTAAGGCTCCGTCCCCCAGACTCTGAATTAACATGGAGTAGTACACTGATGCTTCATGACCTTTTCCAAAAGCTGCAATCACCTCTCCCAAAGCATCTGCCTCCTTAGGGGGGTGTGTGCTACTCCCAAAAATAGTACAAAGCAGGTGGCACAGTTGTAAATACCTATAAAACTGAGGTCTGGGGATCCCAAAATGTTGGACCAAGTTTTCAAACGATCTCAACACTCCACTTTCATATAGGTCACTGAGTGTAGCAACCCCCCTCACAATCCACTCTGGCCAGCAAAAAGGGGACTTGCCAATGCACAATCTTGGTTTCTGCCATATGCTCGAGGCAACATTTAAATAAGTGTCCAATTTAAACAATCTGGACACTTTAGTCCATACCGAGTGTAAATGCGAAATAACGGGGTGTAACTTTTCCGATTAGTTTGATAGAGATGCTTTGTAATGGTGACATAGGGGCAAGAACTGCCTGTTCAATAACAAACCAGGGAGGGGCTCTCTCAGGTGGAAGTGACCAATGAGCCAAATGTCTGAGACTGAACGCATATTAATAAACAAAATCTTGGGTAGGCCTAGCCCACCTTTGTCTGTCGGCCTATGTAACTTATTAAAATGCAATCTGGGACATTTACCATTCCAAATGAAGGACTTCGCTATGCTATCAAATTGCTTGAAATAAGAGAGGGGGACATCAACAGGGAGAGACTGTAGCAGGTAGTTAAATTTTGGAATACAATTAATTTTAATAACATTAACCTTCCCAATCATCGATAAATGTAATGAATCCCACCTGCCCACATCCCTCAAACAATAAAATCCCCAAATACTTAATGCCCTGTTTGGGCCACTGGAAGGCGCCCAGCTGGAAATCCGTTACTGGACAGTACACTGTCAGAGCCAAAGCTTCAGATTTAGACCAATTGACTTTTTATCCTGAGAACTTAGAAAAGGAATTAATAATTCTGTGGAGGCAAGGCATAGATCTAGTAGGTTCAGAGACCACTAATAAAATATCATCTGCGTAAAGCAGAAGTTTATGCGCCACACTTCCCGCAACCACCCCTGGAAAATCATCCTCCTTTCTTATCGCGGCTGTTAATGGTTCCAGGGCAAGACAGAACAATAATGGGGAAAGAGGGCAGCCCTGCCGAGTGCCCTTATTCAGAGTAAAATAATCTGAAATTAATCCATTTGTTTGTACCGCTGCTACAGGGTGTCTATAAAGTAACTTAATCCAACCAATAAATGTACTCCCGAACCCATAAATTTCCAAAATCTTAAAAAGATAATCCCATTCTACCATATCAAACACCTTTTCGGCGTCAAGTGAGAAGGCAGCGACCGGATACTGATCATTTGCTACTAACCACATGATATTGATGAGACGCCTGATGTTATCAGAAGAGCTGCGGCCCCGAATAAGTGCTTCCCAAGCCACGCCCACAGAGGATACCGAGGACCAGTTGGTCTCCGTATAAACACTGATTTCAGTCTTTAACATTTATTGAAAATCAGGATTTTGCAAAAAGGGATACATTAAGGCGCCAACTATATGATTTCTTTTCCTCTTTATGTGGCAACACCTCTAAATTCACCAGGGCGTGATCCGAGACTAAAATGTTTCCAATTGAGCAATCAACAGCAGATGAAATGAGGGATTTGGATATAAAAAAAAATCTATTCTACAATAAATCTTATAGACTGATGAAAAAAATGTATAGTCTCTACCAGATGGGTTCAGAAGCCTCCAAATATCTGTAAGACCAAGATTTTTACACATCCTATGAAGCGTCAATGTTGCTCTAGGGGGCTTACACACTTTTGCTTCACTATGATCAAGGACTGAGTCCATCAAAAGATTAAAGTCTCCTCCCAAAATTATATCATGAGGGGTGCCAGCGGTTTGCAACATTCCTTCAAGAACTATAAAAAAGCCCTGATCATCAGTGTTAGGTGTGTAAATATTAGCCAAAATCAGACTTTGCCCCTGAATTTCTGCTAAAACAATAATGAGTCTTCCTAATTTATCATTAAACAATAAAACCCCAAACTTCCCCCCAAACAAAACAAACAGAAAAAAGAAAAATGCACACGAAAGCGCCAACCGGCGTCAATCCCTCTAAACTCAGAGTCCATGTACGCCTATGAGAGCCCCCGTGACAACTTTGTCATCGGATTGCTCAATTATGCCTCACAAATTTGTAAGGCAAATTTACACAACATCAAATATTTTGTAAAACAAACCCCAGCCAATAGGCAAAATAACACAAAGAATGTGTAGACTCATTCACAGAACTGTCTCAAAGGTGTGTTCCTTCACAAAACAAATTCCAGCCGATATAAAGCCGTTCATTTTCCTCGGACAGACAAACGAATCTTCAGTGAGCCAGCTGATGAGTGCAGTAGATGATGTAATTTTTCCATTTTCCCACGAAAATACTCCACAAATCATACTCCAGTCAACAGGAGGCATAAGCACTAGGTACTGACAGATTCATCCATAACTGTCCCGGTAGTGTTATTTAACAAAACGAGCTCCAACCGCTAGGTGGAACCAGCACAAAAGGACACTAAACACGCATCCCGGTTCCTCAGAAGGTCAAGAGTCAATTCACTCGGAGGCTGCATAAAAGTATATCCCATGATTTACACAGTCTGCCAACTTTATAAAAGACATCCTTTGTGTGGGCATGTAGATAATTTGCCCGGGAATTTCATTGTAAAAGTGATATTCCGTCAATGCAAAAGTTTCTTTAAGGAAAAGTGTTAATCCACAAAACAAAACAAACTCCAGCCGCTCGGCGGAGCCAACGCAAAAAGAAACAAAAATGGCGCCCAGCTTCCTCCAAAAGCCAAAGTATATACAGTGAGTCAATCCACCCACAAGAAAAAAACCAAATGGTCACTCACTCATTGTTTCAATAAAACACATTGCCTGATTGTGACATGCAAATACTTTGCTGCCGTCCTTGGTGTTTATTCTCAGTCTGGCCAGAAACATCAGAGCAAAAGTGATCTTCCGCTGATATAAGAGTTTCTTGCATTCCTTAAACCGATCGCGTTTCACTTTTGTCGAGTTCGCAAAGTCCGGGAACAAGAAAATATTGTAATTCTTCTAAGAAAGTTTTTCTTCACTCCTCGCCTGGTGCAACACGAGATCTTTATCGGATGATCTAAAAAATTTGGCCAGAATCGATCGGGACCTTTCTCCCTCAGCAGATCTGTGAGATGGGACTCTGTGAGCTTGCTCGATTTCCAGCTTGTGGCCTGTTATGTCGAGCAGACTCGGGAAAAGCTCGTCTAGGAATTTCACCATATCTCTGCCCTCCTCATGCTCAGGAATTCCAACAATTTGAATGTTATTCCTGCGGCTTCTATTCTCAAGATCTTCAAGCTTTTCAAGAACATGTTCCAAATCAACTTTGGTCGCGGGGGATTAGTGGCTAATTCCCTCTCTGATGACTCCAAGTAATCAATTCGTCTTTCAACATCTGTCACTCTTGTGACAAATTTTTTCTCCATCACCGTAATCGATTGACGTATTACAGCGAGAGCCTCCAAGTCTGCAAGTACCTTCGTCAACATCACTGACATGTTGGACAGTTGACGCTGGATTCCTTCTCCCGCCGCGCCATCCAAATCGAGGCCTGTCTGGGCTTTCATCTCGAACCTGTAAGTGTCTTTTAATGTCTCCAGAGCCCGAGGATTTTGACTTCTTTGCCATGTTTACCTCAAACAGCAAATGTGTAACTGGGTGTATCGAATTTCACCGGATTATATCATGAAAATAATTTTAAAAAAAATTAGCAAAGTGCGAAGAGCTGTCTCTCACACGTCTGCCCTTCACATGGCGTCACGTGGCTCTCATGCATGACATATTTTTATGTTTTGACACCCTTTCAATTACTGAAATGAAGGTTTTTATTGAAGTGAAGATAATATAAAATGTGCTTATTTTATATAAAAATGAATGGTGTAATTTAGAGCCAATTAAGGTCTAAATACCATAAAATGCTCCCAAATCCCTCCCAGAAATGCACAAATGTATTTTTTTAATTTTTTTATTGAAGTTAGTGTTATTACATTTCTTTCATAAAATAAAATAATTGTTTATTGTTTTCGGGTCAAATTTGACCAAAGACTACAAGTGTGATTCTAAAAATGAAGAGTACACTGGGTTTCAAAACAGCTAGTACAGGAGAAATCAGAACCCATGTTGGTCTCCACCTGGTTAATGGGGGCGATTAAATTGCCAAGAATGCTCATGTAATGGATATTGGCATTTTTAGAAACACCATGTCCCATGGCCAGGGTTGGGAGGGTTACTTTTGAATGTATTCCACTACAGATTACAGAATACATGCTGTAAAATGTAATTTGTAACATTCCATTAGATTACTCAAGGTCAGTAATGTATTCTAAATACTTTGGATTACTTCAGCACTGGAAGATTTTTTCACTTGTTTTGACTATAAAAACTCTGCCAGTACAGTAAGACAAAATACATTCTCTGTAAAACCTAAATATCTTATGCAGTGTTGTTTCTAAAACAAGATCAATCAAATTGATCTTGTTTTAAGGATTTTTTGATATTTTGACATGAAAACAATACAAAAATTATCAAGAATATACTTTTTGCCCTAATATCAAAGGTCTTACTAGAAAAAAAGAAATTATGATCCAACATGAATTTTCTTGATAAAAAAATGATCGGGCCGATAACATGTGCATGTAAAATGGCTAGAAACAGCATTTTAGCTTAGCGTAAAGCTGACAATTTACACAAGGTTTATTTCTATTTCTTCTGCTCCAAACTTACTTCAAACTTACTTCTCTGTCTGCTTGTATGAATGTAACACATCGTAAGAAAGTGTTTCACCGCTGTTCAAATGCACTTTGGATCACATCATTTATATGTATAAATGTTTTCCATCTGAAAGGACTAAATATTAAATTAAACAAATGACAATAAAATGCAAAGTAATTTCTTCAGTAATCAAAATACTTTTTGAATGTAACTATTCTAATTACCAATGATTTAATCTGTAACTGTAGTGGAATACAGTCACTTATATTTTGTATTTTAAATACGTATTCCTGTTACATGTATTTCGTTACTCCCCAACCTTGCCCATGGCAGATTCTTCCATCTCTGGTCACACTTGCATTTGGTCAACAGTTTGGAGAAGCTCCAACAATGCACACAAGCATATATTTATCAAATCAACCAGTAAGTACACATAAACACACCCACAGACACACACAGATATATACACACACCGCATGCAAGGAACAAAAAGAATCTTGGTGAGAATCATGGTTGACTTCATCTTACCATACAACAACCTTTTCTCTACATTCTTATTACATTATTTATTGCTATAGTATGTATGTTCTTTTCAAAATCTTTAAGACTAGTTCACATACTGTATAAGTGTAAACTCTAGTTCGCATGTATGGTTAATACAGAAAAAAAAAAAGTATAACCCTATTAAAAGTTTCTTCAGATTTTGTGTTGCTACAGTTGTTGTGTCCATTGTTGTGAACATGAAAAACAGTTACATAAAAAAATGTGTTGGCACTGGTTTTTTAGACTCATTTCTAAAATGGAGAAGAGTAAATATTATCTGGGGGAAAAAAATTCAGGTCTGAAGGGGTTAGGCACAAATTCATGCGTCTCTTGCTAGAAGCTAGCCAAATTTGAAGGATGCCAACATCGACACAGGCTGCATGATAAGCCCTCACCCTTGAAAACAATAATACAAAATAAAAAAAACTATGCAAGGTACACAGAAATATGTACCATATTACATGAAATACCGAATCACTTGTTGCAAAGATAAACAAGGTTTGCGCCGTCCACAACGTGTTTGTTTGATTGATTGCATGCTGCCAAAAAAAATTCTATTAATAAATTATAATGTCTTTTGACATTTGTCTTGAAAAAATTCTAAGGATGTTTTGTTTACTTAGTACCTGAATTTTTTAATATACAGTGTGTGGTTGCCATCAGATGTTTAATACTGTATAAAATACGTGTTCTGAAGCAAAACCAGTTGAGAATCACTACTCAAATATGTGTTTTCTGGCCTAATTGAGCATTCTTGTTTCTCGTGCTTCTAAATGTGCAGCCTTTGAAAGATTAGCTACAATTTGGATTAAATGTGCACACACTAATCTTATTGCTAATTTACAGGGATGAAGCTTGCGGTATGATGTTTACAAAACTGCATCAGATCCTTTCTGTTGCCTCATTAACCCTGGCTTTACTCTCTCTCTCTCATTCAGACTAGTGTAATGGTACATTTTATTCCCCACTAAATTACTGACCCAGGGTACAATTTCCTGTATGCAATTTGGGACAGACTTTTGAAGGGACGGTGACTCAAACACTAACAAGAGATGATCAAAGCCAAGATCTTAAACATGCACCTACTGATGTCTACATCACTAGCATGCATGCATGCATGCAGGTCTTGGCCTTTAGACATCATAATTAATCAAGTAATGGAAATCATACTCAAACCAGAAGTTGATTAATTGAGACACTGTTCAATTAACGGTACATCATTTGGGACAGCACTCAGATAGGGGTGGGAACTCACACACTAATCAGATATGATCAAAGTGAGAGGCTGGACACGAATGATAGCTCAGATCCTGATTTAGTCCTTGGCATTATGATGTAAATAAAATAATTTCACTTTAAAAGTGGAAATCATACATTGATCACACAGTGAGTCATTTAAACAACTTGTTATTCTAACTGTATTCCTTGAAATCTATTTGAGTTCAGTGCTTGTACTGAACCACACTCTTCTGAAATGGTCAAATTTGTGTATACATGCACAGCACAGCAGCACAATCACACAGCAGCAAAATACAGATGTCAGTCCTGTTTTAGAGTGCTTAATATGGTAACATTCACACACATTTCGGTAATAAAAGTGACTTTTACTGTAAATTTGGTGGTCTTACATTTTCAGGATTCTAAGTTTTGTGGTCTGGGTTTGACCCAGATGCTAGGCTCAATTTAAAAATAGAGATTAATTAAGATTTGACATTTGAATTTGTGCCTCGATTGAATACATTTAGCAGTGCGTCAATATAGCTCTTCACTCATGACATACATTTGTAGGCCAACGTATGGGTTCCCTTAGGTTTTTAGAGAAGCGGTTTTCCATTTTTGAGAAAAATAAGATGTTTAACATTACTTAAAGAGACATTCCTGTTTTGTTTTACCAAATAAAGTACACACAGAATTTTTATACCATTGTTTGCTTTAAAAACGTAAGTTGCTAACAAGTTGCTACATACAGAATACAATGGTTGTCTGGTGAATTACACATTATTCGTCTCATATCTATAGCCAGAGCCGTAGCTAGTGGGGTGAAAGGTGGGAATGATTCTAGGGGCCCTAAGGTCCAGGGAGGCCTACAACAAATTTGAAATTGAATTTTTTAATAGGTAAGGGGCCCAAAGCAATATGGAGTGAGGGGGCCCCAGAATTCCTGGCTACGGCCCTGTCTATAGCTGTTATGTTAACAGGACAATTTGAAAGTCACACCTGTTAGTAAATATTTTTTTGTTAATTACAAACACTCTTTGTGTGAAAACAGCCATAGATTTTTTTTTTTTTTTTTTTTTCCTGCTTTGTCTTCCCAACTGAACAAACATCTAGATGTATTTGTCATCAAAACTCCACTGTAGACAATTTTGGTTGTATTTTATGCATATAGTCATTAACAAAGCACCATTCTGGCATCACCAGTAAAACATGTGCAGAGTTCTTACAGCACTGTTCTGCAATCTGTCCAAACAATGGATAAACCGATTTTACACTGCAGATCATTATTCTAAACTGAGAAGTTTCACTTCAATCTTCCCTCCAACAGTTACCACAGGTAATTGCTGAGGATTCCAATAATTCCAAATGTTTAATCGGGTTTGATAGGTTTTCATCACTGGCATAGACCACCTAAAATCTAATCTAGAAGATTAATCAAGAAGATTAAACATGGCTATTTAAATCAAATCCATTCATATATGCTTGAGGATGATCTCAAACTTCAATCAAAGTTTGATGGTTTCATCTGGCTCTCAATAGGATTTCAGATCCTTTAGGAGGCGTTTGACAAGAGACCCTCACCTGCCTCAGTTCAGATTAGATTAATATGAGTCTATTTCATCAGGATTTTAATAAATCAATTTTAACCATCCTTACACAAAAAATGAAAGATAAAGGTCAGGGATTAGTGTAGATAGAGTCTAAAGGTCCAAGTTTTAAAATAAAGAATAACCCACTGACTTCCATATCTGAAATAAACTAATGTGTCTTGAAGGCAGTAATAAAAACACTGAGTGTAAAAGGTTTGAGAAAAACAAATGCAATAATGCTTACTGTAAGGCCAGAAAAATATGCAAGTTTGAAAACACAGACCCAAGTGCTTTGCCAACAGATTGCCAGAACGGATTGCTCCGCCATTACAGAAGTTGGCTTGAAAGAGGAAACAATAATTTACACTAATGTCAGCTAAACCACACCGTGCGGGAATGTTGAAAATGCAACACTTACTCGTGTTATAATTTGTGGCCTGACACATTTTAGAATGCAATGACACATAAAAACTAAAGATTTTGAGTCACTTTGAAATGTATGTTGAAGTTCCATGAGTAAATACTGTAAATATGATATTTCAGACTGTTTTAAAAGGTGCCTGGAGGTTCTCCAGAGGTTTCAGTATCTTTAAAATGTGTATTTATGGGCATAAACAATTAAAAAAAAACTGATTTGTACAACCTTATACCTTCACCACAAAATGTAATTATTGAGTGCAGCAATATTCACAAAACATCCTTTACAAAAAACTGCTCTACTAAAAAAATTATAATACAAAAGGGAGATAAAACATACAATTTTCTTTTCTTGTTTTCTTTTCTTTTTTAAATGGAGGATCATGGCAAAATGTCAAAAATTGCATGGTTCTACATATCAGCAATTGAATTATCACTAATCATTTCTCTTTAAAACATAATTAACACTAGGCTAAAATATTACTGTTTAAGATAGAGACTGAACCAGTTCACGTTTAAGTCTACAAAAAACAAACAAATGCAATTTTTGTAGGCTAGTACTTAAGTCTTTCTATAAAATTACTTGACAATAATTTAGTCACCCTATCATTTCAATTCAAAGGCCAAAGTGTGGATGTTAATTTTGTTGCCATAGCAGCAATAACTTTGGGGACAGTTTATTTTGTGTGCCAAAGGATTTCTCTCAGGCACATCAATGTGCATTATTATTTTAACTTTATTCAACCACCAACATCTAGATAATCTATTCTCTGTAATATACTAGTAAATCTACAGAGATATATCTGTATGATATGAAACATTCATGGGTGTTTAAACCATATTTCTCTTTGGGATGTTTCATAAATATTTATCTTAATTAGTTATTAAATTGATGTCAAAAGTAATTACATGACATATTTAATGTTTTGCTACTTTGTAGAATATATACACATACACACAGTGCATCTGGAAAGTATTCACAGCGCTTCACTTTTTCTACATTTTGTTATGTTACAGCCTTATTCCAAAATGGATTAAATTCATTATTTTCCTCAATTCTACAAACAATACCCCATAATGACAATGTGAAAGAAGTTTGTTTGAAATCTTTGCAAATTTATTAAAAATAAAAAACGAAAAAAAAAAAAAAAAAAAAAAAAAAAATCACATGTACATAAGTATTCACAGCCTTTGCCATGACACTCAAAATTGAGCTCAGGTGCATCCTGTTTCCACTGCTCATCCTTGAGATGTTTCTACAACTTGGGAAAAAAAAAATATATATATTTATAAAAAAAAAAAAAAAACACATGTACATAAGTATTCACAGCCTTTGCTCAATACTTTGTTGAAGCACCTTTGGCACCAATTACAGCCTCAAGTCTTTTTGAGTATGATGCTACAAGCTTGGCACACCTATTTTTGGGCAGTTTCTCCCATTCTTCATTGCAGGACCTCTCAAGCTCCATCAGGTTGGATGGGGAGGGTCAGTGCACAGCCATTTTCAGATCTGTCCAGAGATGTTCAATCGGGTTCAAGTCTGGGCTCTGGCTGGGCCACTCAAGGACATTCACAGAGTTGTCCCGTAGCCACTCCTTTGTTATCTTGGCTGTGTGCTTAGGGTCATTGTCCTGTTGGAAGATGAACCTTTGCCCCAGCCTGAGGTCCAGAGCACTCTGGAGCAGGTTTACATCAAGGAAGTCTCTGTACATTGCTGCATTCATCTTTCCCTCAATCCTGACTAGTCTCCCAGTTCCTGCCGCTGAAAAACATCCCCACAGCATGATGCTCCCACCACCATGCTTCACTGTAGGGGTGGTATTGACCAGGTGATGAGCGGTGCCTGGTTTCCTCCAGACATGACGCTTGCCATTCAGGCCAAAGAGTTCCATCTTTGTTTCTCATGGTCTGAAAGTCCTTCAGGTGCCTTTTGGCAAACTCCAGGCAGGCTGTCATGTGCCTTTTACTGAGGAGTGGCTTCCGTCTGGTTGCTCTACCATATAGGCCTGATTGGTGGAGTGCTGCAGAGATGGTTGTTCTTCTGGAAGGTTCTCCTCTCTCCACAGAGAAATGCTGGAGCTCTGTCAGAGTGACCATTGAGTTCTTGGTCACCTCCCTGACTAAGGCACTTCTCCCCCGATCGCTCAGTTTGGCCAGGCGGCCAGCTCTAGGAAGAGTCCTGGTGGTTCCAAACTTCTTCCATTTACGGATGATGGAGGCCACTGTGCTCATTGGGACCTTCAATGCTGCAGAAATTTTTCTGTACCCTTCCCCAGATCTGTGCCTCGATACAATCCTGTCGCGGAGCTCTACAGACAATTCCTTGGACTTCATGGCTTGGTTTGTGCTCTGACATGTACTGTTAACTGTGGGACCTTATATAGACAGGTGTGTGCCTTTCCAAATCATGTCCAATCAACTGAATTTACCACAGGTGGACTCCAATCAAGTTGTAGAAACATCTCAAGGATGAGCAGTGGAAACAGGATGCACCTGAGCTCAATTTTGAGTGTCATGGCAAAGGCTGTGAATACTTATGTACATGTGATTTTTTTTCGTTTTTTATTTTTAATACATTTGCAAAGATTTCAAACAAACTTCTTTCACGTTATCATTATGGGGTATTGTTTGTGGAATTTTGAGGAACATAATGAATTTAATCCATTTTGGAATAAGGCTGTAACAACAAAATGTGGAAAAAGTGAAGTGCTGTGAATACTTTCCAGATACACTGTGTATGTGTATATATATATATATATATATATATATATATATATATATATATATTGGTCTAATAATTTTAAATACCCAGTAACAGATCAATCTGGGGCGGCACGACAGGGTACCTGATCGATCGCCCCTGCACAGAGCTCGCAAGATCGCGATGGGTGAAAGATGCCCCGAATTGTGCCATCCTGCTGCTGGCTCGCGATGGGTGAAAGCTGCCCCGGATCGTACCACCCCGCTCTGCCCCAAGCTTACAACATTGCAATGGGAGAGAGGGGCCCCAAATCATGCCACCCCGCCCCCGCAAGATCGCGATGGCGGAAAGGTGCCCCAAGTTGTTCCAGATAGGCTACTCAGCCTAAAAGGCTCTAAATGTTAGGATTATAGATGTTCATACATTCTTAGGTACACCGTGACACAGGATCGACTCAGTGGTCTTGAGAAACTAAGTATCAACCATGTGATTGCTGGGCAGATTTGACAAAGCCATTGATGATTTTGCATCAATGAAAAATAGGAGGGGATGGTTAAATTTGATTTGAGGAGTTATGTGTAATAGCACAAGCAGCAATCTGTAAGTATTATGCCATTTTCTTTCTTTATTGACTCTGTAATTTAATTGTGCAATTTAAATTCTGTATATATAATGTACATGTTAATATAATTTGCCATATATATATATATTATATATATATAGTTACTTCATTTCTATATTCATTGTCTAGTTATACCCAAAAATGAAAATTCTCTCATCATTTACTCACCCTCATGCCATTCCAGAAACATGGCTTTCTTTCTTTTGCAGAATGCAAATGAAGATTTTTAGAATAATATTTCAGCTCTGTAGGTCCATACAATGCAAGTGAATGTTGGTCAGAACCTTGAAGCTCCCAAAAGCACATAAAGGCAGCATAAAAGTAATCCAGTGGTTAAATCTGTATCTTTAGAAGTGATATAATAGGTGTGGGTGAGAAATAGATCGATAATCCCTTTTTAATCTAAATCTCTATTTACACTTTCAGATCTGAATGTGAAACTAAACAGGCATCACATGTGATGTGAAAGTGGAGATATAGAGTAAAAAAAAAAAAGTACTTAAATATTTATCTGTTTCTCACCCACACCTCACTTATGAAGACATGGATTTAACCACTGGAGTCTTATGGACTACTTTTATGCTGCCTTTATGTGATTTTTGTAGCTTCAAAGTTCTTACCAACATTTACTTGCATTATATGGACCTACAAAGCTGAGATATTCTTCTAAAAATGTTTTCATTTGTGTTCAGCAAAATCTGGGATGTCATGAGGGTGATTAAATGATGATAGAATTTTATTTCATTTTTGGGTGAATTAACCCTTTTAAATATTTTGTGTTAAAGCATAGTTCTATAAAAAAAAAAAAAAAAAAAAAAAAAAAAGTTGTTAACATCATAAAATCCATAGGGGGTAGGGGTTGGGAAGTTAAGGGGGGTGCCATGTCGGATCTCGCCTAGGGAACCAAGTAAGCCAGAACCGGCACTGGAAATACCACTGACATTTCACATCGATTTTACATGAATTAAAACACATTACCAGAATGATAAATCACAAAATAATCAAATAATAATGAAAAAATACTCTTCTAAGAATGTGTACATAAACAAAAATAATTTCACTCAAAAAGGTATAGTTCAGACTATACCTCCGGTCTCCAGTGTTGGGGAGGGCACTTTGAAACCATAGCTTCCCAAGTTACTAGCAAAACTACATTGAAGCTATTTAAGATGGCAATTGTTTTTACACCTTAATTTGTATAAACTCAAAAACATAGTGACAAACAGCATCATTGAACTAAGGCATTTTGCTTCAAAAAAGAAGATGCAGAGACTTTTGTGTAAGAACTTTGAATTGATGAATCAGTAAAATGTTTATTTGAACTGGTTCATTTAGATGAACCATCCAAGAAAATCGATTCATTAAAATTACTTTGACTTCCAAAAATTAAATATGTAAAAGAAAAATTTAGAAGAGTGTTTTATTTTGAAAACAGCTGAGGTACTATCACACTCCTGAAAAATGTTAAGTAGCATCAGTATTTTAGTAAGTTACTCCCCAACACTGGTAATCCCTATGGTTTACCTTAGAAATAAAATTAGATTTTTAGTACATTTCACTGGAGTTTTGTATAAGTTATTCGACAGAAGGAGGCTTAAGATACTGTACCTGTTGTGATTGGATGCAACTGTCAAGTGTGAGAATTAGAGCCAGAGTTTTGACGCTGTCAGTGCGTGATTAAAGAGACGAGGCCTAAATTGCCTTTGAACTTGTGCTGTTACCAGCTTGCTCGCCATGAAGGGCATACTGAACACCACACGTACACACCGCCATGATGTCAGACTTGTAATGTAATTACAAGCCCATCTGTCTCTCATAGCTTGACAAGCACAAAATGTCCAATTATGGTTTCATTTAAATTCTAATTAGTTCAGCCCAATTTCACAGGCTCCAGAGCGGGGGAGGCGGGAGGAGGGTGGGGGTGCAGCGCAAGAGTTGGGGAGATGCATGTTCGAGTCAGTGCTGGAGAACTAGGGAACTCTATGCAAGTTCATCCAACATCCATGTGATTGGCTTGAAGTAATTCAGGGCAAAATCAACTGTGAATGATGGGAATTATCTGGCTGCCAAATGTGATCGGCTGCTCTGTTTGTGTGACAGGGCTGATTTCTTACAAAATGAATGTAAAACTCCCCAAAATAATGTGTCTTTTTTTGAGCAAACATCACTATAACATTTGCACAAACTTGGGGTTAAGGATTTGAACAAACCCTAAACCCTACATAATTTAACTTTGGTGCTTAACTTGTCCCACACTGTTTGTTCTACAGACATGAATGATACCTCAAATTGTGTGGCTTGTTGAGAAGAGGTATGTGTAATACTTCTCAGTTAAAGGAGGAGGCGAGAAGCAGATTTTCTGGTTCAGGTAAGCGTTTTATTCTCCCCACTGCAGCAAATGCACTCTTTCAGAGCTCTCACTGTGTTCAACAACTCAGTCTAAACATAAACAACAACTTCAGAAAAATAAACTCTCAGCTTTACAATACTAAGCTCTAGGTTTCACAATCAGGTCTCTAGTGCCCAGGTTCTCTTTCTTGTCTGAGTGCTGTGTGGCCCTCTTTATGCCGCTCTCCCCGTGCTCACTGAAATTAGAGACAGGTGTTAGACGTAATTTAGCTCAGGTGTAAGCTCCCTTACCGCTTTCGCTCTCTCCGTAGAGATGCTTGACCACGCCCCCGCTGCCACAGTATGCTATTACATTTCATTGCAAGACTTTGATCTTCACATGGCAGTAGGGCTGCAACGAACGATTATTTTTATAATCAACTAATCTAACGATTATTAGAATGATTATTCGACTATTTGTCGATTATAACAATGATTAATCATTAGCTCTTAACCGACTATTCATCTTGTGCTTCGACTTGTATTAAACATGAATACAACAATAAAGAGGACAAAATCAACTTTTAAAATACCTCTAAATGACATTCACTGAATTACAAGGGAAAAATACTTTGATTTTATTTATTTTTTTACATTTAATTCATTAAAAAATTCATTGCAAAAATTCCTATTGTTATCAAGTGTTTTTGTCCTGTTTTCCACTTAAAATTATCTAAAAACCATATAAGATATGATTGAAACATATAAGATATTTAGACTTGCTTTCAGAGAATGTATTTTGAGTATAAATGCATTTTGTATATAAGTGTATTTTTTCACTTGTTCATATTTCTGCCAGTGCAGTAAAGACAAAATATACTGGTATTCAATATATATTCTTTGAAAGGAAGTCTAAATATCTTATATGTTGCTTCTCAGATATATCTTGTTTTAAGGATTTAAAAAAAATGTAAGGTTATTTTAAAATATTAAATTCAACATTCTCTAACATTTTTTTTCTGCAGTATAGCTCCTAAAATAAAGACGTAAGGAAGGAGTTTTAGATACTTAAAGTGAGTTTTAGATATTTATATTGAAAAACAAACCAAAAAAGACAAATCAATAACCAATTTTTTCATTGTATAATGGGCTAAGACTACACTCTTTCTGTAATGAATGGTAGTGAGACAAACAAACCCAAGAGCAGAGGAACAGTTCAAAGGATTTATTAACAGTAATAATGAGCAGTCACTGGGTTGAGGAATGTAGAAAATTCCGACACCGGCTGCAGCAGTGGGAAGCGATCTCCAATGGTGTGTGCATTGTAGTCGCACAAGGGGCAATCTGTGAAGAGTGTGTTCGTAGGATGAGTGTGTGCATTGTGGAAGTCAGGAAGAGATTCGTAGAATCCTCCGATGAAGATTAGTGAGACGCAGAACAACGGCCAGCAGAGATGAGCGAACTTAACTCCCGACACACGGGCAGAGACGAGGTATCCTACGTGGAAGACCAGCTGACACGCAGCAATACTGGAAGGCGACCACACACCTGACACTCAGGCAACCAACAGATACACGAGACAGGACCAACTAGGCCAGAGAAAGTGAGGTTAGTACTCAACATCAAACAACAGTCTAGCGAAGATACAGAGAACACGACGGGCTTAAGAAGGGAGTGAATTAGGGGAGAACAGGTGTTGCTCAGCACGGTAATCAGTGGCATGATCAGCATTCCCCCGGGAACAATCAGTGTTCCCATGGAAATGCTGACCATGCATGCCAGCCATGCCTGCAAGACATGAGGGAGAGAAAAAATACAAAAACAAACCGTAAAACTCACCGGAGCTGTGACACTCTCACCTTTTTGTTCACTTTGATCCATCTTTAACACACAAAAAACAAACTCTCTCTTCTTAACAGAGCTGCGCATCACGCATTTTCTTCACAATAAGATACACTCTGTGACACATATATTATGTTTCACTACGGTCTGGTTTTCACACGACATATATAAGTGGCTCTGATCGCACAGAGAAATGGCAGTTTCGGAGATTTACACAACCCGTTTCATTATTATTTGAACTTTAATAAAGTATGCATTAAACAGATAACGCTGGGCTGTTTAATTTTTAGACGCTCTGACAGGCAAGTTTTGCTCAAGTGGAATGCTAGATCCAGCTTCTCTTTATTTCACTTCAAGACAACACTTCTGTATTTACTTATTTTGTAGTATAATTCCCTCATACTTTGCGATCTACATCACCTTATGCTGTTTGGAAAGTATAGAGGACATCTGGACTGTGAGCTGTGTCTTCTTCCTCTCCTCAGTCAGGTGTGAGCTGCAGTGCTCCTCTCCCGTGTCATCATGAGAATTTAATATGATCTCGTTTTACGTTAAATGAGATCAAACGACTATTCAACAATGAACTTTTTTGTCAACAATTTTTTATTGTCAACATTGTTGATAACGTCGACTAATCGTTTCAGCCTTACATGGCAGCTGAAAAAAGGGTCAAAAAACCTGTCGACTTGGTTGGGACCCGAGCAGTGTTAAATGTAATCTAATTACTAAGCACATGTAATTAGTTAATATAGGCTAATCTAATTACCCCTTTAGTAAAAAAGTTGTATAACCAGGGCTTAACATCAGGGGTAGAGCTAGAGGTTGGCCAGGGGTGGCCATGTTTCTCGGAGATGAATCTATCTCTTTACTATCAAAACACGCAGAAACATTTTCAGGTGTGCGCACCAGTTAAATTAGCATTTTTGTTTATTTCTATGTAACCCTCGAGATGCGAAACTCCCTCGAGATTCACCCTAGCTACAAGTAGAGCATGTGCACTCTAGTGAGAGTTTCCACAGTGCAAGCATTTCTAAGTTACTATCTTCACTGTGTTTACAACGTGCAAGCGGAGGAGTCCAGCTTTGGATCCTGGCACAATTGCATTAGTGAGTGAGCATGTGAGTCCTGCATGCGAACATGTTGTTACAGGTAAGCTCATGAAACAGCAGTTAGGAAACTAGTCAACATGTTTACTGTGAGTGTCGTGAAATTAAGTCAAATTATGTGTTTAATCATTTTTATCATGCAATATACAGCATGATATATGGTTTTTACATGTTTAATGCCAACTTAAAATTCATCAATTTGATTTCTTTCATCTTTTTGTTTCATTTTATATAAACATGGACATAGCAAACACTTTCTTACCTCTGTTGAAGAGAACATTAATTTTATATTGTTGAAATGTGTTGCTGCAGTAAGGCTGGTATGTTTTGTTTTGTTTTTGCATAGGTGTTTGTATGCCATTAAGAGACATCAAAATGAAAAGAAATTCAGCAGATAGACATAGTATTCTTTTTCAGTAAGACTGGCAAAAGATTCTGAGGCACAGGAGAATGACAGGCAGGGTGATCTAGAGGTTAAACCACCTATCACACAATTTCGTTATACTTCTCTGTAAGTGTACTAACTAATTTTGCCCACTATGATGAAGTGGTGGTGTTTACATGCATTATATGCTTCACAGACCTTGCTTACACCTGGTATAAGATGTGTTTTTGGTGACCCGATCACATGTGGTCAGTGCTAAATACAGGTCTAAACTGGGTCTAAAACGTTTTGTGATCAGATCACAAAAAAACACGTACGATTGAAGTCAAAAACGCATGTGACCGCATCCCATTTGAGGTGTACACGGCACACTAATCCATCCTGTATGTGTCCCAGCAGCAGCGAATCTCCACCCCTCACCTATCAATCAACCACTGCACTAAAACAAGAGTTTAAACTTTGTCGGTTATGAGCAGCATTAAAAGTCTCGCCTGACCACATGTGATCAGATGAGACGCCTTAATAACAATTATAAAAGGGGTCATAAGTAAATAGGACTGATTCACAGGGCTCTTCATTAAAACCCTTTTATCAAAGTGAAAAGATATTAGAAACAAATTATTACAATTACTAACTTTTTCAATCTGATTAACTGACTGGGATTAAAAACATTTATGCAGAATGGGGAAAAGAAGTTCAAAGAAATGGCTTATCAATTGAACACTTTCATTGCATTATGTATGTATACAGGTGCATCTCAATAAATTAGAATGTCGTGGAAAAGTTCATTTCAGCAATTCAACTCAAATTGTGAAACTCGTGTATTAAATAAATTCAGTGCACACAGACTGAAGTAGTTTAAGTCTTTGGTTCTTTTAATTGTGATGATTTTGGCTCACATTTAACAAAAACCCACCAATTCACTCTCTCAACAAATTAGAATACATCATAAGACCAATAAAAAAAAACAATTTTAGTGAATTGTTGGCCTTCTGGAAAGTATGTTCATTTGCTGTATATGTACTCAGTACTTGGTAGGGGCTCCTTTTGCTTTAATTACTGCCTCAATTCAGCGTGGCATGGAGGTGATCAGTTTGTGGCACTGCTGAGGTGGTATGGAAGTCCAGGTCTGACAGTGGCCTTCAGCTCATCTGAATTTTTTGGTCTCTTGTTTCTCATTTTCCTCTTGACAATACCCCATAGATTCTCTATGGGGTTCAGGTCTGGTGAGTTTGCTGGCCAGTCAAGCACACCAACACCATGGTCATTTAACCAACTTTTGGTGCTTTTGGCAGTGTGGGCAGGTGCCAAATCCTGCTGGAAAATGAAATCAGCATCTTTAAAAAGCCGGTCAGCAGAAGGAAGCATGAAGTGCTCCAAAATTTCTTGGTAAACGGGTGCAGTGACTTTGGTTTTCAAAAAACACAATGGACCAACACCAGCAGATGACATTGCACCCCAAATCATCACAGACTGTGGAAACTTAACACTGGACTTCAAGCAACTTGGGCTATGAGCTTCTCCACCCTTCCTCCAGACTCTAGGACCTTGGTTTCCAAATGAAATACAAAACTTGCTCTCATCTGAAAGGAGGACTTTGGACCACTGGGCAACAGTCCAGTTCTTCTTCTCCTTAGCCCAGGTAAGACGCCTCTGACATTGTCTGTGGTTCAGGAGTGGCTTAACAAGAGAAATACGACAACTGTAGCCAAATTCCTTGACACGTCTGTGTGTGGTGGCTCTTGATGCCTTGACCCCAGCCTCAGTCCATTCCTTGTGAAGTTCACCCAAATTCTTGAATCGATTTTGCTTGACAATCCTCATAAGGCTGCGGTTCTCTCGGTTTGTTGTGCATCTTTTTCTTCCACACTTTTTCCTTCCACTCAACTTTCTGTTAACATGCTTGGATACAGCACTCTGTGAACAGCCAGCTTCTTTGGCAATGAATGTTTGTGGCTTACCCTCCTTGTGAAGGGTGTCAATGATTGTCTTCTGGACAACTGTCAGATCAGCAGTCTTCCCCATGATTGTGTAGCCTAGTGAACCAAACTGAAAGACCATTTTGAAGGCTCAGGAAACCTTTGCAGGTGTTTTGAGTTGATTAGCTGATTGGCATGTCACCATATTCTAATTTTTTGAGAAAGTGAATTGGTGGGTTTTTGTTAAATGTGAGCCAAAATCATCACAATTAAAAGAACCAAAGACTTAAACTACTTCAGTCTGTGTGCACTGAATTTATTTAATACACCAGTTTCACAATTTGAGTTGAATTACTGAAATAAATGAACTTTTCCACGACATTCTAATTTATTGAGATGCACCTGTATATATATACACAATGAAAATGATTGGGTGACAGAGGCAAACACTTTGGACCACCCACAATCTAGTTTTGTGGTGGCAAATTTCACACAAACAACTACCACTCAGATTCTCTTTAGAAATTTAGTTATTTCTTACATTCCTGCATATGCATAAAACCATCATCATCATTTAGAATAAACAAATAAAATAAAATGAAATTGCATGGCATTTGTTATGTTTACCTTGTGTTCATCTATTTACACTTGACATCATGTGTGTGCATTCAGATGCAAATCAGAACTCTTCACAGTAAATATTGTCACTCTTTGAACACCAGGGAAGCTCCTTAATACCCAATAGCTGTTGATTTCTCTCCTTCTCCATCTGTCTAGGGGGACTGTCACATGGTAAGTGAAGGCAGGGATGTAGGATCAGTGCTACTAACTATGGGCCTTGTGCTGCATTTGGTCCATGATTAGCTCCTAATCAGCCAAGAACAAACTGATTATTAGCTTGGCACCACTTGACAGTTTTCAGGGAATCTGTTCGCTCTCTCATTCTCTCTATCCATCATTTCTCTAGCCTGATTAGACAAGTCGGACACTCCTTTATGTGCACATTGGTTCTGGCAGAACGCTGAAGGCTCTCACGGTGCTAGCACTGCTCCTCTCCTCTCACCTCCTCTTAATGATTGGAACAGCATCTCTCCTGATTGCACCCTGGGTCTGATTACTGCTGCCTCGCAGCTGGGCTGACTCACAAATGTCATTCTGAACATCCTCATTCTTTCACTTCCCTTCAGAATTTTCCCATTTCTCACAGCCAGGCCCACAAAGAGTCTGCAGAAACCTCAGCAGATTTCTACAGAATCCAAACGCCACTGATTCACTAAGTTCTACATATTCCCCACACCTTGCTTGTTCGATTAATATATATTGAGGCTAATTAGTAATGCTTTCACTTTGAAAAAGTGGTTACCTACAATTGTTAGCTTAAGGATCTTTAGCTACTTGATCTAACCCATTAAAATTAATTTAACTGGTGTCACATTGATTTTGTCTGATAAAAATAACAAATACAATTTTTACTTGAATAAAACCAAAATAAATTCATTCTGCAAGAATTTGTAGAATTGTGTTCTAAATTCAGCACAGAAAATGTGAGGCAATTCTGCAAATTCCACCTGGGTGTGCTCCTTCCTAACTAGCTTCGACATAAAAGTAAATAAATAAGTAAATAAAATAAAGCCAGAAATATTGGGGGATTTCCAAAAATTACCACTTTCATAATCTTATATATAAAATACTATTTAAGACTGGGATATACATGTGTATATATATATATATATGCAAATAAAGAAAGAGATTTTAAAAACAACACAATGACAAATAATCTGAAAGTTTTCCACTTTAGCTGTATTCAACCTACATAAACAACTAACCATACCATCAACAGTGTAGACATATCACACTACACAAACAGATTGTGTTTAATTAAATACTCCCATGTTAAAGGAGGATCCAAATGAAGAATGATGTTCTCTTTCAGGCTTGGGTCTTGGTGAGGGCAGGTCAACATCTTTTTTGTTCTACTCCACAAAGTGGGCTATATTTTACGAGGGTCTTGCAGTTACATACCTCACACACTGTGAGTGATGTATCAGACCCACGCAGGCTGCAGGCTGGTTGCAGACCAAAGACACAGTTACCGTGGTGATTAATTGGTTGCTTGGATGGTGATGTAGAGAGTATGAAGGAACATGGCGTAACAGAAGGGGTCAATAAACTGGAGTAGTATAAATGGCCAAGCATACCCTGCTGTGCAGTTCCAGGTCTTTTAGATACATTATGTGATGACATTCATCATATTGCCGAGTACACACTCAAAAATATACACATCTAAAATTGGCTGTGTGTGTATATTCATATTTATCTTTCTGCAATGAAACAGTAGCTAAAAATGGGATGGAAGCCTGCTTTAGTTCCCTAATAATCAGACATACCTTACCACGAGCGCATTGAAACACAAAAGCTGTTTATTTTCTTGGAGGGTCAATTGATCATTTAATTATTTTGAGAAGCTCGGAAATTTGCATTCAGAAAAAAGATATACAGGGATAAAAATAACACCTCTTGATCCATATCATTAACTACTATACCTCCAAACTGAGGTGGGAAGCATACTTTTTTCTAATTAGAGGGGGGATGAAGAATATTAAATCTCAATCTCATAAAGGTTAAACTTTGTTCTCTGTTTGTCACCAAAATGAGATGAGGTGAGTGAATCCCTCTGTGCTCTTTCATTACCAAGCAGATTGATCCACTGATGAATCAAGTCACAAAGATTAATCAGAATGGCTCCCATAAAGATAATTTGATCTAATTTATTAATGCTGAAGTCACCTTTTAATTAGAATAACTCGACCAGGAACTCTTTCTTATGTTTAGACATATAATTATTAATAATTTCTCCTTTTGAAACAGCAGCAAAAGTCATGTTTTCATTTAATGCAAAAGGAATAAATAAATAAACAAATAAATAAATAAATACTATATATCAAAATAAATAAAATATTTGTTTGTGTGTGTGTGTGTGTGGTGGGGCTGGTGGTGAGTGTTGTCACAATTTATACAAAAATTATATTCTTTAAACTCAAAAGATTTGTAAACATTTGTACCCCTCTAATGTTGTGCAAATTTAAGATGCTGTCAACATGACAGTATTAAGACATAAATAATAGGCAGATGCTATTTGCAACCTGGTGCAAATAGTGGTAGATACTAATTGCACCCTGGTGCAAATAGTGTTAGATACTATTTGCACTCATATGTAAATACTAACATACAGTATGAGCATCACTGCAGTGTGTTTATTGTGTTTATTTAGAGTCCCAGAGACACACTACATTAACCATGTAGGAAATTAGCAACTTTGTGACAGGGTATATTTACAACTGCCAGCATTCATCACCAATAATATGTAAGAATTGTATAATGGAGCGCTCAACGTAATGGGCAGATTTAAACATGCCCGCATTTATCCACCAATAATATGTAGGATTTTATATGTAAATTAGTTTAGGAATCTTGGCCGCATTTGACCACCAATATATGAAGGATAAATGACAAATGATCAGATTAGAAATCTCAATAAAAATTCTCCACCATTAAATATGTAATACAACAGGCTTGTTGTACCTGCTCACAATTTATATGAAAGAAATATTAGCTCAAGAAGGGAATTATTAATTCAGGGAATACTGAAAGAATTAAGGTGTACGTCTGATCACTCAGCCACGCTAAGTTGATACAACGCATCTGTTAACTCTTCAGAGTAATGCTATTCTCATGGCCATTGAAAATAATATCACAAATATGTTGAAATATTGTTCGAGCGCGGATCGCAGACCTTTAAGAATCAATTGATAAGATTATTTATCAAAATATACCAGTCAAATCCTCTTTGAATACATACAAGACTTTATTTCTAATCTACAACATTAAACTAACTAACACACATAGACGAACATAAAACCAGGTTGGTGAGTGAACTGTAACAGAAGGTGAATGAAAATGATCTGTAACAGAGAAAATTGAACTTTATTAAGTCTATAGACCATGCCCTGAACCATCGATACTTCATTTAGTACACCTCAATTTGCAATTGGTTTACCCAAAGTATTTAAATAAAACACCAGCACTTTCTAGCAAATGTCTGCTATAAAGTCTGCTTGCTTTGCCTTGGTTCTTTGGCTGGGTCCGTAGAAATTTCTGGTTGTTCCGTCGATGTTTTGGACATCTGTTAGGATCGTGGACACCGGGTAGTTTGGTGCTGGAATGATCAGGCGGGGCTTTGAAGCGAGGCCTCCCGCAAGGGAGATTTTGCGACTCCCCGTCATGTGTGGAAGTCGTAGCGCAGAGAAGAGAGAAGAGCTCCTCAGAACTTCGCGTTCCGAGCTTTCCTCAATTCTACATTGTGTGGAACCTGGGCAGAGGGGTGCTGAAGCGAAGCCAGCCGAAGAAGGTCTAAGAGCGAGAGTAAGAGCCAAGAGAGAAGAGAAGAGAGAGAGAGTTTGTCCTAGGCAGGAGTCTTGAGCCAATCAGAAGTGTCTTTACGATGTCACATGATCACCTCTTTCCCTTTTTTGAAGGTGATTAATGAGTCTTTGTTCTTAAGGTTTGTCAGTTTTCCCACTCAGAAGTGAACATCTATCCATCGTTTCTCTAGCCTGATTAGACAAGTCGGACACTCATTTATATGCACATTGGTTCTGGCAGAACACTGAAGGCTCTCACGGTGTTAGCACTGCTCCTCTCCTCTCACCTCCTCTTAATGATTGGAACAGCATCTCTCCTGATTGCACCCTGGGTCTGATTACTGCTGCCTCGCAGCTGGGCTGACTCACAAATGTCATTCTGAACATCCTCATTCTTTCACCTTCACTTCAGAATTTTCCCATTTCTCACAGCCAGGCCCACACAGAGTCTGCAGAAACTCTGCAGAAACCTCAGTAGATTTCTACAGAATCCAAACGCCTTTGATTCACTAAGTCAAGCTAAGAATAGCGTGAAGCCTCCACGTGCGCTATGTCTCCACGGCAACACGCTCAACAAGCCACGTGATAAGATGCATGGATTGATGGTCTCAGATGCGGAGGCAGCTGAGATTCAGCCTCCGCCACCTGGATTGAGGCGAGTCACTACACCACTACGAGGACTTAGTGCACATTGGGAATTGGGCATTCTAAATTGGGGAGAAAAGTGGTGGAAAAAAAATTAAATCAGTGCAAGAGACATGACATCTGTTAACATCATTACACATTACCATTTCAATATACATTATTATACATTGTATTATTGAGTATCATGTATGCATGAGGTCAGAATAATGCATTCTATGATTCTATCCACAGTTAGGCATCATGTGATGCATGTTAGCATATAAAACTCAGTTATGTGCATTGTGAAGTGTAGAATGATGATACAATGGAGCCTTTTGATAGTGTTATAGTTCATAATATATGTATATTCATTGTAAAAACCCAAGAAAGTTTGTTTTGTGCCTTTGGAGATGATAGAAAAGCACTAGTTTTGGTCCGGCTAAAGAGAGTTTTCAAAAGTTCAGATCAAGTGAGAGTCTGTTCAATCTCTCTGTCTTGGATGAGTTTTAGCATGTGAGAATTATACTGACCATCACCTCTGACCTTTAGGGGTGAGGGTCTCCTTGCTGAGATGGCCGAGATGGCCGTATTTGTCATGTGATGACCATTAAAATGAGGTTTTCTGGTTTTACCACAGGAAATAGAAGGGGGTGTAAAAGGCAGCTTTGTGCTATCCTGGACAAGTTTCCTTTGTTCGGTGACAGTTACATTGGCCAGATGCAGGTCAGCTTAGACTCCTTGGTGCCAGTCCGAATTCCTGGCTTCTTAATGCTTAGAGGAATTTCCCAGAATTATAGGCCATCTTGGTGTAATTATGTCTTAATTCTTCTTAATTTCCTTCTGCCTGGCTAGTCAGATCCAAAACCCCTACCCCTAAACCTAGCCTTACCTTAGAAAAAAATAACCTTGGTTTTACTACAGTAACCATGGTTTCACTATGGTATTTTTTGTAATTTACAGTAAACATAAAATTAACCATGGCTACTATATTACTACCATATTACTGTACTAACAACACCATGGATAGTTGCATTAAAACTATTGTTTCTGCCAAAGAACATGGTTATTACAATATACAGTGAAGCAATCTATACACAATCGATGCTGAGCCGCGGGAATGAGTGCGATCGACAGACCCTGCCTCTGGATCAAACTCTTCCCTGCACTCCGCAACATTCACTGTGACCAAATCACTGCAATGAATTCAACATTTATATTCATTTGTATCTATTATTTTAAGCAGTATTAAAGGAAATATTAAGAGTGGAAACAGGAAATCGGATGGGAAAAGAGTGGGATAAAATACGGATTCGAACCTCGGTCACTAGGACAACAGTAAACATTCACACATCGTCTTTACAACCCATGCTATTGCAGCGACAGCTACTGTTTGATTTGTCATATATTTCTGTGGGTGAAAATAGCTGCATTGTGTGGCAGATGCTATTTAGACCGGGGTGCAGATAGACATAATGAATTAATATTCATTCGTTAGTTTGTTCATTCATTCATTCATTCATTTAAAAAAAATGTTTAGAATAAATGCATGTTTCTTGTGATCTTAAAAATCTTTTGATCTAAAGGCATATGCTTAAATGCTGGAAGTAGGTTTAAAAATATGTTTGCTTTCATATGAATCTCTTAAAAAAAAATAAAAAATTATGGATAGCTTGGCCCAGATTAGAAGGAAAAGAAGCCAACAAGTGTCCAGCATGCATGCAAACTCATGCAATACCATTTTAAGAGCATCCCTGGTGTATACCTCATGAAGTTAGCACCAAGACATTGTCTATTAAACACATCTACAAATTCTAAATGTTCCTAAACTTAACATAGAACCGGCAATCTGGACTAAATGTCACCACCTTATGCAGGCCATTTTTTGTATTATTATTTTGTTAAGTGTACACATGGATGGAAAATGCATGCATATCCCATGTTATTCTGCTAATAAAGTCCTGTAGGCCTATCACCTTTGTGACAGCTGAAATAAGCCATTTGAAAGCAAAGATTAACACAAAGTTAGGTCTAAATAAAAATAAACTGTACAGAAAATTATACTGTGGGGGGCAGTGCTGCAAAACTCATGAATATTATGTTATGCACAGTAAAAGATTATTTTAAATGACCTGTTTTGATCAACAGTCATTCTTAGTGACTGATTCAAGCAGCCATATATTTCACATAATATGGTTATTTAATCTCTACATCTGACACTATCAGTCTTGGGATTTTGCTAATCAGTAGATTAATACATAGATCAGCACCTTGATTAAGAACATGACTGATTGATCTAGTGGTAACTTTTTTCTTTTAGTTTTTAGAGGTTTTGGATTCTAATTCGCCAAATATAACTTCTTATTTTAATAAAACAAGATCGCATCTGTACGTCAGTGGATGGGTGTTGCACTTTAAAAATAAAATGCAATAACAGATGCGAGAGGGGAGACAAGAGTAGCGGAAACAGACACATTTATTGACAGTTCTGTATATGAAAAAAACGGAGAACTCCAAAATTCAGACAGCGACAACCATCTCTCCGCACCAGCAGTGGGAACCCGGAAAAAAGTAAATATGCACCTGAGCGCCCATGAACGAGATGACACAGCTCACGAACAACCGTCTCTCCCATCACATAACCCAGCCATGAAACACTCAGAGTATATAGGGAGGAAACACACTGCACACTGGTGCACCCCATCAACAATCAGCTCACCTGGTTACCACACACCTGAGAGCGATTAAGAGAGAGGGAGAGAAAGAGAAAAAGACAACACACACACTCAATACGGCCAAGAAGGTCATCACAGTGGGGGACACGGAAAAGAGCGAGAGCTGCAGAAAAACTGCCAACACTAAACAACACTGATAACAGCCGCAATGAACACTTATCATAACATTCAAAATAACTCATTCCAGCACTGGATCGCCAGTCAAAACACACACAGATTAAATAAAAACTCCAACTCAAGAACTGGAGATGTTTCATCCTATGCCATCCCGGTAGATCCGCTCCTGACAGAGCTGTTTGTAAAGAGCTTTAATCTATGTGAAAGGGCTTCTACTTTAAAAAAGCTATAATATTTGTATTCATGGAATAGGGTATTTGTTTTTTTATTTATTTAGGCCAGTAAATAATTACTATATTTGCATTTGTGTTATTTAATAATTTTGATGACTTTATTATTAATCTTAAATGTGGAAAATAGTAATAGAATAAAAGAGAATGTGTGTTCAAATTTGACTGGAAGTGTACATACAGACCTAATTATCTGATAATTAATTGTTTCAAATAATAAACAAAGGTGAAAAATCTAAATAGCGCTCATACACCATCAGTTGTTGTTTTAATTAAGTTAATTAAAGCCTTGTGAAGATTTCAGCACTTACATATGGACCAATGTCAGCCTGCCTTTGATAATCATGTGGAAACAGAATGTAATCATAATTTATTCATACAATGAGAGCTTTATTTGCTTTGTTTCCAGGCATCACATTACAATGTGGATTTTTCCATTATGTGTTAATTATGCAAAGAAACAAACATAGAGCTGCCTGCAGCCAGAAATCAATGAATACTTAAAGCCTAACGCAGTTTAATCTGTGGCACGTCTTAAATTAATGTGTTGGACTGATCCTCCTCGTCTTGGTTTGCCTGCAATCCCTAAGTAAGATTCTTACCTGCTTTAGGCCCTGCTTCCTCCAAGCTGACTTCCTGTGCTACATTTCCTCCTGAAGCGAGAATGGCTTATGCAAATGCAAATACAATTAATCAGTTGATGAGGATTTTTCATTTCCTGTCATGCCAATTTGGCCACAGAACATGCATCCATATTAACAGGCTGGAAGTGATGATTCAATGGCTTAATTCCAGAGTAATATAGAAAGTGAAGTCCTCACATCTAAGTGCAGTTGGACTGAGTAATATTACTCAAATTTGATCTGAAATGGCTTTAAAAGGTGATGATTGATAAAGTGTGATTTTATGATTTCCCCTCAATCAGAGGAATCATTTGAACCAAAAAGCCATTTTTGCAAAATAGATTAAATATGTTTAAAGGGGGCATGACATGAGAAATAAAAATGTTCTTGATCTTTTAACATATAAGAGGTTATTGTACTATAAAAACACATTGTAAGTTTCAGAACTCAAAACTTCCTCCTCACTGCGAAAAGAGCATTTGTTGAAACTTAGCTGCCAAATTTACTCGCTCTATTTCCTCCACATTGTGATGTCACAGTAGTATAAATTTCCATACGACCACCTCCACAACAACACATCAACGGCTACTTTGCCTTATCAATTCCGTAGCCCGCCCAGTAGTGGTGAGCAGTGAGATGGCAAGTAGAGAGAGCAGGTCAGTCAAGAGCAGAGAGCCAGTTAGAACAGTGGACATTTACTGTCAAGTCTTAAAGGAGAAGCAGCAACAAAACTGAGCGTTTCTGACTGAAGATTAGAATGAAGGTGGAAAATGATAATGTTTTACAAATAAATGAGTGTTGTTTGTGTGTGTGTGTGTGTGTGTGTGTGTGCCAAAAAAACTTACTAATATAATGTATTATGTATGTAACTAATATAAAAAAGGCATGTCATAACCCCTTTAATGTAAGAATTAAAACACAGCAAAAAAAATATAATCAAAACATGTTTCCATGCTGTTTTTACTAAATGAACACAAGCAAGAATGTTTGTTTATTTTTATTCTATAATTTATTTCTGAATGTGTTAAATGTAATATTCATTTATATGGACCAACATAAGAATTCACAGAAATAAATAGCAATATTAACCTAAATAGATATATTTTTCTCTAAAACATATTAAAATGCCATGCACAGACTTCCGTGAATATTTCTGAGTATATTCTGGTTTTAACAAAAGTTAAGATCAATCGACAGCATTTGTGGCAGAGTGTTGATTTACCACAAAATATCATTTCAACTTGTCCCTCATATTAAAAAAAATAAATACAAAATAAAAATCGAGGTTACATAGAGGCACTTACAATGGAAGTGAATGGGGACAATTTTTGGAGGGTTTAAAGGCAGAAATGGAAGTTTAAGAGAAAAAAAAATTACTTACATTAATTCTTCTGTTAAAACTTGTGTATTTTGAGTTTTAAAGTTGTTTTTATGGTTGTTTTAGGGTTTTAGCGCTTACAGCATTACAACATCTATTACTGTCTATACAACAGTATTTTGACAAGAGTACATTATAAAAATATAGTTGTTTTGGATTTTGTTTAGTCACAACATAATTCCCATAGTTACATTTATGTTATTCCATAGTTTTGATGACTTTACTAAAATGTGAAGGAAAAAAAATATAATAAAGAATAAGTGTTTCAAAACTTTTGACCAGTAGTGTAAATATATATATATATATATTCATATTCATTTTGGTGCTTGACAGCCCCAGTCCTCGTCCACTATTATTATATGCAAAAGTAGCCTGGATGTTTCTCAAAAAATCTCCCTTTGTGTTCCACAGAAGAAAGAAAGTATTGGGTTTGGAATTACATGAGAGTGAACAAATAATGACAGCATTTTCATTTTTGGGTGAACTATTTTTCTGAGAAAATTGTTACACTGACTGACAGCTGCTTTCTCTGAAATGAACAGTTGAAGAGATGAAAATTTTGCAATGCGACCACGCAACAGCAGGTGATGAAATAAGCACTCTTGGAACACAGACAGGAGGAAAAACATGCAATTGACTCACAAACATAGTGAAGAGAGGAGAAAACAGATGCAGGGAAAACACAGTGTACTCAGCAGGGGCACGCAGCATCCAGCTGTCTGTTTTCTGGATATAAATGGCTGAAATTATTAGTATCGCTGTCCGCTGATAAATGGTTAATCACAGTATGCTTATGCTAGTCTGCATTCAGAGCAACCTCTCTCTCTGTTCCTCTAGTCATGTCTGATGCCTGTCTGATGAGGAATCAGGGGAGTAGTTTCAGAAAAAGGAAACATCATCAGCAGTCACATGTGACAAATCACAACTTGCTTTTAATGCAAAGGAGCACAATAAGTATGCTAAATAAAACAAAGTTCAGCAGAATAACGTTTGAATGAACATTATCTAAAAAGATAATTCCCAATATATCATACTTGCGTTTTGAGTAGGAAAATAACAATATTTAAACCAGTGTTCTTCCCAGTAAGCCATTAGCTTAGCTTTGAATTTAATTGATGAATTTTTGAAGACATTTTTTTTAATCGGTTTTCCATAGATGTAAAAGAAATTAAATAATGCAGCATTTAAATACTTAGTTGGTCATCCCTTAACCACAGTGTATTATGGTTTATTGATTACAATGCACACACTTATCTCTTTTTTCCCCAGAGTTAGCATTATAGTGTATGGTACTCTCTATGTGAATTACTCTGATTAGTTCAGCAGTCTTTTATTTAGCAACATTCAGTTTTGTAATTACAATAGAAAGTTGGGACTGCCCAGTATTTTGCCTCAATGTGCATATTAGTTTATATCCATATCTTTAAGCTCATATTCTTCAGAGTATATGGCACCACAACTGTTGTTTTTAAGTAACTCTTTCAAATATTCAGAGTTGTTGGTCTGAGTTTGAGATTTTTCTTGTTTTGTACATTTTGGACCAGTAGAACTAGTAGAAAAAAAAGATATACATTTACATAAGCAATAACTTTGTGCTTCATGTGGTAACATATAAAATTGTTGATAAAATCACTGAATCAACCTGACTACATTGGGTTTCTTCAACAAAACAAATTTTAAGGGTTAGATTAGATAGAAGTAGCATGTTACCTTTTTTTTTTTTTTTTTTTTTTTTTTGGCACTATCAGTTTGAGTTTTCCCTATGTGTGTCATCATGGGCTCACATCTTGGTGATTTCTAAGATAAAGCATGTTCTTATTGCGAAATATGCACCACCTCTGCTGCACTAAAGTATCCAAAACACTTACTTCTACAGGTGCATCTCAATAAATTAGAATGTCGTGGAAAAGTTCATTTATTTCAGTAATTCAACTCAAATTGTGAAACTCGTGTATTAAATAAATTCAATGCACACAGACTGAAGTAGTTTAAGTCTTTGGTTCTTTTAATTGTGATGATTTTGGCTCACATTTAACAAAAACCCACCAATTCACTATCTCAAAAAATTAGAATATTTTGACATGCCAATCAGCTAATCAACTCAAAACACCTGCAAAGGTTTCCTGAGCCTTCAAAATGGTCTCTCAGTTTGGTTCACTAGGCTACACAATCATGGGGAAGACTGCTGATCTGACAGTTGTCCAGAAGACAATCATTGACACCCTTCACAAGGAGGGTAAGCCACAAACATTCATTGCCAAAGAAGCTGGCTGTTCACAGAGTGCTGTATCCAAGCATGTTAACAGAAAGTAGAGTGGAAGGAAAAAGTGTGGAAGAAAAAGATGCACAACAAACCGAGAGAACCGCAGCCTTATGATTGTCCAGCAAAATCGATTCAAGAATTTGGGTGAACTTCACAAGGGATGGACTGAGGCTGGGGTCAAGGCATCAAGAGCCACCACACACAGACATGTCAAGGAATTTGGCTACAGCTGTCATTTTCCTCTTATTAAGCCACTCCTGAACCACAGACAACGTCAAAGGAGTCTTACCTGGGCTAAGGAGAAGAAGAACTGGACTGTTGCCCAGTGTTCCAAAGTCCTCTTTTCAGATGAGAGCAAGTTTTGTATTTCATTTGGAAACCAAGGTTCTAGAGTCTGGAGGAAGGGTGGAGAAGCTCATAGCCCAAGTTGCTTGAAGTCCAGTGTTAAGTTTCCACAGTCTGTGATGATTTGGGGTGCAATGTCATCTGCTGGTGTTGGTCCATTGTGCTTTTTGAAAACCAAAGTCACTGCACCCGTTTACCAAGAAATTGTGGAGCACTTCATGCTTCCTTCTGCTGACCAGCTTTTTAAAGATGCTGATTTCATTTTCCAGCAGGATTTGGCACCTGCCCACACTGCCAAAAGCACCAAAAGTTGGTTAAATGACCATGGTGTTGGTGTGCTTGACTGGCCAGCAAACTCACCAGACCTGAACCCCATAGAGAATCTATGGGGTATTGTCAAGAGGAAAATGAGAAACAAGAGACCAAAAAATGCAGATGAGCTGAAGGCCACTGTCAAAGAAATCTGGGCTTCCATACCACCTCAGCAGTGCCACAAACTGATCACCTCCATGCCACGCCGAATTGAGGCAGTAATTAAAGCAAAAGGAGCCCCTACCAAGTATTGAGTACATATACAGTAAATGAACACTTTCCAGAAGGCCAACAATTCACTAAAAATGTTTTCTTTATTGGTCTTATGATGTATTCTAATTTTTTGAGATTTGTGAATTGGTGGGTTTTTGTTAAATGTGAGCCAAAATCATCACAATTAAAAGAACCAAAGACTTAAACTACTTCAGTCTGTGTGCATTGAATTTATTTAATACACGAGTTTCACAATTTGAGTTGAATTACTGAAATAAATGAACTTTTCCACGACATTCTAATTTATTAAGATGCATCTGTATATCTGCATGATGCTGTATAGACCTTGCTTTTACTCTGCACTGGAAAAACAAATGTTGCAATAAAAAATGTGCTTTGATGTGTTAGCATGTAAATTAACACCAAAAACTGGTTTTATTCCAATCAATTATTTAAAGGGATAGTTCACCCAAAAATGAAAATTCTCTTATGGAACAGGAGCAGTGGTTCCAGGCGCTGGTCCAGGCTCAGGCAGTGGACCAGCAGGTGTTACGGAGATTAGTACCCCAGGAGGGGTCTTCCACTATGAACCAAGCCGCGACTGCAGCCACTCTGACCCTGAGGCCTACACTGAGCTGTTTGAGCGAATGGCCGAGAAGTGGAAGTGGCCGAACACGCAGTGGGCAGACCACCTTCTGCCACTGCTGACTGGGGAAGTCCAACTCGTGGCTCAGCACCTCCCAGTCGACAACCTCCTGGAGTGCGAGGATCTGCAGAAAGCCATCTTGCAGCAGGTCGGCCGCAGCCCAGCGCAGCATCACCAGTGCTTCCGCTAGTTGACGCTTGGTGAGCAAGGTCGTCCATTCGCCTTCTCCCAACAGCTCCATGACACCTGCCAGAGGTGGCTGCTAGACAGACAATGTGACGTCGAGGCAACAGTTGATCTGGTAGGACTGGAGCAATTTGTTACCCGGTTACCGAGGGGGGCGGCGGAGTGGGTCCAGTGCCACTACCCGGCATCACTCGAGGAGGCAGACCAGCTGGCAGAGGACCATATGATGCCATATTCAGGGGTCGGCGAGCCCCCGGCTTCTTTCTCTCCCTTCTCCCCTCCTTCCTTCCCCTCCCCTTCTTCCTGTCCTGTTCCTACTCCCCGGAAATGGGGAGTCCCCTCTCCCAAACTGGTTCCCCATGCTCGGGGATTGGTCAGCCTGCTGGTTCCTTCTGTCCCTTTCCGCTATTTCCCCCAGATGGATGAATTAGCCGCTGCGGGTGCGGGCGTGAAGCCTGGGCCGGTCTGTTGGAGCTGCGGGGAACATGGGCATTTCCAGGACTGGTGCCCAGTGATGGATGTGTGGGCATTGGTCTGGATCCCCGACACGCCACAGGCCACCCCTGATCAAGCTGGAGCATACCAGATACTTGTGAGTACTAAGGGGGGTACATACCAAGCCTTGGTGGATTCAGGTTGTAATCAAACCTCCATTCACCAAAGCTTGGTTCAATCTGATACTTTGGATACAAGCTGGCAGGTGAAGGTAAGGTGTATGCATGGGGATATTCACGATTACCTGTTAGTGAAGGTCATTATTCAATTTTGGGGACAAAATCCACTAATTGAGGGAAAATCTCCCATCCACTAATTGAGGGAAATTTGTGTGAATGGGTCCTGTAACAAAGTGTCTCGTGTGTGGTTTGCGATTCACTGGCTGGGGAGGCGGAGCCAGGGCCGTCTGCGTCAGCTCCGCTTCAGGATGACATGAGGGAGGGGGAAGTCTCAGCTTCCTCCGCCCCTAGAGGATTCCCTGCAGGGGATTTCCCTCTGGAGCAGACACGTAGCAGACATTGCACTCCTGTATCTGTATTTTTCAATTATTAAAGATTGGTTGTATCGAGTGACGCAGGACACTCAGATAAAGGAATAATAATAATAATAATAATAATAAGTTGTATTTATATAGTGCCTTTCCACAAGCTCAAGGACACTCCATATATATTTTACAGGACAAAGTACATTCATATACATTTCAACAGAAGTTACAATCTCAATTACAAAGGGGGAAAGAAAACATCAATCAGTAATAGATAGATAATGCACTGAGAAAAGATGTGTTTTAAACTGAGATTTAAAGATAGAAATAGAGGAGATGTCACAGAGGCTCTGAGGTAGAGAGTTCCACAGTTTAGGTGCAATTACATTGAAGGATCTCCCACCAAATGTGGATAGACAAAATCTGGGGATAGACAACAATTTGCAATCGGAAGAATGAAAAGTGCATGCTGGTGTGTATGGATGCAGCAGATCACATCTTTACATTTATTCATTTGGCAGACGCTTTTACCAAAGTGACTTACAAAAGAGGAAAACATAAGCGAATCATCTTAGGAGACAGTGGTATGAAAAATTGCTGTATTACAAAGTAACACTAGCATCATAATAGTATTCAAAACAGAATAAAGTGCAACATGATTTTTTTCTTTTTTTTTTTCTTTCAATGACTGGTTAAGTGCTCATGGAAAAGATGTGTTTTTAGTCGTTTTTTGAAGACAAAGAGTGAGTCAGCTTCACGGATGGAGTTGGGAAGGTCATTCCACCAACATGGTACGATGAAGCTGAAAGTTCGGGAAAGTGTTTTGGTGTCTCTTTGTGTTGGTACAACAAGGCGACGTTCCTTAGCCGACCACAGGCTTCTAGTGGGTGTGTAGCTTTGCATAAATGATTTTACGTATGCTGGAGCAGACCCAGTGATTGTTCTGTATGCCAGCATCAGGGCCTTGAATTTGAAATGTGCATCAACCGGCAGCCAGTGGAGAGAGACAAGGAGTGGTGTAACATGTGCTCTCCTTGGTTCATTAAAGACCAGACGTGCTGCTGCATTCTGGATCATTTGCAGGGGTCTAATTGCACATGCAGTGAGGCCTGCAATGAGAGCATTACAGTAGTCCAGTCTAGTTATGACAAGTGACTGGACAAGCAGTTGTGTGGCATGTTCAGAGAGGAAGGGTCTTATCTTCCTTCCTGATATTGTAGAGTGTAAATCTACATGATCTTGCGGTCTTTGAGATGTGGTCTGTGAAATTTAGTCTGTTGTCGATGGTTACCCCTAGATTTCTGACCGATTTGGAAGGCGTTACTGTAGTTGCACCCAGCTGCATGGTGATGTTGTGTTCAACAGCAGGGTTGGCTGGAAAGACAAGGAGTTCAGTCTTGGCTGGGTTAAGTTGCAGATGGTGCTCCTTCATCCAGGCTGAGATGTCTGCCAGGCAGGCAGAAATTCGAGCAGTCACTGTGGTGTCGTTGGGCTGGAAAGACAAGTAGAGTTGCGTGTCATCAGCGTAGCAGTGGTAAGAGAAACCATGTGCCTGAATGATGGGTCCCAGTGATGTTGTGTATATAGAGAAGAGAAGTGACCCAAGCACTGATCCCTGAGGTACCCTAGTAAGTAGCTGATGTGGCTTGGATACCTCACCTCTCCAGGCTACCTTGAAGGACCTACCTGAGAGATAGGAATTAAACCAGTCAAGCACAGTTCCTGTGATGCCCAGCGAGGAGAGGGTAGAGAGTAAGATCTGATGGTTGACTGTGTCAAAAGCTGCAGAAAGGATCACATATATAATGAGGTGCCAGATCATTGAGAGCTTTGTATGTCAGGAGAATAATTTTAAACATAATACGGCATGAGACAGGCAGCCAGTGAAGACTAAACAAGATGGGAGTAATGTGTGCAGAACGCTTGGTGTTAGTGAGAACTCTAGCTGCAGAGTTTTGGATGTATTGTTATCGGGCAATAGTTTTAGCTGGTAGGCCAGTAAAGAGGCAGTCACAATAGTCGAAACATCAAAGTCATGCAATGTGATGTAGATGGAAGAAAGCAGTTTTAGTGATGTTCTGATGTGGGCTTTAAAAGTAAGAGATGGATTGAAAGTGATTCCCAGATTCTTAATGGTTTTAGAGGGTTTGGTCAGATTTCCATCAATACTGACACAAATGGCAATATTTCTTATAAGTGTTTGTGGCCCAGAAATCATGATCTCAGTTTTGTCAGCACTGAATTTGAGGAAATTACTGTTCAACCAAATTTTTACATCATTGATACAGGCAGTTAATGAGCTGATGGCATGTGTTTCATTAAAACGTGCGGATGTATAAATCTGGGTGTCATCAGCATAGAAGTGATAACTGAGACCATGACGGTGGATGATCTGACCTAGTGGGAGAACGTAAATTATGAATAGTAGTGGATCCAGTACAGAACCCTGGGGGATACCCTGAGTGAGAGGAGGAGTAGGGGATTTATTTTTCTTAATCAAAATGAAATATTGTCTGTTAGTGAGGTAGTAAGAAAACCAGAATAGAGCAGTGCCAGTAATACCAATATCTGAAAGTCGGGAAAGGAGTGTTTTGTGGCATATAGTGTCAAAAGCAAAGCTCAGGTCAAGCAAGAACAGAATACTGAGAAATCCAGAGTGAGCAGAGAGGAGGAGATCATTAATAACCTTCAAGTGAGCAGATTCAGTGCTGTGTAATAGGAGAAAACCAGATTGGAAAGGGTCATAGAGATTATTGGCTGCAAGATGTGATTGTAACTGGGAGGCTACAACATTTTCCAGAAGTTTAGATATAAAAGGCAGGTTTGAAATAGGATGATAGTTGCAGAGGGAAGATGGATCTAAGTTGGGACCTTTAAGGACTGGTGTAACAGCAGCAATTTTAAGATCAGTAGGAACAATGGCAGATGTAAGAGATGTGTTTATCATCTGTGAGATAGGTGCCAAAATGACTGACTCACAGTGTTTAAGAAGGGAGGTTGGGGCAGGGTCCAACTGACAGGATGATGAGTTGGAATGTAAAATTAGATCACTGACTGATGATGGGCTAGTGGGAGTTATAATTTGAGAGGATGTTTGAAGGACAGGACAGTTTCGAAGAGTCAGAAAGTAAGGGTGCACAGACAGAGGTGGAGAATGATGAGGGGTCGACTGCTTTGAGGTTGCGATAAGATACCACAGTTTTTTTGTGACTTACAGCGAGGAAAATTTAAATTATATAAGTCTGTGATCTGAGATGCCAATTTGTCTACCAGCTGTAGGAACATTATTAAGACCTATTAAGTAGATGTACAAACTAAGTCAAGTATATGCCCATGGGTATGGGTAGAAAAATTCAAATGCTGTGTTAAGTTCAGTTGCATTTGAACAGTCAGTATCAGCATGGATATTGAAATCACCAAGCAGTATAACATGGGAAGAGTTCATGTAAAAAGTTCAGAGAAAAAGTGAGAAGAGTTTCACCAACAATCTTGAGAGTGAGATTTTCAAAAGATGTGACATTAGAAAATTCAGTCAAAACCTCTGAATAGCATGTCCAGTTTTTATCAGTGATGAATTCATTGAGAATCGACGCTTTATCTGTTAGAGAGTGACAGTTCAATAGTGCCAAATCCTGATGAACAAATCCGAAGTGCTTTGATGTGGAGTAGTGATCATCTTTAGTTAAATGCCTCAGTGAAAATGAGTTTGAGCACCTTGCCGATGCAACTATCAGTTTTATAGTACCATCTTTTTGTCCAGATAGATTTAATTGCTGTGGGAGATGAGCGATAGACAGACTGGAGATTCCGTGGTGAGCGATGGATATACCGCGGCCGCCAGAGGATTCAGAGTTCACGACAGAGTTTAAATGTCTCAGAGTCTAAATGCAGATGGCAGTTTAAGACTCTAAGTCGTGATGTCAGTAGTTGGATTTCCATTACATGAATGCCAAGGACGAGTGCGAGGAAGATAAAAAAATGCTTTAATAAATAATATCCAAGACATGTTCATATGCAAGATATAGAGCAAAAGCAGTCATGAGATGCCAGCTACAGCAGCCAGGGCCCAGCGTTAGCCAGGGCCCAGCCTAGTCCACACCTAACAGTTGATCGAGAGGAAGGCAACCCAATCGGTCAAAGAACTGTCAACACAGGTGATAAAGACTCACTCAATGCCCATGCCAAGAGAGGTGAATGACAGACAAAGAGAGGGCTTGCGACATACCTGTGAAATGTAGCGTGAGCTGTCCAGTCTCCAACGGCAGGTAAATGCTGTTTTTCTCTGGTGAGCAGAATGCAAGAGTAAGGCATAGAATCCAATTCTAAATGTGTTATAGATCCAGAAGCCAAGAGGATTTAACTTTATGCACAGACTCATAAATTAGAAGAAAAACAAATGGAACCAAACATGCAAAAACATATAGTCCGAATGTGGAATGGCAGCCAAACATGCACAGCATTCTCACACGGGAAGCGGAAGTCTTAACAACCAATCCAAAAGGAAGATACAACCCAACCATACTGCGGAGCCGTTGGGAAATGTTATTTGAGATGGCTCATTATAATCCAATGGCGGGTCAATTAGGGCAGGAAAAGACACTGAACCATCTAATAGCCTGTTTCTATTGGTCAGGCATTCGCAGGTATGTTCGCAGGTGATGTGCGGCATACCGTAAATGTCAGCTGGTTAATCCGGCAGCCACCCCAAGAGTGCCATTGTGCCCCCTTCCAATAATCGAGGTCCCCTTGAAAAAATTGCTATGGACCTCATCGGGTCATTAGAGTAGACGGCACGTGGACATCGCTTTGTATTGTTTTGGTGGAGAATGCAATGCAACATCTGGAAGCAGTGCCTCTGCGCAACATTTCAGCGTGAAGTGTTGCAGAGGCACTCTTCAGAATTATCCCAGAGTGGGGATCCCAAAAGAAATCCTCACTGATCAGGGCATGATGTTTATGTCACGCACACTACGTGAACTGTTAGAATTATTGGGGATTAAATCGATTAGGACCAGCATTTACCACCCCCAAACAGACGGCTTGGTCGAATGATTTAATCAGACTCCAAAGAATGTGATGCGTCAGTTCGTGCACGAAGGCTCTCAAAATCGGGACAAGTGGCTCAAGCCCCTATTATATGCAGTATGAGAGGTCCTGCAATCCTCCACGGGGTTCTCCCCATTTGAATTATTGTACGGGCGTCGACTGCGCGGCGTGCTCGACTCCAATGGGAAAATTAGGAGGAGTGACCTTCAAACAGCAAAAACAAAATTCAATACATTCTTGACCTGAGAGCAAAAATCCACACACTGGGGCAATTAACACAGGAGAATTTGACCCAGGCTCAAGAACGTCAAAGTCGGCTGTATAATAGGGGTACTCGGCTACATAAATTTGTGTTGGGAGATAAAGTCTTGTATTACTCCCCACATCAAGCTCTAAATTACTCGCCGAGTGGCAAGGGCACTTTGAGGTCACACGGCGAGTCAGGGAAATCGATTATGAGGTTAAATGAATGGATGGAGGTGGAGCACGTCAGATTTACCACCTCAATCTCCTAAAACCATGGAGAGAGGCGGTTCCCGTGACTTTGGCGACGGTGGATCTGGAGAGGGAGGAGCTCGGACCGGAGGTGAAATTAAAAGTCACTGATCGAATCACCCCTGTCATTTGCGGAGTCCACCTCTCACCGTCACATGTCACGGAGGTTGCCAGGTTTCAAGGAGAATTCTCCGACGTGTTCTCGGCTCTTCCCGGTCATACGAATCTCATAGAGCACCATATCGAAACGACCCCTGGGGTATTGGTACACAGTTGTCCCTACAGATTACCTGAGCAAAAAAAAAAAAAAAAGTGGTTTGTGAAGAATTATAGAACAATCCCACAGTGACTGGGCCAGCCTGGTGGTGTTGGTTCTGAAGAGTGACGGTTTGGTCTGGTTCTGTGTGGATTATAGAAAAGTAAATGCAGTGTCTAAATTTGATGCGTACCCAATGCCTCAGATTGATGAACTGCTCGATCGGTTAGGCGTGGCTCGCTTTTATTCAACACTGGATTAAACAAAGGGATATTGGCAGATCCCCTTAAGTCCCATGTCCCGTGAAAGACGGCCTTTTTCACACCGTTTGGATTACACCAATTTGTGACACTTCTGTTCAGTTTATTCGGGGTCCTGGCTATGTTTCAGCAGCTCATGGACCGAATCCTCAGACCGCACGCTGCATACGCTGCTGCCTATCTGGATGATATCACCAGAGGTGGGTAGAGTAGCCAAAAGCTGTACTCAAGTAAAAATACCAAGTCTTTTAAAAACTGTATTACTCAAGTAGTAGTACTAGTGTTAACAATTACTTGAATAAGAGTAAAAAAACTATTGAATTAAAAGAATACTCAAGTAGCAAGTACTATTTACTTCCGATCGGATCTGATTATTATTACAGTATTAACAACTTGAGTGCATGAATCATGTGCATATGTGATCTTTTATACCCTCTGTTTCAGTGATAGTTTAAAAATGAAAATGATGATATAATTTATTCACCCTCATGTTCTAAACCAGTATGACTTGGACACAATGAGCACAGTTAAGGAGATGTTAGACAGAATTTTAACTACAGTCACCTTTCACTTCCATTTGTTTGTCATTTTTTAAAGTGAATGAGGATGTCAGTCCCTAACATTCTGCCTAACACCTTGTTTTTGGTTCCAGAGTTAAGATGAAGACACAAAGGTTTGGAACAATGAGAGTAAGTCTAAATTATGACAGAATATTATCATTTATCATACCTAAAATCATGTCTGTAGAGTTATGTTACCACCAGAAGCCTGCGGTCAGCTAATGAGTGGCACCTTGTTATACCAACACAAAGAGGCACCAAAACACTTACTGGACTTTCGGTTTCACTGTACCTCATTGGTGGAATGACCTTCCCAACTCCATCCGTGAAGCAGACTCACACTCTGTATTAAAAAAACGGCTAAAAACACATATTTTCCATGAGCACTTAACCATGCACTCCTAAACACACACACACACACACACATATATATATACATACATACATATTCTTGTTGCACTCTATTCTGTCTGGGATACTACTATTCTGATGCTAGTGAAACTTTATAATTCAGCACTTTTCATACTGCTGCTGCCTTAAGATGAATCGCTTATGATGTATTATTCCTCTTTTTAAAGTCGCTTTGTATAAAAGCATTTGCCAAATTAATAAATGTAATTTATGGGTGAACTATCACTTTAAGGATGCTTGACAGATCGGGTCTGAAAATTAGAAGAAAAATTTGGAAAAGTTCACAGCAATTATTTCAGAAATAAATTAAATGCTGTCTTGCAGGCTCAATTATATTATTATGTTGTGATAAGACTGAGTTCGTGAGCAATGGAGGAGTCAGGAGACAACGAAACAGGTTCAAGGTCAGTGTTTAATTCAATGCTTCGAAGGTCCAACACTCAATCGTCTGTAAACTTCGGTAACATAGATACAAAAACTCAGTTGCTATGAAAATACTAAAATAATGAACACTCTCTCTCTGCTCGTTGCTGTTGTGCTTTCAGTCATTCTCTCTCTCCCACTCTGACGCTCTGGTGTGCCTTATCAGGTCTCCCTCCACTATCACTATAATGAGAGACAGGTGTTAGTGTAATTACAACCCAGGTGATGAGCCTTACCTCTTTCCCTCTCCCACAGACAGACACATGATCACGCCCCCCATGCCACATATGTATGATATTGTATATTTTTAGCTAGATGTGCATTATTAACACCTATTGTCGCTATTTCACAATTTTTAAAGTCCTGCATGCATTCTTATAGTTCAGTATATTTTGTGGCTTACAGTATACTGTAAACATTGACAAAAGAATTTAGATCATTAGTGTACAATAAAAGTACACACAATGAGACAAAAACAAATAGCTCCCATTATAATCAATGGCGCTGTCGACAATGGATGCATTCGCAAGGCGTTGCGACGTAACATCACTTGCGTCCAATGTAGACAGTTTGTAACATGGATGTATAAACCCTGATATAAGAAAATGTGCAATTAAAAACTTAAATAAATAGAGCCCATAGTTACAGAATCACACTGACACTGACCATTACCACATCAAACAACCCAGCGTTATCATCATCAACACAACTTACCGCAATGTGTTTTCTTAAGCTGAATCCGTAATTATGTATGCTGACATTTCCGCTTGTTTTGGTGTTGAATGAAGGCATCACATAAACATAACTCTTCATTTTCACTGTGTGGAGTGAAAAAAAAAGTGTTTGTTTTGAGCCTTGGCTGCTGGCCTGCTGCTGTTGCTGCAGTGATGAACTCGAGTGACAGAGTGCCACTATAAAGTTCCATTGCCATAAAAGTCCCATTGATAAATATCTCAATAAATTACGCATTTATTAACACTTATTAAATTAAAACCAGTAATGTAAGGACAGGGCGGTCACCCATTAGAAAAATTATTAGAAATTGACTTGAGTGAGAGTAAAAGTACCCACTTTTAAACCTACTCTAAAAGCAATACATTTTTATTTTTTTTTTAAAGTTAATGTAATGGAGTAAATGTAGCACGTTACTACCCACCTCTGGATATAATTATTTACAGTAATGATTGGCAGCGGCACCTGCAGCATCTGAGGGCTGTCCTGAAGTCGTTGAGATGAGAGGGACTCATGGCAAACCCAAAGAAGTGCACAATTAGGTGGTTGGTTGTAGACCTTCAGTGGTATTGCATTGCATGGGTATTCAATCCAAAGAATGTTTTTGTTGATAGAATTTTGTTTAACACTGCTTCAAATGTGGCTTCTACAAAACCAGCTGAATGATTGATTTTAAAATTTGAATGAATTTAACTTGATTAAAATTGTTATGGAAATAAAATCACTTTATTAGTGCAGTTCCACCAACATTGCAGCTCATACAAGATAACATACAAGATTTACAGAATACACAACACTCGCTGAACAATATGCACACATAATACACAATATCCATATTACATAATACACACATTATACACAATATACAGACAACAAAGCACAATGTACATAAAATAAAACACATATTGCTTTTTAATGCGTTACACCATTTAAAATGTAATGTTCATGAGGACACCAACGCATTAGAGGCTTGTTTCTTTTCATTTATTCAATGTTCCTGTACTGTATATTTCACGGTCTAGTACAATTTAATTAATCGGGACTAACCATATATCATTTGAAATGTCTTAACCTCAATCTCCAGTAATAGACCACTGTTTTACAACTGAGATCATATAGCTAAAAAAGTGCAAAATCTAGAGCTAGAGAATAATCATACATGTTCATTTTCAGAAATCTGTTGACAATCATAATTTATCATCCAGAAAACTCACCTGTGTCTGGTCTAGAGATTAAATTCCATATTCTTTCTCTTAAAACAGCCAACAGATTAACAGATATATTTTTTTAAGCCAACAAATACACTATTATGATTTTTATATTGTAATGTTTGCAGGAACGAGACGAGATAAAGTGGATCTAAGTGCAAGCTGACGTGTACCAGGAGACCAGGGCAGGCCAAGCGGATGGCCAGGAGACCAGGGCAGATCAGGCAGATGGCCAAGAGTCTAAGGAGACCAGGGCAGATTAGGCAGAGGGCCCAGAGACAGACGTGGACTAAGAAACCAGGGCAGAGCAGGCGGAGGGCCCGGAGACCAGGATGGACCAGGCAGATGGCCAGGAGACCAAGTAGACCAGGGCAGATCAGGCGGATGGCCAGGAGACCAAAGAGACCAGGGAAGACCAGGCGGAGGGCCAGAAGACCAAGAAGACTGGGTTGGACACTGCGGAGCAGCAGATGACCACTGGGAAGCTGGCAGGGTCCAGGCAACAGGGTAATTAGAGTGCTCAGAAGAGCAGCTGGGGACTCAAAGGATTTAGAGTTCAGATTAGCTGGGGACATGGAGGACTCAGACATCAAGTCAACATGGGACTCAAAGGGTTCAGAGTTCAGAGTAGCTGGAGACTCAGAGAGCAAGGCGCTAGGGGACTCGGAGAACAAGCGCTAGGGGACTCGTAGAGCAAGGCACTAGGGGACTCAGAGAGCCAGACACTAGGGGACTCGGAGAGCCAGGCACTAGGGGACTTGGAGAGCAAGGCACTAGGGGATTCGGAGACCAAGGCACTACGGGACTCAAAAGTCAAGGCACTAGGAAGCAAAGTACTAAGGAGCAAGGTACTAGGGAGCAAGGCAGCTGGGAACTCAAGCAACAAGGAAACATGGAACTCAGGGAGAGAGGCATTAGAGGGCAAGATAAAAAGGGAGTCAGGGAGCATGGCACTGGGAAACATAGCACTGGGGAACAAGGCACTGGGAAGCATGGAAAAGGGAAGCATAGCACTGGGGTGCAAGGCACTAGGGAGCAGGGCAGCTGGAAACTCAGAGAGCTCAGAGGCCAGGGAAGCTGAGGAATCAAGAAGCAGAGCCATAGGAAACTGAAGGGCAAAACTATAAGAGACTCGAGGGGCGGAGCCATGGGAGACTCGAAGGGCAGAGCCACAGGAGGAAGGGTCTCAGGAGGAGGAGCGAGTGGAGCCGCTGGACAGGGGTCAGCAGACTGGGCGGCAGTCGCTGGACAGGGGTCATACTGGAAGTGGGCGGCCGGTGGACACAGAACAGACTGGTAGCTTGTGTCTGACAGGTGCTGGCCACAGGACTAAGCAACAGACTGGTTGAGAACTGCTGGGGACTGGACAGGATCATCAATGGTCACAGGGGACTGAACAGACTTGAAGGTCACCGGGGGCTGGACAGGATCATCGACAGCCTCAGGGAACTGGACAGGCTTGTCGACAGCCTCAGGGAACTGGACAGGATCATCAACAGCCTCCATGGTTGGAAGCGCTAGGGGAATGGCCTCCGTGGCCGTGAGCACTGGCAGCGGCAGAGGAACGACCTCCGTGGCCGACTCAAGCATTTTTATAAGCATAAAGGATGTTAATATAAGAAATGCCAAGCAACCGTAGTCTGAATTTGAAATAGAATGTGTCTGATGCAAGGGTCCTTCCTAGTGATGTATCTGTAACATAAGCAGTTTCCTTTTCAAGTATGCATTCTATAGTGTGTGGTACTGACAGCCTCAGTCTCCAATCGCTTTCACTGTATGAATTTTTTTTTACTGAAACTGAATTCTAACAAATAAGTAAATAATGACAGAACTCTGTCAGTCAACATTGTTTTACATTGTAGTGGTAAAGATGTTTGGAATTGTGTGAAGGAGTGAACCTGCAGCACTTTGCATTTACAATGCACAGGAACCGTTCTGAGACGCTGAGACAGCCGGGATAGTGGAACACACTGACTGTCATGCAAAGTTCATGATCCAGAAGGACACAGTTTTGATCCATATAATACGCGCTTCACAGGAAGAAATATGAGCACTACAAAGGACTACACGCTTCACAGAAAGAAATTGCTGGATCTGTGCCTGTTTTGTGAGGTTAGTAAATTTGTTTTCTTTAAGCAAAATATTTGCAGATTGAACCTTCTGAGACACAAGCATGACTGCTGTGTGCATTTTCCATTTCCCTTTTGATTTGCGTTGAGCATGCGTTACCGTTGTGCATCGAGCATATGCTATACGGACGCCTTTTGCGGTTGCACACCATCTCTGTGTCAACAACTGCGTCTCTGACCGAAAGCATTTAGATGTGCTTGTTATGCCACCCCTGATTACAGCTGATTTTCTGTAAAGCTGCTTTGGAACAATGTGCAATGGGAAAAGCACATATAAAAAATGACAAATAACAATTTTACTTGATTTGACTTATGTTATAATGTTTTTTTTTTTGCTCTTTGGCAACAAAATCTCAATGTTTTCTCTTTCCACTGTCAAACAAACAAGTGATATCCAGTGCTGAAATATTTTACCAATCAGAATTTAGCATAATTAATTCTGATTCAAAGGTTCAGCATCATCCAATCACTGCCAACCATGTTAAAATAAAAAATAGCAATAATTAATTATGAATCTATGTAATGATTACCATTTTGCCATGTCTGCCAACCATGTCGAGTTGTACAAACATCGTCTTCAGCCTGAACCTGAACTTTTGACCCAAAATTTGGATTGTATGCACTGTATAGGAAAGCTATAGAATGCTCCCTTGCTCCCTTGTTCCCTGTTTGGTGAATGACTTTGCCTCCAGTGTGTTGTCTGACTGCACTGGTCTCAGAATAGTTTGAAATGCACTTAATTTTCATGCCAACTCCATATAAAGCCTCTGAAAGCAACATTTTCCAGCTTTTGCACCCACTGATTCTCAATGTGATAATGCATAGTGACTATAAGGGGAAAATAGTCCTATAGTCCTAGTCTGCAGTCATTGTGTTTAACAGCATGCCATTTCATGATAAATCGTTGAAATTTTCAAAATGGCATATCAGGTGAAACTAGAGGCTCTAGGGGCAGATTCAATAAACAGTTGCGCCACATTTGCTCGTGGTATTTCACACTAAAACCTATGTCTTATTCACTAACCACCCGCAATCTATTTTATCAGGTGCAATCAGCACTTTAATTGTGCTGCGCCTTGAGTATTTAAATGAAGTCATTGTCATTTCTTCCATGCAAACACGCCTCCTTTCTATGTAAATTAGGCTCACTGTAGATTGCACTTCATTCACGCAATGTAAATCGTGCTATTACCGCCAAATTAAAGTAGGCAGTAAAATGAATTTTATTTAAAAGAGATGTTTGTGAACATTTTCAACTGATCATATTATCATTCATTAATCAAAAAATCATCAAATGATGGAGAAGAGCATTATAACCTGGCATATATCCAGATGCACGGTCGTCAAGCGCACATTCTGCATGTTTAAGAGTTGATTCAGGTGTCTGGATCAAAGTTATGCTGTACAGTCCCGGCAGGGTGTGTCAGATACGGTGGTCTTTGGCACCCTACGCTGTATAGCACTCAGATTCGGACCACAAGGTCAGAATTGCGCATCTAAATTATGTTCAGCAGTGATTTTGTGGGTGTGTTTGCACCGTTGCCTTATCTGCATAATTTCATTTGTGAATCGGGTGCAAAAAAATGCAGCTTTTAGCGGCCGGTCTTTTGACTCAAACAGGTTTCAATCTAAAAACTTGATGTTTCTTACCAGTGGTTTTGTTGATGTTTCTCCCAAAGACAAACTCCTCTGTGATCGGCTCCATGTTGTTCTGTCACATGCTGTTCCGGTTGCTGTTGGCACGCTAGCCTGCGTAGCATTGCTTATTCTTATTCTAATACGTTCATCATTTTATCCTTTGCCATTTTACCGCATTTCAGATTTTTTCCGCTTTTCAACTGCGTGTATTTTACTGCACGCACCTGTTTTCTCTCTTTTTTTTTCTCACTTGTCTACATCACGCATCTTGACTGCATGCATTCGTTTTCTCCACTGTGTTTTACACGGATTATTGCATCAGTCTTAAACATCTACTGATCAGGAACTACATCAATATCAAACCCTCACTGTTCAAGAACAACCATAACAACAACAACAACAAACAATTGCAGAAAGTCATGGCATCTGCTCATGTTATTTCTCCCTGCATTGCATGCCACATGTTTACTATAGCTTCTTCTGTCAGCAGTGAGGGATTCACATGTGATAAATGTAAATAATTAGTCAGGCTGACGGAGAAGGTTAATAAGTTAGAGACACGCATCCAAACGTTAGTGGAGGTCAGTGAGAAAGAGAAGCCGGTAAATACTGTTTCGGAAGTGGGTAGTACAGCGAGCAACACACACACTTTGGTTCCAGCTGTAGAGCCCCTGCAGCAGGGCGTTTGGGTGAAGTCTCGGCAGCATACTTGCTCAGCAAAGCGACACCACTCTCCCGTTCCTTTTAGGGTTTCCAATCGATTCTCCCCACTCAGTGATGCACCCACTGACAATCATGCTGAAAGAGCCTTAATAATTGGTTATTCTATTTTAAGGTACGTGGAAATAGAGACTCCAGCCACCATTGTTAAATGCACTTCGGGGGCTCGAGCATCTGACATCAGATCAAATTTATAAGTGCTGGCTAATGCTAAATGTAGATTTTCTAAAATTGTTATTCATGTCGGCACTAATGATGTCCGGCTTCCCCAGTCAGAGATCACTAAAGATAATGTTAAAGAGGTGTGTGAACTTGCAAAAACGATGTCAGACACTGTAATATGCTCTGGCCCCCTCCCTGCTCATCATGGTGACAAGGTTTATAGTAGATTAGTGTCACTGAATGGCTGGATGTCTGAGTGGTGTCTGGAGAATAACATAGGATTTATAGACAATTTGAAGAGTTTTTGGGGTAGACCTGATGTGCTAAAGAGAGATGGACTCCATCCCTCCAGGGAAGGTGCCGCTCTCCTCTCTAGAAATTTGGCTCATAGTCTTAATAGTGATAGTATTTGACTAATTGGGAGCCAGGTCAGGAAGCAGAAAAACTGGTTAATCTGAACATCTGCTAGCTGCATTGAGACATCACACAGGTCACATAAACTACAACACATAGAGACTGTATCACCTAGATATCATATAGAGACAGTGCCTGTCCCCCGAACTACCAAACACAAACCCCTCACTAAATCATTTATAAAAAACAGATTACGGACAAACTTGAAAAAAAAAAAAATAATAATAATTGAAGATAAACATCATATAAAGGTAGGGCTACAAAACATTAGATCTCTCTCTACCAAAACACTAATTGTAAATTAAATTATTACAGATCATAGTTTGGATGCGCTCTGTTTGACTGAAACCTGGCTTAAACTGGATGAATATATTCGCTTAAATGAATCTACTGCCTCAGGTTATTGTTATAAACATGAGCCTCATCTGAAGGGTCGAGAAGGAGGCGTTGCTACAATTTACAGTGAAGTTTTTGGTGTTACTCAGAGGACAGGATATAAGTTTAAGTCTTTTGAACTAATAATGCTTAATGTAACACCGTCATATATATATATATATATATATATATATATATATATATATATATCTTTGTCGTCTTTTGCCCTTGCTACAGTATATAGATTACCCGGGCCGTACTCAGGTTTCCTTGGTGAATTATAATTTGCAGATATAGTAGTTAATGTAGATAGAGCTTTAATTGTTGGTGACTTCAACATTCACATAGATAATGAAAATGACACATTGGAATTAGCATTTATCGATATTCTCGACTCTCTTGGAGTCAGATAAAATGTGACAGGACCAACTCATTGCCATAATCATACGCTAGATTTAATTCTGTCATATGGAGTTGATGTTGATACTATAGAATTTCTACCGCAGAGCGATGACATCTCCGATCATTACCTCGTCTCTTGTTTGCTGCGATCAGCTAATCTAGCTGGTCATTCTACACCATGCTATCATTCAATTAGAAATTTTCTTTCGACCACTAAAGACAGCTTCACTAATAATTTTCCAGAATTGTCTCACATACTCAATAAGCCAAAAAGTCTAGAAGAATTTGATGTAATAACAGAAAATATAAATACAGTCTTCTCTAGCACTCTTGATAGTGTCGCTCCCCTCTGATTAAAGAAAATTAAAGAAATAACCCTGCACCATGGTACAATGATCACACTCATGCTCTCAAGAGAGCAGCTCAGAAAATGGAGCACAAAATTAGAGGTATTTTGCAGTGCATGGAAGGATAGCGTCTTTACCTACAGACAGGCACTAAAATCTGCCAGGTCAGCATATTTTAGAAAACTCATGGAAAATAACCACAACAATCCTAGGTGATTATTCAGTACTGTGGCTAAATTGGTTAAGAATAAAACATTGACTGAACCAGATATTCCATCGCAGCACAACAGTGAAGACTTCATGAATTTCTTTACTGATAAAATTTAAATAATCAGAAATAAAATTGGAACTATGCAATCAACTGTCACAGCACCTCAAAAACAGTGTCACATAATTTTCCTCATGAGCAACTTCAATCCTTCACTGTCATAGGTCATGAAGAGCTAACAAAAGCCACAACATGTATGTTAGATCCAATACCAACTAAGCTCTTAAAAGATGTATTCCCTGCAAGTCTGTATTTTTTTTAATGTAATTAAATTGTTTTTATTAAATCATACAATGAAGCAATGAAATGTAAACATATATATATATATATATATATATATATATATATATATATATATATATATATATATCAACATTTAAGCCCCACAACTCCCCCTCCCTGACCCCCCAAAAAACAACCCTGTGGTCAAACATAAGAAAATATATAGAATAAAAATCAAATCGACACACACACACACACACACACACACACACACACACACATATATATATATATATATATATATATATATATATATATATATATATATATATATATATACACATACATATACAAACATAAATACATATACATATACAAACATAAATACATACATATACATACACACACATAATAATCATACTAACTATAATACACTACTCTCTCCACACCCCACCCGAGAGCCTTCCAAAACCTCCAAATACCTGCCCCATTTCCGAATACCAATTCCAAGCCACCCCATCTTCCTGGTGATACCTCCACATAAGCTGCCACCCTCCCCACCTCCGTGCACCACTCCGGATATGGGGGCACAACAGCTGACCTCCAACCCCTCAAAATAAACTGCCTGGCAATCATCACACAGGTCAGAACCCAGTTCCCTATATGGCCATCCCCCACATCGATGACCGCCCCATCACCCAGAACACAAAGTCTGGGACAAAACGAAACCTGAGTGCCCACCATGTCGCACACAAAATTCTGAACCTTCAACCACAATTTCTGGATCTCGACACCACCAAAAAACATGGGCCATGTCTCTATCCTCCGATTGGCATCTCCAGCAACTGGGTGTGTCTTTAAGACCAAGCCTAAACAGTCTAGAGGGGGTCCAATAAAATCTATGCAAAACTTTGAATTGTATAAGACGCACCCTTGCATCACTAGATGCAGACTTAATGTTTTTAAGAATCTTAGCCCACACTCCTTCCTCCAATGCCAAGTTGAAATCTTTCTCCCATACTCTCTCGAGAAAAGTTAAGGCTCCGTCCCCCATACTCTGAATTAACAGGGAGTAGTACACTGATGCCTCATGACCTTTTCCAAAAGCTGCAATCACCTCTACCAAAGCATCTGCCTCCTTAGGGGGGTGTGTGCTACTCCCAAAAATAGTACAAAGCAGGTGGCACAGTTGTAAATACCTATAAAACTGAGGTCTGGGGATCCCAAAATGTTGGACCAAGTTTTGAAATGATCTCAACACTTTCATATAGGTCACAGAGTGTAGCAACCCCACTCACAATCCACTCTGGCCAGCAGAAAGGAGACTTGCCAATACACAATCTTGGGTTCTGCCATATGCTTGAGGCAACATTTAAATAAGTGTACAATTTAAACAATCTGGACACTTTAGTCCATACCGAGTGTAAATGAGAAATAACGGGGTGTAACTTAACTTTTCTGATTAGTTTGATAGAGATGCTTTGTATTGGAGAAATAGGGGCAAGAAATGCCTGTTCAATAACAAACCAGGGAGGGGCTCTCTCAGGTGGAAGTGACCAATGAGCCAAATGTCTGAGACTGAATGCATAGTAATAAAACAAAATCTTGGGTAGGCCTAGCCCTCCTTTGTCTATCAGCCTATGTAACTTATTAAAATGCAATCTGGGATGTTTACCATTCCAAATGAAGGACTTCGCTATGCTATCAAATTCCTTGAAATAAGAGAGGACATCTACAGGGAGAGATTGTAGCAGGTAGTTACATTTTGGAATACAATTCATTTTAATAGCAATAACCTTCCCAATCATCGATAAATGTAATGAAGCCCACCTGCCCACATTGCTCAAACATTTTTATTAAAGGGTCAAAATGAACACTAACTAAATCAGAAAAATTTGCTGGGAATAAAATCCCCAAATACTTAATGCCCTGTTTGGGCCACTGGAAGGCGCCCTGCTGAAAAGCCGTTACTGGGCAGTACGCTGTCAGAGCCAAAGCTTCGGATTTAGACCAATTGACTTTGTATCCTGAGAAACTGGAAAAGGAATTAATAATTCTGTGGAGGCAAGGCATAGATCTAGTAGGTTCAGAGACAAATAATAAAATGTCATCTGTGTAAAGCAGAAGCTTATGTGCCACACCTCCCACAACCACCCCTGGAAAATCATCTTCCTATCTTATTGCGGCTGCTAATGGTTCCAGGGCAAGACAGAACAATAATGGGAAAGAGGGCAGCCCTGCCGAGTGCCCTTATTCAGAGTAAAATAATCTGAAATTAATCCATTTGTTTGTACCGCTGCTACAGGGTGTCTATAAAGTAACTTAATCCAACCAATAAATGTACTCCCGAACCCATAAATTTCCAAAATCTTAAAAAGATAATCCCATTCTATCATATCAAATGCCTTTTTGGCATCAAGTGAGATGGCAGCGACCGGAGATTGATCATTTGCTACTGACCACATGATAACGATGAGACGCCTGATGTTATCAGAAGAGCTACGGCCCCGAATAAATCCCACCTGATCTATGTGTATAAGAGATGTCATAACCTTACTTAATCAGTTAGCCAAAATTTTTGACAATATTTTTACATCTAGTTGGATCAGGGAGATTGGAAAGATCGCTTGGATCTTTGTCCTTTTTAAGAATCAGACTGATCCAGGTTTGTGTCATGGTTGGAGGAAGCTTTCCATTCTTTAATGATTTAGTATAAACTTCTAACAAAAGTGGAGCCAGTTCTGTAGCATAGGATCTAAAAAATTCTGCGGCAAAACCATCTGGCCCCGGAGCCTTGCCAGTAGGTAGGGACTTAATTACCTCGTCAAGCTCTTCCAGGGTTATCTCAGAATCAAGAGTTTTTTTGCTCAATCGTCAGTTTAGGAAGATCTAATGGTTCCACAAAGTTTCTAATATCTTTATCAATAGAGAAAGACATGGAACTATAAAGATCAATATAGAATTCTTTAAAGGCATTATTAATATCAATGGCTGAAGTAAAGATTTCACCACCAGTGATGTGCTGTATAGCCTCCATCTGCTTCTTCACCACCGAGAACTTCTGGGCGAAGTCCTCGATGGTGTCGCCGAACAGGCTGACCTGGGAAATGGGGGCGTCAAGGAACCGTGCCTTGTCAGCCTCTCTCATCTCAACCAGATTGAGCCATAGGTGGTGCTCCTGGACCACCAGGGTGTACATCGCCTGCCCGAGAGACCGCGCCGTGACCTGCATTGCCCAGAGAGTGAGGTTGGTCACCGAGCGCAGCTCCTGCATCAATCCTAGGTCAGAACTACCCTCATGCAGTTCTCTTAGCACCCTGGCTTGGTGCACTTGCAGGAGAGCCATGGCGTGCAGGGCGGAGGTGGCCTGTCCAGCGGCACCGCAGGCCTCAGTCACCAGAGATGACATAACCCTACAGGTGCTGGATGGGGGTCTCATGTGGCCCTGCCAGGTGGTGGCGTTTTGCGGACACAGGTGCCCCGCAACCACCTTATCCACCTGGGGAATTGCCGAGTACCCCCTGGCAGCCCCACCATCGATGGTAGTGAGAGCGGAGGAGCTCAGAGACCGGGTCCAGGCAATGAAAGGTGCCCACCATGACCTTGTGAGCTCCTCATGCACCTCCGGGAAGAAAGGGACTGGGCCCAGGAACCAATCGTCAAGGGTGAGGGAGGGGTGGAGGGTTCCACTCCAGCCCGACACACGCAGCCGCCCGGGCAAGCATGGCTGCCAGCTTCATGTCAGGCTGTGACTGGGCAACCACACCCGAAGGTGGGAGCCCAGTAGAGTCCTCAGCGTCAGACTCATCCACTTCGCGAGCGCCGAAACGATGAGATGAGCCGAAAGATGAGCCGGTGGTCTCATTCCAGCAGGGTAAATGAGCGTACTGGGGAATGGGAGGTCCGTGGGGAGTTACCTGGCGGAGTGGCTCCTATTGGGGTCCCCAAATCACCCCCAGTGCTAACCGATGCGGCCTCAAACCCGTAGGTAGAAGGACCGAAGGGGGAGCCGCTGGGGTGGTCTTTCCGTCTAACGAAGGAAAAACCGTGACCACAATGTTGCCATGGTCTCGCTCTCGCAGTGAGAACATGACCCGTCCACGAACGCTGTCTCCGCGTGGGCAGCGCCCAAGCACGTAAGACCACGATCGTGGCCATCGGAAACGGAGAGGTAACGACCACAACCAGGAAATACACACAAACGGAGAAGCATCTTTAAAAAGACGCTCTCTGTTAATGCCACTCTTAAGAAGGGAAAATATACTCTTTTAGTAGGAAGAATATACTCTTTTAGCTGCTGAAGCAACCAAGGAGCGTTATCTGCACTTCACCAGTGCAAGAGGGGGGAAGCCGCTGTAATGTGCCGTAAATCCAACAGCTTTTCGAGGTAAATGGATTGGCAGAGTAATTCAGCTCACTGAACACAACCGCTTGGCTCCAAAGAGAAAATCTGAATGCAGCTCATACCCGTATGTCCGGGGGAGTGGAATGCAAATTCCACTTGCCAATTCCCATTGGCCTTTTTTCAAAAAGCAGAAATGTTTGGGGCTCCTAAGAGTGACCCCTAGTGTCACTACATCGACACAACGTCGAGTGAGTGACAGATAGGGAACTGTACGGTATATTCCTGTATAGTCAGACCAAAGGCATTATTCAGTCATTGGTAGGTTATATAGTTTTGGACACACCATTATATTAATTTTATAGGAGAGCTGAGTTATAAATCCACCACAAATATCAGTTAATTACTGTACCATTTCTTCAGACTGCGCTTCACTGGAGCAAAGAGGCTCAACTCCTATCACACTCGAAGTCGGCTTTCATTATTAGTCATAAATGATAGTGAATGCAGTACTGCCATTCCAGTGGCCATAACTGCAGACTGCTGATTAAGGCCTCGCTGACACTAAATCTGAAATTGATGTGCTGCAGCTAGAGTGGGCCAAATTCCCTGGGTGGTTTTACACTGTAAATAGACAAGCTTTCTTTCTTTCTTTTTTTTTCTATGACAGATCATACGGTTTCTTATAGGCCTAAGAAAGACACTTACATAAGAATGTAAGATAAGCCTGAATCTGTCTACTAGTGGTCCTCTCACTTTAATTACACTAGTCTCCATCCAATTTTATTAATTTTCAGAAAATATAAATTTCCTTAATGTAAAACATCCCATAACCACAGAGACTGAGGAAACTTAATGAGCCTTTGGAATTACAACCGCTACGACCATAGAGTTACCTGGCCATAGTGATATTACACAGACTTCTCTCCCCAGTGAGAAAACTCAGAGAAAAGCAAAGCAGATACAATTTTTAATTATGCAAAAGTACCTCCTTTGGGCACAAATAGGTAGAAAGACATTATATTGTTATCTGCTAAAAAATTAAGCACTGAAGCCATTACGGTGGCACCAATGGAGCAACATTTTAATAAAGTAATGTTCTCCCTTCTGCTTCTCATTGGATTTTAATGTCCACAAGTCTCTGCAATAATGAAATCTACCCCTGAAGTAACACAAATGCTGTCCCAAATATCAAAACAACCCAAAATGGCATTTCACTGGTTCTGCATGAGAATTTATTTTTAGAAACCAGTTAACGTCAGTTAACATTTAACAAAGTGTAAAGGTTGCAAAGCAGCAAAATAATAACCAAATAAATAATCTTATAAGATTGCATGGAATTCTCCAAATATCAGCCGTTAAAACGCTGTGTACTTATTAAATGTCTTAAAGTTATTCACAGTGACTTGTATGCTATTGACAGGCCAACAAATTTAAATAAGATCTTGTGTAATGTCCCCTTCAGTAGCTTTGTGGTGATTGACTTGGGCTAGATCGTAGCAGGACTAATTTATAATCTGAATAATTGTAAAGAATTAAGTTTCCAGTTGTGCCCTTGAGCAAAGCACTCAAAGACCCTATGAAATGGATGAATGAAAACATTTTTTTTCTTGTGCTTACATGTTTCCTATTGAAACAGGAAGTTGGGCCGAGACATATTGAATGGCTCATCCCCAAACAACCAATAACCTTTAGTTCATGGGTGTGTGATGAGGAGGAGGGCGTGGCAGGGCTGTGAGTGTGCGCGCCTGGTGCTGAGCGGCCCAATCAGTGGGAGAGAGATAAGAGGATGAGTTGGGAGTGCTAGAGAGAGACACACACGGAGTTGTGTGTGTGTGTTCGTGGTCGACATCTGTTGTTATGTTCCAGTTTGATGTTATGTTATAATTAAAGTCTTGTTGAGTGTTAATCTGGTTCCTACCTCCTCCTTCCCGAATCCCGTTACATTGGTGCCAAAACCTGGGACTGGAGGAAGATACGCTACCAGAGAGTGCTCGCCGCCGACAGAGGTTTGTGACGCCGAGGATGTTTGATGTGGTGGTATTGGAGTGGTTTGCCCGAAGGTGGAGGGGCCTGCTGCCGTCTGCCAGGGAGTGGAGGAGCTGCTGCCGGTTGCTAGAGGGCGGAGGAGCCGCTACCGTCCACCAGGGGGCGAGGGAGCTCGCCAGCGTCCGCCGGGAAGTGGAGCAGCCGCTGATGTCTGCCGGGAGGCGGAGGAGCTAGCTACAATCTGCCAGGAGGCGAGGTCCAGTGTCATTGCCCGGCGTCGCGGAGGACTGCTACCCAGCTGGCTGAGGAACAAATGGCGGCATGGTCGGGATCCGGAGTTTTTTTTCCTCTCTTTCTCCCTCTCTCTCTCTATCTCTCCCACCCCCTTTACCACTCCCCTCCCCTCATCCTACCCAGGTACCCAGGAGGCGGGGGAAAACCAGCCGGCAACATGGCCGAAGGGGCAACTCCTCCCCTCCAGGAAACAAGGGAGGGGGGGCGGGGTAGTAAGTTAGACCGGAGCTTTCCCCGGCCTGAATCGGGCGGTGGGGGTATGTGACGAGGAGGAGGGTGTGGCCGGGCTGTGAGTGTGCGTGCCTGGTGCTGAGCGGCCCAATCAGTGGGAGATAAATAAGAGGAGGAGTCGGGAGTGCTGGAAAGAGAGAGAGAGACACACACGGAGCTATAATGTTCCAGTTTGATGTTATGTTATAGTTAAAGTCTTGTTGAGTGTTGATCCGGTTCCCACCTCCTCCTTTCCCGAACCCTGTTACAGGGTGCTTCTCATTTCTTAAATTGTGCATCCTATTCCTCTGTCTTCCATGACCCGGAAACTGATCAAAGTCTGCCATCATGAAGGATGTATCAGTTCTCTAAATGTATCACAAGGAGGTGAGGTCCGAGGATGGAGCAAGCTTACCGAGGACGCTTAAGGGAGGAAGCACAGGAGCATCCTATGCGAAATACTTTTTTGTGGAAACACCTGACATGCAAATATTCTCCTCCCCTTTCACATCTGACACAACATTTTTAATTCATGTTTCACCTTTGTTTAAATAAACTGTAATTGTCACATACTTTAACAATATATCTTGAATTATTAGGTTTATTATGAAATTATAAATTAATCAAGTTTCAACAAAATAATGGCAAGCATTCCAATGTAATGCAGCTGCGCAGAGACAGCGTATTAAAGTGACACTTGAGTGAGCAGGACGTTCTATTTTACAAATCAATCTTACTTCAATTTCTCCGGCCACATTTCCTTTCCTTGGAAAGTATGCACAAATTCAGAAATGAGAAGTACCCTTCATCACAGCCGTGAACCGTGATTGCTATTGCTATTCAGAGGCAGGAGATATTACAGGGCAGGACACTCATTTTGGAGAGCATTTTATTGTACAAAATTTTAAGACACCCCTGAGTGCAAGATGATTCATCAATATGTTTTATCTGTTTTCCTGGGAGAAACAAAAAATGTCTGCTAAAGTTTTTTTTAGGAGTACACTAGCATGAGGATGACTAAAAGCCACAAAAGTAAATGTTGATTTCATGGGGTATCACCAGGATGGGTTTGTGTAAAAGGTGTACTATAAGTCACTTTTTAAAACAAAGCGGCAGCTAAATAATTACCAACTTACTAAGTAATGAGCCCAGGATACCCAGGATAACTTGACTCCACTGAAAGCAATGGGGAAATCTTTTGTTCCAGTCCTAACCTCATTGTCCTAATACTGTAATTACAGCAGATCAATCTTTGACAATTAAATGACAGAATCCAGTAGAGAATGTTTCAAGATGATGGAAATCAATCTTTGCATAACTATCTGACACTGCTCACCTACAAATAGATATTCTAAATAAAATACCAAGAGAGGTGTGGATGTAATGTAACAAATATGCAATTTTGTCCTCAAAGGTATCGGTTACCAAACATCTCGTTCTCTCTTTGCAAACTGTCCCCTCGCTGAACAACAGAGGGAGGCACAGGGAGAGAGAGACGTTTAGAGGGGCTGTCATAGAAAAATGTGTCAAATACATGCCAGCTCTCCATTGATGCTAATTACAGGTGACAGGGCTAAGTACAAGTCTTTATACATGATAACGATAACTCTAGAGGACGTTTTTCATGCTCTCTTTTACAGCCATGCTGACAGCCGCCATTATGCATGCTGGGATTTTGTCAGGGATTTTCTGATGAAACTGGCCGACCAAAGAAAGAGATGAGGAAAGGGCTTTCTTACAGTATCGTCAGAGCGGTACAGAAATTGACTATGGAACACTGTATAGTGCATGTGAACTCATCAGTATACTATAATTTGTTTTTGTAAAATTAATGTTTTGTAATATTAAATGAATACAATATACAAACTTACACATATAACAATATGGTACAATTTTAGATAAACATATACAGTATTGATGCATTTCTTTGAAATACTTTTTTGCCCAAGTATGATGCATAAACATCAACTGGAAAACATAAGCAATGACAGGCATAATTAACTCAGTTCAAGCATAAAAACTAAATATATACGTTTAGAAAGCACCAGTATTGTGTTAAATGGTGTGTTGAACTCCGGATAGTGGGGAGGTCATGTCCCCCTCACTTTTAGAAATAACTATATTCATCCCCCCACTTTTAGAGAAATAATTACATTTTAATATGTTTCTTTTGATTAGTTGTAGTGCAAGAGGAAAAAGTGTAGCTGTTTGCCTAAAATGAAGCCTTTGAGACCCAGCAGAAGCCTCTGCCAGCTGGTTGCTTTGGCAGTAGGTGGAATTAACTCAAAAGTGGTGATCCCACTGGCTAGCACTCACATGTCACAGTCCCCATTTTGATTCAGTAAATCAGTTGTGATTAATATTAATGAGCCCAACAGCCTGCCACACATTAGCAGAGAGACACTGAGCTGTTGAAAACATCCAGTCTACCTGAGACAAGTTATGAGTTATTTTACATTTTAGTAACTTTTACTGAGTTTTAAATCTTGGACATCTTTGTTGTTAGTCTTTTTCACTGAAACACTGAATGACCAATAATATCTCATGTACAACCACCAGCCAGAAAACTGAAGGGGACAGACATTCTAGATTTATTTCATAGGGTCATGGGTGACAACAATATTCTTATGTCATAGTATGCATCCAAACAATGAAATTGCCATTACCCATAGTAAAATCACAGTAGAGATCTCTTAAATACCTCTTTTGTTTCTCCTGGCAAACAATAAGATTACATGGAAAGTAAATGAACTACAAAACTACCTCTTAGCCTCCTTTGGTAAATGTCAACCAGGCTGTGCACTTCAGTTTTTCTCTCAGGGAATGAGCATTTTGCTTTTTGTGGCTAATCCTTTTGTCCTTAGCTTGGCAGATGTGCCATTTTACCCCTCTGTTACCTGTTGATACTTCCATGCTCTCCTTCGCCATTCAGTATGGTGCATTTTGCTGGGACAAAAGGTTTATATTTAAGCACTAAGTAATGAGAGGCTATGCCATATTGTGAAGTGTGTAGGTACTTTTTAGGCACAACGTGCAATGGACTAGATTGTATATTTCAGCATGGCTGGAGGCTGGAGCACTGTATTGACCACACAGCATCCAAGACCAGAATTGTCCATCTTATCATGGACCCTTTTCAAACATCCGAGTTTTGGAATGAGGAAGTAAATGATTGTAGGGTAAACTTCAATAGCGGTGAATGGGAGACCACAGCTAATATAATTTATGCTTTACCATTTGATCCAACAGCAAAAGAAAAATGCCACTAATAGGTTTCCACAACTTAAAAAAAATAAATAATAATAATTACATTAATAAAAAATATAGAGCGGTGGATTACCAAAGTCAGAAGAGAAAGATGCCAAATTTTCTGTCACTCCCTCAGAAGTTGTATTAGTAACATCATTGCATTTAAAAAAAAAAAAAAAATCACATTTCAGGGTAATATAATACAAAGTATAATGTTACACTAAATAATTTAAAAAATGCAAATATAAAAAGTTTGCTAGATTTATGCTGCTAATTATTGCGGAAACACATCGTCACAGTTTGTGAAAAGGGTCCATGTAGGTTTGCCCATAGAAAGTGCATAATATTGCTTTTGATGTTGAAGTATTTAGTTGTTTTATGCACCTTTTATCTTAAATGAATATACTGCTCACCAATAAGAGGGTGTTAAAAGGGAATATTAATTGCATTGTATCAAATGTATATATTTATATAATATATATATTACTATTCATGCCAAACAAAATACACAATCTACTCTTTGTACAATTGGAGATTATTCAGAATTGCTCAAAGTGCACAGTACATGTGGCATCTTTGTAGGCTTTCTAATTAAAATTAGACAAATCTATTTATCTTTAATTGAATCTTATTAAGTGCATTGGTCCCTTTGCCTCTTGCCCCAAAAACAGTAGTGGAGATTTGAGAAATTTCTGTTTTGTCACTAAAGGTGCCGAAACCAGACGCCAGGAACATAGGGAATATTAGCATTTATAGGGTTTGCTCAACACCTGGCTCTAATAAGCAACTTATGCAGTCCCATTCTTTTTGTTTTTATTTGTGTATGATGGAGAAATTAGTTCTTGTCCATCAAATCCAATGGAGCTGTCACAATCAATAAAGTAGTCCATTTGTTAGTGGACATATTTGCACACTGCATTCTACAGTATTACTTAAACAGGAGGGTTGAGGTGGACCGCAAATCAATATGCATTGGACACAGTCCACTTCCCACCTCACCAGTTGTCTAGAGTAGCATTTTGTGAAATCAACCAATGGGGAAAAAGTTGAAACAACCCAAAATAGGTTGCTGGATGTGTTTAAGCATAAGAAGGTCCATCATGTGTCAGAATAATGAAATGACTGACAGGTCCTCCCAGATCCATACTTAAAGGGATAGTTCACCCAAAAATTTTAATTGTGGCATAATTTACTCACCATGCTGGTCCAACCTTAACTTTTCTCTCTCTCTACAACATTCAAAACTGGTTTGGATGACTTGATATCAGCACCATAATTATTACATATGTATATATGTGTATATTGATCAACATATTTGTTATCCTTCTCACCTAATAATCACCTTATTTTGTTAGTTCTAACCTAATACTGCTTGTGATTTTGGTAATTAATCAGCCAGTGTAGCATACAGGATACAGTTTTGTATTTTTTTAAATTTTTTATTATATAATTTTAATTAAATACAGTACTGTCACTGTTTCTGTCTCATATGCATGTGCGTTTCTGTATTTAAAGTAAGTTGTAATGCCTTTTATTTGTTGTATGAGACCACATACCTATAAGATCCCATTTACACCTGGTATTAAAATGTGTCTCGGGTGATCCGATCATATGTGGTCAGGCAAGACACATCACTGTTTACACCTGGTCACTTAAACGAGTCTCTTTTGTGACCACTTGTGGTCGGATTTGAGGGCAGTGTTTCTGATTTCATGCCAAAGTACATCAATCACTAGGTTAGCGTGTTACTGCATGAAAATAAACTGTGAAAACCACATTATTTTTGTGGATTATGACCTAAGTTCAGTCAGGAAGCTCTACAGAGCGCGAGCTGATAAGTTCCCACTGCGCAGTCTCTCCAGCCAACCAGAGCATAGGTTCTATTACGTCAAACATTGTAAATATAGTCTTACCTCACCTGTGGCAGCAAGCTTGTCTCTTCGTAGCACACAATGAGAATCCAAATTACTCCCACCTCCTCCCCAGACCCCAGCTCCACATGTCTAGATCTGCTTATGGTGGATTTTTATGTTTTCCTTGTGTAGCAAGAGCAGCAGCAGCATGGTTGCATACTAGATCTTATACCTATGTATGTTTTGCAGTAGCAAGTCTCGTACTTGCTCAGCAGCAGCATAAGCAGATCTAGTCCGCCAAGACCAAATACATTTACTTGTCATAATCATCAATTAATATTTATTTAAATAATTTGTGTTTGTGCTTCTCATCTGTGTTGATATCAGACACACTGAAGAAGATCTGTGAAGTTCTTGTGCTTGTGTATGTATGTATGTATTATTTAAATTTTCCGATTGGACAGTTATTTCCTTTGAAAACCGCTCGTAAACAGCAAAGTTTAAACTCTTGTTTTAGCGCAGCGGTTAATTGTCAGGTCAGAGGTTGTGCTTCACTGCTGTCTGGGACACAAACAGGACGGATTAGCATTTACACCTCAAATGGGATGTGGTCACATGCATTTTTGACTACATTTGAATGTGTTTTTTGTGATCTGATAATTTTAGAAACATTTTAGACCCTGTTTAGATCTGTATTTAGCGCTGACCACATGTGATCAGATACCAGGTGTAAACAGGGTCAAAGTAAATGTAAAGTAGTCTTTGGTTGTCTTATATAAATTACAAGCCAATGCATATAACTTTAAAGCTTTGTAGTAGTAGCTATTAATGGATCACACAGGTTTATAGAATCAAGTTTTTATTTTTTTAATTAAGTTGTATGCAATGTATTGAGAAACAAAGTAGAAAGAAATGTCTTTCATATTTTTCAACAATTTTGGACAACACAATTTTACTGTTAAACATATGCATGTAATTAATGTGCAAAGTATTGAAAATCAAAATGAGTAAAATGAGAACTTTCACACAATGAAACATTGTTAAAAATGTACTTGCACATTTTCAACAATACAATACACTTCCAACAACCAACATGGGTAAACTATTCAGGTATTTATTATTTTAAGTAGGCTATAACAGTCACCACTACCAACAAAAATCAGTCTTCTGAGTGCAACTACTAACAATTTGATTTATTTTGTTTTAGAAACAACACTGCATAAGATATTTAGGTTTTTCAGAGAATGTATTTTTAACATGTGTATTTTGTCTTACTGTACTGGCAGAGTTTTTATAGTCAAAACAAGTGAAAAAATCTACCAGTGCTGAAGAAGTAATCCAAAGTATTTAGAATACGTTACTGACCTTGAGTAATCTAACGGAATACATTACAAATAACATTTTACAGCATGTATTCTGTAATCTGTAGTGGAATATATTTAAAAAGTAACCCTCACTACCCTGTGTCCCAACGTGCAACCAAAAGTCATTCACTCGCAGTCTTCACGTCTACTTACACACGTTGGCCAAACATCGGAAATACGTAAGACAAGTGGGTAAGTAGGCAAGTCCAAAACTGCTAGTGAGGGTATTGGGACAGGACATTTACCACAGTGGCTAAAACAGAAATGCAGTGATTCAGTCTGACTTAACTAATGATTGGACAGTCATCCCGAGACACTGATCACCTATGACAATGAGACCACCAGAAAAAGTAATGCTGTCAATTCCTCTCTTTGCATTAAAGGTTCAGAGTCTAAGATGTGATCTGACCAGAGAAACATCTCTTTTCTCCTTCTTTCTCTCTTTTTAACTGTTTCTCCCTTACTATTGCCTTCCTTACCTCTGAATTGCTGACTTAGACTATGGTGAAAAATATAGAGCCATATTTCACCACATTGAGTATCCCCCCCCCCCCCCCCCCGTCAAAAGACTTCTAATTGCTAATCTATAATCCTTTTATTATGCTCTTGCGTTTTTTCGATTGATCCCCTGCTAGGCGGAACAGCATGGCTGGGGGCTACATTAATCTTATTAAGGGTGGGTTTGGGATGGTGTGCTGCAAATACAAACAGTTATTTTACTCATACTATGTTGCACGCCCCTCTCTCTCCCTCTCATTCTTTTTCTTTCTTTACCTCTCCTCAATACATCTCAATGCAGACTCACTTTGCTTTGTTTATCAGTGACAAACTTGACAAGCCAATGTACAAAAGGGCTTTGAGTGATGTTTTTTTTTTTTTTCATTAATATTAATCTTTACTTTTGCCGTGTGAGGAAGATGATTACTGGCCAGCATTTCTGTTTTCATATGATCATATTACATCATCATATTCTTTCTATTTAATTCAGAGGGCCCACTAACTCAACCATGACCTTTCCTCTTTGGGATGAATATAGTCAAGTCATGCCTATTATATTAGGTGTATCCTTGGTGTTTGGTTGAAAATGTAATGTATTGTAATGTTTTCTGTGTAACAGAGATAAGAACACAACAAAGAGAAAATGTTCATTTTAACATATGAAAAATAAAAATTTATTTTTAACATACAGTATATAAGATATGTCCAGATGTCCATAGCATGGTGCATTGTGTAAATGTATGAAAGCATTTAGGTCATATGTTCCCTTGACAATGCATTTCAGCAATGCACTGTTAATTGTGGTCATGTGATGAGTTGTTCCCCCACAAAGCTATTTCTACTTAGCCTGACTCTTAAACAGTAATTTTATGGCGTAACCAACCAAAAGTAGTAAGGTTGCTTCAATAATATTCAGTTATATTTGACTTGAAGAAAACCAGTTAATTTAGATTTAGGTTTACATTTATTCATTTGGCAGATGCTTTTATCCTAAGCAACTTACAAAAGAGGAAAACATAAGCGAATCATCTTAAGGAGACAGTGGTACGAAAAGTGCCATATTACAAAGTTTCACTAGCGTCAGAATAGCATTCAAACAGTTATTTATTTATTTATTTATTTATTTTAGTGACTGGTTAAGTACTCATTGAAAAGATGTGTTTTTAGTCATTTTTTGAAGACAGAAAGTGAGTCAGCTTCACGGATGGAATTGGGAAGGTCGTTCCACCAATGTGGTATGATGAAGCCGAAGTCCAGGAAAGTGTTTTGGTGACTCTTTGTGTTGGTACAACAAGGCGATGTTCCATAGCTGACCGCAGGCATCTAGTGGGCGCGTAGCTCTGCAGAAATGATTTTAGGTATGCTAGATGTTACCACATGGAGTATATCTTTTAGGTTATTTGACAAAACAGTGTAGTTTTAACAATGGAAATATGTTATTAATATGTTAATACATTATTTTATGATTCTATTTTGTTATCATCAATTACTTTCAAAATATATATATATATATATATGTATACATACACTACCGGTCAAAAGTTTTGAAACACTTGAGTGAAATGTTTCTCATGATCTTAAAAATCTTTTGACCCGAAGGCATATGCTTAAATGTTTGAAATTAGTTTTGTAGACAAAAATATAATTGTGTCACCATATTAATTTATTTCATTATAAAACTAAAATGTAATAAAAAAAAAAAAAAAAAAAAAAAAAAAAGTTTTTGAAATGGATGACTTGGACCAAATAATAAAGAAAATCAGCCACTAAGTGCCCAGCATATAGATGGGAACTCCTTCAATACTGTTTAAAAAGCATCCCAGGGTGATATCTCAAGAAGTTGGTTGAGAAAATGACAAGAGTACATGTCTGCAAATTCTAGGCAAAGGGTGATTACTTTGTAGATGCTAAAATATAACACAGTTTTGATTTATTTTGGATTTTGTTTAGTCACAACATAATTCCCAAAGTTCCATATATGTTATTCCATAGTTTTAATGACTTTACTATTATTCTAAAATGTGAAGAAAATAAAAAATATAATAAAGAATGAGTAACTGTTTCAAAACTTTTGACCGTTAGTGTGTGTGTGTGTGTGTATGTATATATATATATATATATATATATATATATATATATATATATATATATCACTGTTGGGAGTCATTTTACTATATGTAATGTATTTTTACTATACCTGATATACCTGAGACTGTGCCCAACATCTCTTTAAAAATGTGCAGCTCTGTCCACATAACCTTACAAAAATACAGAAATTTCATATATTTTTCTCTGTTATCAGAATGTAGTTTAGAGTGAAGTGGCCTTTCCCCCTCGGACCACTTTATAAATCTAATCCAGAGAATGAACTATGGAAAAGACAAGTGTAGCCATGTGGAAAAGACATATAAGGTTAATATCTGTATAATGGATAAACAATCCATGTTAACAATGTCCATATTGAGCGCAAGCGTTAGTATAGTCAGGCCAAGAGAGGCAAGCTAAGCATCAGCTGAAAACCAGCTGACCTACTTCCTACAATCACAGTAGTCTATCTAACAAGGACGGCTACATATTCAACACATCATTCTTGCCAGCCTAGCCCTGCATCTGACAACAAACAAAACTAGCAACACAGCTTGTCATGGCATGCTCCTATTCAACACATTTAGCTTGTCTTACCTTACTCCTTCATGATAGATAGCCCGGAGATAATCGTGGAGCCTTCGATCCTCAAGGATTTCCGCGAGGACACACAATTCTTAATTCAGAGAAGTGGAATATATCCAACAACCAGGTGCAGCTCCGTTGGCAGCAAGACATGCACCGTACAGCCTCGATATCCAGGCCACTTGCAACCTCAACCATGATCAGCCATTCCTGTTTTCCTGGAACTCAGGACTGCGATCGTCATACATCTGCAACAGAGTCTTCACTTCCATGGCCCGCAGTGGAATGTAGCCACATCCAAAGTGTTGCGGGATGCATCACCAAGTTTGCATGCCCCTCACATGCATGTTTCACAAGAAGTTCACTAGTCAACATCAAAGACCTCTCCAAGCTCTATTCAAGCATACAATCACTGTATTGCGTCTACTGGTAATGAGTTTCGTCATTGTTGATGATTTAAGGTCTAGCAAGAGTCGATAAGGATACATTTCCCGGAGCCCCTTTTTCCTTAAACACGACTGTAGATAACACATCTTTTATCAGTTAGTGGCAGAGGTGTGTGGTGAGGCAACAATGGTATTGTATATTCTGCTGCATCTATATTACACTATCCACCTTTTTTTCAGCAAACCAGGGTGCCACCATTATCAACTTTGAATGTGGACCTCTCCGAGATTAGCCATTCCAGCTTTAGCAGTAAAAGACATTCATCACGCTGCTTTATAGTACAAGCTGTCAATAAATATCATCATATTATTTATGATTCATTAACTCATTGGTTGAGAGCATATAGTTTCTATTATAGCATTTGCCTTCATTATTCAAGTTGCAGGCAGGATGCATGAAATCAGGCGCTAATAAGTACAGTCAGGGGCACCGTCTGACATGCCCCCAACAAAAGCAGCCGGTAAATTTTCTTCAAGTGTTTTACACCAACTGCATTTTTGTTCACCTAGGAGAGAGAAAAGAAAACGTTTCTCTCCGTCTTGTCAGAGAGCATTCTTTGTCCTAGCGGTGCATAGTAACAGTTATGCAGATATATCGAATTCAACATGGCTTATGAATATCGCTTGTAAATAATTATTAAGGCATCAATGGAATCATGCAGGTACACATGAATGAGTCATGGAGACAAGAAGACCGCATCATCACAGTCTTTGTAAAGAAGCAGATTATTTCAGTCCATACAACACATAGCAGCAATGAACAATTACTACTTTACTTTTATGCTGACGTTAGGAAATATTCCGGTTTTGGCAAATAATTCTGCTATGCATTCTGGGGTTGTGTGATAGTTTATAAGCCATATCACTATATTCTGGTATTATAACTGCTAAGTAATTACGCTGCAGTCAATGCGAGAGCAACTCATCATATTCGCCAGATGCAGCCGCTGCTTATTCCGCTGCTTATTATGCATTGCAAATAAAGTGGATAAAGCTACAGTCTATCTAGCAGTTAGTCCACTGTTGGATATCTTTGGAACACTCGGGAGGCATTTCCAGTCATGCCAGTTCAGCTCCTATGTACTTGAATGGAGAAAGCCCAAATATCAAATACGGTTGGTAAAAACTATGATCAAAGAATATATTATAAAATCAGCTATAAAATCATGTTCAAATCAGACAGACACACTGAGGAGGAGCTGATAGTGGATTGTGTCAGCAGCCTCAAAGATGTGGGTCATCCTGAGTGGAAACCAGGTAGTAATCACATTCATATTATTAATGATGAGCACAATTCGGAGGTTGCATTTTCCCTCTAAGAATACATTTTTATTCCACTGACCAGTTTAGGGTTGGGGTTTTGGTTAGGGGTTATGGTTAGTAAAATATGCATTCCTGTTGTAGGGCCTTGGCCCACTCAAAATGGCAGCAGAGACCGCATGGCCCTTTGTTCTATAATCAAAGGAGAGACATTGAACTCAGTTTCCCAGGATCCTTCACAAATTCACAACTGGATGCAAAGTCCCGCCCATGGACCAAGTCTCAAACGCCATTGGTCGAAAGCGGCCTACGACCGATGACATCATCTTGTCAATAAAACCAGCGGACAGATGTAGTTCGGCTCTCTGTGCTAAGTTCTGCCTGGCTGTTAAGGGACATCTGTACCGTGCACGTACTGAAGGAGGTTTCCCTCCGTTTTGGATTGAGAACAAAGAGACCACGTTTTTCTAACCTCACCATTTGGCCACGGTAGAGTAAGATTAACTTAGCTTTGTTCAAGTCTTATAGTATACTTATAACAACCGGTTCAGTTTCACTGTAAAGCAACAGTGAATTTATTTTGAAAAATGGAAAGGCGACCAGTTTCCCTTCTCCCTCTTTTTCATTCAGTGTTGACTACTTTCTGCATTCTTCTCCATCGCTGGATCCGAAGAATAAAGCAGAGACGCGTCTTTTCGCTGACGAGCGTAAGACAAGGGACCATCCAGACCGTTTCTCCTGACCGCTCAATGCAACAGGAATTCCAACGGACAAACCTACTGAAATCACACAGGATTTCCCAAGTAAGGCTTGATATCTGGGCAGATTTAGTTTTGAAACTGTGATTTTTCTTGTTAAACTAAATCGTATTTTTGATTCTAAATGCTGATATATTGAGTATATTTGTATGTTAAACTCTGCTCGCTGTTTCGAGTTGGGAGATTTGTATTTAGTTTAATTTTTGGGGTTACGTTTGTTTTGTTGAGTGATCTGAACTAGTAATTCAGTCCTACTGTTACGAGTGGTTACCCTTAATTAAATTGCATGCACTTTTCCTCTCTCTCTCGCTCTCATTCTCTCTCTCTCACTGATATTCATTGAGTGAGCGGTGCCGCAGTTTATGTTCGACTCAGGCTGGTGAACCAAATTCTCCCGCCTGTTTCGTCAGTTCCTTTGTGTGTCCGCTCATTTCCACCCTCACGTGGTGTCAGCTCCATTTTGGATCAAACCCTCCATTTTGAACCTGATCCTCCGTTTTGATTCCTTTGTTACTGCATCTGGACACACACACACACACACACACACACACACACACTCATATACACACACACTAGCATATAGCTCCACTGTTAGTTTAGGATTTCCTTGATTTATTTTTTGGATTATATTCAGATAGTATTGGCTGTGTTCACTACTGCTTGTTTATAATAAATCTTGTTATATTATAAGTACTCCTGTTTGTTTTTGTTTGAATATTGTGTTGAAGCCAACCTCTGCCACGTCAAGAACTCCCAAGTTACCTCAGAGTACTGTTATTTTATTGGTGTTAGACACTAACTGTAACTAGATTACTATTAGATTTGTATAGCAATAATTTAAATAGTTTTTTTCCCCTTTTTGATTATTTTGATTAACAATTAAGATATTAAACCTACAGGGTAGATTTTGTTTTGTGAGACTCAATCAGTAACTTGCTATCATTTTTCTCTTTTCAAAAAGTGGTGCCCCGAGAATAGAATTTAATGAGTTAAATATTATTTAATTATTATTTAATTATTCCATAATTAATAACAATTAATTATTGATTATTTCTGATAGTAAGACTGATTTAAACAACCAGTAGCACCTACACTGTTGATGTATTACATAATTTTCTTCTAAAAACAACTCACTTTTTGCACCCCTCTGTGGACATTTCACCTGGAAAATGGAGCTAACACGAGCTCATACGTTCAACAACACTTCTAGCTTGGCCACTGGAGGCAGTGATTCGAATTTTAGTGCTGAGCCTCTGACCAATTTCAGCTGAGAACTTTCAATGTACTGTCATCACATTCACTGACTGTGTCTCACTTGGAAGGCCACGTCCTCTGGAGGTCACATTTCTCGGCCGCATTTGTCTCATTTCATAAAAGCGAGTAGGACACTTCAAATGCAGCCTTTGAATGTGACCTTCTTTCATGGGAATTCGGAGGATGCATGAGGTGTATCCTTCATGGGCACTCACAACCCACAATTATTTGCTTCAACGGAAATGTCTAAAAAAAATAACTCCAATTTGCCCGTAAATATGATGTTCAAACGCAAGTAATATTAATTCCCAAGTTGAAGTACCTCAGTAGACGGGTGCAGAGTATATAATATGTATTATTATATTCATATATAATTAAAATAAATATTAGACTAAAAGTTCACCTGTAAAATCTATTTTCTTTTCTTTTTACAGCTTTATAACTCTCCTAAAATTTACCTCATACATTCCCTTCTAAAGGGACTTTGTTCCCTTCTCACTAGAAGCGTTCGTGCTTGTTAAAGAGTGGCGTGCTGTCATAGCAACCATGTTACGTTACGTTTCCATTTGTCCTATGAAGGCCATCTCATTTAAATGAGGCTTGTTTAAAGGAGGACACTCGGTATACTGCAGCCTTCAAAGGACACGTCCTACCTAGCACGCAGCCTTCACACCACTGAAAGCATCAGCATTGCCTTGTATGTGTCTATCATTATGGCAAATACTGAATTAGATTAATTTATAATCTCAAGCCTGAGCGAAATCCAGCGCTTGAACCCCCTGCTCACTGGACAGCTCGCCAAATACTGCATGTTTACCATTATTCCAAGGATTATATGAGCAAGTGAACTCGTGAATACAATATATTATGTAATACCTGAATTAATTATAGTTTATATATATATATATATATATATATATATATATATATATATATATATATATATATATATATATTTTGTATTGTGTCTCAAATGACACCTTCATGCATAATGCCTAATGTGGCATGCTAACCTTCTGGCTGTTGAAGAGGGATATGAATCCAGACAGCATGCAGAAATGGTAATGGAGGTGCTTCAGCAAAGTTTACCATCTCTCCACAGACCCTGCCCAGACAGCTGCCTCACCTTCTTGCGTAAAAATCAAAGGAAATGTTACATCTGATTAAGTTGTAAATGCACACCAAGTTCATACAGATGACCCGCAGTGCTACAATTAACGCAGGGACTGCATTTTGGTAGAGCACCTCGGATGGATTTTCAGACACAAAATGAAGGATTTGATTCATAATTAGGAATGTGGAGACTCCTAATTATGATATATTGTACACAAAAATGTTTTATCTTTAAAAGATAGAGTATTCTTCAATTTCTGTGTAAGACACCTATATTACAAGGATAAATTCCATCCTTCTATCCCATATTTCATGTTCTCTCCTTATGACCCATATTTCATGAACATTAATAGCAACATCAAGTTTGAAAAATGCCTGATTCCAGCACTGTCCTGAAATTCCCCCCTGCAGCCATTTAAAATTCTGAGAAGGAAACTTGGCCATCACCGTGGCAAACTTTCAGGAAATGATGAGCAACAATTTAAGGAGGAGCCGTGATGGCGCGCTCGCTCTCACAGTAGCAAAGATTCAGGCGTAATTAATGAAAACAAATTTTTCATGGCAATTAAAATGATTAAAGCCGGAGGGCCTTTTTTGCTGTTACCCTGAATTGCTCCAGGAACATGGCGGCAACAAAGCTGCGAACTAAAATTGCATTAGTAGTAGAGGAAAACTGTATTAAAATGCAAATGTACAGCTGTTAATAGTTCTTCAAAAACCAATAATCCCCCACAGTCAGTCATGTGTCAGAATGGTTAATGGAAAAATATCCCAGAGGCACACAGGGTCCTTTTCCATTCCGCTTCTGATTAAAACAGAAATTTTGCGGAGGCAGACTCGGAGCTCGGTGTGGGATGCATGGCTTAATGTTGGGCAGAACCCATTGTTCAGTATTTCTCTGACTTTAAGGCATGCTTTGTCTCTCCTGGGATGGCTGTGAAGTGCTAAGCAGGGAAGGAAAAATGCTAAATCTGATCTGAAGGTATTAAAGCTTTAAAATCATGAAGGTGTTTAACGCATAATCTGTATCGAGCAACATCTGAATTAAATGTGCATGATAGTCAGACCCCTCTGTGTGGAGGAAACAGGCTCAGCTGAAAGAGGTGGCAGGCGGAGTTGTAATTGAATAAATACTCTGCATGGTTATTCTGTCACTTAATTATGAATCTCTCTCAGGTTATGTTATAGCGATCGAAGTGTTCTGACCCACCAGAGGGAGAAATGCAGTTCTGTCTGTCATTCCTGCAAAGGAGGGGAGCTGCCAATGGACCAAAAAAGTTGATTAACAACATTATCATTTAATCGTTTTTTAGAAACCGGCAAGTGCAAGCCATCATTTAATTATTTGGTTATTTTTTATGTTAATTTTTGCATAATTTAATGGTTTGTGTTTAGCTTTTGGGGGATTCAGTAGATGGATTTCTATCAGATCTAGTGAGTTCCTACTTAACATACAGTATAAGAACTGTGCAAACTACTGCCACTGTTCAATGTGACTTATTCCATCATTTTGAGTTACTTGACCCAGTAATACATTTTGAGTTTTATGCAATCAGCTTTCTAATGATAAATTATAATTATTATGTTCCTACTCCAAACCATTGTCGAGATATAGCACTTTTCTTTATACTGTAGTAAAAATTAAAATGCTGTTTACAGCTCTTTTTTCAGTTCTGTGCAAAGCAATGCAACAACGTGCGGCAGCCTTTCATTCGTGTTGTTTGTTGACATGTTATCACAAAATAACTGTACCATTGCTATGTGCATAATCTTTGGAATGAATTTAGGGATTATAGTTTTAGTCGGGAGTGAATGTTTGTGTAGTTGATACACCCAGTCTGCGATCAGTCTTGTAGTGTGTGCACCAACATGACAGAAAACAAAAAACTGTGTGTCGCAGGGTGCCTTGTATTAATTGTGCAGTATGCTTGACTTAAGATACCTCATTCTGGCCAAATTCAAAGATATAATTGTATGTGTCCTTTCCTAGGTAGGCAGTCCTAAAATGCACTGTGATGAGCTTGGTGGAAAAATAAATCCAATATGGCAGACAAAATTATATATATTTTTTAAATTATAAATATACTTATATAAATATACTTGAGTGGCGCTATTTGAATGATGCGTGATGTTGCTACGAGGCTCCATTTAAGGTAGGATGCTGCCATAAAAGACAGCTGCCTATGTAGGCAGGAGACAGTGAGGCAGCTCACTAGGTTTTGGAACAGACCATATACTGTATGCCCATACACTGATTTCTGCTGATCCCTTTCTTGTTATCTGTATCTATATAGCATTTGCTTGTATATACATAAGTATCGAAGAAGTATTGATGTCCACCTCTTTCTTATACTTCTTATTTTTCTCATTTAATGCCTGTCATGTGTCTGCCAATTCCCCATTATAGCAAACTTACCTGGCCAATAAAACACCATACTGATTCTGATACTCACAGCAGCAACAAATAATAAATATATAGATGCGATACATTGGAAAACTGCTCACGTTGGGATATCACGTGGAAACCAGAAAATAACTTTTAAACAACTACATATCAAAATATATTTTAGGATGTCCTATCAATTAGAATCCATAGAATTTATTGCTAATTAATTTGGGTTCAACTCGATTTAAATAATATGATTAAAGTGTGAATTTTGACAAACAGTGCCCCAACAGTTTACAGCCTCATCTTGTAGACTGATTGGAAACAGAACATTTAAGGCAAAGTTCAGACAGCTTCAAAATGAGTCTGACTGCAAAACCCCTGTGGACAGGCGATGAACACACAAACCTAGTGCCCTCTTTAATTACTGATAAGTTGCGAGCCAGCTAAACTCAATGGATTGTTCCCGCCGGAGGCTCTAATCACTGTGAAGCAGACCACTGATCCAGCAGAGTATCTGTGGCAGTCTGTGCTCCTGAAACCCTACACTATTGGACTGCAATCTTCATTTTTCTAGCACTGAGATTTAGTTGCAAATGCAGAATCTGTACACTTCAGTATACTTCCGAAAAACCTGTGCAGCTACTCCTAGTGAGAGATATACTGAAGCGTTCTTTGGGAAGGGATAGAAAAGATGATCACAGCACGGGGAGAATCTTTTTGTGAGTATACAATGTGTGTATAGCTTTACTTAAGTACTGGGTTTAAAATACATTTGGCTAATTGCTATTTTGGAAGGTGTGAGTAAGAAATTATAAGTGTAATGTATCATGCATTTTTTTTAATGTTTTTTTTTTTTTTCCTGAGGGTCATTTATAATGTTAGTCAAGGTTCATTATACAATCATAATTTTGTTTTTGTTTTTTATATTTACAGTATTATGGCCATGTAAGCGGTCTCTCCATATTACCTCACTGTGACTGGGTGGGCAAAGTTTCTGTATAAATGAAGGCAGTCATGTACTACAGTAATGATTTCATCAATGTGACATTGATGTGATTTCATCACGATATGACCCCTTTAACTGCATATCAATAAATGATAGACAGACAGACAGACAGACAGACAGACATTGTAAGCAAATTATGTAATAGGGAACTGAGTGATGTGCATTACTATATATTATTATTAACATTACAAGTGAAAAAAAAAAAAGGATTTTTATGGTAATAAAATAATTCACAATAACAATTATCACCTGATAAAACTTTCAGTATTTTATTCATTTGTACATCTCCATCCCCTTTGTTCCCCTGAAAGTAAACATGATCATACAGATGATAAGTACTTCTAATATATATTTTTGTCAGTTTTACAGCCCCTCTGTACAAGAGCATGGATTTCATGAGTTCACATCTACATCAGCAACATCAGATTCTTTGTCCAAGGAACCAAGAGCAAGCATTATATGTGGATGGGGTTTTTAGAGAGATATAGAGAGAGATTGCAGGGTTTGAATTTTAACAGACATTGAATGAAGGCATATACAGAAGCAGCTCCATCAGGATCAACTATGTACAATACAAACCATTCATACAAATTAGGCTCTAGGATATAGAATTCATTACATTACAGTGTTTTATAAGTGACATTGAGCAAGCCCTCAAGCCATTTCTGGATCTTATTATACTACAGGAGACAGTTTTGGGCTGAACAATCCAGAATGACTACAGTACAGCTTCTTTTTCATAGGTAGAAAACATGCCTGTAGTTAAGGCCTGCTTATAACCAGCAGAACAAAGTCACTCTCACCCCCTCATCTTTGGGTCTCCCTCAGGTCTCAGACAGGTGCCTTTGTCTGGGATGAATTACTCAGGAAAGCATGGGGACTCCTGGGCTCTTCAAAAGTTTGTAGGTGGAGGGAACATTGAAATTCTGATTGCAAATAACTCTCCTGCATCATTGCTTCTGAGGTGAACTACTGACTAAATGTAAAAATAAAAAAAAAATAATATCTACACTTGCGTGGCCTCTTGGCAATTCTAAGAAACACATCATTATTAATACAAAATAATAATAATACTACTAATAATAAACATGTATTCTGAGAAATCAAACACTTGCACTGAGACATTTCTAAAATAAAACTGAACATTACAGGACAAAATGTCAAAATCAGCTACAACCCACAATTGTTCACATGGCCATTTAAGCAACACTCCAGTGATTAAACTATAGCCTAAAAACATTAACAGATATAAACAATAAATTAAATTTAATTAATAATAACAATGACCGCCATAACTTAAATTATAACAAGAAAAGCAGTACATCATGCCCTCAGTTGAAAGTTTTGTGTTGTACTTGTGCAAATAGCCAAATTCTTTTCTTTTCAAGTTCGTTTGATTTGATCCAGGCCATGTAAGCATGGTAAGGACATTACAGGGAACATGTATTTGTTGTGGATGGGGAGAGAGAGATCCATCCTTTGCCTCTTGTCCTTCACATCATAAGATGCAACCATCAGCCAGATGGGAAATAGGGAGTATCGCTGTGGTAGTTATAATCTGGGCAGACTTTCTGCACTAGCTTGTAGTCGGTGCTGTAGAAGGATATGTAAATGCAAATGACTTTGAAGGGCTTTGAGCAGAGCCAGGACACGTGGCTCTGCGTCTGCTCCTGGTAACATGTCTTGGATGGATCGAAGTTGCAGAGCGTGTTCTTGGAGCCCCTCTCCACCTTCTCGTATTCGATGCGGCAGTTGAATGACTTGGAATCCTTGGCGTCAATGACCGACTGCTGGGCTGTCAAGTCAAACTCTACAATTTTTGTGGGTGGCACCAGGCTGACCGACACATTGCCCTGGCCCGTTGAGTTATGCCGGAAGTAGACGCTGAAGGTGCCGTTGCCGTGATCGACAATCTTTCCAGTGATCAGGAGATTGAGCTTGACCGTTTTGATATTGGAGTGGAAATCTCCCCAGCCAAACATTTTCTTGAACTTGCCGGTCTTGACCATCGGCCGCCGTTTGGCTCTCGGCCTGGAGTCCTGCAGGTCCGTAGTATTCCTCAGCCAGTCCCACAGGTCCTGCTCTGAGTAAGGCTCTGGAGTATCATAGTGCAGATCCAGCGCTGTTGCGTTCTCCTTACCATGCAGAGTCTGTGATAGAAGTCGACTGATGGACAAGTCCTTACTGCTTTCTGTCCATATGTGCTTTAGTGTCGACTTGGGGCTCCCTGATTTGAGCACTTCCGATTTCCCCGGGATTGAACCGTGGACACTTGAAACCTATGAGCAAGATGGAGAGGATGTTATTGAACAGGCTTAACCTTAAAGAGCTACAAAATACACATAATGCAAAACAAGTGAGCATTTCATTCTGTGCTGCATGACAGGAGAACTAATTAAGAGGATATTACTCCTTGATTCGGGAGATATTGACCCCTCAACCCCACACAATCATGTAGTCCCCCACTCAACAGGCAGATCAAATGGATTAGGATGGGAGAAAAAAAAGATAATCGATCGAGGCTGCAAGCTTCAATTTAGAATGGTGTTAGCTGACAGGAGCCATCTGGGAAATGGAACAGAGTGTGGCGAATGAGAAAAAGAATACAGCGATCAAACTCACAACACCATTGTCTTGCGTCTCCTCCCTGCACCTCCTCAACATTTTGTGCTAGAGGAGGGAATCTCCACCGGCTCTCCCTGATAATAGAAGTGACTATTCTTTGAGTAAAGAGCAGACTATTAACCAGCCAGTGCTCCTTGAACTGATGATTGATGAAGCACTGGGTTCTTTCCATTTAGCGTTGATGAGTGGAATTAGGTCCACACAGGGCCTGGCGGAGCTCCGTGTCATTGATTGCCTGATTTCTACTGTAAGACCTGACAGCAGATCCATCTTGTGTTGGTTTTTGCATCTCAAGGGCTACCCCTGAGATCGATAGATAGAAAATAAGGTCTCGCTACCAATCAGGCTGGCCCTTTGGACAGAATTGCCTCACAGCATGTAGGAGCGTAAGGGTGAAGCGGGGCCGCTTTACACAGCGTTGGGTGAGTCAGGCCTGATTTCAGATCAAAATCACTGAGGGTGCTTCTGAAAATAGTGGGGGTGCTCTGTATAAAGTGGAAATGTATCGTAATTACACATTTTTAATCAATTAAATCATGTTTAAATGCTACTAAAACAATGTAAATATATATATATTTTATGCGCTTCATTTTTTCCCCACATGATATGTCTCTGAAAATGACAGTAAAATGCTGTGCCTGCAGATTATATATATATATATATATATATATATATATATATATATTTACATTGTTTTAGTAGCATTTAAACATGATTTAATTGATTAAAAATGTGTAACATACTGATTTGCAAAATCATACACGTTTATAAGTTTTGATGCAGCATTTTGTGTGTTCACAATATGCAGGGATTTTTGTGTGTTTGCTGGGATTCAAGGAATGTTGCTTGCCAATTTACAGTATTAGACTTATACATTCAATTGAGCAGGGGTGTGCAATTATTTTGGTACAGGGGCCACAAGTATAACATGGAAGAGTGAAGATAAAAAGTTCTGCATAGTTGTATCTTTTAAGCCCAGAAGTAGTAATGCACTCATGCACTCAATGAATGATGCACAATTTTCTGAAGCGTATACTGATGGGAGCATTCTGCGATTGCTTGAAGTTTTTCTGCTACTTTTCTATCATGTGTTAGTAAAACTGAATAAAGGCTGAGTATAATTATTAATTGTTTATTTTACCATACTTTAATGCAATGATAATTTAATATTAATTTAACTTACTAATTTACACTACATCAGGAGTCTGGTTTAATTGTAAAATAAATATTCAGAAATGATAGATTCTAAAAGCTTGAAACTTGCTCCATGCCATGTCACGGCCACGCCTGAGCCTGCTCCATGCCATGTCATGGCCATATCTGAGCAGCTGGACCTGGAGATGGTTCCCGCCCTTGTACCCACTCTTAGTTCTCCTGATCAGGCAAGGGGAACTTTCAACCCTCCGACCCCACCTGGACCCTCCGAGCCCTGGACTCCGCCTTGGCCTGTCGGTCCCTCGACATCACCTCGGCTCTGCATTTCCTTGGCTCCACTGCGGTCCTTCAGCCTGTCGGCTTTGCCAGGGTCCCTCATCCCTCTGGCTCTTCCTTGGTCTGTCAGTCACCTGGCTCTGCCTTGGTCCTCAGCCCCACCGGCTCCGCCTCAGTCTTCCGATCCCTCAGCTCCGCATTGCTCCTCCGAGCCTCCAGCTCCGCCTTGGTCCTCCCTGCCTCCGGCTCCACCCTGGCCCTTTGAGTCTTCGGCTACTCTCTGAGTACCAAGTTCCCTGGTGTCGCCCTTCAGGTCTCTCACGGTTCTGCCTTCCACGGCTCCACCCCTCGAGCCTCTCAGGGCCCCACCTTCCATTGACTCTGCCCTGGTCTCATGCCCCACACCCTGTCTCGCCAGGCCACATCCCACGCCATGCCATTCAAAGCCATGCTTCAAGACCCCCAGCTCCCTACAGAACTTTGGGTTGATTCATGTTTTATATGTTTGTTCATGTGGGGGGATGTGTCATGTGTATTTTGTTGATTCATGTTTTTCATGTCTTTTTATTTTGAAAAGTTTAGTTTCTGTTTCTTGTCATGTGTTCCTGGTCATGTGATGTACTGTTTTCCCTCCATGTTCATGTGTCTTGTTTTCATTGGTTCATTGTTAGATTATCTTGTTTAGAGTTCTGTTTGTTCATTGGTTTATGTTCTCCCATGTTCAAGTATATAAGCCCTCATGTTTTCCATCATTTGTCAGGTATTGTGTTTGGTAACGTTTTCATGTTAAGTCAAGTTTATGTCAAGTTTAAGTCAAGTCAAGTTCATGTTTATGTTTCATTCATGTTTATAGTTATCGTTTATTGGATTTCACTTTTGTAAATAAATTGCACTTGGGTTCTTCGTTTCATTGTTATCATTTTCGTCATTGCCAGCAGCCACTCGTTATGTGTACGTGCTTTTATAAAATTATAAGCTCACATTTCTGCCTTTAAACCCTCCAAAAATGGGCCACATTGCCTCTCTGAAACCTAGATTTTAATTATTTTTTTTTAAATAAAAGGAGGGGCGTGTCGAAATGTATTTTTGTGGTAATCAAAATTTTCACATATGCTGTTGGCTGAGCTTAACTTGTATTGGACCTGGAATATTCCTTTAACACATTTATCTAATATTATACTGTTTTGATGTTATAACAGTTTCCTCATGAGATTTATAAAGACTAGTCAGAACCTTGAGTTCTTGGGTGAGTAACTTTGTTAGTTTTATTTGTGGATTTGCATTGAGTGCAATATCTGCATTCACTGTTTTGGTGAAATTTTAGAAATATATGATTTCTGTGCAATGAGTACAGAGCACTGTTGCAGAAACCTCTCTATCTGGTGTCTATATAGACTATTTTGTTTTCTTCTTTAAAAAGGACTAAATGTGTTAATATGTTAAATACAAAAAAGGCTGAGATTAGTCACGATTATTTATTTAAATCAACTTACAGACCTAATAATAATAATAATAAAAGAATAAAATAAAAATACAAAGTCCCAATGACAAGCACAGAGCAGATTCTTAAAGTGGAACATACTGCACACCATTACCTGACGACAAGCTCCCACACTCCATATTGATGAAGAGCCTTTGGGGAGAGAGTTTAAATATGTTTCAGAGGAAACTAAGGCAGATCAATTACTCTTCCTCATGTACGGAGTAAGAGGCCGGTCAGGCCTTGCCCCATACTGAAAGAGAGTAATATATGTTTTGCGCTCTGGGAACATGATTAAAGACAGAGTTATTATTTATGACTGGCTAATTACTGAGGGGGCAATACAAACATTCCAAGGCTGAGCAAGTTTTAAGGATCTATGCAACACACTCTCACAACGAAATCGTCAGGATTCATACAACTTTTCTCAATTTGGCTAATTTGTATGATATCGTGCGACTGCACTCGTTTGAATTCCTATGACTTTCACTACAGCCAATGATGACAATTACTTATTTCTGTCACACATAACAGCTTCCTATTATGTTTACATACTCTACTGATTGGTTAAATTTAGATAAGGGGTTTGGGTTAGGGCATAATATTAATAAGTATGTCCTTTACGCCTCATGCGTGGAACTCGCGCTTCTGCATTAGACATCCGGGAATTTTCACGTGATGAAGTCGTATGAGTTTATGCGAACAACATCGTGCGAGACCATACGAAATAGCCAACTCATAAATTATGTACAACTTTTCATGAGATCGGGTTGGTTCTATTTGTGCAAAGTTCACTGCAGCTTGACCGAATGGAAGGGTACTCGCTTTGATAAATGGATCTAAATAGTGTGGTTATCTGATCTTGTTTTAACAAAATGTTGAGGGAAAATCTTGCATTCACGTTTATGTATTCATTAGCCAATGGGTTGCAGTTTTAAAGAATTTAAGCACTGACAACTGCACAGAAAAGCTTTTTTTGATAATAAACCTGGTAACCAATGTTAATGTTGACCTCCTGGGCCTGTATTACACAAACATACTCTAGAATCCGATTTTATCTCTTCAGTGATTATGGCAAATTCTAATAGGATCTCATCTAGAAATGTAACATCTTAAATGCTGAAACATACTCTACACAAGTATGGAACGCAGACGTTTCTAGCTACGCAGCAAGCTCGATTTTCTGTGTTGTTGTATTCCAACGCAATGCAAGTATGTGTTGCATTCTCAACACTGCAACAAGGGGAGCTATGATGAATAATATTGTGTACAGTCACCTTCTATGGTGAGTTTTCTCTTTCAAGTCAGCTACTATCATGACTGAGCAACAGTTTGAAGAGAATTTTAAAATCAATATATTTATAGCTACTTACCTAATAATTATAACACATTCAGTTTAATGGCATTGGCAATGCATTGGCAATTGGCCAAGCACTTGTTTCTGCATGTATGTATATTTGAGTAAAACATGTTTCTGGCATAAGACTTAGGCTATGTCCAAAGTCCACACTAATTCTCTTTTTCTTTTTTTTTTTTTTTACTTAAAATCTCTGTTTTCGGTTTCCTAAAGTCATTGTTTTCCAAAGTATGTAGTAATAGAGAGCATTGTCAAATGTTCCTTTTTTCAGTGCAGGTAAAATAACATGTGAAAATAGCTTGGTCTTCAACCAAAAATGTATATTAGTGTGGTCGTGGCCTTAAGATAGAAGGTTTTTGTAATACAGCCCTGATATTTAAATACACCATAAAAGTACACATCTAGTGTGAGAGCATTGTGATTTTGAATGTTATGTTGTGATAGTTAGGGTATTAATGAGCATTAATAAATCAAAAAGGTTGACTGATTTGCAGCTCTGTCATTTAAAAAAAAAAATATCCGAAGTTAAAATCCCATGATCATCAAATTATGTTAGACTAGGCTTTGAGCATGCACAATTACTTTGGATACTATAACAAATATCAGAAACAGGATAAGGTGTCTTGCTCTAGGGCTTCTATTTTTAAAACAAACTGCACTCAAAATACAATCATAATGTTAAAATACTGTATTTTAAAATCTAGTCCACTTTCCCACAACACTACATGCAGCTTTAAAGTTTAAGTTCTTCTTGATATTGAGCCAAGAGATCTCTGACAAAACAAACAAACAAACAAACAAAAGAAAAAATAAAGAAAAAGACAAAACTTCCTTGGATTTCTGCTCTTACATGCATATACATGGGAGTAAATGGAGCATGAAGTCTAGTGTGACTGCACCTTTACTCTGTGCCTACGGCTAGTCTTTCCACCTTTGGCAACCTTAAAAATATTACTCATGGACAGCACCAGCAGCAAAACACTGGCCTGGAGTCAGTTCTCCTGGGCATAGAGCTTGCAAACATAGTGGATGTCTGAACGTACGTCTTGGTCTGTCCAGTCTGTCTTGCCTGTCATGGGCTTGGATCCAGACCGGCTGCTGGAGCTTTATGGAGCCAGCTGCAGTGCTCACCTGAGGCAACAGTGCATCTGGTAAACACATTCGGGTGGGAGTCACAGCCAAGCCCTTCCCACCTCACCCGCTGACAGCCGGCCAGCCAGGCGCAAACAGCTGGGCTCCCCCAGGCACTGCACTGCATCAGGTCAGCAAGAGCAGAATGTGTACATGAGTGTGTGTGTGCATGGTGTGATTCTTAATGAGTCTGTCTACTTTTTAAACATCAAGGCTGACTTGGAATCAGACCATATTGGTCACGTTCTTAAAGAGATAGTTCACCCAAAATTGAAAGTTCTGTGCCATTTTACCCTCATGTTGTTCCAAACCTGTTTGACTTTCTTCTTCCATGGAACACACAAGGGAAATGTTAGGCAAAATGATGGCCTCGGTCACCAAAACTGGAAAGGAGATACAATGAAAGTAAATGGTGCCTGTGACTAACATGCTGTCTAACATCTCCTGTTGAGTTCCACTGAAAATATAAATAAATAATAATTATGTATTGAATGTTCAAAATAGAAATGAAAAAAATAGTAAAAATACTTATATAACAGCAACATCATATCCATTAGTCTTCACATTGAATACTTGCAGTATATTGTGATTTAGATTAGTCATGTGAGTGACATACAAGTTAATTTTGAATAATTTTAAATCTTTAATTTTCTGAATTCTAGCAATCATTGTACTGACTGGTGTGCCAAATTATCACTGAAAATGACACACCGCAAAATGGAGAATGAAAAATGTTGTGAGAAGTTCAATGCCGCTGATGGAATTTAACCTTGAAATACATGACCTATGACTGCCATGCAGTCCTTACTAACAGCACAAATTAGACGGTGCTTGAATTAAACCCGAGCTAGACTTTGGTGGTAATTAATGATAGCTGATTAAATGGAATCCTTACACAGACTAATTCTGAAAATGCAATTATGTTATTGCCACACATTTGTGTTACCATTTGAGTGTTCATTTGCACTAATTAAGGTATTAATATGCATCAATAAGTCAACTACAATGTTAGCTAGCATTTTAATGACACATTGATTACCCTGCCAGGGCTGTTTACATAGTAACACATTATAACATAGTTGTTTCAAGCTATTTTAGCAGGTGTTCAGGTCTTTAAAACTGGCCTTGAGGTATTCATCTCATTGTAGAAAAAAAAAAAAACATTTAGACTAGGCTTTTTAAAATCATAGCTATGGCTTCAGGGGGTTTCCTCTGAAATGAGAAATCTCTGAGAATTGTACAGTATGTTTTCAGAGTGGTAAGGAAGGAAGGTCAGCGGTATTGAACTGTCACGACATTTCTGTATTCTCAATTTTGCAGTGTGTAATTTTAAATTATAATCTGGCACAACAATCTCTACCCGAGGACTGTTTAGAATTTAGAAAAGTAAAAGATATTTGGCAAATTATGCATGGAAGGATGGATGGAAGGAAGGAAAGAAGGAAGGAAAGAATGAAAGAAATAAAAGAAATCCAATGTGATAGACTGACATATCTGCCAGGCCATAGTCAGTACCTTAGATATTTTTACTGATTGGCCTATTGTGAGAATCTTGGCTGAATATTGAAATGAATAAACCTTTGTTTCATTCCAAAATCTACCATAACAAACATTTTGTTTTCAATAATTTAAGAGATTAAAGTGATAATTTAAGTTAATTTCTACGAATTTGTATGTATTTCATTTGCTATGAATGACTTGTGTAATATCATATACTGTATATATTAGTTTATACAATATACAGAACATTTCAGCATTATATCAACCCTGCTCTTTAGATATTAATATCAGCACTGGCTGTTGAAAAACCCATTTTGGATGACTAGTCTCCAATCATATCTTATTGTCACATGTGTTTGGATTTTTGTTCTTTTTCCATGTTTTGATTGATGTATTTTATTTTGTAATGTCTTTCGTTTTGAAGTTCCTGGTCCCATGTTATGTCTTGATTCTTGTTATGCTTCTTGTTATGCCTTGCTTCTTCAATGAACGACAGCAAAAGCTATTTTTTTCCTGCTGTACAGTGAATAACATAAGTAAATAAACCTGCATCACTTACACAACATACAGTATTGTTTATTTATAATGCATGGTATCTAAACATTTATTAATTAATTTCCGTAAAGGGGTCATGAATTGGGAAAAAAAAATAATAATTCCTTGATATTTACACATATAAGAGATAACTGTATTATAAAAAACATACTGCAAATTTCAGAACTCAAAACATCCTTCCCAGTCTAAAAAGAGCATTTATTGTTCCCACTATATTGAAACATCTCATTTTGAAAGCTGAGCACCAAAGGGGACTCATCTGGACTATTTATACGTTTTTTTGAGCATATAAAATGCATTACACAGGCGTCTTTGACTGTTGTAATGTTTATTGTGCTGCTTTTAAAAGACGCAGTGTCAGTTACAACTCAGAAAAGGAGACTCCGTTCAGCTTCGTTCAGCTGATCTGTGTCTTGCTGTTCTTGCTCCCATCTACGCTATTTTTAATTATTGGTGTATGTAAACAAGCACTAGCTGGACATTTTTGACCGTTTGGATGCGTTTCTGTCGATCTGCGCCTCAGTGCACCTACTGTATGTGTGCACGTTTCGGATGTTTCGTTTCAATGAACCGGTTAAAAAAACCGATTCACCAGTTCTTTTATGTCATCACGTAATGATGTCACTGTACATAATGCTAATACCTTGGCGTCGTAGATTACACACTCAAACACATTCAATAAAGCCATATGTAAGCGCATATTGCTGATTATTACATTTTATTTAATTGTTATAATAATAAGGGTGTTTATTGTCATCAGTGTTTAATTCAGTGATCTTATATCCTACATTAAAGTTTTGCAACTAAAGCACTCAATACTGACACTGATATACAAATGCGGATGTTCTAGGTGTCTAAAGCTTGTAAAGTGGTTAAACTAGTCTTAATCAACTCACCCTTTTTACAGAAACCTTGATCCAGGTCATAACTTCAAATACATTCTGCATGCACACCATTCAATAGTAAAATTCATTTACATCTCTCAACTGAAACTTTTCACCCCCTCATTCAAGTCCTCGGTTCAAGCATGCTCATCAGCAGCTCACCGATCAGCAGTTCTCAGTATTATGTCCGAAGGAAACATACTGTACATTCCTCCCCTTAATTACACGCATGCTCATGCTCAATATCAGCAGCTCATCAGTTCTCAGTATGCCGGACACCTCCAAAAGAGGTGATTCTCAGTTCAGTGTACTGTTGTCTCGAGAACTGTTATGAGCGACTCATTGAACTGTTGCAACCGGAGCGTTCAGTCCAATTTGTGAACTAGTTAGAGTGGTTTATTGCAAAGAAGAGTTAGGAAAAATAGGTATCACCAGTTCTAGGATCATATTACTCCCAGTTATCGGCTCATTTCGAGTTAGAGTGTCAAGCACATCCGAGAAACAGGTTAAGACAGAGTAACTTGCGGATCAGTGTTGAGATGCGAACTGTTTCAAACAGTTCAGTCCGATTTGGTGAACTGGTTCAACTCGTTCACTAAAAAGAACCGCTTCAAGAGAACGATTAGTTCACGAACTGGACATCACTAGTTTTAGACAGAGAGCCAGAGACAAGGTGGAAAATGATAATTTATTACTAAACTATGACAGTATTGTTGCAAAAAACTTTACTGACATTATCAGTGGACCTCAGGGGAAGATAATAAAATTAGAAAAAATAGCATTTCATGACCCCTTTAAAAACAAACCATGAAGGGTGAGTCATAAGTTGTCTGTCATATACAACAAATTAATATTATTGAAATAAAGTACAGAAGTTGAAATAATTTAGCAAAATCATTGCTTCCCATCTTCTTTCATGCTGACACTCCCCTTCCGAAATCCCAACTCGGAAACTCAGGTATCATCTAGAGTTCCAACTTACCCACTTGTTAATACGACTTCGTTTGATCATTCATGTGCTTGGAACTTGTAATTACGATATTTATGACTCCACTTGAAGGGCACATATGCCCTCTTGTTCTCCTTTTCTTTTGCCGTGTATTCGTTGCGTAATATTGTTTTTTTAATATTTATTTTTATTTTTATTTGTTTTATCATAGTCACGGTTTTTGTCAAGTCAGGTTCTGTTTATCAAGTCTTTTGTTTATTTCATGTATTTGTTATTTCATTACATTTTATGATTTTGGATTAAATCAATTGGACTTCCTTCACTTCATGTCTTCGAGTCTTGTCTTCTGGAACGTTACACTTGTGTTACTCTTTGTATATTTTGAAATGCCTTCCAAGTATAATATGGACAGTATAGTTAGTACAAACAAAAATCCCTTATTGTTACACCAGACTTATATCTATACAGATGCGGGGTTACAATTTCTGAGGCCCCAAGCAACTTTCCAACCGGGGCCCCCCTTTCACCTTCCAAAGAGAATGGAGCAATATGGTTCCAAAATGTATGTCTCGATATTTTTCAGCCTGTTGACGATTTTATATATATATATATATATATATATACCTGTATATACACACACACACATCGACAATTGTTTATTTGCTCAGAAATGACATAACTTTAAATGGCTTCAAATGTTTGGAATTGAGCATACGGTTGAACCTGCAGATCTTTACCTTCCCAATGCATGTGAACCACTACGAGACTGAACGTGAACACAGAACAATGCGTCACCCATTTACTCTGGGGTGCAGTCGCAGCTTTTTGTGATTTAGTAATAACATATTGCTATTTTGATGCTATTTTAATTAATTGTGCAGCCCTGAAAGATCGTGAAATTAGTCTAATGACATGCTGTTTAGGCAACATAGTGGCCAAATAAAAATATATACCTATTGAACATTTTACCATCACCGCACACGCACCCTCTGCACATTCCCCTACGTCCGGGGCCCCACGCAATTGCATGGTTTGTATGGTGGTTAACACAGCTACTGCACCTACTGGGAGAGTAAGTTGCCTTGCTGTGTAAGGTAACTTTTTAAATGTGGTATTTTTTATAGAGCTGATATACAAAATAGCAGGTGTTAGGACTAAAGGCCAGCTGATAATCTTAATGTAAGAGAATGAGGGAACAGAACCCTGTCAACTGTGACCCCGAGCACACATTTTACCACTTCCTTTTATACTACAAAAATACACTGCACACAAAGTGAGAAGGGAATTGCAGAAAAGCTAATAAAGGATCATAACATTCGTCAGAGATAAACGTTCCAAAAAAAAAACAAACAAAACAAAACAAAAAAAAACAGCCCTTATCAATAAAAAGTCTAGGCCAAAACCTACACCATGCAAAACAACATGCTATAAAACGATCAGTGGATCATTCCGGTTCCTCACTTTTTCTACCTCCCAAACAACATTTACAGGCTGGGAGATAAGATGTGCATATCTGCTTACTCCTCAGCAATTCACTTCTATACAAAACCTAGATGCTTAAACAAGGTACTCCATGCTGTGCCCCGGCTCGTGATAAATTACAAGGAAAGGCAAAAATTAAGATGGATTTCAACTAAATCCACTTCCGCTAACAAAGCACTCATAGGCTCTAGCAACCCTCCTTCCCCAATGCCTGCTGTGTGCATTTGGGTTGTAGGAGTGCAAGGTATTGCACAGGCCCATTAGCAACATAATTAAGCACCATGCTTTAGGATAGGCTGCTAGGGCGGAGACACGAGAGGCCTGCTGGAAGACTTGGACAGCTGCTAAGCAGCACTGGAATATCAGGCTGTGACCATGCACTAGAACCGCCTAATGGTGTCATAAGGCTGTTAGATGCACCATTAAAGCAGGCTGTCATGCTCGTAGTGTATATTAGCATGTGTGTGTTTGTAGCAATGACTGTGGACTCCCCTGACGCACTGTCAAGTCTGTATTGTAACAGAAATGTAACAGTGGACCATACAGTAATTGTCCAATACTTCAGAGACAGTGAGATGAGAATTCTTGTAGCGTTTTCAGCATTATCTAATTGTGAAACACCCAAATGAAAATGTTAAAACAGTGTTTCAGCATGCTCCTTTCTAACACATTTAACAGCATGCATAATAATTACAGTTTCACATGATGACATACAAGCTCTAACAAAGCTTTTTGAAAATTGAAATCCATGTTGAAAAAAATAAAAAATAAAAAAATAAAAAAAAGATACAGCTACAACCAGCCTAAGATTGCTGGCTGGTCTTAGCTTGTCTTCCAGCCTGGTCAGGTTGGTCAGTTGGCTGGTTTAAAAAACAAAACAAAAAACAAGCTAAACTAGCTTGGTGAGGCTGGGAAATAAGCTTAAATCAGCTCAGACTGGTTTTAGATGTTATTTTTTATTTTAAAGAAAGCATATTATGGAAAACAGGATTATAGTGTACTATTTAGTAGAGGTAGGCCGATGTATTGGTTTTTACCGATTGTGTGCCGATTTTTTATTTTTTATTTCCTATCGTTATCAGCAAAAAATCTATGCCGATAGTTGCCGATATATATTTTATTACTATGTTTTCCTTTGTGGCCAATTCTGGCTGATTCTACAGTATAAGAGTGGCCTCTAGAGGTGAAATAAAAACAACCGCGTTGGGATTTGCTGTATCTAAATCTTTCATCATTGACAATATTCATCCATATAAATCCATAAAGCATATTTTTCAATTATAATTGCAATGGAGCAAAGCCTCCGTCATATCAAAATAAGAGTCCCTTGTGTGTTTTGGGTTTGTTTATGGTTAAAGTCTGCATTATGCACCAAAATCTTTTTTATTATGGATTCCCCCCCCCCCCCCCCTTTCTGGCTATTATTGGAATTTTGGTTAAACAATAAACTGCATGTGGGATTTTATTTATTTTGGACTCTTGTAGCATCTGTGTCTGTTCCAGTCATAGTAAGAAAAGACTAAGATTTTTTTTTTTTTTTACATTGTATAAATCAATTTTAAAAACTATCAACTGATTAATGGGTTCTATTTAGACATACTCAAGTATTAAAAAAATAAGTGTGTAATTTCTGTGCCACTAACATAACCAAACAGAATTACAAAAATAACAACTGTTTTCAAACAGGTTGCCTGTCTGCCATTGGTCGTAAAAACAAATAGTGCTGCCCCAATCTCATACCATTGGTTGAGCCAATGCTGTTTTTTTCCCCAAACAACGTAATGCTGAAAGTGCCACAGAGTCACAGATTTTACACTGTTTGAGGAATTCAACCTACAAATGGCTTACTTGAATTTGTCTCTGCATACAGTATAAAGTTGTATAGGAGAAAGTATTTTACAGTTGATAAAACTACACACTACATCTTTAACAATGCAAAACTCCCTCCCCACTCCAGCCAGACCATTTATTATTAACCCTTAAATAAATACATGTAGGCATAAACAGACATACAACTTGCAGAATTTCAGTAGTACAACCAAATGGCAAAAGTCATATCATACTGTTCATGTTTAGTACTTGCTATAGTTTACTTTCATGTTGCTTCATCAGATAGCATGTATAATATGTGTACACGCATATGGGATACTGATAATTCAGCATTCGTTTTGCAGAAAGTCCACATTGTTTAGAAGTCATGTGTACTCATTTGTCCTGTTATAAACAAATAAACAGATATCCTGTGATAGTAAACTTACATGGATATGAAATAATAATCCTAAAAATATGCTTTATGAAAGTGAAAATACTGTAGATTTTGTCACCATTACAGTATATATATCTCTGAAGTAATAAAAAAGTAATGAACCAGTAATGAAGCAATTAGAAATATATAAAGTGTTTACAGTATACAGTATATAGTATGTACTGTGTGTATATATATATATATATATACACACACACACACACACACACACACACACATACTGGCGGCCAAAAGTTTGGAATAATGCACAGATTTTGCTCTCATGTAAAGAAATTGTTACTTTTATTCACCAAAGTGGCATTCAACTGATCACAATGTATAGTCAGGACATTAATAACGTGAAAAATTACTATTACAATTTGAAAATAATTAAACTACTTCAAAGAGTTCTTATCAATAAACCCTCCATGTGCAGCAATGACAGCTTTGCAGATCCTTGGCATTCTAGCTGTCAGTTTGTCCAGATACTCAGGTGACATTTCACCCCACACTTCCTGTAGCACTTGCCATAGACTTGTCTTATCGGGCACTTCTCACGCACCTTACAGTCTAGCTGATCCCACAAAAGCTACATGGGGTTAAGATCCATAGCACTCTTTTCCAATTATCTGTTGTCCAATGTCTGTGTTTCTTTGCCCACTCTAACATTTTCTTTTGTTTTTCTGTTTCAAAAGGGACAATTCTTCCCATCTGGCCTTCCACATCTCTTTCTGTCCTTGTTAGAGCCAGTTTTCCTTTATCTTTGAAGACTGTAGTGTACACCTTTGTATGAAATCTTCAGTTTTTTGGCAATTTCAAGCATTGTGTAGCCTTCATTCCTCAAAACAATGATTGACTGATGGGTTTCTAGAGAAAGCTGTTTCTTTTTTGCCATTTTTGACCTAATATTGACCTTAAGACATGCCAGTCTATTGCATACTGTGGCAACTCAAAAACACAAAGACAATTTTAAGCTTCATTTAATGAACCAAATAGCTTTCAACTGTGTTTGATATAATGGCAAGTGATTTTCTAGTACCAAATTAGCAATTTAGCATGATTACTCAAGGATAAGGTGTTGGAGTGATGGCTGCTGGAAATGGGGCCTGTCTACATTTGATAAAAATTTTTTTTTTTTCAAATAGTGATGGTGCTGTTTTTTTACATCAGTAATGTCCTGACTATACTTTGTAAACAGTTGAATGCCACTTTGGTGTATTAAAGTACCAATTTCCTTCCGAAACAGCAAAATCTGTACATTATTCCAAGTTTTTGGCCACCGGTGTATATATATACACACCGATCAGCCACAACATTAAAACCACCTGCCTAATATTGTGTAGGTCCCCCTCTTGCCACCAAAGCAGCACCAACCCGCATCTCAAAATAGCATTCTGAGATGATATTCTTCTCACCACAATTGTACAGAGCGGTAATCTGAGTTACCGTAGACTTTGTCAGTCTGGCCATTCTCTGTTGACCTCTCTCATCAACAAGGCATTTCCGTCCACAGAACTGCCCCTCACTGGATGTTTTTTGTAAATTCTAGAGACTGTTGTGTGGGAAAATCCCAGGATATCAGTAGTTACAGAAATTCTCAAACCAGCCCATCTGGCACCAAAAATCATGCCACGCTCCAAATCACTGAGATCAAATTTTTTCTCCCTTCTGATGGTTGATGTGAACATTAACTGAAGCTCCTGACCCATATCTGCATTATTTTATGCACTGCACTGCTGCCACACGATTGGCTGATTAGATAATCGAATGGATGATTGTTGGTACCAGATGGGCTGGTTTGAGTATTTCTGTAACTGCTGATCTCAGTCTCTAGAATTTACACCCAATGGTGCCAAAAACAAAAACAAAAAACATCCAGTGAGGGGCAGTTCTGTAGACGGAAATGCCTTGTTGATGAGAGAGGTCAGCAGAGAATGGCCAGACTGGTTCAAACTGACAAAGCCTACAGTAACACAGATAACCACTCTGTACAATTGTGGTGAGAAAAATATCATCTCAGAATGCTATTCTGAGATGGGGGTTGGCGCTGTTTTGCCGGCACGAGGGGGACCTACACAATATTAGGCAGGTGGTTTTAGTGTTGTGGCTGATCGATGTATATATGAGAATGTTTACGGATAGGGTTTGGTAAGAAAACTAAAGAGATGGAGGATAACTAAACTAAAAACTGAATAACTAAAAAAAGTAAATACATAAATAAATAAAATTGGAGTTAACGGGGGTAAAATGAGGTATGCATTTCAGTGTTAAAAAAAAAAACTGCAGAAACTGACATTTCAAAAATCATCATGGTTGTGATGTCAACATCATAAGCACATTAACATAACATGTGAAATACACATTAGTATTCAGCAACTTGGCCCACCCTGAACAGCATTGTGAATTATGCAGGTGCACTGAGATTAACTAGTCCAAAAAGAGTTCATTTACTGTACGTTGCAAAAAATGTTGCCTTTTTATTTAAAATGGTCAGAGAAAGGGTGAAAAACTAAGTAATATAAAACTAAATTATGACTGTGTTTGGGGTAAGAAACCTTTACTAACCCAAAAAATGTTGTCATGTTGCATGTTTAGTCACGAGACAAACCAATGAGGTTTGATGTTATCAATGTTGCCTCCATATTTTAAGTGCTTTCGTAACATGACTTTATTTTGGAGTGGATGACAATTAAACATTTTATCATTCACTGCATTAAGTGATCACACTGCTTCAGAAGACTTGGAAGAATGTGTATGAGTCTTATCAATAGTATTTTTTGTCCTTTTTCGAGCTTGACAGGCCGGAGTCACTATTGACATACATTATGGCGAATAAACCGTGTGAAGATTTTGAAAATTCTTCTTTGTGTTCCATGAAAGAAGGAAAGTCACACAAGTCTGGTGTGACATTAGGGTATGTAACAACAGAATTTTTGGGTGAACCCATTAACATTACAAGTGGACTTATAATACTACAAAAGTATAAAATATAGTTCCTATAAAATGGCACACCAAAATGTAACAGAGAAACTCTAACATCATCTCAATACTATTCCCAAGAAGAACCCACAGTTCTCTTCCTGAGCAATGCAGATTTTATTGAGCCAACTCCGCTGCTGAACGTTGATATTTACTGTGGAAATTTTGAGACTAATGTGGCCTGAGGTGCCATAAATCAAAGCAAGCCTCCCTTTGTCAGCATCGCAGATGGCCCCACCGCCAAATCACCCCAATTAAGAGCCGAGAAAGGCAAGAGAGAAGAACACAGACGCGGCAAGACAGAGAGAAAAAAAGGGAGTGCGTGAAAGAGAGCGAGAGGAAGAGAGGGCACCTGTCCTGCTGTCATATTCAGGGGGCCTCCTCTGATCAGTGAATCGGGGCCTTCCTCTTAGCCACTTCAGCACAGAATTAATGATGGCAAACAAAAGCCAGTGTGATGCTCCTCACAGCTATTTGTGGGAGACTTCTCTCTATACCCCTGTCCCTCTGAACTAATCCTCAATGTCACACTTAATGAGATTTTAGGCAGGAATAATAAACTGAAGCTGTGCTGCTCTTCTCCAAATGATTTCTTCTTCTCCTATTCTTTGTTTTTCTCCTGTTTTCAGACCTGTGCCATTAGACATCTACACCAGGTAGCTACATGTGCAGTAGGCAAACAGAAATGGTTGTTCTGAATTAAAGGGATAGTTCACCCAAAAATGAAAATTCTCTCATCATTTACTCACCCACGTCATCCCAGATGTGTATGACTTTCTTTCTTCAGCAGAAAACAAACAAAGATTTTTAGAAGAATATCTCAGCTCTATAGGTCCATACAATGCAAGTGAATGGGTTCCAACATTTTTAAGCTCCAAGAAGCACATAAAGTCAGCATAAAAGTAATCCATAAGACTTCAGTGGTTAAATCCATAACTTCAGAAGCGACACAATAGGTGTGGGTGAGAAACAGATCAATATTTAGGTAAGTTTTTACAATAAATTCTCCTCCCTGCCCAGTAGGTGGCGATATGCATGAAGAATGTGAATAACCAAAAACAAAAGAATAATAATGTAAAAGTGAAAGTGGAGAGTGATAGTAAAAAAAAGGACTTAAACACTGAACTGTTTCTCACCCACACTTATCATAATACTTCTGAAATATAGATTTAACCACTGCAAGTCTTATACCCTGTCTACACCAGATGCGAGCAGTGTGTCATGTCAAAAATTAATAGAACCCCATTATAATCAATGATGCTGTCTACACTGGAAGCATCCATTGCGGCGCATCTGTCGCGCCGACAATAAACAGGTGTCACATTCCGCTACTACACAAATGAAACAGTTTAGAATGTTCATGTTAACGCATCCAGTGTAGACAGCCTCAAGCCGTTGCGGCGTGGTGCGGCACGTCATGTCAACGGACCCGCCCAGTGTAGACAGGGTGTTAAGGATTAATTTAATGTGGTCTTTATGTGCAATTTGGAGCTTCGAAATGTTGGCCCCCATTCACTTGCATTGTGAGGACCTACAGAGCTGACAAATTCTTTTAAAAATTTTCATTTGTGTTCTGCAGAAGTAACAAAGTCATACACATCTGGGATGGCAATGAGGGTGAGTAAATAATGAGAAAAATGTTTTGGGTGAACTAATCCTTTAAGAGGGGAATTGATTTTGTGTGGGAAGTGATAGGAAGTGCCAACATTTTGAGAATATATTCATTATTCAGTATTTCATAGTTTGTAAACTCAATAAACTAATTCAACAAACTAGTAAGTAGGGCTGCATGATTATGACATAAATCATAATTGTCGATTATTTCCTTTGATATTGTAATCGCGATTAATTTAAATGAATACAATTTACATTAAAATACGAACTTTTGGGTGGCTCAAATGCATGCCATATTTTTATGTAGGCTGCACATCCAAAACAAGCAGAGAACTGTTTCTGAATTAATAATTGTTTTAACAGTAAACAAATCGTAAACAGTTAGATTCACATTGGCCCTCTTAGAAGCACTAAAAACTAAAAGCTGTTATTAAATTTTTTTATAAATCAAGTGAGCAACGGATATATCTGCAATCGGTTACAAGGCTTAACCACTGCAAAAACACACATTTAATAGAATATTACATTTATAAAATTTATACAACATGAGTAGAACTACATAAATTGCTATAATTGACATTTTTCACGATTAGTTAATTGTGGCAGCTGTAATTGTAATCTCGATTATTTTTTTCGATTAATTGTGCAGCCCTATTAGTAAGATTGTTTTCAAACAGGTTGCCTGTATGCCATTGGTTGTAAAACAGACCATACAGACCATTAGTTGAGCTAAGGCTGCTTTATTTGCCCAAACAATGTTGAAAGTGCCACAGTCACAGAGTTGACACTGTTTGAGGAATTTTACCTACAAATGGCTTACATGAAGTTGTACAGAATAAAGCACTTAATGCATACAGAATAAACTCATATAAAGTACTGTATTTTACAACTGATAAAAGTACGCACATTTTAAAATACGAAACAATTGTTTTCTATGAACATATGCACACCACTGCCACCACTCTGAGTTATGCCTGCACCTCTTTAGTATTCTTCAAACTTTCTCTTATGAATAGTTTAACAATTTAAAAAAATGGCAATTTCTAATTGTTCAGTTTGCGCAGCTACACCACTTTCATACACTAACCTGCAAACTCATAAACGTCACTTTGTTCATCCTACAAAAACCTTTGTAACTTTTGTATTTATATGGCAACTAAATGTGTGTGTTCTGTGTGTGAAACCTGTGCCTTGTCCTACCCCTGACGTGATGCTTCTCATCCAGTGTGCGACCGGCTTTACATTTCAGATGAATGCAAATTTCTTGTGAATGTAGTATTTTCAAATGTCAGTTTTATAGTGTGAAGGGTGTTTATAAGTGTATGTTTTTCTCCCTGTGGTTAAAGTGGTCGGAAGGTTCAAGAGTCAGGTAAAGAGGAGTGCTCTCCAGGGAGGCCGCCATTATAATGCACACTCGTTGCTCAAAATCAAATTAAGCCTGTAATCCAATAAACTGCCATTTCTGCTGCAAGTGACCCCAAATGACCTCATTTCAAATCCGTGACAAGCTTTAATCAATATGATTTAGTGGTTGAGGACACAATTCAGCCAAGGAGAAACAAAGTGGTGTTTTGCCACTGTCTCTATACTTAAAATCTGTGGTGGCATTTTATAGATGGCCTGTGGTGTGTTACAGTGCTGCATTGATTTGTGGATGTAATGTGATAAGCAAGAAAGAGAGAGAGAGAGAGAGAGAGAGAGAGAGAGAGAGAGAGAGAGAGAGAGAGAAGGAGAAAGAGGCAGGAGCTGCTATCATGAGACCCCCTCAAGGAACATTTAACTGAAAGTCAGTGATCAAAAGTTGACAACGCTACTTACAGGTTACAGTATCTGCCATTGCCACTTTAACCGACAGGCACTCTGCTTCTGATACAAACTGCCCAGTTTCATCTCACTCTCATCCGTTTTTTGACAGGTAAACCAGAAGCAATCATATCTAGATAATGCTACACAGCCCTTCCCTGATAGAAAGTTGATGCTTTATTTACTCAAGTAATCATTATGAATAAACAATGCAATCATTGTTGTTTGGGCTAGATTTGTATAATTGTCATTTTTTGAACTGTACGCCAAACAATATGATAACAATTGAAATGAACAGCAAACACAAAGGTGTACAATTGAGCCTGGCATGATTCCCCTGTTGGTTTAATTTCCACCGTGTTATTTTGTGTATGGAATATAAAATAACCGCATATAAATAAAACACTGCATGAATATAATTTTAAATTGGAAGCTGGAACTGAAAGAATTATACCAGAAATAAATGTAAATAATTGCAAATAAAAATCAATACTCTACAAATAAATAAGTGTGTGTAAGGGGGTTCAGTGGAAAGGAGGAGGCGAGAACCGGCTTGACAACTTAAATAACAATTTATTAACCAAAAACACAACCAAAACACACAACTAAAAACACGCAGTACAGCTGTCTGCAATTCTCTCTCTCTCGAACTGTCGTCCCCGGCCGCCTTTATCCCTCACGCGCCCCCATCAGGCTGATTGGGGACCGGGTGTGTCTCATTCCAGCCCGGCCCCGCCCTCCTCGGCTCTACAGTGTACTTTTATTATATACCGATCAGCCACAACATTAAAACCACCTGCCTAATATTGTGTAGGTCCCCTCGTGCCGCCAAAGAAGGGCCAACCCGCATCTTAGAATAGCATTCTGAGATGCAGTTCTTCTCACCACAATTGTACAGCCTCTCTTTAAATCTACATCTGCACTAAACAGCCTATTATAGGCTTTTCAGCTACATTTTAAATATAAATTATTATTAGGCACAAAATAATTCATGAAACTTAAAAAACAAATGGAAAATGTAATGTACATAAGTAAAAAATAAATACAAAAATAAAAACATTATAATTGATCAGTATATATTTCTGACATTTAGAACATATAAAAAACATTCCCCAACCTGACTTTCATGAAAAATATATCTTTCTCCTAAGAACACATTTAAACCTCTTGGTAAAAATCTGCCTTCATTATATAGTTGGACCTTGCCTTAAAGTACGTAATTGTATTATCACTAGATTACCCAAGGGCTATTAGTTAATATGACAATGGTGAAAATTGACTTTGGAGGGTAGAAATCCCAATAAATAAATAAATAAATAAATAGAATTTAAGAGGGTTTTGAAGTAGGTGTTTGAAGCCAACATGAAGAAAGAAAAAAACCTGCTAGAGAAAACACACATTTGTGCAATTTGACTTTTGACTCCAAATCTTATTGTTGCTGAGATACAGCCTTTAAGACAAATTCATTTTGTGAAAGCTAGTCCCGGTCTACCCATATTCTCAAGGATGGTCTCATGAAGATCAGGGCTGCATTGCCCAATAACGATGGATCTCAGCTGTTAAGAGCGTTCTCTATGTGCAATGTTATGAACATTCTTTCCCTTTTTACGAGCGTTTCACAAAACTGCACTGAACACGGAACGACACACTTTAAGTGCTTCTTAGGAGACAGTGTCCATGTGTGAAGTGTGATCGAAGTGTCACTCATTAATTAAATATATAGTTTTATTGAGCAATACGATCTATTATTTTTTACACAATCACTGCTTTGTTCATCATATGTGTGTTTGCAATGTTTCGTTTACAAAAATTCATCTGAGAGTCGAGGTGCAAGCTGCAGGGTCAGTGAAGACTGGGCAGTAGGCCTATTGCAAGTGCATAATAGGACTATGGAAGCACTTACAGTACATAGGATACATGTACATACATTCACTGATCAAGCGGATATCTGCTCCCAAAATGATACTGGTGACATCAATGCAGCACACTTGGGTGTCAGAGAGGAAGAAGAGGAGGGCGGTGCGAGGACGAGCCCAGATAGAAAATTTTCCCTTAAATATAACATCTCCATTCCCTCTGAATTTAATTTGTAATACAATCATGCAGCCACATTGAATACGAAAGTTTATTGATTTATGACAAACTATTTTATCATGCATTACTTTACATATTTATTTTTATTTATCTATTTTATGCCTTTATTTTAAATTAGATAATTATATATTATTATACATTAGATGATAAAAATAGACCTACATAGGCTAATTGATATGATAAATAGACCTATATTATTATATTCTATTTGCATATAAATAAACAAAATTTTAAATTGAAGTATCATGGTCACATTGTATTTTACCGCATAAAGTGTAAGAATCTCAACATTAACTGTATTCAATTTTATACAGTGTAATTTTGTGATTGTCCTGCAGGTGTCTGCATACAGTAAGTCTATGTCCTTACAACTACTCTTAAGCGCTTTACAATTACTCGTAGATCTAGGTTACAATGCCTTCTGGAAAAAGCCCGTAATTTTAAGGTGATTCGTATGATTGTTTCCACGATCTGCTTAGGCTAACAATGCTTTTGTGAAACAAGGCCCACGGTGATTGTGCAGTGAACCTGTTTCTCTTAGTACATTACGATGAAGAATGAAGAATGAAGAACTTGACAACTTGAAGTTAAACCCATGGTGTCTCCATTCACTACATCATCTAAATACATTGAACTTATATGGGATGTTCTGAAGTGTAAAGCACAAACTTCTCTAGCTCCTTCATTCCTCAAAGAACTACAGACTTTTCTTATTGATTAGTGGCTTAATATCTCACTGCACAGTTCAGGACTTATTGCTCCAAGAGGCAAAGTGTGTAGTTACTACATGATAAGGAGGGCCAAGATACAGAACAATTTTCAACTACGAACAACTGGAAACTCTCCAGTTACTGTCATTTTAAACAGCGTTAGTACATGCTGAAATCAAAACCAGGTCCTTCAGAAATACCTCTGATTTATTTCATTGCTGTCTTCTGCAACTATCATCTCTTTTAATTCATTTGAAAAAAGGTAACAAAGCATTATATGAGTTCTTCTCATTTGATTTGTTTTTGAAAAGAGAGAACGAGGATGAGTGCTCTGCAGAAAGATGAATAAAACATTTATCCTATAAAAGAAAAAAGAAAAAAAAAAAAGAGTAAAGCCAGGTAAAAACAAACTCATAAGGTGCTTGCTTAAAGAGAAGCGAATAATCTACAAAGGCACTCGTGATAAACACTTTAGCAATTTCACGCAAGACACACACACACACACACAAAATAAAATCCCTAATGAAATTTAAGCAATGAATCCTGAAACAGCCGACCTTATCACTTCCCTTCAATTACCCTCCAATAAATTTATTTCCATTCAAGGCATGTTGCCCGATTGCACTTCTTTAAACAGACCACAGTCTGAAGTTCATTTTCAACAGAGTGAAAACAGGTTCTATAGCTCCCAATTGCTTCTTTGCTCAGGTTCATGGATCAGGTTTCACCGACTGCATATATTAAAGCCTCATGAAATGTGAGACACTGTACATGAGAACCTGGAGGCTAAACAAAGCCTGGCACAAAGTTAAGCATGTAAAACTACATCAGTTAACTCCTTTTTCTCAGAAGTCTAACATATAGCCTAACATATTTTGTTTTCCTTGGAAGAAAGTCATAGGGATTTGGAACAACATGAGTGTGAGTAAAGCATGACAGAACTTACATTTTTGGGTGAACTAACCCCAACATTTAACCACATTAGTACTCTTCCCTCTGAAGCAAACCTCTGAAAACCCTACTGCAGTATGATATTACAAACCAGCTGATGAGTGATCATCACCCCTTTCTATGTGTCTCAAAACCACTTCACACACCTTTCGTCCCCATTAACATGCTTGTTTATGAGAGAAGCACCACATGCATTCAGTTCAGACGTGAACAATGATACACATGGAGCTGTAACTCTTTTTCGCTTCCAAACCTGTATGATGACTTTCTTCCGTGGAACGCAAAAAGGAGATGTCAGGCAGAATGTAAGCCTCAGTCACCATTCATTTTCATAGCATCTTTTTTCCATACAATGAAAGTGAATTGTGACTGAGTCAGTCCCTAACATCTCCATGTTAGGACCTCAACATGCGCTCCATGGAAGAAAGAAAGTCATACAGGTTTGGAAGCGACACAAGACACTGCTGTCATGACAGTGGAAAAATGATGACAGGATGTTCATTTTGGAGATGAACTATCCCTTTAAGTAAACATTAGATGAATACCAGTCATAAAACATGCATGAATGATGAACAAATAAACAAATACTGATTGAGTGACTCTATCTATGTCTAGTGCCATAGCTCTGCACCTAAAAAGCTCACAATAATGTCTCAGTGTTGCTCTCTGTCTTTTTGCAAATGTCCTAATGAACTATTGCATGAAAGGCAGGTTTCTGTAGTCCAAATCCATGTAAAAGATTGACATATTTCTTAAAAAAAAAAAAAAAGAAAGAAAAGAAAGAAAAGAAGATAAATAAACTTGAAACATTTTAATACACTGAGCACACTCTGCAAAACAGATTAACTAATAATACATATTCTGAAGTGACTGAACCTTGACAGGATGGGCAGGAAACAGAGAATTCCCATGATGCACCACAGGGTTAGGAATCCATAAATGGCCAGATGACTAACTTTCTGGGTTATATAGAGTTGTGTTTCACTGATTCTCATTCTCTTGCTCTCTCTCAAATAAACACACACAGATGGAGGGAGAGAGACAGAATGTGTGTGTGTGTGTGTGTGTGTGTGTGTCTGTGTGTGTGTGTGTGAGAGAGAGAGAGAGAATGCAGGAGAGAGGGGAAGCAGAAAAGATTAATTCAGAATGAATGCGGTGGTGCAGGAAAGCAGCAGCATTACAAATGAAAGTGGATTTTGTATGCTAGATTTAACCTTAAATGGTTTCGCCACGCGCTGCTATCATTGCTGACAATTTCACAGGGAGGGTCAACACCTATCCTCCATTCTCATGATAGGAAATGTTATTCTCCATAGACAAATTTCACTCATGTACATGTCCTTAAAAGCACTTAGCAGGTGACCCCAATTCTTCACCTAAAATAGTTTACACAGTAGGTGATGTATTTAAAGAAATAGCTTACCTGAATCATTTACAATATGAATTATAACAATTCTGTCATCATTACAAAAATCAAATGATAGCTTTGTATGACGAACAGAAACTACATTTATTTAACTTTTCCCAGAAAATGTTGCTTTCCATTGTAGCTATTAAATCAAATGTGGCAGGATTAGGCACGTATCAAATTGAAAACTATTAGTACTATACTAAATTTGAGAGCTGCAGAGCCTTAAATTTTGATTGACTCAAACTGATTCAGAAAACATGGAATGCGGTGCATATGTTATACAGACCAATTTTATGATACTTTTATGGTGCTTTCTTTATCATTATGAAGCTTTACAGCACACATTCCCATTCACTTTCATTACATGGAAAACAGAAATGATAAATTTACCTTTTGTGTTCCACGGACGAAAGTTATGCTGGTTAGGAACTACATGAGCTTGAGTAAATAATGACAGAACTTTATTTTTTTTAGGTGAGATCTCCCTTTAATGCTCCCTACAAAACAAAGGCTCTTCAAGGGTTCTTTATCGGGGTGTATGGTTCCATGAAGAACCTTTACCATCTGTGGAACCTTTCTGTTCCACAAAAGGTTCTCTGTAGAGCCAAAAGTTTCTTTAGACCATAGAAAGGTTCTTCACACTAAATAATCTCAAGTGAATATTTTTTTTTTTTAAACTGGTGAAAAGTTAGTTCTTTCAATGTCTTTGGTGAACATTCTCAAAATGTTATCAAAATTAAGTGAAACATTATTTACAAATTATTTATAAAATGATGTGCTTGATTTGTTCTCACAATTTTTAACATAATAATTCGTGTTTCTGTTAAATAAATGAACAACACCATTTCAATGCACTGAGATGAAGTAGCCTACTATTTTATTATTATTATTTTATTTGCTGGTTAGACTATTTTTTTCCAAAAAACAAAAAAACACAAAAAAACATGTATTTAGTTTATTTATTGGATAATACCGTATATAGGATATTATAGGATATTTATTTATTTATATACATTTATAATTACTTATATCCATGGTTATTATGCTGTTTTACTTGAAAGAAAACAGCATGTAAAGCTGAAGTGAAATATATATGATTAATGATAAATAAGTAAATAAATAAAGAAAAAAAAAATAGGCTATAAAAACACAAAATTAGGCGATTTCCAATAGTAAAAGGTATTACATCAATATAATGTTATAAAGTGCATTTTTTATTGTTAATTATTTACAAAGACATTTTAGATACATTTCCAGTTGGTCACACTTGCGTCGTCATTTATCATACGCATGCGCAGAAGACGAAAAACGCCTGAGGGAACTGATAAGGCGCCATTTTCAGAGGGAAACATTGATTTTATTGTAAGTAGAGTGCAGAGTTCAGTGTCGTTACTGATTGTTTTACTATCAGAATGTTTTGATTTAGCTTTGTAAGGTGAAAAAAAAAAAAAAAAAAAACGGTAATAGTAAAACCGATGGAGGTTTTAAACTTGAAAAACTTTAACGGCTTATTCCGTTAAGTGGAGCTCGTTGTGTGCAGGGTTGGGAGGGTTACTTTTGAAATGTATTCCACTACAGATTACAGAATACATGCTGTAAAATGTAATTTGTAACATATTTTGTTAGATTACTCAAGATCAGTAACGTATTCTAAATACTTTGGATTACTTCTTCAGCACTGGTAGATTTTTTTCACTTGTTTTGACTATAAAAACTCTGCCAGTACAGCAAGACAAAATACACATGTTAAAAATACATTCTCTGAAAAACCTAAATATCTTATGCAGTGTTGTTTCTAAAACAAGATAAATCAAACTGATCTTGTTTTAAGGATTTTTAGATATTTTTACAGGAAAACAATACAAAAATTATTATCAAGAATACGATTTTTGACCTAATATCAAAGATTTTACTTGAAAAAAGAAATTATGATCTAATGTGAATTTTCTTTATAAAAAATATGATTATGCCTAGTAACATGTGCATGTAAAATGGCTAGAAATAGCATTTTAGCTTAGCGTAAAGCTGACAATTTACACAAGGTTTATTTCTATGTCTTCTGCTCCAAACTTACTTCAAACTTACTTCTCTGTCTGCTCGTATGAATGTAACACATCATAAGAAAGTGTTTCACCACTGTTCAAACGCACTTTGGATCGCATCATTTATATGTATAAATGTTTTCCACCTGAAAGGACTAAATATTAAATGAAACAAATGACAATAAAATGCAAAGTAATCTCTTCAGTAATCAAAATACTTTTTGAATGTAACTGTATTCTAAATACCAATGATTTAAACTGTAACTGTAGTGGAATACACTTACTTATATTTTGTATTTTAAATACGTAATCCCGTAATAATCTTCCATTCATCCAAATCCTGATGGGGAGCACACTTGATTTTTGGTGACAGGAAGTGATCACAAATGAACTGTTGAAGACCAATGTGAAGAGCAGATGGCCTCCTATATTTATGTAGAGATTGGTTAGTATTCTTTCCTATTTGCTTTACTATTGTCTTGCAGAATGAAATGTAATTTTTAAAACCCCATATCTACTAACTTAAACTGACAACATGTTTTTTTTTCCCTTTCTGTGTCTCACACAACAATCGATGTGACCAAACTGAGTGCTAAGCAAAATAATAGCTAATATTGTGATTTATGCAAAACCTGGTTGGCTCATCACTATTAAAATGACTCTAAGCATGAGTGAGTGTCAGTTCCCAACAAAATCAAAGAACAGATCATATTTTGTCTGTGGTGAAAGACATGAATATTTTTAAGAAATTCACAACTTTTTGCTGTTCAGCCAGGGCAGCACTGAACATGTTATGTCAATGAACTCTCCAGTACTGCTTAAAGGTACCCTCCATTTCTGATGAGGGACTTCTTGTTTTAAGTCTACAGTTCTCTAATTTTGTTAGATGTCTCTTAAAACAAGACCTTGTATCTTATGCCATTTTGCTTGACAAGTAAATAAATCATGCTGTAAGAATTTTTAGATCATTTTACAGGAAAACCAGTCAAAAATACTTTGAAAATTTTTTTTCTTATTATTATTTTTATTATTTTATTTTTTTGCAGTGTACAATAAAACCACTGATGTATGTGTAGAAACATGCTAAGTTACCAGGATGAAAGAGAGGTACTCTACTTCCAGTGCTGGATGTAACCAAGATTTGAAAAAAATGATAAAATATGCAAATTTGCACAGCATGTAAAGTAGGATAAGTGCCACATTTAGTTACCTCTATCTTCACCACACTTTCCAGTATTTACAGAATAGCTGCAATATTTAATAGCTGAATAAACTAATGAAGATTTGCTTGTATTTCTGCAAGGTTTCAGACAACGTTGATGGTAAAGATAAGCACAGCATTGCCCAACATGTTGAATGCATGGGCAGATTGAGTCAATGAAGCTCATTACGTTTGTCAACATACAATAAAGTAGGTGTTTTGTCAGTTACCTTGCCACTTTTGACAGTCTTTGTAAGTGATCTTGGTTTTTAAAAGACACACTTTTATTTTTCAAGGTTTAAGATGTTTATTGACATGGTATTGTGCTCCACCAGACTAAGTTCATGATTAAACAAGAAGGTATTTTTCCTTAGTTTTAAATGCTGACCTTTCTTTGAATCATCCATGTTATGATTGTACAATTAGCATTCCCAACCACTGAGTTATAATGACTTGAGTTATAATTTTTTGTTTTGGTTTATTCCTTTGTGTTTTGTGAGGTTTTGCACTGACAGCGACGATCTACAGGATTGTTTTATTGCCACATAGTGATGTACTGTTAAAAAACATTTCAGGCCAGGTTAGTGCTGCCATCCTTCTCATGCCATTGCTTTTTAAAGAAACGGGGACAGCACTCTGTCATTGATCAGGTAACTTGCACACATAAAGAATGTGGACAAAATGACCTATTATTAATGTACATTATTCTAAGTTAACAGGCATTTTTATACATTATATTGTACATTATGTTATGTAATGCTTTTATTGCTTAAATACTTAAATTGTTTTTAAAACAGTTTTTCTGTCCTTATTGCTGTTCAGCTTAGGAAATTACTTCCATGTTATTGTATAAAAAAAAAAAAAATAAAAAAAAAAGGTATCATTACAGCCTCACCCAAACCTGTAAAATTGCAGACTGTATTTAGAATAAATATGTGTTTGTTGTCACAGCATCCTCTGAACCCAACTGCAACTATTCTTCTAAAGGACTGTGAAAATAGGAAGCGTTTGGCCAGTCTCTGAGTTTCCAAAGAGGATGGATGGAGAGGACATGATGGAGGATGATGGTAGTATTGATATATCCCTGATTGCTTGCCTGCTGTACTCTTTGTGTGATGTGTATATATAGTTAAATATCCAAGATATCAAAGTAAAAAATAAAAAAAATAAAAATGTTTTTTTTTTTTTTTTTTTGAAGACATTCAATTCTTTTTAAGAAGCCATAAAAGGAATTGACTGGTCCCTATTGCTGGTGAAAGGGTTTTTAATTCCATAGTTGCCTACTACTATAAATTCTGCCAGAGCATACGTTGCTGCTGTTATTTTGACTTTGTATTTTATCCTAGAGGAAATACCATTGAAAACCTATATATCACAGTGGTATATTTTTAGTTTTTCCCACAATGGTGGTATTTTATGTAATCAATAGAATCCAGTGTTAACCTGTATTAATGTTTAAGACTTGAGTCATACTATCCCTCACCCCCCCCCCCCCCTTTTTTAAAGGAAAAGATAAAGAGTTAAGCCAATTGCATTCATGTTTCTTAAATGCAGTGACTGATTGCTATAAGGTGGCTTGTTTCTCATTGATGAAATACAGTACATTCAAAAGTTAAATGTTCCTCTTCTCAGTATATAATTCAATTAAAAATAAGATTTTTGTGTTGCACTGTTTGATATTGTGCAATTTTGTGTTGATTGTTAAAACATTAGTGCCTTGTATTCCTATGCTCTCATGCATGCATTATTCATGTATACTGTAAAGGCAGTAAACATGTTAACCATTATTTGTTGAGCCTTGTTACTCCTGTATTTACTTTTATTTTTTTTTAACACTGGTTTTATTTAACAAAGTAATTGAATTATATTAACATTAACCCTTTCATTTATAAGGGTTAATATAAATAAAAAGCATAAATGAAAGGGTTTTGGATCAATTGGTGCCACAAAGAACCTTTTTATTAGTGGTTCTTCAAAGAACCTTTGAAAAGAGTTCTTTGTAGAACCTAAAAAGTTATTTGTGGCACTAGGAAAAAAATGGTTCTTTAGAGAACCGGTCACTGGAAGGTTCTTTGGGGAACCAAAAAATGTTATTCTATGGAATCGCTGCGAAACACCCTTTTTGTTTTTTTGTGGCACCTTTCATTATAAGAGTGTAAACTGTACACTATAAAAAGATGATTAATGGTGATGAATGATAATGATCAAATTAAATTACTATTCCAGTCAAAAAAGTGTATAATCATCCAAGACAGGAACATAATGTTTCATTTAACTTGTAAACATTCTTAGCATAAAGTTAAGTGCAAAATCACTTTTGCTGTTGTCTGTATTGTTCCCTGTGGTGATCTGTAAATTTTTACAAGCTCTTAAGATATTTTTTGAAGTGGGAGAGTCTATGTGTGAGTGTGTCAAGTGGAGATTATAAAATTAATTTCAGAAACCTCTTTCTGGGTTCTCCACAGCTCTGATTACTATGTTTTACTTGCCAAAACTCATGGTCCCATTGCTCTAAAGCACTTCCACAGACTAATAGGACATCAAAGTAAAGCCCTGAAGATGCTTGGGCACGTAGTGATCAGCGGACATCATCAGCGCCACACTGTATTTCAGTTTTGTCTAAGAGTGTATACATACACTTATGTTCAAGCATATTTGCACATTTTTTATTTTTTTTTATTTAATATGAACGAAGAATAATGTGTTTTTAGAGAAATTACAATGTTTGTAATTTGCCAATTATGGCTATACCTGTGTACAAACAACTCTTTCACACAGATAGAAAATACACAAACACATTTACCTAACTATCTAACATACCATAGTATTCTATTGTTTGTATATAAACCTACGTATAATCACTAAAAACTAACCCTAATATATATAGAATTTTTTGAATTTTGAATTTTATTTTATTTTTAATAGAAAAAATAAATAAATTGACTTTATGAATTGATTTTACAAATAAAGATATCCCCAAAGGGGTGTTTTATACCCACAATAAAGTAATGAATAAAAACGCCCTGGTTACTTTCGTAACCTCCGTTCCCTGATGGAGGGAACGAGACATTGTGTTGATGTATTGACACTAGGGGTCACTCTTGGGAGCCCCAAACACCTCTGCTTTTTGAAAAAAGGCCAATGGGAATTGGCAAGTGGAATTTGCATGCCACTCCCCCCAGACATACTGGTATAAAAGGAGCTGGTATGCAACCACTCATTCAGGTTATGTGCTGAGGAGCCAAGACAAGGTCCTGGCCATTTCAGCAGGTAGTTCAGCGTTGTGGCAAGAGGGACACAACGTCTCGTTCCCCCCATCAGGGAACGGAGGTTACGAAAGTAACCAGGACGTTCCCTATCTGTCACTCACTCGACGTTGTGTCGATATAGTGACACTAGGGGTCCCTACACAAAACGCCACAACTAGCTGAACTGTGTTACGTGGACTGCCGGTGCGAGACAGGCAGACTGCTGTGTGCCTCGTAGCCAGTGCACCAGGCCATCACGTAACCTCCCCCAACACCGTTATGAGCGTCGAACGGTCCTTCGGGAACAAGTCGACTGCCCAAAAAATAGGGACAGGCTAGCTCAGCCGTGGCTTCTTTTCCTCTTTTTTTTCTCCCCAAAAAATGTAAATGTGCAAATGTCTGCAAAAGAGGCACCACGTGTCTCAGGATCACATGAGAGTACCCTAGAAATGCAAGGTCGGTCCAAGGGCTGAAGAGGTGGCAACAGATCAGCATGATGACCAAGCGATGTGTCCCACGGTGCCATGCCCATCTCGGGACTCGAGTCTGCAGCCAGTGTTGAAGTGGTCTCATATGCATCAACCTGAGCCGTATGGCAACCGCTGAGGATGCCATATGCCCCAGGAGCCTCTGAAAAAGTTTCAGTGGAACCACTGTCTTCTGTCTGAACACCTTCAGGCAGTTCAGCATCGACTGTGTCCGCTCGTTCGTGAGGCACGCCGTCATCGAGACTGAGTCCAACTCCAAGCCGAGAAAAGAGATGCTCTGAACCGGGAAGAGCTTGCTCTTTCCCCAGTTGACCCGAAGCCCCAGTCGGCTGAGGTGCGTGAGCACCAGGTCCCTGTGCGCACACAACACATCCCGAGAGTGAGCTAGGATTAGCCAGTCGTCGAGATAATTGAGGATGCGGATGCCCACTTCCCTTTGCGGATCAAGGGCTGCCTCTGTGACCTTCATAAAGACGCGAGGGGACAAGGACAGGCTGAAGGGGAGGACCTTGTACTGGTACGCCCCGCCCTCGAAAGCAAACTGCAGGAAGGGTCTGTGTAAATGTAAGACCGAGACGTAGAAGTACGCGTCCTTCAGGTCTACCGCCGCAAACCAATCTTGATGCCGGATGCTCGCTAAAATGCGTTTTTGCATTAGCATCTTGAACGGGAGTCTGTGCAAGGCCCGGTTCAGTACTCGCAGGTCCAAGATTGGCTCGCAACCCACCGCCTTTCTTCGGTACGATGAATAGGGGCTGTAAAACCCCTTCTTCATCTCGGCCGGAGGGACAGGCTTTATCGCACCCTTCCGTAGAAGGGTAGCGATCTCCGCACGCAAGGTACCGACGTTCTCGCCCCTCACCGAGGTGAAGCGGATGCCGCTGAAGCAGATGCCGCCTGGCGAACTGAATCACGTAGCCGAGTCAGACGGTCTGGGTCAGCCATTGCAATGGGTTGGAAAGCGCAAGCCACGCATCCAATCTCTGGGCGAGGGGGACCAAGGGGATAATAACGTCGATGTGCCGGCGGGTGGGGCCTCGCGGCGGGGCGGAGCCTGAGGCGCCATGTCGAGGGGGCTCAAACCCTGTGGCCGTGCTGAATCCAGAGACATCGAAGCACTTACCTGGCTCCTAACACCTACCATAAGATTGGTCAAGGAGGGGGGAGGAAGGAACATCGTCCCCACAGTCCATCAGAACCAACCCGGTGTGGGCATGTTTGTGACAAAGCTGGGTGCGAAGGGGCGGGGGGTCCGCCGCTGGAGCGCCAAACCTGCCAAAAATGAACGGTGGACGGTGGTCGTGACGACAGCCGTATGCACCTGACATGTGACCCAGAGAACAAGGAAACCACTCTTTTGTTGAAGTTTTGGGTACTGCAGCCTCTTGGGCATGCCGCGAAAGATGAAACAAAAGATTCTCTTCCCGGCCCTCCACCGGGGACAGAGTGGTCTGTTTACCAGCTCCGGAGAAGCGGGTCTCCTCGTCCCAGGGTCGCCCGTCTCAGGGGCGCTTCGAAGCCTTCCTTGGGTTCTTGGCGGCCGGCCGTGAGATGGGTGGCATCTTGTTTCCTGTGGTGGGCTCCACACTGGGGCCAGGCCACAGGCTGCGGCAGAGCCGGTGCTGTTGCTGCAGGAGGACGCCCTTGGCAACGAGTAGATGGGCGAAGTCCTCGACGGTGTCACCAAACAGGCCAACCGTGCCTTGTCAGCCTCTCTCATGCTGACCAGGTTGAGCCAAAGGTGGTGTTCCTGGACCACCAAGGTGGACATCGCCTGCCTGAGAGACTGCGCCATGACCTTCGTCGCCCGGAGAGTGAGGTCGGTCGCCGAGCGCAGTTCCTGCATCAATCCCAGGTCAGAACTACCCTCGTGCAGCTCTTTCAGCACCTTGGCTTGGTGTACCTGCAGGAGAGCCATGGCATGCAAGGCGGAGGTGGCTTGTCCAGCGGCACCATAAGCCTTAGCCGTCAGAGACAACGTAAACCTACAGGCCCTGGATGGGAGCCTCGGGCGCCCACGCCAGGTCGTGGCGCTCTGAGGGCACAATTGCACCGCAAGCGCCTTATCCACCTGGGGGATCACCGAATATCCCTTGGCCGCCCCACCATCAAGGGTAGTGAGACCTTTTACTACCCGGTACCGGGACCGGGTAGTAAAAGGTGCCCCCCACGATCTTGTCAGCTCCTCATACACTTCCGGGAAGAAAGGAATCGGGGCAGGGCGTGGCCGTGAGCGGTGCTCTGGGCCCAGGAACCAATCATCGAGCGGCGAGGGCTCAGGGGAGAGTGGAGGGTTCCACTCTAACCCGACGCTCGCGGCTGCCCGGGAAAGCATGTCCGTCATCTCTGCGTCGGCCTGAGACTGGGCGACCGGGGAGCCGCTGGGGTGGCTTGCTTTCTTACGAAGGCAAGCCGTGACCGCAACGTTGCCATGGTCATGTTCTCGCAATGAGGACAAGACCCATCCACAAATGAAGTCTCCGCGTGGGCAGTGCCAAGACACGTAAGACAGCGATCGTGGCCATCAGAAGTGGAGAGATAACGACCGCAACCAGGAATAACACACAAACGGAAAGCCATCTTTAAAAAGATGTTCCGTGTGTGCCGCTCTTAGAATTTGAAAATATACTCTTTTTTTAGAATATACTCTTTGATGTTCTGCCGAAGCACCCAGGGGTGATCTCTGCACTCCACGGGTGCAGAGGGGGAGAAGCCGCTGAAATGCGCTGTAAAATCCAGCAGATAAGGTGAATGATCTTGGCGGGTGAATTCAGCTCAGTGAATAGAACTGATCGGCTCCGAAGAGAAAATCTGAATGAGTTGTTGCATACCAGCTCCTTTTATACCTGTATGTCCGGGGCAGTGGCATGTAAATTCCACTTGCCAATTCCCATTGGCCTTTTTTCAAAAAGCAGAGGTGTTTGGGGTTCCCAAGAGTGACCCCTAGTGTCACTACATTGACACAACGTTGAGTGAGTGACAGATAGAGAACAGCTTAATATCACATTCATGATAGGGCAAAAGATTTTTATCGGAGCAAAATAAATTAAAACCAAAAAGTGATCTACTCAGATGTTCCTAATATGCTGGTATCTGAGCAGTAAAGAGCAGAAAACATATTTGCAAAGCATCCACACGTCCATCTTTAAAATACATTAAAGGATGTATTTGTGCTGTCTATAAAAATCCTATAGCCCACAACCTAGGGTTGCTCCAATACCAACATTGACGAATACAAACAGAGTTTGATCCCGAGGTTATGACTAGTTCACGTGCGCATTTACATGAATGAAGCGAACAGCCAATCACGCGTGAGTCACATCTCGTGAGAGAGTCAACGAGATTTATTCCTCCGCTGAAGATGTTTATGAAAATTATGATAAATTATAAGAATTTATACACAGTTAAAACACAGCTCTAGAGGACGTTAAACAAATAAGATCAATCAAAACACATTTACACAACACAAATAATCACTATGAAATCATGAATAATTATAATACATTCACACAGCACAGAGGATCACTAGTAAATGATAAAGAATTTAAAGGCATTTACACAGCAAGAATAAACAATGCTGCTGCTGCTACAACACTAAAAAAATCTGAGTGTGATCAACATATTAAAATAGATAATATATCGATGTGAAAGTAACTTTATATGGGTCCACAACAAGAACATTCAGGTTTGTAATATTAAAAGTTTAATATCTTGATTTGAAATGTAAAAAAAAAAAAGAACAAAATTTTTTTTTAAAGCTTTAGTATTCATTTAAATTGCTAACTTAATATAATTTTGTTATGTTACATTTAGCCTTTCACCGATATATCGTATCGGCGTATATTTTACCGATATGCGGCGATATGAAAACTTTTTTTCAGAACATATAATGCAGAAATCAATGCTTTAGAATTGGTGTCATAGTGTAGTTTGTCCAACAGAGCATGCTCCGACTCCACTGTTTACAGAGCTGACTCTGAGCTGACGGTGGCTCTGCAGACAGGGCGGAGTTAAACTGTGTGGATTTGAGTGATCTCTTCTCATTATATTGCTAACTAGTTTGTGAAATACATACTGGAAAGTTAATAGAAAATTACCCCATCAATTTATATAACTAATATAACGTTAACCCTGTCCCTGACAACCATGTCACTCATGTTTATCACATCTGTTTACTGTTAGGCAGCTATAGTTTTTCAGTGTAGTCAGTAATGTAGCAGATTGAAAGGTAAGAGAGCATCTTTTTGCAACTCAGCAGACAACGGTGCGGTGGTGGATTGTGTGTGGTGAGTGTTGATTTCACGCTTTGCTGTTGCCTAGTTGGTGAGACACAATGCTGGAAAGTAAATAAAGTCCATCTTTTACTCTCCGTGACGACGAGCTTATAGCTAACTAGCTAACCATGTAGCTACTTTCATTGCTTGTCAGCTGAGTGGAAGCTAATGAGTAAACATGTATTCACCAAACTGTTTTGTTCAGGATTCACAGTTTGGTACCCCCTTCAACCAAACAATTCCAGTCATGTCATTTATAAAATGTAATATTTAAAAGTCAGACATTAAAATAGGATATGTAATAAAAGTAGATTTAATAAATAGTATATTTGCCCTGTGTAAATAATAATATATAGGAACTGTATCTAAAATAAATGAGGGGTGATACATACTAACATAACAGGCTGGAAAAATAGACATTTATTCATTTTAATATCCTTTATATATATATATATATATATATATATATATATATATATATATATATATATATATATATATATATATTCTGAATGTGTTGAAACTTGACACTGGGCGACGCACCCTAAAAACAGCACCGTTAAATCGGTTTCATGCTGAACAGCCGCTTAAAAGTAAGTTTTTTTTCTCTCTCTCATAAATGTAAATGAGTGTAAATGCCAACATCATCATATATGTCGAAAGGACTGATGCCTGTCAACCAAAACATGAGCTCATTGATGTCATTAAATGAGTCTGCTTTTTTATTCCATCCGTTACTCCCGGTCAGAGGATGCAGTATATATTTAGTTTATATGTACGGTTACGTCCTACATAAATGTAATATTCAGTAGAGGGTAAATTGTGACTTAGTGCCCATTTACGCCACAACTAGGCTAAGTTGAAACTTACGTATAGCTGGTGCAACCAGCCCCTGATGTTTATTTAGCTATTTATTTTATTTTCATTTATTTTTTCTTTAAATGGTCAGCATTTGACTGATACTAAACAGTACTACTGATGTTTATTTAGCTATTTATTTTATTTTAATTTATTCTTTATTTTAATGGTCAGCCATTGACTGATACTAAATAGTACTGATGTTAATTTAGCTATTTATTTTATTTATTGTTTATTTAAATGGTCAGCAATTGACTTATATTAACAGTACTGATGTTTATTAAGCTATTTATTGTATTTTTATTTATTCTTTATTTTCTCAGTGTTCATTTCTAGAATTTGTTGACAAAGTATAATAAAAATATTTGTTTAAGAAAGCAGCCTTCTGAGTACCTTTGCATAGTCATATCGGTGCAAAATCGGTGCACAATCCACATAGAAAAGGTCTGTTTTCATTCCAGCTCAAAAATTAGCTACATCGGTCACCATATCGATAATCGGTGAATTTTCCTTCTCTAAAATCAGTAACGGTATCGGTCTCAAAAATCCCATATCAGTCGGGCTCTAGACAGAATATTTAAACTGGTGGCATAAAGTACTTTGTAAGGGCAAAATATTCTGAACAGGCATCTTTAAAACGCTTCTACCATCTCTATGACTTTTATTTTCATCTGTTTGAGTGTAAGTTTATGTGTTTTGGTGTGCATGCATTTTAACGGCCGACATTAATTATGTATAAATTATGTATATAAGTAGCTTCAGGCTACAAGTTGCAGGATTTTTCAGATGATGGAAAAAAAAAAAAACTTATATTCCAGAAAATACAGGTAAGCATACAAATCTTGTACATCTGGGAGTGTTATGAAAGGAGGTTTATAATTTATTAGCCTATATAATGTATTTTTACCTACATTCATCTCCGCATGTTCCTTGGGGTGTTGATCATGGATATGGCTCTTCAGGTTTGAAGTGATCCCTGCCTGAGACGACACTTTTTCGACAAAGTTTACAAATTGTGTAAACATCGACAATGATGGTGCCTTGTGGGTCTTTTAAATAACCAAAATATGCTCTCTCTGCCATGCAGTTTGTGCGTGTGGCTTTTAAAATGAAGTGACCATTGAGTGAAACAGAAGGATGTCGCAATTTAGAGATTTATTTGATCAAGTTTATATGAGGCTATGTAAATGAACTGATATGTACTATGGAAACTTTCATTACTTTATTTGGATTTAAAAAAAAAAAAAAAAAAAATCTGAGAAATACTGTGAATGCAATACCGTGAATTATAAATGCCATCGGTTTGATAACCATCTCTTTTTAAAACCGTGAAACCGATACATCATTACCTCCAATCAACAAAACACAAGTCAAAGACCATGAACAAAACTGGAGACAATGAACACAAGAAAATGATGACTCGTCCAAGTTACAAAGAACAATATCTGTCAAAAGGACAATAGCACTATAGGGCTATCTACTGTAACAAGGAGCATGTTTGCATGCACAATTTTACAGCGATTAGCCTGTGCTTAATAAGCCGGCAATGTGTTAGGTCATGTAACCGCCTTATACGCTTTTCTTTTATTGGGATAAAATCATAAACGGTTTAACCATAAACCGATCAGCACACATCGATTTTTGTTCAATACCCAGATTTCGCTCTTCATATAAACACTTTTACTGGTGCTTTTACCAACTTATCCAATGTGCGCATGGCTGTTTACATTTTGATGCCAAAAGCAGAGAAGAATCCAATGATTTAAAATCTCAAGTAAGCGTGGGTTTCTTAAGTAGTCCGTTTTCTTGAAAAAGCTGATTTTTTTACAGTTACCAGCATTTGCTGTGCATGTAAATGTGCCCATTGATGAACAATCAGAAAACACTGGAAACAATAAAGACTGGAAAAAGAACAAAGGAACTTACAAAATATAAGACTTCAAAATAAAAGACATGACAAAAGACACATGAAAAAAAAAAATAACACAAAACCCATTACACAGACGTCCATTATTCAAGTGAAAATTAATCCTGATACAGAGAACAACAAAGAAAAGCAGGACTCATAAAACCATGAAAAGACAACTGAAGACGCTGAGACTCAAATGATTCCAAAACTGATTTAAACGACTGTCAGAATTTTTTTTTTATCTCCCACCATGTGGCCTTGACTGTCAGAGAGACAATTACTTTTTAAACAAAGGCTACCATCATCCACATTTTAAGAAGTAATGCCTTTTTCAGCAGAATCAAACTGAATGACACTGAATGAAATTCAGCCAAGACAAGGGAGTAACACACATCATAACACATTACCCATTCAGGTGTGAGCAGCGCTGTCAGTCACTGCACAAGATATCCACACACTCTCACACATACACACCTGCTCTTGTTCTGCAGCCGTCTCCCTCAAGAGCAGCATAAGGAGAATCGCGCTTACCTGTCTGTCTGTGGCTGAGTGGCTGCTGCTATGGGGCCAGGCTAATGTTTTAAGTAATGGCTTTTGAGAGCTGACAGATCGGCCATGCTCAGGCTGCTCTGGGAGGACAAAGAACATCCATCCCCTTGCCATAATATGCCTATCCTTCAGTCACTATCACAATCACTGCTATCAGAAGACCCGAGAAATATTCCGACATTAATGGCACCCTCACGTCAATTAATTATAAGGATTTTCCTCTGTCTAGGTAAAGGGTAATAAAACACTACAACAATCTTTTGAGATGTTAACAGGTATATATGTCTTGCACACAAATAGAGAAGGGAATGTCAACATTTGTTATTTTTAATTTCAAAAGGAAAAGGGTTCATTTAGGGATTTTTCAGGCTATTTTCTTCGTCTGGGTTTGAAATGAACATAGAGTCAGCGTCACAGGTCGTGATGGACATGGTTTAGCTTTTCATTAAATTTCAGCACCTCTATGTCACGGTTGTTCTCGATAGTATTCATGAGAAGCATGGCCTTTACCCTTTGACAAGCGAGCTCCGAAGGTTTGTCAGTGTGTTGTTGCCATGCACATAACCAGTGCTACAAACTCAGCACGTCATTTGAGAGTTTATAGTACTGTGACATAAGATACCCCCCACCGCTGCTGACAGTGGGACAGGACAGGCTTTCAGTCAAAGGCAACACCTTTTAAATGTTCTCGCAGAACACATGTATAGTGTTTCGAGCTATGCGGTGAGGTGGACTGTCTCTGACTGGGACTCGTTTGAGACATAGTTTACACTGATTGTCCCAGGCACAAACGCTGTCGATCCATCCATCCATCCTTAATGTGAGTGTGTTAACAGATCTAAGCATTTATATTTGTAAATCAACATCTTGGAATAAGTCTCAAAAGTTATTAAAGTGCAAAAAATAATTAACATATTTTCAATACAGAGTACATTGCTGGGAAATTACTTGCAGAAAAATTACAGATATAAAATGACCATTGTGATTCTGTGTAATATATTGTGAGCTTACTAAACAGTGTATACTTTATTTGTGCATTCTTTTATGAGCAGTTGTGAGAATCTTTGATGCTGTTAACTGCATTATTGATATAAAGCTGGGTGACTGGATCTAACATTACATTTTTACTCCAGTGATGGTTAGGTTTAGGTTTGGTGTTTGGGTTGAGGGGGTAAAGTTTATAAAATATGCATTCATTTTCACTGTATTACAGCCTGAACATCTGAAAACAACAAAACGGCTATTTAACCTGGAAAATGGGGACAGTGTTTCACATTTCGGTAAGCACAGACAGATTTGAACTAAAGAAAAGCCAACCTGTTTCTGATTTCAGTGCGAGATCCGTCTGGAGAAAAAATTATTTTCCAATTCTTCTTTCCCGATTTTTTTTTTTTTTCTACTTCATTCTTTAAGAGTTAATAATTTTGCAAGCCTTAATACTGTATATGAAATCCCCCTCCTACACTAGCTCCTGTGTTACTCTAGCTACTACAGTAACTTGACATATTGCTAATTTGTAAGTCACTTTGGATAAAAACGACTGCTAAAAAATAATGTAAATGTAAAATTGATTGAACTCTACACTTTAATAAAATATTCAGCTGTAAAGAAAAAACACAAAAATAATATTAATACAACAAAAGAATCTTATTGAAGTAATCTCCCCATTTTGATGGTTATGAAATCATATATATATATATATATATATATATATATATATATACTGTATATATTTTTTTATTTTTTTATTATCATTATTGCTTTTGCACAAATTTAGAGAATATTTCATTGTTTAGACACTTGTTGGAACATGTTGAGGTCATTACTGATACAAGTTGTAGAAGCTGTGGATTTTGGTCACATATTATTTACCATTGCTAAATATCAGAGCACAGTAAAAATAAAAATAAAAAGTGTAAAAAGATTGAAAAAATAATACTGAAGCAAGTTTATTTTGTTTTAAGTGCTCTTTAAAAACTGTTTTAATGGTGTGTTTTTTTTTTTTTTTTTTTTTTTAATATATTTTTAGTAAAGTGTTTTTAGTAAAAAAATAAAATAAAATAAATTAAAAAAAAGAATCACTAACTCACTGTGTTCTCTTTAACACACGCACATGGAAGCAAAGCCTTTCACACAGATACATAGATTTTAAGTTAGCAGTTGAAATCTGAATGGAATGAAGAGTAAGTAATACAAAAATAAAGAAATATGGAGAAGCAAGATGGTAAAACATACACACAAAAGATTGTTCTTCCTAAATATAAGTATATAATATACTGTGTATATATGTGTAAATATATACTATTCTAAGTTACTGCTTGACAGAATGATTATTAACTTAAAAAGGTTGGTAACTGTCAGTCAAAAAGCATCAGTGTGTGAATCATCTGTGTTGCCTTTATCTTTAAGATCTTCAGCATGTCTTTCTTTCTTCCTTTAAATGATTTCTCTTGACACCTTGCACTGGCTGCATGCCCACATGGGCCAAGGAATAATTGTAATTCTGAAAATCAATCAAACTGAAATCTAGCAGGCCCTGGCCATGTAATGCAATACTGCCATTCACTGCATGAGGAGTGATAAGCACTCTGATTGGTCTGTTCCTCTCGTTAGCATTCATGAAGCATTTTCATACACTTGCCACACACATGCATTTCCTCAATCCATTTTGTTCCTTTCTCTCGCTGTCAAACAGTTCTACAGTTAATAATTAGGAATATGTAAGAAAAAAGTGATGTATTTCTTATTGAATGATAGCTTCAAGATAAGTAAAACCTGATTTCAAACAAACACACACACACATACTGTACAAATAGTGAACATACGTAGGCACTCTGCAGTAAGTTAGCTTATGCAGTGGAGTGGTGAGCCACCTATTGCAGGATAACGACTGAACCGGACAACAAGCATAACTTTTTGTGAAGTGTATGGAATTTTTTCATGTAGTACAGAAATTTTGTCCACATGCCAGCTAATTAACTTTTTAATTAAACAAAGACAACATAAGCAACTATACTGTGCAACACTGGAAAAAAAGTGAAGTACTGTAAATGTAGCAAAAAAGATTAAGTACTTTCTACATTGAAAAAGTGAGATAAAGCTTAAACTTGAAAATATTAAGTAAATTCTACATTTGTACTCAAGTCAAGCATGTAAAAATGAATTATCTAGCTTATAAGTAAATATTATTAATGATTGTTTGTTATCTTTAATGCACCATGTATCTATCCCATAGTAGAAAACTTCTTGTTTTATGAAGTCTGAAGTTCATTTTACTACTACTATTTTACCATCTACTCAAAATTAACCATTCATGATAAAAATGTAAAAAAAGAAAATTATCTGTTGATGGTTACCGTCACCGTGTTTTGCACACCAAGTGTTGAGTAGTTTGTTTCTATTGCCAGCAATGCAAGGTAATGTTGTTGAATAGACTTCATAGAATGCATTCAGCTTCCCTTTGAAAGGCTTCCATATGTCATGTTGTAAACGTGTTTATAAGGAACATCCTAAAGGTGAAATAATAAAATGTTGATTTAAATTTTAATAAGTATATTTAAGTACAGTGAACATTAGATTTGTAAGTTAAAGTTATGTTATTAACTGAAATGTTTAAGTTAAATTTACTCACTGTCTTTAATATTATGTCATGCAGTTATGTGGATTTTACTTAATTTTATACTGTTACAACTGACTTAGAAAAACTGTGCGAAAACTTGCGAAATAAAAATTAAGTAAATCATACATTTCAAGTTTACCAAGGCTGAATGAGAATGTGCTGCTGTCTTATTTGAATTAAGAGGCAAAGCTGTATTACTGCAAATCCCAAAGGCAGCTTGTTTCATCACAATGTATTGTGATTGTGTTGACAGGTTGATCCATGAGATAACATGACTGTTGTGCCATGAAACATACACAAGTGGGGCCATAAGCTCAGATTTGCTGAAATTCCACAGAGAAATATCACAAAATGTACTGACAATTCACAAAAAACACATGGGAATAATCATACAATGGCTAAGCAGTGAAGCTAGATGGTGTGCTGACAATGTTTCTAAAAAGACAACTTTGACTATTCTGTTTAATATCACAAAAGGGAACAAAATATGGTTTGTATAAAGACAATTAGTTCTCTTTTTGGGGACCACAACATATTTACTCTTTTAAAATGACCTTTGAATTTCCTTTCATTTTAAAATATCTCTGATGAAACATTCAGTACTTTTTAGATTGCTAAGACATTTTCATTGTGGAATGTGAAAGAGATTTTCTTGTCAAGAAGAAAACTGAGAGAAAAAAATGATTTAATCTTAAGTACTCAGTACACATAAATAAAAAAAGAGCAATCACACAGAATATGGCAATCAGATGCTCAGTATTAGAAATGTCTACAATCAATCCACTTCCCTAAATTTTAAAACCATCTTGAACTTGTGATAGTACTCCACCTGTAGGCAAACAAAGGAAATTCCTTTAAAATACACTGAAGGTCCCTAAATGGAATAAGTGAATCTGCAACCACTGAATGAGTACTGATTGTCAGCCAACAACATAAAGGTCATTCCATATACATCAGTCTTAAGCTGTATTGTATTTATTGTTTTTCTGCTGCTATAAAACAATTTTACTGTAAAAGAGATTGACTGTCTATTAAAAAGCCAGCCTAGACCAACTCAACATGCCTTTAAACATAATATGCAAACAGCTCATGTTTATCCACACCTCAATTCAGCAGCATCACCATGAATGTGTTTCTAGTTTCTTTGGGAAACGACTGCAGACGTGTATCCAAACACAGTCTGGGAGTGCAGTTGGTGTAATCCATCGCAATTATTGTCTGACTGGCGTTAATGGCTCAGAGATTTCTCTTTCATCTTTCTAATTCCAGCCTGTTTAATGCATGAAAGAAACTTCAGAGTTCCACAGCATTTTAAGATAGAAGGAAGGTAGACTGCAGGGGTTGTCTGGTCCTTCCTGCCTCCATGCCTTGCGTGGAGTATTTAGAAATGTTCCTTTCACCAGACCATACATCTCCACAGGGAAGGGATTGGGAAGAATGCTTCTATATATAGTGAGAGGGGTAAAATTGCCCATCGAGTTGAGGTTCAGGTCAGTCTAGGGTATAATTTTCTAGATCCACTGCCCTTCTAGGGGTTATGTCCAACGCTGACCTCTGACTTGTGTAGGTGACTGAAATTCAAGCGCAGTTTGTGGAGAGAAGAGCAGAGACTGGTAATAAATCAAACCAACCTTGTCCTGTCTCCACCCTGTGATGTGTCCTTAGCTTGACACTGAGTGCATGTGTGTGTATATGTGTGGGTTTGTCTGTATGCGTGTAGAGTGTAGAGGGTCAGAAGAAGTACTAGTTTAAAAGTTAAATGTGGCAAAGTCTGAGTGTGCAGGGCCATGAACAGGGCAGTTTGGATCCTGAAAGGACACATTTGCAGGTAAATAAAGAAAAAAGCACACCAATGGTACTTAAATTCTAATATTAGTTATCAAAAAAAAAAATAATTAAAAAATAAAATAAAATAAAAAAAACAACTTGAAAAGGAAGAGGTAAATATACTGTAACCTAGCCAACACACTCATATGACAAAGATTCACTAAGGCAGCACCAAAATGTTACCTGGTCACTCTAATGCCGTATTCAACTCATGTTCAAACTTTGTTTGGAGCATTCCATTACTTTACCCAAGGCTAAATTTTAAAATTAAAGGATTTATCAATTCAGTCATTGTTTGGGGGCCTGGGTAGCTCAGCGAGTATTGACACTGACTACCACCCCTGGAGTTGCAAGTTCAAATCCAGGGTGTGCTGAGTGACTCCAGCCAGGTCTCCTAAGCAACTAAATTGGCCTGGTTGCTAGGGAGGGTAGAGTCACATGGGGTAACCTCCTCATGGTTCAGTGTTCAGAAAGAACTTGAAGTCACCATTATGGGGTTAAGCGTTTTTTTTGGACTTTGACTTATTTACATTTAATTAATTTTCTCCCAGCTGACACAACTTTGTTATTGTACACAAGTATTTGCACTGTGTTGCATAGAGAAAATTAATTCAACATACAGTGATGAAATATAGATACGTTTGTTCATGATATCATGATGTATAGTCTACACTACATGGTGCATTTTAAAGTAAAAAAAAAATTAAAAAATGCTGTAGTTAAACAATGAAGTAGTGTTGCTTGCAGTGCAAGGCTGTGATATGATTGGTTTGTTATTGCACATAAACTTTGTTTTTAGTATGTGTTGGCAACAAGGTACCCACAGATAACAACTCGCAGCATACAAAACCTGAGAATGGTGACATTAAAAAACATTAAAAACAAGCAGGTTAAAACATATACATTTAATAATTGTGATTCTACAAAGCAGCACTGCTCAATTCCAGCAATTTGCTGGCCATGTCCACTGCAAAGTCACAGTATACAGTTTATTTGTAATACATTTTAGAAATACTATGGTAAATTACTGTGAATGTCCTAAAAAGTAGTCAGGAATTTGCTGTAAACTCACACAAAAACCTTTTACAGTGTACATAAGTCATTTGGAATACTTTAAAAGTTGTTTGTAATTTTTTGGAATCAATTATTGTGACTGTACTTCTACCTGCTTGTTATGTCTTTTACATTGTTGAGAATAGGTTAGGTTTAGGCAAAGAGGTGAGGTTAGGTGCTCAGAGGTATCTATAGAATAGTGTAATGTAACTAAAATTACTAAATTTATCTGCCTGTTACTTGTTTTACATGGTTGATCATTAGTTTGGTTTACAAATGGGGTTAGGTTAGGGGATCTAAAATGTCGATATGATACTATTATGTAACTAAACTAATGTATTAAAGTATATTAAACATATTGCGGTTAAACACGATAATATAAGAAGATATTAGATGCCAAGCCTGTGACAGAATCGTCCGAACTGAGAAGAGACCGAAGCGAAAAGAATATTAGTCTGGTATAATAATGTATGAATTGCTCTAGAAGCACCAACAAAAAAATAAATAAATAAATAAAATAAAAAAAATCCTTCACCAGTTGCTGCTCTCCAAATGAGCTTGCCTCTCAAAGAATTAATTCGCCCTTTTTTCTATTCAATGACATCAAAGGGCGAGCTCATCCTAGGAAATAAGCAACGGTTTTCGTAGAGGCACTTGTTGTAAGAAGAGCAACACTTTTGGCGTAGGTGTAGCACCACTGATACACTTGCTGAATTAAGGGCACCTTCAGACGTCAATCCCTCAAAGACAATACATCACTCACCAACCATTTGCTGCTATCAGCACACACATAAATAAACACACACTTCCACTCTTATACAAAGCTCAGCACAATATCATTCAAAAATCATTTCAAATCAGGTTAGCATTCCAAAAGGGGCCAAAGGTCAGTTTTAGGTAAAGCATGCAATGTTTATGCATTTCAAGTGTCCTGTGTAGTCTACACGTTGGCTCAAATCTGCAACAATTATTGCAGAATGTCTTCTAATCCAGTTTCACCAAATATCTGGTGCAGATCTGCTGATGATACCATTACCTACAGAGGTTTATTAACATAATGCAGATGTCCTTAACTGTAATACAGAGGCACTTCTTGAAACCCATAGTGTTGGGATAAATGGACTGTGGCATTAATGTGAACACACGTATATTAAACAATGAACGTGTGTGTATGCGCCATGGGAGGAGGGTAGATCGCTGCATTGCACACTAACTATACAGCCCTCGGCTCTCTACACTTCCTTCTCCCTCTCACAGACCTCACTGCTCCTCTTCATCACTTTAGAGCTTAACATCACTCAGCCTTAACACACTCCACTGACACTAACACACCCCTTCCACAGCCATCCAAAATCAAAGCCTTTCCCGAAGGGGGAAAAATGACAAAAGTATATCTTAAAATAGACATATTTATTTCAGATTCTACCAAAGAACCCCATTTCTACGCATATAATAACGTGTAGAGAGTAGAAAAGCAGTGCATAACATGGGTCACCACTTCAGTCAAGTACTGACATTCGGTAACCCGTGTTTTATAGCAAAACAATCTTGATTGTCTCACTAAGAATCACTAATCTTAATTCTTATTAGTTTAAGTACCTCAAGAGGGTGGTTAGAGGGCATTTCTATTTAACATATTTAAAGAGAGACTGACAGCCAATGTGTCAAAATGTCTTCCTTGGGACTCAGGTCACATGACTTAAGGGAGTTCTAGTGGTTTCTGAAGCATAAATGAGGTTAAATAGACCAAGAGCTGAGGATTTTTACTTGAACCACTGACCATAGCTTTCCACTGAAGTCTTAGATATAGTGGATGTAGCTGGCCAAGCAGCCGATTCAACACTCATCTGTGTTTGAACACAGTTGAACGTACTAGATCATTTAACTTTTTAGTGTATTAATAACAAGGACATTAACAAGTACATTTGGTGTGTGGAAAATGCATGTGTGCATCAATACATCCACGTTCTAGAATACACTGTAGCCTATGTATGCGGTTACAGTACATCCACATTCTAGAACCCATTATATATGCGGTTGTCTTACTGAAAGCGCTTTGTATTTTGTAATTATACCTTTGTATCAGACGTCGGTGATCGACACTTCGCTAAATTCTAATTATTATTATTATTTTTTTTTTTTTTTTTCGTTTTAGTTATATCTCAAATATAACTAAAATTCTAATAACAAAAAAAACAAAACAAAACAAAACAAAAAAAATTCTCTAAATGCAGTCTAACTGAATATAACTGACGCACTGATTTACATTTTTCGCACGTTAACTGGACCGCTGCTGTTTGGCTCGCGCACAGGCGCTCCGCTGTTCTGTTGTTATCGGGGTCATGGAGAGCTGGCACAGACAAGAGGCTTAAGCTTCAACATGAAATACAGCAACCAAGTTCAACTATAATCCTCGTATGTGCGGATAGGCCTAGCAGCTGACAGACCGATGACTTTTTTAAAGAAAATCCCAGGCACTGACTATGCCAACATTTTTTGCCATCCAGTGAATATGCCTGTAATTTTAGACAATTCTGGGGGATTCTCATATTTTGGGGAAACTAATATATATATATATATATATATATATAAACGAGTGAAAAACGTAAGATTGATCCAATTAATGATTTTGCTTAGCGCCATTCAAACAACTTTATCAAAATGTATGAAAGACCTGTGACGAAAGAGTGCTGAAGTGGTGTCCAAACACTCCGAGACAGTGGTAGTAAACAGTAGCTATCTAAAATGAATAAAATGTCATTAAAAAAATTATAAATATACAAATAAAACACAATGGGCAAAATACAGATAAAGCAGAGTTAAGTTCATTCAAATTGTATGCGGAAGAGCGGTCGGGCAGCGCTGTCCATGGTACTGAAACTTAGTTTGGAAACGAGGGGACTCACACGTCCCCACATTCTGTGTTAGGCTTCTCTAAAATACAAAACGAAAAGGCCAAAACGCATGAATACGATCAAATGTCATTTGAACACCTGATAAAATACAAATGAATGCGCCTTTTAAGGATGTATGTTACGGAGGCCTATTTATAAAAAGAAAATTCAAACATTCAGAATCATTTTCGAAATATATATATATATATATATATTATTTAAATAATGTTTGTAATACTACTATACACTCAAGAGTAGCCTACTGCATTGAAATAAAACACAATGATGGAAGAAATGGAGTGATTATCCATGTCTTATAACGAGCTCTGAAATGTGTATAATTGCACTGTCAAAGATCATTAAAACCGAGGAGAAAGTGGAGAAAAAAATAAATAAGCAGAGCTTATAGGCTACTGTGATTTACTGCTGCAAATCCATTATTCAAAGCTGATTTAACAAATGAGCGTTATACAGCTAACACATAATAGTCAATTTCAAACGAAAAATATTATCTAGACTATACAGAAAAAAATCAAATAAAATGTAAAGACAGATTTCATGGATCATCAAAATTGTCATAACACCATATCTATCAGCTGGAAATACTCGTTTCTTTTTAATTTTTTTCTTAATTTACGTTTTGTTTAAAAACTTTAATTTTATTTAATTTTATTTTTTTGTTTGCATGTGCATATGTGCCTGGCATCTCTATAACCACTTACAATCTAAAAAATAAATAAATGAGCATTATGACTAAATTAGTATGTGATTTAGACCTATTTTTTTTTTTTTTTTTTTTTTACAATAAAACTAGAACATAAATAAATAACAATCCACCACTATTTCAATAAACAAATGAATTATTAAATATTTACATAATTAAATAAAGAAAAGAGTGCAATTTAAAGCCTATTATACCAGAAATGTAGCCTTTTAATTTAATTTATTGAAATCAACTTTTTTTTTCATCAAATGATGTGGTCACGCAAGTTATTTAATTAGGCCTACTTAGTTTTAAACCAAGTCGACGTGGTTGTATGTTTTCTTTTTTTTTTTTTTTTTTTCTTCTTTTTAAGTGATCGGTCAATTTGGAAAAATGTAGTGTGTTTTGACATGACTTGTGTGTTTATTCTCCGCCAGTGGCCTTGAATAGTGGAAATCAAAGACTTCTCTCATCAGGCTGAAGGACTGTCGCTGCTGCCTCATTTAGCCAACTGTTTCCATTTATTTTGGCGCCCCCGTGAGGCCAACTACTAAAACACATCTTTTGTGTCTTTTACGAGAGATAACGATATCCAGATCTGTATAAAACGTGTTTTTTTAAATAAAAAATCACTCTTGGTGTTAATTTAGTCATTTGGTAATTTTAGTTGGCCAAAAAGTTTTTCGTATGCAATTTACAAATCCAACGCAAAGTCTCGATGTAACAAAAAAACACTCAACGGAAAGTGTCTTTCTGAGAGCAAGCACAACAGCATAAAAGTTAATTTAGTGATCTTGACAGGTCAGTGATGAAGTTAAATACATCTCATACTGCTACAGTTTGCTGCCATTATTCTATTTTGAAATTCACGTACAATGACAGCCGTGTTTCCAAATGCGAAGACTTAGACATTTTCTTCATGTAAATGCTGATCGTAAAGTGTGACATGAGAATAAAAGACACTTACCAGGTAGACAGCCGGAGTGAGGAGAAAGACGGCACACCAACACGTCGCCCGCATCCTCCTTTTTCTCAAACTTCCACTAATTTCCCTGCGCTGTTTCTTTTGTCTGTTAGGAACATAGATCCACCTGGTATCCGCTTTAGACTTTTAGCCTAGGCAAAAATGACATTATAGACCCCATGTTCACAGAATAGGCTTTAAACTTGGAGACAGATAAGGGAGGGGCAGCAAATTAACGATTACATAGGCATTAATCCAGACATGGAGTGAAGCACAGTCATATTTCATTAAGATATCATGGGAGATGGTCGATGGTCTTGCTGCCTGGAGTGCTGCGGCGGCGTAAGTCCTCTTAGAAAAAAGGACAGAGGCTTTTCACGCGCGCGCTGTCACTCAGCGGCGGCTTTATATCGCGCGCTAAGAGCCACGCGCGCCGTAGTACATCCGGAGAGAAACTCAGAACCAGCCACAGGAGGAGAGGAGAGGGGGTGGGACGAGAGGAGAGTGAAAAAAAGATTAAAGAACCGGACGAGATTGGTCCGAGACTGCGGGATCACACGACTTCGACGACTTATAAGAGAGTCTAAACCGAGAAGAGAAGCTTTTTTCGTGTTTGACGTATATATATATATATAACCTTATAACAGATTAAGTATAAACATAGCATTTAATAAATATAAATTTTATATTTATGTACAGTATACAGTGTGTGTGTGTGTGTATATATATATATATATATATATATATATATATATATATATATATATATATATATATATATATAGACACACACACACTGTATACTGTACATAAATATAAAATTTATATTTATTAAATGCTATGTTTATACTTAATCTGTATAACACAGTCTACCACCTCAACATTGTTATCATCACATATTCAGTTATGCTCAATTCTTTTTTTTTTTTTTTTTTTTTTTTTTTTTTTTTTTTTTTTTGTGAGTGAATTGAGGTAATTCATTGTAAACAAATGTGTATTTGTAGGATGTAGGCGTTTTGGAATGAACAAGGCTTTCTGGGAGATTCTCACAAGGATACATGTGCTGACACAAATCACCCTTCTCCATTCTGGATAGGTCAAGGGATTCATAATATTGTTGTGTGTGCTGATATCTTGCACCTATATATAAACATCAAGACCTGTCAGTGGACAAGGTGAACAGACCTAGCAAATGCTGACACTGTATTTTTTTAAAATTATTATTATTATTTTTATTTATTTATTTTTATTTATTGTATAGTGTTCACTTTGCATGGATATGAAAAAGAAAAAATAAAACAGCAGAGAGGTAAAGAAAAAAAGGGAGCAGGCACCTAGCTCAATAAATCTGTGGCGGTCTCATTGCAACAGCACGGCAGCAGTCCGAGCATGTCACCCAGGCAGTAACTCAGGCAGCGGGCTGAAATAGGATGAGGCTTTGAATGGTGGTGGTGGCCTTCACATCCATAGCATGCAGCAGATCAGCCTGCAGGGATGTATCATCCAGGGCAAGCACAGCTTAAACATTTCCCACAGCTATACAGAGCACCCTTATGGGTGAATAGACATTGCTTACAATCAACCTTTTGGACCAGAATGCAGAGCATATGGCCTATTGATGTTAAAACCCTGGGTTAATAACTTCAAATAATCTAAGAATGCTAAAGGCCACATTGCTGAGGCCTGTTAAAGACCTGCAATATCAACTTGACCTCTCTACTCAGTCAGGAACACAGGACCAGTTAATGAATGACTTGAGGGCCCATTCAAATTTTAATTCATTTTCTTCCTCATCATTTCTCATAATCATCTTTTGCCACTCAAAATGTTTGTAATTTTTATCAGCTGTTGAATAAAAGGGTTCGTTCACTTAATAAAAAAAATAAAATAAAAAAAATCTGATCTTTTGTTTCATTTATAAAAGTAAAGTCAGGCTATGCATCTCCACACAATAATGCACAAAATAATTTGAAAATCAAACCGAATCATGGGGCATCATAGGCATTTAAATTGACGTAATGCTCATTTGTTAATCATAAATACATTAAAAATGCAATTTACACAAGACAATTACTTGAATACATCTCTAATGTGATATGTCTTCAGTTTCTGAGTTCAAAGTCATTTTAATATTTCTGGCTTAAAGTAAAGTGGTGTAACAGTTTGGAAGCAGTTAAAAATAAGTCTCATTGAAATTTGAAATTCTTGAAAAAAAGAAAAGTTGGCATTAGTTGGCAAGTTTTGAATAAACATTTATTATTATTTATAAAAAAAATAAAAAAATAAAAAAAATGAAATAAAAACGAGCAGTTTTAAAATATTATTAATAACTGAATGTTTTTTTTTTTTTTTTTCACTAAATCAAAGTCAGATGGTGTAACCATAAATTCCCCTTTTGTCACTCACTCGACGTTGTGACGATGTAGTGACACTAGGGGTCGCCCTTGGGAGCCCCAAACACCTCAGATCTTTGAGAAAAGGCCAATGAGAATTGGCGAATGGAATTTGCATGCCACTCCCCCGGACATACGGGTTTAAAAGGAGCTGGCTCGCAACCACTCATTCAGATGTTTTCTTCGGAGCCGAGCGGTTGTACTATCAGAGAGCTGAATACTAATGCTGTTCTATTCACCTCTTAAGAAGCGTATGCTGTTGGATATACGGTGCATTTCCAGCGGCTTTTCTCCTTCTGCACGACGAGTGCAGATTTCGCCCCTGGGTGCTTCGACAGCGCTAAAAGAGTGTATATTGCTGCTAAAGAGTATATTTCCTTTATTAGAGCACACACATTGACGTTGAACGTCTTTATAAAGACGCGTCTTTATGAAGATGACTTTCCGTTTTTGTGTGATTCCTGGATGCGGTCGCTATCTCTCCACTTCTGACGGCCATGGGCGCTGCCTTACGTATCTGGGCAGCGATCACACTGAGGCAGCGTTTGTGGATGGTTTATGTTCTCATTGTGAGAATATGACCATGGCAATGTTGCGGTCGCGGCTTTCCTTCTTCCGGGGGAAAGCCACTCTAGCTGCCCCCCACACCTCGCCTTTTACCTCCGGGTACGAGGCCGGCCCGTCTGGCGCTGGAGGTGATTTGGGGGCTTCAATGGGTGCGGCTCCGCCGGGTAAATCCCCGCGGACCTCCCATTCCCCAGCACGCTCGTTTGCCCCCGGCGAGTTCCGAGAGGAGACCAGCTTGCCCCAGGGTCAGCTTAGTGTCCCTTTCAGAGCTCTGGAGCAGGATGAGTGCTTGATCGAAGCCTACAGCACCGCTGGTCAGGCCGCCTCTGCCCTGCATGCCATGGCCCTCCTGCAAGTACACCAGGCCAAGGCACTAAAGGAACTGCACGTGGGTAGTCCTGATCCCAATGTGATGCATGAGCAGTGCTCAGCAACCGACCTCTCCCTCCGGGCGACGAAGGTCACGGTGCGAGCACTCGGGCGGGCGATGTCCACCCTCGTGGTCCAGGAACGCCACCTGTGGCTGAATCTGGTCGAGATGAGGGACGCAGACAAGGTTTGCTTTCTCAACGCCCCCATCTCCCAGATCGGCCTATTCGGTGACACCATCGAGGACTTCGCCCAGTAGTTCTCAGCGGTGAGGTAGCAGACGGAAGCTATACAACACATCTTGCCCTGGCGCGGCTCAAGATCCCGTATCCTGTCTGCTCGCCGAGGGTGTCCCCCTGCAGTGGCAAAAGCCCATGCAGCTCTGCCTCAGCCTGAGCCCAGTTCTTGGCCCCAGCGAAGAGCCAACCGCAGGACGCTGCCGCCTCCCGCCTCACGGGCCGGCATGAGGCTCCTGGGGCATATGACATCCTCGGTGCCAGTCACGCCACTAGGGTTGATGCATATGAGACCGCTTCAGCACTGGCTTCAGACTCGAGTCCCGAGATGGGCATGGCACCACGGCACACATCGCGTGGCCATCACGCCAATCTGCCGCCACTTGTTCAGCCCTTGGACAGACCTTGCATTCCTACAGGCAGGAGTTCCCCAACAGCAAGTGTCCAGGCGCATCATCATTATGACAGATGCCTCCAAGCGAGGTTGGGGTGCCGTGTGCAAAAGGCATGCAGCCGCTGGCTCCTGGACAGGACCGTGACTGTGTTGGCACATCAACTGCCTCAAGTTGCTGGCAGTATTGCTTGCCCTGCAGAGGCTTTTGCCATTGATCTGGGGCAAGCATGTGTTGGTCTGGATGGACAACACAGCGACAATAGTGTATATAAATCACCAAGGTGGCTTACGCTTACGTCGCATGTCGTAAATCACCCGCCGTCTCCTCCTATGGAGTCAGCGGCAACTGAGGTTGCTGAGGGCCACTCACATCCCGGGCAACCTCAACGCCACAGCGGATGCGCTGTTGCGGCAGGTGATGCTCAGGGGAGAGTGGAGACTCCACCCCCAAGTGGTCCAGCTGATTTGGAGTCGGTTCGGCAAAGCACAAGTAGACCTATTTGCCTCCCGAGAAACCTACCACTGCCCGCTCTGGTATTCTCCGACGGGGGCCCCCCTCGGACCAGACGTGCTGGCACATAGCTGGCCCCAGGGGCTGTGCAAGTATGCGTTCCCCCAGTGAACCTACTTGCACAGACCCTGTGCAAGGTCAGGGAGGACGAGGAGCAGGTCACCCTCATGGCCCCATATTGGCCCACCCAGACTTGGTTCTCAGACCTCACGCTCCTCGCAACAGCCCCTCCCTGGCGAATTCCCCTGAGGAAGGACCTTCTCTCTCAGGGACGGGACACCATCTGGCACACGTGCCCAGACCTCTGGAATCTCCACGTCTGGCCCTTGGACAGGATGTGGAAGACCTAAGTGGCCTACCATCAGCAGTGGTAGACATGATCACTCAGGCCAGAGCTCCCTCCACGAGGCAGCTTTATACCCTGAAGTGGCATCGGTTCGCGAATTGGTGTTCTTCCCGAGCTGAAGACCGTCAGAGATTCGCAGTCGGGTCAGTGCTTTCCTTCCTGCAGGAGAGGCTGGAGGAACGGCTGTCCCCCTCCACCTTGAAGGTGTATGTGACCGCCATAGCAGCACACCGTGATACAGTGTATGGTAAGTCCTTAAGGAAGCACAACCTGATCATCAGGTTCCTCAGAGGTGCCTGGAGGCTGAATCCTCCTAGGCCACGCCTGTTCCCCTCATGGGATCTCTCCGTGGTCCTCCTGGGCCTTCGCGGAGCCCCCTTTGAGCCGCTAGAGTCAGTCGAGTTGAAAGCCCTCTCCTTGAAGACAGCCCTCCTGATTGCGCTCACCTCCATCAAGAGGGTCGGGGACCTGCAAGTGTTCTCTGTCAGCGATACCTGCCTGGAGTTCGGTCCGGGTGACTCTCACGTAATCCTGAGATGTGCCCAAGGTTCCCACAACCCCCTTCAGGAATCAGGTGGTGAACCTGCAAGTGCTGCCCCAGGAGAAGGCAGACCCAGCCCTGTTGTTGCTGTGTCCGGTGCGTACTTTGCGCATCTACTCTGATCGCACGCAGAGCTTTAGACGCTCTGAGCAGCTCTTTGTCTGCTTTGGCGGAAAGGGAACGCTGTCTCCAAACAGAGGCTTTCCCACTGGATTGTGGATGCCATCGCTATGGCATACCAGGTCCAGGCCGTGCCTGCCCTTTTGGGAATACGAGCACACTCCACAAGGAGTCTGGCATCCTCGTTGGACACTGGCCCATGGCACCTCTCTAGCAGACATCTGCAGGGCAGCGGGCTGGGCGACACCCAATACCTTCGCAAGATTTTACAATCTCCGGGTTGAGCCGGTTTCGTCCCATGTTCTGTCAGGTACGAACAGGTAATTTCGGAAATACGGACAGCTGGCCGGGTGTATCGATTGCATATAGCTCCTTTCCCCTCCAAAGAGGTGAAGATGTGCGCTTCTTTTCTTTTCCAGTTCACGAACCCGAGAACCCAGGATGTCCTTACTCCGGTAACCCCCTGTGATGTATTTTCCGCAGTACAGTCTCCCTGTCGGCAGACCTCCGTCTACCTTCGACAGAGCCCTCTCTGTCCTGGTCGCCGTGTTTGTAGAGCTCCTCCCCTTTCAGGCAGGACCTACCACCGCGCCTCTTCCATGTGTGGCTCTGAGCCCACATGACGTGCTTGCCACATGTTACTTCCCCTCCGGGCAGGATGTGGTCTCCGCGGGGTCTTTTCCCCCTGAAAGAATAGGATAGGAAAGGAACACCTTACCCGGCGGATATATTGAGCGTTAAAATGGCCCCAGCCGAATAACTGAATACTCTGTGGAGAGGAAACATAAAGGAAAAAGGCCATTTTCCTTCCATACTAGATACGTCTCTCTCTCCCCCCCCCCCCTTTCTCAAAGATCTGAGGTGTTTGGGGCTCCCATGGGCGACCCCTAGTGCCACTACATTGACACAACGTCTCATTCCCTCCATCAGGGAATGGAGGTTACGACAGTAACCGAGACGGCAAGTATCTACTCTGTTTATCTAGTATCTAATCATGTGACAAGAAAATCATAAAACAGAGAGCACTCCTGTAGACCTCCATTTTTTTGTTGTTGTTGTTTGGTTTGTTTGTTTTTTTATGTCAGATACTTTGACATTTGTATGAAATGCATATTTTGTTCAGGTTAAATGGAGTAACCTTAGGAAAAGTTCCTGATATTTGTGACTCAAAATGTCATGATATTAAAAAAAAGAAATAAATAAAAAAAAACTTGAAAATATGTTTGGAAAACTTGTTTTACAAAAACTAAAGATTAAGATGTGTATACTCGCATGCATTCATGGTGCGAGGAAAGTAGTTTACAGCAATACCTTTTGCTTCAAGTTTTCAATTTACATTTGTAAAGCCATTTCATTATTATATTTTTTTTTTTTTTTATGTGGAAAATGTTATAAAATTTTCAAATAATTATGAAACTAACATGGACAGAAATATTACATTTCTACAAACAAAACATGATTTTTAAAAGATTTCTTATTTTTATCACCTCAGACAACCTTATATGTCAATGGTCCATCATGAATGGTCAATGTTCATGGACAGATGGGTTAACTCATGGGTGTGTAGTGCTCAAATCTGTCAGAGAGGTGACACCTGCTCACTAGACATACTTTCCCTTCCTTCTAATCAAGAGGTCAAGTGGGTTTAATTTAACACAGCTTACCTTTGGTCCTCACTCACTCTTATTCACATTCACTAAAACCATGTAATCTACTGCAGAGAACATCAGATTATAGGGTAGAGACTTCCATTTCCTAATGGTTCAGTGGAAGAGAAGCGAGGGATAAAGACAGGGATAGAAACAGATAAAGTAAAGCAGGAAGACTGAGCCAGCTGAGTGACATTGGCAATACACTGCTGTGGCATGGCTCAGCTGGCATGGCTGAATGCCTGATTGTGTGGGCAGATGTTTCAGAGAAGGGAGCAGACCCCATAGGGGCCATGGTGACACAATAGGGAGGCTTTCAATTAGGCCAAACTCACGCGTTCTAATGCCAGGTGCTGGCAGCCAGGTGTTATCTTATGTGTCGCACACTTTTGAGTTATCCAGTTCATAACATTTCCTTTAAATGCACAGAGATGGAAAGGCTGTGGCACTGATATGAGTGTTGGCTGTTTGTACATCTGTGTGTTCATGAGAAAGAGACTTGTAGAGTTAAGTTGGTGCAGGCTGGTGGCTGCCAGCATGGCTCATAGGAGTGCTGGAGCGGGCGGGCCCCGAAGGCAATGACAGAGACAAATGTGGGATCAGAGCACCGGTCGTAGGATACAGATGGCACACATCAAGTGCTTCCGCATGGCAATTAAACTGACAACTGGACTCGGAGACACGGCCAGACTGATACTCATACACAAAGTCCACTGCATCTGCATCTTCAGAACTCCACACACTCAATCAAGAGGGTTAATGACTTGGATTATCATGAATTACAAATTCAACCCTTTAAACAACGACAAATGTCTTTCTGCGGCAGAAAGCAAATGTTGGTTTTGCAAAGTGCCTGCATCCGTAAGGCTTTTTGAATCTAATATGCTCCTCAAGTTTTTCCATCTCATCTTTAAGGGCCTCTTGATGAAGTTTCAAAAACAACAAATTTCAGTTTTTAAAGGGATAGTTCACACACAAATGTGCTTTCTCTTATAATTTTCTCACGCTCCTGCCATCCCAGATGTGTATGACTTTCTTTATTCTGTTGAACACAAATGAAGATTTTTAGAAGAATATCTCAGCTCTGTAGGTCCATACAATGCAAGTGAATGGTGACCAAAACTTTGAAGCTCCAAAAACGTAATCCATACGACTCCAGTGGTTAAATCGGTGTCCCCAGAAGCAATATGATATGTGTGGGTGAGAACCAGATCAATATTTAAATCCTTTTTTACTATACATTTTCCTCCCTGCCCAGTAGGTGGCGATATGCATGAAGAATGCGAATCGCCAAAAACACAAGAAGAATGTGAAAGTGAAAGTGGAGATTTATAGTAAACATTATTACTTAAATATTGATCTGTTTCTGACCCACACCTATCATATCTCTTCTGAAGACATGGATTTAAACACTGAAGTCTTATGGATTACTTTTTACCTTAATGTGCTTTTTGGAGCTTTAAAGTTTTGGTCACCTTTCGCTTGCATTGTATGGACCTACAGAGCTGAAATATTCTTCTAAAAATCTTCATTTGTGTACTGCAGAAGAAAGAAAGTCATACACATCTAGGATGGGAATGAGGATGAGTAAATGATGAGAGCATTATTCATATTTGGGTGAACTATTCCTTTAAAAAAGATTTATCTTTTTCCCAGCATTTGAGCACTTGGCTCAGCCATCACAACGTCTTCAAATCAATCATGTACTGTAGTTTTAGGACTCCCTTAAGTTCAGACTCTAATGGTGTAATGGAGACGGAGCTTGATTTATCTGCTGAAGATTATCAGTTGGAAATGGTTCCCATCGTCCAGTTTGCTAGACAAAAACAGAACTTCCTCCTTTTCAGAGTTGATATTTCTGGGAATCCATCCACTTTCCTGTACCTGACGTCTGTTCTGCTTAATTGAAATTTCCCTCCATCTTGATAACTCTTGAGGTTGGGACAAAGTCATCCGATTAAAGTAGCCTTGCGCTGAGACTTAATTGATTAGGTCAGTCTGTGAGGCTTCCTTCTCTTAGCTGTGGAATTCAATTGGAATGAAGGCCAAGAGACATGATTGTGATAATTACTGGTTGGGTAATACGAACTGAAGACTCCCAGAGGCCTCAAGCCATGATTATAATCATAGGAGCATTGTGGCCCTGTTGATTAAGGCCAGATATGACTTTTAACCAGCTGAGGGCACAGATATGACTCTACTATTAAAACAAAAGAACACCATACACTGGAGGCACCATCGGTTTGTGTCTAACTTTTTGGGATGACCTCCAACAGTGAGGTCTTCAGAGTACTCCTTGCACATAACCATAATTCCTGTTTCAATACCTCCTACATCTTTCCTCTAATTATGCATGACTGTACTGAGTCAGTGCAATGGCACTACTAGCAAGATTGTGAGATGGAGAAGATTTACCTCATGTCTTAAAGAAACGTTAAAAGCTTTAAAAATATTTTTAACGACAGTTAGATTCGTTTCTGAAAACCTTAATTAATCTACCATGGGATAAATGAATCTGCTTATCGAAGACCTTGACAGCAAGAATACTTACAATGTCTTTTAGCGACATCTAGTGGCATTTTGTGGCACGTGACATCAAAAACTCACAAACGGTATGCTACGACTTGCGTTAACATTTTAAATATTTGAGTAATACAAAAAACAGCGGTGCTTAACAGATAAAATAATAAAGTTCTGAAATACAAAATTCTTTGAAATACTTGTGACACAAGTAAGTTTGTTTTACATCTGGTGTTCGCTAGGCGGCGTCGTTTCGCTCATTCTCTATTATTTGACTTTTTAAAACTGAATTTCCATGTCTTAAGTTTAAAGTGAACGATAGCCTACGTAATTCATGACGTGTTTATGTTTTGTAATTCAGTGTTTCTATAGAATTACATTACAAATATACTCTATGTTTCTCTTTTGTTGTTGTTAATATAGCAGTTAAAATAGCAGATTTAACTTGTAAAAATATTCTGCATTATTGCAAAGCCTAATTGTTATAATCTATTGTGTAGTATGAAGATACAAACAGAAAATATCATGTGTTATCATTTAATGAAAATTGATTCATTTATAAGTTTGGTTGACCCCAAATAAATTGAGCAAAGTTACAAGGTAAAAGGCAAAGTTAAAGTAGGCCTACTCTGTGTTCCACTTAAGGTATACTGTATATCTATTTCTTAAGTGGAACACAAAGTACTTTAACTTTGCCTTTTAGATTTCAACATTCCCTTTGCAAATGTACTTGAACAGAAGAAGAACAAGAAGCCCTACATCAGATGGTATGACTCCCACAGAGCCCGGATCTCAACATCATTGAGTGGGATTACATGAAGAGAAGCAGTTGAAAAAGCTAAATATATATAAGAACTGTGGCAAGTTCTCCAAGAAGCTTGGAACATCCTATCTGCCAACAACCAATTAAACTGTCCAGGTGTAAGCAGGAGAATTGGTGCTGTTTTGAAGGAAAAAGTGGCCACACCAAATATCGATTTAGCTTTTTTTATTTTTTTTATTTTTGTATGTTTGCTGGACTTTGTATGACGTTAATTGTTAAATGAAAACTATTTATGGCATTATTTGTGAAGACATCCTCACCATGCAACACTTTTTACAAGTGCCTAAAACTTTTGCACAGTACTGTATACTGTATATGCAATGCAAAACATATGTGTTAGGTATCATGAACAAGCAATGAACAACATATTTTTTTCCAGCATTTTATTTCTCTTTGTTACTGTTAGTTAATAAACATACAATACAATTGTTCAATGTTAGTTCATAGTGCATTAACTAATGTTAACAAGTACAACTTTTGATTTAAAAAATGTATTAGTATATGCTGAAATTAACTAACTAAGATTAGTTAGTCTACCCATAGACAGTCCTGACAGTTTTCTGTATTAACATTATTCACAGTTGCGCCATATATAATTTTTGACATGACTGAAAACGAGGCTGTACAGTCTTTTCTATAGCACACTCTTTATAAAGCTCCTAGTTCACATCACATCACATCACATTTATTTATTTTTTTATTTATTTATTTTTACTCATTTTGGAGTTTTTTTTTTTTTGTTTTTGTTTTTTTGGAAAGGTGTTTTTTCAGTGTTGTTCGGTTTGTTTCAGTTTGTCAGTTGAACAATTTAAAACACTTTAAACAACAGCACAGCTGATTTAAACAACCATCACAGCCTCATTGTCATTCAGTCAAAAATGCAAAATGGCACTAGTGTGAAGAAGACCCCAAGACATGGTCAGCTACGGTAAGTGTCTGCCAGTGTCTGCATTCTACAGGCTTACCTCATCTATAGGTTTATACATCCTAGCTAAAATCAAAAACCCTTGTAGGCTTCAGAGAGGGTTTCATAAAGCACCTTCCAGTTTTCACTATACAAATGCCACAGTTTCGTTTATGTCACTGTTTGTCTGTTTGGTTTTCATTGTCAAACTGACTCGTGCAGATGCAATGCTTCTGTTTTGGAAAATAAGTATTCTCTCTATTTGGCTTGGAGATGACAGTGGGTTGATCTTAAAGAAAATCCCTTTTATCTGAAGGAAAACAAATATATTATCTGTTTTAGACACACTATCCTCTATGTCACTTTCAAGGCTAAGTTAATTTATTTTTTATTGATTCAGACTATGCAACAGGCAAGTTGTAATTAAATGAATTAAATCAGCCACATATACAGCCATGTTTTTCTTGTTTATTATCAGCAATTCATCAGACACATACAGTATAAACAACCTGTAGGAAAAGAAAGCAACATTTTCACACAGTAAGCTGGCTCGCCCCAGCGAAGGTCAGTAACATCAGTATCTCTCTCTCTCTCTCTCTCTCTCTCTCTCTCTCACTCACACACACACACACACACACTTTGAGAGGTTTATACTTAACACTTTGTAAAGTAAAAAATACATGAACAAATGTATATATAATAAAGAAATCATTAAATAAAAGATAATTTGTGTATTTACAAATTAACAAAACAAGTATTAACATATACAAAAGTAAACATTCCTTTCACCCGTTGTAGATAATTTAAAGTAAATTTCATGATATGCCTTTAGAGATCAATAGTGCCCATATTTCATTCACTGTAGATATGGTTTCTGGGAATACTGGCCCTAATCTACTTATTTGTGCTTATTAACCCATTTTTTAGTTGGTTGGTGATGCTGACGACTGTTTCAGTCACATCTGAATCCACATATCATCCACTTAACCAATTCTGTTGATGTACAACATGCACTTTCATGGCTTTCCTGGTGTGATAATTATAACTTTTCTATTTTCTTTCCTTTTTCCTTTCAAAATTGAACATTACAAACACATGTAATGTGCAAGCACAAACCATAGGAGTTTGATCAAACTTCCTGTTATGAGTTAATGAGATATTTTAAACCTCAGATATTTTAAACCAGAGATAATACTGCCAAACTGAATCTTTGAATATCAGAGCTTTGGTTTTTGGAGTGTAGCTGATCTGGATTTGCACGCCGTTGTTGTGTTAGGTAGCCATGTTAAATAGACTGCAAACAGAATAGGTTTACATAGACACAGAAGGATGAGCAATACTTGAAAACAAACATCATACTGTTAAAAGCACTCAGACTGTGAACACAGAGCCCTTTGAATCCAAGAAGAAAGACATGGAAAACTTCACCAACCCAGATCTCTAAGGTGAAAAGAACCATTGAATAATACACATTAAGTCAATTAGGCAAAGAAAGCAACACATCTCTGATTGTAACTGTACATACAACAGGGGGTTTTGTGGAGTCTACAATTAATCTTTTCAACAGTGCCCCATTATCACAAACAAGAGTTAACCAGTAAACAAGTATGTATAAACACATTGGTGAGTTTTGTCAGAAGTAAAAGGGCTACTTTTGTTTTCTCTCGCTCTCTTTATAAGAAACATTTCTAGCACAAGAATGTACATCATCCTGTTTCGGGAGAGGCAGCTTTATATGGCAATGCTATATAAGTAAATGTTCATGCTGCACTAATATAGTGCAAAATAGAGCCTGAATACAGAGAAGGGGAAAGGCAGGCCAGAGTGTTTATGGGGGTGCTAGAGGCCCATAGAATCTGCTCATTTCAATACTTCTTACCACAAAATATTGATGCGGAGAAGGATCCAGCAGAAATTCGAGCATATTTCAGGGCTGAAAATGCAAAACTGTGTATTTAAATTGTTTGAACAAGACACGTCCCAACAGCTACCTACAATGTCTGTCTCAGCATTAACAGTCAAAACACTGCAGAAACTGACAAGAGTGTGATATAAAAGAGAAGGGCGTATTTTGTGCTTTCTCAGCAAACACCTCTCTATTTAAAAGGGTCCTGCAACTTTCCTCCTGACAGACAAGTTTATATAGAAAGATGTCAACGGCAGAGAGGTGAAGGCAGACTACCTAAAGAAGATCATAATTTGTGAAGGCTCTCGTGAAAGAAAGTAAAAACTTGAACGTAAAAAAGGAGGAGGGAGAAATATCATATAAACATGAATAGAGTCTCACTGAGGTTCTAAGAGCGTCTTATAAAATGAAGTCCATAAGTTTGCGTGAGTCTCTTTGTTTGAGGCTTTGAACCGGTAGCCAACTGTGGAGGGATGCGGGTATCTCTAGTACAAGCAGATGCGGTTAGGCTACATGTCAGCATCACCATCATAAGCCAGAGTCAGAGGCTTGAGTCTGTTATTCATCTGTCTTCTCTGGGGCTTCTTTGGCTTTTTGCTGTGGAGGAAAAAAGAAAAATCCAATTAACTTTTGTTGCAGATACAATAAGACTGCAAGGCTGTTTCCTACACACATTTACTAGAGATCTGTAATATTTTCTTTAAACAATTAGAAATAAAATTTGAAGAGATCTGGCCATATATATCATATAATGTCACTACTTTAACTTTGTTACCTCTGCAAAATGTGTGTATTTAATCAAAATTTCCTATCACTTCATAAAATTAAATGCCCTGCATTTTTCAAGGGCTTCTGGTGTTGTTATACTTCCATGCATTCCATGCTTTTAGTAAAAGGCTAGTTCTCATGCCATCTAGTATAGAATTTAGTATAGCTTACACTACTATCCCTGCTATATAAACAAATATATATATATATATATATATATATATATATATATATATATATATATATATATATACATACACACACACACACACACACACACACACACACACACACACAGTTCAATTCAGAAGTTTACATACCCCTTAGCCAAATACATTTAAACTTTAATTGTAAAAAAAACATCCCAAGTCTTGGGTCAGTTAGGATCACTATTTTATTTTAAGAATGTGAAATGTCAGAATAATAGAAGAGAGAATTATTTATTTCAGCTTTTAATTCTTTCATCACATCCCCAGTGGGTCAGAAGTTTACATACACTTTGTTGGTATTTGGTAGCATTGCCTTTAACTTGTTTAACTTGGGTCAAATGTTTTGGGTAGCCTTCCACAAGCTGGAAGTGCAAATCAATCCCAGAACAGCAGCAAAAGACCTTGTGAAGATGCTGGAGGACACAGGTAGACAAGTATCTATATCCACAGTAA